>NC_091810.1:56057500-57307500 GCF_041296235.1 Equus asinus | reverse complement strand
GATTTACTGGAATTTAATGACACATGCCCCTGGCACCTTTCAGTTCTCTGCAGCTACATCCTGTGCTAGAAGCCAGTGAGGGTTAACCTAACCTAAGAAGCTGATGCCTCTGGGGGAGGCAGATTGTACTCTGAGAACCCCGAGTAGGAAGATTCTAGGCCATATGCTTGAATATATGCCAATTAAGTTAAATCTTTTGGTTTAGCTGTGGGCTTCAAGTGTGTAAAACTGTTTGCAGTTGGAATGTCTGTCACTTAAAATTTAAATAAATGTGAGTTTGTGATTCAAGTTCACATTTGAAAGCAGCGTAAACTTTAGGACTGTCCTTTAAAAATTGTCTTCATACGCATGAAGGGAAAGATTTGGTCAGTGTGATTGTTTCTTATAGTGACCGTTTGAGCAGAGGAGGAGGATGGTGAACAGGTTAGGAACATGGATTCAGGAGTCAGGTCTCCTCAGCTTGTAGTTCAGCACAGCCACTCACCAGTCGGCCATTTATTTAACTCTCTGTGCCTCAGTTTCCCTCAATGAAAGAATAGAAACTATAATAACTATAATATGATTCTTGAGAGACTTTAGAGCAGAGCCAGCCACAAATAACACATTCCATAAAAAATATTAGCCCCTGTTGTTATTCATTAACAGTCATCGTCATTGTTAACATCACTTAGACCCACACGTTCGGCAATAGAGATAGCGTTTGCAGAGGCTGTGATGATGATGAAAATGTCTGTTATCTAGAATCATTTTTTAACTTCCTAAAAACAATTTCTAATGTTATGAGCATAAAGTAGAGATTATGATAATAAAAAAGGCTTACAAATTTCCAAGCATTTTATATGTATTATATAATATTACACACAATGTAGCAAAAACTGAACCCAGTACAAGCTGCTGTATATGCTATAAAGTTGTCTGTATATGTCACATGTTACGATGCCCCCAAAACTATTATTAAATATTTTTGTATCTCTTTGTGTTCTTGGCCCTGGAGGTCCATTTATAAAATATGGACTACTGGTGAATTTTCTGTCTCATGGCCCAGCTTTATTTTTCAGAAATCATGTTATTTTTCATTTACTTTCTTCTCCAATATGAATATAATATATATAATAGTGTATATATATATATTTTTTTTTTGGATTATAAAGTTAATAAATATTTATATAGAGGAATGTGAAGAATATTACTGTCTTAATTCCAGCTGTCTCTCTATACAATTTAGTCTAATTTTTGAACAGTGGGTTCCTGGTACTTTCAGACGGTGCTCAATGAACATTTTTGAAGATATATTTACTACGTATCTTCATACCAAATGTGTTTTCTAAAGCATTTTTTACTGAACAATATATCAAGGAGATATCAATGGATGTAGGTATACAAAATTCTCTTTCTTCTTAAAGTGCAGAGATTATGAAGCAATTTAAATTCATTGTACAAATTGACTTCAATACAAATACTGCAGCTTCTGATTTTTTTGTACTATTTCATATATTTTTGTGAATTCTCTAATTTTTACCCTTTGAGTCCTTTTGTTTTAAATATACCTCATATGTTGAATATAAAGTTGGTCGTTATCTTTCTTTAACCTAGTTTGAGAGTTTTTTAAAGTGGTTTTGTCTCATTTATAGCTATTATAAATTACATGTTGGTCTTATTCCTGTTGTCTTCTATTTGTCTGCTAATCCTAACATCTAAGTTATCTCAGCAAATGTTTCCTTTTTCGCTTGACCTTGGGTTCATGGTGGTGAACTCTCTCCACCATGTTGCTGACGTCACTCCTCCAATTTTTTTCTATAATAAACAACATGAACATCCTTTTACAGACGTATTGCATATTTTTCCAATTTCTTGAAGAAAATTCTTAAATTTAAATGGCTGGGTCAATGTTTAAGCATATTTGATAATTACTGCCAGATTGCTATCTAAAACATTTACACTTATATTCCTCTTACTAGTGTATATGAGTGCCCATGTTCTCCAAATCTTATTAAATGAAAATTACAACCTATTGTAATTAGCAGTGCTTGGTTACTGGTGATATGGAACATTTTATTAAACTATGTTTTGGACATTGATAGTTGCTAAATTGCATTTTTTCATGAGTTTTGTAATTTTATCTTTTAGAGAACTTTATATTTTCCTTAGTATTTTAAAAGGATGCTTAATGTATTAAAATAATCATCTGTCTTGTTTTTCTGCAGATTTTCACTTGCCTTTTAATTTATTCATCTTATTTTTTGCTGTGAACTTTCTTATTTTATGCAGTAAAAGGTTGGGTGCTATTCTTAGGTTATCCATCAAGTTTGCATAAACTTTTACCTATTCTCAATTCCTTTATGAGGAGACTTAATATTGTAAAGATGGAAGTTCTTCCCCATAATTGGTACATTCCTCAATCAATAAGATATTTATTTGAATTTTTACTCCTAACTTCGGAGTAAAATGATGTTAATCATTTTATCTAGGGACATAAATGGATAATGATAGGCAGACAGTTTTGAAAAGGAAAAATAATGAGAGGTGATTTGCAATACCAGGTTTTAAAATGTGTTACTGGCCTGGGATCAGCTGGTACATCACCAGCTCGGGACAGGTCAGGACAGAAATTCCTGAGAAAGACCCATGTGTGTCTGTGTGTCTATCTATCCATCTATCTGTCTATCTGTTCATGGACCATCTAAGTCAGATAGATTGGTCAATAAATGGTATTGGGACAGTTGACCAATCATGTCAGGTATGTGAGATGTCTAAGGACCATTTGTTAGTGATTTAAAGAAAATGAAGTGATAAAAGAAACAAAAAAAAAAGAGGAAAATTTATTGCAGAGACAAAAGGGCATTTGGTGGCATTCTCAGGCAGAAGTACTGTGGGCCACCAAGATCAACACACCCTGGCCGAATGTTAGTGTCATTCCCAGGAGAGAGACTCTGATATGGGTCAGATGATACCCCTGGTCCAAACAGCTGTGCCCTGGTGATGTAGGCATGTCTGCTCTGGGCCATTCCTGTGTGTGGGTAAAGGAGAAGTCTCGGAGGAAAAAGGGGCTGTTCATGGCAGGGATAACACCCTCGAAGGTGAAGGAATCGAAATCAGTGAGCCCTCCAGCCCAAGTACCACTCGCTCCAAACAATAGTCATAGTGAAAATACATCTCTGATCATTTGTGTGTTTTTCCCCTTCCCAGGCCAAGTTCTTTTCTCTTTTATCCTCTCTTAGCAAGTGGCTTAAATGGGAGAGTCCTAACATTTAGATTCCTTTGTAGGAATTAGAAATTTCTTTTCATTTCTAGTCAAGAGCTAGCCATGGTCAAGAGGGAACCCCAGCAGTATTTACTCTTTATCGCTTTTAGGACTTGGATAATCCAAGTTAACCTCTTTACTTCTCTCTCTGTATGAAGTGCATTGTCCCACACAGACACACAGACACACACAAACTTCCTGTGGATTTATAAAGGTCTCATTCAAGCAATTGTCCTTGGACCCTTCTGTTCTCGGTACCTTTCTAGAATGTCGCTTATGTAGACATTGACCTTCATGAAGAAGCTCCCATTGTGTATGTATATAGTATTCTTGGAATGTATATTTTTTTTCATTTGCAAGGTTTGTGCTAACCAGTTTCCTGTAGAAGTATCTATATCCTTCCTGATGTTAGTTATTCTAGCCGGGAATAGTATAATTCTACCTTTGTTTTGATCTTTTCACTTTAATGTTGCATTCATTTGATTTCCTTTTAAGTCATCAGCTTCCTCTAAAGCTCATCTAACTCTAGCTTCTTATGATAATTACATTCAAAAAACACAGTTAAATAAATTCAGTAATTATATTAGAGTAGCTACTGGGGTTTGTCCTCATGGGATGGACTTAACGGCAATATTTCCCAGAGAGTCGTTTCTTTGTATGTGAAGAGGCAGCTGTTATCAAAGAAAGGTATCTGGAGACAAATACATTTGAGACAGGCAGGGCTAGACAAAATCAAACTGGCCCTTTACCGGCAGACTTCTGAGAGGCTCTGATAAACTTATATGCGTTGTTCATCCCCAAGAGGGCAATACCGTTGGAAGCATTTCTCAAATTTACTTCATCGCAGAGCTTCCCTTTCTCAGACTGCTTGTGGGAACAGTAACCCAAGAAAAACGTGTTAGGGAAATGGTGATATAATTAAACCTTGAAGGTGTATTAATTTTCTCATTACTAAATTTTAAAATGTATTCTCTCTGCTGCCATATTAGTTAGCTATCAACCAGAGACATGCGGGGGCGGGAGCCTCGGTCTGCAAGTCAGGAGCATCCGAATGGGCTTTTTGTCTAGGAGATCGCCTCCTTCTTCTGGGCTTGCCCTCTCTCATCTTTAAACGAAAGGGTCATACCTACGTGACCTCTGACTCACAGGCACTGAGGCTTCTCGAGCTCTAAGGTGCTATTTCTCTTGTTGCATGGGGAATCTAACTGTGTTTCTCGTAGAAAAGGGAGGAAGCTTTTAGCATTAAAAGGTGTTCTCATTATTCTCTGTCTTGTCCATTTAGAGCTATTTTGTTTATTTGTGTGCAGAAACATTTATCCCTCTTGAGTCCCAACCATTCTTTCTAGATTTGATATGATCGAAGCTGCCACTTCTGTCTTTTACTACCTGGGCCTCTTAGAATCGTGTTGAGAATTCTCAGAAACCAAACAGCAGTGAAGTGAAGTGAGGGGGACAGATGTGTCACCTTCTGGGAAACTCTGAAGTGCCATTATCACCTTTAATGGGGTATTTTAGAGGAAGAAGTCAGTCTGCATTTCCCCTGTGCCAGCGAATCAGTTTCTTCCTGCTCATCAGGAGACTAGAAGATGGCAGCTTATGAAGCGTCTTTCTTACCTTTGCAGCGTAAGGGTGGAGTCTTACTCCTGATACTTCTGCGAACCAGCAGGTGTACCAGGTTCTCTCCCCTCCCCCATCCCTGACCCCCTCCCCCTCGACAACATCACTTGGGCAAAGTGGACCAAAGATTTACTTTTGACAAATAGCATTACTGGCATGAAAAAAAAATTTTTTTTTAAATAGTTGGAATTCCTGTTGTGATTTGTTGGTTAAATCTTGAGATTAGTTTGCATCATACAGTCATGAGGTTTTAAATCATTTAACAAAAGACTTTTAAGGACTGAAACTGTTCTGTTCTCTACATTTATTGCCATTATTTCGAGACTAACACTCTTCATGTGAATAGCAACCAAGTAATAGGATCTCCTGTTCTTAGCTGTCACATGCTAGAAAGAGAGGGCAGCGAGCTCTGGACCTCAAGTTTGGAAACCTGAGGTCTCGAGTTGCCCTCTGCATCTCACAGGGAGTAAAGGTGTGTGCTCTGAGCCAGACAGAGAGACAGTCAGACCCTAGCTGTCCTTATCCTAGGCACTTATCCTAGGTGGAACGTGTAACTGTGAATCTGCATTTTCTCACTTTCTCATCTGTAGGTGGTGGCAATGGAAGCGACTGTCTATAAGATTTTGTGGGAGTTAAGAATATTAAATGTAACATATATGTATATGTAGTATAAATGTATATATATATGAAAAACTAAAGCATCTGGAACATAGTAGGTATTCAATCAATAATGGTAGATTTGTCAAAGTCATTATCATTATTTTTTATTATAATTCTCAGCACATTCCTTGAACAATGTTTCAAATATTTGCCTTAGTTATCATGTATTCGTTATGATTCATGATATGAAATATCTGGTTTAATTATAATGAAATTAGATTACTTTTGTTTAGCATTAGGTTTATTTTACTTTATATGCATATGAAAGACACCTTACACACTAAAGTGTATTTAACTTGAACTTTTGAATAATCAGCAGCAGCAGAAGCACTGTGTCTCCAGTGAGACGGCACGTTACTGATGGCTTTGAGGCCCCTGTCTGGTTATCCCCAGTCAAGTCCTCTTTCCCCCTCAGAGCTCCCATTTTGCTGTTTATAGTTTACCACATTTATTCCTAAAAAATGTATATTCTTTGGCTTTCTATGTTTTTGAACTTTATATAAAAGGAGTCAGACTGTATGCATGCTGTGCATGTGTGTACATGTGGCATGCTTCTCTGTCTCAACATTATGTTTTTAAGATTCATTCATGATGATGAATATACTTACAGCATGTCCTTTTTCACTGCATTAGTGTATTCCATTGTATGAAACAAATATATGCTATTGATCTTTCCTCCTGTTTATGGGTGTTTGGGGTAGTTTTCATGTTTTATTTATTTTGTTTTATTTTATTTTTTACTTTTTTTGAGTGATTGCTATTAATGTTTTGCTGTTAGGTTGAACTGTGTGAAATAGGCATTTTTATAGGTACAAACTTAGAAATTTAATATGATTGAACCCAATTCCTATCTCTTGTTGCATATTTGCAAGATTCTATCAGAGGAACATAACTAGATGTGGCAGAAATGCTGGTTCATTCCGGAGATGCATCTTCAACTTTGAAAATGATACCTAATTGTGTTACAAAGAGATTGCACCAATTTATAGTCACTATATGAAATTTACCATTGTCCCACCTCCTGTTAACACTTGACAAAGACCATTTGGGTGGGTGTGAAATGTGGTTATAATTTGCAATTCTCTACCTGCTAATGAAATCAAGCATATTTTCATATGTGTTATTTGCCATTTCTGTTTCTTCTTCTATATAAAAATGTGGAGGTTACTTTGGAACTGGTTAATGAGTAGCAGCTGAAAGAGTTTTGATGCTAGAAGACTTAGGCATGTTAGAAAAAGCCTAAGTCACCTCAGAAACTGTTGGTAGAGAAACATGAGTGTTAAGGTACTTCTGGTGAGGTTTCAGATGGAAACAAGGAACTTATTATTGGAAAGTGGAGGATCCTTATTATGAAGTGACAGTGAATTTGGCTGAATTGTGTTCTAGTGCTTTGTGGAAAGTGGAACTTCTAAGTGATGAACTTGGGTATTTAGCGGAGGAGATTTCTAAGCCAAGTGTTGAAGGCATGGCCTGGTTTCTCCTTGCTGCTTATAGTGAACTGTGAGAGCAGAGAGATAAATTGAAGAAATTGTTAGGCAAAAAGAACCAGAACTTGAAGATTTGGAAAATTCTCAGTCTATCTATACTGCAAAAAATGAGAAGTCATGTCGATAGAGAACATCAGGGGTGCGACTGGACAATGAATTGCTAAAGAGGTTGTGAGTGTGACATGAATTTTGGGGGGCCAAATGGTGAAGTGTTATGAGCTGAGTTGTGTTACCCCAAAATTCATAATCCCAGTTATTGTTGAAGTTGTTGAAGTCCTAATGCCAGGACCTCAGATTATGATGGTATTTAGAGACAGGATATTTAAAGAGGCAATTAAGTGAAAATGAGGTTATTAGAGTGGACTCTAATCCAGTATGACTGGCTTTCTTAGAAGAAGGAGAAATTTAGACATAGATAAGTTCAGAGGGAAGACCGTGTGAAGACACAGGGAAAAGACAGCTGTCTATAAGCCAGGGAGAGAGAGGCTTCAGAAGAAACCAGCTCTGCTGACATCTTGATCTCAGACTTTTAGCCATCAGAACTGTGAGAAGATTAATTTCTGTTGTTTAAGCTAGCTAGTCTCTGGTTCTCTGTTACAGCAGCCGTAGCGAACTAGTACATCTGCTTGTGTGCCAATGCCACTCTGTCTTGATCAATGCAGCTTTGTAAAAAGACATTCAGTATTGAGGAGAGGTAGTGAAAGTGAACATTCCTGCCTTTTCCCTGATCGTTAGGGGAAAGCATTCAGTCTTTCATCATTGACTATGATAGTTGTAGGTTTTTTTAATTTTTATTTTTTTAAAATCCCTTTATATGATTAAGGAAGTTTCCTTGTAGTCTTAGTTTGCGGAGGGTTTCTGTTATGAATGGGGATTGAATTTTGTCAAATGATTTTTCTGCATCTATTGAAATGATCATATGATTTGTCCCTTTTATTCTCTTAATGTGATGAATTACACTGATTTTTGAATGTTGAACCAACCTTGCATTGCTTAGATAAAACCCACTTGGTCATTGTATGTAATCCTTTGGACATCTCACTGGATTGGTTCCACTAATATTTTGTTGAGGATGTGTGCATTCATGTTATGATGGCCTTTAGTTCTGGGCAGTTTCCTGGAATTATTTATTTGATTTCATCCTTGAGTGCAGCCATTCATTAAAAATGATTTTTAAAAATGTAGTTTCCCATAATTTTTAGGTATACACTGCTAAGAGGTGTTTCTTTGAAATATCATCTTTTCTACTGCTAAGAAAATGGCTAAATAAGATTATTTTACTGTTTTTTTCTTTTGCAAAAGAGAGTTTAGTGATTTATGGTTTATATTTCATAGTCATGTAATGAAAACTTCAAAAGATATAGTATATATAGGATTTTTTTTTTTTTTTGGTGAGGAAGATTGGCCCTGAGCTAACATTTGTTGACAATCTTCCTCTTTTTTTGCTTGAGGAAGATTGTTGCTGAGCCAGCATCCGTGCCCATCTTCCTCCACCTTATGGATTGGCCACGGATGTTAGCTCAGGGCAAATCTTCCTCAGAAAAAAAAAAATACTACCTTATATAAACACTGCACTTAATTCTATTTTAATAACAAAATTGGTTGATTTTGTCCATCCAGAGCTCTTATTTTGCCCTCAATGTGTGGTCTCTCTTTTGATTTCTCAGGTCTTGTTTTGTCGTCTGTGTTTGGTATTAAATCATGGGGAGGAAGCTGGACCTGTCTGGTCTGACTGATGATGAAACAGAGCATGTTCTCCAGGTGGTTCAGCGAGACTTCAACCTTCGAAAAAAAGAGGAAGAACGACTAAGGTGAGATTTTTCTATTGCCCTGAGGGGTACAGTGAACCGTGTATGGACAAGTGGAACAGGTTTCCCGAGAGTGTTCCTTGTTGCTGGCTCTGAGTTTGGAAGTCTTTATGTCATGTAAACACACACTTATGTTTATACAAAGAATGCTCTGCCCTTTGTAGAAAGGCTCGCCAGCTTCAACACTGGGTATCATGATGTCAGTCCGGAAATGTGCCTGATCACACTCCCAATCAAGGTGTTGTTCGGGCTGCTTACCTTGTAACTTATTACCTGTAGAATGGATGGAGTTTGTGATGACAGTGGCTGTTCTGAGCTCGCTCCTGGCTTTAGTTTTCCTGTTGGCAGGTGCTACTGAAGAATAACCAAAGTGTTATGTGAACAGTTCTTGGGAGAATTAGACTCATATGTGTACAATCTTCTGTTAGAATGCTCAGCTACCATGGTACAGGGACAGAGCTCTGAAGACCTGATACGAGGAAAGTGACCGTCAGATTGGGATGGGATCACCTGGCCCATGACCACCCTCCTTGTGTTATGGAGGAGGAACCTGAGGCCCAGAGAGTGTGTCTTTTGACTCCTCTGCAGTTGATATTTCCTCATGGAATGTTCTGGGATGTACTGTTGCTGCTCGGTTGGGCAGAGTGAAGGAGTCAGAGTGATAGAAATGAGGTCATGTGTTGGGCCACATGGATTTCCATCTTCTTCCCTAGGTTTGGGAAGTTCTCTGCTATTATTTCTTTGAACAAGCTTTCTGCTCCATTCTCCTTCGCTTCTCCCTCTTGAATACCTATAATTCTTATGTTGCATTTCCTAATTGAGTTGGATATTTCTTGGAGATTTTCTTCATTTCTTTTTTGTCTTAGTTCTCTGTCCTCCTCTATCTGGAGCATTTCAACATGTCTGTCCTTTATTATGCTGATTTGCTCCTCTATGATGTCTCCTTGAGCATTCAGGGAATCCATATTTTGTTTTACCTCTTCCATTGTGTCTTTCATCTCCAATATTTCTGATTGATTCTTCTTTATAGTTTCAGTCTCTTTTGTGAAGTAGCTCCTGAACTTGTTGAATTGTTTCTCTACATTCTCTTTTAACTTGTTGAGTTTTTTGATGATGGCTATGCTGAATTCTCTGTCATTTAGATTACATATTTCTGTGTCCTCAGGACTGATTTCTGAGTACTTGTCATTTTCTCTCTGGTCTGGAGATTTAATATAATTTTTGATACTGCTAGAGGGCGTGGCTCTGTTTTTGCACATCATGGTATTATTTGGTTCCAGTTATGCCTATTGCCCCTGGGTGGGGTTCAAGAGCCACATATTCTGAGCCCTGTGCATTCCACCGAGATCCCAGGCACTGGAGCCAGTGCTGGGCAGGTGACTGGGAGGGGTGCTTTCCTCTGTGTGCTCTTGGAGTTTTCTTGTTCTGCCTTGCTATCTGCTCCCCTGGAGTGTTGGGGTGATTTCATCAAGGTAGTAGTGGGAGTCGTGAAGGAAAACAAAGCAGGGAAAGAGAGCAGAGACTGATCTGAGGTGGGCAGGGTGTGATTTTTTCCATGGGCTGCTCAGGGAAAACCTCCCTGGTGAGATCTGAGCAGAGACCTGAAGGAAGTGAAGGAGGGAGCTGTGCAACTGTCGGGGTAACATCAAGCAAGGCAGAGGGAAGAACAAATGTCAAGTTTCTGATTCAAGGACATACCTTGTCTGTTTCCAGAGGAGCTAGGAGGGAGTGATCTGGGGGCGGGGGTGCAGTAGTAGAATGAAGTCCACGCAATAGCTGGAGCCCAGTGACATAATAGTAAATCTGTGGTAAAGCCCTTGAGATAGTTTTTAGCTATCCAAGCAGAGATGTCAAGTTGGCATTTGTATATATGCACCTAGAGTTCAGGTGGGAAATCCAAGCTGGAGATAAAAATTTTGTCGTGGAAAAGGTTACATAAAGGGCTGGAGTTCAATCAACACTAAGACCTACTTGAAATTTGTTGCCAATAATTTACATTGAGACCAGTTTCAACATGGTAGTGTATATTTCTCCTGCCTCGTTCACTGTCTCTCCTCTATAAGACCGTGTGCAAGAACCATGTCTTAGTCAGTTTTGTGCCCCAAGCTCTGGACACAGGGCCTCGCACATAATAGACATGCCCTAAATATCCATGGAATGGATAGATAAATGTAGATTGTCTGTCGATCCATACGGCCAACTTTATGTTTGGCTTGAAGAATCAGTCTTAATATTTTCTAAGAGTCATAAAGACATCTGTGTGTCATGCTTCATCTCTTGGGAACTCGAATATGGGTAAACCGAGATCTTGTTTAATGTCCTGTTCTGACTGTGGAGACAGGTGCCAGTCTATGTGGAAGAGCAGCCTTATGGCTTGGTTTGAGGAGAAGGTTTTAAAGGTGGTGCAGTTGCTCCTGCAGTAGACTTGACAAGGTAGGTGCCATCTTTCTGTTGAGGACTTGTGGTCTTAGTGGACAGCACTCGGTGGCCCTACTGTAGTTCTGTGCAAATGCATGGTCATGGAAACCTGCTCCTGCTGGGGAAAGAATGATGAATGATGCTTGAAGCCATCAGTGGCCAAAGAGGTTGACACAGCACCTCTTACCATCCTAGGATTGGTTGTTTTTTCTCTGAAGGCAACTGTCACTATTGTCCTTCTACCAACGGTCCTGTTGACATGCCTTGGTGGGTGCCTATCAAACAGGTGTGACACTCTGAATGATTTTGGCAAAGAACCTTACTTAGTAGTGGATAAAAAAAAGGTTGAGACAATGGCACCTAACCAATGAAATTGTCAAACATTTGCCTTGATTTTCCATATGGCTTGGATTTAAGGTACATGTAGAGTCTAGGAAGCTATGTTAGAGAAAGTACTTTTGAATTCTTTAATATTTACTTCAATGAGCATAAGGCTCAGAATGGAAGATTTTTATTTTAAAGTTTTAAGTTAAATTATGTTTCTGGGGCTGGCCCCATGGCCGAGTGGTTAAGTTCGCGTGCTCTGCTGCAGGCGGTCCAGTGTTTCGTTGGTTCGAATCCTGGGCACGGACATGGCACTGCTCATCAAACCACACTGAAGCGGTGTCCCACCTAACACAGCTGGAAGAACCCACAACGAAGAATATACAACTATGTACTGGGGGGCTTTGGGGAGAAAAAGGAAAAAAATAAAATCTTAAAAAAAAAAATTATGTTTCTTTTCTCCCGACCAGCTGTTCTTTATTCCCTAGTTTCTTGGGTTAGGTTTTGTGAGGGTAGGTCTCAGGTGTAGAGGTTGTACAGTGTTTCTAATCATCTGTTCTTCAGTGTTGACATAAAGTGCAGTGAATAGATAGGTGGTGGAAGTCTTAATTCATGTCCTCAGAACATTCCATGGGAAGGTAAAGAGAGAGAGCGGGCTGAAGAATTCAGCGCAGTTAGGTCATTGGAATGAATTCATGGAAAGAGAACTAAAAGGCATAAAGCAGTCCCTGTGACCTGGCTCTTCCCTGAGCGCTCTGCACACTTCATCTTATTGATTCCTCACAGGAGTCCCTATAAGGAGGAGCCCCATTTGACACAGAGGCACCCAACACAGAGAAGTTACAAAGCTTTCTCAGAATCACACAGTTAATTGGGATAGAGCCAGGATTCTGTTTCCCAAATTCTCTCAGTTATTCAGACTGGATTAAACCTTTCCCAAACTGTTTGTTTCCTCTTGCCCTCCCTTCCTTCCTCCTTTCCTTTCTTCCTTCCTTCCTTCCTACCTTCCTTCTTCCCCTCCTTTCTCTTTCCTTCCTCTTTCCTTTTTTTGTAGTTAGGACTTTGTTAACAGAGAGACAGCCAGAGGTGGTGAAGAGAGCGTGGTTTTAGAGTTTGAAAATGTGAGTTTGGGTATTAACATGAGCCCCAAACTTTGGAGAATCCCTTATCCTTCAGCATAACTTCTTCCTCTGTAAAATAGGACTAAGGTTACCTGCCCTATCTATTCCATTATGTTGTTGTAAATACTGAAATAAATGGTGTATTTATAAGTTAAAGATACATGAGGGTATATGCTAGTGATTGACATAGATAGGGGAAAATGTTGACCTGTAGCTGGCAGCACCATGATTTGGGGAAGCCTTCCAAGATTGAGAGCCAAGGCGGACATCCTCATGAGCCAAAGTGATGGGCATGTAGGAGGATTGGCAGTTTGTGCCTGCAGCCAGGCCTGAGTTCAGGCCTGTAGAGTGTGGCATGGAGATTAGGAGCCCAAACTTTCTGGATGTCTCTATCAGGACATCCTATAGGTGCCTCAGTTCTCCTTGCCCAAACAGTGCCCTCTCCCTAGGCTCCAGGAGGTGGGGAGTTGCAGATGCTGGCCTGACTTTGCAGACCTGCTGGCTCACTAGCTTTCAGCAGGAGGAGGGGCAGGCTGCTGCAGGGCCTTTGGGATCTCACAGACACACCTGGAAGATCCCACGTGATTTAGTGTGTTCTGGATAGAAATTTTTTTTAAATAATGGTACATTTAAAGTGAAAATTATGGCTATTTCCTCAGCTTTTTACCAGGGTAGGCTACCTATGGCTTGTGGGGAAGTGACATTTAACATACATTAATTGAATGCCTACTATGTGCTAAAACTGTGATAGATAGTGGGTATAGAAGATCAACAAAACAATTGCAGACCCTGCCCTGCTTGGGGGACAGAAGGAAAAAGGCAAATATTAAGCAAATAATTCTACAGATAACTATGTAACTTCAATTGTGAAAATGCTCTGAAGGAAAATTGCAAAATGCTTCATCAACATGAAAACAGAAGAACTGGTTAGATGTGAGGGCCCATAGGAGACATTCCCAGGAAACTGGCATTTATGCTGAGTCCTGAAGGCTGATCTCAAATGAACCAGGCTGAAAGGTGGATGGATATTTTGGTATGTGTGCTGAGGCTCACATTCTGTAAGGCACCTGCCTGCCCAAGCTTGGACAGGAGGATGGTGTAGCTGGGCATACATATATCAAACTGGCTTCAGAAATGCAAATGCTGGGATATACAAATTGCCCTGGTCACAAAAATGGAATTAGGTACAAGAGTATGCAATGTATAAAGAGGCGACAGGGCTTCTAAGCTGTTGCTGGGAGTATTGTAGAACCCACTCCCTGTACCCAATTGAACCAAGTGAGTGAAGATTGGATGCGTCTTTGTTTCTGGTTCCCTAGGGACTCTGCGAGAGGTGGGAGAGAGGCTCCCTTACTGATGGTGCACACACATGCCTTAAAGTCATTAGAAGACCTTTGCATTAGCTGTGTATGTGCACATGCTTTTGTAGATCTTGGTCTCCAAACTGATTATGCAAGATATACAACACTTCTTTATTTTTTTTCACGTGAACTCAGATTCAACTCTAAGCCCATCCTGATGGGCTGGTGGAGAACTCAGCGATTATTGGGGTTGCCTGTCCCACTGATTCTGCAGAGATCCTGCGTTTGTGTGTAGCTAAGGTATTGGGAAAGCATCCCCCATTACCTGTCCACATAGGTTTCTCTGCCGTTATCCCAGGCCGCAGGGTCCCATTGGTTGGGCCATTCTGCTGCTGCTTCCCTTGCAGATGTCCCCTAGAGGGCCACCTGCCCACCTGGCTGCCTTGAGTAGTAGACAGGTCTTTGCTACACAGGCCTACTGACCTGTGGTCCTTCCTAATCTGATGGAAATCTCTCTTTGCCCCAGATCACTGCCCCCAGTGGCTGTCCTCCCCTCTTGGCTCTTTTCTGAGCCCGCAGGTAACATGAGTGAGTGAGTTTGGAATTTATAGAAGATTTGAGGAGATCTTGACTTCCAGCAACTTCTGTTTCCTGCCCTGCAAAATCCCTGAAGTACAGAATTGACAAACACAAATAATATTTATAAATTTGGAGATCTTTGTGTGGTTACCGACACCTTACCATTGGCAAGTGACTTTGTTTTCCATGCCCAAGGTGTCTGCACTTGGCTGTGGCCTCAGTCATAAGTGAGCCCTTAGCAACTGTCCTCTCCATAAGTCCAGTGAAATCATTCTCCTTGGGCCAGCCTGAGTTGTGAAGAACGTGGAACCAGTTGTGTTTTTCCATTTTCAAACCAACCATCGTTCTCGTATTTTTTGTATGTAATTACTTTTTTCTTTTTTATGATAAAATTTACATAAAAGTCAATGCACATATCTTATTTGTACAGTTGAATTTTGACAAATATATCCACATGTGTAACCAACACTCCAATCAAGATATAGAATATTTCCATCATCTCCAAAAGTTCCCTGCCTCCAGTCAGCCCCTACTCCTGAGAGGCAGCGACTGTTTTAATTTCCGTCACATAGTGGGTACTCTTGGATATCTGTCTTTTTTCACTCAGCATTATGACTTTGAGATTCATCCGTGTTGTTGCATGCGTCCAGAGTTTGTTCCTGTATATTGCTGGGTAGGGCTCCGTGGTATATTCCATGGCGTCACAGTTTGTTTATCTCCATTCTCCTGTTGATAATTGAGTTGTTTCCAGTTTTTAGTTGTTATGAATAAAGCTGCTATAAACATTTTTGTACAAGTCTTTGTGTGGACTGTGTTTTCATTTCTCTCGAGCAGATACTTAGAATTGCTGGATCTTGGGGAGATACACAAAAGTAGAGAGTACAAAACATCGCCGTGTATCCACACTCAGTTATAGCTACTATCAACAGTCTATTGCCAATTGCAGACATTGTGTTGTTTTATCTCTAGATACTTCATTATGTATCTCAGAAAAAGGCATTTTCTTACAGAGCATAATGCATTTTAACAGCTAACAAAACTAAAATATTCCTTTCTATCATGTAATATTCAATAAATTTATCCAACTGTCTTTTTAAAAAAGTCTTTTTACAGTGTGTCCAATTGCAAAAGGTCCACACATTAATTTGGTTGTTTTGAATCTAAAGTCCCTTAATTTTGTCATAACTCTTGACTTAAATCAGAAGGCAAGAGTGAGTGGTATGGGGCATCTCTGAGAATCGTGCACTTTTAATTTGTTGTTCTTGTGGTTGGGTGGAGTGAGAGGTGGAGCTTAGCTTTGTTCTAATTTTCTTTCCCTCTAAGAAGGTCTTTTTTTTAAAAATTTTTATTTTTTATTGCAGTAACATTGGATTATAACATTATATAACTTTCAGATATACATTGTAATATATTTCAACTTCTGTGTAGATTACATCATGTTCACCACCAGAAAACTTATACTCCATCCCCTCACATGAGTGCCTAATCCCCGCTTTTGCCCTCCTCCTTCCCCCCTTCCCCTATGGTAACCACTAACCCAATCTCTGTTGCTATGTGTTTGTTTGACGTTGTTCTTATCTTCTACTTAGGAGTGAGATCATATGATATTTGACTTTCTCCCTCTGACTTATTTCATTTAGCATGATACCCTCAAGGTCCATCTATGTTGTCACAAATGGCCTAATTTCATCATTTCTTATGGCTGAGTAGTATTCCATTATGTATATAGACCACATCTTCTTTATCCATTCGTCCCTTGATGGGCACCTAGGTTGCTTCCAAGTCTTGGCTATTGTGAATAATGTTGCAATGACATAGGGGTGCGTGTATCTTTATGCATTTGTGTTTTCAAGTTCTTTGGATAAATACCCAGCAGGGGAATACCTGGATATTATGGTAGGTCTATTCTTAATTTTCTGAGGATTCTCCATACTGCTTTTCATAGTGGCTGCACCAGTTTGCACTCCCACCAGCAGTGTACAAGGGTTCCCATCTCTCCACATCTTCTCCAACACTTGTTTCCTGTCTTGTTAATTATAGCTATTCTGACCCGAGTGAGGTGATACCTCATTGTAGTTTTGATTTGCATCTCCCTGATAGCTAATGATGTTGAGCATCTTTCATGTGCCTGTTGCCCATCTGTATATCTTCTTTGGAGAAATCTCTGTTCAGATCTTTTGCCCATTTTTTAATAGGGTTGTTGGTCTTTTTGTTGTTGAGCTGTATGAGTTCTTTGTATATTTTGGATATTAACCCCTTATCTGATATATGGTTTGCAAATATCTTCTCCCAATTGTTAGGCTGTCTTTTCATTTTGTTGACGGTTTCCCTTGCTGTGCAGAAGCTTTTTAGCTTGATGTAATCCCATTTGTTCATTGTTTTCTTTTGTTTCCCTTGCCCGGTCAGACATGGTGCTTGAAAATATGCTGCTAAGACTGATGTCAAAGAGCGAACTGCTTATGTTTTCTTCTAGAAGTTTCATGGTTTCAGGTCTTAATTCAAGTCTTTAATCCATTTTGAGTTGATTTTTGTGCATGGTGTAAGATAATGTGGCTGTCCAGTTCTCCCAACACCGTTTATTGAAGAGACTCTCCTTTCTCCATTATATGCTCTTGGCTCCCTTGTCAAATATTAGCTGTCCATAGAAGGTCCTTTTTTACAATTTGTTCCATTGGGTCTCCCTCCAAATTCTGCTATTTTAAAAAGTTTTATCCATGACTAAGTGTTCTTTTTATTTCTGAAAACCATGTATTTAGATTGGGTGTGCTATTTTACACATGCAGAAGGGCAGCACAATTGTCATGGCAGGTGAGTGGAGAAGTGGTGCAGCTGCTATGCTTTCCAGGACTCCCAGTGTGCAGGCAGAAGTGTCCTGCCCCCCACACCTGCCACAGCTCGTAATGGGCATAGTCACACCACAACTGGAGTATATATATCAGCTCCCGTGTATATGCATGGTCATAGGTCTTGCTGTATAAAGTGATTCTGTGGACCCGGTATCAGTAATGTTAGTTGCTTTCTCAGGACTGGGGATGTGGGGCATTGAAGATTTAATCCCATTAAAGGCCATAAGTATAGTGGGACTGTTTAGGGGAGGACAGAGGACTGGACTGGCCTGAGAATAGTAGACACACATTACCAGACGGGAGGGAGCACTTATTTACAAGTTCAATACGGTGTTCACTGTGTTTCTCCGAGACACGCAACAATATTAAAGCTATGGATGGAGGACATTGGAAAACAAAAGACATGTTGATCCCTGCTCCTACCTCCAGGGGCTTTGGGTCTATTCTAATCAGGTAAATGTGTAGAAAATGCACATTATACTTGGTTAATTTTATTCTTCATTTTTCTTTTTTATCAGATGATTTTGTGCAAACAGTAAAAAACCAAAATGGTAAAGAAGACCTTGTAAGGAAAAGCACGAGTCCTCTGCTCCATGTTTAATTGTTTTTGTTCTTAGTTCTTTAGTTCTCCTGGCATTACCTCCATAAATCTAAAAGATAGGCTTATGTTGCTATTTCTTGATGTATCAATTTTAAACACATTCAGTTCTCTGCTCTGAATCATGGCAAGTTAGCTCACATACACTACCATTACCTTTTGTTTCTTGATGGTTACGTTATTTTTGGCTTGGTTTTCTATTGATCATATTTCAACCATAAATAGTACAGAAACTTCTGGGTCTCATTCCACCAATGTCTGCCACCCTTTCCGGATTCTGACAATGCAGTCGTGCATATGGCATGCCTACCTTCCTCTACCACTCCTTCCACTGTCTTTGTCTAGCAACTCTCCCTGCAGGACATACTCAAGGTCGAGGACATTCACAGGCTGTTCTGCAAACCTATTTGAGCCTTTCCTGTTTTGTTCAGAGGCTGACTCTAATGTTGAAAATCAATAAGCAGCCCTTAAGTAATGATGATTGAACACATTGTTTGTGCCCCCTGTTCTTCTTTTTCAGGACTTCATTGAACTCTGTAGGTGGCTGATTGTTCTCCTTTTCTCTTTACTGTTATGCATTAATCACACTTGTATTTGCTGTCATTTTAAAGGAACCTTGGGAAGGAGAAGGGGCTAAGTGTTTGCTTAGCTTGTCGTCTGGAACCCAGATGCTATAGTAACTTACTTGCTAGTCAGGGCTGTGCGAGGACCCTGGGGAAGGTGCAGAAAGGAGAAGCACTCCTAGTGTACAGTGTACCCAGAGCACACTCTGGGGTCAGACAGACATGAATGTGACTCCTTCTACCACTTCTTACCTCAGGCTTGTTACCCAGGCTAATGATTCCAGGAGAGGCTGGGGCATTGCTGTGTACTGAGACTGTCAGGAAAGCTGACATTTCTGGAGACTCTGCCCTAACTTTCACTTCACCTCTGTTGACGGAGCCTTTGAGGGGCTGAGGCAGCCTATGCAATGGGCTCTGTTCTCCCTGTAACGGATCCATCCCATGTTCCATAATTCCAGGCATCAGTGATGCCCACTGAGAGGCATATCTTTTCGTGAATTTCCAGGTCTCTACATCTTTCTTTGCTTTGATTGCTCTCTCTGCTTCTAGTGTCGGTCCCTTTAGGAAAGTTTGTTGTTAGTGCCATTGACTCCTAGCAACTCTGTGTACAGGAGAACAGACCCCTGCTCGGTCTTTGTGCTCCATTCTCTCCTTCCCATGCTATATTAGACAGTGCTCTGCTGCTATTCATAGGGTTTTCATGGCCACTTTTTTAAGAAGTGGGTGGCCAGGTCCTTCTTCCTAGTTTCTTTTAGTTTGTAAGCTCTGCTGCAACCTGTCCACTATGAGTGACCCTGCTGATATTTGAAATACCAGTGGTATAGCTTTCTGCATCACAGCAACACACAGCCACTACAGTATGACAACTGACAGATGGGTGGTGTGGTTCTCTGACCAGGAAACTAACCTGGGCCACGGCAGTGAAAGCCCCACATCTTAACTACTAGATCACCAGGGCTGGCTCTTCAAGAGAGTAAATAGGGCTAAATATGTTGTGAGTGTCTACACAGGATTCAATGAGAATAATACATTAATTAACATAAAAATTCAGTATCTTCAACTCTGTCTGTGATGATTTTGTTCTCCCAGTAATGAGATTTGTCATCATAATAGGAAGTCTCCATCCCTTCTCTCAATTATATAACTCTTAAAAATAATTCTTTGTATAGTAGAAAATGTAACTAGGCATATATGCTGCATTTAAGGCCATGATATTCCAGAAGCCTTTCCCAACTGCTTTATTTCTTTTAGAATTTGAGTTTCTGGGGACAGTGGAAGTGTGGGAACCTCAACCAGGATCACTGTGATATCTATTCCAACTCTGGGTCTGGTACTAGGCACCGATAGATGGCTTTTGGCCAAGCAGGTTTTTGATGACATTATTTATGGCAGAAATAAAGTCTTAGAAAGGGAGCGAGGCCCTGACTGGAGGAAGAAATGCTTAATAAAGCTTCCTGGGTTGTAGACAGACTAGCAGAAGACCACCACTATCCAGTGTGATTGGGGTGGGAATGGCTAAGCCTTGTTCTTTTCTCTGTTAGACTCGAAGTGCCATCCTTTGAGCACACCAGTCTCGTCATGGTAACTTACGGAGAGCGTGGCCCCTGACTGGTACATTGTCCCTCCTAGGTACCTTGTGGACTGTGTTTGTTTGGGTGTTGGGCATTTGGTTTGGTGTTCCCTCTTCTTCATCTGCCCTTCTGTGTATCTGGCAGACTTAATTTTAAGGACTTCTTTTTCTTGACTTCTGCAATGTAGCATATCATGATGTTCTGTTAATAGATATTAATTCAGACAAATGGATTAAATTATTCAAATAAGTAAGTAGGGGCCTGGCTGGTGGCATAGTGGTTAAGTTCACACACTCTGCTTTGGTGGCCCAGGTTCTCGGGTTCAGATCCCGCGCATTGACCTACACACCACTCCTCAAGCCATGCTGTGGTGGCGTCCTGCATACAAAGTAAAGGAAGATTGGCACAGATGTTAGCTCAGGGACAATCTTCCTCAAGCAAAAAGAGAAGGATTGGCAACAGATGTTAGCTCAGGGCCAATCTTCCTCAACAAAAATAAAAATTAAAAAAATAAATAAGTAGAATGTCATCTGTGTGGCACAGATAATAGTGCTCCCCAAGTATTTCCATGCTCCTGCACTTTTCCCAGCCTCCCCTACAGTTAAGTTGAGGCCATGTGAGTAGGTCTAGCCAATAGACTATAAGAGGAGGGGCATGTATCATTGTCAGGCCAAGGCTCTTAAGAGCTGGTGTGCCTCCTCCTCCTCGTCTGCCTGCTGTGGGGCCCTTGGAGGTCTTGTGTTGAGGCATGGCATCATTAGCTGGAGGGAGCCGAATCCTTAAGACACTGGATGGAGGAGAGTTTCTGATAATCAGCAGGGGACTTTGTGTGAGAAAGAAATAAACCTTTGTTGAGTTAAGTCATGGAGGCACCTTGGGGTTTATTTGTTACAGCCTGGTATTACTTTGACTAATATAGTTTCTGAGAGCTAAAAGGGACCAAAGTATTCATTATGCCTCAACCATTGACTCTTCAGCTGAGGAAGTGGGCTTGGAGGGTGCACAGGCAGTTAGCGGTAGAGTCTGGCCTGGACCCGAGATTCCTGATACCAGAGCTCCCAGTCTTCCTCCGCCATCCGGCCCCTCATGTTGTGGAAGACGCCCGTGGAAAGATCCCCAGACTTACACTAGAATCATAGTACATACCCTATGATTTTATATTGTTGGGCATGTTTACAAAGTGGTTTTAAAAATGACTGTTAATTGTATGGTACTCCGGTTTTCAAATTGCATCTTGGAGACATTTATGAGATAGCCACAGCCTTTAAAATTTCTCATTTAATGTGTGCTTGCCAGAAGCTAGTTAGCATCTGGATGACTTCCAAAGCTTTGCTGGTGCTCTAATGGACTTGGCCTGTCGGGAGCAGGGGTTAGATTTGATGCCATTGTTTCCCGTAACTGCAACTGGCCATTAATTGTCAGGGTTTGCTGAACTGCCGGTGTACTTATGTCTGCCAAGGACTGCTGGGCTCAGGCTAGGCCAGGGCCGGGGGAAGGAAGTGGGGGAGGAGTGTGAGTGGCAGAGCACTTCCTGCCTAGTCTTTTTCTGAGAGGCTTAGCTGCTGCAGCCATCAGCTGTAGCATGTAAGCTCCTCCTTTCACCTGTGTTGAGGAAGGGACCTACTTGCATTTGGAGACCTGTGTCTGTGGCTGTAATGTATCAATTACTCACTTGCTGACCTGGCCCGCACCCTCTTTGCCACCTTGGTGGCGGCAATCTTCCATCCCCCGAGAGTCAGGTCTAAGTGTTGGGAGGAAATAAATAAGAGCTGCCAGGGGATGTGGAAGAACCACTGCAGGAAAGCAAAGCCTCTCTCCAAACTAGAAATAATTTGTGTTTCTAGTCTGTTCTGCAGAAACTCCTTTGAGAATTAATCACCATTTTTTTAAAGTAGAAAGAACACAGTGCATTTAATAAAATGAGTTTGTGATCTTCATTCAAAATTCATTTTCATTTTAAACAAATTAAAATTTTATTGTAAGAGCTTCATTTTTCAAGAAGTTTCTTCTTCAGAAAGTAAAATGCCTTTGTTCTCAATATACTTTGTTTGGACACTTAAATTGACCTAATGAATTAACAAATACTCCTGGTTGTATCCTTCTTTGAAGTTGGAAGTGGGGTGGCCTTGTCTTTACTCAGTTGGAGTAAATATGCCCTGTGGCTCATGAAATAGCTATGCGTTCACAGAGTGCGTCTGCCCAGCATCTTCTCACTGGTCCTCCGTAGCTCTTGAGACTCCACACTAACACTGTGGCGTCAACCTGTCCAGGTAATGAATCTGCTGTCTCAGAGGGAAGAAGCTACATGGCAGGAGTTCTTTCCTTCACGTTGGTGAAGCAGATTAGCCAGCCAGTCACCTGGCAGGACCCTGAAATAACAGAGCCCAGAGCAGGGCATTCTCGGTGGAGTGGAAGGTCTGACACAGCTCCCTTTGAGAGACTCCCTTTGTGATGGGGGAAGGCCTGGTAGGAGTCAGAACTGAGAGACACTGGGAGAGAACCTGGAGACTTGTCATGGCAGGTGTGGGGACCTCAGAGATGAGGAGGAGGGTAGGCTATAGAGTATCAAGCTCAAAGCTAGAGGGACCCCCACAAGAATTTTTTTTGAATCTTCTTTTTACTTATGATTGGTACTTTTGTCAATAATGAAAAGGTCAAATATATTAAATCTAAGCTGTTGGATTCATTTGCTTCAAAATCATAATGGAATGTCAGGAGCCTTCTGGGCAAATGTGAAGGGGGTGAAAGGGCAGGGAGAGAGAGGGTGGGATTCACAAATTTAATAAGGGCCTTAACCCTTGAGGCAGAGTCCAGAAGGTGAGCTAAGTCTGATTTGAGTAATTAGGATGCTATCAAGAGTGAGAAATAAAAACATTAGGCAGATCCGTAAGAATACTTCCGCCTTGGAGGTGGAAAGTAGGGAAAAGGAGGAGGAGAGGTGTTTTTGATCTGATCCTTGAAGACAGACAAGATTTTTCAATTGAATCAAAAATCTGGGCAGCAGGGAGCATGATAAGGAAGAGAAGAGGACATACTCAACCCCCAGTCAGGACCTGTGGTGGGGCAGGAGAGGAAGTGCCTGCTTTGCCCGTAATTCTACTTCCTCATTGTTAATCGTGTTGAATAGGGTGTGGTGTTCCAGGTATGTCTCCTTCTTGGGAAAAACACTATTCATATCTGTTTCCAAAATGAGGAAGCTGAGGATCTAAAAATATGTTAAATAACTTGTCCAGGTGGCACATAGGAGAGGTAAATTCAAACCTAGGCAGTCACCCTGAACTGGGGCTGGTAACCAAGACAGCCCGCTGCCTTGGCACTGAAAACAGGCGCACCCAGGCACCATGGGACAGAGTGGGTGAAACTGAGGCCATCTTAGAAAATCTGGTACTTGTGCTTGCTAAAACTTGGGATACGTGCAGGCGGGGGAAGTAGCAGAGTTGAAGTCAGGATGGGGGACCTGTAGCTGGGACATTACAGGGTCATTAGCCACGTGGGCGCTGAGCTCTTCAAATATGCCTTGTCTAGATTGAGATGTAGGCTAAGTGTAAAATGCACTCTGGATTTCAAAGATCTAGTATGAAAAAAATGTGAAATATTTCATTGATAATGTTTTATATTGAAAACACATTGAAATATATCTAAAATTACTTTTCAAATAAAATATATAATTAAAATTAGTTTCACCTGTTTCTTTTTTACTTTTTAAAAATGTGACTACTAAAAGACTTTACCTACATGGCTCACATTATATTTTTATTGGACAGCACTGGTTTGGAATGCTAGCTTATGCAGTTTGGAGTTTATAGGACCAAAAAGTAAACTTTCTCCTCCAATTTTGTTGAGGCTTGTCCTTTTCTATATGAGAAAAGGTATCTGAAAGATCCAGCTAAAGTCTTAGCTACCTAATTGTGTATTGGCCTTTGCTATTAAGAATTGTCATATGTGTCGTGATCTCAGAAGAATGCTCTGGTATTGGCTTTCTGTACAGTTTAAAACGAGAGCATGTTGGCTTCATGCCATATTCACTATGGAGAATTTGTGCATCTCACCATGGAATAAACCCTTTGATGTTTCTCTGAAGTTAATGGTTGACCAAGTATGTCATGACCTTTGAAATGATATGTGTCTTTAGAATGGCCTCATATTCATAACTTGTATCATGTCTCCGGCACCATAAGATTGTGAGTTATCACATATTTTTGCCTGTGAGGATCTGCTTTTAGAATGGCCAAGAGGGTTTGATGCTGCAAATGTGCTTGTCATATAGAAAAGGAATCATACTAAGGCTCTTATTCACTTTTTTTTTTTTTTTTGAGGAAGATTAGCCCTGTGCTAACATCCGCCACCAATTCTCCTCTTTTTGCTGAGGAAGGTTGGCCCTGAGCTAACATCTGTGCCCATCTTCCTCTACTTTATATGTGGAACACCTGCCACAGCATGGCTTGATAAGTGGTGTGTAGGTCCACACCCGGGATCTGAACCAGCAAACCCCTGGGTCACCAAAGCAGAGCACATGAACTCAACCACTACTCAGCCGGGCTGGCCCCACTAATGCTCTATTCACTCTTAATGTCTAGCCCTTCAAAGATCTACAGTTACGAATTTGTAGATTCTGGATACATTCTCCCTATAATCTCTTATTCTTCAATGACAATCTTCTACTAGATTGCTTTCATGGTTCTAAGTTCCTGATCTTATTTACTTTTCCATTGCAAATGTCAGAGGCTCCACTCTCCTGGGCTCTGATAAAGCTTCTGTGGCACTAATTCTTGGCTTGACCTTTATTCCTCAGACCTCTGGCTGCAGAAAGCATTTCTCTGGCATTTGGTGTGCATAGAATTCAGGACTTGAAAGAGGAGAAAGAGGGAAGCTTCTACAGCCACTATAAAAGCAGCTTTCTGCAAGCACAGTAATTCACTCACACATGCAATCATTTAGCCAGAAACAGTCTGAAACACAGAGCTGGGGAGCATAGATGGACAGTGTGGAGATCGGCTTCACTTTCTTCCTCCCGCTGTGGTGTGCTGTTGGAATGACAACTTCCTTGTTCCCATGAACTTCTTTAGTGACTGGAAACAGGTCTCTGCCTTGATGGCCAGCAGCTGCCTTTCCCTCTTTACTCGGCTCCTGAAGCCAATAGGCTCACCTCCTCGTCCAGTTTCTAAGCTGACATTGTAACCACAGGCCCCCTAGGACCAGTTCAGCTGACCCCATCTTATCAGCAGAGTAATTAAGAGTGATTTTTCAGGAATTGAGACCCCTTGTCCAGTTCAGGCCAGTTGAGACCACCAACCCTTTAACTGGGCCTACACAAATGCCCGATAAGTGACTTTTTTGACATCAAAGGGCTGAAAACTCCATCCTCAGATCATGCTAACACCACTATTTTGTGAACATACGTCCTACAAAGCATGAAGCTTGACTACACTTGCGCAGGTCATCAGTTACCTCACTTTTCCTTACCTCCAGTCCTCTATCTCCACACTTCAGACTGTCCTGCCCTTCATCCCATAAATTTTACCCTAAGCCCTGGATCGGGGAGACAGATCTGAGAGCATATGTCCCCTACCTCCTTGCAGATGGATCTTGCAAATAAAGCTACTCTTAGCAAATAAAGGCTGATGCTCTTCATAATTGGCTCTTTATGCACATTGGGTGGCAAGCCTTTGCTCAGTAATGATACCTTCATAAGGAGATTCGTGAATAACCTCTCTGACTCTTGGGGTGGCTTATAATGGGCCCCTTCTCTCAGATGGGAGATTTCTGCTTCAGCCTAGAGATCCCTTTGCTGGAAATTGGATTGATGCCTTGAATCCCTGGAAGAGCTGGGCCCCAGGTGCCCTCTGAATCCCAGGCCGCTGCAGTTCACCTGCCCCCTGCTGCCCTCACTCAGAGCTCCCATTCTGCATAGGGAGGTGTAGGACTTAAGCCTCCTTCCTTGGATGATCCTTATCCCCATGCCTCAGGCTGGAGCTAGAGTGCCTACCTCTGGCATCCAGCCAGATTCTGGGTTTCCAGATGTGGTGACCTGCCTAGTAGTTTGGCAGGGTCTTTGGTTCTGACCACCTCTGGAGTTAGCGCTGGAATGGCATATCCTTGGCCTCTGCCAGGTTCGCCCAAATGTTCGTGTTTGCTTAGCCTGTGTAGCTGTGACAGCTTTCCCCAGTCATCTCCCACCTTGCAATGCTTAGCTCACCTTTTATATCTTCCAGGCTGAGCATCTTGCAGCCACCAGGGTCCACTCCTCATCCAGCGTAAGGTAGCCTGGGCTGTGCCTTTGCCCTATTCCATGCTGGAAATGTGCCTGGAGCCTGGGCTTTCTCACTTCCCAAGACTGTACCAGGCCCCTGGTGGGAGCGACATGGTTTTGTGTTGCTCTCCGAATCCCATCTACAGGACCCCCTACCCCACTGCCCTAGTCACCATTGCTGGAGCCTACCTGAGTGCTCGTGCCAGATCTTGCCCAGCCCTGAACCAAGGCTCAGGAGAGGTCCCAGGTCAGCCAGCACAGTGGCTGTGGCTGTCTCCCTCTCTGTGCTGCATCTCTGAGCCCTGACAGGACCTGCATTTCCGCAGACCCTGGGCCTTTGCCATGTGGCCCTTCCCTCCCACTCTCTCCCTTCCCTTCCTGCCTTTTCCTTCTTCCTCTCCTGGGTTAGTTCCTCTGGAATCACGTTTATCCAGCTGAGTTATCCAGAACCAGATCCTAGAAGCTTCTATTGCTGTGAGAGCATAAACAGTTTTGTGTGGTCCTGAAGGAGGTCCATGATGGCCTACATTGCCTCCCATGCTTTGGGGTGTGTGTGGTACAAGAGAAAGGGAGACAGAAAGACTAAAATTCATTGTTGACTGTATTTTTAATCCCCCTTCCTTCATACAGTATTTATTCATTTTACGTGAATCTCAGAGTAAAGGCATAGGATTGGTATTTAATGCGAGACACTCAATTTCACTACTTGTCTTGCTGAAAATATAAAAACTAAGGGGTTCATTGATGCTGGTTTGTTTTGTAGCCAAAGAATCCTCACCTGATGTGTGATCCCGGGCATGTTCCCTCATCTTTTTGTGCCTCCACTTTCCCCATTGTACGATGAAGATGTTGAGAGTACCTGCCTGGAGTGTTGGGAGAGTAAAATGAATTAATACATGGAAAGCCCTGTGGACAGCCCCTGGAACACAGTAAGAACTCATAGGAACTCAGGGTGAGAGCTGTTAGTGGCTTACTCCTGGCTGTTTTATCTGGTCCAGGAATTAAATAATTAGAGTTACCCTTAAATGTTCATATATATTTAGTATATTTAAATAGTTTTATAGTTTGGCTATTCCTAAAGTAAGGTACTTTCCCTTTTTTTGTTATTAGATGATTCTCTATGGGCAGAAATACTAGTGCTTGTTTTACAGTGACGCTTACTCACTTAGACCTTGGATGTCTCTCATCATTTTGTACATTCATTCACTCGTGTGCTGACCTGCTATGGCCAAAGGAGACTGTCAGCTGCCGGGACGTTTTCCCCTTAGAATCAGGGATTCTGACACCTTTTATTTAGGGAGTTCTATGCATTTCCTGTTTCCCTGTATACCTTCTATAGGAACTGTTCAGTGGCTTCTTTTCTTTTTGATTGTAGAAACAAATTATTTCCGTATGAAGTAGAAAATGGATGGGGGGCCAATGAAGAGGCGATTTCTGAGAAAATCACACTTTCTGCTTTGACAGCTTAAATATGAAAGGGAAGCTTTTAAATACTAAGTAGAAGCTGTCACACATGCAGGCACCCCAGCATGACTAATTGGCCTTGGATGCAGCCCCTGGAGTGTTTAATCCCAGAGAAACATTTCTGCCTCGAAGGCGGTTTCCTGAGTCTTGTATATTGCAGCCCCACAGTCCAGCAGAGCCTCCCTTCTGGGCTGTTTCTTCAGGAATCACACCAGCTGGTCCCTGTCCTCTAGTCCCCTCACTCTGGAGACACTGTGCTGTAATGTGCCATTAAAGTCCTCAGTATTGCTGATGTGCTCAAAAGATCACCTGACATGGGAGAGATCCTGGTCTACTCTTGCCACTATTGAGAACGGCAAGGATGCCTCTGGTTGGAAAAACTTCATGTGATCTTCATGTCTTCCCTGTAACTTTGGGAAGCCTGTCCCTAGACCTGACATTATCAAACCTTAGTTTCCTCTCTGAAGTAGAGAGAGAATATTCCAGAATAAATGATAGAATTTAAGAGCTAAAGTAGAACTTAAAAATGAGTCCTAAATTCAGGTATAACCTGCTTATTTAATGAGTGAAGAATCTAAGTCCCCAGGAGTTAAGCATGTTACATAAAGCAGCACAGCAAGGGAGCACAGACAGTCTTGTGCTGTTTCCTCAATCGTGACAACGTGCCCCTTGTTTAGTTTTTGTTTTCTAGTGCAGTTAGGTATTCACTTAAATGTCAGGAGATCTACAGTCCCCAACTCCCACCTGCTTTCAAGGGAATATTTAAACTCACTGTATTGCTTAAATGCAAATAATCATTATTTAAAATAAATTTGTTTTTTGGGGGGGTTTGAATTTTGAACATTGAGAAATAAATTTGTTATAAAATTCACACATATTCATGTGGGATATTATAACCCAATTCTAGGTACGTTTTAAAAATGCCAACAGCTGGTAGACTTCTTCTTCCAGGAAGATAGAATAGAGGTATTTGTCCCTATTCCTTCTACTAGGTACAACTAAAAACTCTGCACACTATATTTAAGATAAACACAAGAAGATTTTACAAGAGAGACAGAAGAAGGCAGACTGGTTAAGTACCTTGGGAACTGAGGAAGGACACAGTGGTGAGTTCCCTGGGTTTTCTTTTTGCCATATATATATATATATATACACACATGACACTTAGAAGTAAAAAATCTGGCAACCTAGAAACACAAATGGTCACAGACAAAAAATGCCCCAACAATAGCCTAAGGACCAGGAAAGGAACAGCTGAACAAGACAGAAAACTTTTAGACAATAACTGCTATTCTCCATCCAAACACCACAGAGAAATACCTGTGTCCCCCACCCCTATTCAGAGAAGGCAAAGTAGGGAGCTGGAACTTTTATCCTCCATGGCCAATAACAAGCCCCCACTTCTGTTGTGGTGTAAGTGAGGCCATGTGGAAAGCGAGATTTCTACATGTACCTGGCAGAAACAAGGTGCCCCTCCTGCTGCCAGCCAGGGTGGTGTCAGAGGAGATTAGTGAAGAGTCAAAACTTTCACTATTGTGCAGCAATAATGAGGCCATCCAGACTGTGGAGTCAGTGAAGACCATTTAGGGGCTGAAATTCCCACCCAGCAGTAACAAGGAACCTCCTCCCCAGGTGTCAACAGAAGCCAGGTGGGGAACCTGGACTTCTACCTCTATCTGGCAGTAACAATGCCACACTGGTATGAGAGACGGCCAGCTAAAACAGGCTTAATTAAGATCCAGAGACTCAGAACATAAGCAAAAAATGTACAGGCTTCAATAAAAAGTTGCTCACATACCAAGAACCAGGAACATCTCAAACTGAATGAAAAAAGGATAGTCAATCAATGCCAACGCTGAGATGACAGAGATGATAGAATTAACAGGCAATATTTTAAAGCAGCCATGATAAAAATGCTTCACTGAGCATTTTTGAACATGCTAGAAACAAACAAAAAAACAAAATAAAACAAAAAACCTCAGAAAGAAGTAGAAAGTTTCAGCAGAGACAAAGAAGATATAAAGAAGAGCCAAATGGAAATTTTAGAATTGAAGAATATAATAACTGAAACTCAATAGCAGAATGGAAAAACAGAAGAAAGAATCAATGAGCTGGAAGAAAGAACAGTAGAAATGACCAGATGTGAACAACACAGAGAAAGTAGACTGGAATAAAAAAAATGAACAGAACCTTAGGGGCCTGTGGGCCTATAAGATAGGATCTAACATTCCTGTTATCAGAGTCCCAGGACAAAGAGGGCTGAAAAAGTACTTGAAAGAATAATGGCTGAAAAATTCCCAAATTTGGCAAAAGACACAAACCAACAGATTCAAGAAGCTGAGTGAATCTTAAGGTAAACCTAAAGAAATCCGCACCAACACACATCATAACTAACGTCTGAAACTAAAAAAGGAAAAAATCTTGAAAACAGCCAGTGGAAAATGACACCCTATCTAGAGGGGAAAAACAATTAGAATGATAGATTTCTCAACAGAAAACATGCAGACCAGAAAGCAGTGGCACATTATTTTTCAAGTGATGAAAGAAAAGGACTGTCAACCCAGAATCCAATACGTAGTGAAAATGTCCTCCAGGAGTGAAGGGAAATCAAGACATTCTCAGAGGAAGGAAAACTAAGAATTTGTTGCTAGCAGACCTTTGATAAAAAACTGGCTAAAGAAAGTTCTCTAGACAGGAATAAAATGATAAAAGAAGAAATCTTAGAGTATCAGAAAAGAAGAAAGAATTTGACAAGCAAAAATATAAGTAAATATAATGTTTTCTTTATCCTCTTCTAAATATGTTTTCTAAATTATGTTTGACAGTTAAAGCAAAAATTATAACCTGTCTGATGTGACTTTAAATGTATGTAGGTGAAATATTTAAGACAATTATATTGCAAATGGGGTAAACAAACTTAAAGGGAGATAAGGTTACTATATTTTACTTGAATTAGTAAAATGACTATATCAGTAGAGTGTGATAAATTTTACCTACTGATAAGTGTGATAAAATGTCTTACCTACTAACCACTGAAAAAGCTATACAAAGAGATACATTCTCAAACATTAGATAAATCGAAATGAAATTCTAAAAAATATTAAAGTAACCCACAGGAGGGCAGGACAAAGAAAATAGAGAAATGAAAGAGAGAATAAACAGAAAAAAATAAAATAGCAGATTTAAGCCCTTACATATCAATAATTACATTAAGTGTAAATAGCCTAAATACACCAAGGAAAGATATAAATTAGCAAAAGAGACATGTCCCAATGATATGCTATCTATAAGAAACTCACCTCAAATATAACAATATAGGCAGGTTGAAAGTGAACGTATGGAAAAAGATTATCATGCAAACCTTAGTTTTAAAAAACAGGAGTGGCTATCTTAATATCAGATAAGCTAAACTGCAAAGAAAATCACCAAAGACGGAGAGAGGCATTACATAATGATAAAAGGGTTGGTCCACCAAGAAGACATAACAATCCCAAATGTATATGTACCAAAAAACAGAGCTTGAAAATACATAAAGCAAAAACTGGTAGAACTAAAAACAGGAATAGACAAATCAACAGTTAGAGATAGAGACTTCAACAGCCTCTCTGAACAATTAATAGAACTACTAAACAGATAATCAGCAAAGATGTAGAAAATTCAATACTGTAATCAACCATAGAGAGGCAGTAGGATACTATGAAAGGAGCGCTGCACCAGCGTGTAAAGAGCCATTCTGGAGAAGAACAGGAATTTGGAAAATACCTCCAAACTGGAAATTGGTCTTTCTATCAGTCAGCCTTGCACCCTCAGAATGAGTTCTATCTCTTCCCTTCACTGTCCACAGACCTAGTCTGTACTGGTCCAGAAGAGGCCAGAGAGCTCCACAGTCAAGGATGCTGAGCACTCATTCAGTTTTCTCTCCACTCTTGTAGCATAATAGCTTTGAGGCTGCTCTCCACCCCTCAGGTCTGTGTCTTAGATACAGTCAGTGCCTAGTGTCAGAGGCCAGGCCCTCAGGCCTCACTTCCCAGTGATGTGCTTACACTTTTCTTGGAGCATTGGCATAAGCCCCTGAATTGAATATGTTAAAGCATAATTTGCATATAAAATTTAAAGTTATACTTGCATGAATGGTGTTAACTCTAATAATGTGTAGACCAGAGTTTAAACGAGGACAGAGTACACAGCATCTCTAGGACTGCTCTAAAATAAATGACCCTCTAACAAACTAGGTGAATCTAGAAGCAACAATACAGGCAAAAGTGTCTTTCTTAGCTTTCTAATTTCTTGTCTAATCACCATGATTACAAAGTGTATAGCTCAGAATTAAGAACCTTTTAGTGCAGAGCTTGGCAAACTATGGACCCGCAGGTCAAAGTTGGACGACCACCTGTTTTTGTAGGTAAAGCTATGTTGGAACCCTAGAGAGCAGCATGAGAATCATCTGAAACTTGTTAGAAATGGAAATTCTCTTGCTTCAGACCTACTGAATCAGAAACTCTGGGGGTGGCCCTCAGCAATGTGTGTTTGAACAAGGCCTCCAGGAAAGTTTGAGAGCGCTGAGTTATACTATCCTACCATACATTGGCTAACATTGTGATATGACAGTACTTAGTACTTTTGTCTTCTTTGGGGAATTTTGGATGTAGTTCAGCCAACATTGCTTGATGCTGTGGCCATGCACCAGATTCCTTACTACACCTAAAAGTACAGGCGGTGGTCTCCCAGGGAAGCAGGCATGTGGAGCAGTAACTGCAGCATGGCATGTGGTCTTCTAAGAGGCACACCAGCTCTGCAAGCCTAGAGCCAGGGAGGGCAGAAGCAGCAGAAGTGATAGACTTTGCTTTACATGTCTACCCTCAGGACTTTTTCCTGCAGAGAGGGTGTAAGCTCACACTTGAGATGCAGGCTTCAGGAAACAAGTTGAACAACACCATGCCCAGGTCTTAGAGACGAGCCTGGAACCCAGGCTGGGAGTTGGAGAAGAGCTCATCCCAGTGTGCTAAGCGGGTGGGATCACCACAGCACAGGCAGAGGCAAACAGCTCAGAGAAGGACAGGACTGGTCCACAGGGAACAAAGGAGTTATTTTTCTTCTTTTCTTTTGCATATCTTACTGTGGTGGGCTGCGGGATCTGATGAGATGCGATAGGATACCCAGAATCTAGCTCTGGAGTCCAGCTGGAGAAGAAGCAGAAAGAGAGCAGTGCCTGAGTTATTCTTAATCTTTCTAAAAATCGAAAGTCTCCTCATAGATGAGAAATGTTATCAATATACAGCAAGGCATTCAATCAAGAGTTGAGGGCGACAGGAAATGATAGAATAATCCATTGCTCAGGTGTCTTTGAAAGCTCCATCTCTTCGACTGCAGAATTTGAAGGCAACTCTACCAAAGAAGTGGGCAGAGCAGATAGAAATTGCCTCTTCCCAAAGCTAAAGTGATAAAAGCAAGAGAAGTCATTTTAGAAAAGCCAAGAACCAAGTGGCAGGGACACTCCTATGATGGAGAACGAATCTAGATACCATAAGGCAGGAACTTCTGGAGAAGACACTGAGTTCACAGTTGTCCAGAGACGAGGTCTGAGAGAGAACATGTTAAATACAAGTGGGGAAGGTCCAGGCAATGACTGAGCGAGGTTGTTGTCAGTTGGTTATTATGTGGTTGTGATGCTTGTGTTTATGTGGTTAAAGGGCCAGTGGTAGGACAAGATTGGTGTTTTACCCAAAATGAGGATAATAAAAATATCAAGTGAATAAAAATGAGACGATCTTAAAAAAAACAAACGAGAAGGTGCCCTTCCCCACCCCAGGCTTGAGCTTCCCTCTCCCACTCTCAGGCTGATCTGTTTTCCTCCTCCTGTGACCTGATGACATTTTGTTCCATTTCGTTGACTTGTGTGTTAGCGACAGCTTCCCTGCCTTGCCTGGTGTTGCCTTCTGCTTTGGCATTAACTGGGATAGGAGTCCTGGGGCAGACCTCCTTGCGCTGACCCTTGGCTCCCTCCTTACAACACTACGTTCCTGAGTTCAGGTGGTGTTTTTTGTGCCTGTGTAAAGTCACAGACTCTGCACCACCGGTTTAAATTCTTTAAACGGGGGGAGGTAGAGATAAAGTGGGCCTTGGGGGACTGGAAGGTCTCAGACAAGGTTGTGGGCAGTTGGGGTGACTGTCAGTTGTCAAGGTCGTGGAGATGCTGGTGCACAAGGCAAGGAGGGGTTCTGTAGATCACAGACAGTTGGTGCTCAAGGAACACTGGAACTGAAGAATAAAGCACATTCATGAACTGAGTGGATTGTCATAATATGGCCCAGGAGTTATGAGGAGAGTAGGAACCTTCCTATAGCTTCAGGGAGGAGAAGTGAATCAGGAAGTCAGGGAAGTAGTTCTGTAGGAAGAAAAGAGAGCACTGGAGGCCAGGCATCCCCACTGGAAGCCTTGGCTCATGTCTCCATATGGGAATTCCTTCCCAGCATGACTTGGGGAATTTGCATGCTTTCCCAAATCCTAAATCCCAAGAAAAATCAGTAGCGACATCACGAAAATAGGGGAAAGTATTATAATTTTCTTCTAAGAAATAAAGTTTAACAATCAGTGGCGAGCTGTTATTAGTTTGAAGGGGTCCACTGCTGTCAAGCAAAAGGAAGAACAGAAAACACTGACACACAGAGGTGAAGGTCAAGGCCATTTCTAGGAACAGGACAGAGCAGGTAGGAGAGAAGCAGTGATGGTCCCATTAGTCATTCTTGCTTGTAGCTATTTCTGTGTTATAAGTGTGTGTCTATGGCACCAGCTGCTGTGAAACTAAGTCAATTTTGCAAATAAAATAAATATTAATAAGTTTATAGGCATGGTATACTTTATACAAATCCTGTGAGTGATGTTTCACGATATGTTAAGTTTTGGAAAACAAGTAAGCCCTTAAATTGGCAATTTCAATATGTAAGTCTGTGTAGTGCTGTTAATTTTGCTAGGAGATTGGAATATTACATTATTCAAATACTACCAAATAATGTTCACCCTTGTTTTCTGGTGTTTGACTATTTGGTATGGGCTACAGTTCTTTGTAAATGCTACTAAACTGAATATTTCTTTTTGTTAAACACATCTTTTAGTTATTTGTAATAATGCATAAAGAGTATGAAGAACGTTGGAAGTTTTTTAAGAAACTTATGACTTTGAGATTTCCCAAGAATTCCCAGAATTCCAATTTCTCATTCTGCATCCTGTATTTGTGGGAAATTTGGAAATGTTAGCATTGGCCACAGTCCCTTCAAGGGAGGAGCCAGAACCACAGTATAGCCAGTGCAGCCTCTATAGAAGAGTGATGAGTATTCATGGAGCTGGGTGGAAATGGGAATGGGAGAGGGCCACTGAAGGCCGACTGCGTGGCTTAGATGTACACTTATAACTCGAGAGCCTCAGTGTCTTGAGGAAGCAAATAAGACATGGTAGGGTGGGCTGCCAGTTCTCGAACAATGAGGCCTCTCTGGAGGCCCACGTTGGCCATGCTCAGTGCACAGCCTGGTGTTTTGCACTGCAACTTGAGAAGATGGGAAGCACCAGAAGGCAGACCCTGTAACTGCAGCACACAGAGATATGCTTACATCATGACAAATGAGAGCTCCCCACCCTACCTGAAATGGTGCTCAGGACAGGGAGCTCACAGTTCCGGGCTCCTAACCCTGGCAGATTTCTCCCAAGACTCTAAGCACCCTCTTGAGCACTTGTGATCTATATTTAAGTTTTAAACATTATCTGTGGGTAAATGTAAATGATATATATATGTCATGTATATGTGTATGTGTATGTATATATCTCCTTCACTCTGAAGTGAAGTAACTGGACCATGTCCAGGTTGTCATTCTCCAGGTCCTTAAACCACCTGCCTTTGTGGTCAGGCTTAGTTCAGTGCTTCATGGACTTGGTCTAAATCAGTTCTTAGAGTACTTGTGTGAGGTGGGCATTCTTATCCCCAGTTTACAGCTGAGGAAACAGAGGTTCAGTGAGGAGAAGTCACTGACCCTGAGTCACCCAGCTCCACAGTGGCAGAGCTGCTCTTCAAGCCCAGATCTGCCTGCACCTCCAAGCCTTACCCCTTGACCACCACGCTCCAGCCCAAGTTAAATCATTTGGTGCTTCCAGCCCTTGAATCTTAGATTTTAGAACTGGAAGATACTCCAAGAGGTCATGGGTGACCCATCTCTTACCTTCCTACAGGCAAGTCGTTTTTCTCCCCATGTTAGAGACGAGCTCTCTGAGGTGTTAGCACTTTGCATGTGCCTTGCACAAGGCCAAAGAGTAAAGTGTAAAAGAGAAACTAGAGTCTTGCACTTCCTTCTGTCAAACCATACTGCTCTTTTCTTGGCTTTCACCAGTAAGAATAGACAGTTTAGTTTAAGGGATCAAGAAATAATTTGAAAAGGTCATTGCAAACCACACCTGTCCTTTATTCCTGCCCTTTCCTTGTCAGATTCCTGGTTGCTGTGATTGACCATGGTTGTATTCTAGTCCACCCATGCTGAGGATTCTGGTTTCAGCCAGGAGATTTAAAGTCAGGTGCATGAATCTGGCTGCCTTCCTGATAACAGCAGTCTGACTCTGGTGTGTTCATCTTCCAAAGACAGACAGAGCTGCCTTCAGTGTACTTGGGACAAGATGCCTGTTTGCCAGGACAGCGGCAGGGCTGTTCCTTATGACTAGTATGCTATTCTTATTGAAAAATAATCTTTTCTTACAAGTTGGAGTCTTTGACACTTTATCTTCACGCAGGTTTCTGAGGCGAACATTCGGTGCATTTTGCTCATGTCCTTTGTCTCCCCACTTTTGAAAAGCAAAATGGTGTGAACATTGCCATGCACCTTCTCTGTGCCATGGCTCCCCTGAACAGCATCTCAGGCAGGGGCAAAGCCTCTGGATAGGAGTTCAGACACACTCCTGCTCTTTGTCCTCAAGACAAGCCAGTCTCTGCTATGTGGGCCACTTGGTGCTTGTGTATTCAAGGCCTGTCACCAATCAGAGGAAGTGGAGTTTGTCCAGTAGCATCCAATATGGCCTTTCTTTGGGCCTGGCCTTCGTGTATGAGCCCAAATAAAAAGGGAGCTAATAAAGGGGACTCAGGTAAGAGCTACAAAATGACCAGAGGCCTGAAAGATATGATTTAATAAGAAAAATAAAAACAACTAATGACAAGTTAACTGCTAAATTATAGCCACTGCTGACTTTTAACTTTCATAACAATAGTGAATTTTGTTTAGTGGTGCTAAGAGAGCTTTTAGTTTTCCTGAATTATTACCAGGGGAGAATTAACCTCATTTTATATAACCTTGTTTTAGGAGAGGAAGAAGGGTAATTTAGAACTGTAGTGAATTAAATCATAGGTCGGATTGTAAAGGTAGAGGGAGAGTCAGAGTAAATAAGAAGAATGAGAGGGAATTAAGGATGAAGGTTTAGAGAAACAGCTCCCAACCAGCTGTAGCTAAACTGAGGTCTCTATGCCCAGGAGAAAACAGGGAAACTTGGCACCAACCTTGAAACTGAACACCCTTGTGTCACCAGCGTCCAGATCAAAAAGCAGGACATCACCAGCTTCCAGAAGCCACTGTGTGTCCCCTTCTAGTCACTGCACCTCAAGGACAAGGTCCATCTGAACTTCTAGTAGCATGATCAATTTTGCCTATTTTTAAACAAATAGAATCACACTGTATACAATCACTTTCAAGTTGGGCCTCTTTTGTTCAATATTGTTTATGAGAGTTATCCACACATTACGTGTAGTTATAGATTGTTTATTCTCGTTACTCTAGAATATTCAATGTGTTTGTTGATCTATTCTACAGTCTGTGTGGACATCTGGGTAGTTTCTACTCTGGACCTGTTGCAGGTGCTTCTGCTGTGTGCATTCTGTCTTGAGGTGACCATATGACCAGATTCATGTTATGTATATTGCTAGGAGTGGGATTTCTGGGTCAGAAGGCATGTATGCATTAGCCAGAGCAGGTATTGCCAAATAGTTCTCCTAAGCATTTGTACCAGTTTACACTTGCACCAGCAACATATGAGAGTTCCGATTATTCCCTATCCTCACCAAAACTTGGCATTTTCTGTCTTAATATAAGCCATTATGGTGGTCAGTAGGTGCTCATATAACAGATAAGAAAGCTGAGGCATGGAAAGTGCCTAACATTCTATAGCTTACAAGTGGCGAAGCTGGAGTTTGAACCCTCATAGCTTATCTCCAGGGTCCATGCTCTTCCCACCACATTATCTTCCCTTCCTCGTAGGAGACGTGTCATGTCCTGAGGGATGACCAAAGTTGGTCAGCGCTGGCTAGCCATACACTGGTAGCTCAGTCAGCCTCTGTGGGTCCCCCATGTCAAATATTTTAACAAAATCTCAAACGTCAGCCATTCAATTGTTGGGTCAATTTTAAAATGTAATTTCTGGACCTGGGAAAGCTGCAGGCTGCCCCCAAATCTCATTTTGGCTTCAGATTTAAAATTTCAAATCCCATGAATGAATTTTCTAATGAGCCACAAAATTGGCTCACTTTTGATTCATCTCTCTTTTTTTTGCCTCTGACCGACTCCTGAGGGAAGAGGCTGGTTCCATCAGACAGCAGAAGGAGAGCAGCCAGCTCATAGCAGAGCGTTCCAGCAGGAAAATAGCCAGAGTGGGCAACGTTCTAGCATGATCCGGTCCTTTCTGCAGATGCTCATGGAGACTATGTAGCTACATGGGAAAAGGGGCAAGGAGTAGTTAAAAAAAATAAAGCAGGATATAGAATATTATGATCACTGGAATTACAACTAATAAAACACACACATGTCCCTGAGCATGTGTATGTCAATCGCAAAGCAGAAGGTAACAGTGGTTGTCTTAGGTTCACGGGATAGTGCCTGGGTTTATAGCCTTTTCTGTTTTGCAGACTTTTTGCAAATTGCCTATTTTAGTTTTGTAACGAAAAAAATTTCAAATTTATAATTTCTAAAAAGATTTTTTCCTTTTCACATTTTTGCTGCCTATATTTGGAAAAAATAACTTAGAATTGTAATGATTTTGAAGTTCTAGAATTATGTTTAACAATCACAGAAGCATAATGTAATGCTTAATGGCAGGGTAATATGCTGAAATGAATGACAGTTCATAGCCAATATTCCAAGGAGGAAATAAGTCTATAATCATAACATAGGACCTATTCCAGAAGTAGAATTAAGGAGAGTGTGTGTAAATAATACATATTATCAATGAGTATATATAAGTGCATATATATGTGTGTATATACATACATATACTCAAACTGACTATGCACACCTGTATCTGTATATGTTAGCAGTCTATTTATCCTAATTCTTATTAGTCTCCCCATTTATAAGACACGTAGGGGTCCTAAAGAACTGGGAAGTAAAATATGTTTAATGTATGTTTAATAGTAGATAGATATTAAATAGCCAATAAAAATATGCTGAAGTATGCATTTTATATGTGTGTATATTTAACACAGTTGAATCACATATCCATAAATTTGCGTGAACATACACAGGGTAACTCATTGGTTATTTTTTGGTGATGGTATTATGAGTAGTTTTCCTTTATACTTTATTGTGTTTGCAGAATTTTTTATGATGAGCATATGTTTAAATGAAAAAAGCCATAAAGTCCTAGGTAACACGTGACACTTGTGAGTCCCCTTTGTAAGGTGAGTAAGGGTGCTGAGAAGGACAAGGTGGTGTTGTAGAAAGATACTGCTGTTCTCTAGTTTCCAAAGGAACATGAATTGTATTGTTCAAACTACAACTCTCTTTGTTTTAAAGTAGATGATATAGTAAAAGAATTTTGAATGTTGTCCTAGGTTTTTTTTTTTTTAAAGATTGGCACCTGAGCTAACAACTGTTGCCAATCTTCTTTTCCTTTTTTTTTTTTCTGCTTTTTCTCCCCAAACCACCCCAGTATATAGTTGTATATTTTAGTTATGGATCCTTCTAGTTGTGGCATGTGGGACGCCGCCTCAGCATGGCCTAATGAGCAGTACTATGTCTGCACCCAGGATCCAAACTGGTGAAACCCTGGCCCGCCGAAGTGGAGCATGTGAACTTAACCACTCGGCCATGGGGCCGGCCCCTGTCCTAGATTTTTTGCTAACAATGAGAACATGTTCTTAGGTCTGCTCTTTTTCAATGGTGTATTTTATTTTCTCTCAGATTTATGGATTATTAGCCCCTATTTCTTTACTTGTCTTAACAGAGAGAAAATTAATCATTTTACTTTTTACTGGCACATGACTTCTTAATGCTCAAGTGTTCCACTCTACTTGGTTGGATGGTGACACATTATTCATTGTGAGCACTTAAATATTCATCACACTGAACAATGGAATAAAAATGCATTAGAAAGCAAATAAATATTATTTCATTTATTTAAAAAATGCTTTCTGATTATAAACACGTGACAATATCGAAAACTAGGCAAAAGACATAGAAGTTTAAAGAAAATAAAAATGATATGTAATTGCACATCTTAGAAATACCCACTGTAAAAAGAGTGGTAAGTTGCCTTCTAGATGTTCAGCATTTATTATGAGTTACTGCCTTTCATGGGCTTTATTGAGCTGAATTGTATGTACTGCTGCACTCTGGGGAAGTTTGTGAGATGCACAGACAAGATCCTGCCCCCACACAACTTACTGTCTCACTGGGGGTTGCCGTGTATGTGTGTGTGTGTGTGTGTGTGTGTGTGTGTGTGTGTGTAGGGGGGGCGTCTACAAGAGGGAGAGGGAAGTGAGTGGAAAGCAAAACAGGTAAGCACTTTGGTAGTTTAGTGTGAGAAATGCCATTATGGAGGAAGTGTAATTTTTTTAAAAAGGGTGTGCATGTGTATATATAGTAGACAGATTTTTGAAAAGCATATTGGCGTTCTATATAGTTTTCCCTTAATATTATATTAAGCAATGTCCTATGTCATTAGATATGGCTGTATTATATTATGTTGTATTGTAATATCATGTCATATCATATATCATATCACACTGTAAAACATCATATCCTATGAATGCACCTTAATCTATTTAACCATTTCTTGATTATAGGATATTTGGGTTGTTTGTGATTTTTGTATCATAAAGAATGCTGCAATGAACATCCTCGTATGTCATGAAATTTTGTCATCTTCTCCAATCTTTTATCCTTAAAATTCATTCTAAAAATAGAATGACTGGCTTAAATGCGTGAAATAAAACTTTTCCAGGCGACTGAGACACACCACTGAGTAGGTTTCCAGAGGGTCATGCCAGTTACTCACACAGTGTTTGCTTGCTGGTGAAACGTTTTGTGTTTGCTCCTTCTGAAGCTTGTGGACAGCATCCAAGTGAACACACCCTGTGCTGAGTTCTTTACGGCAAGTGCTGCTTAGCAAGGGCTCTCTGTTTATGGCCAATTAAGCAAATAGAGCCGCGTTTCACGAACGGTGTAACAATGTTAGCAGCCCTGTGGACTTAGTCCCTCTCCGTGCATTCAGAATAGGAAGTGTGTGTCAAGTGCAGGTCAGAATAACAAAAGAGAGCCACGTCACCAAAGTTTTCTTTGATCTCATTCTGTGTCAGGCACGGAAGGCAGAAAGGACTACCACTAACCTTCTAAAAAACAATAAACTCTTGAGACTTTGTGACAGAATAAAAATTTTGTTATATGAAACCCTTGTGTTTTACATATCTGCTAGGAATTAGCATTGATCTTTTAGGCCTGAGGTGTCAGATATGTGGATTTTATACACATAGGAATTAGAAAGTTTCCTTTGTATTTTAAATATATCAATTTAATCAATAAAGACAAATGGTTTTTAAAAAATTAAATGAGATACTTGTTTGCTCTGGAACAGCTTTCCATCTGTGGACATAATGACAGAATGCTCCTGTGAACACCCTTTTAGTCCTGATGACCTTGACGGTTGTGTTCTATAGACTCATCTAGGGCACCCGTGACTGAGACCATGTTTAGGGGTATGAAGCCATCATAAGGCTCTAGAAATTTTCTCTTTCTGATTTGGACAAGATATAGCTCAGTAAACTTTTGGACATAACTGCTTTGATGGCTGACCATAACTTATGACAACATTCTCGTTTCTTCTGCATTTTTATAAATCCTAACCCTTCAGTTTAATATTATTAAAGTGTTATGGTAGCCTCATCCAATGGGGAAAACAAATGGGAACAATTCACCATCGTTTTGTGTTATTTTTGCCAAGCAGAGGTCCTGCTTTTAGAGCTGGTCCTTAGGTTTGAAGTGGGAGTGAGAGTCCCTTCTGTGTTGGGAGAAAGATCTAGCTGATGGTGGCTGACCCGGGGTGGGCTGGGGGCCTCGTGACCCTGCATGTTGTGGTGGCTCTGCGTAGTGCTTGGAGTTTGATAACGGCTCTCCTTTCCTTATGTTGTCTGATAGAAGACTGCTGCCCTATGAGATCAGTACATTCCCCTGGAATTACCTCTTAATTAACTTTTCTGGTGCTTAATCATCATAAGCCCTATTTAATATCTAGCCAGTGTAGGAAAGTGCCGGATTGGATTTCTTTTATTAGCAATAAGATAAGGTCCCTCAGAGCCTGTTAAATCAATTCTCATTAGACATTGATTCGTAGGACCGAGAGTTCACCAGCGCTCTGCTGCTGTGATGTTGCAGTTTAGCATTTAGATGGGCTTTGTAGAGATGCTCAAACTTAGTGGACTCTGGACCCTGATAGTTTCAGTATGTCCTAAATTTGTGAAGCTTTATAGCACTAGTGTGTGTTTTGTGCTATTCCTATGTTTTAGGGAAAAGAGAGAGGACCCAGGATTGTTTGGGGGCATAAACAGGGCCCATATGACTAGTCAGACTCCCATCCCAAACAGCCCCACAAAACCAAACAAAAAAGAAATTGAAGACAAGAATTTCAAAGAACCGTGTAGTGTGCTTTGTAACTATTAAAAATGGTTGGGAGTGTAAATTGTTATTTCCTTTATGGACACCAATGTAGCTACAACCACCAAAATTACAGGTGTGTGTAGCCTATAACCTAGCCATTTCATCATCTCTAAGAATTATCCTACAAATATACTTCACACTTTTGAAATAACATACATTGGAAGTTATAATTGTAACATTGTTTAAAATATACACCAGTAAGTTATTGGGAAAATAAACTATGGTATATCTGGACCATGGAATGCTATATTGTTATAAAAAAGAATGAGGAAGCACTCTACCCTGATATACAAGGATCTCAAAGATATGTTAAGTAAAAATAAGGTTCAGGACAATGGAATGGTACAATTTTATTAAAAAGGGACAAAAAAACACTAAAAAATAAAGAGACAGAGACAGAAAAAGGGAAGAGGAAATGGGCAGAAGGAGAGAACTTCTGTATATGTATGAAAGATCTCTGAAAGGATCCGTGTGAAACGCGCAACTTTGTTTGACTGTAGAGAGGGGAATCTGGAAGCTAAATGACAGGATTAAGGGGGAGACCTTTCATTGTAAACTGTTCTATAATTTCTAAATTTTGAACTTCTGTAAAACCCTGTCAAAACATTTGTAAATGGGCCTAAAAAACATTCATAAATGTCTTAATTGCTTGTGTGATATTGTCAGATAAATACTAAGGGTTCATCAAAAGTTTATTTCCTTTCCTGTAGACTTTAAAATAATGCAACTGTACGTGCACTTGGAAGAAGTATTGTTTACTGAGTCTCTACTTTTTCTCCTAAGCAGGACATTGAGAGAAATATTCATTTTTATATTCACTGTCCATTACTGTGTGACCCTGAATCTTTAAACATGTATCAATAGACTTCATTAATATTTTACTGAAACTTAATTCTGCTTTTATGGGGTAGTGTGTTGATAAAATATTAATATTTTTATCAGTTTTATAAAGTCTTGACTGGTGCATCTGGTCGAGTCCCCAGGGTGGTTTGGTTGAACCCCATTTTACCCATGAGGAAGGATAGCTCAGAGAAATTAGAGGATGTGATAAGGTCAGTGGCTAGTCAGGGATGCCTGGCTGTTTTCATGTTATATTTGGTTATCTTGGGAATATATCTTTGGCCTAATAAATCAGTATTATGCCCATGCATTTAACCTCATTCCAAATGCCTGTCAACATAATAGAGGAGTGTTATCATTGAGCTGGAAACAGGGGAGTACCTTCCAGTCCTCAACCCAAAGGACTTCTCAGAGATTCAAGAACTCAGAATTACTAAAAACTGTTGTCAATTAAAAACGTAATCGGAAGATACACCTCAGAATGAAATATAAAGTAAATGATGAGTAATTAAACCTTTAAAATTTGAGTTAGTGTTAAATAATTGTTCTTATGATTGCACAACTTAATATGACATCAGAAATAATTAAGAGACAAGAAAGTATAAAAAGCATTAATAATCTGAATATAAAGCCTATAATCCTTTTATTTGGTGGAGGACAAGAAAAAGAGGGAAATTACTTAGGTATATTTTTAGATACTGTTTTATTCTTTATGGTGATGGAGAAAATAGGGTTAAATGGTTTAAAAACATGGAGGTTTGCTTAAAAAATTTAAGAGACTACGTGTTACTTCTGGATGACCAGGGAAAGAGAAAAAGGATCAAAGGAAGCTTTGATCCCTGGAGGAAAGGATGTCGGGAGGCAGGGGGTTAGAAAGGGCAAGGGAGCAGCAAGAACACACAAGATAAAATGACACAAGAAGATCCAATTTATTATCCCAGTCAACGTGAATTTGTTAAACTCATCTATTAAAAAGTAAAGACCTTCAAATTTAATAAAAAAGCAAAGTCAGTGCCATTACCAGAGACCCACGTAAACAAAGTAACACAGAACAGATGAAAATAAAGAACTGAACATTGTGGTAGGCAGAATTTTAAGATAGTCTTCAAGGTTTCACCCCATCTGACCCCTGCCCTGGTGGACAGGCCCTGCATAATCCTCCTGTGATTAAGTTGTGTGATATGGCACAGCTGACTGTAGGAAAAGGAAATTACCTGGATGGGCCTGACCTAATCCCAGGCGCCCTTTAAAAGCAGAGCGTTTTCTCCTGCTGAGAGCAGAAGGGAAAGTCAGAGAGATTGGAAGTGTGACATGGGGGGGTTCCCCATTGCTGAGATGGAGGGGCTGCATGGCAAGGACCTGAGGGCAGCCTCTAGGAGAGAAGTCCCCTGCTGACAGTCAGAGGACAGCAGGGACCTTAGTCTTGCAAGTGTAAGGGAATGAATTCCTCCGACAACCTGAGGGAGCTTGAAAGAGGATCTTCCCCTAGTCAAGTCGCCTGGATGAGGATACAGCTGACCGACACCTTGCTTCCAGCCTTATTAGACCCTGAGCAGAGGCCCCAGCTAAAACGTCCAGACTCCTGACCCTTGAAAACTGTGAGATAATCAATTTAGCAGCACAGTAGTATTGTTATGGAGTTTGTGGTGATTTGTTACACAGCAATAGAAAACTAACACAGACAAACACACACACACACATACACATACACATAAACTCTAAATAAGAAGGTCAGGTGTTGCTATTAATGCTAGGTAAGTTAGAGTTCAAGGCAAGAAGCATTAATGGGACAAAGTAGGCTTTTTAATTTAAAAAGGAATAACCTATAAATATATAAAAATAAACAATGTTACATGGTTAAGATAGCTCAGATTCTACTTTTAATAAGACAATTTAAATACTCAGAGGAATAGACAGACGCTCAGCAGGAGACACCTGCGCACTTGGAGCCATCCCACAGGGCAGGCAGACAGAGAGTAAGTGGAGTTGTGGTAATGGTTTAGGACAGGATTAATACACCTTGTTTGGGCGATGCTCTTAGGCTGGGTGTCTGATCCTTTAGCTGCACCTCTGTGGGCGGACCTGAAGACCCACAGCCCACGCAGCACAAGAAGAGATCCTCGCAGCTTCCAAATTCCTGGGAAGGGCAGCAGTCTCTGGACTTGGGGTGATTCCTGTGCTTGCTTCATCCCTAGGCTGAGCTGGCCATTCCTGTGGGAGCCAGGAGATGGTTCCAAGACTCTGAGGCTGTCAATCCCCTGTGACTGATCCTGCTCAAGTCCACCTCTGTGTGAGCCCAGACACCAGACCTGCTCCCTCCAGGAGAGAAAGTGGCCTGAGCACAGGGGCTGTCGTGAACCCAGTGTTTTACTGCTTCTCCTTCCAGTCCCAGGGCACCTATTGGGGTTTTCATTGCAGTTAATCTTGCCCTCCCACAGCTCCTCAGTGGGAGAATGTTGGAACTGCACAGGGCAGAGCATAAGGCACATACTCAAGCTTAACTGCACACTGGACTGTCTGAGGTCTCTGGCCGCACAGAAAGACATCATGGAAATAAATGGAATTTTATAATCTACAGAAGATATAAGGACCTTCCCCCCCAAATCTTATGAAACACTTAAGAACTTAGTTATATTAGGCCAAATTTTTTTTTAAATCTCATTAAGTTATCTGAAGTAGAAATTGTACAGTCTGTTTTCTTGGATCACAAAGTAATAGAGCTAAAACTTAATCAAAAAGTATAACCAAAAACCTTCTCTCCTGAATAACTGCACTTACATGCTCGCTGTTTAGATGATGCAGTTGATGACAGTGCTCTGTGCCCTGTAGCCAGGCCTGTCGGAGGAAGAGCCTTTCATTCTGTGATTTCATTATTAAACGAGTAAACACAGAAATAATTAAACTAGGATTCAAAAGCTAGGAGAAGAAAAGAGTAACAAAAGTAAACTCAGGGTAATAAGAGAAAGGGATGAATAAAAATAAAAGCAAAATTAATGATCTACAAGACAGGAAGGAAGAGTAGAATTAGCAAATTAAAATAAAATCCAGCTAGCTCCTTTCCTGGGGGAAAAAAAGAATAAAATGCCCCAAAATATACTCATGACCAGACTATTCAAGAAAAACAAGAGGAAAGAACAACTATAGAGCATCAGGAATGGGAAGGAGAGTATCACAGTTGCAAAGGAGGTAAAATTTATCTTCTAGAGAAAACTAGTCTACAGCCTTGGTCCTCAAAGTGTGGTCCACAGACCAGCAGCAGCAGTTTCAACTTGGGAGCTTATTAGAAACTGAGACTCTCAGCCCCCACTCTAGACACTGAATCAGAATATGCATTTTGTGTGTGTGTGTGTGTGTGTGAGGAAGATTGGCCCTGAGCTAACATTTGTTGCCAATCCTCCTCTTTTTTTGCTTGTGGAAGATTGTCGCTGAGCTAACATCTGTGGCAGTCTTCCTCTATTTTGTGTGTGAGTCACTGCCACAGCATGGTTTGATGAGCAGTGTGTAGGTCTCTGCCTGGGATCTGAACCCACGAACCCTGGGCCACCAAAGCAGACCATGCAAACTTAATCACTACGCCACTGAGCTGGCCCCCAGAGTCTGCATTTTAATAAGATCCCCAGGTGATTCACATGCACATTAAATCTTGAATGAGATTGCTTTAAATCAATGATTCTCAGCCTTGGCTGCACACTTTGATCACTTTCAGAACTATAAAAATACTCGCAGAGATTCTGATATCACTGGCCTGGGCATCAGGAATTTTGAGAACCACCTGGGTGACACTATCGTGATGCCAGAGTTGAGAGACACTGCTCAAAATTATTCTATGCAAATAAATGTTAAAATCATGATGTAATGGATGACTCTCCAGAAAAATGTAAGTTTTCTGGGGGAAAAAAATAACTGAAAATGTGATACATCATCTGAACATACCACCAATCCTGGAACAACCTAAAAAATATGTCAAATGACAACCTCCCAAAAGACAAGGGATTCCTATGGCTTGGGAGACTAAAAGACAAAGCCAGGGGTGCTTTCAACGTAGGGCATCTAACAAAGCATTAGACCCCCTGGGGAAAGAGTATTAGAATCCTACTCCTCCACCATAGATTTGCAAAGAATATCATTCTCCTACTATCTTGGACCTAAGGAGAAAGTGAAAAAATATCCTCCCCTGATCACCCCTAAGGATTTTTTACCCTAAGTTAGCTACCCTTGTATTTGCAGCCCAAGTTTCCAATACCTTTGTGGCATCCACACTCTCAAAAGAGAGTTCTTAAAGGGGTTCTGGGCTGGTCATGTTCCAAGGGCCAAACAGAAGCCAATGCAAATTTTCTGAAAGGAAACTACCTTCAATCTAGGACTCAAAAATTTCTGTGGAGAAAGCATTTACTATAAGTAGTCACTAATTACTTAAGGAAACACGGTACTTAAGCAAAAACCAGAGGCAACAGAACCAGGTCTGTAAAACATATAGATGGAAGAATTAATAGCTACAGAGTACAAAAGTAATGCTTACTATGCTAAAGAAGTGAGGTGAGGGGCTGGCCCAGTGGTGCAGTGGTTAAGTTCACACGTTCCACTTCGGCGGCCCAGGGTTCGCTGGTTTGGATCCCGGGTGTGGACGTGGCACCGCTTGGCAAGCCATGCTGTGGTAGGCGTCCCACATATAAAGTAGAGGAAGATAGGCATGAATGTTAGCTCAGGCCCAGTCTTCCTCAGCAAAAAGAGGAGGATTGGCAGCAGTTAACTCAGGGCTAATCTTCCTCAAAAAAAAAAAAAAAGAAGAAGAAATGAGGTGAAAATGAAAATATGAATAAAGAACAAACTTAAAGACAAAAAGAGCTCATTAAAATGAAATATATAATAATTTAAACTAAAACACTAACCAGTGTATTACATAGCAAGTTAAACACAGCTGAAGAGAGAATTAGTGCAGTGTAAGATGAATTTTTTAAAAAATCTAGAATGCAGTAGGGAGAAACAGAGATGAAAATATGAAAGAGAGATTAAGAGTCAGAGAGAAGATGGAGTGAGGAGGACTAGCCAGAGTTCCAGAAGGAGAAAGAGAGAAAGAATAGTTAGAAAAAATATTTGAATTTCCAACAATTGATGAAAGGCTCGAATCAAGATTTTCATGAAGCCCAGCAATTCACAAGCAGGACAATAAAAATAAATCGACATCCAGACTCATTTTGGTGAAGCTGTAGAACACCAAAGAGAAGCAGAAGATCTCAAAAACAGCCAGAGATAAAAGACAGACTTCAAAAGAATAACAACTAGAGTGACTGTTGATTGTCAGCAGCAATGGAATGATATTAAATGATACGGCTGAGAGGTATTTCAGAGTCAAATTGGTAGGCTTCAGTGTTGGATTTGACATGGGATCATGGAGGAAGCATTTCAAGAGTATCTATCAAGTTTCTGGAATGCACAAGATACTTTCACTGAAATATTAATACTTAGAGCCAGATTTGAGGGAGAAGTTGATAAATTTGTTTTTGGACAAGTTGAGTTTGAGATGCTTTGACACATCCAAAAGAAGATGAGGTTCCTTTTCCATCCCATCATCTAGTTCAGTTTCTTTCTCATCTAAAAACATATTACAGAGCCAGCTCTGATGGCCTAGCAGTTAAAGTTCAATGTGCTCTGCTTTGGTAGCCTGAGTTTGGTTCCTGAGCACAGAACCACGGTACTCGTCTGTCAGTAGCCATGCTGTAGTGGCGGCTCATACAGAAGAACTTACACCTATACACACACTATGTATTGGGGCTTTGGCAGGGGCAAGAAAAAGGAGGAAGATGGGCACAGATGTTAGCATAGGGCAAGTCTTCCCCTGCAAAAGAAATAAAAAAGGCAGATGGTTGGAATCCTAGCCACATTTAGTTCCTATAAAAAAAATATTACAAGGAACTTGGTCAAATGTCTTGCTGAAATTGACTCATACTACATCTATGGCAATCCTTTGGTTCTATCAGAAATAGTGTTAGTTTGGTATGAATTGAGTTTTAGTTATAGCCCAGCCACTTACTGTGTGACTTGGGACATAACTCAATGTTTAGGAACCTCAATATCTTCATCTATATCATAGCAATAATACCATATATCTCCCCAAGGTGATGTAAGAACTGAAAGAGATGTTATATCTGAAAACTCTATGCTATATAAAATGCCACACATTTTAGTTCATGATTCCTAACTCCTCAGAGTCAATTTTTTTCCAAGTTCTCATTAGCCACCTGTTTCATGGACTGTCTTTCTAGAATTTTATCAGGCATTGATTTCAAGCTTCATATTTAAACAGAATCTACCTTCTCTCTCTTTTGAAAAGTGGAATACCATTGATCTGATTCAGAGCTCTCGGTCCCTAGCCTCAGAGACTATTGACAGTGGTTTGTAATCACATTTGCAAGTTCTTTCTGGGCCCTGGGATGTGATTTGGCTGAGGCGGGCCACTTGAAGCCAGCACAAGGCACCTGTGTACTTTTTTGTTTTAACTAATTTTATCACTTGTCTTGGATTCCAGTTTCTTATTTTAACTGGAAAATAGTCTCTTCAGTGGAGAAGATGGAAGAAAAAAAGACGTTGAACACTTCTGAATTTCCCACTAGCATCTGTTAAATAGCATTATACCATCTGCCCCAAGCAATATCACTTTTTGTTTCTTATTTCTATTGCCCAGGAACATAATTTTAGACACCATTTATTCTGAATGTCTTAGCTCATTCTGAACTTTTCTGTAAATATGCTTATAGATCTCTGCCATTTATTTTTTTAGTATATACTTTTCTTCCATCTTTAGTTTGTGCTTTTAAAAATATGACCTCATTATGGGGCCGGCCCAGTGGCACAGTAGTTAAGTTCTCATGATCCACTTTGGTGACCCGGGGTTCGCCGGTTCAGATCCCGGGTCTTGACCGCTTGTCAAGCCATGCTGTGGCAGGTGTCCCACATATAAAGTAGAGGAAGATGGGCATGAATGTTAGCTCAGGCCCAGTCTTCCTCGGCAAAGAAGAGAAGAATTGGTGGCAGATGTTAGCTCAGGACTAATTTTCCTCAAAAAAAAGACCTCATTAGAGCATAGCACTTTGCACATGGTTGATATTCCATGTTTGTTTGTTTGTGTGAATAAATGGATGAATGAATCAATCAGAGAATTTTCCACATTGATTACTTAAGATTTCTTCCCCTTTCTTCCTCATCAAGGTCAGTCACAATTTTATTATCAGTTTTCATTTATATATTCCATGTCCTTTTGAGTTGTATTCCATCATGGGCTTGACCTTTTGATGATACAAATATTTTTCACATGCTTTAGAAAAATATACTTCCCTGAGGTCCTTTTCTACATTTGCTTATGCCCAGCTTTGCATTTCTTCACTGTTATGCATTCCAAGATGATATGATCACTTTCTTTCAAGGTTTCTGTCATTTCAGCATCACCAAGACTTTTTTATTTTTGATATCTGGTCTCAGCTGGGACAGCTGAGATGACTGGGTCTCTCTTTCCATTTTGTCCTTGATCTTGAGTTTCTTTGTGGGGTGGTAGTCTCAGAATTTTAAGAAAAGCATTAGTCGAAGCTGCAAGGACTCATGAAGTCAAGAATCAGAGTGAGGCTAGTAGACTCCAAATCTTGATGACAGGAGCTGTGAAGAACTGGTGATTCTGTTTAATCTACCGTATATGTTATGTTATTCATTTTCACTTATTTTCCCAATAGTTGTCGATTGTATTAGGCTACATGATACATAAATATAAAGTAAGTAAAAGTGGAATCATCAAAATCTTGGGACTATATGTTATTTCCAATTATATATTTTTGTTTTCAGGTTTAGTGCTCTTAACGGAAATCCTCCTTCTGGAAGTGCTCTGGCAGAGAGACTGGTTTTTAGTGATCAACTCAGTTAGTGTATTTTGGAAACACTGACTGAGGAACAGTGGCCATCTGAGTCCTTTCTCTTCCAGAGACAGAGAACAAGATGGTTTTGTCGTAGACAGGCACATTTAATCTGCCAGTGGTTTAGATTTAGATTGCTGATCAAAAGCTGTTTTGTTTACTAATTTTCAAAACTTGGTGTAATGTTAATGTATTAAAATAAAACTCGAATGCTCCAGTGTTAGCTCCACGAATGATCTGGAAGAGTGATCCTTAGTCCTGGTGAAACACTGGAATCACCTAGGGAGCTTTTCAAAAGCTACACTGTCCCACGGTTGCTGTGTAATTGGTTGGACGAAGGGGAGGAAGGTTGGTGGAATTTAGTTGAGAATATTTTTTAAAGCCCCCAGGTGAATCTAATGTGCATTCCGAATAGAGAAGCACTACTTTAAAATAGGATTCAGCAAACTTTTTCTTAAAGGGCCAGATAGTAAATATTTTAAGCTTTTCAGGTCATAAGTTCTCTGTTGCAGCTACTCAACTCTGCCTTTGTAGCACAAAAGAAGCCACAAACCGTATGTAAACAAATGAGCATGGCTGTGTTCCAATACACTTCATTTATGGACATTAAAATTAGAATTTCATGTAATTTTCACGTCATGAAATATTATTCTTTCGGGTTTTTTTCAACCATTAAAATAATAAAAACCGTTCTTAGCTCATGGGCCATACAAAAACAAGTAGTGGGCCTGATGTGGCCGATGGGCCATAGTTTGCAGACACCAGCTCTAGAACACCTCTGATGAAAGGTCTCTGCCTCCACTGAAACACTTCTTTTCCTGATCTGGGAAGACGTTTTCATCTTTTTTTTTTTTTTAAATCATCATTTTTCAGTCACTATGATACTTTTCCTTTTAACAGTTCTATTGTAGTATAATTTACATTCCATAAGTTAACCCATTTTAAGGGTACAAGTCCATGATTTTTAGTAAATTTATACATTTGTGCAATCATCACTGCAATCCAGTTTTAGAGTGTTTTCATTACCCCCAAAAGATCCCTTGTGACCATTTCCATTCAATCACTTTTCCCACCCCAACTCCAGGCAACTGCTCATCTCCTTATTGTTTCTGTAGATTTGCCTTTTCTGTACATTTCATATTTAGAATCATACAATAGGTCATCTTCTGCACTTCTTTTAACATACTGTTTTTGAGTTAATCCATGTTGTTTTATTCCTAGACGGTATTGTATTGCATGGATAAACCTCATTTTGTTTATCCATTCATTCAATGGATTGTTTGCATTCTTTGTCTTTATGAATAATGCTGCTATGAGGTAATTCCTCTCCATTCCTAGTTTGTTGAGAGTTTTTATCATGAAGGAATGTTGAATTTTGTGAAACCATTTTTCTGCATCTATTAAAGCAGTCGTGCATTTTTTGTCCTTTTTCCGCCAGTATGGTGTATTACAAATTAGTTGATTTTCAAATGTTATGAATCTCACTTAGTCTTAGTATGTAGTCCTTTCTATATGTTCCTGGATTTGGTTTGTAACATTTGCTAAGGATCTTTGCTCTATATTCCTAAGAATTATTGGTCAGGAGTTTTCTTTAATTGTGACGTCTCTGTGTAGCTTTGGTATCAGAGCAGTACCCCATAGAATGAGCTGGGAAGTGTTCTTTCCTTCTCCATTTTCTGCATAAGTTTGTGAAAGATTGGTAGCAATGAATTCTCTCAATCTTTGTTTCTGGGAATGTCTTTGTTTTGCCTACATTTTTGGAGGGATAGTTTTGCTGGATATTGAATTCTTGAATGACAGGAATATGGGAATAATCAGGGAATTTTCTAGTCTCTCCTGAGTGTGTGTGCAGCCTTGCATATGTGCACAACCTTCCAGACCCCCAAAGATATATGGGAGCTAATCACAATCCTCTGTGACTGTCTCAATCCCCAGATCTCCCTGGTAAAATTCTGGATTGATCTATTGTTTGTCAAATAGTATCATGACTTCTTTCTCTTTCCCCATTCTTTTGTCTCTGGGATTGCTGCTGTCTCTTATCATGCCCGGGGGCATGAGATTTTGCTGTGCCCTGCTCCAGATCAAATTGGCTGCTTTTGGCAGCAAAATTTCAGGTTTTCATGGCTTGCCTTTCCCTGGTAGAACTACCAGCTGGCGGCTGTGTGGTGGGGAACAGGAGCAGCCCCAAGCTAAAAAGCACAGACTCCCTCTTCTTACCTGAGGTTCAATAGTTTTATTTGAATAAATTCTTCTCAATTTGCTATATGCCTTTGACCCATTTCCACAGCCCTGAAACAGTTGTTTTTGACAATTTTTTTGAGTTTTATCATGGCTTTGTGGAGAGAGGATTTTCCAAGCTCCTCGTGTTGCCATTGCAGATGTCCTGCACTGCAGTGTCTTTAACTTATTGATTAAGGTTCCATTCTTAGGCAGCTTATGGAAGATAAATTTTTCTTCACTTACTATCAATAAAATCTGTAGCAGTGTTATCCGCTCAAGAAAACTTCCTGGATTTTGTTTATGGTATTCAAAATTGCCACTAAAACAGCAGGCAGATTTGTGTGGAGGAATGAAAGTTTAAGTACTAAACAATTAAGTATTGTTGAATATATACAAATATTGTAGGTTGATAACTGGTAGCAGAGTTAAATAGATTTGTGTATAAAATAGTTTTCTTTCTGAATGGCATTGCTCCTGTCTAGCACCATCATGCTTAGTGTTTCCTTATCACACATTTAGTTCTTATTCTGGGAGGGCCCTGAGTGAGCCAGAGGAATGAAGAGCAGTGAAAACAATTCATCTTTGTCCTCCCTAATCCACCAATGTGGGCAGGTGGAATCGAGTGCTCATGATACCAGGTACAAAAAAGGTAAGAAAAAAGACTTTTGGGTGCAGTCGACCCAGCAGGAACTGGCATCAGCTTCCTGTGCCTCCATGCATCTCCCATTCCCAGTCCCAAGGCAGGCTGTTCTCTTGGTCTTGGCATTATCCCTGGGAAAAAATGGGACCAGCATATGTGACAATGACTTGCTGGTCCAGTCCCCATTGCTGGCACAGAGAACATCAGAGATTTGGCGGGTCTGGGTCTTAGAAGTAAGTGAGAAGCAAAATCCATTAGTCCCACCCCATGCCCGTGGTTTGGTCTGTTTCTTTCCTGCGCCTGTTCTTTCCTGCACCTCCCCTATCTTCCTCCCAAACAGTCATCGCATCAAAAGTGGGACTCCATTATCATTGAACATTTGTTCCTGAGACCCTGTTGTAAAAAGCATGAGCCCAGTTAATAAAGCAGTTATTTAATTTTACATAGGGAGGCAAAGTTTAGTCATAGCATGTGTAAACTGTTGTTGCTCCTGATTAGAAGAGTATTCTTTTTCCTAATTACAGTATTTATAGTTCATTAACAGGTTAACTTGCTCTCCTTTCCTCTTCCACCAAACAGAACTTTAAGGAATCCTTACAGATTTGAAAAGGAACAGTTATATAAAGACAGTATTATACCTACAGTTAAACTAGTACGAGCTTATATATCAGTGTAATACTATTGGCACTACATATATTTGTTGTGTATTTCTTTTGGCAAAGTTACAACTTAAAAGAATTGGGTATTCTGGGGCACCATGTGGTGGTTTAGCCATAACAGGTTGCTAATGAGGGAATCAAGACAGATGCAGACTTTGCCGTAAATGTGAGCTTACATAAGCCACATTAGTCAGTGCTGGTTTTAAACAATTGCATTTCTTGGGAAGCAACTTGTACACTGGATCTTCCTTCTGAAAATCATGCTTTCCCCTTCCTGAGGGGTATGCTGGAACCTCATGGTGAGGAGAAGTGTCACTGTGATTGTGGCTGTGCTTTTAATGCCATGCTGAATGGAACAGCACTTTGCAATCTCTCAACCACAGCAGTTTCCTCTTCTCATTCAAACCCAAGCATACAAATGTTTCCCTAACTGTTGTTTGAATCCAAAATGTTTATCTGGCAGACCAGTGCATGTGGAATTCTGGAAGGAAATCTAATTTTAAAAAACATCTTAGAACATTGTGTTCAGGGTTGAAATCAAGGACCATGTTTCCCACACATGTTGTTTTCCAGGCAATTTTCCTTGAGTTTTTTGCTGAAGAGGCTACACCGGTGGTGGTAGGTAGAGAGGAAGTGGTCTCAGGAGACCCAGAGAGCAAAGGGACCCACACACATTTCCCTGACAGTAGTTACTTTATTCATCTACACTGCAATCTTAACTTCAGAAAGGATGTGAAGTGGCTTACTGGAGTAACCATGATTCAACTAGCAGAGGCATGCAAAGGGGAATGGAAGTGGAGAAACAAGAAGAGATGGACTGACCTTACTCTAGAGTGAGTCGTTGGAGAGCCCCACCACTCGAGGCCCAGTTTCCTCTGGTGTTCTGGGAGTCCAGGCAGGAAAGGCAAGTGTTGAGTCTGAATGGTGGAGGCCCAGGTTGAGACTGAATGGCTTTGAAGGACAAGATCAGCCACAGTGCTCGGATTTCTTGGTCTTACTCTCTGGAAGATTCCAGATTTGGATTTTGAACTAAATCTTCCATTTCTATTTGAGTTGTCTAATGTCAGAGGGCCACAAAACTGCATCTTTTAGTCCTATTCCATCATGTCTAATTTTGGGATTAGCTTTCCCAGCAAGGCACATTTTCCTGTTCTGCTGTGAGATCTCTGCTTCTCCTCATAGCAGTCAGCCACATGTCTTACAGTAGGACCATTAGGTCAGCAAGTGGGGAATTAAAAGGAATTAAAGGCAGCAGTTTCAGGTCGACTCAAGACATAAGGGTATTTGGTGGCTGGTTACATGGATGGAGTGGCAGGGTAAATTATCACTGTATGGTTCTGTTTCATGAACAGAGGAAGAATAACTTTCTTAAAAGGTTTCACAAGGCCAGTTATGAGCAGGGTAATAGAGCATGGTAGTGTAGACACTTGATATCTAACCTCCTAATTCATCTGGGTTCAAACTGCAGATGCACCAAGTTTTAGCTGTTTGACCTTAAACAAGTAACTTAATTTCTCAGAGCCTCAGTTTGTCCATTTGTAAGATGGCTATAATAATGCCACCCATCTCAAGATTGTCATGAGGGTCAAGTAGGATTATGCACATAAAAAATTTAGCCGTCACATGGTAATCCCTTGTAAATGTCAGCGGTTATTATGTCTAAACTCCTGACCTGTTGTTGCTACATTATAACTCTGCACTTTCATTGTTTAAGGAACTGACTGACTGTTACAAGGAATAAAATTGCCTGTCAGTCTGCTGGAAAACAGTTTGGAAATGAGGAAGAACCAAGAAACACTAATGGCTGTATGTTCTCTGAGTTAAACCTTTTTCACTTGTTCAGTGAAGGGATGGGAATGGAGCGTCTGTGCCATCCATGCTAATGTGGAAACTGCATGAAAGGGTGCTGTGTGCTTGTCCAGAGATGCACATCCCCTCCGAGAAGGGCCTCAGTTGTACATCAAAAGGAGGCGGGGACGGGTTCTGGTACAGTTACTTCTGCAGGAGACAATGATCCAGAGCTTCCTGCAACCCAAGACATTCCAATGTTGGGACCAGGAGCCAAAGGCACCCCCAAGTCTTGGGGAATCAGGCCTCATGTTTCAGAGCCTTAAGTTGCTAACTGTGACCAGACTTAGAATCACTGTGTAGGAAGATGGAAGAGTCTCTGTCAGCCCATTTCTGGCTAAGAATCTGGGTATAGAAGCCAAAAATTACTTGACTTGCAAAGAATTTCATGTTAGAGTGGTACAATTATGGATCATTGAGTTTTTTCAATTTAGTTTTGTATTATAAAGTTATCATACCTCAGTCTTCTGAGAGAATATATTCATAAGACAAACAAGCAAGGATAACTTAATACAATTATGTGCAAATAATCAGATAAACTCATATATGGGAGGAGCCTCATATCATCTAGATGTCATAGAAATGGAAACAGAAAAAAGCACACACTTTGTGTTAGAAAAGGCCTGGATTTGAATTCAGCTTCAGCACTTTCTGAGTGACCAGTGACAGGGGATGTCAGTTCTTAGAACATCAGTCTCCTTTTCTGTGAAATAGGCAGTGCTTACCTGATTTAACAGTGGTGCAAACTAAATGAGGTGATGTGTGAACTGCAGGACAAAGTCAGTTTCTATCCTTTCTGGTGGGGGTGGGGGCTGGGGGTGTCTGACGGTGTGAGGAGTGAACTAACAGTTCATCAAGACTAGTGTTAGAAGTGTTAGTGTTAAAAGCGGGGATGACTTTCACTTTGTTTCACTTAAGCCTGTCTAGTCTCTTTCAATCCATCCATTCATCTTTCACCTTATTTATTCATACATGCACGCATTCATTCATTCGCCTATTCATCCAGACTTCTTTTTAGTAAGTATCTTGCAGTGTGCAAGATGCTATTGATGCAGAGATGAATGAAACAGGTGGTTCTGTTTGGAATTTGTGAGTTCATATGTGAATGCAGAGATGGTACTTTGCTTCCTTAAGTCTTGGTGTTTAAATTTAAAAACATGATCACATTAAAAACATAAAGCTTAGTTCTGGAATCAAAGATATGAGAAGAAGCCTGATGTTTTACATATCCCAAATTGAATATTGATACATATGTGAACATGAGTATATTTATATTTCTACCAATCATTTGTCTGCATTAAAAGTGAAAGCAGTGTTTTTCCATGCGATCTAGCTTATTTCCTCATTGTTTACTGCTTACTTTAACAATAAATCTAAATATTCATATTATGCACTGGAAACCTCCATCTTCATATTCAAATCTACGTCTTCAAAGATTGGTTGTTTTAGGTTTATGTTTAAGATGGAGAATAAGTCTGGAAGGATTATATGTCTAGGCAATTATATACCGTTCTTAATTTTAAAACTCAGTGTTAAAATAATTTCCTATCTTCCACTTCCTGGATTCTAGCTGGGGTAGTATGTGATGCTGAGCAACTCTCATTGTTTTAGATTTCTTCTTCAGTTGTGCATTTAAATACCTTTCTTGTATCAGTGCCTAACATCTCACCCAAGAGTGCCACCTGGTGCATTCAAAATGGCAGAATTTTTATTTTCATCCTCCTATAGCTTGCTTCTCCCTGATTAATTTTCAGCTCTTAATTACCATTATGAGCAACTTGGGTTCTATTCTGTTTGTGTCATTTCAGAAAAAACTTTTAAAAAACTGTTTCCAAAGTATTTTAAACATTATGAAGAGTTTTTAAGTGGTATACATGATAATATAGCAGGTAAGAAATTGCTGGCATGAATTCCAAAAAGAGAGACAATAAGATATTATTCAGTGGACCATTCGGTGAAGAGATTGCAGCACGGCACTGGGCTCCTCACAACTGTGTTTGTTATTCTAGCCTGAAAGGGAGAAGAAAGAACTTCTCTGTTCCCCAAGAGCCTTTTCTCTCACTTATTAAGTTATTATAGATAAGTACTAAACATCTGTTCAACGTCTTTGGCCCTCCTCTTTAAAAACTGGATGCAGGTTGACTTTGGCTCATGATGACATCTTGCTTAGATGTTATACTAACAACAAGATCGCACTGAGGCCTGCCTGCAGTGCTGTTTATGAAACCCTGACTTGAGGGTCAGGCTGCAGGTAAAATGCCATCCAGAAGACTTCTGGCCTTTCAAGAAATTGTCGTGAATCTGTTCCAAGAAGAACTTGGAATTATATACTGCTTTGGAACACAGCATAGACTGCGGTAAAATTTCATCATAGTTTTTATGGGAGATGACAAATTTTGAAAACACTTAAAACTTTTCTTAAAATCTTCGTTTACTATGTATTCATCTGATCAATGTAACTGCTTGGAGAATCATGGGAAGAATAAATATCTTTGGTCAATTTGATACAGACATTTTCTAGTTTTGAGAGGAGAAAGGATAAATGTACTTGCTAAATATGTTCATAAAAAGTCAGTTTATGGGGCTAGCCCAGTGATGCAGCAGTTAAGTTCGCATATTCTGCTTCTCGGCGGCCTGGGGTTCGCCAGTTAGGATCCTGGTGCGGACATGGCACCACTTGGCATGCCATGCTGTGGTAGGCGTCTCACGTATAAAGAGGAAGATGAGCACAGATGTGAGCTTAGGGCCAGTCTTCCTCAGCAAAAAGAGGAGGACTGGGAGTAGTTAGCTCAGGGCTAATCTTCCTCAAAAAAAAAAGTCAGTTTATAAACTCACAATGTTTTAGTATCATATCTTTGAAAACACTATAGACTTTAAATAAATATATAATAAAATTCATATTTGCAACTAAGTCTGAGGCACAGGATGACAATTTGATAAAGTATTTTGTGTTCAAGTACAAAGTCAGAAAATATTCTTTATAACTTTTTTTGTCTTCCCATAAATCTCCTAAGTGGACATGTTATGTATTAAATATTGTTTTATTGAGTTGATTAGTACTGTGACTCAATTGGATTTAATCTTCTTTATGTACATATTTCTGGATCCCAGAAGCCTCCAGGTGAACTTATTTGGGTGATTTCTTATACATTCCTTAAGGCCACGTAACTCTGAATTGCATTAAAAGGAAAAGAAGCATCTTATAGAATTAAATGTGATTTCTCTCGATTTAAACTTTGCATTTTTCCCATTTGCAGCTGCTTAATGATTTGCTATTTTGTCCCCCATTCCTCTACCCGAACATTGCAGCCTTATTTTTACTTAATTATGGCAATTAAGAATATATGTTTCTTTTGCTGAGGAAGATTCGCCTTGAGCTAATATCTGTGCCAATCTTCCTCTATTTTGTGTGTGGGTTGCTGCCCCAGCCTCGCTGATGGGTGGGTGTAGGTCTGCTCCTGGGATCTGAAACCGTGAACCTGGGCCACCAAAGCAGAGTGTGCTGAACTCAACCACCATCCCGTGGAGCTGACCCCCAAGAATATTTTTTAAATCTCAATTCTTTGCTCTTCCTGATAGATATTTGTATCATTCAGGCTCAACCAGAGAAACAGAACAAGTAGGCATATATATTGAGATTTATTGCAAAGAACTAGCTTATGTGATTATGAGAGCTGGGTGGACAAGTCCAAAATCCATAGGACAGACCGTCATGAAGGGCAGACTGGAATTCTCATGCGTGAGTGGAAGCTGCTGTCTACAGGCAGGATTTCTTCTTTCTCAGGGAAGCCTCAGTTCTGCTCATAACAGCCTTTCAACTTATTGAATCTAGCCCACCCAGATCATCTAAAATAATCTCCCTTACTTAAAGTCAACTGATGATTGGACTTTAATCACATCTACAAAATATTTTCCCAGTAACACCTGGACTAATGTTTGAATAACTGGAGACTATAGCCTTGCCAAGTTGACACATAAAATGGACCAGCACATTTAAATGCAAAAAATTTCAACTTTAGCAATGCTAATGTAGACTTATGCCTAATTGTATTTTCTTGATATCATATGAAACCAGTTGTTCCTTTAGTGTTTCAATGAAATGCACATCAGGAGAGTAAATGTTCAGGTCTCTCGTATCTTGGCCGGGGGAAATGGCATCAGAGAGATGATGTGGTTGGTTGTCACTGAGATTCTCTGCCCTGCAGCCAAGTCAGGCAGACAGTTGGATAATTCAGGATTTCCAGGGAAGTCCACCCTAGTATGTTCTATTTTCTCCCTAGCTCCTCAGAACTAGCCTTTCTGAAGGACTCTGTCTAATAAGTCAAGAGGGCTTTCTTTGGCTGCTCAGATTGTGTCTGTTGCTATAATAAAATTCATATGAATGATTATCTAAAACAGCTGGGCTTAAATCTAGAGGCTTTGGAAGCCAGGGGAAGGCACCTTGAGTTTTACCAAGAATACCTATGATGTTGAAAGAGTGCTTCTCCAACAATTGCCAGAAAAGGGGGTTACAGATACTGGGCATTTGAAAACATTGAATGACTACAGTATTTGTTTGCTTCTGGTCTACCTCTAAGAATAAAAGCTTCTTGAAGGCACAGACTGTATATCCTCAGAACATGTCACAGTGAATAGCATAGGTATCAGTTTGGGTCCCAGCAGGAAACAGTGTACAGCCATGTGCTGTTTAATGACAGGGATACGTTCTGAGAAATATGTCATTAGGAGATTTTGTTGTTGTGTGTACTTACACAAACCTAGATGGTATAGGTTACTACACACCTAGGCTATGTGGTACTAATCTTATGGGACCACTGTTGTCTATGTGGTTCATTGTTGACTGAAATGTCATGAGGCACATGACTATACTCAAATTAGGATAATTTGAGGAGGGTTTAACAAAAGAGCCTACTTACAAAGATGTGGGCTCTAGGGAAACCCCAAATGATGTAGTACTCTATAGCCGTTATCAACCTCCATCTGGGATCAGGGGAGGGAGAGGTTACGGGAAGTCTAAAGACAAAGTCTGGGATGGAGGGCTGCCCTCGTAGGTGCTGTGACCTCTGGTTAAGTGATGAAAGCAGTCCGCTGGAGGGGGAGCTGGGAGGAAAGAACCTCACCCCGAAGATGTACCTCACTCTCTCCCCCGATCACCTGCTGGGTTCTCTGTTGGCTGAACCCACCAAAACTCAGAGAGCCAAGGAGTCTGCTGATGTGGTTCCTCCAAGTCAGTCACCAGATGGGCACAGCGGAGAGCAGACCCAGAGGCCAACAGATTGTAAGCCCTCCATGAATGCTCCAGGTATGTGAACTTGAACAAGCTGCGGAATTGCTCTGAGCCTCAGTTTTCTCCTTATAAAATGAGGCAATCATAGTTATCTGGCTAAGTTAGTTTAGGGGCAGAGAGTATATGTAAATTACCTTTAATGATAGGTGGCATTTCATATAATAGCTACTATTATTATTATAATTGCCACCACCATTGTCATCTCAACCAACTCCTAACGTAGAGGTTCACAGGCCAGTAGGGAAAGAGATAAGATGTTCAAGAAGCATTTTAACTGTTTTAGAATAAACATAGCATCTTACATAAACGTATTTGTGTATACACTTTAACCTAAACTCTAATAGTGAATAAGACAAAACTCCCATCTCCTATGATATATTTTCACTTTTCCTTCCTACTTGCTGGGGATGAAAAAGAAAATTAGTAAACTACCCCAATTTGAATCCCATTCTCCTGCTACCTACCTCAAGATGGAGAATTTAAAGATAGGGAAAATGGCCAAAAGAGTATTTGGCAGGTGATAGCATTGTGATATAATAAATGTGCCCACATCTGTAATTTCTCTTTTCTATATTATTAGGGATTATAAGGGAGGATTTATAAATATAATAGTATAGATAATAGTGTATATATAGATAGTATAGATTACTATGTTTTATGTATAAGTATGATTTAGATCATAAGTTAGGTACAAAGCCAAATGGAAACATCTTAAAAATTCATCTCGCAGAAAGTTCAAAGGGAATCTGTTCTCTTTGCAAGAAAGAAATCTGCACCTTCGAGGTCCTGGGGACACCAGCAATAGCTTGCTGATTTTGAAAGAAATTCCTACTCATTCCTTATGACAGGCACTCTGTGCTGTCTGCGTGGATAAGACTCCTGGCTGTGAATAAAACCAGGTCGGAGGTTTTGCTACAGTTTATCGTATTACACCTATGAATAATTCATAAGCCATCTGTTGACCATAAAGCCAGCTAAGGAATTCTAATAAATGCACAATTTCCACTTCCTAGGGTAAAGCAGCATTGACATTTACAACCTTCCTGAGCAATAAAATGCCAGTAAAAATATAACTGACAGTTATAGGTCTTTGCTATTTCTAAGCATTAATCACCTCAAAGCACAGTATCAGGCATCTGCATTTCCAGGACTGTTAGCTACAAAATGTTGGCAACATGTTAAACTTGAATTACTTCTTATAATATCTGATATTCACATGAACAAGACTTAATGACTCACAAAGACAATTTGGAATAAATATAGACATTCACCCTGGAATTTTCTCTTTCAGTGGCAATAATTATTAACAATACTAGTTTCTTCTCTGAGGTAGTAATTTTTGGCAGTTTAGTTCTTATTCAGAATGTACTGAAGATGTGATTGTTATTAGTACCACTATCTTTCCCAGCATATAATTATTCACGTATTAACTTAACTTCTTTTTTGTGGGGTGAAAATTACACCATATCAGCAAAGGGATATGATTTCACAGTATCGCTGACACAAAGTGATTTTAACATGGAGCTAATCTTTGTTATGATTCTGAGTTACTTTCAAAAATCATAAATATTGCCTTTTATGACATCCTGATCACACTGGAAAAAAATAAGGAAATAAATATACTTTAAAAAGTATCGAACCCCAATCAGATTTTTGGTATTTTGATATTTTTGTTTTGAACAATCTCTCTCATCGTTTTTTGACGTAGGGACGTGTTTTGATGACGTTTGGGCAGATGAAAATGAGAATGCACGAGAAGCCCCCATAAGTGGGTTAGGAAACAGGGATAAGTGGTGTACAAACCTCAGACCTTGTTGCTAACCTGCCAGTTACTTCTCTTTCCTCCCCTCAGTATTCTTTTGTGAAATGAGAGAATGGACCCTGCTTTTCACAGTGGCTGTGGAGCTAGGTACCACTGGTGAGCATCTCCCTTGGACTAGAAAAAACTCCATGCCCTGAAGATCTGGATTTTAGCTCTTGTTTCAACGGACTTAAGTGATGTGACTCTGTTTATTGGACTGTCTTTATATCTTGAAAGTAAAATGCATATATAGTAAGACTCTATTTTTATAAATAAGTGGAGAATGTGTATATTGTGTTCGTATTGATTTTAAAAGATCTGGAGAGAATATTGAAAATTATTATCTCTGTGTGACTTTTTTCCTTCTTTTCTACTTTTTTTCTAAATTTCCCTTAAAAATAAAAACTATTTTAATTAAAAAAAAGGTGGTAATAAGTAAAAATGCTCACTTCCCTTCTTGCCTTAACCACTAATGAACACATCCAAGAAAGTACTATAGAAGTTTGACAGAGAAGGTGTGCGTTTAGAGGGAGTCCATGCCAAGGACTGGAAAGGGGGCAAAGGGGGCAGGTACCCGCTTAGTCAGCACACTGAGGGCAGATCTCTCAAGGGGAGACTCACCTGAACCAGGCTCCCAGAAACTGAGAGGTAAGTCAGAGCACACGGGCCCCAGTTGACGATGGGACTGTTACCACCTCTTGGACAAGGATGCCCCTGTTGACACGACATGCATTCTCTGCCCTCCTAGATCTAGCCCTGATGTTTGTTCGGTGCACATAGAGCCAGGGCAGGGCCCACTCTCACAGGCTGATCGCCTTTGGCATCCATCTCCATGGGAGGGATGTACTGCCCCTGTTAGAGTGTTTGATATGAGGACTTTTGTTTAAACATGGCTAGGATGAAGCTAGCCTTGTGAAATGGAGATCTGCATAGAACATATTAATATGGAAAGAATAAAATCCACAAACCTTGAGGCTCCTTTACTTCTCTGTCAACCTTTATTCTTCCATCCTTTGCACCTTCTGACATCTTTCTGTGTACTTTCTTCAGACCCAGCCTTCCAGGCTTCTTGTATAAAACTCTTTCCTCCTCTTTCCCAGACGGTCAGTGCTGGTCATCACCTTCCAATACAGGGTTCAGCTTTTCCCTCTTTTGTGTTTGCCCAAGAATTCATTCATTTGTCAATGTATATGGAGCCTCTATTGTTTATGTCCTAGGTCCTGGGCAGGGTAGATGTCTTCATGGGCTCATAAAAGTAACCTCCATTGGTTAACAAATAGGCTCTCAAACCTTATCTCAATGGGACTCCTTAGAGATGAGTTCGCTGTGTACTTAGAACTATTAACCTTAGTCCTCCAGGTGTGGTTCTAGATTCAGGGTTGGTACCATGTTGCTACTGATGAGGGCTGGTACGAATTGATACCCTTGAATTGAGACCTGGGCTGGCATACAATGCATCCATTAAATTAGTGATGGCTATCATAGTCCTCAAGTTTAAAAAGAAAAATTCAGACAAGCTGTATTTTGTACACTGGTGTATGTCAGACCCTCGTGACACTGGAGGTTTTGTTTTCCCTGAGTAAGAGTGCTGGTATAAAGTCACTGAACAGGTAGCAACTCAGTGTGAGAAATTAAGGTTATCAGTGGGTGATGAACACCGTGGACATTGGGGTATCTGCCCTGTGCCCACAGCACTCTGTTTTATCTGCCTGTTGTTAGGTGACCTTGCAGTTGTGCAAAGTGAGTTACAATCCCTCCTTGATTAAGTGCATCTATCTCTCTTACATTGTAAAAATAACCGTGGACTCTATGTTCCGCCTAGGATTGTGATTCCTCAATGCCATATGTTTGTGTTGTCGTAAACAGTCTTCCCAGAAATTTGGCACAAGCCTGGCCACATGCTGATTGGGATAGGACTTCTTAGCAATCACCGAGAAATCAGTTCTGACTCCAGCCTTCATCACTGAATTTGAGCTTAATGCCCTAAATCTATAGTGGGAGCTCCATAATCTTGTCAAAGACATTTATTTGGATGAAAAGTGTTTCATAACTTATATTTGTGTTTTATGGAACTCTGTATTGATTTTTTTTAAATGTTACAAGAATGCTCATGTATGTCACCTAGATCCTGAGTCTCTTTTATGTTCTAAGTTGTGGCATTTTCCCATTTCAATATGACTTTTGATCCAGGAGTTGCTTATTACCCCACTTTTGAAAAATGGTATGAAATAGGAGGAAATTACACAGGGGGAGCAGGAGACCTTCTTTAGAAATGGGCCATGGGCTCATTGAACATCAGTGTTGACTGCTGAATGAAAACACACTCAATAGCTACAGAATGCTTAAGACCTAAAGTTTTTCATATACTAGAGCTTTGTGAAACAGTCAACCCAGATTTTTAATGAGTTTGTCCCTCTCGGGATTTGCCGTGTTTAGTAATTAAAACTAAGCAGCTACCTTGCCAAATATGGTCAGATGAACAACCTTTTGTCAAACATTTTGCTGGAGAATGAGGCAGCATTTGATTTCATGGCATTTAATAGGTAATTTTTAAATGGCCAGTAAATTGGCGATTGATTATGTTTTCAAATGAACACAGCCACTACAGAAATACTTGTCCCCTTTAATTAGCATCAACCCATGATATTTTCGCAATGAAAATTAGCATTAGTGGTGAAAAGATTTTTATAAGATCTGTTTAAAGTATTCAGTGAATGGGGATCACTGTGCTTGGTGCTAAGGAAACAAAGGTGGGGAGGCGGCAGTTGGTCAAAGAATCACAGAAGGAGGCTTGAAATTACAACTGTAGCACCGGTGATGAAGGAGAAGGGTCATAATGCTGCTCAGGATGGGTTCTCTAGAAGCAGAGCCTGAGATCAAGATTTGGATGCCCAAGATTTCTTGGGGGAGCGCTCTTAGGAGAGGAGGAGTGTCCAAATCAGGCTGAGGCAGGGGTGAGGCCTCAGCTGGACTGAGTATCAGCCTGATCCCATGGGGAGTTCTGGAGAATGCTTTGTACCACAAAGTTGCCCCACCTTAAGGCAAGGAAGGGACTGGCCTTTTGCAGTCTCCCCTACCTTGAACTCGTCAGACATTAACTGAGGTCTGCCCTGGGGTGGATGGGTATGGCCCCTGGGCAAGGGGGCTTCGGAAAGACCAAGGGCAATTTCCCCAAGAAGGAGGGCAGCAACTGAGAATATGAAAGCATCGAGTTGTGAAGGGCCCTTGGTGCAGCACCAACAGCACCCACTATAGATGCTAAGAGAATATGTAGTACAATGTTCCTCTTTGTTCAAAACCCTCTGATGGCCTCCATATCACTCAGGGAAAGAGCCAAATCTCTGAAAAGGCCTGCCAAGGCCTGTGGGACCTAGTGCCCACTCTGACCTCATCTCATAGACGTCTTTGCGTCAGTGCTCATTGTTCAATGTGATCCTCATTCTTGCTCTGGTTAACCTTGTCCCAGCTGAATTTTCAGTTATCTTTTCTATTTAAACAGCAGCATATATTTTGGGTATTATTTCACATTTCATCAGTATATGTCGAGGAAGCCAGTTTTCTTGTCCTACATTTTTATTTCAAAGATCTATAAGTGCCCTAGAATTTTGGTTTTAAGTTAAAACTTGACATATGGTATGACTTTTCTGGCTCCAGAGAAATCTTGTTTCTTTCACCAACATGATCAGAATTACTACCTCCATTTGAAATTGGCCCAGGGTTCAAGATAGAAGAAAAGAGAGTCTTTGAGGTCATTTTTTTAAAAATTTCATACAGAAAGATTGCTAGATACAGTGGGCTTCCTTATTTGGTCTGTATCCTTTCCTTGCCTTTTACATCTGCCTTTCTTTCCACATTTAGGTTTGTTTCTTGGATCTCTGCTGTCTGAGCTCTTTTCACAACTTTTTCAATATTAATACTTCTCTTTATTATTTAGTATCTATTAATTTTTTTCCTCTGTGCACTCTTCATGTTTCTGCATTCTATTTTCACACTCGCTTTCCATTATGTAACAAATCAAGGGAGGTTATCGAAATCTAGTTCTTTGTCAAAATAACATGCTGCCTCCTACTTTACTCACTATGCATGTTGTTGGGGTCTTGGTGCAGAGAGGCCCTCTGTTGATGACATTATAATGCTTCCTTTGAGATGTTTTGAATCATTTTCATTATCAACCTGGCTGCTAGATCTGAAAAACTGCCAAGTTCCTGAAGAGGCAATTTTATCTGACAAGATTTCCAATGCAGGAACGTATGTTATTTATAAGATATAGATCTGAGGACTAATTTAACGTCGGAGGTTAGAACACATCAGCAAATGTATATGGAGGGCCCACTGTGTGCCAGCCAGGGCCTGGAGTAGGGGGCACTTCTGGCACAAAGGAGAGCTCAGGAAATACATATAGGTTGAATAAAAGTGAACTGGCTGGGTTGGACAATACAAAGGTAAACAAAACACGGGTTTGAAGGGGAAGTGGACCTGCAAACACATGATTATAGTAAACTGTAATATGCCTCAATTTTATCATCTATAAACTAGGGACAGGACCTACCTTCTGAGAGTATTAAAAGAAATGATGCATTTTGTAAAGTGCTTAACAGACTCATGAATTTAACAACGTTAGAGCACTATTTAGTAAAGATATATACAGAACAGGGAGAAAGTAACTGATTCTGTAGAGAGTGGTGGGTGGATAAGTAAATCCAAGAAGAGTTAATAGAGTTGGTACCTGAGAGTCGAATAAGGTTTAGCGGATCTACCCATCCATTCGTGGTCTGTGTTGGCATTAACACTCATGTCTGTTGGTGGCATCGTATATGTTTACGTAGGATGAGAAATTGGACCCCTGTCGATAAGTTTGATCCCCTAATATTGATTGACATTTTTGTTAATGGAATTGCCAGTTTTATTACCGAAGGAAATTACCACAGGAACCACTTACAACTGCAGTTAAACATTATTTACAAATATTCCATGGCCTTGATTGTGTTCAACAATAGTACTTGCTAATCATTGTATTTCAGAAGCCCAGGGCCTGCCAAGTCTCTTGGGAATGACACAAAATATTTTTGTAACAGATTTAGTAATTTCAGCATCATAAAATATTCACTAGTGAAAACTAAACAGTAAATATTATTAATCCTAAAAAAATATTTTAAAGGAGGGAATGTGTGTTTTTTCAGTTCTGCTCTACAATTTTTTTTTAATTGTTGCCTAAATCATGATCCTAATTACTAGGCCTCATTTCCCCTGAAAATGGAAACTTAAAGACACTTTCTGCTGTCTTTAGTTTAGTTTAGTTTAGTTTAGTTTGTCTAAGGCAAAAATATATCATGATGCATTGGCAACAACTCCTCCAAGTTATTTACCCAGTAATGTCAATCTCCTAGATAAGAGGATATGTCAGCTCCATTTTCCATAAGTTTGGTCTGTCTAGAGTATTATAGAAAAGCATTTATTGTGATGATGAATGGGTATTAAGTGTTTAACTACAGATTAGAAATATTTAAAACCTATAGCAATCATAGAAACTTATTTCTTCAGAAATCCTTTTGAAATTTTACTTTCGACGAAGCTCAATCCATAACCAAAGACCATTGCTAAATATAAACCTGAAATACAGGTTTCTGATATTTGAAAAGGTGGGCCTGGATTACGTTTCAGCCTTTCTGTGATCCGGTTCCTTTATCCCTGCCAGCGCCTGTGCTGTATACGGGAAACTAAATTCGACATCGTCAGGAAAATGTGAAGTAGTACTGCAATGGAAGGAAGAAAGTCTAAAACAAATCAAAGCCAAAGGTAATATTGGTTTTCTTGGTTGAAACTGTCCCCTTTATATCAGGTATGTGAGTACATATTTATACCTCTTTGCTGTATAACATAAATTTTAAAGTTTGAGTGATATCAGTTACTGATTAAAAATATTCTCCATCCAGATTATTTGGTTTTGATGGTTATACTAGACTATTTGACCCTGTTGCTTTTGATTCCTACAGCCTCTTCTGCTACACCACGTTACCCGGATACTTGACCTATTCTGTTTATTTATTCAACATAGCTGACAGCCTGTTACTGGACCCTGTGGAAGGGCTGGGCATGCAGTGATGAGCCACCTAGACAGGGCCCTGCCCTCGTGGAGTTGAGTTCTAGTGGAGGAGACAATTAACAAGTCACCAAAGAACAGACATGCAAAGTTGTTAATTACAGATTGTGGTAAGGGCTGGGAAAGAAATAGAACTCTAAGATAGACATTAATGGGGTGCATTCTCTACAAAACATTTGAAGACCTGAACTTTTGCATCACTTCATTTCCCAATATAAACATTGCATGAGAAATTTAATTTTGAATTAAGTACCAAGAAATACTACCTCCGGTGAGGAATTGGTGAGCTTCTTTCTTTGCAAAACTGAAAATTATGTAATTTACCCTTTATCCCTGTTTTCTTTTCCTTTTGTTTCCCTGTTTTATGTTTTTACCCTTTTCCCCCTTTGGTTGCCAGAAAGCGTGGATGAAACTTTGATGCCCGTGAAAGCATGAAAGTATCTCTTCTGGTTAGTATATTTGTGCAGCAGATGAGCTGAACACGACCCTGGCCCCTGCACCCCCATCCCAAGGACTGTAAATTGTAAAATAGCAGATAGTTCTGGGGCAGGCCAGGCCCAGCCTAGACAGACCAGAGAGGAGATTTTTCAGGCCAGAACAGAGATATTTGGAGGGGAGATTTAAAAGGAAGTTTCTCAGCATCGTATGCAACATAACTCACAGCTCCATTTCTGCACAAAGCTCTCAGTGAAATCGAACTCACTCTCCAGTGTTTGGTGGGAATTGGATTGTGTTTTGGGGATGCAGCCAAGTGTTGAGGCTGATCTGAAACTGGCCACAAAGATAGAGCAGATGTCCCAAAGGAGCCCGCCTCCTTCTGGTCACATTTGGTGCCTGATCCTTTTATCTCTTTTGCTTATTACTTCTTTTCCTAGTTTATTGATTTTATTGCATTTAGACAATTATATATAAGAACATTAGTGAAAACTACAAGCAAATCTCTCTCTCCCCTTCCCTGAGAACTTCAGGTGTGATAGGGAAACAGACCTGGGTTAAAATCCTCGCTCTGATACCTGCCAGCAGTGTTAGACAAGATGCTAGGGAGCGGGTTCTGCAGTGCCGCCCGGTTCCCCTTTACCAGTCCAGAGCACCCATAGCCCAGTGGCTCTGACTGTTGGCTGCTGATGGCTCGCAGCTGCTCTCATCTCAGGAGAATTGTCCTCCCTGGAGATTACAAGCCCCTTGGGTCAGGGGTGGAGTGACTTCCCACAGACATGACTGACTAATCCAAGGGTGCAAAAGGCTATCCTCTTTTCTCAGATGGGACCAGCTCTGCAGTGCAGCCCATGCTCCAGAGCTCCCTGTGGGATCAGACTGAAGCAGACTCCAGCTGAGACCACATCTCTGCTCGCCTCCATTCCCTTTCCTGTCCTACTTCCTTTAGTCCCTTTCTTTTGAGAGCATTCCTACAATGGGTCATGTGCACAAGAATCCCTGTCTCACGCTCTGCCCTTTGGGCCTCTGTTTTCTTATCTGTAAAGCAAAGATAGCTCATCACTTACAGAATTATTTTGAGGCTTAAGTGAAATAATATATATATAATATCCAAACTTAAAAAGCAGGCATTCAAGAGCTGGTATTAACTATTCCTGTAATGTAAGGCCACAATCCATGGCTAAAGAAATGTTGAAAAGCTGAAACATTACTGAAAGCTTTCAGAGTGTCTTGTTATTCCTTCTGAGTATTCTAGTCATCATGACCCAATGGATGACACACAGTCGGATTACGAAGTGGTAGACCTTTTCCCATTTCTAAGTCCAGGGCTGCCCTCTGGTGGATGCTGAATAAATGTTAATTGAGGATAATAGGTTATGAAATATAACACTTGCAGTCAAACCGCAAACTGTATGCAGATTGGTCTGTCTAAGCTTCAGTCTCAGCAAGCTTCTAGCAGCCTCCAGAGACAAGCTCTTGCAACCGCTTGTCCTCAGAACATATGTCCCTATTCCCTTGAGGCTTGGGTTTCAGAACCAGATGGAAACTTAAAGAGATCTCTGCTCCAAATTCTCATTTCAAGAAAAGAAACTCAGAATTCATAGAGATGAAGTGACGTGTTCACTGTCTCATGGTGAATGAGGAGAACTAAATTCTAATCCTGCCTTGTCCCTGGCTTCCAACTCAGACTATTTTTGTGGGATGTGCTGCTGTCCCTGTGGGCATGGACTCCTTCTCTAGAAATAGTTCCCATTTATTTAATCACATCTATTACTAATTATATTTGTTACCTTCCTATGTCTTTGCCCTTTGCTCACTTTTCACTAGCTTCTCTGTCCTCTTACTGTTTCTTCAGCACAACATGGAAGCTTCCGACTCCAGGACATTTGCACTGGCCATTCCCGCTGCCTACCATGCTCTTCTCTGCATTACCTTCAAGTCTTTGCTCAAATGTCATTTTCTCACTCTGACCACCCTATTTAATATTTCAGTCCCCCACCACTACCACTCTAGATCTCCCCTCCCCAAGTCTACTTTTTCTTTTTTCCGTAGCACTTAGTACCTTCCATCATACTATATAACTTACTTATTCATTATGTAATACAATGAATGTAAGTGCCCCACGAGCAGAGATCTTTGTCTCTTTTGTTCAGTTATGTAGTCCTTGTGCCTAGAATAGTACATAGCACATGATTTGTTGTTAGTGCCATCAAGTCAATTGCAACTCGTAGCAACCCCATGTACAGCAGAGCAGAACCCTGCCTTGTCTTTTTGCCCCATCCTCTCACCTTCCAGCACTGTATCAGACAATGCTCCACTGATATTCATAGGGTTTTCATGGACAGTTTTTCAGAAATGGGTGACCAGGTCCTTCCTCCCAGGCCGTCTCAGTCTAGAAGCTCCACTGAAACCTGTCCACCATGGGTGACCCTGCTGATATTTGAAATACCTGTAGCATAGCTTTCAGCATTACAGCAACACTCGACCGCCACAGTATAACAAACCGTCAGACACACAATAGGGACTCAGTCAGTATGTGTTACGTTAATTAACCTTCCAAAATGAATTTTCACTTAATGGAAGGGCCACTTGCTCCAGCGTGGACATACAGCTCTGTGAAAGCTGAGAGAGGCTGAACAAAATTTCCTATGCTCCATGAAAGACCAGGCCACTGCTGCCCTCACTGCCTACCACCCAGTGTTGCCATCATAATTAGCCCAAGAGACCAGTCTCAAGAAGGAGGGTGTAGTTAGAACCCCTCGTCCACTATCCCCTTAGAGGCCTCCAGGATCCATTCCATCAAGCCTGTCATCCTCCTTTATCCTCTTCATGACCACAAGCCCAAGCCTCCTCCATCCCTGGACTCTATCCTTATGCTGTACAGTTCAGCCTCTTCTCTGACTCTACTTCCACCACCCCAGCCCACAACCCTGCCCCCCTGAGCTCACACCATCATCCGCAGAGGCCCCCTGTCCTCAGCCTCTTCTCGGAGAATTACCATTGTTGTCTTGCTCTGAACCATGCCTCTCCCCAAGAGACACCACTACCCCAAAGCTTTTTCCAATAGTGGCTGTTTCTTCCCTTTCCCCTTGCACATCTGGGCCTACTCCAGACATCTGAATGTCATCTAGTCATCTGAATGTACTACCCACTACCCGTCCTTGTTCTGGCCATGTGTCAGCCTTGTAGCCAGTCCTCCTCATTCACAGCACATTTCGTTACCTGGACCTCCATCTTAGTCTCACCCAATATTCCTGTGACCCTTTCACTCCTCTTTGGTGACTTCAGCATCCTTGCAGGGACCCATCTAGCATCCTAGGCTGTCAATTCTTTGCCTTCCATTAATCTTCCCATCCATGGCCTGTCTCTGGGCCTTGTCATCTTCACCCTTTCCCAGCCTCCAAATTCTTAACCTTAAGCATCCCAGCCTCTGACCACCCACTGCTTCCTGTCTTCCAGTAATTCTTTGTCCTGGGATCCTGTGACTTCCACTTTTTCAAGTCAAGGCCCCCTCTTGTCCTGACTTCATCCCTACTTATCTTGGACTCCATCAGTATGCTTTGGATTCACCTTTAGCCTTTTGCCTCTGCTCTTTCGGCCATTCTCACCTGGCAAACCCCATCCCTGGTTAACCTCCAGTTGCCGTCTGTATGTCTCCTTGCCCTGAGCAGCTGAATGTGGATAAAGCAAAATATTCCACTGTGCTGCCTGCTTCCACTTTAAATTTATAACTACAAGAGTCGGTGGGCCCAGAGCCCTGCCTGGCATTCCTGAATCATTTCCCTAGTCAATCTCCACCCTCCAAGATGTCAATTATTCCTACCTTGTCCTCTCTCCTCAACACTTCTCACCTCTGCCACCTCCTCATTCTCAGCTAATAAAAATCTTTTCTATTTTTTTTGGTCTAATAATTAATATTATTTATTTATTTCAAACTAAGAATACAATTACATGTTTTATTAATAGAGGAACCCCATCCTCCCAGGCATGGTTGCTTATCAATCATAATGAACTGGTAATTGAAATTTCAACTAGAAGTAAATTGGCCCTGAGAGAAAAGTCAGCCAGCCGCCGCTTAATTTTTCCCTCTTTTACTAAGTTTTTCTATAAAAGAATTAAGGGTTAAGTTACATTAGTCGAATCTTTGCCCCTCTTTGAAGATGAGCAACTTCCCTTTTAAAGAATGGGGACTGCTCTCTATCCAGAGATAAACACTAGTAACATTTGGTGTTTGTTATTCCAAGATTTTCTGTTTTTTAGTGAAATCTTTTTTTAATTCAGTGAGAAAACAAAAGCAATTGGAGGCAAATTCCCACCTCACTTTTCCGCCACCAAATCTGCTCCGTCCACCCTGTTAGAGCAAGGACTAGACCTCACACATGGGCGCCGGTAATCAGTCGGTGGGCAGAGGCAGGAATCCCCAGTGAGCCAGGGCCCGGGAGGGGTGGGCACGGCAGGCCTGGATCCTTTGGGTGATAAGACTTTTACTCTGTCCTAACTCCTCTTAGCCTTCAAAGACTGTCAACCTTCCAGTTACTTTCTTTACCATGATTTCAGTTGAGTAATGACATCATTTTTAATCATGTGTCTGCCTGCTTTTAATTTGCCTGCTAGATGGACATACCTTAAACAGTAACTTCAAGGATGACTTTAAGTGTAACTTAAAGTATAAACACTTCTTTTGTAACTTAAAGTATAAACACTTCTTTAAAGTGTTTATAACTTAAACTATAAACTGAAATAACTTAGTAACAAAGTATAAACACTTCAAGCAAAGCGGATCCTGGAGAGACAGAACTTATGAATGCAAAAGGACTTACAAATGTAAACGTATACATGTTATTAATCAGCGCGTGCCACCTGGTTACTGCGCACTGAAATATTATCATTCATAAAAACAGTTCTGAGTGTTTCCGAGTCAATTGCTGTCGAAATGTCCCTGCAGCTGCACAGCTCGGAAGGTGTAGAGGTTGTGCTGCAAACAGCACCTGCTCTTCCCAGGAAGGGCTCCTTCCTTCCCACAGCACCACTGACTTGTCAGCCAGAGTCAGGTGAAAAGCCCATGCAGACTGCCTCCGAAATCCCTTCAGTCGTGCCTGAAGCTGGTCCCTGGGCCGTGTCATGGGAGGATACACACTGTATCTTTACAGTCTCATATCTGCGAGGTGCTTGAGGGACTTAAATTTGATAGCTGTATGTTGCTTTCTTTTTCTTCCCTTATTTTTTGTGAGTGTTAATTTTGTGAGGTAAAGACAAGACCATAAGCCAAGAAAGCTGATGAGACTGGCATAAAGTCCTTCCCCCAACCTGTCCCTGTGTGGCTGGTCAACCCCACAGACAGCCCTGAGCAGCCCACAGCCATGATGACGGGTCTCTGCAAAGTTTTATATATGCAAATTATACACACTTGTTCATTATTCCTAACAATGCTCTTAGATTAGAAACATGGCAGGTTTACCTTCTTCTTTCTCCTACCTTAGATCTGAATACCTGGAAAACATTAGAAGCTTCTGCATTCCAGTTGTAATTTCGTAAATCCCTTGTAATAGTGTTTCCCAAAGTGTGGCATGTGGACCACTGCTGGTAGACCAAATGAATGTGGGTGGTGCAGGACTAAACACTTTTTGTATTAATAGTTACATTTTTGTTGTAATGTGTGTTAGAAAAGAATTTAACAAACATATCTAATCCAATATTTCATGGATGTAAATGCTTAGAATTAGTCAAAATGATGATATTTAAGATTTTTTAGATGAGATGATTAAAAGAAAAATATTAAGTAAACAGTAATAAAGTTGACATATACAAAAATCGTGAAAGTGGTTGCCTGCAAACTCACAATGAGAAAGTAATGTACTCAATGGGCAGAGGCCATCAGACACAGTTTCATAAGCGGCAAAGGATGTGGAAACTTTTGGAGACAGTTCCAGAGAACAAGACAACTCTGCCTAATCCCACATGGAGAGATATTCTTCTAAGGCACTCAGGTTCTCCCGCGGGAAAGGACAGCTGCCAGTGATACTGTCCCTGCCGAGTGGGGATTATTTTACTGTTCTTATGGGGTTTTGTCTCATAAAGAAATGATAGGAACCATTCAGTCTTTCACTTTCAGAGTCAGAGAATAACCACATCATAACTACAACTGAATTCCTTCAGTCATTCATTCAACAAACACTGCAGAGCACCTTTGTGTGTCAGGCACTGGACCAGGTGCTGGGATTAGAGGAATGAGAAGGTTTTAAGCCCAGGAGTGACTTATCTTGGTAGCATCTCTGAAAAATTGTTCTGGCTGCCCCTGTGACAGGACAGGCAGCAGAACTGGATTAGACCAGAGAAGAGGTGATTGCAATAAGACGTGATGGTGGCTTGGACCAGCATGATGGTGGTGGCAGTGGGGAGAAATCAGCAGGTTCAAGAGATATTTCAGGGTAGATCCAATAGGCTGTTGTGACTGATTGGACATTGCGGATGAGAGAAAAACAGGAATCAGGGAGAATGCTGCCTTTTGGCTTCAAAAGCCCTGGAGAAGGTGACGCCTGGTCCTCAGAGCTCACATAGCACATTGCAGGGGCCTCAGTATCACATTCTCTAGGAAGTACTGCATGTCAGCCTCTCCTCAAGGGTACACGTAAAGGCATTTGATCAATGTTGACTAGAGGACTGATTAAAATCTTGGGGCATAAGAACACATGAGTGATTGACTTATGGTGCAGAGCAGTCCCCTCTGCCCCATTTTAAATTTCATCTTGAAGAAATGATTTTGAGATTGGACTCCAGTGTTACCCTGCCACTATAAAGACCTACAAGGAAACACAACAGAGGCCCCACCCTTCTGCCTCTGGGACCTAAGAATATGTTTGGGGATAGGCAGAGCTGAGACCAGGTGAGCAGCTCGAGGTGACAGAATAAAAGAGGGAAATTAAAGCTAATTCAAGTCAGATATTAAAGCCAATCAACAGCCATATACTATTAAAAGAAATATCTGTATGTCTATCTGTGTTTATGTCTGTACCTCTAGATTGATCGATAGATATTTCTTTTAATATCACCTCGACACTAAATTCTAGTGATTACTGGCTGACAAAATACAGGCTCGGGTTTCCCATTAATCCATGTGAGTCATCCAGGTGGCTTTCTTACATGGATCATGAGTGGTTTTTAGTCCCTTCAGGCAGGGAAATGGACTTTTGAAGCTGAAGGCTGTGTGGGAAAAGCAGAATCAGGTAGAGGATGATAAATGGGAACAAGGAAAACCCAATAGGATATAAAATAAGCCAGGAGCCTGTACCAGCATTTCTGCCTGGCTCTCTGTGGGAACTGGTGACCTCTCTCTGAGTGGCAGCCTGTGGGGCATCTTCAAGAACTTTATGGAGAGTGGACATGTCCAGATGAGAGGGAGGCCAGATAAAGAAAACAGACTTGTGAATGAGACCCCCTTTGGGGATCCTTGAAATGATGGGGGCACTGAACACCTGCTTGTACATGAGTTGAGTCTCTTGACATAGGATTTCACTGGTTCAGAACAACTTTAGAGCTGGAGACCAGAGTTGAGAAATTGGCCTGCTTGAGGTATTGGAAATTTAACATGCTGGAAAGGACATACTCACAGTGACAGCTCTGGATCAAGCATGGTTGGGTGAAGAGAAGGCAATGGTCTGACTTCCTTTAATGCACTTTCCCTCTGTTCCAACAATTTTTGGAGATTCTCTACTTTTAGGGCTGGCTCTGTATATATACTCTTTCTCCTCAAGTCTTTTGGCACACATTTAGAGTATGGCAACGAAGATGCCTCACCAACCAGGTCAGATCCACGTTCATTTAGTATTGGGATTATTATATTGTTGCCTCTGTTTCTGAAAAGCTCACACCCTGACCTCTGGCCACGTGGTATAATCCGTACTTTTTTCTTGACCTCAAAACTAAGGCTTTGAGAGGTATATACATGAATAATTTGCTCAGGGCCAAGTAAGAGCTGCACAGTTGATTCAGCCCAAGTCTGACTGTGAAGTTTATGAACTTCCTGCTATTCCCATCTGCCATCCTTCCGTTTTGACAATTTTTTTACTATGCAAGAACTTTCAGACAATTTCAGAGAATTTACAGCACTAGGACAGCTCTTAAACCCCCTAGGTGTCCATAACGTTTAAATCTGGTGGATTTCAGTGCAGGCAGGTCTGACTCTGAGTTCCTAAACTTTCTGCCATACCACCCTAATGTCTTCTCTTCTAAACAACTCTTGAGTAGGATATTTTTTTACCTTTATCTGAGGGACTTAAGATGAATCAAAGGAACTGGGGCAATATTAGAGAGTGTAGTTTATAGAACTTAGAACCACAAAGCAGAAGCCTTGCCAGGAAGAAATCTGTGATGCCCAGGAAGGGTTTCCACCCTCCACTGTGTTGCTGGGACAGGATGAAAGTGAGGCTGTGCTATGGGTCAGCATTCCACTGTGGGCCATTGAATCTGGCCCATGTGGGCCCCACCTCGTGTAGTCCACATCCTGCTTCTTCCTAATCCCCACATTTTATGTGTGTTCTCTGTTCTTCTGCTCCTGTACGTTGCAGGCTCCTGTCTTACTAATCCACCTCTGTGACCCATAGTGCCTGACACACTGCTATGAGAAAGTCAGTACTAAGTCAATATTTGTTAGATTCATGAAATTACACATGTTGATGTCTCAGGCCTAGTTTTACCATCAGGTGTTATTTCTATAATTAGTTAAAGTTCATTCTCTGGCTTTATTGGCCATCACACCCTCTCTTTATTAATTGCTCCAATGTAAAAGTGGATGCACAAAATTAATAAGCCAGAACAATCATGGTTTCTAAAGTGATACAGATGAAAGTATTAAAACATGGAAAATAGACTTCATAGATAGGTGATTTGAAACAATGTGATTTGACTTCACGAACATCAAAATGAATTGTTTATTGATGGGAACATTAGCAGTGTTGCTCCTCACTGTTAATGGCCCGCCTTAGCATGCCAATTGTATTGGACACATGTCATGCTCATTTTTGAGTATCTTGTCTATATTTTGTAACACGGTATATATAATATCATGTAATACTTTGCAAATCTCCTTTGTAACTGAGTCTAAAGTGGCAAAACAAACAAAACATACTAATGTATATGTATAATGTACATATATATGTATATAATTAGAAATTGTGAAAAGTCAATAAAGGAGAAAACTAAGGTGCTACAAGAGAGAATCCCAGGGGGACTTAATTTACTCTGAAGGATAAGAGAAGGCCTTCCATGGAGAAATGGTGGAAGGTGAATGGATTTAGGCTGAGTGAACAGTGGTGAGAGGAGCTTTCAAGAAGAGGGATCAGGTGGGAAAGCCTCGAAGAAGGCAAGAACATGGCATTTTCAAAGAATAGCAAAAACTTGAACAGGTGGTGTGGTTAGAGCATTGATAAGGGGAGGGGGTGAGTTTGAAGGTAAACAGGCCATATGGGCTTCTATTAGATCTTGAGAAAAACTAGAGTCTGTGAAAACATGTTAAGTAGGTGGGTGACCCAGTCAGACTTTCATTTTTTAAAGGTCCTTCTTGCTGTAATTTAGAGAAGAGGAAGAAGTGTCCCCAGTCTAGAAAGAGGCTGTTGCCCTGCTCCCAGGGGAGATGAGGCTGAGTCAGACTAAGGGGTGACAGCAATGATGGAGATGAGTGGATGGATGCCAGATATTTTATAGTTAGGACCTAGAATGTGTAGAACCCAATTGACTATGATATGTAAGGAGAGACAAGACCAAGAAAACGTGCTGTGTCTGGCTTTAGCCATTGGGTGGATGGAGGGGCCGTTCACTGAGCCCAGGAAGCCTGGAGCAGAAACAGCTTTGCAGGGACTGATCGAAAATTTTAAACATGTTAAATCTGAGGTGTCTGTGAGATGACATGAATGTACTCACTTCAGGAATCTGTGAATGAGCACCCACCCTTCTTAGAAGTTTTCATGTTAAATATTAATCACCTTACCCCATACTTATAAAGACTAATGGTGTCACTCCAGAACATTTCATATTTGCAGCATTCACTGTCTAGCATTTGCACTCACTTTGGGTTCTATTCAAGACGTGAGGATAGCTGCTGGGTTAAATGGAAAATTGCTGTGGTTGTGTTTCCCTTCAGTGCCCAAATTGAATGGGGGCATGTTGTTCTGAGGGCCACTTTCTTATCTTTGCATGAGTGTGATGGCCTCAGCAAGTGCTTGGGGAAATTTTCTTTGCTTTGGAGAAGTAACTCATATTGGTTTAGTCTTCAGGGTCACTTGGAGACAGAGGCAGCCTCTATTTTTGTCAGAATTCTGTTTCAGGCTAATGCATCCAGCCATGGAGAAAGCAGTTTCAAAATAGACCTGATCAGTTGTCAGGGAACAATTCATCTTGTGACAATAGCACCAAGGTCTTGGCCAGTCATTGTTCTCCTATGAGCTACTGAACAGGCTGTCCTCTGATTTTGCATTTGTTTAAACATGTAAAAAAACATTCGCAGAGAGTTGATTTTAAAATAGTAGATCCAATGAGGAAGTTAAGGAAGGGGAGAGAATAGGAAAGCTAACACACACGAATGCTCCCAGCCTTAGCTCAGACGTCCTCTCCCCTTCAGTGCACAAAACCTGGGTTCAAACCCTCTCTCAATGCCTCACTGACTCTGTGATGAGAGAAGATAATTCAACCTAGGTAAACCTCAGTTTCTCCTTCTGCACATACTGGCAATGTGCCTGGAGTGCCTAACGTGACTCCTGACCCATAGCAGGTTGAAGTAGTCAGGGTTCTCCAGAGATATAGAACCAATAGGATGTGTGTGTGTTTGTGTGTGAGTGCATGCGTGTGTGTGTGTGTGTGAAGAGAGAAAGAGAGAAATTTTAAGGAACAGGCTCATGCAATTATAGAGGCTTGATAAATCAAATGTCTGCAGGGTAGGCTGGCAGGCTGGAGACCGAAGGAAGAGTTGCAGTTCAAGTCCAAAGGCAGGCAGTATTTCTTCTATTTCGGGGAAGTCAGTCTTTCTTAAAAATCCAACTGATTGAATGAGCCCCACACACATTATGCAAGATAATCTGCTTTACCCAAAGTCTACTGATTTAAATGTTCATCTCGTCTAAAAATTACCTTGACAGCAACATCCAGATGTGTTTACCAAATATCTGGGTACCGTGTCCAAGCCAAGTTGACATCTAAGGTTCACCATCACATAGGTTCTCTAAAATGCTGTTGTAGACTCCTCCAGCTCTTCCTGCTCAGTGCAGCCTGCAGAAGGGCCCTCGAGAGTTTTCATGCTATCATTTGCCTACCTGACTCTGTCCCCTCCTACATTTAGAACATACAGCACAAGGTAACATCTCCATATATGTTTATTTAATAAAGGACCACATAAATTATGTACGATCCATTTATAAAAGCAAAACATAAACACAAATTTCAATAGGCTGTGAATTTATTTCCTCAGTAAAAATTTTAAAGCAATGAATACATTTAGATGTAAGCTTCCTGACACACATTTTAACATATTGTTAAATTAGAAATATACAACTAAAGTCTACAGAGACCGTGAAACCAATGCTGTCCTTTCCTAGATATCTTTTCTGTATTCAACTTCACACCATGTTCTCTGGCTTAGTTGGCTGTAAGTCCCCATTTTGGCCCTGGTTTTCTCTGCAGGGAAACAGGAGCATGTGGTGTGAAGGGGAGAGGGTATTGCACTCCACTGTGGTTCCAGAATCAAGAGGTGGCTCAGACACAGAAGAGCGTGGGCTGGAAGACAGAGCTAAGGAGAGAGCTCTGCAGCGATGTTGGCAGTTACAGCAGGACCCTGCAGGACGCCACATCACAGCTCTCCACGTGGACACTCAACCTCAGGAGGCCTGACAGTTCCAAAGCCAGAAAACACACTTATGCCAATCAACCTCCTAGAGCAGTGTTGCTAAAGGAAGAAGTGTACAGAATTTCAGATTCTCGGCAGTCAGTTTTGCCTCTTGTCTTCTCATTTCCTTGTGCCCAGACAGGACCAGGCAACCTTCAGGATGAAGACACGGGTGTTGTTTCTGGTGGAGGCCCCACTGAGTCAGTCTGCTGCCTAAGTGTTTTCTGTCTCCTTGCTGGAATCTCCTTCTGCCTGCCCTTGCCCCAGGGCTAGGGGTGGGGTGGCAGGACTCACTGTCAGGAAAGCCAAGGCAAATGCAGGGGCAGGGAGGGGAAGGAAGTAGCAGCTCATGGGTTCTCTGCTGGAGTGAGACTTCCAGCAGGGTCAGGAGCTGTGACAGGCAGACAGGGAGCCCAGAGCTGCATGGTCCAGATGTGGAGCGGGCCAGACCCTGCCACTGCTGAGGCCCTGTCCTGGGCAGAGTCACCACGGTGGAGGAATGGAAGACCACTGCCTTCCAGTGTGGTGGCTCGGGACTTCCTGAGCAGCCCCGCTGAGGAGCAATCTGAGATGGGCTTCAAGGGGACACAGGTCTTCTGGATGGACAGGGCTGTCTCCTGGGGTCAGAAATCCCTCGCATCTCCAGAGATGCTATGTCCTAGAAAAAGACTGCATTTCTCCTAGTTCCATTAAATGGTCATACTGATGCCTCTAATATCATTACAATTATAAAAACAGTGATTTTATCACATGTCCATGATGTACAGGTGCTATGAATGCATACTTCATTTCTAGCCCTTCCAACAACATATCTGTGAGATATGCACTATTGGCCTCGTAGTACAGAAGAAGTAACTAAGGTCAGAGAGCTAAAGTACCTTGCCAGGTCAGGATTCTCACTCAAGTCTTTCTGATGCCAAGGCCTGTGCTCTTCGTGCAGCACTTTCTCAGTAAAGATGACTTTTATCAACAAAGATAAAGAGGATGAGCCTAGGGAAAGGAATGCTGTCCTGGGAACTAGGAAGGAATGAGAGAGTCCTAGGAAGATGGTGAGCCATTCAAGGGCAGGCCAAACAGGGGAGCCATGAATCTAGGGAGGAAAAGGCCAGAGGTAATGGAGCAGTGCTGGCCATTTTGAAGGACAGAGCCAGGAAATTTCTGAGAATTCTGCTGGACAGCAAGGCCAAGGAGAAAGAGCAGTATCAAGAATTGAGTTTGAGTCACTGGGAACTCATGGAAAGCTGGCCTCTAAGAGTGGCAGCCAAGGTGATGGCAGAGCTTCCTTGGGCATCCAGTGCCTGGAGGAGAGGAGAAAGGACAGAGGAACCCTGGCCACCTCTGAAATTCTAGTAGGAGGGAGCCATAGAGGTGACAACTAGCAGTGACCAGTTACAAACCCCACAGGCCTGTGAAACAAGGGCCCCTGATGGACAGCTCTACGTGCATCCCTTGGGTTGCAAGGGAAGAACAGAGTAGCCCCTAGTGAACCAGTGGGCTCGGAGGCGTCGGAAGCCCCTGCAGAGAAAGCTGCCCTACAGCAGGGTCACTTCTAGACCATCCTCATACCCAACCCCACTCTGTGGTGGATTTAGCATGTTTCTATTTACAATACTGTACTTTGCATTGGTTCCCCAGCCCAGTATGGTAGCTGTAAGTTGACATAGCTCCCCTGCCCCTGCCACCACATTAAAGGGGATCTCAGCAGTCTTTTGGGAAGCATGGTCCTTGTTATGGACTGCTTGTGCCATCCTTTCTTTTCCATTCCATCCTGCTCTGAATCCTGCCACTCTGCCTCATCACTCAGCCTTCCCTTTCCATCCTTCCCTGCTTGTCCCCCTATGTGATACTTGATGCTGCCTTCCTTTCTCAGAGTTAGGGTGACCTGCATATAGGAGAAAACTCCAAAGAACAGTGGATGAACAGTGATTAAACAGGATAGAAGTTTATTTTTCTAAGATAAAAGAAGTTCAGGGGTGGGTTCAGGACGAGTGTTGGCTCCCCCAAGTAATTGAGGACCCAAGCTCCTACGTTTCTGATCCACACCACTTCCCAAGGTCAAATCATAGATCACGAGGGCAGCTGGAGCTCATGCCATCATGAACCCAGAGCGAGATGGGGGAGGAAAAGCAGAAAGAAAAGATAGTGCCCCTCCTAGTGGAGTGAGCTCCCCATAAGCATCCTGTGTCCCACATGTCCCTTCTACTTTTATCTCATGGGGCAGAACTTATGGCCACACCTAGCTGCAAGGGGTGCTGGGGAGCATGGTCTTTATTCTGGGAAGAAATGGCCCAGCTAAAAGTCAGGGTTCTGTCACTGGGGAAGAAGAGAAGAAGGGATATCTTCCCTTCCCTGCCCCCACCCCTTCTCCTCTGCGATGACCAGCAGCACCCTCAATCAAGGTTTGAGTTTTCCTTCTGGGTTCAGTGTTTTAAGCCACTTGAATATGGAAGAAAATTAACACACGTCTAACCTTCACGTAGCACCAAGATCACAGCCAGGCTTTGAGCTTGTCCCTCTCCTTGCAGGGGCAGTGTTACTTCCCACTGTGTTTGCCCGAGCCCACTGTGTGGACCCAGACACCCGCCATGTTCTGATCACAGCAGGGGAGGCCGAGCGCTCTGGCAGCTGAAGACAGATGCAGTTTCTGTCCTGAATTCCTTCTCTTTCTTTGTTTAATGAACCAACCTTTACAGATAGAATTAGAAGCAGGAAAATAGAAATCCTGAGGCATCTAAAAGATAAACAATCTCTGCTCCAAGTTTAGAAGCTGTTTTAGGCAAAAAACAAGTAAATAAATACATAAAATGAAAAAACACAAAAGCTGCAGCCTCAGGGTATCCTTGTGCAGTGAATGTCAGTCTAAATAAAAGAACCATCTTAAAAATAAAGCCTTAGGCCAATTCCCAATATGCAGAAGACATAAAAGCAGTATTATATTTCCATAAATTTACTTTATACATTCAAATGGATAATATTTACTAATATATCCCATCTGTGAAACAATGAAATGAAGCCATATTAATGAGCATAACTGTTTGAAATCAGGACTTAGAGGTGCACTTTTATAACAACGTTAATATCCAGCTTATTTTGTGTGTATTTTTGCATACATAATATCAAAAGATATTTCATAAGATCCTGGAGATCTGGATATGCAAAGAAAGTGTGTATCCAGTGAAGTCTAAATGGTAGCACTGTTTCCTGCTTCTCTCCCACCTGCAGTTGTGCCCTTCGGTGCAGTGTAGACCATGGGAGCAGCTTTCTTGTGAGTCTGCCCAGCACATGGTGGTCAATGATCCTTGACAGTTCAGGCTAACCCACTAGTGGCTTCAAAATGTTAAAATATAGTTCCTAACGTGTTCGAATGTGATGTTTTTTCTTACAACATTATAAATAAAGTGTATTAAAAATGAAATAAAACCCAGCAGCCATGGAACCTCGAGAATGCTGCGGCCCATGGAGATATGTCCAAGTGTAGTGTCTCCTGTCTTGGTCTCACCAAAGCAGCCTGTATTACGTTCTCTCCTTCCCTGCCCCACCACTTCTTCTTAAGGTGGATCTTGTCTGAACTTGCACAGGAGGAGAAGTACTCTTGCCTTCTTGCTTTTTCTGCCTACACTGTTACTGTTTGCTGCATCCTCACTCCTGTGTTTTTCAGCCTGTACAGCTTCTCTCCGGTGACCCCATGTTCCCTCCCTCACATCTTTCTCCATTGTATGTCCCTGGCGGTGGAGGTCTGGGTGAGCAGGCAGGGTGTGGGGGAACAGGAGGAATCACAGTTCTGTCCTTCCTTTCATTACCTCCGCATCAACCCTGGAGAAGTGAGCACCCTCACAGTATCTTCCTTCTGTGGTGTGTGTGGAGAAACAAACATGCAAAGTGGTGTCTGTCAGAAGACAGAAACCTTTGCTTTCTGTGGAGGGAGAGAGGCCATGGATGTAGTTTACAAAACAATACCAGGATCTTAGGCTGTGTGTCTGCCTTGCAAGCCTGGGAGCAGAGGAGTCGCATTCTGACTTGTCTGAAATCTTCCACTGAATTTAGAATATGGGCCCTCACCCAGCCGAATCTCACTGGAAAGAGCAAACCTTCTCATTGTTTTCCATGGCATCTTACCAACCGTGGGCAGTGGCTTGCTCTGGGAGAGGGAACCTGGGGCTTTGAGTGGGACACCTGCACTCAAGCCCAGGTTCTACCATTCATCAGCTTTGTGGGACTGAGCAAGTTTCTTAACCTCTCTGTACCTCAGTTTCCTGATCTGTAAAATGGGAATGTGATAGCTGCCTGCCTCTACCACACGTGGTTGCTGGGAAATAAATGGAATCAACATCTGTGAAAGTTCTTTGCACTGTGGAGGTTACACAGAGTAATTTTATGCAGGTGGGCAAATTTGAGAGCCAGTGAGCAGCTTATTAATTTAAAACATTAAAGATGCTTAAATTTCCACCCCTTTCCTCACCCTTATATGGTTCATATTCTAAACACAGCTTTTATTGAGTCTGAGCTGTGCCAGAAGCACTGAAATCTATTGATGTAGTGTGAGCATTAAATTTATTCATAACCATAGCCTCATTTTCATAAAGAGGAGAAAACACAGATCTCTTAGGGCATTCTGTAGATGCCAATGTTTGGGGGATATTTATAAGGAGCTGTTTTGTGAGTTTTCTGTGAAACCATGTGATGATTTAAGATTCTTATTTAATTAAATATATCTTTTGCCATACTTACCCGTGTGAGAAAAATTATGAGTGATTTGTAAACCTTTTCAGAATTCCCAAGATGAAAATGTTGTCTTGGAATGCTCCTTTGGTATAATTTATTTGGGTTTTATCCCTGTGGCAAAGAAAGCTCAAAAAAATATAATAAACTAACATTTTTAATGTGAAATTGTTTACATAATTTACCAAAATAAGGGTTTTCAGTTTCTTTGACCCCTACCTTGCACATTTTTTTCCTGCAAGCATGCAGACATTCAGCAGAATATCCCCAGGATCTTGGGAACAGAACATTACTCCCATCAGCATTGTTCTGAGGGTGACAGGGAGCAGTGGGAAGAACTAGGGCCCTGCAGGGGGCCGCTTTGACCCTAGCCTGAGTCCATGCTCCCTGGGTGGCCCCGCTCCCCTGGGCCTGGGTTTCTTCACATGTACAGGGAGAACACCAATAAAAGCTCCCCCTCTTGGCCTCTTCCTCCACCATTGTGATCTATGGTAGTTTCTGTCTTCCTGGGGAGGTCTTACAAATCAGATCATGTTCAATGGGGTTTGAATCTGATGACCTTTGGCTCTTAACCTGACTGTACATATTTTGTTTTATCCATCCAGTATTGTGAAACTGGAAAGTTTACATAAAAATCCAACTGGAGGCTGTTGTTGAAAAGTCAGAGGGTTTGTAGCACTGGTTCTACATGACGGCCTTTGTCAGGGCTTGAGTTACAGCCACCCCTTCACTGGGGTTGAGAGTCTGGGCTCTCCTGCTCCCCCACCTGCCCTGGTCTGGCTCACTCATGTCACCTGCCCAGGACCTGTGCCCGTGAGAGTTTGGTGATCCTTATGAGTAGCAGAGTCCATTCTCTTCTCCTTTCCTAATGGACTTTTGATTGTTCGTGAAAGTATCTCTAAGAATGAAAGAGACAGTCTTACCTTTTCATGGGTCCATTTGGTCAAGCACAAGCTTAAGAAAACCCTTCCCTTCAAAGCTGCAGTGTGTCCTTGCTGGTCCCTCATGGAACTGTGCACGGTAGCTCTGGCTTATGTCGTTAGCTCTGAAAGTGGTTAGGTTCGTCTAAGAAAACCAGGCTGCGGTGAGTAAGAGTTCAGTTACGAATTGGTTCCCGGTTTTTGTAGGCCATTGTAGTCCACCTGAGAGCCCTGAGGAGCGAGGGCCAAAAGGTTGTGGCCAGCCACCAGAAGGGTAGAGAGCTGAACAGTCAGCTGCAACAACGGATGAGAGAGGCTTGGATCAGGATCAAGACATGACCCTGAGTGACACTGAGGCTCTTGGTAGTGGCATTTCAAGACCCCCCCGCCAAGTGGACATGGACGCTGGGACTATCAGTGACATGGCAGGGCACTGACAGAGAAGGGGAGATCTAGGGGCTTCTGCATCCCACTATCTGAGGGAGTCAGACCCTACACCAGGAGCTGGGCACCTGATGGCTAGCTTAGTAGCATGGCCTGGTGAGGTCGGGAACCAGGACAGCCGGAGCAGGTTGTCTGCCATCTGCTGTTCCTAATTCACTCCTGGGCCCTCCATGTATATCCACAGCAGGGGCTTCCATGCATGTGTGCTCTTGGCAATTTTGCACTTGGTGTCTTTTAAAGACATTATTGTGATGCTAATAAATGAAACATTTAAGAAAGAACACTGTCACCTAACATCAGAACATCCCTATTTTTAAATTTAGTTCTTAGGAAAGTTTATTTCACAAACTACTCTTAACTGTGGTCCAGCTTCCATCCTCACCACTTCGCTGAAAGTGCTCTTCAAAGGTCACCGATTTTAATAACTCTAGTGGACACCCTTTGGTTCTCATATTGCTTGACCTCTTGGTGGCATTGGATAAAGCTGACCATGCCGTCCTTGAAGAATTCTTCACAGGCCCCCATTTCTTCTTACCTTATCTTCTGAGGCTTTTCAGCCTCAGAGGTAGGTAAGTGGCGTGGTCCTGGACTCCTTTCTTATCTTACCTCTGTCCTCCCTCTTTGGGTAGTCTCATCCACTCCCGTCCCTGTGCTGGTGACTCCTGTGTTTATTTCTTCTGCCCAGATTTCTCCTGTGAGTCTCAGACCTGTGTGTCCTCTTGCCTGTTACACATCTCTGCTTCAATATTTTAATAGCTGCTCTTGGTGCCCCACCCAGATCCCTGTCACTGCCAGGAGTATCAGTCCCCCAGCTGCTGTGAGAGTTGGGCAGCTGTGACAACAATTGCGTTCCTCCAATAGGATCTGCCTCCTTTATGCCTCTGCCCTACCCCAAGGGAAGATCTCTGCCACTGACCAGCTGACATGGGGTCACGCCTCAAGGTGGGACCACGCCTCAAGGTGGGACCACTCTGTGGTGTAATCCCTGCTTCACGGCCCCTGTGGGATCAGGCTGAAAGTTACTGAGAACTTGCTTAGCCCGATCCCCTGCCATGTCCAGTTTCCCTCACTTCCCTTCTCCTGAGGGAATTAGTTTCAAGAGAATCTCCATCTCAGGCTATGCTTCTAGAAACTGATCTAAGACAGCTGTCATATTGATAGCTGAGAATTACTGTTTCTAAAACCTAAATGTCCCCCACCCCCTCACAGAGTGTCTTATTAATATGCACATACCTTGAGTGCACTCAGTTAAAATTGGTGCCTCAGTCAAATTACAGATTATACTATATTTCATGACCTGGAAAGGTTTCTTGTAAAGAGCTGGCCCAGCTTGACGGGCAAGGCCAGGTGTTACCTTCTTCTCCAAACGGGAAAACTGAAATTCTGAGAAGATTTGTACAAAGTAGGTATTATGATGGTTTCTTGGACTCCAAATGCAGTTCCCTTCATTGACATAATTACAGAGGTGTAACTGCTGTATTTTGGATTTCTGTCATTTCTGATTTCTCCCTTTTGGAACTTACTATCCAAAGCGACTTAACAAAATGTTGGACATATATTCATAGACTATAAAACTTTAAATCTGGAAGGGAACTTAGAGATCATGTAATAAGCAAAGCTAAATGTGAGCTCCCACTCCCTTAGACATCCAGGAACAGAGCAGACATCACCAATCAAACGTGACATGCGTTCCCAGTGTGACTAGATATGCCCTCAGAATCCCTCTTAACACAATTTTCCAGATGACCATTACCAGTCCGTGAGTATATAAATAGCTACATAGGAGATATAGATATAGATGTAAATTGAAATATAGATATAAATTGAACCTATTCGTAACTTTTATCAGGTTCAATCCCTTTATCGAGTACCTGAGTAAACTGAGTTCTCATTAAAATAAGCCACTTGCTCAGGGTGAGGCAGCCTGTTAATGGACAAGTCAGTTCTCAAACCCAGCCCTACTGGCTCCTGATTCTGTATTCTCTCAAACATCCTTTACACATATTTGCATCTTTATTCCTTTTATTTGAATACTTATCATCAGTAGAATTTTGCTGGCAAAGATACCCAAAGGAACTTTGCATGATTTACAAATCCACTTAATCAGGTAGATTTCCTGGAAAACAGTAAAGAATCTAAGACAAATGATTTGCTATTTTTTTTTTTCCTCTGAATATGAACAGTTCGGCAAGGAAATGACTCTGGGAAATTGCTCTGGGAATTCGAATTACACATAGGACGCCTGATAGGGCCAAATTTTGTGAGTTTTTGGATGAGGAGTCAATTTGGTTTTCAATTTAACAGATTAAAATTTGGACATTTAAGGGGGCTGGCCCCATGGCCGAGTGGTTAAGTCCGCGCGCTCCGCTGCAGGCGGCCCAGTGTTTCGTTGGTTCTAATCCTGTGCGCGGACATGACACTGCTCATCAAACCACGCTGAGGCAGCGTCCCACATGCCACAACTAGAAGGACCCACAACGAAGAATATGCAACTATGTACTGGGGGGCTTTGGGGAGAAAAAGGAAAAAATAAAATCTTTAAAAAAAAAAAAATTTGGACATTTAATGTGAGGTCTTTCCCTTTTCTCACCATCTAGCATAATGAGTCATCCTCTTGTTGAAGCTTTTGTGTTCATTCGTCTTTTGCTAATTTGTGATCCCTCATTTGTAGCTGGGTGTTACTGTGCATTTTCATTGACCATGTGACAGAGCTAAGTAGAAACAGGCAGACTGAATTTTTCATGCAAATGAGTCCTAAGAAAATTGAGACCCATGTGAACTTTAAATTAGAAGCTTTCCCTTTTCAGTATGAAAGAGATCAGTCCCAGCCCAGCACTGTGTGTATGCATTACTGTTCCTGTCCCTTCCTTGAAGACACCCCTTTCTATGGCTACTACATTACTGCGTTTTCTTGGCCTCCTTCTCAACGCTGACAGACTTCTCGGTTTCATCAATGCTTATGTATTGATGAATCTTCTTTTGCTCCCTATCTGTTGATGTCCCCTAATATTCAGTCCTCAGCACTCTTTGTTCTCTCACCCTCCAAAATTTACTCACAGAGCTTCAGCTCCCATTTTATAAGGATGAGGCCATGATAAAAACCTAGAGTCTGCATGTCTTTCCAGAGCTCCAATCTGCTTCCTTGTCACCTGCTAAACATGTTCACTTTGTGTTCCATTCATAACTTTTGAGTTCAGTGAGCCAGACCTACGCTCACCATATGCTCACTTTGTCTTCGTTCGAACTTTATTCTTCAGACCCACAGGAGAATCCTTTTATCAGTGAGTGATGAAAGCTGAAGGCATCAGTGGTCTTTGGATCTCCGTTTTCCTGTATCCTGGCATTCTAGAGCCCAAGTCCTCTCACAAGTTTTTGTCCCAGTGTCACTCACACCCATATCAGCCTCTCTACTCCCATCACCACCTCCCTGATCCAGGCCTGGGCAGGACTAGTCCTGTGTCCTCCTCCCCCACAGCTTTCACACCTCCTACAGGCCCAGTAATTATAGCAATCCAGGGATTCCAAAAAGAGATCACTTCCATGTGCAGTGCCTTTAACATAATGAACAATCAAATCAATAAAGTGGTTACAAAAAAATAAATGACATGAGAAAAAGCATGGAAGGAAATGATCTCAAATGACAGTATTCATCATCTACCTACTAGCCCAGGCCAGGAACCCACTGCCATCTTCAGCTTCTCACCACCAGGAATCCCAACATTCTGTTAAGCCTACTTCTTAAAAGTCTCTGAAATTAGTTTCTGCTTCTTCATTTCCATTGCCTTGGTCTTTGTTTACAGTCTCAGCCTCAGTATCCATCACTTTGACAAAAAGTCTCCCTTTTCTAATCCAACTAGCTCCTTCCAACCCACTCTCTGTTGTCAGGAGCTCCGTTATTCAAAACAGATCTTACCTTAATGAAGACCATCATGTCTTTTTATCATTTACTTTTACAAATGCTCATTCTTTAGATGACCTGTAAGGCCCTTTAGAACCAGCCACAAACCTCCTTCTCTGGCTTGTCCCCTCCATGTCTGACTCCAACCACTGAATGAACAACTCATTTCTTCTGAAGCACGCCATGTTCAGTTATGTCTCTGCCCTTTTGCACAAAGTGTCCTCCCCACCTACAGGAGTGTCTTCCCCCAAATACTGCAAGCCTTCCCCTATATGTGGCATCGCTGTGGAACTCATAGAAGTGGAGAGTATAATGGTGGCTACCAGAGGGTGGGGGGTGGGGGAAATAGAGAGAGGTTGGTAAAAGGGTACAGACTCTCAGTTATAAGATGAATAAGTTCTGAGGGTCTAATGTACAGTGTGGTGACTATAATTGATAATACTATATCCTATAATTGAAATTTGCTAAGAGAGTAAAACTTAAGCATTCTCATCAAAAATAAAATTAAGTAAAGGTATAATATGTGAGGTGATGGATGTGTTAATTAACTCAGGGGGGGAATCCTTTCACAAAGTATATGTACAAATCATCATGTTGTACACTACAAACATATTACAGTTTTGTCAATTACACCTCAATAAGCTGAAAAAAACCTTCCTTCATTCTCCTGCTGTAAACTCCTGTACATTTTTCTAGTCATAGCTCAAGTACCACTGCTTCCATAAACCATAGTCCACCTCTCCTGATCTGCCACCTGGCATTTTGTACACTTATCTGTTGCACCTCCAGTATTGGTCTGTAGCTACATCTTTTCATTTTCCTCCTCCCTTAGACTGTGAGCTGTGATTTGCTTTATGTCCCCAAAACCTGGCAGAGAGCCAGGCACATAATAGGAGCTTAATAGTGTTGGATGAATGAATAAGCAAATGAATGAATGTATGTCCCAAGAATAAAGGTACCAGGTAAGTCATTTCTTTTTGGTTAGAGAACATGTGTAAAGTGGATTTTCAGTGTGAGTTAGCAGAAATGCTGTAAGTGAATCAGATTAATTAGAGATGCTCTATTTTGGAAAGGAAAACTTTTGAACATTTAAATGGAGTTAGTGAACACAGCAATTAGTATCTCTGATAGGTGATAAGGATATATGTTTTGAATTGGCGGAGTTTAAGATTTTTTTTAAGTTGCTTCCGTATTTGAATCAATATGTTTGTTTTTATCTGTTTATTCTTATCTATGATTACTTAACTTTTAGACATGAGGTAGAATCAACAAATGGTTGCAGCTGTTTATTCACTTGAGTTTATTTCTAAAACTGGAATGTGTACTTCATTACTTACACCTTTTGAGTTTTGTGAGTCGGTGTTGCCTTTGGTCCACGGCCAGCTGTCATATCATAAGTCCTACCAGATGGTGCTTAAATTTCAAGTGAAGATGAACTTAAAGACATGAGTAGACAAGCAACCAGCTGTGTGATCTGGCACGTGTTATTTTGCACATGTACTTCTCTGTTGGATGAGGAGGGCTATACTAGGAAATTTTAAGGTTTTCCTAGAACTCAAACATTCTGGGTGCAGAATATAAGTTGCAGATATGATAGATGCATCCAGAAAAAGCTATGAGTATCTCAAACAATATGCTTTATAATGTTATATCAATAATCACTCTCCTGGGCCTCTCTGATTTTTCTAGTTTGTAATTGATATTTGTACATTATGTTCTATATACTGTCCTATACTGTCCACCACCATTGTAGCCAGACGTTGTTATCAAGTGCTCACATGAACAAGTTGTAGTTCTAGAGGCCGTGCAAACGAAGGATTCCTACCATGTCCACAGGCTGCTCATCATTCAAATACAGAATATAGCCACGTGCAGACGTCCTCCAGAAACCAAGCTGAGGAAAGTGTGGGAGTCCCGCCTCCTCTGCCTTGAACGTTTTATAGGGCTCAGTTCTGCCAATGTCTCCCACATGGTAGGTGTTCCATAAAGGTAATTGCCATTCCTTTTCTGGGAAAGCCACGTGAGTAAAGAAAGGAAGTCTCCACTGCCCTTTTGCTCTGGCAAAGGAGATGTCAAAGAAATATAATATTTTAAGATGCTTTTAAAAAATGTTTTTGTAGGTTTTCTGATAGTTTCCTTTCTGTATCCAGATTTGGAGAAGGTAGTTCAGTATATGGTAGGAAGGGGAGTGCCAGGTCAGGGGGGTCAGCTGGGGGTGAACATCAGATGGGTAACTGCCTTAACAGCTACAGTGCCTTAACAGCATGGCAGTGAAATTTGGCAGCTCTGCACAAGCTGACATTTCTCTGTACAGTGACCTCTTCTCAATGGAGAAATCAAATATTAATAGAAGTAAAATAGGTGTTCACATACAATGTGTGATGCATTCAGCATCAGAATTTACGTGATGATCTGAACTGTAGAGATTCTCTGAGCCTGTGTTCGCCCAAGGTAAATGAGGGAATGAAGTCTGGAATGTTTCTATTTTGTTTACAACATCCTAGAGAGCGAGGACAGTTTTACTTCTCATGGGAGATAGCTTTCTTTCTCGAGGCCAGATCTATGTTAATAAGCCCAACAACACGAAGAAAATCCTCTGGACCAAAATGTCTGTTTCTGTGGATGCTAAATGTTGCAGGTTTTGGAAGTGGTGTCTGTGCTCAGCCACAGGCTTAGACTAAAGAAACTTTTATTTGCATGTGTTAGTATTTGAATGATGAATAAGAACATTTCAAATTCTGAAATATTATGTTGATGTTTTATTCAGAAATAAAAAAGAAGAATCTTACTCGCTTGCCAGGTTTTCTCATCATATATGTTTGAATTCTTATTTTAACTTTCCTATGGTGCCTTATTTCAGGTAAATTATAAGCAGTAGAAGGCAGAAAGTCTTGCTCTAGGTGTGATGAAAATGTACAGATGCAAAGTAAGAGTTGGTCAAATGTTTGGTTGTTCTGCCTATGTTTTCCATAATGTTAGAAACCTAAGCAATTGTTAGGAACAATTGTTAATTGTTAGGAAGCTTTTATTTTCATCTGGCCAGTGCCCGCATTTCATTGTAATCCCTGCCCATGGGAAGAAAGAGAATACACACCCAAACACACAATCCAGGTCAACCCTTCTGTACTAGGGAGAAAGGAGGCCATCATTGTCCTCCTCTCTAAGGAGCTCATTGTCCTGTATAAAGCGTATAAACAAATGATTAAAATTTAGGTTGGAAGTGCCATAATAGAGTTAGGTACAAAGTGCGAATTATGCCTGGCAGAACCGGAAACTTGGTAAAGAAGGTGACATTTGAAGCGGATCTTGAAGGAAAAAGAGGAGAAATTTGCCAGTGAGGAAAGGGAGGGAGGACACAGCACGCGGAGAAAAGGTCACAAGCAAGTATAGTGACAGGAAAGTTCCTTACAGAGCAAGGGAGCACCATGCAGTTCAGAAGTCATCATGAAACCTTTCTAAGGGGTGGCAGAGGGCAGTCCGAGTGAGGCAGGTCACTCTGTTTATTTTCGCAGGTGGCTTCCAGTAAAGAGTCTTTTGCAGTGTTGCAGGCTGGTGATGCTGAGAGCCTGAGCTAACACAGTGGCAGAGCAGGAGCCGGGTAGACGTGTTTAAGGGGTATTTTAGTGGTAAAATGGATAGGATTTGGTGTGACATTACAAGCAGAAGTTAGAAAAAGGGAAGAGTGGAGGATGACTGTTAGGATTCCAGAGGGGCCTCGGGATAGAAGTCATGCTCTTTGGGGAAAGATCTAGGAGTGGAAAGGATAACTATAGTTTTAAATATTCTAAATTCAGTCCCACGTGAAATAACAATCTGGAAAAGATTTTGGCAGTTCCAAACCCTAATCTGAAACTTAGGAGAGCAAGTGGGACCGAAGATGTGAGGACTGCTAGCGCATACACAGTAATCTATGATGCACGTAGGGGTTAAATTCCTCAACGGGGGAATGGAGAACAAGCAAAGAAGAGGATGAAGGAACAAACTCCAGGGAAGACGTAATGAAAGATGAATTAATCTGGAGAGAGAACCAGGTAGCTCTCAGAGAGTCTCTCATAGCAAAAGGACAGAGTTGTCCAGAGTGCAGATGTCAAGGAGGTCACATGGAATAGGGACTTTAAAAAATCTGTGGATATGACAATATGTGACTTTTACTCTCTGAAGATGTGTCAGTCCAGGAAATGTCAAAACAGAAACCCTCTAAATATTTCATACAGAGGGTTTTAAATTGGGGAATTGGTTACAAAAGTATTGGCAGAGCTGGGAAAGCAACAGGGAGAACATGATGTAACCCAAAGATTAGTAACTACCGGAGGTGCTTCTGCCTTTAAGGCTGGAGGAGAAAAGAATGTAACTCGGATCCCACAAGCCTGCACCTGATAGAGTCACTGCTTCTGCCCCGCTGCTAGTGAAGGAACCCCCACTGCAAAGAAGGAACCAAGGCGGCGACATTAACCCCGTCACCTGCCTCTACTGGCACATAAAGCAGAAAAATGCTATCTCCCTCCCACCTTCCAATCTCACACAAATGCCTCCCATTGGCAGAGCCTAACCAACACCAGCAGACAAGAGGGTCTAGAAAATGTAGTTTCCAGGCCACCAGACCCCTGTGCTACACAGAGGAGACCACGGAAGAGCAAGAAGAGGCTTTGTTCCAACAATGGATATCTGGGAGAGGGGACTAAGGCAATTGTTTTTTATATATTAGGTGCTGTTATTTCTTCTTTATGAAAATGATGATGCATAACGTGCTGATTTTTAAAGGACATAACAGGGTGTCTGCCATAGGTTCATCAGGGATTCATGGTTTTTGTGACATTTTCTGCATTTTTATTTTGATGACCAATAAAACTTTAGGCAACAGTTTTCCTTTCTCTAAGTATAATGTGATCTACATCTGAGTAAAAACAAGGAGGAACTGGGCTACACATAGGAGAGTGGGGGGTGGAGGAAGAAATAAAATGCTCATTCTTGCCAAAGATATGTGTGGAATCCTGACTTTACAGAAAAGGAAGCTTCCTCCACCTGTATCTAGAACATTCTCTATCAGCTTCCTTTATTCTTGGCTCCCACACCTCCATTTCTCTTGGGCTACTGCTCAGGTGATGTCAGTCATAGCTGTTAAATGAAGGTTCTCTTCTGTTTTATGCTCTGTGGCTGATTTGAGGAGGTGGGAAATGTGATTGACCTCCCTACTTTCTAGAGTCCTGAAGATAAGTTGTGGAAGTAGTGATTGACAAGCTGTTTTGTGAAACCCAAGGAGGGACCTGCCCCAGGCTATCATGAGGTTAGAAAGCAGAGCTAGCTGGGGCTGTTGGGAGGGGAGGGCGATGGTGCTGCTGGAAGGTGAGTGAGCTGGGACAGTAGGCAGTTTCGGGTGGGGATGTCCCCTCCAGACTTTTTCTCACCTGATCTGATGAGCCGACCAACTTGGAGGTGTGTCCCCTCTTGTAGGTTAGATGCTCTTTGATTTTTCTTTTTCACATGCTCCTGGCCAAAGTCTGGGTTTGTTATGAAGCTCTGATATACTGTGAAAGAGAAGCCATTCCCTCAGCCCTCTTCTTTTCAAGGAGAGAACTCTGATGCCCCTAGCCTGCCCTCGTTTGTTTTTAGAGAACTCTTATCTGCTCAAGTTCAGGATGGATGTGTGTCTGACTTCACTATCTTCCCTCCAGATGTCCACATGTCATCAAATATCTTTCATCGTCTATTTTGGCAGAGGCGGGTTGTGGGAATTCCTTCTTTTTATTAAACATGGAGCTTACTGTCTGTTTCCGTTGTTTTTACTTATTTCAGTGGGTTCCATAGAGGTGATTTATGTAAATGTGCCTTCATCCTGCAACCTTTTTTTCCTGAATAGTGATTGTAAATTCCTTATAGATTGAACATGTTAAGTACAAACTATAGCTGTCATCACTGAACTCAAATTTTTCCATCTCATTATTCTTCTTATATAGAGATGGTCACTTGAAAAATGTTTTACGATACAGAAAGGATTGTAAGCATCCTGACCCTCACCCTCCTTTGAGACTAGAAACTATTACCAGTTCTTTTAAAAAAGTAATTGGAGATATTAATTTTTGTCCAAACCATCCTTTCAATCAAATTATATAGTTGACTGACCTGATACTGGCCAAATTGAATCCTGAAAAATGGCTTTGGCCAAATATTCCAGAATATCCAGTGGAGGGGCTGAGGGAGGAGCCTTTTCTGAGCATCTGCTGTGGAGTGTGAGCTTTGAACTGAAATAATACCAGACCTCTGTGGAATTGCTTTTGCTTTTTAGGCACCTGCTGGTCAACTCAGTTACCTTTTCTCATTTACTTCTGCAACAAACATTTCAGGATGCTACTGATATCCTTCTTTGGAAAAATAAGAAGCTGAGACTTAGAAAGGCTGAGTAACTTGCAGCCATCAGGAGCAGAGCCAGCATCGCCACCCGTCTCCAGCCCCCATTGTTTAGTAAGCTGCCTGCAGAAATTCAAGTTGATGAGGCTCTGCAACACCTTATCAGACAATGCTCACATGAGATGTGCAGGGTGCGGTGGATGCTCTGGCTTACAGGGCTAAAAGGATCGTCAAAAGTTCTGGTTTAAATTGTTCTCCTCCATTTTAGAGCTGGCAACCACACAGTGTGTTTGGTGTGTGTCTATTAACTCTACTACCCAGAGGGAATAGTTAAATGTTTGTTCTCTTTACTGTGGTGCACTGAGCTCTATTAGTCTTGAATGAGTTTTGATAACACCATCAGGGGGCAGCAAAATGAGTCTGCCTGAAATTACACAGTGAGAGGATATTACCCATGACATATTAAGAGCAAAACATACTTTAAAATTACTGTGACTATTATTACCCTATAAATTGGATTTGCCCTTTGGAGCTTTGCTCTTAAAAGTGTTTATAACGTTGCTAGCAGAAGAATTCCATGATTGATCCACTACCTCACCTCCTGTTCACTCTTCAGTCCACAACACTGCCTCCTGCCCCACTTCTCACAGTGAAATAGCTTTCGTCAGGATCACCCACGATGTCCGTGTTGCTGAATCCAATGGACACTTCTCTCCCCTCATGGCAGACACAGTCAGCCACTCTCTCCTTGAAACACCCTCTTCCTTTGGTGTCTTTCTTGGTTTCTTTGTCTGGCTTCACCTCTTCAACTTTTCGCCTTAGTTTAAATGTTTGGGATTTTCCTGGCATGTGCCTAGGCCCTCATTTTTTCCCCTTGTTATACTCTCTCCTCTAGGGTTGCTCATCCATTTCCATATTTATGAAGATGTTTATGAAAATGACTCCCAAGCTTACACAGCTGGCCCAGAGCCCTCCTCTGAGCTGCTCAAACACATATGCAGTTGTCCACCTTGTAAATCTCTTCAGAGGTCTTACAAATTTCTCTAAGACAGGCTCCTGCCCACCCTAGTCTTCCCTCTCTCCAGAAACAACATCACTGTCCACACCAGGCAGAAACCTGGGAATGGTTCTCGTTTCATCCTTTCCCTCAGCCTGCATGTCAAATCCTTCAGTAGGGGTGCCACACGTCAGTCCACTTCTCTCCATCTCCTTTGCTCTTGCCCCTGTTCAAACCTCAGTCATCTTTACCCAGATGACTGCAGTGCCTCCATGCTTGCACACAAGGCTCTCTAGAAGTCAGTCTGAATGAGACAGCAGGTGATATTACAACGGAGATCGGATCCTGCTCCTAATCCTCAATAACTCCCCATTGCACTTAGAATAAAATCCAAACTCCTTTCCAGGGCTTGCGTCTTATTCTTGTCTCCTCGTTCCCCAACATTAAGCTCTTCTCCCCTGCTGCTGCCTCTGCCTGGAATGCTATTTCTTCTATTGGGCCAGCCCCTTCTCAGCCTATAGTCTTAACTTAAATGTCACCTCCCCAGAGATAACCCTGTCTAAAGAAGGTCACTATGTAATTCTCAGTCTAAGTACCCTACTTATTCTGTAATAGAATGCCTTACAAATTGCAATCATTTTATATTTTACTTAGTTTTTTATCATTTGAATCCCCACTTTAATACGTGTTTCATGAAAGGAGGGACTATGTCTTGTTTTCTTTTTATCTCCAGTGCCTGAAATAGTAGATGCTCAGTAAATGTGGATTGAGTGAATAGTTGGCAATCTAAGCAATAGTGCCTGTGACCATGAAGTGGTGGCTCCAGCTGTGGATCACAATTACTGTCTCTTTGATAGCAAACAAGTGACATATATGCCATCACTTCCCCCTGCTACCCCCATGGCAGACACTGCTAACCTACCATGACTCTGCAGGCTCATTGAGCCTGTGTGCATCCTCTCAATGCACAGTGCTTCACCCATTACGACCATTCAGAGTTGGCCTGGCAGTGGACCAAGAAACCATGAAATGGTGATTGGCTTCTCAGCTGTCCATTGCAGAGTGATGTATCAGGAAGAGGCTAGACCTGATGTTAGATGACATTTCTAAAGACCAGACTAACCATGTTCAGCATCATGAGTCATTAGAGAAATGCAAACCAAAACCACAATGAGATACCACTTCACACCCACTGTTATCCAGGGCTCAAGCAACAAATAAGTATTGGAGGTTCTTGCCCAGGTTCTATTACAAAAACCTTCTTACATATAAACAAGTGTGATCAAATGTTATAGGTCCTCAGACCACTGGGTTTCTTGCTAATCCAAATGATAACTAGTATTTGCTTATTGTTGCTTTGCCCGTTTAAAATCTCTAGCAACTCTCTGAAGTAGGAATTATTATTGCCACTTAGAAAGCAGAGGCTCAGGAAGGTTGGGGGGCTGTTTGGTATGTGACTGAGCCCAGCTGTACACCCAAGCCTCTGACTCTAAACCCATCGCTCTTTCCCACGTGGCTGACCATTTGGGAGCCTGGTCCTTCCAGTACATTTTGCAGCTGGTACTTGGTCTTGCATGATTCTTGGTTGATTCTGCATTCAGCCTCTGTAAGTTATCCCACACAATTCTATCCAATGACTTCTTCCATGAGATGCCACAGGGCAAGAGAATCTGATAAGGAAGAGAGGGTCCAGAAGAAGGGCATCCTAGTCCTCCATTAAGCCTGTGGTTCAAAACATTTCATTTGCTTGGAACAAACTCTAGAGGAGTTGGTACAATTTTATTAGACACTCAGTGAGTTTTAAAATGCCATTGGAATTTGCAGTTCTGTGTATCAGGAAACAAAACTCATAAAGCTCAAGTGATCCTGGGGCTTGAGTTTATAGAGCTTTTTTGATCCCCAAAGCCTTTCCTTCTTGGATGTTTTATCCCATTTAATTTAGTGCCTCTGAAGTATCAATAGAAGCTGGTCAATTGCTGAGGCTGTTCTTGTATTGTTTAGATGTCAGAGCAGGTGATGACTTAGCTCATCTTCTGCACTAAATCTGAGGGAAAGATAACATCTTCACACCTTAAGGAAAAAAACCTCTGTCTTGTTTGGCTGTAAATATTTTGTTCAGCCAAGTATACACACATTGTATATTTTACCCTGTAGAATTATCAGCTGGCCTGATGTTCTCTCCCCTTCCAATTCTGGATTCCACCTCCTTTTGTTACCCAATGATCAAGCAGCAAATAAGTATTGGGCACTGCTATGCAGAGCAGTAGGCCTTGCTCATATATTGGCAGATGTGTAAGCCAGCTCAGGCATCAGAAAGCTAATGCTGCACACGCTCTGAATTGTCATGGAAAGATGTTTATGATATGTTGTTGTTAAGTGAAATATGAGGTTATAAAACCATACATAGATTTCCAATTCTAGCAGCAAGTTGAGATGAGCTATTGCAACCCTTCTTTGTACTAAAAACATAAAAATACTAGTAAAATATAAGGTTTAATATAAGAAAGAGAAAATATTTGTAAATCATGTATCTGATAAGGGACTTGTATCCAGAGTATACAAAGAACTCTTACAACACAACAATAAAAAAGACAAAAAATCTAATTTAAAAATGAGCAGAAGAGCCATCCTGATGGCCTAGTGGTTAAAGTTCAGCACACTCCCCTTCAGCAGCCCAGGTTCGGTTCCCAGGCACGGAACTGCAGAACTCCTCTGTCAGTAGCCATGCTGTGGCGGCAGCTCACATAGAAGAACTAGAAGGACCTACAACTAGAACATACAACTGTGCACTGGGGCTTTGGGGAGGAAAAAAAAAGAGAGAGGAAGATTGGCAACAGATGTTAGCTCAGGGCGAATCTTCCCCAGCAAAATAATAATAATAATAATAAGCACAAGATTTGAATAGACTGTTATCCAGAGAAGATGTATAAATGGCCAATAAGCACATGAAAAGACACTCAACATTATTTGTCATTAGGGAAATGCAAAACCACAATTAGATACCACTTCACACCCCCTAGGATGGCTATGACAAAAAAGTCAGACAATAGCAAGTCTTGGTGAGGATGTGGAGAAATTGGAACCCTTATACATTTCTGGTGGGGATTTAAAATGGTGCAGCCATTTGGAAAACAGTCTGGCAATTTCTTTGAAGTTTAAACATAGCATTATCATATGACCCAGTAATTCCATTCCTAGAATTGAAAAGGTATGTCCACACAAAAGCTTGTACATGAATGTTCATAGCATCATTATTCATAATAGCCAAAAAGTAGCAATAATCCAGATGTCCAGCAGTTGATGAATGGACAAGTAAAATACGATATATCTATAAATGAAATATTATTTGGCAGTAAAAAGGAATGAAGTGCAGCTATATGCTACAGCATGGATGAAGCTTGAACACATGCAGAGAAAGAAGCCAGACACAAAAGGCCACATATGGTATGATTCCATTCATATTAAGTGTCCAGGATAGGCAAATTCATAGAAACAGAAAATAGTTTCGTGGTTGGCAGGGGCTGGGGTGGCAGACAATGAGGAGTGACTGATTAATTAGTATGGGATTTCTTTTTGGAATGATGAAGATGTTGTGGAATTAGATAGTGGCAGGGGTTACACAACTTCGTGAATATACTAAAAACCACTGAATTATGCAATTTAAAATGGTGAATTTTGGGGGCTTGCACCATTGCCAAGTGGTTAAAGTTCTGCATGCTCCACTTCAGCGGCCCAGGTTTGCACGTTAAGATCCCAGGTGTGGACCTACTCCACTCATCAGCCATGCTGTGGAGGCATCCCACACACAAAGTGGAGGAAGATTGGCACAGATGTTAGCTAAGGGCTAATCTTTCTCAAGCAAAAAGAAGAGGAGGATTGGCAATGGATATTAGCTCATGGTGAATCTTCCACACACACACACACACGAATAATTTTTAAAAATTTTTTAAAAAGGGTAAATTTTAGGGCCAGCCCTGGTGGCCTAGTGGTTAAGTTCGGTGCACTCTGCTTTGGCAGCCCAGGTTTGGTTCCTGGGCATGGACCTACACCACTCGTCTGTCAGTTCCCATGCTGTGGTGGTGGCTCACATACAAAATAGAGAAAGATTAGTACAGATGTTAGCTCAGGGTGAATCTTACTGAGAAAAAAAGAAAAAAAAAGGTAAATTTTATGGTTTGTGGATTATGTCTCAGTTTTTTTTTTAATTGGGGAGAAAGTAAGAAAAGGAAATTCCCATGGGGATAGAAGTGAAGAGGGAATTCAAAACCAGAATGGTCAGCCTAGTCAGATGGGGGATGAAGGGGCTATGGGCTCTGATGGCTAGTGGCTGCAGTGTTAATTTCTGCATGGGGCAGGAGATGTAGCCTTGAGCCTTTAGAGGACAAGCACGAGACTGAGATGCCTGCATAAAATTTGGCATTGGAGGTTTTCACTCTCAGTAAAAGGGGCAGCTAGAAAATTTCCACCCACTGGCTTAGGGGAGCTACAATTCAGGTGATCTTTCCCTAGACCCCTGGGTGAGAGAAAAGATGTCTTGCATAAGAAATCAAAGCTCAAAGTCCCAAGCCTCCACTACACATACTATTGAAGATCAAAAACTTATTACTTACGTGGCACAGGATTCCCCAAGCTAAGAAACAAATATGAAACTGGTCTGGAATCAACGACCTGTGATGCCTTGTGAAAACAAATGCAGAGCTGCTCTGAGGCAATGCTTGCACAGAAAACGTGCAATTACAGGAGAGGCAATCTGGGCTGGAGAAAACCTCAACCAAAATGATAAACTGTGGAAGAAAAGAATGCACCTTGAATAAGAGTTAATAGACACACACAATAAGAGGATTAGCACCTGAGGATTTAGGATAAGAATCAAGAAGAGGATATAAAAGAAGTATGTTTAAAATAATTTAAAAGATAAAAGAATGAATAGGAATTGTAAGGAAGGAATGACACAAAAGTGAAAAGGACAGGCAGATTTAGGTGCAAATAAATCAATAGAACTTCTGGAAATGAAAATTAAAATCAGTAAAATTTCAAAACAGTTAAACAGTAGAGAAAATACAAATGAAGAAAGAATTGCTAATATAGAAGCTATGAAGTACTTGCCCAGAATGTATCCCAGAAATACAAACAGATGAAAAAAGATTGGGAGGCATGAAGAGTATGGAAGGTTTGACGTATGACTGGAATTTCAGAAGGAGAGAGTAGAGAAAACAGCAGGGACAACATTCAAAGCTATAATGGCTGGAGAATTATTTAGAATTAATGAATGTTTTAGAAAATTACCAAGAGTCCCAAGTGGAATAAATATAAGCAAATCCTCACTTGGACAATTCATAGTGAAATCAGAGAACCCTAAAGACAAAAACTCTTAGAAGTGAGCAGTGAGAAAAATGAGATTCCCTACAAAGGAGTAATTTGCCTGACAAACTTCACTTTGCAACATTTGATGTCAGAAAAAAAAGAAAGATGGACTAATACTTTCAGTATTATTTGCTGCTTTTGGAAAAGAACTGTCAACTTAGGATTCTGTACCCATCTAAACTATCATTCAAATATAAAGGTGAAATAGACATTTTTAGCAAATAAAGGCTGCTAGAGTTTCCTCGCTGAAAGAATTGTCAGAAGAACTTCAGTAATAAAAAAAATTAACATAAGATGAAGAATAAGCTGCAAGAAGCAATGATGAGCAAAGAAATTGGTAAATGTGGATAAATCTATACAAATACCAACTAGGAAAATAGTAAATGAGTTCCACTTCTGGTAATGGCTGAGTAAGCTCCTATTGGACCAATCCTCCTGCAGATAAAAAATATACTTTCTGGACAAAATGCAAAACCCAATTATCATACAGCACCCTGTTTGCAACCAAATACAGGAGAAACTAGATGGATATTGATACTCGGAAGAAGAGAATGGCGCTAGATGGGTTTCCTGTGGTCAGGGCTTTTAGTCTGAGGGCAAGCCCCAGTCTGCATCATGTGGGTTGGCTAAAACTCCAGTTAAACAATATTAAGCATAATTTTTGTAGTTGCAAACCAAGATTGAACCAAAATACTATCAATAATAACATCAATAGCAACATAACATCAGAGAGAATTAAAAGTTGTGTTGTTGATGAAAGGAAAGCTGTAAACATTAGATATTAATCCCAATATGCATGTTAACATGTTAAGATTAACCACTAAAAGAAGCGAAAAAGAACAAAACAGCTCAAATCATAGTTGGCAAAACAAAGAAAATGAAGAAAACCAATCAATCTAATAGAAAGTAGGAAAGGAGAAAAAGAGGAAACAAAGAAATAGCATGGTAAATAGAAAACACAGAATAACATAGTAGAAATAAATCCAAATATGTTAGTAATCTCAATGTAAATACAGGATAAAAGTTGAAAATTCAGCTACGTTCTGCTTATAAGAGCTCAATCTGAAACATAATGATACAAATGCTGAAAGTGAAGAGGTGTAAAAAGAAAGACCTAGGTACAGTATCAATTTTAAAAAGACTAATATAGACTATTAATATATAAGACAGACTTTAAGACAAAAAGCAAAAGGGATAAAGAGGGTTGTATGTAATCACAAAAGAAATATTTCATTAAATGTGTAACACTTATGAACCTTGATGCGCCTAATATTATAGTCTTAAAAAATATGCAGTAAAAATTAGAATTGAAGAGAAATTGGTAAATCCACAATTAAAATGGGAGAGTTTAATGTCTTGTTCTCAGTATCTTTTCAAACACACATGGACTTTACAAAAATTGATCGTCTACTAGGTTATAATTGCAAGTCTCAACAAGTACCAGAGAATTAATGTCTTCTAGACTCTCTTCTCTGATCAAAATGTTTAAAAAATAAAGTAAAAATCAATAACAAAAGCCATATATTTGGAAATTTTAAACCTGAGAATTATAAAATAGTAAGACTCAATGACAGTAAAAATGCTCTGATCGAAACCTGTGGGGTGCAGCTAAAGTGATATGTTTAGAGTTTTTTAGCCTTAAATGCATAAATTAGAAAAGAATAAACGTTAAAAGTAAGTGAGCTTTACTTTTTAAAAATTTATTTAAAAGTTCTAAAAGATAATAGAGCAAACTCAAAACCAGTAGAATGGAGAAGTAAGAAAGATAAGACGGGACTTTGTTGCAATGGAAAACGAAAAAACAATGTAGACAATCAAGCTAACTGAATACTAGTTCTTCCTTAAAATTAACGACATAAATAAACATCAGAGCTTACTGATCAAGGGGTGAAAAAGCTTAGGCTCAAATAAGCAATATTCGGAAAGAAAAGAGGGACATAATTACAAATACAGCAGAGGTCTTAAAATCATGAGAGAAATCTGTGAACCACTTTATGCAAACAAATTTGAAAATCTGAACAAAGATAGACAATTTTCTCGGCTTCAAAATCATCCCATTTTAAAATATGAGGGCAGGGGAGGGAGAGAGAGGATGGATTCCTAAATAGCTCTGAGTAGAAGAATGCAGGTAATTCTAGTATTTTTCCTTTTTGCTTGCGTATGTCCTGATTAATTTGCTCCCATGCCTAATGTGTCAAGCAAGGGTGACTCCTATGTATTCAGCCATTGTTTACCATTTAGGTCAGGGATTTTGAGAATTTTCCTCTGGTCAGGTAGGCCATGGAGGACCCTGGAAAGAAAGAGAGGAGTTAGGAGGGAGCCTAGATGGGCAGAGATGGGACAGCAACATGGCCAGTGACAGGGCCACAGGAGGAATCCCGGAGGCAGAGATGGCTGAGGACTTAAACTCCATCTTCACATTGTCTTCTCTGCTGCTGTGTCTCTCTTACAAGGACACTTGTCATTGGATTTAGGGCCCACAGGGTAATCCAGGATGCTCTCATCTCGAGATTCTTAATTTAATTATATCTCCAAAGACCTTTTTTCCAAATAAGTTAACATTTCAGGTTACAGTGGGTTAGGACGTGGACATACCTTTTTGGGGGCGACCATTCAACTCACTGCAGGGGCTAATTGAGAATGTATAAAAATGGATTGGGGTAGTGGGGGCCTTCTTAAGCAAGATATAAAACTCAGAAGCCATAAAAGGAAAGACTGACAGATTTAACTACAGAAAAATTAAATACTTCTAAATGATGAAAGACAACGTAAGCAAAGTTGAAAAGACAAGTGCAGAATGGGAGAAAATATTTGTCACATACATCATAGATTTATCTGGGATGAGTTACACAATCACAAACTGGGTACAGAAAAATAAATTATTTTAGAATATTAAATAAATTGTTTTTCTGTTACTGTTTGTGGGCATCCATTTTTGTAGCAGGAAAAGCAACTTAAACTTACAGAGTCAGAGTACCTTGGTCACTTGCAGTCAGTTTTTTCCTGGATAACTCAGTCTGTTTGACCTCTCAGCGCTTCTCCCTTCCTTCTCCCTGAGTGTAGAGAGAAGTGCGTGGGGTGTTGTGTTTTGCATTAATATGACTGGCCGTGTGCCCGCTATGACCATGAGCTCTTTGGAAGAAGGAGCTTGTCTTTTATTCAACCCTGAATCACCGGTGCTTAGGATTTGCCCATAGCCCAGAGAATCCTTATTGACTTACATTGATTTGAAAGCTTTTAAAATCTCTGGATGCTTCAGTTTCCAAGGATGTTAAATAGGGCCAGGACTGCATTTATCATGTTCCCAGCAGGGCTGTTGTGAGGATTCAAGTTCTAACAGAAATGATCTCCTGCTCCTTTCCAAGGGCACTAATTAAGTTAAAGGTTTTCTTTTTCAAGGATGTGCTTAGTTTTATTATAATTCATATCTCAATCTAGTGTCTGAATATAAGTAATACGGTTTTCATGTTTTCTCATAGAAAATATGATGTACAGAAGTACACAAAATTAATCCACTATTAGGGTTCCTCTCTGGATAGTATGTCAAGCAATTGATCTTTCTGAGTTTCATCGTTTTACAGGAAGATCCCACATGGTAGTCTGGCCTGTGGGAGGGCCAGGGCGGGGTGCTTTCGGGAAAGAGCCCCGGACCTGATGTGCTGTTTCTCTTCTCCTCACCCTTTTCCCCACCCGGTTTCCCAGCGAGATGAAACAGAAGCTGGATGAGGAGGGCAGCAAATGCAGCATCCTCTCGAAGCACCAGAAGTTCGTGGAGCACTGCTGCATGCGCTGCTGCTCACCCTTCACCTTCCTCGTCAACACAAAGCGCCGATGTGGGGACTGCAAGTTCAACGTCTGCAAGAGCTGCTGCTCCTACCAGAAGCATGAGAAGGTGTGGATCTGCTGCGTCTGCCAGCAAGCGAGGTGAGGGGCCAAGTGTACTCCTGGGGTCTCAGCCGGTGGCACCCATCTTCCTTCAACCAGGTAGGATCAGCAGTGATTGATGGATCAGCACGGAGTGCTGACTGCAGTGGAGAGATTGATGAGGTGAGGTGCTGTTAGGGATGCCTTGTGACCTTCACAGAGAGGATGGGGGCTGGGATTCATTTCTCCTCTGGTCTCATCCTTTCATTCATTCATTCGTCGGAATTATGCTGGGTGCAGGAGACATGATGGTGAATTTGGCAGATTGCGTAGGGGGACGATGGAATACATGAATGTTGATCCCACTATATGGCGATATAAGCCTGACCAATTTGCCCATCGGCTGTGGGGACACAGAGCAAGGAGTCACTAGCTCTAGGGTTTGGAGAAAGCTTCACAGAGGACAAGAAATAAAAGCAGGATGGTAAAAGATAAAGAAGAATTAATAATGTGAAAGGGGGGATGGTGATCTCCATGTGAAGGAAATGGCTAGCATGGAGTTTCACAGAGACTCATGTTTACATTCTCCCTTGGTGACTGGCAGAGCGTTTCTTTGACACATTGAGTGTTTGGAAACTAATGGGTTGATAAGCCAGTGTCTGGTTTCTGTTCCTGTAATTCTCAAATCTTTGCTGGTCCTAGCATCTGCATAGCACATTCGTATTCGTTGCATCCTTTTGTAATGCCTCTGTTACGGTGGGCAAGACGGAGACTGGCTGGTCCCTGAGAGCACCCACTCAGGAGCTCCTGTCTCCCTCATCTTTTCCTTCTCTCCTCCTCTCTCTTCCTCCTGCCTTGTTTATTCACTTGTATCCCTTAACACATCAAGTCCCAGCATTTTCCCATAAAACTAGTAAATGGGGACAACTACTAAGCTCCCTAGCGGTCTCCAAGGAATCAGTCTCTGGGCCATAAAGAACAAAGTAGCCCAGTGACACCAACTGAAACAAAAGTGGTTTTTTGAGAACCCCTTGTCCAGGGCGGGGTGCTGGCCAGGTTCTGTGTCTGACTTTCAGAGCAAGGAACCCATCCAAGTCTCCACATAGCAGCTTGGTAGGAGGAGGAAAAGCCCTGTGGTAACAAAGGGAAGAGGAGATTTTAATTGTAGGTGAGCATATGCTTGGGAGTAAATGATGCAGAAAGGTTCATCTCATGCCTTCCCTTTCTCAGTGAAGTTGGGTTAAGGTCAAGTGCTAATAACAAGAGAATTGGATGTTGGAAGAAATTAGAGTAGATTTGAAATAGACATTACTGAAGTTGCAGTTCCAGGCTTTTGAGCTGGGTGCTGATCACTAATCAATCATCAATTTGTATGCTTCCGATATTCCCATTGTGTGTTTTGTTCCAACCACACCCAATTTCCAATATGTAGACATGAGGAAAGTAAATGGTTGGTTTCTTCCTGGGTTGAGGGTTTTTTCGGGGTTTGGGACAGATCAGAGGGTGATGGAGTTTAAGATATTTAAAATACAAAAATTAAAGTGATAGACTCTAATCCAGATAGTGAAAGAAGGAAAGACAGAAGGGAGCTGTAGAAGGATGGGAAGAAAATGGAGGAGTGAGTCAACTAGAAGTATCTGGTAAAGTTGAATAACTGTCACCTTGGGGGTACTTAACAAAGAAAATTTTGTGCAGCAAAAAAGATGTTTGAATTAGTGATTTCCAAAGTGGATCAGTTGGGTGGTAAACATGGGAATAGGAGGCCGGGGTGTTGACGAGGAAGCCTGGGAGCCTAAAGGCCGGTGCACATGGATTCTGAAGTGATCAGGTCGATGGTAGCAGTATGGAGACAAGGACTGAACCAGGTAACAAAATTTTCTTGAGTGAAGAGGAGTAACTAAAAGGCCAAGAGGTGACAGCAATAAAGAGTAGAAGAGGGTGGTATGGCGGAACGTCATGATTCTGCACCCAGAAAGTTGGGTGAGTCTTACACAGAGCTGGACTCAAATATCTGCCCCAACCCCACTGTGCTGCACTGGTGCTTATTACCAACTCATGGTGAATGTCTCGAGGACAAAGACTCTCCCTGTCTTCTTCAATTCCGTTTGCAGCCAGAGCCCGGCATGTAGAAGGCACACAGATCTCTCCGGGCTGAATAGTAGAACAGGACAATGCTAAATAGCAGCCAAACGCATGGCACAATGAGGCTTCAGAGATTTTAGAGAGAAAAGAATCCAGAGAGTGTTGGGATGTCCGAAAGAGGTTTTAAGAAAGAGGAGGGGACCCCAGATGGAACTCAGATAGAGAGGAGGAATCACAGGGCATTCTTGGACAAGGTGTGCCATGAGCAAAAAAGACAGATTCCCCCAAGGCGTATGGAGGACCTGGAACAGACCACTCTTGCAGTGGCATGCAGACTTGGGTCAGTTTATATGAAGAATTTGGGTTTGATCCTCAAGGGGTTGTGAAATCATTGAAATTTCAAACCCTATTAAAATATCCTGTTCTTTATTGTCCTTCAATATATTCACCCACACACAGAAGGAAAATTAGTACCTACACAATCTTGTTTCTTTAGATTTTTCTCTATTCCTCTTATCCATGGATCAGAGAAATCTCCAAATTTATTGAACAGCAATAAAGTATGCAGTTGCAGCCTCTTGACCCCACATCCACCTTGAGTTGTGTGTGTGGGTCCATTATCAGTTACGGTTAAATGACTCATTGCTTTCTTCAAATAGCAGTAATGGTAAGTGATGACTACACCACTTCAGGATCATGTCAGTTATAAATGAAAGAACCTTGCTTCAAAAACCAGTCTTCCATTTCCCATCCTGGAATTCCAGATTGTCTCAAGGAAGAGCCAGATATTGAGAAATAAGTTATAAAAACGGCAGCAAATAGTTCCTAAGGCTACATTTTAAATTTCCATTTCACATTTCTAGCCACTCAATGAGGAGGCGGGAGGCTTAGGTAATCCCATTTAACTTAATCTTGCATCATTTCTGTGTCAATGTTACATGACCACTCCCTGAGTCTCAGAAGTAAGATATCAGAAAATAAAGGATCCTTCGTAGAAGTAAAGACATCCAAAAAACGAATGCACATTTGTTCCATTTTTTTTTTAAGAAAAGGGAGGATTACTGAGGAGTCCTCTGCATTCAGTGTGTCTAGCACAGGTAGAACACATCCAAGCTTGTTTAATCAAACTTGGCAGAAAGAGGATGCTGAGGAGAAGTTGGGAACTTCATTGTTTTAATCTTTTATGATGTTTTGTGGGGACAGCTTCAGGAGCCTTGGGATTATTATTGTCTGAAATCAAAAGAGATGGAAAAGTTGAGCTCATTGCATTTTTCCATTTTACTCAAGTCCATCAGAGGAACCTGTCCAGGAAAGAAATCCATGATACATACGGCAGGTTTTTGCTTCTTGAAAATGCTTGAAAGCCCAATTCAATAGAGAAGTATGTCCAGGTCAGAGGACCTCAGATGTGTGGCCCATGGGCTGCCAATCTTTCACATTTTGAAGGATGCTTCAGAAGAGTTTATTTTGTTTATGTAGCAACAAGCTGTATAACCCCTCAGCATTACACAACAGACACAGCCAAATTCATCATGTGAAACATTTAAGGAATATTTTGACTTGAATCAAGTATGGTAAATTCCAGATAAACAACAGCTTTTAAAATCTACCCAATTTCTTGAAACAAAAAAAAATAGTTTATAATAGATTGTTTAGACTTTAAGTACAGATTTCTTCTGGCAAAAGCAGTGTCATGCTGGGGGGTGGCATTGTGGGACACTGTGCTGCCATCTGTTTTGTCCATCGGCTTCTCTGCCCCTCATGCAATCTGAAATTCACCTCTTGGTGTAGAAGTGATTTACTTTACATAATCGTCTTTGGGACATTCTTCTAGCATATTCATGTCCAAGCAATTGGATTTGAAAGCACTGTATATGTCAGATTCCATGAAGGATACATTGTATGTTATGTGTGAAATCTCAATAAAATAGTTGATAGCAGCTCTGCAAAGCTGCGGAGATGAGCACTTTCATGAGGCCACTTTCAGACACCATATTTCACTCCCCACTGCCTACAATGTACTTTTCCTTTCCTATGTAAATTAATCCCATTTTTGCTGCATTGGTTTAATTTCTACCTGTTCATCCAGTGGCTACCATATGCATATGTTTTTTGAGATACTGTGGAGTCATGAATAATTATAATAATAAAAATTCTTGCCCACCAAAGATTAAGGAGCTAGGAGTTGAGGGTAGACATTCATACAAAACTATTAACAGATTGCATCAGAAGTCAACGACTGTATCAAGCACCTGGGCCTGTCTATGGTGTAGATCTAAATGAGTGATTCAGATTGGACATATAGGGTTCATCGGGGAGGATCCAGATAGTGTCTAGTCACTGTAAAAATGGTGGTCATCTGTAACCTCAGCTTTCTTCTTTTTCATCTCAATGAAAAAAGAGTCTACCTGTGTCAGTGTTCTGTTTGGTTATTTCTTACAGTAAAAGCATATTAATTTTAAGTGAAAATTTCCTCTTCACTGTCGTCATAGTTATGATCAGATGATTAGTTTTGGAGTCTAGTTGATTCAAGAATGACGTTCTATTTTCCTTGGCAACAAACTGGCTTCCTAGTTCTTTGCTTCATTATAAAAATTGTTCTTTCTGGTTTTTGTCATTTTGTGCTATTACCTTTAACTCAGACCAATTTGGGAGATTGTTTTCAGGGAATGAGAGAAAAAAATTATCCTTGGAACTGAAATCAAAACATATTTCCTCATTATGCCTGTGGCATTTGCTTTGGTTTTTCTGAGACAACTTAAGGCTTCATTTCTTTTCGCTTGGAGTTGAATATCATTTACTTCTACCTGATCCTATATTGCTTGGTATTCACACAGCCCACATGATTCATAAATTAGCATACTGCCCTTTTGTTATAAACTTCTAAGTATGTTTTAGAGATACCCTAATGGGTTTGCAATATCCTTAAAGAAGAGATAATATTAAAATGTTATCATGGGATAAGGACATTCACAGTTTAACAAATATATACGGAAGTATTGAACCTCACTGGAAAGCAAGGGAATAGAGATTTATGCTTCAAGTAGCTTTTTTTTCCACATTAAATTAGGGATTTTTTTTCATCATTCTGCTCAGTGTTGGCAAGGGTAGATTGAAAAAGGCTTTCATCCATTGCCGGAGAAGTCTAATGGGCATAACCTTTCATGAACATGTATCAAGAGCCTTTAGCATGTCAAAGCCTTTGTACCCAGGACTTTCATTTTTGAAGACCTATACCTAAACAGAAAACAGAATATTTTTTAAATGCTGTACAAAAATTAATTGTACTGAATTATTTGCAATACAAAAAACAGAAATAATCTAAATGCCCAACAATAGAATATTGGAAGTCAATTAGGGCACATTCAACTTGACAGAATATGATGAGACCCTTAAAATAATGTGTATATTGTATTAGCATGGGTAAATTCTTATATTAAAATGTTAGATTAAAAATTGCAATGCAAAATTTACATATAATGTAATTACTATTTAGTAAAGAATAAAAGAATGAAGACTGAAAGGAAATACACAATCAATTCCTGTAACAGTAATTGTTCTGTGGGAGGCAGGCTTATGGATAATTTTTCTCTTACCTCTATTTTCTACTTAGTTTCCAAGTTTTCCGCATTTTGTGTGTGTGCTTTTATAACCAGTTATAAATTAAACAAACATAAAGAAATCTAGGACTTGCTCCTTTCTCTCCTCCCCATTCCAGAATCCTCTCCCCCCATCACCTTAGTGCTGCTCTTCCCCCCACAGCCCCCATGCCTTACATCACAGGCCTTAAACCACCCAGCTTCCCAGGGAACATGGAGCCATCCAAGGGGACTTGTATTTTGCGGTCCTGATTAATGGTCAATTTAGGTTATAGATAGCAGCCTGTCTCTACTAAATCTCCATAGAGACTGTGACTGCAGTACTCAGGCTAATCATTGTCAGAGTGACCTGAATCATGAGGCAGGTGGGAATTCTTCAAAATTTGAATTGCCCCCATGAAAGCTAAGCATCTATTTTCTGTTCACTGTTTACTATCAGTATATTAAATAACAAATAAATATATCAAGAGTGCCTGCTATGAGCATGAGGTTGAATTTACCTTTCCAGATGAGTTATTTTGTCTAATCCCTATAACAAGTCTTTGAGGGGCAGGAGATTAGCTCCATTTTTGAGCCAGGGAAGTCTGAAACGTGTAATGACTATGTGGCTAGCCTTGCTCACCTTGTCGGTCTCAAGTTGAGGAGTCTCTTTACAGTCTCCCCAGGAATACAACCTGGGCCTCTAGGCCCCTTACCTCCAGCTTCCCTGCAGGCCTCTTCACTCAGCCAGCCACTTGGAACCTATTTTTAAGTCTTTCGAGCGGTGGACAGCCTGTGCTCCCTCCCCATATCAAAAGGATGGTGGAGGTTTTTGTTTGTCTTGAAGGCACTGTGTGTCTGCAGGTGGTTAGCTGCACACTTGCGTTTCCTGTGCAGCTATAGCAGTGCAAACAGACTTGGACAGGGAATGAACATCCTCAGGGAAGAACGACACAGTATAGTGGCCTCACAGCCAATGCTGCCCTGTTGAACATTGGCTCGCCCCTCCCTTTGGCACTCTGGGCCCCTCACAGTCCATCTTGCCTGAGGCCTTTCAGCTCTGACATTTGTCCCGTCTGGACCGCGGGGGATGAGTGGGTGCCGTATCCTTGAATGATTGAATTCGTAGATCCCTAGAAGTCTGAGTTTTTAGGGAAAGTACAGACTGTGACATTGCATGACATTGTACATTGGGAGCATGAATTAAATCTTTGAGATATTTTGGTAAACCATTGGCCTCTCAGCGCATCTTTTAATAGGTTTAAAAAGAGAGAAGAAGAAAGCTTTACCTTGACATACAAAGTTTGACAGGCTTCTGATTAAGTCTGTAATATTCACAATATCTGAACATTTGGGATACATTTTTTAGGCTGACAACTATAGGTTTTTAGTAAGGTGAGTTTGTTTGCATAAGAGGCTGTCGTGGTTGATTTTATGTGTCAGCTTGACTAGGCCATGCTACCCAGATATTTGATCAAACACTAGTCTAGATGTTGCTGTGAAGATATTTTTTAGGTAAGATTAACATTTAAATTAGTAGACTTTGAGTAAAGCAGATTACTCCATAATGTGCCTCATCCAATCATTTGAAGATCTTAAGATTCTCCAAGGAAGAGAGAATTCTGCCAGCAGACTGCCTTTGGACTCTAACTGCAATATCAACTCTTCCCTGGGTCTCCAGCCTGCTGACCCACCCTGAAGACACTGATCTTGCTAGCCTCTACAATCGTGTGAGCCAATCCCTTAAAATCTCTCTCTGTCTCTCTCTCTCTCTATATATATATATATCTGTATATATAGATATAGATCCTATTAGTTCTGTTTCTCTGGAGAACCCTGACTTATACAGGAGCCTTCAAGGAATGTAGGACAACAGGAGATGGGAGGTAGAGAGAATGAGAGAAGTGAAATAGGAGACCCCATGGTGTGTGTTCTCCTGCCTGGCCCTGGAGAGAGGGAGCTGCAGGTAAAAACTAAAGAAGCTGTTTTCGCCTTGGAATGTGGACCCAGCAGTATTGCTCTGCAGCCTAGGGTACAATGTATGATATGACCTGAGAGAGAGAGGCCCTCTCCTGTGAGGACAGAACTTCAAGCACGGGGAAGACTATTGGCCCTGGTAGCCCTGAGGGAAGCTAGGCAGCAATTTGGCATTGCACAGGAGAGCAGGGCCTGGTAACAGGGGAGGGAAGAAACCCCCAACCCAGTGGTTTCTCTACAACTGGACGTTTTAGGGGCTGGAAAGGGACAGCACCATCAGTGGCTTCCCATGAGACTTCCTCAGAACTTCAAGAAAGAACTAGGAGACACACTGGGGAAGGAGACTGGTGTCCTGCTTTGTCCAGACAGAGACACAGAACTGGTAACATTGAGACTGTTATTAAGATTACTTTCTATATGTATTTTCCCATGGGCTGGTGGCACTTGGGGAAATTCAGTTTACAATAGTAAAGCAGACATTAACTTGGGCAAAGCAGGGAGAAAGGAAAACTTAGGCGATTGAAACATTGGAGGATGGACTGCCCCAGTCAGCAGGTGGGCCCCTGACCCAACCAATGCCAATCTGATCCTCTCTGGGGATCTGAATCTTGGGTGGAGTGACACATCAAGGGAGGACAGTTAGAACTGAGTCATCCTGAGATGGGTGACAAAACGTTGACCATGGGTAGCATTCTCCTTACTGAGGTCCCTGGTTCTGCTGCCTAAGTCTTGGATATTCAGATTTTCCCTCAATTCTTTAAGCCACCAGATCTTTCCATTAAATTACCTTTTCACAGAAGTTAGCCAGAGTTCATTTCTACTGCTTAAAACAGAACTAAAGAGCCATAACTGATACAGGAGAGATTATGGAATCAGAGCTGAAAGGTAGAAATTTTAGGCGAAGATAGTGGAGAGGTAGGTGACCATCCTGATATGGGACTAAGAAGGGGATATTGTGGTTTCTTATGTGTTTTCTGATCTTTCACACTTAAATGCAGTGTCTTGAAATTGGCACGCCTAGCCAATAATTAAGTATAACCTGCAAGAAAAACAGTTCCTGAATTTCCAATTTTCTAAAATCCCTGGTGCGTGGCAAACAGAAAGGGCTTCAGCTACAGCATTAATTAAATGTGTGCTGCAAAGGGAAGGGTAAAGCTATAGGAATGAAGGGGGGTGAGGATGTAGGCAATGTATAAAGGCCAGGAGTAGTGCAAACATATTATGGTGCTGTAACAACTGGGAAATGACTCCTTTTATAGCTCAGGGGATTTCTGATTCCTTATTTCAACCAAATAGAAAGAGGACCTAAATGGTTGCTAAAAATAATATTGTAATGTTGGAACATAGATTGCTATGTGATTTTGGTATATTACTCAGATGGTGTTCAAAGTTGAAGGACATTGCTATAAAAAAAAAAAAATCTGCTTCCATTCCCATCTATAGGAACACGTTTTCTCAGGGATTACATTTTTTTTAAAAAAGGGATAAAACTAGTGCTGAACACTATCTCATTCAAGTAATAAATAGTTTCCATCTATGCATAAAGGAACCAATAAAAAGGTCATCTCATTGCAAGATGTATTTCCAATAAATGTATATGTTTAGGTTTTGTCACTATTTCTAAGAATTTTAATACATTTATATTCTTGATCAATTGTGTCTTAATAATCAGAATTGATAACTCAACCCAAGATAGATATTTTGATACGTTATGCCTCATGTCTCAAAAAAATTATTAAATTCAATTTGTTACATATGTTTCTGTGACAAAGAATGATAAAAGGGTGATAAATAAAAGACTTAAAAATATCTAATATTAAAATAAAGTCCTATAAGATAAATAGAAGAGGATAGAAATATCTGTTCAAGGAGAAAAATGAAAAATGTTGATTTTCCAACTGTTAAAGGAGTTGACAACCTATGGCCCACAGATCAAATCTGGCCTGTCACCTGTATAATAAAAAAGTTTTACTGGAACACAGCCACGTCCGTGCATTTGCATATTATCTATTGCTGCATTCAACTACAACAGCAGATTTGAATAGTTACAATAGAGACTCTATAGCCCACAGACCTGAAAATATGTACCATCTGACCATTTTCAGAAGAAGTTTGCCAACTCCCAGCTTAGACCCATCATGGCCCATCACCTGGATTTCAGCACATTTCCATCCTGAACATAATTGGGACACTTTAGCTAGGATGTTGGCTGGCATGAAGAGGGAATGTATGTGATGGCAACCATCAGTGTCTGCCACCATGCACAGTTTGAAGTATCTGTAGATTTTAACAGCTGACAAAATATCACACAGGCTAGAAGCACCATTCCTGTTCATTGACTGCAGGCCTGTGGACCAAGGAACCCCACCAAGAAGGCCACACTTTCTGGCCTTGGAGCAATGCGGAGTTTAAGGAATCATGGATTCTTTAGCACCACTTTTTTTTTTTTAACAGAAGCCAGTCTAGCAGATGTCATCATCATCAACTTTGCTCACTGACATAGTAGGAAAACATGCCTAATTTCTAACCATTTTAGACTCTGATATTTAAATTTTTGTATTCCATCTTGAGGCCATTAGGCATTTTCCCAGCATCAGCTTTTTAGCGTATAATTAACCAGTACATACCCACCAACCACATCCGTGCTTGATTCATCCTACTGACATTAAGATGAAAATAACTCCTGAAAATATAAGAAGCTTCTATATTAGATATGCCACTAATGTGCTTTAAGGTTTTAGGAGAACAAGACAAATAAAAGGGGAAATTTTATCTTTTGGTCGGGTAGTGAAATAAAGGAGGCTATCAAATAGAAAACAAACTGCTTTCATAGAAATTTTTCTTCAGGGGTTGGCCCGGTGGCACAGCGGTTATGTTCGCAGGTTCCGCTTCTCGGCGGCCCGGGGTTCGCCGGCCCGGATCCCGGGTGCGGACATGGCACCACTTGGCACGCCATGCTGTGGTAGGCGTCCCACATATAAAGTAGAGGAAGATGGGCACGATGTTAGCTCAGGTCCAGGCTTCCTCAGCAAAAAAAGGAGGACTGGGAGTAGTTAGCTCAGGGCTAATCTTCCTCAAAAAAAAAAAAAAGAAAAAGAAAATTTTCTTCATTTAGCCCCTAATTGAGGATACATTTAAATCAAGAGAGAAAATCAACAGAAGATATCCTTTAAAATTGAGGCAGCAGTTCAACAGTTTGTCATCATTTGAGAAAAAAGAAAGCCAAAAATGTAAAAAGCATCTGTGCCTCAGATATTTGATGACTCTCTGGGGATAGAATATGCCCGTCTCTCTGGTTTGCCTCCCATTACCAGCCGTTCTATACCAAGGACATGAAGAGGCCATACCAAAGATAATCTCCATAATAATAATGCTTCACCTCTCCATAGTCCTTTACTGTTTTTAAACATCTTTGTTGAAGTGTTACATCCAGAGCTAACAGACTTTGTTAACATGCCTTTTATTAATTAAGAGAAACAGCTTCTCTGCTCCACCCAGTCTTGGACTACGGTCTAAGCAGCAGGTGTTGCCTGGAATTCCACTTTTAACATTAGCTGGAGGGGCAGTCCCGGTGGTATAGTGGTTAAGTTCATGTGCTCTGTTTTGGTGGCCCAGGGTTTGCGGGTTCATATCCTGGACACGGACCTGCACACCGCTCATCAAGCCATGCTGTGGTGGAGTCCCACATGCAAAATAGAGGAGGATTGGCACAGATGTTAGCTTAGGGCCAATCTTCCTCACCAAAAAAAAAACCAACCAAACAAAAAGAACACATTAGCTGAAGGTTCTCTTTCACTTGATAACACAGAAACAAGAGGATTAATTGGGAATGGCTGAAGCCATGCCGTGGACTAAACCATATATGATTGTTAACATTCACATAAACATCATTGTGTTCAACAAATATAGAATAATGTACATTTGGATTCAGATGTTAACGTCTAATCCCTCCCCACCAAGGAAGTGGTGAAGGCTTAGCCAGGAGTTCCCAGAGGCATCCATGTCCCAGTCCCCGTTCCTGTCACCATTCGTCTTCTTGGTTCTTGGTCTGGCTGAGCTTTCTCTCTGATCCTTCTCAACCTGCACAAGAATGAGTGTTTCATTAACCCAGGGTCTTCATAACAATTATGTGTGATGCTCTCGTGATTCAGTTCCCTCTTGGCAGTGTTTATTCTACAATTTCCAATTTCACTATCAGTTTTCCTGATGGAGAAGAAAGGAGAACTCATGGGCTCAGCCTTCAGCTCAGTACTTGTTGACGTGAGATCTTTGACTTCAAGCTGGAGGCCTACACCCTGCCTCTTAGCACCTTTAAGCACAGAAAGAACCTTCTTGGTTTTCTGTCTGCTGTGTCTTCCCCCACCCCAGATTCTCTGAGCTCATATTTTCCTTTGGATAGAGATGGCCATTGTCTCAGCTGCTGTAGGGGCAAGCTTTATTTAGAGAAAATTTTATATAACAACCACTTACATAACCTTTATGTATGTGCTAGTCAATCCTCTGAGTATTATAAATATTAACTCTTTTAATGTTCATAATGATACTATGAGGCAGGTACTATTATTTCTCCATTTTACATATAGGGAAACTTGGGCATGAAAAAGTTAAATAACTTAGGTTAAATAGATGATATTTCATTAAACAGCTTTGGTTTAATAGATGGGATTGGATTGGTTGAAAAACTGTAGCACATCATAAAATTAAGTAGATTAGGTACCTTGCTGAAATCAGTCAGTCTGTGTGGTGTTTTGGAAATAGCACGGACTCTGGAATTACATAACTGAGTTCAAATCCACCACTCACTGTGCAAAGGGTAGGGATAATGATGCCTACCTATTGCAGTTGTTGTGAGAATGAAATTGAGGGACCTGCTTCATTGCCTGACATTTAGGTGTTGAGTGAATGTCAGTTGCTATTTTTATTACTGCCATTGTTAACATCATGATCATAGCATTACTGGCTTCTCTAGGGACCCTAGAGAATAGTCCCCTTAGCGCTTGTGGAGCACAGTGGTGTTGACATGCCCAGCTCCCAACGCTCACCCTTCTCTCCTCCCCCCACCCCATGACTGCTTCCTTATCTGCTGGATTCTGGCGAGCTCTGGGCATATAAAAAGGGCCTCAATTAAGATTTCAGAGAAGACTAAGTGAAGTCCTCTGGCACAGGCTGCCTCAAGCCAGTGTGTTCTTCACATTTTCCTTCAGCCTGACTTATCCAGACAGGCTCGTTCCTGGGATCGCACTTCTGAGCTAAGGCAACTGATCTTTCGAAGGGGCTTAAGTTCACAAAAGGGTAATTGAAAACTGTCTCTCTTCTGACACAACAGAGCTTTTGAGTGGAATGGAACAGCCTTGAGCACCCATATGTGTTAATCTAGGCAGAGTCTGTGCGTCACCGGCTAATTAGCGTGGAGAAAGATGCTGACCCATGAACACAGGCACCGAGTGCCTTGGTGACTCCCATGGCGTCCTGCTCAGGGACCCCAGAGGTTCCACTCAGACCATCCCTATCCCCTAATTTCTGCCTTCCCTAGCATAGTAGTGCACATGTGGAGTGATGGAGCCTAAAATATATTATCCAAAAGGTAATGATCCTCTACATTGAAAACTTGTGTTAAAGGGAAGCCCAGCATTTTCCTCATTGACACCACCTCCCAAAGGAAGAGATTGAGTTTGGTGATCCCTTGAGGTTCTTTTCCATCCTACATGCATTTGTTAAATCCATGTGGTCTGCATCAGACAGATCTGGGTTTGAATCCGGGATCGGCCACTTATGTGCTGTCTAATCCTGGGCAGGTTATTCAACCTTTTTAAGTTTGGCAGTAATGAGACTTTCCTCAAAAGTTGTATAAATCGCTTAGTGATATCTTAGCCACAATAACTGATAGCTATTATTATGTTGTTTTCATTTTGAGGTTGTTAAATAGATATTTCTTTTACTTGATAAAATATTAAGGACAGAGCTATTGCCTATGAGCATGCAGGCATTGTAGTACTTCCTTTTTTAGTGCAGCAAAAAGAATTTAATTTTTATAGTTAATTTCTGTAGTATCTTTCCCAGTGTCGACCCAAGGCAATTAAAGATATCACCCCTTGGGAATCAACAAATGAGGAGAATTGTGCACCTTCAAAAGATTTCAAAGGATCACTCAGTGACTGTTTGAGGATATTAATTATCATTTAATAACCTTAAGTATGTATTATTTTATTTTATTTTTATTGTTAATTTTTATTTTATTTTTTATATATATAACCTTGGTTTATAACATTGTATAAATTTCACGTGTACATCATTATATTTTGATTTCTGTGAAGATTACATCATGTTCATCACCCAAAGACTACTTACCATCCATCACCATATGCATGTGTGAATCACCCCTTTTGCCTTCCTCTCTCTCCTTTTCCCCTCTGGTAACCACCAATCCAGTCTCTGTTTCTATGTGTTTATTTGTTGTTGTTTTTATCTTCTATTTATGAGTGACATCATACATTTTTTGACTTTCTTCCTCTGAATTATTTCGCTTAGCATAACACCCTCAAAGTCCATCCATGTTGTTGCAAATGGCAAGTTTTCATCTTTTTTATGGCTGAGTAGTATTCCATTGTGTATATATACCACATCTTCTTTATGCATTCACCCCTTGCTGGGCACCTAGGTTGCTTCCAAGTCTTGGCTATTGTGAATAATGCCGCAAGGAACATAGGGCTGAGTATATCTTTACACATTCGTGTTTTCATGTTCTTTGGATAAATACTCAGCAGTGGAATAGCTGGGTCATATGGTAGTTCTATTATTAATTTTTTGAGGACTCTCCCTACTGTTTTCCATACTGGCTGCACCAGTTTTCACTCCCACCAGCAGCATATGAGAGTTTCCTTTTCTCCACATCCTCTCCAACACTTGTTATTTCTAGTCTTGGTAATTATAGCCATTCTGATGTGTGTGAGGTGATAACTCATTATAGTTTTGATTTGCATTTTCCTAATACTGATGTTGAACATCTTTTCATCTGCCTGTTGGCCATCTGTATATCTTCTTTGGAAAAATGTCTGTTCAGATTTTTTACCCATTTTTTAATTGGATTGTTAGTTTTTTGTTGTTGAGATGTATGAGTTCTTTATATATTTTAGATGTTAACCTCTTATCAGATATATGGTTTACAAATATCGTCTCCCAATTGTTAGATTGTCTTTTCATTTTTGTAATGGTCTCCTTTGTTGTGCAGAAGGTTTTTAGTTTTTTGTAGTCCCATTTGTTTATTTTTTCAATTGTTTCCCTTGCCTGGTCAGACATGGTACTTGAAAATATGCTGCTAAGACTGATGTTGAAGAGTGTACTGCATATGTTTTCTTCTAGAATTTTTATGGTTTCAGGTCTTACATTCAAGTCTTTAATCCATGTTGTGTTGGTTTTTGTGTCTGGTGTAAGACAATGGTCTACTTTCATACTTTCACATGTAGCCGTCCAATTTTCCCAACACCATTTATGTGGTTTTTATGGAAGAGACTTTCCTTTCTCCATTGTATGTTCTTGGCTCCCTTTTTGAAAATTAGCTGATCATAGATGTGTGGGTTTATTTCTGGGCTCTTGATTCTGTTCCATTGATCTGCGTATCTGTTTTTGTGCCAGTACCATGCTGTTTTGATTACTATAGCTTTGTAGTGTATTTTGAAATCACGGAGTGTGATACCTCCAGTTTTGTTCTTTTTTCTCAGGATTCCTTTAGATATTCGAAGTTTTTTGTTGTTCCATATAAATTTAAGATTCTTTCTTCTATTTCTGTGAAGAATGTCATTGGAACTTTGATAGAGACTGCATTGAATCTGTAGATTGCTTTAGGAAGTATGGACATTTTGACTGTGTTAATTCTTCCAAGCCAAGAGCACAGAATATCTTTCCATTTCTTTATGTCTTTTTCAATTTCTTTCAACGATGTTTTTTAGTTTTCAGTGTACAGGTCTTTCACCTCTTTGGTTAAATTTATTCCTAAGTATTTTATTCTTTTTGTTGCAGTTATAAATAGGATTGTATTCTTAATTTCTCTTTCTGCTCTTTTGTTGTTAGTGTAAAGAAACGCAACTGATATTTGTCTGTTTATTTTGTATCCTGCAACTTTACCATATACATTTATTATTTCTAAAAGTTTTTTGGTGGATTCTTTAGGGTTTTTTATATATAAAATCATGTCATCTTCAAATAGTGACAGTTTCACTTCTTCCTTTCCAATTTGGATCCCTTTCATTTATTTTTCTTGCCTGATTGCTCTGTCTAGGACTTCCAATACTATATTGAATAAGCGTGGTGAAAGTGGGCATCTTTGTATGGTTCCTCTTCTTAGAGGGATAGGTTTCAGTTGTTCTCCATTGAGAATGATATTAGCTGTGGGTTTGTCATATGTCTTCTTTATTATGTTGAGGTACTTTCCTTCTATACTTATTTTATTCAGAGTTTTTATCATAAATGGATGCTGTATCTTGTCAAATGCTTTCTCTGCATCTACTGAGATGATCATGTGATTTTTATTCTTCATTTTGTTAACATGGTGCATCATATTGATTGATTTGCGGATGTTGAACCATCCCTGCATCCCTGAAATAAATCCCACTTGATCATAGTGTATGATCTTTTTAATGTATTGTTGTATTTGATTTGCTAGTATTTTGCTGAGGACTTTTGCATCGATGTTCATCAGTGATAATAGCCTGTAATTTCCTTATTTTGTGTTGTCCTTGACTGGTTTTGGTATCAGGGTAATGCTAGCCTTGTAGAATGAGTTAGGAAGCTTCCTGTTCTCTTCAATCTTTTGGAAGAGTTTGAGAAGAATAAGTATTAAGTCTTCTTTGAATGTTTGGTAGAATTCACCAGAGAGGCCATCTGTCCTGGATATGTTTTGGGGGAGGTTTTTGATTACTCTTTCAATCTCCTTACTGGTGATTGGTCTATTCAAAGTCTCTATTTCTTCTTGATTCGATTTTGGAAGGTTGTTTGAGTCTAAGAATTTATCCATTTCCTCTCGATTATCCAATTTGTTGGCATATAGCTTTTCATAGTAGTTTCTTATAATCTTATGTATTTCTGAACTGTCCATTGTAATTTCTCCTCTTTCATTTCTGATTTTATTTATTTGAGCCTTTTCTCTTTTTTCTTGGTAAGTCTAGCTAAAGGTTTGCCTATTTTGTTTATCTTTTCAAAGAACCAGCTCTTCATTTCATTGACTTTTTCTGTTGCTTTTTAGTTTCTATTTCATTTATTTCTGCTCTGATTTTTATTATTTCCTTCCTTCTTCTGATTTGGGGCTTTGTTTGTTCTTCTTTTTCTAGCTCCTTTAGGTGCACTGGTAGATTATTTATTTGAGATTTTTCTTGTTTGTTGATGTAGGCCTGTATTGCTGTAAACTTCCCACTTAGAACCACTTTTGCTGTATCCTATAAATTTTGGCATGTCGTATTTTTGCTTTCATTTGTCTCTGGTGTTTTTCTTATTTCTCCTTTGATTTCTTCATTGACCCAATTGTTGTTAGTAGCATTTTGTTTAATCTCCACGTTTATGGCTTTTCTGATCTCCTTCCTGTAGTTGATTTCTAGTTTCATACTATTGTGGTCAGAAAAGATGGTTGATATTATTTCAAACTTCTTAAATTTATTGAGACTTGTTTTGTGGCCTAATATGTGATCTCTCCTGGAGAATGTTCCAAGTGCATTCAAAACAAATGAGTATTCTGCAGTTTTTGGATGGAATGTTCTGTATATATCTAGTAAGTCCATCTGGTCTAATGTGTAATTCAAGGCCAGTGTTTCCTTGTTGATCTTCTGTTTGGATGATCTATCCATTGGTGTAAGTGGAGTTAAAGTTCCCTACTCTTATTGTGTTGCTATCTATTTCTCTTTTTACCTCTGTTAATAATTGCTTTATATATTTAGGTACTCCTGTGTTGGGTGCATAGATATTTACAAGTATTGTATCCTCTTGCTGGATTGTTACCTTTATCATTATGTAGTGCCCTTCTTTGAGTCTTGTTACAGTTCTTGTTTTAAAGTCTATTTTGTCTGATGTTAAGTATTGCTACTCCAGCTTTCTTTTCATTGCCATTTGCATAGAGTATCTTTTTCCATCCTTTCACTTTCAGTTTGAGTGTCTTTAGGTCTGAAGCATGTCTCTTGTATGTAGCATATATATGGGTCTTTTTTTTTATCCAATCAGCCATCCTATGTATTTTGATTAGAACATTTAGTCCATTGAAATTTAAAGTAACTATTTATAAGTATGTACTTACTTCCATTTTGTTACTTTTTTCTGGGTGTTTCACTAGTTCTTATCTATTTCTTTCTTCTTCTCTTGCTCTCTTCCCTTGTGATTTGATGGCTTTCTTTAGTACGATGTTTGGGTTCCTTTCTCTTAATTTTTTGTGTATTTATTGTAGGTTTCTGGTTTGTGATTACCAGGAGGTTCATGTATAATAACCAACATATATACCAATCTATATTAAGTTGATAGTCTCTTAAGTTTGACCTCTTGCTAAAAGCTCTAGTCTTTTACTCCCTTCCTCCCACAGTTTATTTTTTGATATCATATCTAACCTCTTTTTTGTGCTTGTGTATCCATTACCCTCTTTTCATGGAAATAGATAATTTTAGTACTTTTGTCTTTTTATCTTCATATTAGCTTCATAGGTGGTTGATCTGCTACCTTTACTGTATATTTGCCTTTACCAGTGACTTTACTGGGGTTTTGAGGATAATTTTCTTATTCCTATTTGTGGTCTTTTCTTTTCCACTTAAATAAGTCCCTTTAGCATTTTTCATAAGGCTGGTTTCTTGGTGATACACTCCTTTAGTTTTTGCTTGTCTGGAAATCTCTTATCTCTCCTTCCATTCTGAATGATAACCTTGCCAGGTAGGGTATTCTTGGCTGTAGATTTTTTCCTTTCAGTAGTTTAAATATATCATCCCACTCTCTTCTAGCCTGCAGGGTTTTGGCTAAGTCAGCTGATAGCCTTATGGGGTTTCCTTTGTATGTAACCTGCCGCCTTTCTCTTGAAACTTTTAGGATCCTCTCTTTATCTTTAATTCTTGACATTTTAATTATAATGTGTCTTGGAGTGGGCTTCTTTGGGTTTGTCTTGTTTGGTGCTCTCTGTGCTTCATGTACCTGGATGTCTGTTTTCTTCATTAGGTTAGGAAAATTTTCAACTATTATTTCTTCAAAAGGATTCTTGGCCCCTTTGTCTCTCTCTTTTCCTTCTAGGACACCAATAATATGGATGTTAGTGTGCTTGATGTTGTCCCAGAGGTCCCTTAGATTGTTTTATTTCTTTTTAATTCTTTTTTCTTTTATCTGTTCAGCTGGGGTGATTTCCACTAGTCTTTGTCCAGCTCACTGATCCATTCTTCTGTATCATCTACTCTGCCACTGAGTCCCTCTAGTGAATTTTTATTTCCTGTATTGTATTCTTCATTTCTGACTGGTTCTTTTTGTATTCACCAATTCTTTGTTGAAGTTCTCACTGAATTCATCCACTTGTCTCCCAAGATCAGTGAGCATCCTTATGGTTATTAGTTTGTACTCTTTATCAGGGAGATTGTTTATCTCTGTTTCGTTTCATTCTTTTTCTGATGACTTATCCCATTCCCTTATTTGGAACATATTCCTTTATCTCCTCATTTTGCCTCTTTCTCTGTGTGTATATCTATGTATTAGGTAAATCAGTTACATTTCCCATTCTTGGAGAGGTGGTGTTATGTAAGAGATGCCTTAGGAGGCTCAGTAATGTGCTTTCTTCTCTTCACCAGTTCCAAATGTTCCAGGAGTGTCCCCTGTGTGGCCTACATGTGTCCTTCTGATGTAGCAGAGTTGCTCTTGCTGTGGGTGTCTGGGGAGGCTAGGCTGTCCCCCTGGCTGGCTGGTTGTAATGCTCAGCTATGTGCAGCTGCTATGGTCCCTCCAATCACTTTATTGGGCATAGGGAGCCCCAGCACAATTGGCTGCAAGGTCTAATATCACATTATGCTTCAGTTTTTCTGTTAAGTGAGTAGGCCCCCAGTGTGGCTAGGCTTCTGGCCTGCAAAGCTGTTGTCAGCTCTTTCAGGAGTACAGCTGAGTGGGGCTGGCCCCAGGGATGGCAGCACACAATTGTTTTAGGCATTGGACGGTGGTGCTGATCTCTTATGTGGCTGTTTTATAAGCACAAGACTGCTGCAGCTGACAAGCCCCACTACCCGCAGGCCCACACACATCAACACAGTCCTGCCCCATGCACGCACCCTGACCCACTGAAGTGGACCCACTCACCCTGCTAGAGAGGCCCCTCATACTCCTTCAATGGAGGACCACCCCTCAAGAACACCCTGCCCCACAAAGGTGGAGGGTGGGCCCATTTACCCTGCTGCAGAGGTCCCACACACCCTGCTTATGTGGGCCTGCAAGTTGCCTGAGGACTTGCTATTGGGTGGGCCAGTCTCTAGGGTGGGCTGCCTGCCCTAGCTGAGTTGGATTAAATTGGTACTCTAGTGGGTGGGGCAGACCCCTACACTAACAGATCTGGGGAAGAACTCTAATGGCATCTGCCAGCATCTGTGTCAGCACACCTATACTAGGTCAAAATAATGGCTGCCACCAATGTCTCAGTCCCTGGGATAGCGATCCAGCCTAGGGAGGTCTCATCTCTCACGGAGATGCACCCAGAGCCTGTCAAGTGAGTCTCTTTTCACCAAATGACTGTATACCTTTCTTTCTGGTAATTTTAGGTTGCTTTCCTACATGGGTGAATTTGTGTTTGGGCCCTTCAACAGCAGGCTTTTCTTTCCCCTTATGTCCGGTGGCTCTTTTAGGGGTATTCCCCGTTGTTGTTAGTGAGCAAAGCCGGATATTATGACACTCCTCTCAGTTGTAGTGAGTCCAAAAGCTGCTTATTGTGGCAAATCTCTCCCACTCAGATCTCCTGTTCCTCCAGGAAAGGCTTTGTACCTTAGGATTGCTCCCAGCCGTAAAGTGCCACAGCTAAAATGTGGCTTTTTGGGGCTGGCCCCATGGTGGAGTGGTTGAGTTTGCATGCTCTGCTTCAGCAGCCCAGGGTTTCGCCGGTTTGGATCCTGGGTGTGGACATGGCACTGCTCATCAGGCCACGCTGAGGTGGCATCCCACATGCCACAACTAGAAAGACCCACAACTAAAAATATACAACTATGTACTGGGGGAATTTGGGGAGAAAAAGCGGAAAAAAAAAAGAAGATTGGCAACAGTTTTTAGCTCAGGTGCCAATCTTTAAAAAAAAAAAAAAGTGGATTTTTCCTCTCCAGAAAGAAATTTCTGCCTCTTCCACCTCAGTCAGCACTGTCCCTTGTTGCAGGGGGTTCTTTTTATCCAATTTTCAGTTCTCTCTCATGGGTAATTGTTCTAAGAGTAGTTGTAAATTTGTTGTGTCTGTGGGAGGAAGTGAGTTCAGAGTCCTCCTAAGCTGCCATCTTCCCAGCAATCGAGTGTATGTTATTTTAAATTTTAGTGTCCCTAGGAACTAAAAAATATGCACAGCAGACTATAGCTTAAATACAAACATCAGGTAAAAGTTATCTGTACTGTATCACAATATACATTTCATTTTTTTGTTCAAATAAAATGTTTAATCATGGAAAGTTAATAATATGCAGCAGATATTTTTTAACTTGGCAACATGAATGTCGTCTTTACCATCCAATGTTTTCTTGATTTAGTAGGTAGTAATAGAGTTATAAAGAGAATTAAAAATGATATAGCAAATACTTACAGATCCATTGCTCAGATTATGAACTAAATAAAATATTACCCATTCTATAGATCCCCTGAGTATCCTTCTTTAATTATATCTTTCTTTCTTCCACCATTTTGAAGATGGCACTTGTTGGATTCATTCATTTCTTCGTACTTTTAGTACGACTGTCAAATCTCTAAACAATAAATAGTATTATTTTGCTTGTTTGTTATCTTTGTATAGTGATGTGTTCCTTAATGGCCAGTATATGTTCTGGGAAATGCATACTTGGGTGATTTCATTGTTGTGCAAACATCACAGAGTGTGCTTACACAAACCTAGATGGTATAGCCTATTATACCCCTAGGCTGTATGGTACTAATCCTATGGGACCACTGTTTTATATGTGACCCATCACTGACCAAAATGTGATTATGTGGCCCATGACTGTATAATTGGTATTATGCTATATATATTATTCTGCAACTTGATTCATTGTCCAATGTTGTTATATTTATCTGTTGATGTGTATAGTTTGTTTATGTGGCAGGGATCATGTTCACCAAATATTCCATATTTCCCAGTCTCCTTTGCAGGAAGACCAGAGCCATATGATTGGTTCTGGAACATGGAGTCTGAGCAGAAGTGGCATGTGTCATGCTTGTCAAGGCAGTTAACCAGTGTGCCTTCTCTCTCTTCCCCTCCAATGGGGACCTTAAAGGTCTTATGTCCTGATTGTGCAGCTATAAGATGGCAAAGTCTTCATTAGCCTGGGTCTCTGAGTGACTGTGTGGAACAGAGCCTACTGCCAACACACACTAAACATGTAATATGAGCAAAAAAATAATCTCTTGTGGTTTTAAGCCAACTGAGATTTGGAGGTTAATATATTAAAACCTATCCTATCCTGAACAGTACAGCCATTCCCACTGCTATATGGTGTTCCAAGGTATGACTACACACAACTTCTGTTCTCCTGTTAATGGATGTTTAGTTGTTTCTCATTTTTATCCATTAAAAAACAATAACAAGACATTCCTACACTCTATATACACATGCAAGATTTTTTCTAGGGTTACAGCTAGGACTGATTTTTAACTTGTGGGGCACACACATATTCCACTTTACTAGATGTATCCCAACTGTTTTTCAACAGGATTATAACAGTTTATATTCCCACAATCAGCAAAAAAGTTCCCATTATATCACTTCCTTGCTAACAGTTAGTGTTAAAATGTATTTTTAATTTTTGTAAATCTGATAGATATAAAATAATGCTTTTAATTGTATTTTAACTTATACAATAGAAGTTAAGGTTTGATTTGCATTTTCTTTTCCAAGTGAACTTACACATCTTTATATATGTTTCTCAGTCATTTATGTTTCCTCTTCAGTGAATTGCCTATTTGTAACTTTTACTCATTTTTCCATTTCTTTTTTTCTTTCTTTTTTTTTTTGCTGAGGAAGATTTTCCCAGAGCTGATATCTGATGCCAATCTTGCTCTTTTTGCTTGAGGAAGATAGTCGCTGAGCTAATATCTATGCCAATCTTCCTCTGTTTTATATGTGGGTTGCCACCACAGCATGGACACCAACCAGTAGCGTAGGTCCGTGTCTGGGAAACAAACCCAGGCTGCTGAAGTAGAGCATGCCGAACTTTACCACTAAGCCACAGGGCCAGTCCCTATTTTTTTCTTTTTCTTAGTGACAAGTAGAAATTCTCTTTATATTATGCGTACCAATCCCTAATCTTTTTTTGGTGCCACAAATATCTTCTCCCAGGCTGTGGCCTGTCCTTTCATTTTTTTGATAAACATAAGTTTTCAATTTTAATATCAAATTTTTCAGTTATAGTTAGCACTTTTGTGTCTTTTTAAGAGATCCTTCCTGTTTCTCAGGGTATAAATATATCCTACTACATTTTTATCTAGAACTTTTAAAGGTTTCATTTCAGTGTAATTCATTAATCTACCTGAAATTGGTTTAAGCCTGTGATCTGAGGTACTGTATCAATCACAGTTCCATTGCAGATAAGGAGGTCAGTCTATCTAGTCTGAGCAGAAAGATTTCCAGTAGAGAGAATTAGGTGCTTGCGAATTGCTGGAAGGGCTGGAGGAACAGATTCCTCCTCTGCCAAGAGCAGGAAGCCGGAAACTTTCAGGAGGCCACAGAAATCAGGGCTCCCCTTCCCAGTTCTGGCTCCCAGATAACCCACCTCAGCCGTGGTCCCCGCCAACGGTGTGGACATCTCACCCAACTGCTTTCCAGCACCACGAAGTGAGGAATTGGCCCTGCGACCTCTGCCACAACTGCCGCCAAAAAACCAGATCAGTGCCTGCCAACCAAAGATGAGCACATAGTTAGTAGTCTTCCTCTTATGTGTAAATAGGATTGGTGCTCCTCATCAATCTTAACACATTCACCCAAACCTGAGGTCATTATTTTGGTTGGTTGGTTTCATCACTAGGCTTTTTTTAAAAGAAAATATAAAAACTTGTATAAAATCCTGTGATCACCCTTCCTTACCTCTCAGACCTTTATCAGTGTTGTTTGTGGTAGAAATTAGCATTGCACATCGTGATGTCCAGCTCTCCTCCTTCTAGGCACATGAAGAAATGGCTTTTCCTTGAGGATAGGTATAACTATATGACTTGCTATGGCCAATAAAATGTGAGTGGAAGTGATCCATTGTATTGGAAACATTTTTACTTTTCTGTATATTGTGATATTTTGACATCTTAAAAAAACTTTCTGGCTGAGGAGAGACTGCCCCCCCGGGGCTAGCCAATTCTTAGAGATAGCAGAGGGCCCAGCCCAGAGCGAGTCTGTAATATGCAAACTAACCAGTCCTAGGTCAGTCCTCTTCTGTCTGCCTCATACACACCAGGAGGCAATATTCCTCTGCCTCAATCATCCCTGGGCCAGGTGCCAGGTGATTAGGGACCACTTCTATAGCCCAAAGCCCATCAAAATTATTCAAACTAGCCAATCCTAAACTGTCACCCTGCCCTGCCCTGCCTTTCCCACAGAAACCCCAATAAAGGCTGTGCCTAAATGCTCCCTCACTCCTGTCTCCTGCCTCCTGACCCCCTGACATCTTTCCCTTGTGGCCCTGTGAGGTGTGCTGTGCCTCTTGTCTCCAGGACCTGTGAGTATAAGAAACTTTGTTGTTTCCTGAGCCTCTCCTCTGTCTCCTCTTGTGGCCACACCTGACTAATCATCTCATAAAAGAATATAAAGCACCCACGTGTCGCTACTGGATAGAAGCACTCAGTTGCACTTGCAAGGCTCTCCGGAGCCTTCCTCCCTTGTCTTGACGATTGTGGAATCACATGTTGAAGTAAAGCATGATGCTGAACCTTCACATGGAGAGCTGGTTCCCTGGAGGGGCTGGTGGAGCTGTAGCAGGTTTTGTGTGATCATGAAGTGAATTTTGTTTTTTTTAAGATTGGTACCTGAGCTAACATCTGTTGCCAATCTTCTTTTTTTTTTTTTTTTCTCTTCTTTTTCTCCAAAGCCCCCAGTACATAGTTGTATATTCTAGTTGTAGGTCTTTCTGGTTGTGCTACGTGGGATGCTGCCTCAGCATGGCCTGATGAGCGGTGCCATGTCCATGTCCAGGATCCGAACCAGCGAAACCCTGGGTTGCCAAAGCGGAGTGCACAAACTTAACCATTCGGCCACAGGGCCAGCCCCTGAAATGAATTTTTGAGGATAAAAGCCACTGAAGTGAGGGTTTGCTCCAATATATAGCCTGTTCTCACTGACACACAGCTCCACTGCTTTCTGGCACTGGGTTTGCACTCATTCCTTAACCAAGCCTTCTACATCCTCTTTTTGTTGGCTGGATCCTATTATCCAGTAGTTACATTCTTTCAAGAGAGATTCATGAGTAACTCATTTCTGGAGTTTTTTCGTATTTGAGAATGTCTGCCTGATGCTTTTCTCAGTTCTTAATGACAACTTGCCAAAGTACAGTAGCCTTGGATCACACTTTCTTCATGAATTGCAGAAGTTGCCCCATGAATGTCATTGAATGCTCCTTTGCAGAAATTTCAAGCCAGACTGACCTCTCCCCACCCCCCACGTTTATGTCTCAAACTTGTTTTTGTCAGCCTAGAGTTTTGTCTGTATCAGGAAGTTATAACTTCACCACCATAAGGCTCCATGTGGCAAAATTTTTGTTGAAATATAGTGTGCCTTTTGGATATACTCAATCTCTCATTCATTTCAAAGAAATTTCTTGCTGTTATACCTCTGAATATGTTTTTTCATTTCATTTGGTGCTCATTCAGCCTCATAAGTAGGAGTTATCCTTATGTTGAATACTTTCCATCTGTCTTGCATATCTATTATCTTCTCTCTAATTTTTTTTTTTTGGTGGAGGAAGATTCACCCTGAGCTAACATCTGTGCCAGTCTTCTTCTAGTTTGTATGGGGGCTGCCACCACAGCGTGGCTGATGAGTGGTGTAGGTTCCTTGTCCAGGATCCGAACCCATGAACCCAGGCCAGCGAAGCAGAGTACACCAAACTCAACCACTACACCACGGGGCTGGCCGCCATCTTCTCTTTAATTTTTAAAGTCACTTTGTCCTTTTCCTATCATTCATTCTGATTACTACATGTCTTTTATTTATGTCCATAATTTGACTTTCAGCCTTATCTATTCTGTTCCTTGATGTTTCTGATTTATTTAGTAGTTCTGTAATGGTGGTGTTTTCTCCTTAATTTGTTTCTTTAGATCTGTGATCTTCCTTTCATACCATCCTATTGTTTATTGTTTTGTCTTTAAATTCTTGAGTACATATCTTGTTAACTTCATGTTCCTATGAAGTTTTCCATAGTGCAGAACCTTCAAGGGGAATTTTCTTCTTTTTCTTGAGTTCTCTTGACTTTCAGACTGGGTTCTTCCTTTCCTTTTCACATACTATCTATTTTTTCCTACCTTTCTCTCTTTCTTCTACATGTCTATAATCTTTCCTCCATCTTTGCTTGTGTTTTATGCCCTTTCTTTTCTTTTTCTTCTCTATTTGTATTTACACAGTTACGTCCTGATTCTTTTCACTATGATCAGGCTTAATGCGGGCAGCTCTGACCAAATCTTCTGTTTGACCTGATGTGATGTGTTTGGATTTCCCTTGATACTCCTCACGCACACATTGTCTGATACCAGCCTGTCTTCTCCTCTGAGTTGGAGTATTTCAGATATACCTGCATTTCTGTGACCTGAGGCATGGGGGGAGCCTCTCACAAGACTGTCTCTTTGACATGGACTGATGAACCTCTCCCTTGAGATTCCAGTTCATCTTCCTGTACCAGGTTTCTTTCCCCCTAGACAGGGGCATATCTTCCATGGTGGAGGAAGGGGATTGTCCCTCAGGTTTTAGATCCTATCCCTGTATATAGTACAGATCCCTGGGCAGTGATGGGCCCTAAGGAATCTTCTCGTAATGGAGATTTGAAGGATTTGGGGCTGATCAAGGAAAAAGTATGACCACAAGAGACAGCAACACAAACAAGCTTTATTGGGCAGGACTTGGACAGGGTTGCATGAGAGGGGAAGTCCCTTATAGCAGGAGTCTGTCCAGAGGCTACCCGTGAGTCACTGCTCCGAAGGGGAGGAGGGCAAGGGGATTCCCAGGGGAGAGGGTCTTGCATGTCCAGGTGAGGTCGCCCAGCAGCACTGTGGAGAGTCTCTGGGTCAGAGAGCTCCAGAGGGCCATAGCAGTTTGACATCTTATAACCACAGTGCTCTGTCTTATCAGTGGCCAGCAGATACGAGGTGAGTTTTGTGAGGTATGCAAAGCAGGCAGGCTCTAAATGGCTAAAAATCTGCCTGTTTGGGCAATTTTTTAAATAATCAGATGTGTAAATTTTGAGTATGGGGCGGGCCAGCTTTTTAGCTAATGAGTCTCAGCCTGCAGTGACAAAATAAACAACCTAGGGGCCCATACACAGAAGCCATCTTTAGCTCATTTGTATAGCATCTTGCTTTACTAAGGTCCTGAGATTTGAAGGGGAGGAGGACATTTCCTCTCCCCAAATGTGAGTTCGTCTGGCTGGAGACGAATTAAATTCACATGAGACAGAATAGCAAGAGAAAATTAAACAAAGCATTATGAGGAACCATGGCCCGGGGCCTTTCTTCCCGAAGGAAGAAAGGGCACCGAAGAAGTGGGGTGCACATAAATGGTTATATACGCCCAAACAGGGTGTTTCACATGTGATTGAAATGTCCCTCCCACAATAGTCACAAGATTGCCCTGTCAGCACAGTGCTTGACGGACACAGCAGGTAGTGGTCTGCTGTCTTGGTGGGCGTAGCAGGAGGCAAGTCTATCCTCCAGAGCTGGGCGGTCACAGGTGAGCTCAGCAATCAGTTCCTTCCCTAAGGAAAGATGCTTAATCCTTAAAGAAATGCCAGCGTTGGGAGGGGGAGGGAAGTTAGTTACAGGAGGTTACCAGAGAAGCACAATAAAATGCAGATTTAAGTCCTTGCCTTTGGTATTGATTAAGAGTTTTTGGAGAGAAGGTCATCTCCTTTCTTCTTCCTGGTACAGAGAGGGAGGCACCTTTTACAGATAGAGATTTACCTTACAAATGTAAATGTGTCCTAAGGAAGGGCAAGTTCCATTCCTCAGAGCCTCCTTCCCTGTCCCAGTTTATCAAAAGCAATCAGCCTCAAATAATCCTGATGCCAAAGAGACATATCTTGGGGTGGCCAATTTCAGGTCCCCACAGATTCTTTTGTCAGAGTTGGACACTTTTCCTCAGGCTCCCACCCAGTGAATGTTAACACAGTTAATATTAAATTTCAGGACTGTCTATGTATGTAAATCAGTTTAATATCAACAAGACTTGCTTTGGGGGTCATCCTTTCTTCAGTTGGGACGTCAGTTTCCTTATCGCCAAGGTCAGGTCTCTATTTAGTTGCTGAGTAAATTTACTGAGTACCCTCTATATGCCCAGGACCATGCTAGGCACTGAGGATACAAAAGTGAACAAACCAGACCAAGTCCTAACTCTCAGAGCCCTTACACTCTAGTGGAGGGAGACACACGGTAAGCAAAGACAGACAGTGATCCAATATAAATGCATTTGCTGTGGATAAAACTCTAATACAGAAAAATAAAGCAGGATAAGGTGGCTGAGAGTGTTGGAGGAAGGGTAACATTTTAAATAGGGCATCAGGGAAGACCTTCCTGAAGAGGCAGCTTTAAGATACTCTGGCTCTGTGAGTCCACCTTTGAGTGTATTAAGCTGTAGGATCCTTGACTGAGTTTAATTTTATGCTCTCTCTTTTTTCATGCACTTACTTTTTTAGGACTGATAATAAAAAGCAAAATGGCTGGAAGGCAGGCAATCCAGCAGCAATCTAGCAGAAAAGGACTTAAGAAAAGCAGACTAGCTCCTACTACAAGGTGGCATTGCTCGTTATATCCACAAGTGTGAATATAGTTCTCTCAAGGGGTGCTGTGGTCAGAGGGAAAGGGAACGAGGTTTAGTATCACTAATCCTGGCTTTGAGACCTGGTTCTACATTTGTTTGAATAAGAAACATTGGAAGTCTCCTTTTGCCCCAGGACATCTGTGCTTCCTTTCTCACTGTTTCCTGTCATCAAATGCAGCAGTGGGAAATAGGAAGCCAGCCCGATTTGCTTCTCCCGTTACAGGTGAATTCATTTTCAGTTTTGTCTTGTTTTGTTTTGGGCCTAAATGTGCATAGATATGTCTTGATGCTGATTATTCAATACCTTATTTTTTAAAATCCAGTGTGTCCTTTAATCTATCATTGAGATCTTCCTTTCTTTTGGGAAAACTATTTTTTTTTAATTATAGTGAATCTCAAACTTGAGTGTGCATCAGAATCACCAAGAGAGCTTTTTAAAACACAAATTGCTAGGCTTGAGCTCAGAGTTTCCGGTTTGGTAGGTCTTGGGAGGGGCTCTGAAATTGTATTTCTAATAAATTCCCAGGTGACGATGTTGGGCCGAGGATTTGGAGAACCACTGTTCTAAAATGTCATTAAATGTTGATTTTCTATTGCTTTATTACTTCTCTTTTTCAGGGACATCAGTCATGCAAATAGTGGGCCTTCTTCTCCTGCCTTCCATCTCCATCGCACTTTCTCTAATCCTCCTTATTCCTTGTCCTTCTCCTTTCCCGTTGCTTTATTTTCTCCAGCCCCTCCTCTGTGTCCCTGACAGGGGTTCAGCCATGTCTCTTTTCCTTTTTGCCACCACTAATTCATTTCTATAATTGTGCTTTTTGTTTTGTTTCTTGGTTGAATTCTGCTATCTCACATTTTCTCTGCTTCTGTTGTTTCATATTCTCTTCTTTAGAACTTTTTTTCTTCTCATCTGAATTCTTTGGCTGTTTTTTGTGTTTTTAGTTGTGTGGGTTTCTTTTTTTTTTCTTGTCCTGAAGTGTCTTTGCAAAAATCATGTGATGGTTTCTTTGAAGTATTTCACTTTTTTGAATGGAGAGCATTCGTCCTGGATCTTCCATTTGTAGAATGTCTGTGTAGTAAAGGAGCCTGAGATGTCTAAATGGAGTAGCAGTTAACCCGAAATTTTAGTCTCCTACCACACAGCACTTTCTCAACGGCTAACAAGAACTTGCCCACCCTTAAAATGAGCTCTGCATGCCCTACTGTGTGTGTGTGTGTACGTGCGTGTGTGCATACATGAGTTGTCAACGTTTACTTTTCCAGCTAAGATCAGAGTCTCTGGGGCAGATTCTCACCTACACCTTTCCCCCCATCCTGCCACAGTGACTGCCTGCTTCTTTCAGACATGGCTCCCTGCATGTTACCTTATTCAACCACCCCTATGCTACCAATCTGTGTTGCAGACACACTGGAAGGCTCTCATAGCCCACAAGTACCTTGGCCTTGCTGGTCTAAGCCACGTGTTTCATGGTTGCCCTGTGAAGGGCTGGATCAACACCCTACTCAAAATTAGTTTGGATATTGAGACTGATGACTCCACACCCACCCAGAGGAAATGAAAAGGTTTATTACTCACAAAATGGGACTTTCTGGGGAGAGCTGGAAGGTTCCTACCAGTCCAGGTGGCAAGCAAGCAGAGAGAGTGGTTGGACCCTTATAGTGGCTAGGGAGTGGCAGGATGGAGGTGAGGGTTCCTGCATGTGGCGTGGGGCTTGCTTGGGTTGAGTGTGGGGCCTTTCTTATCAGCTTTCCCAGATGTAGGACAAAAGGTGGGGGAGGGAAAGGGCTTCAAAGCTGTCAGCTTTCAAACATCAAAAACAGAGTCTTCTTCTTTATTTCACTGCACATCATTAATTTTGCCCCTTACCGGTGACCCCTGCTTTGGAGAGCTCTGTGCTCTGACCGTTCTGCCTGAGAGCTGTGAGCTCTTCTCAGAGGGCTTGAGAGAGGAGGGCAGGGGAGTTCTGTCTTTACTCTGTTACTTTTAAACCAGAAATCTCCTGTCTAAATGCTTCTTTATAAATGGTAGTGGTAAGTCGAGAGGATTCTGCCACTTTTAGTTTGTGGACTATGTTTTGCATAAACTCAAAAGTTTTCTTATTTTTCCTCCTCCCAAGGGAAAAATACTGACAAAAAGTATATGTTCTGTTGGTGATTATTTTGCAGAGAAGTCTTACATATGCGTGGTTATACTTGAACATTTTAGAAGGCCGTTGTGTTAATACATCTTGGGAAACATTAATGATTTGAATATGAGGTTTTTGTATTAAACAAGCAAAATAAGGATTTTATACTTACGCAGTTGAACTGAATGTGCTTTCCTGATCATTCAACAAGATCTGCATATTGAGGTTGCTATAGATATCTTTGATTAAAAGCCTCCTTAGATCATACATTTTTAAAAATTCTTTCTTAGTGAAATGAGAAAGACAATATTAAAAGATTTTAAAGCATTATTCAGTGTAAAAATTATATCAAATATATTTTATTTTTAAATAAATATAAGTTCTAGAATATGTGTAATTTGTAGGAGACCTATGTACAGATTCCTAGGTGCTGGAATCTTGCCTAATCATCAGATAAGTTTAACTCTAGATACTGTTAACTTGAGAATAATAAGATACCCACATTTTCACATTTTAATGATCCTGAAATCAGGATGTGTCTTAGAAGTGATATGAAAATATCCTTGCTAAGCACCAGGAAAAGAATAAATTGCAATTATAATTGCCTGTTGTCTTGTAGACTTAGCCCTGTGTGAAAGGTGTCTGCTCTTGAAATGACCACTGCCGTGGAGCTGTTGGTGTTGTTAGCACTGTGTGCCACTTTCGTTTAGTTTACATTGGATAATTGGCTCTTGGGATGTCTTCACACACCATGATGTAGCAAGTCAAAGAAAGTTACTGTGTACTTGGAAAATCCCACCTCACACAGGGCTGTCAGTGAAAAACCTAAAACTGACAAATCTCTTGACTGGATGGAAGAATTTGAAGGAAAAAAAATTGGGAAAAGTTGACATTCCATTCTTACACTGTGAGAGACAATCTACTCTTCCATATTTCAGAATAAATCTAATCTTGAGGAAACATCAAACAAATACACACTGAGGGACATTATCCAAAAATAGCTGGCTTGAAGTCTTCAAAATGTTGATGTCGTGAAAGGTAAAGAAAGACTGAGGAAACGTTCAGGTTAAAGGAGACTGACAAGACATGATAACTAAATGAAATGTCTAATCCCTGATCAGCTCCTGAGGTCAGGAAAAATAGCTATGAAGAACTTTGGGACAACTGACAAACGTTGATTATGAATAATAGTAGATATAGTATTGTAGTAATTGTAAATTTCCTGAAATTGATCACTTTACTTGGTTTTGTAAGAGAGTGTCCTTGTTCCTAGAAATACACACTGACGTACCTTGTGGTAAATTGACATGCTTTTCACTTATTTCCTCTCTAAATGTCACATTCCGCACAGGAGGCCTGTGCTAAAGGATCAGCTGTTTACTGCCCCTCACTGATGTTCTGGAGAACTGTTTGTTCAAATTTTCACTGGGGTTGTTTGTAGTATAATTTTTTGGCACGAATTCTTGGTGTGCCTCTTGTTTGTAAATGTTCCTTTTCTGCTGTCTTCCTGAAGCGTCTTTGCATAGGTTACAGGACAGTTACTCTGGGGAAGGGGCCAGCCTGAAATTTTGATCCTTTTGAAATTTCTTTTCACGGGTTCACTCTTTCAGGGACACAGGTTCACTCTTTCAGCAAGTGCCCAGGCCTACATTAATGGCCAAGTTGAAAGAGTCAAACAGATCAGAGTATACATGTGCTCATGGCAGCTTCCGTGGTGACCTGAAGATAGGTCTGTGCATGCAGGTGTGGAAGAGTGAGAAGTGCTCCGCTGGAGACTGAAAATGCTTGGGGGCCAGTGGCTAGAGCCACACCCGGACAAGTGTCCTGTAGGTAGGGATGCATAAGCCGGGCTTTTATGAGGCAAGGAGTTCAGCAGATGAGGACAGACGGCAAAGGCAGCCTGGACAAAATAAAGGGGGAGGAAGTGGGCAGACCGGAAAGCGCAAGGAAGTCAGGGAAGGCTCATTTTCTGAGGGCAGAATCTAGTCCACGGGTGGAGAGTAGGGAGAAGAAGGTTGATTCGGTGCTGACACTCTGCACTTTATGTATCTAGTCCTGCGAGGTGGACAGAACCCCCTTTTATAGTTGCAGACACTGAGCTCCCCAAGGCAGTAACTTGCCCACAGGCATGTTCCAAGTAAGGGTGGATGCAGGATCCAAACCCAAATCTTTGACTCTGGGGTGTGTCTTCTCAACAAGACTGTACCCCCCCCAAGGGGGCAAAATTGGTCTTTGGCGGGAAGGGGGAGTCTTGCTCTTCTTGTATGTAAAGCACAGGTGTATGTACAGTGTGTACACAGACAATATAAGTACGGTGTTAAAATTTCATGGGGGGAGGGCATTAGGAAGAAAATTAGTAGAAAGGCTCCCTAGGCGGGTAATAGTGAAAACGAAAGGTTGTGAAACACTGTTTAGAACAAAACAGCCAGGACAGGTGTCCTCAAAGTGTACAGGTCATGGGATGCCTGAGTCAGGCTGATGTTTCTGTTCCTTGAGCTAATGGCTCGTTTCCTCGGCTTCATGAAGAGTGGCTGCTGCAACCCCATAAAAATTGTTGTTAATCTTGTTTGTGAAAAGAGATAAAATGAGCTTTTGTTGATTTGAGAAAAGAATCCTCACCCTGTGACTTAATTCTTCACCCTGTTAAAGTGATGGGTAGAGTACAGTGGGTGTGTCAAAGGAGTATATCCTTAAGAGGGGAACACTAGACACCTGTGGTCCTCAGTAAGTGATAGTTGGGGAGTGATGACCCACACATTTCCACGTTCCTTTCACAGGAGTATCATTAACCTTGTGTACGTTATCAGTCTCCGAGGGCTAGTGTAACAAAGTACCACAAACTTGGGTGAGTTAAAACAACAGAAATGTATATTTCACAGTTCTGGAGGCTAGACCTCTGAAATCAAGGTGAGGGCAGGGTCATGCTCCCACAGAAACCATCCTCCTTCCTTGAAATCCTTCCTTGCCTCTTGCTAGCTTCTGGTCGTTTGCCAGCAATCTTTGGTGCTCCCTGTCTTGCAGCTGCCTGACTCCAGTCTCTGCCTTCGTGGTCACATGGCCCTCTCCCTCTGTGTCTGTGTCTTTAGGTGGGTGTCTTCTTATAAGGATACCAGTCATGTTGGATTAGGGGCCCAACCTACTCCACTGTGACCTCATTTTAACATAACTAATTGCATCTGCAATGACCCTATTTCTTAAAAGGTCACGTTCTAAGGAACTCCCCCTTAGGACTCCAACTTACTTTTTTTCTTTTTTTTGAGGGAGGGGCCACACAATTCAACCTGTAACATGCAATTAGGGATTTTCTTTGTTTCTTAACTTCCACCCATCAGTGATATTTGGTGGATGCTGATGTCAGTCTTGCAGCTTGTATCCCTCCAAGCTGGGACCTCAGGGTGTTGGTCTGGGACTGGCATCAGTATGACGAAAGTTTAAGAAAGAGATATGAACAAACGGTGGCACATAGGCAGGAGAAAGTCACAATGTGTGGGCGTTTTAAAACAAAAGGGAGATGCTTTTAACCCCAGAAAGGGTTTCATAAATCTTGCGTTTCATGCCAGTACACCCAGAAGGAGCGTGGGCTCTGTTGTCCCTCTTCTCAGTGCATGGCTGAGCCTCATTCCACCAGTCCTAAAGGGTAGGATCTGGTCTTCTTCCTCGTTGTACCCCACAGCTCGAGCTCAATGCCTGATGCACAGTGCATGCCCAGCGAAGGTGGAGTTGACAAAGTCTCAAGGCCCAGACTGTGTCACGCAGACCAGCAGTTCTCCTTCAGGGCAGGGCAGCCTGGAGAAATGGACGAGTGATAACTTAGATGACCTAACAGCTCAGATATGCTCCAGCTCTCCAGTAGGAGAAATAGGCCTTTGTCGTGCGTACCCTGCAGCTTTCTGCACAACCTCTCAGGGGCGGTGCAGTGGCAGGAGAGGTAGGTTTAGGGTTCTAGTGGTACCAGGAAGTTCTCTGCTACACCCCCACCACACACACTTATACAACTGAACTTCATCCTTCCCTTGACCAGGTGATTTTGGAAGATCCTGCCTGAGAGCTCCGGCACACACAGACTCCAAACTTTCTGGGAGCCATTAGGGCCATCCTGATATGTTAAAGGGAATCCCTCCCCAAATTGGACCTCCTGGGGGGACAGTGCAATCTTTACATCTGGAGAAAACCATTTTCACTTTATTTTTGTGACATCCTCACTCTTGACCAAAAGGCATTGGCAATGTTTGCTTGGGAATTGAGGCTGTTAATAAATGCTGGCTTCAATTTTAATAAGAATTTTAATCCATTATTTAAAAACTCTTGACATAAGTGAAAACCTGTGATCCCCTTGAGGCTGAAACTCTAGTGTAAATGTATATCAGATTCCCAGTTCATGAATTCTGGTTGAATATTTTTTTTAAATTAATGAATTTGGAAGTCCTAAAATTTATTAGTGGAATCTTTTTACAGAGAAGGTTCTGCATTCCAAGTAACTTACTCTTAATAGAGTCTAGCCACTCACGTGGATAAGACTGCAGGTTATGCTGTAGGAGCCAATGGATGCTCAGAAGGTAAATTGTGGTCTAAGGCATTTTCAGCAGTCTGCATTGCTCCCAACATGCACTTAATATATTCCTACTAGATGCCCCTCTATAGCACAATATGACTCCAGTTTTATAATGAATGAAAATGTATTGTGTATATAAGTAATATGTATATATGTATGTTTATAAATTAAAAACTGGTATCTCTCCATGTAAAAGGCAGTTTTTATATCCTTTTTGCTTTTCTATATTTTCCAAAGTTTCTAGAATCAACACATTACTTATTTAATCAGGAAAACGATGTCTGTTATTCATAAACGTAAGATGATCTTTCAGAAAAAAGTTCCTAAAACCAGGCCAAGAATAAAAATAATCTTTTTCTTTTTTCAGAGATTATAAGAGTTGAGGATGGTAAAGAAAGATTCTATCTCTGGGCTTCCAAGAAGAGAACAAAGACTCATGCGTCTGCAGTTTAGAAATTATGTAAACTAAGCATGTATTCATTGCTTATCCACGTGTGGATGGGTTTGAGCAAAGGCTGTATGCAGTTGTAAAGCAGATCTGGGACCTGGGGAGTGATGGACCCAGTGATCCTTGCAGGGGTCAGTGTCACTGCCCAAGGGAGAGTTCAGAAATATCTTTAGTGGGAATATTTGGATTATCACAATGACTGGGATTACTACTGACCTCTGGTGCCTGAGGCATCTTTCAGTATGTAGGACAGTCACAGGCCAAGCCAAGAAGAGCTGTTCTCTCCAGAATACCAGTAGGGTTCTGGTGAGCAACAGCAGTCGACTATGCTGAGTGGGTTTTTTCTAAGTAGAGAGGAGAATGAGGGGCTCTCGAGTCAGGCTGGATATTGTGCTCAGAATGGATAATAGGCCTGATGTCTGCACAGGGAGACTCAGTTGGCTCTGCTCTGTTGGGAAGGCACTAGTCCACATAAAACCCAACTTTTCCTTTTCTAACTGCGCTAAACACTTTTTTAAATGAGGCCTAAGATCTGGAGATAACAATATCAACCCTAACATTTATGGAGTGCTTATCAGGAGCCAGACATGGTGAATGTCACCCCATGATCCTCTCCCCTTAAAAGAGTTAGCTTCATCTCTACATATCATCATCCATGGAAACCCCCATGTTACATGGTGATCATCATGGTAACACCTACCTCTTATATACCACTATTTACTTAACTATATCAACTTTTATCCACATTTCTTTACAATATTCATAGTTAAATGCCTTTTCAATAGTCTATCATGACTTGTACCACAATTTATTAACTCAATTTTGTGATTTTTAAACATTAACATTTCTTGTCCCAATTTTATTTTACAGCCACAGACAATGCTCCCGTGAACATCTTTATACTGATGTCCTTTAGCTTCTGGGTGTTTTCTTAAGAAAATCTCTAAGAGTAGAACTCTTGGCTCTACACATACTGTGTATGTATTTTTGACTCTTCTGAAACAGTATCCATCTTGCTTTCTCACAGAATTGTACGAGCTTATTCTGCCATCGGCCGTAAACATCAATTTCAGCACAAACTCCCATGTCAGGTTCTCTTATTTTTTTAAAATTTTTACTACTTTGCTGGGAATAGAACAATGTTTTGCAGTAGGAGAGTAAAATACATCAATGATTTCTAATGTTTTCCCCTGGTTTTCTTAAAAGATTCTATTAACCTCTTGAGGTGGTTGGGAACATAGTGTCAGATTTGTGACGCTAAAACCAAAGTTACTATTAAAGATAGATTGCATAGAGTTTTCTCCCAGCAAGATTGTTTAGCCCTGAAAGCCAAACAGCAGCTCTGCACAACATACTGTAATCATGAATCCTTTCACCACCTTGGGGAGATATGAAAGGAGATCAAATACATATTGGTCAAGGCATGGCATTCAAATTATGCACAAGACAATGGGAAAGATACCCCCGTTCTCAGTCCCTCGGGCTGGCCGTGAATCACTGAGGCGAGGGGGTAAATAAGAGAAAAAAGTACATCATCTGTGGCTTTAGTTCTCAACTTTTTGCTGGCTTTTTGTGAATGTTTTAGAATGTGGTCGCTATACTTTCATGTGGAGAGCCCCATATAGGCTTGTACTGACAGTGGCAGGACAGAGTGTCCATTTCCACTGTACACTGTCAGAAAAGCTGCGAATGCATCATGCCTTTGCAGATGCTCGATTTGAAAACACTGTGCTCTGTGTCACCAGCTGCAAAACCCCGGCAAAGCCCTATCTTCACGTACCCCCTCGTTATAAAAAAAAAAAAAACAAAAACCAGCCTGACTTGTCTTGTATACCTAAATTAAAGGAATATAGTCCTACTTTTCTAAATAAATGAGTATACTGGTCGCTGTTACTCATGAAACAAATGATTGGAGATGACAAGTGGATTGAGTGACATGGCTCCTTTGGAAGAGCAAAAGGTGGTCACCCATTTTAGGGGTGCCCCTGGATATCTCTTCTCCCAAATATCCTGGCAGTGGCTGCCCAGAAGCCACCCATGCCAACCACTTGTTCCTTATTGCCATTACACGTGTGACTCTTCAGATATTTTCATTTGCTCATTTCGTCTGAAAAAAATTCACAAAATGTTCTAATTCAACCTACCTCCAGGCCAAATCTCACAAGTTACATTTTCTTTTTTTTTTTACTTTTTAAAATTATGGTAAAATACATACAACATAAAATTTACCATTTTGACCATTATTAAATGTACAGTTCAGTGACATTAAGTACATTCGTATTGTTGTACAGCCATTATCACCATCCATCTCCAGAACTTTTTCCTCATCCCAAACTGGAACTTCGTAGCTCCCATCCCTGCCTCCCCCTAGCCCCTGGCAACGCCCACTTTCCTTTCGGATTCTGTGAATTTGACTACTTGAGATACCTCACGTAAGTGGAAGCACAGTATTTGTCCTTTTGGGCTGTACAAGAGACATTTTTAAACATCTTAATTTTACCCCAGCTTATGTTAAAGTGGTTTGCAATATCTTACAAAAAGATCTTCTCTACAATAGAAAGATACATGGAAAGAAATTTTAAAATAGGACCAGAAAAATGTAAATTAAATTTAATACAAAAGTGCACCCTGCAGTGAAGGACACAGTTCCAGATGTTGGACCACACGTTTGTATCTGGGTTCCTTGATAGCCAAAGCAGAGAAGGAAACTGGATCAATTACGTAATTCTTAGGGAGGAAGACATGACTTCCTGGCAAAGCAAGTGTTTCCAGGCACTGTAATTCTGCAGGACTTTTTCCCCCTTCATTCTTGCAGGGAAGCATTTATGGGGGGGACTGTATTTTTTATAATGGCCTCATAGTATTTCACAAGACTGCTCCTTAGTGAACTTCTAATGCAGGCAAAAGGCATAGCTCTACAGAAGTACTCAGACAAAGTACATTCCTTTAGAGTGGAGCCAAGACAGCATGGCTCAAGTTAACATTATTTATTCATATAGTCATTTAACAAACATTTCACTGTCACCTATGAGCATGTGAATTACAAAGGCGAGTGAGACACAGTTTTTACCCTCAATGGGAATGCAAATTACAGGCTAGTGCTTTTGCTGATCAGACTTGATTTGGGGGCTAGAAATCTTGCCTTCATGTCCTTTAACATCCAAAATATGATTTTTTCCTATCAGGCTTTTGTTAAACGTTGGACATTTGCAAGGTATGTTTCCTGGCATTCCTTGTGGTGGATTATGGTGAGCTCCATGTACCTTAAAGCACAAGTCAACAGGTGGTGGGGTTGGTGGCTCTCTCTGCCTAGGTGATACCTCCTCTCCCACATGGAGCAAATAAAAAAAAAGATCAGGCAAAGCCAAAGGAAGAGACATTTGCCTTTCGACATAAGAATTTGTGGCTGGGAAGAAAGCATGGAGGAAGCAGGTCATTTCAACGTTCTAATCTGCCGTGGGAAACATTTCCCAGGTCTTCTGACCTGACTTGTGCCCTGGGTGTCGAAGTTCTTTGGGCCCCTCTGGCAGGATAAGGATCTTGTTGGGGTCAGAATTTGGGCCATCAGAGAGATGGAACGGGACTCACACAGTTATGTGTGGTGGAACAGTCAGTGTTTGGAAGGGTAGAAGGTCAGGAATGAAGACAGGTGGATTGAAAAAGGGAAATGTAGAAATGCAGGCAGCCCATCTAGACAGCTCTTCTCAGGAGTTTGGCCATAGGGAGTGGGGTGATAGCTAGAAAAGATGTGGCATCAAAGAGTGGGTGTCTGCTTATTTACCATGGGTGATTTTAGAACATGTGTAATGATCCAGTTTAGAGGGAAAGATTGGTGATCAGGGGCACCATGATAACACTAGGTTTGAGGCTCTTGGGAGTCTGAGAGGAGATGGGACCCAGAGCAAGAATGAAGGGCTGGCTTCTGATAGGAGGAGCATTCCCACTGTTATTAGAGGGTGTGGAGAAGGCTGCTGGGAGGCTTGGGGTGGGAGGACAAGGAACTCCAGTGGGTGCTTCTTTTGCTCTCTGAGAAATGAGGCAAGGGCATCACCTGGTAGGATTGAGGAGCGAGGACATAAAAAAGAGTTGTCTTGGGAAAGGGGAAGTGCATTCCTAGAGAAACACGGGTTTGCTGATCAGAAGGGCTTGCCCAATTGCAGTCTGTAGACTTTAGTGGGAAACCAGCCAGCTTGGTCATATGATTTTTCTTCAGCACATTCAGTGCCTCAGGGGCTGGCATGCAGAAGGCAGGTCATGGGACTCATCTGGGTCAAGTATCAAGATAAGTGCTTAGTTCACTAAGTTTCAACTTTTATTCTGTTCTATTAAATGCATTTGAAACCATCAAATTTTTACTAAATACTGTTTTACTACGTTTACAAGTTTTTATATATATACATATCAGTCAATTCAAAATATTCCAATTTCTATTGTGATTTCTTCTTTAACCCATGAGTTATTTAGAAGTGTTTTTTAAATTTCCAAACATATAGAGATATCGTATTTATATTTTTATGGATTCTAATCAAAGTGAATTGAGATCAGAAATCTTTTCTGTATGATTTCAGTTCTGCGAAATGTTTTGAGACTTGCTTTGTGATCCAGTATATAGCTAATTTTTGTAAATGTTGTATGTATTCTTTAAAAAAATGTGTATTGTGCAGTTGTTGGGTGCAGTGATATACATACATACCTGTATATGTCTACGTAGATCATATGTATGTATATATACACATATATATGTCTATCATATTCATATTCATACTCTCCTATATTCTTAAGATCTTTTAATCTACTTGCTGCATAATTTTTGGAAAAGGTATATTAAAAATATCTCAGTATGATTATATGTCTGTGTATTTCTCTGGTAGCTCTGTCAGTTTCTGCTTTATTTCCTTTATATGTCTGAGGCTATATTATTGGATGCATACATGTTCAGAATTGTGTCTTTCTTGTAAATCTTATTTTGAATTATTTCTCTTTATGTCTAGTAATGTTTTTTTCGCTACAATCTATGTTGTTTGGTATTTCTATAGCAACATCAGATTCTTTTTGGTTAGTATTTGCATGGTATATATATTTTTTCTATTCTTTTTCTCCTAAGCTCTCTGTATCATGTGTTTTAGATGTGTCTCTTTTAAGCATAATACGTTGTGGTTATTTTGGGTTTTTTATTATTATTGTTATTGTTGCCTTATTTGTTTTTTAACGCATTGAGGTATAATTGATATACAAAAAACTGCACATATTTAATTTATACAATTTGATAAGTTGGAAGACATGCATACACCTGTGAAAACATCACCACAGTCAAGGTAATAGACATATCCATCACCTCCAAAAGTTTCCTTGTATTCCTTTTGTTTTTTGGTTTTTGATTTTTTGTGTGTGATAAGACCACTTAACATGAGATCTACCTTCTTCACATTTTTTTGAGTGTGTAATACAGTATTGTCAACTATAGGCACTGTGTTGTAAAGCAGATCTCTAGAATTAATTCATCTCGCGTAACTGCAAATTTATACCAGTTCAAGAATAATTCCCCATCTCCCAGCCCCTAGAAACCACTGTTTTATTCTCTGCTTCTATGAGTTTGACTATTTTATGTACTTCATATAAGTGGAATCATGCAGTCTCTGTCCTTCTGTTACTGGCTTATTTCTCTTAGCAGAATGTTCTCCAGGTTTATCAATGGTGTCACAAATGGCAGGATTTCCTTCTTTTTTAAGGCTGAATAATATCTCATCATACGTATATACCACGTTTTCTTTATCCATTCATCTGTTGATAGACATTTGGTTGTTTACCTAACTCAGCTATTATAAATAGTGCCACAATGAGCATAGATGTGCAGATATCTATTCAAGATCTTGATTTCAATTCTTTTGGGTGTATACCCAGAAGTGGGATTGTTGGATCATATGATAGTTCTATTTTTAATTTTTTGAGGAATTTCCATACTGTTTTCTATAGCAACTGCACAAGAAACAAAGATGGTGATTATATAATGATTAAAAGGGTCAGTTCACTGAAGATACAACAATTATAAATGTATATGCACCCAACATCAGAGCACCCGAATATATAAAGCAAACATTGACAGATCTAAAGGGAGAAATAGATAGCAATACCATAATGGTAGGACACTTCATTACCTCACTTTCAACAATGAATAGAACATCCAGACAGAAAATCAATAAGGAAACAGTGGAGTTGAACTACACTGTAGACCAAATGGATCCCACAGACATATACAGAACATTTCACTCAACAGCTGAATACACATTCTTTTGAAGCATACACAGAACATTATTCAGAATAGATCATGTGTTGTCACAAAACAAGTCTCAAAAAATTTAAGAAGATTGAAGTCATACCAATGATCTTTTCTAACCACAATAGAATGAAACTAGAAATCAATAACATAAGGAAAATTTGCAAATATATGTTGCATTGGTGTTTTGATTGGTTTTCATTTAGTCTGATAGTTTTTAAACTGAACTCTTTGGCTCACTAACATTTAGAACAATACTGGTGTATTTAGGTTTCAATATGCCATTTTCTTATATGCTTTCTATTTGTCCTGTCTCTTCTATGCTCTTTTTTCTCTCCTTTCTTAACTTTTTGATTGTGTGAGTAATTTTTAATCATTCTATTTTCCTTTTCTACCTGTTTAAAAGTTATACTCTCGTTTTTTGTATTTTTGTGGTCACACTAGGGATTACAACATATGTCCTTGATTTGTTAAAATCGAGTAATAACCATTACCTTTATCCATCTCCTAAAGTCACTGACAAGTATTTTACAACATTTTAACTTCGTTAACCCCTCCTGATTCCTATCCTACCTTTACTGTATATTAGTACTCTACATACATATTCTAATACTGTATTTTTGAAACAGCTTTATTGGGATATAACTCACATACCATCCAGTTCACCCATTTAAAGGATACATTTTATTGGGTTTTAGTGTATTCATAGAGTTGTTCAACCATCATCACAATCTAATTTTAGAACATTTTCGTCACCCCATAAGGAAATCTTATGCCAATTAGCGGTCACTCCCCTTTCTCCCCTCCTCCTTCTGAGCCCTAGGCAACCTCTAGTCTACTTTCTTTCTCTTTGGATTTGCCTCTTCTGGCCATTTCATATGAATGGAATCATATAATATGTGGTCTGTTGTGACTGGCTTCTTTCACTTATCATATTTTCAAGGTTCATCCATGTTGTAGCATGTATCAGAACTTCATTTATTTTTACTGCCAAATAATATCCCGTTATATGGCTATATCACATTTTATTTATCCATTCATTGATTGACCTTGGGATGTTTCACTGTTTGCTATTGTGAATAATGGTGCTATGAACAATTTTGTATGTTACTCTATATTTTTTAAAATTACTTGACACTACCACTTTATAACAGGTATCGGCAAACTACAGCCAGCAGACCAAATCCAGCCTGCCAAATCCAGCTATAGCCATTTACATACATATTGTCTATGGTGCTTGTCTGCTAAGGTGGCAGACTAATTGCCGCAGAAACCATATGGCTCACAAAGTAAAAAAATATTTACTGTCTGGCTCTTTGCAGGAAACGTTTACTGACTTCTGCTTTATATAGTAAAAGTACACATAGATTTGCTACTTTCTACACTCTTCATTCTTTATTTATTTTTTTTATTCTTCTCCCCCAAAGCCCCCCAGTACACAGTTGTATATTCTAGTTGTGAGTGCCTCTGGTTGTACTATGTGGGGCACAGCTTCATCATAGCCTGATGAGCAGTGCCATGTCATGCCCAGGATCTGAACCGGCGAAACCCTGGGCCCACCAAAGCAGAGTGCACGAACTTAACCACTCGGCCATGGGGCCGGCCCCTACATTCTTCATTCATTAGTGCCTCTCTACTTTTCCATCCAACTGGAATGATTTTCTTTGTGCCTGGAGTTCTTAAGAATTTGTATTGCTGCTGGTCTGACATTGGCAAATTCTCTTGCTCTGAAATACCTGATTGAAAATCTCTTGATTTTGCCTTTATCCTTGAGGTTATTTTCTGTGGTGGAAAATTTTAGGTTGGCAGTTATTTTCTTTTACCACCTTGAAACCATCTCTCCACTATCGCATCACTTCCAGTGTTGCTACTGAGGAGTCAGCTGTCTGTCATCTTTAGGTAATCTGCCTTTTTTCTTTATATGCTTTTAAGATTTTCCCATTATCCTTTATTTTATTTAGTTTTACTAGGATGTATCTAAGCATGATTTTTAAAAATCTTTCTTATGTCTCATTGGACTTCTTGAATCAGTGTATTAAGATGTCTTTCAGAGCCAGCCTGGTGGTGTAGTGGTTAAGTTCACATGCTCCGCTTCAGCGGCCCTGGGTTCACTGCTTTGGATCCTGGGCACAGACCTGGCACCGTTCATCAAGCCATGCTGAGGTGGCGTCCCACATAGAAGAAGTAGAAAGACCTACAACTAAGATATACAACTATGGGGGCCATCCCCATGGCCACATGGTTAAGTTTATGCACTCTGCTTTGGCAGCCCAGGGTTTTGCCAGTTTGGATGCTGGGCATGGACATGGCACTGCTCATTAGGCCATGCTGAGGCAGCGTCCCACATGCCACAACTAGAAGAACCCACAGCTAAAATATGCAACTATGTACTGGGGGGATTTGGGGAGAAAAAGCAGAAAATAAAAAAGAAGATTGGCAACAGTTGTTAGCTCAAGTGCCATCTTTAAAAAAAAAAAACGATATACAACTATGTACTGGGGCTTTGGGTAGAGAAAAAAAATAAAGAAAAGAGAGGAAGATTGGCAACAGGTCCCACTCTTCCGCACCAAAAAAAGCACACCTTAACAAAAAAAATGTCTTTTATTAGTTCTAAGAAATTCTCAGCTCTTTTTTCTGGGTCAGCAACTATACACTGGAAAAAAGAATAAATAATATTTTGTAATAAATATATACCTTTAAGATACTACAGGCTGTAAATGCTGGTGGCTAGTTACAATAGTAATATGATCTTGTAGTAATGCAATCTCGACTATACTGGTTTGTAATTCCCAGGGGAATGATCCTATTGAAGTATGCATACTTTAGAACTTTTTTAACTTAAAACATACAAATATACACTTATTTGCCAATACTTTAATGGAGGACTGAGCTATGTTCCTTGATCATGAGTTTAGTTGAGTTATACATAAACCGTATTCATAATGAGCTATTTGTAAATTCCAATTGCAGCTTCTTTAAATTAGAGCAAGAAATTAAAGATACTTGCAAAGAATCTAAAAGCAGAATTCTAATTTATTTAATTTTTCTAGTCTTTGACAGTTTTCTTGCCCATACTTAATTTAGTCTCCCAAGTCTTTTCCTAACTTTCAATTACTAAACTAAATTTTGTGTAAGTGGCATAAACATTTTTGGATACTAGTTCCTGATACAGCTCAAGCGACAGAAGCAGAAATGTTTTGGTCTCCTAGAAAGTGAGCTGCTACCTGTGATCATTCAGTGTACCTTGAGGATCATCGTGTTTTACAGAAAAAGAGTGAAGAGAGAAAGAATATTGATGAAGATTGGCTAGGCTAGGTCCTCTCTACTATAGTCCTGATTCCTGGAATTCATCTCTACTAGTCCTTACCCCGTTTCCGGACTTCAACTGAGAATTCCAAAATCATTAAAAGGCTTCAGAGCACAGAGCAAAATTTTATATAATGCTAAGATAGTACAAAAATCTGAAAAAATAGTACAAAATATGAACATGTTAGATCAATCTCATTTATGAGTGTTAATGCAAAATCATTAAGCAAAACCTAGCTAATAGAATCCAAATGTACATTTAAAACAACATGTCATAATAAAGTGGTATTCATCCCAGAAATACAAGGAATTCAAAAATCTGTTAGTATAACATCACATATTAAGAAGCCAAAGAAAATCAGCCATATGAGCCTCTGAATAGACGCTAAAAAAGTACATTTGATAAAATCCATTGTCTTTTCCGTTTTAAAATCTATTCCAGAAAAAGAGTGAATGTTTTCTTAATGATAAGTACCTGTGTGCGCCCTTACCCACTCTCTCACTCCCTCTCCCTCCTCAAGTCTAAAGGCAGCATCACACTTCACATTTAAGTACCAGGAGCACAGCATTCGGGGCAGGATGTTCTCAGTCACCACTGTTATTTAACATAACAGAAAAAGAAAGAAAATATCTAAACATTTTAAAAGGGGAGGCAAAATCCTCATTATTTTCAGGTGATGCAGTTGTGAACCCAGGAGGGTGGGACTACTGAGAACTAATTACAGTCATTCAGAGTAGGTAACTCATCACCATGTTAAGATACAAAAATGGATAACTTTCCTACATAGAAATGGTTAAAAAAAATAATGGAAAAGAGCATCCCATTTGTAACAGCAACAATAGCAAAAAAGGATAAGACACTTCAAAATAACTTGCCATGAAGTCCATAGACTCCATACGGACAAAACGAAAACAAAACAATGTTAAACCTCTGCAAGGACATCACAGAGACTTCACTAAGTGGCGATATGCCCTGTTCTGGATGGAAGAGTCAACACTGTAAAGAGCTCAGTCTTCTCTAAATTAATCTGTAAGTTGAATTTGATCCCAATAAAATTCTCAACAGGATGTTTCTTAAAGCTATCCAAGCTGGATGTAAAATTTCATATGGAAAAATAAATACAAGAAGAACTATGAAAACTCAGGGAAAAAAGTAGAAGAAAAATGAAGAGCATTCTTATCCTAGTAGATATTAAACATGTGATAAGTCTACTGTAAATATCATGGTTTTATACTGCACTGAGTAGACAGCTCTGGAACAGAGAGCTAAGAAATAGACCATAGAGAGAGGACTGAGGTAGGTGAATTTAGTTTGTGATACCTATGTCATTTCAATTCAGTGTGGAAAGGTTCAATAAATGTTATTTGGTTTAACTAGCTGGCCAGCTTGGGGAAGGGAGGTGCTGTGTCCTTACGGTGTTGCTTACATCAAAATAAATCCCAGATCAATCAAATATTTAAATATAAAAGACTGAACATTGTAAGAAGTATATGAAAATATAAGAAAATGTGTAATCTCAGAGGGAGTTGAGCCCAAACACAGAAATTCTAAAATAAAATATATCTTAATTTGACCATATAAAAATTAGAAACTTTTGTATGATGAAAATTACTATAGTCAACGGTAAAGAAATGACACACTGGGAAAGAACATCCATAACGTAAATTCAAAGGCCTAGTGTCCTCAAATTATAAAAGCAATACAAAGTGAAGAAAAAGACAAATAGAAAAGAAGGCATGTGAACAGGCAGCTTCCAGAAGAAGAACTAAGTATGAATCGTAGGAAAAGATGCTTAATTTCAGTTAAAACTGAAATAATGAAAACCAAAATGGAAAGGCATTGTTCATCTATGAAACTGGCAAAACATATTAAAGTTTAACAATATCCAGCACTGGTGTATATGTGGGAAACAGGCTTCGGTTGTACAATTAGTGGGAATATAAACTGGTACAAATTTTCTAGAGGGCAGTTTGTACATACTTTCCAATTCTAAAAATTCACCCAGCTGAACAATTTACCAAAAAATGGGAAATATGTAAGTACATTTGTGCTTATTGGAGCTTTGTTTCTAATGGCTAAGAAAAAACTGGAAACTATGGAAATGTCCATTTATCAAGGACTGGTTTAAAAAATAAGACATGCATTCTATGAAGTACTGAAGGACCATCCATCCATCGTGATGAGGGGGATAAGAGCATGGCTTTGCAACCAGATCTCCTGGGTGCAAATCCCACTTCCACCGTTTACTACCTGTGTGATCTGAGGTGAGTTATTTGCCTCTCTGTGCCTCAGTTTCCTCTTTTTTAAAATGTGAGGAGTATAGCTACTCCAAAAGGATATTGTTAGGTTTAAATAAATTAATAAAGTGGTACTTAGAATGGTGCCAACCACAGCATAAGCTTTCAATAAATGTTAATTATTGTATATTATTAAGTGGTATAAATGCAGGATTTTGGCCAGCGTGTAGTATGGTCTCTTGTGTGGAAGGAAGTGAGGGAGGGAGTGAAGGAGTGAGGAGGTAGATAGCTACATAGATTAAGATCTAGATCTGAGCATGAAAATGCTTAACTCTAGTGGGGAAGAGACTTTTTATCTTCATTTTACACTTCTGTTTGTATTCCCTGAATTGCCCAACTGTATTATTAGGAAAGCTAATTTGTAATAACAAAGAAACCCCCAAAATATAGTGATTTAAAGAAGAGAGCAGTGTTTACCTCTCTCTCAGAACAGTGCAAGCTGAGTGTTCCAGCTTGGCCAATGTGTCTGCTCCACACAGTCATTCACGGCCCCAGGGCTCTGCCATCCCCTAGGGGCAGGTAGTTCTCAAACTTGACTGCATATTAGCATCCTCTGGAGAGCTTTGAAAAACTCACATTGCTCAGCCACACTCCAAACCAATTAAATCAGAATCACTGGAGTGGGACCCAGGCATCAGTATTCATTCTAATGCTCCAGGGGATTCCTATGCAGCCAAGTGCCCTGGAGCCTTATCATCTGATGGTTGATGCTATGCCACATGCTGTTGGTTTCAGCCTCTGAGAAGGGAGGAGAGCATGGAAGAGGCCTACCTTCTGTATTAAGGGCCTGGCCCCAAAGAGGTAGTCTCTTGTTGGGAACATAATCACACAGCCACACCTAGCCCCAGCGGAGCTGGCAACCACCTGGCTAAAATCCTGTTACCAGGAAAGAAGGGGAGAAGGGATTTTGGTGGCCAACTGGCAGTCTCCATGACATAAACCATATGGAAGTATTCCCCTCTTCCCCCCCAAAATAAGAACAAGGATTATCTAGAAGGTAGGATTATGGCTGAATTTTTTCTTTATAGTTTTCTATATTTCAGAAACTCTAGTGTTATTTTTTAAACTGGACAAAAAAGAAACATTTAGTTTTCTTTTGAGTTTTGTGAAATGAATACACAGAAAATGAGATTCATTACTATGAAGTAGTAGACATCAAGGCAGCTGTCTGCAGTGACAATCAAAACTGAGGCACAGTAGTAAACAAATATGGAGACAGCATCTCATTAGCTAATCCAATGATACAAACAACAGACACCATGAGAGTGACTGTATTGACGTTGATAACCTCTTTCCCATTGCGTGTGACAGTTTACAATCACTGTTGTATGACTCGTTTCAATTAGAGGGTAAAACAAAACCATGAGTCTTTTGGATTGTGACTTTTGTGCCACGTTTTAAAATGTAATTCTGAAATTTAAGTGGTACATATCCCAAGACACTGCTGGATTCAGGACCCTCTTCTTCCTCTCAGTTTATATATAGATAGGCCTCCCACAGACTCCTCAGCTGCTGGTAAGAAAGACTCCAGTGGTCTCCTCTCCCTTCCTCGCCCCCGAGGTTCCCAGATTAGCATTTAGGACAGTGCTTCTTCTGCTGCGGCAGGCAAGTTGTTCTGCCAAGAACTGGCTCGTGCTCCTGAGGAAAGAGTCCTATTTTAAGAGCTACTACAGGCTGTCGGTTCTGCTGAAGGAGATGTGGGAGTGCTGGGTCTTCCACCTGTCAAAACATGGTTTGAGTTCCTCTGGAAACCCTCCCTCTCTCTCCATCACCTCTCTCCAATTTTCCTTCGTTTCCACATGAGTTAGACCTCTTTAACCCCTGGGATAAGGCCAAACGATATGAAGGGACTTTTGGGAGAAAGGGCTACATTGTCTAATTTAGCGGTGAAAAAAACAGACAGAGCAGATAGAAGCTGGCAGGAGAACTCACTCCATTGATATTTGTCAGTAGAGATAAAGGGACTCAAAATCTATCTAGATTTCGGTTATATGTAGGATCATATAATTTATCATTTAAACCTCTGGGACACTTTTGAGAGTAAAAGGGAGTGACTTTTATTGTACTAGGACCAACAGACATGAACTGGGATTATTCCGGGCAAACTGGACTACATGGTGTCTCTGATTATGTAACCCTCCCTGACCTCCACTTCATTCACAGAAGAGCCATCCTTGGTTTGTATTTCTGACTTTTCAGTGCCCAGTTGGCCTTTGACCTCAGATCTGGGGAGCCCTACGCAATTGTTATACTGAGTCAGGGAAATTCAGCTCTATCAGTTGCCACAAAACTCACCTGAAGAGTCTGTTGGTAGCTCAGACCCTACCCTTAAAGCATTTAGCTTTCAGACCACATCTGTATGCTGAAAAAGTCGGGACTTAGTCTGGTTGCATATAAGATAGAACAAAAGGTACCCAGGTACCATGCCTTTGCTAGGCACCCTCTCCTTTTGTGGGATTCTAGAACCTTTCATTCCAAGAGCCTTTGCAAAACCACCACAGGACCCTGGAATGGATGTGTGCTGGCTGCACTGAGGTGTGAATTCATCCTAGTTAGGCAAATTCAGAGGGCTGGGGCCAAGGGAATCCAAAGTATAGTATTATGCACAGGCATCTCATAAGAGAAGATACTTCCATGGTAATACAAAATAACTTTGTCCGTGAAACTTGTATTATTCCTTTTTAAAAATTAATGCTAATAATTTATATGTTGATTTAAGGGTTTTCTAAGAAAGTATTCTTACCATATACCCCAAAAAACAGTTTTTTTCTTCCTTCCTAATCCTCATAAATTTCATTCTTTTTCTTGTTTTGCTGCCCTGCCCAGATCTGCAGTAAGAATTTAATAGCATTAGGGATCACCACCAACCTTCGATGGTTCCTGATCTTGGGGGAATGCTATTAATACTGCACCAATGTGTGTGAATTTGGATGTAGGGAGTTTTGGATGGTCCCTTCCAGAATAAGCAAGTTTCTTTTTATTTCTAGATTGCCAAGAGTTTTTAACATAACGGGTAATTTTCTTCTCTCTTAATTTGGTGAATTACATTAATTAGTTTTCTAAAAACTAAACTAACTTGCATTCCTGGCACCAACCCAACTTGCTCATGTATTCCCATCTTATACTCTGTTTATATTTGTTAGGATTTCTTTTACTCATGTTCGCAGGTGAGATTGGCCTGTAATTTTCTAATCTTACTTTTCTTTCTCAGGTTTTGGCTTTCGGTACTGATGTTACGCTATCCCCATAAATTGAGTAGAGTATTGTGCCTTCTTTTCCTGTTTTCTAAAAAAGTGTATATAAAGTTATATTATTTGTTCCTTAATTTGTAGTAGAGCTCTCTTGCTTGGGACTGGTGGTTTCTTTTTAGGGAAAACATTTTACTGCTGATTCAGTTTCTTTAATGGATGTAGAATTATTTGTGTTTTTTATTTCATCTTGAGTTGGTTTTTAGTAAGGTGCATATTTTTGGAATTTGCCCATTCCATCTAACTTTCCACTTAGTTTGCATACTGTTCTTTATAATATCACTTTATTCTCTCTCTAATTTCTGTCTGCATCCATAGCATCAGTCCTCTTACTATTTGTGCCTTCTTTCTTTTTTCAGACAGGGGGTTATCTATTTTTTTTTTTTTTATTTTCAAAAACCAACTTCTGACTTGCAAGTTCCTCTCTATTGAATATTTGTTTTCTATTCTATTAATTTCTGCTCTATTTTTCTTCTTCCTTTTAGTTTCTTTGTGCTTTCTTATTCTGTTCTTTGTCTAATTTCTGAAGTTGGATGCTTAGCTAATTTATTTTTAGTCTTTTTCTTTTCTCCCTAAATGCCTCTCTATGTACCACAGTAACTACATCCTACAAGTTTTGATATGTAGTTTTTTAAATCATCATTCAATTCTAAGAATGTTAAATTTCTATTTTGATTTTTTCTTTGACCTATGTGTTATATTCCTTAAAAATACATTTTTAATTGCCAAACTATGAGATTTTTTCTAATTGTCTTTTTATTATTGTTTCAGATTTAATTACATTGTGCTCACAGACTGTGGGCCATTGATGCCCAACCTTTGAAATTTACTGAGGCTTGCCCAAGTCATGATCAGCTTCCCTAAATTTTTCATGGGTGCTTGAAAATACTATATATTCATGAATTATTGAGTAGAATGTCCTATGTGTGATCATTAGATCAAGCCTTGTATTGTGCTATTCAGATCTTCGGTATTCTTGCTCATTTTTTGCCGACTTGATATGTGAGTCACCAAGAGAGGCATTTCAAAATCTACCACAATAATAGATTTGTCTATTTCCCCTTGTAATTCTGTCAGTTTATGTTTTACACATTTTGAAGCTGTGTTATTAGGTACCTATAGGTTTACAACTGCTATATATTCCTTTTTCACTCTGGCTCTTGGTACTGCATTTTGGATACTTGGTTTACATCTGTCCTTTCTGTCACTAATTCTCCATCAAATTGTCTTTAATCTGCTGTATAACCTATCCATCAAGTTTGCAGTTTCAAGTATAATATTTTTTTCATTTCTGGAAATTATATTTTCTTCTTTTCAAATCTGGTTGATCATCTTATAATCACTGTTTCTTGCTCATAAGTTCATTACAGTCATTTCTTTATACTTATTAAACATCGTTATTTTATTTTTTATGTGATAATTCTAATATCTGACAGCATCTGGTCTGATTCTTCTTTCTATTTATCTCCTGACTCTTGTTCAAGATTATCCAGATTTAGCAGAAACCCTCAGTCTTAGTTGGTTTTTGTTTGTTTGGCCAGTAGAGAGAATGAGAACTCTCTCAAGCTAAAACTCCAAGAAAGGTTGTGGTTATGACTTGAAGTGATACATTTTCAGAGGAGATTTTTAAGACACCCCTTTTCAAATAAGGTCTATTCCATTCATCACCAAATGTTTCTTTGCTGCCCCTTCTGCATGGTGGGTTTATTTCTAAGTGACACACTAAAAGTATAGCCCAATGGTGTCCAAGCTGTATATGAAGTGTCTCCTATTATAATTCTTCATTTTGGTGGAAGCCCTAAAATTTATTTCTTATGCTTTGCACCCAGTGCAGTTGCCAAAAGAGAAGCTTCAGGTTATCTGGAGTCATCTGAAACTTCTGGGCAAAAAGCACTTCCATATTTGCTTACTTCCTTGAATTCTCATTTTTGCGTAGTTTTTAGCTTTGAATATTTCTCATTTTCTTTAGTTGTTCTTGGGGGATTCTAATTTGGGGTATATAATCCACCACACTGCTGGAAATGGAAGTCAGCCTATAAATTTTTAGGTTATGATATGACCAAAGTTCAGTGATGCTCTCTTGGACAACTGTCTCAGATCCAGCCTGGCATTTTTGAACCTCTCAGTAGCCGAAGCCATAGCAAGAGCTAGTGGCTGAAATGAATGGCTCCTTGCTAGTCTGGGAAGTCTGCACTTAACCAATTCCAACAGCTTTGAGCTCTCTCAAAATTTCAGACACCTGTCTCTTGTGTGTGTTTTTCATTACTGGATTAGTCAATTTATATTTAATGACCCAAAATGATAAACTTCAAGCTTATTTATTTTCTAGGCCAGAAATCCACAATTCATGTCTCTAGCATTTAGTGCTCTGTATGCTTTTCCTGTGATCATTAGGCTTCATAGGGTTTGGGAACTCTATAATTCTAATTAGAGCCTGGTTACCAGCTTATTTAAAGTATAAATCTTATTGCCAATTACAGTGGGTGAGTAAAAACAAAAACAATGAATTTTCACCCTTCTTATTACTGATTCCTTGCATTGTGGCCACCTAATCAGAAAGGGAGATGCTATATATGTAACAGGTGCATTCTTCATCTTGACTTTTGGTAAATCAACTGCATTTCTTTAGCAGTTGGGGAATTGGACCCATAACTCTTTCTGTAATAAAACATTTAATAATATAAAAGTAAGATTAAGAATCAAAATGTCTGCCCATAATGTAGTGCAAAATAATACCGGATCATTTCCAGTAAGGAACTCAATTTGAAGAAGCTGAGCATTATCTTACATGTAATAGACATTTAATAGGCATTTGAGTTTTGCCAAGATTAGATAATAAAGTCTCCTGATAGCTCATTCAGGAGCTGACAGGGATTTAGTCATTCATTCACCACCTCTTTAAAGAGTGGCCACTATGTACAAGGCACTATGTTCCAGCGTTAGGGATTCAGAAGTGAACAGAACCAGACACAGCCTCTGCGTTCATGGAGCTCGTGGCCTAAAAAGGGAGTAAACGAATCACTGTGTGATTCCAGTAGGGGTAAGTACTGAAAGGGAAGGAAGTAATGCTGTGAGTGGGTCCTCAATCAGGCTGTGGGGACCAGGTGTGTGACATTTCAGTTCCCATTGACGAGTGGTGGAAGCTGATCAGACAAGGCAGACTGGGCAGTGTGGGAGGCAGGAGGAGGAGAAGCACATTCCAGGGAGGCCAGATGTAGCCAACATTGCTTCCTTCCTTATTTCTCCTCCTTCTTCATTATTCCCTTCTGTTCATTCCGGTTTCCATCCTCAACAATAAAACGTAGTGCATAGTGGTGGTGGTAAAAGGCAAAGGAAAGAAGAGTACTGAATTATTAGAAGAGTCCCTGCATTTGGGGCTCCCTAGAAACTGGACCTCAATGAGAGCTTGGAGGCCTGGGGCGGAGATATCACCTCCTCCAGGGTACTTCAGAGTTCTCCCAACATAATAGCACAATACCAGGGGATATATCACAAAGAGCAGCCCCAAACAGGTCTACTTTAGAGATGCAGATTCTAGAACGTACAGCCAGACTCTGCTCCTTTTATCTCATCTCTTTCTGCTTTTTCTCCTGGTTCTGTCCCCACCTGGCTCCTTGGAAGTGCCCGTTCCCTGGCTTTCTGGGTTACCTCCTTCACAGTTCTTCTGCTATGGCTTTGCTTCTCTATTAGCTGCACACTGAAGTTCAGCTAAGCATCCAGACCCTCCCTCCTGCCAGCACAGGACCAAGCCTAAAAATCTGCCTCTCCAGGACTTGTGGGCAAGACTCAGATAATCTTAGGAAACCTGCTCCTTTCGCAGATAAAGAAACTTCGGTGACTTCTCTAGTGTACCACCTCTGGCCTGAGTATTTTTTCTAAAAGAAAATCAATCAAGTGTAATCCAGATATGAAGTTATTCCAGCACCATTTATGAAAAGTTGTTCCTCCCCCTGTTGGAGTGCGTTGGTTCCTTTGTTGAGTATCGATGACCACGTGAGTGTGAGTCTATTTCTGGGTTTGCAGTTATGCTCCATTGATCTGTTTGTTGATCTTTGTGACAGCACCACATAGTAATGATAACTTATATAAAGTAAGTTTAGAAGGCAGATAATGTACACTCTCCAAATGTGTTCTTCTTATGAAAAAATTGCTTCTGGATCCTTTGCATTTCCAGATAAATTTTAGAATCGTCTTGTCAACTTTGACAAATACACCCTCTGAGATTTTGACTGAAATTGTGTTGAATCTGAAGATCTGTTTGGGAAGAATTAGCATCTCACCACTACCAAGTCTCCCAATATGTGAAAGCTTTCCATTTGGCATAACTTTCCATTTATTTAGTTCTTCTTTAATTTCTCTTAGCAATGATTTGTAGGTTTCAGGGTAAAAGACTTGAACATCTTCTGTTAAAATTATTCCTATTATTTGCTTTCTGTACCTCTATAACAAAAATTTTTGTTTCATTTTCTACATGTTGGCTGCTAGCATGTAAAAATATAATCCAGGGTTTCCTGAGCTGGAGGAAAGAGAAGAGACCAGGGTTCAAAGCACAGCAAGGAGAGAAACCTCCAAGGAAGCAATTACTCCTAGAATTTTCTTCTAACCTTTTTGATCTCTGCAACATATGGCTGAAAGGGCCTTTTCTACCTTACGGAGTCTCGTCCTTCTTTCACCTCTAACACAAACTTTGATTTCAGAGAAATTTAGGTTTGACTCTTAGTTTTACCAACTGTGTGACCTTCAGCTCATTACTTCTCATCTCTGTCCATCATTTTTTTTATCTATAGGTAAATTCCTACCATTTAGGGCTGTAGTGAGGATTAAAGGAGATGCAGTGAAAGTGCCAAGGGTTCATCACTGCTCATTCCCTTCTGTTGTCCTTCTCCAGGCACCACTAACTGCCTGCTGCTCCTCAGAGGGACCCTATGCCCCCATCTTGGGAAAGCAGAGAGATGCTGTAATCATTGTGCTCTGTTACTCTTTGCAGTAAAAGCACAGCCACACAGTACCATCTGTCAACCACCAAAGAAATGTGGGGCCCAAAAACAAATGTACCTAAGAAGAATCAGAATTCCACTGGCACAAAAGTGGAAAAAGGAGTTGTTTTTCCTTCCTCCATTCATTCCAGGAAACTTTATTATGTCCCTGCCCATGCCAGGCTCAATGCTAGGGACTATATGGCATTAAAAGCATAGAACAGCCAGATTCTCCCCTCAAAGCCTCAGCTCCAACACTGGGCTGGGTGCCCAGAGCCAACAGGAGGAGATGACTTCTCCCTAAGAATCTCCGTCCTCCAGGCCCTGTGAAGTGCAGGCGTACATCGGAGAATCAGTCTCCAAACACTTCTAAAGGATGATTTTACTCCAAACTGAGAAACGAGAAGATGAGTTTAAGCAGTGGTCACATTGGAAGCATGTCTCAGCTAATTTGGAAGAGCAGACAATGGTCTAGAGTCCAAAGCAGTTTGCTCACCAAGAATGGCCACCAGATGGGGGTACTTAGAGCACATGCTCAGGAAGAGAGTTTCCCCTGTTCGATTGGGTTTTCAGCCTTCATTCTGTACTTCAGTCTGGCAATCTGGGTCTAATTTTTTTTTTTTTTCTGTCTTCTTTCCATGCCTAATGCTTTTTTAAAGTTTATTACTAGCAATTAATCTACAGATATTTACTAAGCACCTAATGTGTGCCAGTCACTGTGCTAGAACCTGAGGATATACTGTTGGCAAAATACACACAATTCCTGACTCACTGGGGTTTACAGGATTGTGAGAGAAAGTGACAACAGTCATATAACCACAAGAGTGCATGAATTATTTTCAAGCAGTGCCAAGGGCTGTGAAAGAGAAGCTCACAGGTGTGTGAGCACCTGTAGGAGGGAGACCTGGTCTGGGCTGGAGGTCAGGCAAGGCCTCTCCAACATTTAAGCTGAGAGCTGAAGGTTGAGTAGATGTTGACAAAGCTAAGTGGGTGGAAATGGGGAAGAGAAGTTTCCAGGTAGAGGGAACAGTATGTGCAAAGGTGGTGAGATGAATGGAAGGTTGGCCTACTTAAAGAACCCAGAGGCCCAGGTGGTGGGAGCCTGAGAAGGAGGAGAAGGGTGGGAAGAGGTGAGGACAGAGAGGGGCAAGGGCCTGACCTGGTCCTGGTCAGTAAGTTCAGACATTTAACTCAACAGATATTTGCTGAGCATCTTCTCTGTTCAGGCCTGTTCTAGGCTCTGAGAGTTCTCCAGAACAAGAATCAGAGTCTCTGCCCTTATGTGCTAATATTCCATAGAGGAGTCTTGTCTGATGTTACTGCAGTGGCCCAGGTTAGGAGTGGGGGTGGGAAGTGCAGGGGTGAGAATGGAATGGATTTGAGAGACAGCTCAGATGTCTTCTCCTGATGGAAACTTTCCATGGCCCCACAGGCTCCCCTGATACATGTTCTCGTAGCTCTTTAACTTTTTCTGTGCTATTACACCTCACCATTGTAACTCTACAACTGTCCAGCCATTTGCTTAGTATTTTTATCTTTCTACTCTTCTCTTGAATAAGGCTCCATGAGGCCAGGGTCCCTGACTTTTTTTAGTTCTTGCTTCGTCCCCAGCACCTGGCACAGTGCCTGGCGCTCAGTAGATACTTAGTAAATAACTGCTAGTTGGAGGAATGGATTGGCTCTTGGGGGATGAGGGGGGAATCAACCATGATTCCCTTATTCCTACTTACCCTCTGGAAAGAAGGGAAGTCCCATTTATGGAGTCAGACAGTAGTGAAGTACCATAGTTGAGGACAAGATGAAGACGACAGATTGTTTTGCCTCAAGACATGTGTTGAGCTTGAGGTATCTTTGGAGTGACATGTCAGATGAGGAGGTGGCCAGAGAACAGGGGGCTCATAAGTGCATGGATGGTGCCCAGGACTAGAAGGAGCATACTAAAGATGAATTTTAAAGTGAGGGAATAAGAGGGCCTAGGATGACCCTTGTGGTTAAAAATTCCAAGGTCCCTCCAAAGAGTCCTGAGAACATCAATTTAAAAAATGAAAAGAAGGGTTTGATACCCAATATAAAAGGGGGCTAGCCAATAGATAATACCCATTTCACTTTATACTTTAAAAAATGTAAATCCTTAGAAAGGTCCTAGAGAAATAAGGCCTAATTTGGACAAGGCATATTCAGCATGAAGACAATTAAGTTCAGCGTGAACAAATAGAGAAGATGATGCTGTATTAATTCTTAGGACTACAAAGAGCTCTTAACGTCAAGACCAAAATCTACTGCAGAATGCCTTTAAATTTCTTGAATTCTCATTTGAGAGCAGGAATGAGAGGCCTAAAGAAGGCGAACTTTAATTCAACATCGCCTGTTGGGAGGGCTAACACATTTGCTGTATAAGTGGGCTACTTCAGCCCGGGCTTCGTAAGCTATACCGCCATAAGGACTCCTAGGAATCCTGCCTGGGGTGTGAATTGCTCTCAGAATCATCATAAAGGCGTTGGAGGATATTATGCTGTCTGTAATTCAAAGGCAGCAATAACAGGGGAGTATTTAGGAATCTGTTGGTAAGGAAAGAATTGAAGAGGCTTGTAGTTTGCAACAGTAGATGTGAGGATATGAGCTAATTAAGAAAAGGGGATTTAATTTATTCTAAAGAATTGTGCCAGGGACCACAACTCCCCAGTCAAGTAACTTCCAGAGCCTGTCCAAATGAAACCACACAAAGACATCTGCCTTTTCCAGGGCTGTGTGCCCCTCAGGCGATTTATTGAAGCTGAGGAGTGAGATTCTCACTCCAGCCTCTGGAATGAGATCCCTCCAGAGACATGTAGGAGTGGCCTTGCGAACTCAGGAAGTGCAGCAAATTCCAAATAAGCCAAATAACTGTAAAAGTTCTTTTTGGCAGCTGTGCCTCTTAGACGCAAAATCATAGGGCATGAAAAGTTTTCATTCTTTCTAATCAATTTAGCTTGTGTCTCTAACTTTGGGAAAAATAATACACCATCCAGTAGGTAAGCTCTGTCTTGGAAATTGTGTATTATCAAATAGAAGCGATCTGCGTCTCACCTTTTATAAATTTCCTATGTATTAAACTTTGTCCTTTGTGTTTAAAAATTGCCTTCCAGGAACCAAAATTGGTTATATATTCTCATATAAATAAGACTTGTGTCTTTATTTATTGGATTTATTTATTTAGCATTTATGTCCCCAACTCACAATTCTGTCAACTTGCAAAAGAGAAAAGGGAAAACTTCATTTAAGCAAGGATTTGAAAGAGGGAAGGAGCCTGGCAGAGGAGGGTAAAGCAGGATGAGGGTCATGAAAGAGTGTGTCCTTTTCAGGGGCAGCAGAGCTGCTCTGGCTGAAGCATAGGGTGCATTCCTGAGGGCAGGTAGGATAGTTGGTGGGTGATGTTGGGAATCTAGGAATGTGTAGAGCAAGACAAGTTTGAAATGATGCAAAGCGTGGGGAGGTGTGGGAGTGTATTCCCATGTATGTCTTTATTAGAGAGGTAAGAATGATCCCCTCTCACCTTGCTTCCAAGGATTCGCCAAGAAGGGATTGAAAACTGCTTGGAGAGCACTCTAAGAACTTACTCAAACCTCTTCCTATTTAAGTCAGTAAGATTCTTCCTTCCCTGTGCCCCTATCGTGAAAAATAAGAGAAGCATAATTTTTATAGCAAAAGCAAACAAAAAGAATAAAACAAAACTGGAACTTCCTGGTCCATGGTAGAACTAGGGCAAGAGGAGTCTCCGTTGCCTTTGTAAGACTGTGTATGTCCACAAAAGGCATGCACACAGATGTCCATAGCAACTTTATTTGTAGTAACCCCAAACTGGAAACAACTAAAAGTCTATCAGCAGGAGAACAAGTACATAAATTATGGTGTATTCACGTAATGAAATACTATATGGCAGTGAAAAATAAGGAAATATAGATACATGTAGCAGCATGGATGAACACACATGATGTTGAATCAAAGAAGCCAGACACAGATGGGCACGTACTGTATGATTCCATTTATATACAGTTCCAAAATGATCAATTTGATCTATGATGAAACAAATCAGAATAGTGATTGCCCTTGGGGGAAGGAGGGATTACTGAATGGGAGGGGACATGAGGGAGCATCCTGGAGTGATTAAAATGTTCCATACCTTGATTAGGTGGTGGTCTTACAGAAGTATGCATATGTAAAAATTCATTGTGAGTGACACTTATGATTAGTGCACTTTATTATATGTAAGGTATACTGCCATAAAATAAACTTTTAAAAAATTAGTTAGGACATATACCCTGCCTCTGCCATGTAACAGCTGTGTGGCTACTGGCTAGTTGGCTGAGTATCTCTGAGCATCATTTTCCTTATCTGAGAAATAGTGGTTAATGATACTGGATTCATAATGTTAACGATTAGAGGAAGGATGAATTTTGCCCACCATGGTGTCTGTCACATGGTTAGGAGGCTCCCAATGACAAGAACTTTCATTTCTTTCATTATAATGGTCTGTAGTCCAGAGCCCCTGGCTCTGATGGCACAGCTGGGAAGTCATGCTGAGTCCCTGCAGGTGTGCCAGAAGATAGCATTTCCTGTGACAAGGACATCGCTTCTGATCATACTCATAAAAGTATTCCAGCCACACTTTTTATTGTAGTAGAGCATTTTCTAAGCATAAGTGGAGAAAATTAGGAACTGCTAGATGAGGCTTGTGGGTGATACTCGAGTGAAATGAAAACCAGATAAATTCACTGGCTGATTTTGAGGAGAAAAAAAGGTCATTCTCTGAGAATCATGCTAGCGTGTGTCATTGAAAACACACAACTTGGAAAATCAGACACATCCAGATACATTCCAAGACACGTCATAATTAAACTTGTAAAAACTAAAGAAAGAGAAAAAATCTTGAAAGCAGCCAAAGAGATACAATACATTCTTAAAACAGAAGATCAATTCAGGTAATGGCAGATTTCTTATATAAAACCGTGGAGGCCAGAAGGAAGTGGCACAACATTTTTCAAGTGCTGAAAGAAAAGCGCCGTCAACTGCAAAGTCTATATCTGGGCAAATTATCCTTCAGAAATGAAGGGGAAATCAAGAGATTCTCAGAAAAAGGAAAACTAAAAGAATTTGTAGTTGGCAAATAGATCCCTAAAGACTGGCTAAAGGAATTCTTCAAACAGAAAGGCAACAATAAAAGAAGGAATCTTGGAGCATCAGGAAGAAGCAGGAATGCAAAGAACTGAAATGTGGGTACACATGATAGACCATCTTTATAAATCATATACAATGACGGAAACAAAAACACGTGACACCATCTGATACTCAAAACAATGACATTTGAAAGTGGGAAAGGCAAATGACCTAAATGAAAATAAGGTTTCCACACTTCATCTGAAAGTGTTAACACCAGTAGACTGTGATAAGAAACATACCCAGAGCCACTGCCGCAAAAACTATACAAAGAGATACGCTAAAAAACCCTGTAATAAATCAAGGTAGAATCCTAGAGGTAACTCACAAGAAAGCAGGAAAGGAGAGAGAAACTAACAATAACCAAAAGAAACAATGGCCGAAGAAAGTGCTGAAGTTTGCAAAATCTGGGGAAATTGTCTTCCTGCATTCTTGGAAAGTTCTACGTCCTCACAGCAGAGCCCCAGTACAGATTCCAAGACAATAACTTCTCACCCTCTGGAAGGTCCACTCTAACCAGTGTGTCCCACAACAACCCAGAGAGAATGGATGTGGTTCTGTAAGTGACCTGAACTACTCTTAACTTGGCAGCCACCTTAAAACAAAGTTAAAGAGCTTGCTTTTCACTATGTGGAGGCTGCCTTTTGAAGGATGAAAAGATTTTGTGGTGGTAGGGATTTCCCACCTTGAGCAGGACCTCCCCAGCATGGAAAGGGGCTGCAGCTCAACCCACAGCAGGGTCCTGTTCACCAGGGGTGGGGATGGGAGGCTGGGAGAAGGAGCTGCAGGGCCCGCCCCAACGGGTCACCAGGGTGGGACCTGCTGCTGTGGGCCAGGTGCCAGGACAGGGCAGTGTGAACCGGCTCCCCTGGCCATTCAGAAGCCTGTCCCCTGCCTCACACTCAGAGTGCCAGCCCTGCCATCAGACACCCCTGGCTTGGGCCCTTCCTAGCTCTCTGCCCCTCAGTCCAGTATTCATCAAACAGAACTGACGCTGCTTTGGGGAAGTGCTGGGAGAGATAAATGAGGCAGCCCTGAGCTACTGCAGTAGCCTCCAGTGCATGCTCCCCAAGGCCAGGTGCAGAGAAGAGACTTGGACAGCTGTGGCCCCTGGGAGGCTCAATCCAGAAGGAAGAAGGTAACAGCCACTGAATCTCAGGGTGGACACTGAGGTTGGTTGGCATTCAGAGCTCTAGGGTGGGGACAAGGGAAGCCAGGCCCTGTGCCCTGAGCCCAGGATGAAACTGGGGGCAGTCAGGGAATTCATAATGTATACAGGCATTACCAGTGAACTCACCCTGGGCCATCGCTACGTGGCTGGAAACAGAACCATGGCAACTAGTGCTGGACGCACAGGGGCATGATGGTCCCCACACAGGGAGGCCCCAGGAGGGAAGCAGGGCAGGTGACCCAGTGTGGTCATGAGGGGGAAGCGATGTGGCCCAGTTGGCTTGGGTTCTAACACCGGCCCCATCTGTCCTTGGGCAAGGCTCCAAAGCCTCACTTTCCTCCTCCATCGGATGAGGGTGCTAACAGTCCCAGCCTCACAGCGCTATGGACGTGAGTCAAAGAGAGGCACCTGCCAGGGCTCAGCCCAGCAGCTAGCTCATAGTAAACACCAATAGCTGTTATTATTACTGTTGTTATTGTGGCTGTCACTGGGGAGTGAGCCAGACAAGTAGATCATAGCACCAAGAGTACAAACTGAAATGTGTGCTTCAAGAAGGGAGTGTGTTATGAGACTCCAGATTTTAGTTCTGTTACAGAGAGCATTTGTCCAGCGTGAATGTGTCAGGTTAAAAAGCTGAAGGGAGAGGGCTGGCCTGGGGTCAGTGGTTTCCTGGTAAATATTTAACAACCAGCTCTCTAAGTATAAAGAAAAGTTTGATTTGAAGCATTTGCCAATTTCCATAGTGTAAGTATTCCCACCATATATGTTTTTAAGCTACCAACATGTCATCGCTGAACACAGTGCTGGGGAGAGATGCTCACAGTCAGCTCTCCTGAGCCAGCACAAGCCTGACCCAGCATACCACTGCCTGGGGTGCAGCAGGGTGTTTCCAAGAACAACAGGAAGAGACTCCTGCTCTCCAGGATCTCAGGTCTAATATGGAAGACAGGAAAGCCCCAACCATAACCTTACATAGTTTGTGTCGGTGCTGGGAGAGCACCCAGAGGCAGTGGAGAGGCCCTGAGGTGTGAGCCAGGAAACCGAAGAGCATCCTGGGGTCGGAGCCTGTTCAGCAACAGATGAGAGAGGCTGGGCTGGGCTGGGAGGGAGTATAGGGCCCTGCCCAACATGGCCTTCTCAGCCCTGTTAAGGAGAATAAAGAACAGCCATCAGGTGCAGAGGTGTGACACACTCAGATTCATGTTTTAGGAGGATGCCTCTCAGTGCTGTGTGTAGAAGGGCTCAACTGGAGGCAGGAAGACAGGACAAGGCTGTTGCAGTCATCTCTGGCAGGGATTGGGGCCTGGACTTGGTAGTGGGCATGAGAATGGAAAGACACAGATAGATTTGACAAAGATCTAGGCATGTGGGCAGCAAGGGAGTGGGGAGGAGTCAGGAGTGCTGCTGTGACTTCAGCTTGGCCCCTGGATGGATGCTGGAGTCGTTCCCAAGGAGACAACCCAGGAGGAGCAGTAGCTCACAGGGAGGGTGATGTGTGAGTGTGAACCTCTCATCCCCCCAGCATAGATGCCCAATGGGACTGGGAGAGAGAGCCAGACAGGGAGTGTAGAACAAATGGTAGCCATCAACATCTGAATGCCTAAATCCCAAACTGGACCCCAGGTCATTAAGAAGAATTAGCCATTTCTAATTTCACACTTAAATTTAAGAAGCATTTTTGCTTGGATTATGTAGTTTTAACCTCTCAGGCATCCATAAGGTATGTGGAGCCAATATTTCAATTTTGTAGTTGAAGAAATTGATGCTTGCACAGGTTGTTATAACATCATCCTTTCTCACTGATAGCCCTCAAAAGCCATCTTTGAGCTTAGTAACTTTCCATGCAGGTTCTTAAGACTCCAAGATGCTCTCCTGGGCATGAGACAGGGATGTATTCACATAGCAGGAAAATTTTGGTCCTAGACACAGTTGGAATATGCCAAAATGCAAGAAGTGATTATTTGACTTTGTGGCTCAAAAAGAATCAATTCAAACAAGACCAAAAACAAACAAACTAAACTAAAAAAGGCCATGAGAATTTACAGAATGTTTTCCAAGTTTCTCGGAAATGTAATCATCATCATAGAGCCTTTGTACATTAGTTCTGAGGGAGATGCCTCTCTTTGTTGGATGTTTCTGGGCTTATTGTATATAATGGCCTTGGCAATGGATTGTTTATGCAGAATTGCATTTGCTTCCCTAAAAGCCACTTTCTATAGATTTGTTTTCTTCTATAAAATTATATACAAGATCTTCAGGCCAAGATATGTGTGGATGTGTGAGAGCCTGTGAATCTATTTCAATGGCACAAGGTCAAGGAAAGTCACTTCCTATACTGCGTGCACCTCTAATAAAATATATATATAAAAGTGCTTCTCTCCATCCTTTTATATTTGACTTTGGAACAATCACTCTCAAGAGTTTATTAATAAGTACCCAATATGGTGTTACTAGATGCTGAAAAACACTCCATGAATACTTGTTGCATCCACAATTTCACCAAGAAAAAGCAATATATTTAGTTTTATTTCTAGTCAGACTTTTTTCTTGCTTGGTGAGCTTTGAGACCTTGTGCAAAATCCCTGACCTTTCTGGGCCTCCCCTGTGAAGATAACTATGATCAGGGCCCCCTGTGACACATTCCTCAGAGCGCTTGGGGGCTGGCTAGTGAGGAGTTGGAACAATGTTCTGTGCTGAAATTTGCCGATGTTGTGAAGGGTGGTGATTGTGTTCAGACAACACCATACACATGGACTTAGAGGGCAGTGTAACTCCCCAAGATGGTTGAAGAAAAGAGGAAGAGAAGGGGCAGCAGAGCAGTTTGCCTTTGCACGTAGCACGTACTCACCCGGCATGAGGCTAAAATCTGGGGCGAGAGCCCTTTCTCCTTGTTGACCAGCCGAACTTTCTCCTGTCACCATTTCTGCTGAAGGATGGTTTCTAGTCTCCAAGACAGCTGTAAGTGTTCCAGGATAGAGTTTCACTTTTAGGAAAGGAAAACCTAACTCAGCTGACCAACTTTATTCATTTTTAACTCATTGTCTATCAAACCGGCTGGCTTATGCACTTCTTTGCCCAGAGCCATTTCAGAAATGTCTTTCAGGAATAAAAGGCTGTAAGGTGACACCTTATGTGGCTCTTGCATCTGTGCCTTTCTTTCCTAGTGCCCACTTCCTATGTGTATATCTATGGAAGACATACAGTGTTGAGCTGTATTCTAGTGGGGTGGGGCTAGGGAGCATTCAGTAGGTGCCACATAAAAGCTCCGTCCTGAGACACTCAAGTGGAGCAGAGGTGGGTGCTCAGGAAGCAGTGAAGGGGATTCCTCTTCTTTCTTTCAGTTGTGGTTTCTCAGGTGTAGACTTCAGGAAGACCATATTAGTGCTTCCAGGTAAGCTGGTGCACGTGGCGCCTGCCCTGTGGACTGGCGCTCCTCAGCAGGAAGCAGGTCTGTGCCCATCAAGGAGCTGATCCAGACGAAGTTCCCCTCTGTGTTCACCTCTCTCTTGTGGCTCTGGAGCCTCCATCCCAGTCTTGGTTAGGCCCTCTGGCCTGGTGTCCCAGAGATCTCCCCAGCTGGGCCACTGAAGGGGGTCAGCAACTCACGGAGAGACCATTAGGTTGAGACCACAGAGTTTGGGCTTCTTGATCCAGATGCTCCAACCTGGGAAAACCTTTCCTTCCGGGGCCAGCCACTTTTTTTAAATTAAAAAATGTGGTATTTCCCTGCAACAATAGTTTTAATGGCCGTGTGACAAATCAAGGACAACCCAGACCTCCCATGTTTGATTTAAATCACTAGACATACATTTTAGCAGACAATTGCTAAGTATATTCGTAGTGAGCTTAGACTTTGTCTGAGAAAATAGACAAGAATGGTTTCATGAGTATTAGCATCATGGCATGGGGCATCTTACTTGTCACTTCTAATTCTCACATTTTATAACATGCTTGATCTACAAATTGGACTGCAGGATTCTTGTCCGAGCTGCATCAAGGACTGGGGAGAGTAGGGGGAATTTAAACTAGATAAAGGCTCTGTCTTGATGGTTTCCTCCTCTTCCCAGAACCTCCCAGAAGGAACATTTCATGCTAACATTGCCCAGGGAAGCCTTCACTTTCCTCTCTCACCCCCGTAACGGTGCAAAGGATTAAAATTGCATAGAAAGCGATGACATTGCAAAGAGACACACTGGAATCCATTTCAGAAGCTATAAATTGCTCATCTGAGGCTCTGTAAGCCTGGAAATGGACTCTGCTCTCGCCGTGTCTTTTCCGCCGAGTGTGTTTACATTCCTTTCCCCGGACCTGCGAGTCTATGCTCCCTGAGGACAGGGGCCATCGCCACTGTGTGACTGCAAAGGGGATGCTCCTAGAGCTCCAGGTCTCCTTCCCTTGAGGTTTTGAAATCACCACTAACTCTTGACTCCGAGACCCTGCCTGAGGTCTTTGCTGCCTTTTCATGGTCAGCACCCCAAATCCCCCAAAGATATCTTCCCCAGATGCTCTCACCCCTCCTGGGTTCTCTCTCCATTTCCCCTTGATCACAACCAGCTGCCAGGAAAGACTGTGAAAGGTATTCACCCCACACTGTAAGGGATGGGTATGTCTCCCCAAATCCTGATCCCAGGTGAATTTTACTTTCACAGGCAAATCCTTAAGCTAACTAGGTGTATTCTAGAAGATTCGGGACTTTATCCTGGGATGGTTTCAGCAGTGCCTGGGGCTGTCTTGTCACATGTGGCTCAGGTTGGTGACTCAAAGAAAGAAGAAGAAAACTGAAAGTCATGACACACTTGCTGAGCATAAGGCATGTTGTGTATGTTAACTCACCAAACCCTCAAAAAGCCTGCAAGGTGAGTATTATCCTCATTTTACAGAGTGGGAGACAGGCTCAGAGAGGTTAGTAATCTGCTCAAAGTCACTCAGCTAATAAGGCACTGAGCCTGGGTTTAGAACCCAGTCTATTTGACTCTGAAACTTGCCATCCTTCCATTGTCTCACTCTGCTTACCTGGGGGCGCGAGGCCACCATCACCAGTTTTCAGAGGTGAGTCTATCTCAGATGCTCCCACCCCAGGAAGTTTAGTCTACTAGTGGGCTTCCTGTCCTGGGAGGTCTGGACCCTTTGGTAAATCACAGCCTTGTAGTTAGTGACCGCTGCCTGCCATGGAGCTGAGGCCTAGGCCTGCTACCTCTGGCCCTCTGAGGGGACTGGAAGAAGGTCTGCCATCCCCCGCTAGCAGCTCCTGCCCCAGCACCAGGATAACGGTGTGCCTTTACCTCTGCAGCTCAGCATTGCTCAGACACAGAGGTGAGATGCCCCAAGCTGTCCCAGTTTGCATCTCTCCTAATCTCTGTTCTTAGCCTCGCTGACACAACACCTTTGCGACTGCATGCAAAACCAGCAACAACAATTTGCTTCAAACTCCTAATTACCCAGAGGCAACCCATCCATGTTTTCTTTTGCTCCTAAGATAAGGACAAAACTCCTCAAGGTCCAGCAAAGGCCACAGGGTTGATCCCACCTGCTCTTCCACCTCTCTCTCTGTCTCTCACTCCCCCCAACCCTGTCCCTCTCTCTGTCTCTCTCTCTGTCTCTCTCTGTCTCTCTCTCTCTTTCTCTCTCTGTCGTCAGACTCAGAAGGGGGTGTCTCTCTCCGTCCTTCTGACTCCCCCATTTCCAACTCCACAAGTCCTTTTCACCTGGTGTTTCCTCCGTCTGGAATGCTGCCCCCTCCCTCCCTCTTCACATGTTCAGTTCTTATTCTGCTTTCAGACGTCCACTCCATAGCCACAATCCCCTTGTCACAGATTGTCATCAAGCAAGTCTGCATTCATTTGATGTTTACCCCACTGGATTATAAGCTCCCTCCCTGTTTTTGCCCACCATGTTGTCCACAGTTTCTGGCACATAATCAATGCTTAACAAATACATCTTGAGTGGCTGATTACTCATTTCATTCTTAGAACAATCCTAAGAGGTAAGACTGCCCCTTTTGCAGATGAATAAATGGAGACTTAGAGAGATTGCACTGAGATTTAAGGCTCAGTTCTTCTGTCTCTCAAGCTGGTGTTTGTTACCCAATGACAGCTCTATGCCCTGGCTCTTCAGTCCCCCATTGGTGTCCCTATCTTGGCTTCTGGATTAAGGCTGTCCAGCTCCTCCTCTTTGTAGCACATGGATATCTGTTGCTGGCATGTTGGCTGTTCATTCAGGCATCTCCCTCCCTGGTGACTGTAAGTCCCCCAGGGGCAGGAGCCTTGTATTTAGTCACCTCCTCCCCCAGCACATGTCACTATACCTGCCCAGCACATTGTGGGTTCTCAGTAGGAGTTTGGGAATCCCATTCACCTCTGTTTCAGCTAGGCCTCTATGGATCACCAGTGATGGAAAATCCAACCTGACCTGGCTTTAAAAAAAGGGAATGTATTAGCTTGTGTAATTGAAGAAGTTCAAGGGTAGTCTGGCTTCAGGTTCTGCTGGATTCAGAGTTCAAACTGTACCTTCAGGACTCGGTTTCTTCCCTTTCCATTGCTTTCTGCTGATGGGCTGCAGTTTCAAACTTCTCACAATAGCAAGATGACAGCCAAAGCTCCAGCCCCTCCCTTCTCTCAATGACACATCTTTAGAAGCCACTCCACTCCCAGGGCTGCACGAAAGTCCTAGGCATGGCTCACATTGACTTGATTTGGGGTCATCTGTCCCTCCCTGACGTACTCACTGTGGCTGGGAGGAGGGAAAGACACCTGATGAAAGCAAAACCCACTCTTGGAGCTGAGAGTCAGGTCAACTCCACCAAAGAGTGCGAGCGGGGAGTGGGGAGAGGAGGTTTCCCAAACATTGGGGTACTGTTTTACCAGGAAGTGGTTTAATGGATGCTAGGCCCTGAAAGCAAGATTTCCACTACAACCTCTTTTTACAGTTTCCCAAACTGACCTCACACCTCCTGCAAACTTGACTAGTCCAGCGCTGTTACTGTCCTTTGCAAGGATAGAGCCTGACTCCCCCTTCCTCACATCCCTTCCGGGAAGACTTCACCAGACTTGGAGCTGTAAACAGATCCTGGCATCCTCCCTCGCTGAGCAGGGAGGGTGAGTCAGCTTCCAGCTGCTGCCTGCATGGCTGTGCTGCTCTGAGAAACCCCAGCTAATGTGAGACCACCGGTCTCCTGAGTGAGGACCACTCCATCCAGCTTAGAGCCAGACGTTCAGATACCCAGAGGCAGAGGCCCTGACTGGAGGGGTAGGACCCTGAGGGCCTCCTGATCCTCTGCCTTCAGACTCGGGGAATCCAGCCTGGCTCTTCAGAGTCAGCCAGAAGGGAGAATTCCCCAAAGCCCCTGACAGTGCTTCTCTGGGGAGCTCAGGGAGCTTTTTGAGAAATGTGTAGGCAGAGGCTGTGTAACAATCCAGCCACTGGGTACAGCTGCCACACACACAGAAGCAACACACACACACTCACAAACACATAGACATGTACTTACACATACACACACACCCCACAAATACTATCTCCCCGCCTCCCGCTCTTCCTTGCTCTCTCTTCCCCCTTTCCTTTTTTACTCTCACATACTCACAATATGCTCTTACGCAATGTTTTTCTTACATACTCCACAGTCCCTCTTTTCCCTCCTCCCTCTCTCTCCCCATCCTTCTTTCTCTCACACACATATACATGATATGCCTAGTGTTTCTCTGTCTGGTTCTCTCACACATGCACACTCCTCCTTCTCTCTCACACACATAGAAGCTGTACAACATAACACCTCACCCCTCCCTCCCTCTTCCCCACTCCCCCAACATACACCCCCCAACCCCCCCGCCAAACCCTGAGCCCTCAGACCATATCTGTGACCACTGACCCTTCAATGGTTGGCCTCTATGAGTTTTCTCAGGTCATTCCACCTCTGGATACATCCTGAATGGCAGTCAAATCCTAAACTTATGTCCCATCTTCAAAGATTGGACTCACGCTCTCAAGTAGTGCCTCAGATAAGAAAACTATGGTTAGAGAAGGGAAGTGATCTGAGTACACAGCCACTATAGGTGAGAGGTGGGGATGGAACCCAGCTCTTTGGACCCCTGGGCTAGTGTTTTTAATGACTCTCTTCTGATTTAAAGTGCATCTCCATGTCCTGAATCCTCACTGTATGATGGGGGAGACACTGTGAGGATGAAGTCATCTTTAGCATATGACAAAGGTGGCATGATAAACTGATAGGGAGATCTCTGAAAATGGTTTTGAGTCCATCAGTTTAACTCCCATCCAACAAAACCCTCATCTAAGAGACCAAAGAAATAAAAGGTGGTTTTCAATGGGTTTATGTCAGCTTTGGCCACAGGGGTGACCATCCCAGGCCAGAATTTCTGCATGATTTCATGCCAAGGGCTGCAGAGAGGGTGTCTGGACCAGCCTCAGGGGAGCTGCTGTGACAGCAGGGTGGAAAGTGGGGTTCAGTCCAGCAGATTCTCCCAGAGCTCCCCTCTCAGAGCAGTGGAGCTGAGAGCACAGGCAAGGATGAAGCATTGGGCAAAGGCATCAACATCTTTGAAAAGATGAAAACTTTCTTTGCCAGGCAAAATGACAACTGTAAGAAAAATTCGGGCATTTTGAGATGCAGCATCTGTGCTTCTTGGCAAAGCCCCTGGTTTAGTGTTTGGGTGAGGCAGTACACTCCGCCCATCGTCCTAACTCCTTGCTTTCTGCATGAGTGTGCCTTGATATCAGTGGGCCTGCCAACCCCCGGAAAAAAGGCTCATCTGTTGCCATGGAGGCTTTCAACTTTTTCAGAGGCTGGGCCTTGAATCTCTGCCTTTGCAAAGAGATTCCACTACCAGCAACAAAAAAGCTTATGGAAATGGGAAATTAGTTTTCTGTATAAAAGCTGACATTATTGAGAGCTTATTCTATACTGAATTACTCTTCTAAACACTCAGTTACCCTCATAACAACTCCCTAAAGGTTTACTGCACCCATTTTACACATGCAGAAACTAAGGAACTTGCCTAGGGTCTCACAGCTTGGAATTGGAGGAGTCAGGATTTGCACCCAGGCAGGCTGGCTCCATGCATGGCACTCTTACCCCATGTATTATCATGCTCTCAAAAAGTGAGAAATCTGCAGACTTTCTAAAGGATGAATTCTGGGGTGCTTAGTTGGATCCTGGTCAGTGGTTTCAATTTTGGTGACAAAAAAAAGTCCCCCTCTAAAAGCAATTTATTCAAGGCTTCTCTTGAGAGATATTTTTGGCTCTATACAGATGGAGTAGATCTTTCTATTCAAAGCCCTTACATCCACCATGGGGGATAATGCTGAAATAAACTACTCTCCCCTCAACCTACACACCAAGATCTTTGGCCAGGCTCCGCTCTGAAGGTGGGGACTGGTAGCAAATGTGCACGATTCCCATCCCTGAAGGAAGTGTCCCACAGCATGGCACCTGGAGCTCACAGCCTCCGGAGTTTTCTTTGTAGGCAGAAACCTGCAGGGGCCTGGGAACGCTGCAGAAGCCGTTTGTAGATCCCGTCTGCTCAAACTTGCACGCTGGAAAGGGGACTCGTGATCCTCTGTTGACAGCATGGACAACAGGGCTGGTGCAGACCTTGCAAAAGACGAGCTCAGTGACTTAAGGAGAACAGAAATGCTGCTAGAGGAATTCAGCCAGGAGATTGTTAGAGAATTCTGCTGTTCCTTTCGAAGCAACCGTGGAAACTCTGATCCGAGTTTATTACTGCACTCACTTGTAAGTCAGAGTTGGCCAGCACTGTCACCACCAAAATGAAAATTCTTAATAAATTGGCAGGTCAGCTGCCTTGCATTTGGCTCTGTCAGAGACCACTCCATGATTTATACTTATTTTTCTAGTCAAGCCACAGCAACAGCATTTTTTTGAGATTTATATTTGAACAGAAGTACATTAACTTCATGTTTGATTTGCGGAATATAAATTTGTTTTCATTTTTGTAAGAAGTGGCTGTTGATTTCTGCATGAAAATGAGTGGATGATGCATGCGCCTTTTCAAAGTTTGTGTTTATATCCTGCACGTGTGAAGAAAACTTATTTCTAATGCAATACATTCCATAAAAGTGTAAGCAGAGTTTTGCACATATGCATTTGTCTGGAATAAAAGGACCCCTCGGCAGAGGATGCGGTTAATTGGCAGTGGACAAAAAAGAATCCATTTTTCTTCCTTTCCTGCTTAACACCCTCAGTGTATCTGTAGGTCCTTTCCTCAGTAAGTGCTATGTAAACAGTGGTGCGCTGTAAGCAGAGTACCCTGGGTCCTCATAAATATTCTGAATCATGCACACATACTCACACACAGACAGGAGCTAGTGTGATGACTTGCAGAATATTCTATCTACCACTTCACAATAAAGGGGTATGCACACTCTTCACAATCCTGCCCAGATCCTTTAGAGAGAAGCTTCCCCAAGTCTTTCCTGTCAAATGTTCTGCTCCCTTCTCTTTGTGTGTGTGTGTGTGTGTGCGTGAGAGAGAGAGAGAGAGAGAGAGAGAGCAGGAGTCACGAGTCAAGAACTCACGGTTTCTTCAGTGCCAGAATGCAATCTTATTTGAAAAATCTACTCTGGTTTTGGACAGAGAACAGATTGGCCCAGCTGAGAGCTGGCATTTGGAATCGCACCGAGCAGTTAGGCAGCTTTTCTTGTAGAACTTTTTTTTCTGGTGACCGCCTGAATTTGTCGTGCCTGCACAGAAGGGAGGGGCACTCACAGCAGAACAGGAGGGACATGCAGGGGCACATGTCAAGCAAGTGCCCGGGGTTACAAATAAGTGTTCTGTGACAGCTCCTTCATGATTTGTGTGGTCTGAGAAAAACATTATCCGTGCTTATTTTTAAGAGTACTTTACAGATGAGGTGCTGCTAATATTTGAGCACTAAAATATGCAAAAGTGTGGTAATTTGGTGCACTGCGAGCTTGATCTCTTTTGATCTTTTCGACACGGTTGGGCATGGGGATGATGCCCATTGTACAAATGAGGACACTGAGGCTTACAGAAGCAAAATAATTTGCCTTTGGCCACAGCTAGCAGGCAGTCATGTCCACTCCGTCACACTGTAACGGTCTTTACACACACACTGGAGTCAACATGAATTGGGTAAAATATGTGCACACACCCTCGGGCACCACGGGGAAGTGTGCCTGCTTGCACTACCCGAAAAGATGCTCTGAGATTTCTCTTCCCCTCTGTCCAGTCTCCCGCTGCCGTGGGAAGCATGTTTGTGTTGAGAGCATTTAGCAAGGCAAACACATGTGATGGTCTGCCTGATGAGAAAGCACAAGATGAAACCACATCTTCGGTTTTTCCGTATCACAGAATCTTGAATTTGCAAAGCAAGAAAGTAGAAAAATACATGTAAAAATTCACGTGACATTTCCTCCACAAAGTTTTATTAAACTGGGCAGCTTTAAACGAGCTTTGGTCCCTCTGCCTCCCCGTCGCACACGTGTTGATGGGTTTTTCTCAGCTTGGCTGCCTGAGACTTCACAGCTCTCTGTCACCTCCCTTCTGAAGCTGGTAATAGAAACAGATGATGGCACTGTGCTGTTCCTTCACTCCAAGATTGCTCTCCGCCCGGAGCCCCGTGTCTTCCTAGGAAGGATTCCTGGGCTTTTCTGGCCATGAAGACAAAGAGTGAAGATTTGGGGGCTCCATTGCCTGTGTCCTGGCATTCAGTTCTCTCTTGAGACACTTGAACTAGATCTGGGTAGAAGAACTTGGCAGAAAGAAAACCACTGCTTCCGGTAATTTTCATAATTAAACAATGTTGACTTGTCCTTTATTTCACAGTTTACTACTATTGATTATTTACTATAATCTTTATTATAGGCTGCCTGGTTGTTGTCACTGATGTTTTCCAACAGAACTGGCTCATTTGTTTTCTATTTGGTGCATAAATTTTCAGCATTTTGCGTATGAATATCTGTGCAAATGTTAAGAAATGGATTTTAAAGGACATTTTGTACTATTGGTTACATTTCAAAAATATGGGGGAAAAAAGTACTTCTTCTCTCTTTGTTGATTGTTTTACAAAAACAGGTAGAATTTTATTCTGCTGCTGATAAAACAGAGAGCTGATGTGGTGAGAGTGTTGTCATTGGAGCTGCCTTCTCTGCAGATGTGCCATCTCTGAGTCTGTGGCTGGACTCCTTAGTTTATGCCTGTGGGAAAGGGAAAGAGCATCTGAATTTAAGGACATTGACTTATTCCAAGCTAACCCTACACACTGGTTTTTGGGGCAGCAAATGATGAAACATGTATGCTCTTGGGGATTTCCTTAGTTAGGCTTGGATTTTCACAGAGCAGCCACAACATGATAACTGTCCATCACCCAGAAGGGACATTGAGAGATTTCTCAGGGCCCCAAAGCTAAGAACTAAATCCTCAGATTTTTTATTTATTTTATTTTATTTTAATCAAAGTCATAAATGTACATACTTTAAAAAGTCACCCAGTTCTCTTGATTTATTATAAAAAGCAATAGACCCTTGCCCCACCCCCAACCCGTTCCTGCTTGCTAAGTACAACCATTTTCAACTTTTAGCTTTCTTTTGGTATTTATCTCCAAATTTCTAAATAGCTTGCTTACATTGCTTTTTTCTTTAGATATCTCATTTCCTACTGTGAAAAGGCTTTATTCCCTTATACCTCCAGCCTCCCAACACATACGCATCCCCCTTCCCTCCATTCTCCCAGTATATTAATAACATAGTCTTTGTTAGATCAGTTTTCAGTGTTTTATTATTGTGACTATAAAAAACAGCTTTCTGGTATTGCTATTGAGTGGTCCAAAGTCATTCTGATATTTGATCCTTTGCACGTGGCTTTTTCCCCCGTCTCCGAAAGTTTGTAGGATCTTCTCTTTGGTCTCAGTGTTATAAAATTTCACAACAATGTACTTTCATTTGGGTCTTTTTCCTCCATTGTACTGGGCCTTAGAGAGCTATTCTACTTTGAAAACACAGCTCTTTCAGGCTTGGGAAATTTTCTTCAATTATTCCTTTCATTATTTTATTTCTTCCATTTTTTTGGTTTCTTCTGGAACATAGCTTTTGAACCTCACAGATTAATTCTCTAGTTTTCTTTTTCTCCTGAATTCTCCCTTTGTCCTTTTGTTCTATTTTTGGAAGGTATCCTCGACTTTATGTTCCATCTTATCTACTAACTTTTAATTTCCACAATAACTTTTTTTTAAATTTCTAAGCATTATTTTTGTTAGACTTCCTTTCAGAATGTAATGTTGATGCTTCAAAAGTTCAATATATTCCCTTATTAATATTTTTGGAATTTTCTCCTTTGAGTTTCTTTTTTCTGCTTGTTTTTGTATTTATCTTTAATGATAGACACTTTGCTCAAGTATCCAGTGTTCTAGGACTGTCAGTTCATCTTTAACAGTGAAGCACTGAAAGCTGATTTGAAGACCATTGGGCCTGAGTAGGGCTTGTTGGCTGGTGGGCTTCGGCCTAAGATGATCTGGCTAGGTGGTTTTATTGGGGGAACAGTTAGTAGGGTTTTTTTTTGTTTTTTTTTTTTTAAGATTTTATTTTTTTCCTTTTTCTCCCCAAAGCCCCCCGGTACATAGTTGTATATTCTTCGTTGTGGGTCCTTCTAGTTGTGGCATGTGGGATGCTGCCTCAGCGTGGTTTGATGAGCAGTGCCATGTCCGCGCCCAGGATTCGAACCAACGAAACACTGGGCCGCCTGCAGCGGAGCGTGCGAACTTAACCACTCGGCCACGGGGCCAGCCCCAGTAGGTCTTTTTTTTTTTGAGTTGGTTAGTTTCCCCAGAGAGGAATGTTCCAGTCTCCTGCTAGGGATGTAAGTCTGACTGTCAGTTTAGAGGAGCCCAGTGACAGAGGAGGGCCAAGGCCAGACCCAGGATTCAGCATGGGAGCTTTTGCTCAACCCATCTGTTTTCTGTGGGTGCCACTGCCCTTGATATGCCTGGAGCCTGGTCCAGTTGTCTGTATCAGCCTTTCTAGAAGTAAACATTTCTAGAAGACTAAGCAGAATCTGCTGAGATGGAGGAAGGCAGTTGCCTGGTTGAACAGGGTGTAAAAGGGAACCTGGGGGTCCAACTACTTCAACCACTTGCATGCCCACTTCTAAAGGTAACTGATGCTTGGAATTCCTGAGCCTTGATGGGGTTCTGATGTGAGAATTGGGCTTCCCCCACTGCGGCATCAGGATTCAGCTTCTCCTGGGTACTGACTCATGTTCTTATGCCTCTTCTGCTTTCCGGCTTCCCAGATGTAATTCCTGTAGCCTCTGTAGGAGTTTTGGCTTTTGTACCTTATTTGTATTTTAATAGGATTTAGGAGAGAGCAGAAGTAAATGCATGGGTTTAATTTACCTTGTTCACCTGGAAGCCAGATCCCTGACTCCTGCTCCCAGGGGTGGTATTTGGGCCACATGAGGGCGTCCCTGGGAAACTTCAACACCAGTCTCAGATCGTGGAAGTAGCACAAGGTGTCATTTCTCTATGGCAGCCAGAGGGTCGCCCCTGACATCTGAGTTGGGTGTGTTCACCCTAGAGGAGTGCAGGGTGGGGGAGGTCTGATAGGGGCTTCAGCAATGGTTTACAAACTCATTTTGACCCACATTAACAAGTTTGGTTTAATCTCATTTGAAATTAAATGAGTTTGAAAGGCACCTGAGGTCACACCTGCAGCACCATCACCACAATCATCATCTTCCTCCTTTAGAACTTTCTAGAGTTCTCCATCAGTCCCTGAACGTCACACTCAAGGCCCTAAGCACCTGGCTTCAACCTCTCCATCAGACCTTATGCGCATGCTCACAGTGTATGTGCTTCTCACAGCGGAGATTCCAGCATGCTTTCTACCCCCATCCTTCATCTACTTCTACCCTTTTCTGACAATGTTTTCTCTGCCTGAGCACCCTCACCCCACTGCCTGCACCCCAGAGAGTTCTACACACCCTATAACACCCAAGGGACACAGTAGAGTGTCTGTGAAGTTTCCCCTAATGATCACACTCGGAATCCAGGAATCGGGCTCAGAAAGGACATGCATGTTTTTCATTTGTATTACAAAGCTAAACTATGAAGACCAGTTAGAAAATGAGGAAAAGTACCAAGGAGAAAATAGGATGTCAAATGTATTTCACCACCTGGAGATAATCACTGTGGACATTCTGGTGTTTGTCCTTCCCATTTTTCCTCAATGCATGCATTGCTCTGGGTTTTCCTGGTTTTGCTTTGCTTTGCTTTTGATATAAAATTGGATTATTAATGTCAGAATTATTTAGTAACCTTTTCTGCCTAGCAATAAATGTCAGAAATATTTTTATGTGAAAAATATTCATCTAGAACGTAGTGCTATAGTATATCATTATAGTATGTTATGATAAACTATAACTCATTAAGCAATATCCTAGTGTTAGATATTTAATCACTACCTTTTTGACTAACTGTGAAGAACTGCCTATTGCTCATCTTTGCAAATAAGGCTCAATACCTGTAGGCACTTTGACCGGATTCTACATACATACTGCCAAGCCCCTCTCCAGAAAGAACAAACCAGTTCAAATTCCCATGCACACTGGGAATGCCCATTGAGCTACATGCTGGCCACTTCCAGATATTATCATTTTTTATTGCCCTAGAAATTTTAAATTTTAGTAAGATAACGTGTATCAATCATTTGCTTTATAGTTCCTACCTTTAGTGTCTTAGGAAGGATTTCCAGAAACCCAACATTTAGACTACTTTTGCTTGAAAATAAAGTCACCCCAAATATGATGCTATTCCTCATTTTCCCAATGAGAAGATGAACAAAAGTGGAATTCTTCTGTCCATCTTTGATACATAAGCTTTGAGAGGTATAGATAAAGTAAGCAAATGTCTACTTACATAATAAATTTATTAATACAGCAAGATGTACACCTTTAAAATCCCTCTTTAAGTATAATCACATATTATTTGAGAACTGTTGCCTTTTTTCTCTCTCATATCATGAGCCATTTTTCCAGAAGCCCTTTGCATCTTTGACATCAGCATTCTCGTCATCATCAGAACCACTCACGGTTGTGGACTGTGGTTTCCCCTACACAGCAGCGGCACTTCTGGCTGAGTTACTTTGAATCTATGCGTAGTTCTGCCCCTGAAATTTTTAACGCAAGCCACAGAGAGACAGTCTTATAATATTAGCTTTTAAATCTATCCTGAAGGTGTATATTGTTCTCCACAATGAAACAACTTACTCTATGCTTTATTTTAAGGTTTTTACTTTTACTAAAGGTGTACGTGCACAGAGTTTAAAGAGTCAAGACTTGTTATGAAAAACAGTCTTTCAACATTTCTTCATCACCTCCCTCTCCCCCCGCCCCCAGGGCAACCACTTTTAACTCTTTCACTTATTTTCATGATAAAATTGTCCTCCATGTCTCTATATAGAATGCCTGTATTGTCGCTTGTCAATTGTTTAGTTTTAGGCATTATCTGTTACTTCCCGCCAGGGAACAAGAGGATTCAGCCTCTTCTAGCCCACACCCCCGCCCTTCCCATCCCCTCACCTATCCATAATGAATAAATTCAGTGCTTCGTTATTATGTCTGCATCAATGCTATGCCCAGCTGAACCATGTACTAAACTGTGGTTAGTGTTTTTCTGCTCTTTTCATGAATTTTTTAAAAATTGTGAAATGTGTCACAGATACCAAAGAGTATATAATCTGCATTTGTACAGTTTAAAGAAGAAGCATAAAGTGAAGATTCAGGTTAAGGAAAACAACCTTTCTGCAGTCACATCCCCTCCACTCCCCAGAGGCATCACTCCTTAGAGTCTGTGTTAATGATCCTTTTCTTTATGGTTTTCTCACTTCCATAGATATCCCTGAACAGTACTAACTGAAAAGGGTCAGGGTTAGAAAACCTACAGTGTAAAAGCTATGTACTCAGGGGCCAAGGAGCATGTGGACGTTTCAGGTGGCTGCACTGGATGTGGGACCGTCTGACTGTCTGCATCATAAGTCATGCTGACCAGAAGGTTCCCTAAGCCGGACTCACCTACGTGTGAAAAGAATACAAAACAGCGGGAAACTACACAACACAATAGATGTTTTATTTACTTTTGGACAAAAGAGTTATTTAAGAGGAATTTTTGGTAGAATTTGGGGGTGTGTAGAGACCTAATATGCAAGTATTTTGAATTTTCATGTTTATATGTTTGTTATCAATGCCTGCCTTTTTAAAGTCAGAATTTTGTCTGAACAGTATCTTCTTATGGGGTAGTCTATTGAACTTTTCTTTATGTCTGGGATGTGATTCACTTTTATGAATCCTCCTGGCACATTTGGGGAAAAACATGCCCTTTCTATTTCAAAGATATTGTATTTTATACATACTGTTATTTGTGTACATATTTCTGAACAAGCGGATATCATTCACTGTCTCTCTGTTCTTATTTACATTTGTCTGTTTGGTCTGTCAAAGTGTGAGAGAGCTTTTTAAATCCCCCACTGTGATTTTTTTTTAAATTTCTCTTTGTTTTTCTAACAGATTTTGTTTTATATATGTCAATGTTATTATTCAGCCTATTGTAGCTTCATTATGAGTTATTCCCTTTATCAGTGGAAAAATAACCATCTATCCTGTTTAATGGATTTTTGTTGAATTTTGTTTTATCTGGTTTGCTCTCGGTTGTTTGGGTTCACCTGGTACTCTCTGGCCTTTTCCTTCATTTTTAATCTTCTCTATGATTTTTTTGACATGTCTTTTGTCAACAGCATATAATTGTGTTTTGATTATTTTGTGTTTTCAAGCACTTGTCTGTTAAATATGGGCTAACCCTACTGACCTGTATTATGATAACTGATATGTCTATCACCTTGATATGCTTTATCAACATATTATATTGCTATTACAGCCTAAGATCTCAATACTTTTTTAATTTGATGGTGGGGGTAGAGGGAGCAACTAGTTCTGATACTCACATATTTCCCCATTCATAAATTCTCCAATTAGTTACTGAATACCTGCTGGGTACCAGGTACCAGGCCAAGTTATTCTACCTAGAGATACAACAGAGAATATGACCCAGTTCCTGCCCCATATCACGACCACCTTCGTAGGCGTACAGTCATTCCATGGCCCCAAGCTTGGTTTAATGCTCTGCTGCTGTTGTCTTGAAATTCTTAATAATTTTTTAACAAAAGAGTCTATATTTTCCTTCTCCACTGAGCCCACAGATTATGTGCCTGGTCCTGTGTATAAGAACATAAAGTTGTGTGAGAGACAGAAAGCAGGAAGTTTCAATGTGCTGTAATAAATACCTTAATAGGAGTCAGCACAGGGGGCTGTGAAAGCACCGAGGGGCTTCTCACCTGTCTGTGAGGTCTTCTGGACACAGCTGATCACCACGCTGAGTGAGATGAGGGGTAGGAGTCGGCCTGGAGGAGGAGGCAGAGGAAACAGCCGGGGCAAGGCCAGGGTCTTCAGACAGCATGATGTGTGTGGCCAGAGCAAGAATTAGAGGTATCTCTGAACAACGCTAACTGCAAGCATCAAGGTCAGAAGAATTGTCATCTAGAATAGGGGCAAGGGTCAAAACACATTCCAGATATCTGGACCAAATGCTAAATCAAATGACTGTCTGCATTTGAAGTCTTGCTGACAAGCCCCTTCTAGAACTGACTGTCATTTTATACCTGGTGTTATGCCAGGGTAATGGGAGGTGAGTCTGAGGGAGAGAAATTCATGAAGATTCCTAAGAGTCTGGAAGGCTGTCATAGAAATTTTTGCTTTTATCCTGAGTTGATGGGGAGCCATCTTTCTAACATGCAAAACTGACCACATCAGTGTCCCACGTTTGAGAATGGTCATCTGGCTTCAGCATGTTGCTTACCTTGAAGGAGTGAGGGGAGAATCTGGGCTGAGCAGTCTAGTTGCAAGGCTTTGCGTAGCCATCCATGTGGGAGATGATGGCAGCTGGAAAGAAGGTGTTAGCAGAGGAGGTGAAGTAATAATCTGGTGTCAGTCAACATGCAGGAGGGAAACACTGCACACTTACTTATTACTGACCTGTGGTTGTAAGAGAATGGGGTTAGTCAAAGATGACATGGTGCTGTGAAGTCACTGAGACAGGGATGTAGGACCACAACCTGGTTTGTGTGAAAACAGACAGTGTGTTGAATCTGAGGCATGTAGCATTTGAGATGGGAGACATAAGTGGAGATATCCAGTGAGCAGAAGGTTCTGGAATTTAGCAGATAGACATAGAAGAGAGGCCAGCTGAAGCCACTGAGGCATCCCTGGGTTCACTCTACTCCTCATATTGGGAGAGTTCAGAGATGGGGGTCTGAGAGTGCTCACATTCAATGGACGGGCAGAGGAGGAGGCTTTAGAAAGGGCTGAGATTGAGAGGGAAGAGTCAGAGATAAAGGGAAACTGGCACTTTGGAAGTCAGAGTAGTATGGAAGCCAAAGGAAGAAAAGCATTTCAGAAACAGTGAAGAAGTCAAACACATACACTATGGGCTGAAACAGCACATGAGCCGAGGCCAGCGAAGTGGCCCTTTGACTTATCAGGGAGCTTTGGAGCCTGGCGGAGAGCAGTTTCGGTGGAATGGACCCTGGATTGCTCGCAGAGGGAGTAGGAGGTGAGGAGGTTAAAACTGATTGGACGCCCTAGCCTCCTGGTTACTAAGGAGACATGTCTAATAACTCTATTTCCTAGTTTCTCCATCTTATGCTTTGACCTCTGGGGCCTTGCTGACCCTGAAGAGACTACTAATTCCTAAAGAAGTAAGCAATTCACCTATGAGTACTCCTTTCAAATGCAACCCAACCAATCCAGAGCCCACATCCACACCCCACCACCTCCTCTGTCAGGCTCTCACACTAAAGCCCTTGTCACTCCAGAGCCAGGTGCCAGACAACGAGGGACAGCCCCCATACCCAGAGCCCTCTGAAATCATTCAAACCAGCCAATCCTTAACTTCCTTTACCATTCCTTCCAGTGGAAACCATAATAAAGGCTCTCATCCATGCTTTCCTTTACTCCCTCTTCCTCCTGACCCACCCCGGTGCTTCCTCCTGTGGCCCTGCCTCCTTCTCTCAGGAACTATCAATCTTTTGATAACAAAACTATCTTTTTAATATCAATTGTCTCCTGATCTGTTGGCCCCACCATCCCTGAATAATAAAACCCACATTTTAAAACAAGAGGAAGATGTTACTGAGAGAGGATTTGGGCTTTTTGTGTGTTTTTAACAGATGAGAGAGGCTGAGTGTAGTTTGATGCTGAGATGGCAAGGTCAAAAATGTAGGAGAGAACGGAGAGGAATTTGGGAAAGGCCTGAAGAGATAAGAGCAGACAGAATCCAGAGTCATCACCTCTCAGGGAGAGGGCAGGCCCAGCCTGGTGAAGATCGCTGTCAGGAGGAACGTGCTCACAAACATGCAGAGGAGGTCCCTACTTCAAAATGAACCCTGTGTCTTTCTTCCTGGTGTTGCTGCTAAACTGGATCATCCCCCGCCTCCCTCCTCCATATTCTCATAATCTCCTCTGAACCAGCCCATAGTGACCACTCCAGCCCCACACTCCTCTAGGACTTGGCCTAAGCCATGCATCTGACACCAATCAATCTTACTGTGGGTTGTCTTTATGGCTGATGAATTTATCCTGTCCGCTCTGCTACAGGGAGACAGGGCTTCTGTCTTAGTTATCTTGTGTCCCCAATGCCCAGCATCTATTGGATTCTAGATGAACACGTGTTGAAAGTGGTGATAGTGGCAGTCTGATACTGTGAGCATTATAGAGCACCCACTGTATCAAGTGTTTCGAAGGATAGAGTTGAATAGACAGTCCCTGCTTAGGAAGCTCCCACTGGAGGAGAGGACAGATGAAGGTAGGGATACAGGGCAGCTATGTAAGTGTGATCAGGGGACTGCCTGATGCCCACCATGGGCAGGAGAATACAGCCATTGCTAGAGCCTGTAACCTCATTCCTTACCCACTTCTGCCCACCAGAGCCTGGGCCTTTTGGGATACGGTCCTGCTAGGCTCGAGGGGAATAGAGCCTTAGGCAGTAATCGAGGGGGAGGCCAGAAGCCAAGGCTAAAAGAAGTAGCCTCAGAGGACCAGCCATGTGAACAAGGGACATCAAGAGTAAAAATAATAACATTGGTTCCTGATCCCAGTGATGCTCAAGATGCTTGAGGTTGGAGAGACACCGAGTGACTCTGTTTAACCTGCTCAGCCACAGCTGAGGTCAGAACCCCCATGCACCTCAGGGGTGCCAAGATCCCTTCCACAACACTTAGGACTTCCCCTGACCCCCAGAGTTCCGGAGACCCAGATGCTCTGTATCCTGCTGCCCCTCTGAGCAGCTCCTCTTCTCACAAACCCATACACACATGTCCAAGGCCCAGATGTGCGGGGCCCAGCTTCCTTCATCACTGCACAGCCTCACTGCAGAAATTGGGCATCTGCCCTGCTCCCTCCCTTATCTCCCTTTTCTAGTCCCAGCTTCCATTCCCTCCATAATATTCCCAAATAACCACAGACATCTTCATGGTACTCTGCAGTTCATAAAGCTCTGCATGCATGCGTGCGTGTGTGTGTGTGTATGTGTGTACTCATATATTTTCTAGTGCAAACAGATCAATTGGAATCTTAATTTCCAGACAGACTTTTCTAATGCTTCCAAAAGGAGAAAATCCATAGTGTTGAGTCAAAGAAATGGGAAACCTTCAATCTGATACCTAAGAAGAGCAGTATCAGAACCTAGGCTCTCCCATGAGGCAGGTTTGTGCACTTTGGTTTTGGAGTTCCTGGGACGTTGATCGCGGTCACAGCCACAGTGCTGTGCCCTCCTCAGCATCCCCTCTTCAAGCTGGTTCACTCGAAGGGAAGTGGCAGGTTGTTTAGCAGAACAGCACCCACTTGACATGTTTTGGTAGCTTTGAGGCCAGATCGTTCATGGACAGACTAATTTCCCCAGAGTAGAATACCACATCCCATCTTTTGATCAGCTGCTTTAGCAAATTTTACTTGAAAAACGTTTAAAAAGCAGTAAATTCCAAAGACGATTCCTGCTTGATTCAGAGATGAGGTCTTCTTTTTGTTCGCCTAGAAACTATACAAACTAAAACTTTACAGTATCAAAGGAAAGGAATATTAAAGACCCATTTTCTAGTTTATCAATGCAAAGGTTTTGTGATATCGAAGAAATCATAGAGTTGGGGAGTGCGGTATGTTGTTGTGACTTTTGAGTCATCAGTGATGTAGGAGGTGGACAGACTGTGGACAGTACAAGAGTCCCATGGGTTCTGTAGGGTGTTGCCAGGCCTGGCCTGTGGGCTCTGTGTCTCTGGCCTACACCTTGATAAGATGTCTTAGCTTTTGTCTGATATATTGGAGTTCTCTGTAGATTTCATGTAAAGAACATTTTTTAAAAATGGAAAATTACCCAATTACTTGGTACACTAAATAATTAAGTAATTACTATGTTAAGAAGGCAAGCAGATGGTTCCCATTTCCAGGAGTTCAAGAGAAAGTGTACCCAAGGGAGAGATTCCTGGAGTAGGAATCAGTGGATCTGGACCTGGGTCTTACTAACTAGCTGTGTGACCATGAGTTAACCACTTTACCTCTCTGATTAGACTTGAGGATTTCAGTGGTTCCTTCCAGATCTGAATGTCTGTGATTTTTGTCTTCTCTCTACTTAATGTTATTAAATATTCAGGTGCTGATGGCCTCATCCACAGGTGAGAGAGGTGAAGGTTTAAGAGATTTAAGGTTAGCAGACAAACTGGGAGTTGGATGGCTGAATTTCTCCCTGTGTTGCTTCTACATTTCCCTGGGTTCTTAACATGGTCTGGACCAGGTATGGAAAAGCCTGGACTCCATCTGTGTTAGTTCCACTGCATTCATACCAGCCTTGATTTCATGTATTTAGGTTTAGGCTGGAGTGAAAGGAGCAACTTTAGTGGCTTAAGGCTGGAAATATCCCTCCCTCATCACCATAGAATTCTACAGGAGTAGAGAAATGACTGCCTGACCAGGGGAAAAATAGGAGAGAGGGAGAGTGAAAGAATGAGAGAGGAATGGAAGGAAGGAAGAAAGGAAGGAGGGAGGGAGGGAGGGAAGGTAGGAACGAAGGAACAAATGAATGAATAAACAAATGGGCATATGCATTGGCCCTAACAGCGTTTGACTCACACTGGTCCACAGTAAGTGTTTGTGGGTACTTACAGAAGGAATGAATGATTGAACTGGGTCAGTGCTATCTTACTCCATCAGTCAATTCTAATTCCTGCTCTAGTAGCAGCAAGCAGGGCATGGATTTAGCCCCCACTTCCTAAAGCTGGTTGAAGCCATTACTGACCAGGTGCATCTGTAAGCAACCCGAATATTGCGTCAGATCACGACCATCAGGGAGCCTGAGGTCCCGTGATCCACGGGTCACTGAGGCAACGTGGGAGCTGAGGAAGTCACAGCCCCTCTGGAAATGAGACCATTTGTCAGAGGAGAGGGTAGACCTGCTGGCTCATTTGGCCCTCTTGGGTCCAAAGCCTCAGTGAAGACCTTCTATCCAATAAAGTGAATGTTAGAAATGTGAGCCAGGCTGAGTGTCAGGAAGTTCCTACTGTCGAACAGGCTGCCCTTTCTGCTTCTGAACAGGTGGCCTCATGATCCACATGGCTAGTTTTGTCCCTGCTGTATAAACGTGAGAGCAGACTTTTCCCCCTAAAATCAAGTATCAGTAGGCTACCAGATACTGAAATCTGTTATAAAGCTGCGGCCATGAAAATAGTTTGATCCTGGTACGTAAACAGGCTTTCAGAACAACAGAAAAGATGAGAGAGCCCAAAACCAGACCCCAATCCTTGGAAAGGTTTAGTAGATGAAGTAAGTGACATTTCAGAGCCAGATGGGATGGTTATTTAATACATAATGCTGGGACAAACGGTTACCCTTTTGGAAAAAATAAAGTTAAATCCCAATGTACAAAAAGTTTAGTTCCAGATGGTTCAGGGATTGAAAAGTTAAAAGTGAAAACATGAAAGTATTAGAAGAATACACACGAGAATTTACTTTTACAATCTTCTTGTGGAAGCAGCCTTTCTAGGAAACACATAGAGCCCGTAAGACTTAAAGAAAAAAATAATCAATTCAACAACATAAAATTTAAATTTTTGTATAAAGCAAAAATATACCATAAATACTGTCAAAAATCAAATGATAAAATAAAGGCAGGGGACATTTGTAATCTAACAAATATGGACAAGCATCTATATATATATATATATATATATATATATATATATATATATATGAGACAACAAAGGGCTAATTTACTTAGTGAATTAAGAATTCTCATAAATTAAAGGCCACTGAGACAAGAAAGGAAAAAAGGAGCAAAGTTCAGAGAGAAAGAGAGAAGAAGAAACATCTGAAAAGATGCTTAACCTCTTTCATGAGTAAATGCAAATCAAAACAAAAAAGTGTCAGCTTTTATCAGATTAGCTGACATCAAGAGCATTGACAGTTGGGTGTTGACAGGATGCGGGAAGCAGTGCTGGAGTGTGCTATCAGTGGGAATCTAAACCAGCAGAGCTTCTTTCTTTGGAGGACAATTTGGCAATAGCTATCAAAATAACAAATGCACGTAACCTGTGAGCTAACAATTCCACTTATAGCAATAAGGTAGAGAAATGTACATATGCTGAAGAAGATTCTTTGCAATATTGTTTGTAGTAGCAAAACACTGGGAAACTATCTAAATGTCTCTCGTTCTGTGCTGTAAATAAAACATCGTGCGTGTGTTATCATAGAGTATTCTGCAGGGAGGAAAAAAAGAATGAGGTATTTCTATATGTGCTGATATGAAAATATTAATATGATAATATATCTATCTAAGCCTAGAAAATTCGGGGGACCCCTGATGTGAGATTGAGCATCTGAACAAGGAAAGAGACAAACATCTCCTTCCTGCTTACTGTGTGCATGTGTTACATTTTTAATTTAAAAATAAAATTAGTATTTTAAAGTATGTATCCAGAGTTAGACTCCAAGAACTAAACTGGAATATACCTTAAAGATCTTCTATGTCTACTCTCTTAGTTACAAAAGAACCCGAGACTTACGAAGTCCACGGTCACTTGACAAGTTAGACTCAGGAACAGACTTGGAGTGAGGTTTCCTATGCCTCTGTTCATGGTTCCTTCTACGCGATGCTCTTTGCTGTGGAATTTACTTAGCTATTTTATAACATAGAGTATCAGTTTCCCCAAGTGGGCCTCCACAAGAAGCACATGCGAAAACACCAAAACTGGGCTCAGAGATCCACATCCTCCTGCCCCCTCACTCTGCAATGGTGACAGCCTATGCCAGTGCAGGTAACGACAACTCCACAGCGTGACCAAGGTTGGGAGGAACAGGAGTCAAAATTGGCATGGACTAGTGAAGAGTCTGAATTCTCGAATGTTCTTAAAGGAGCTGCAGTGTTCACCTGGCCCCCATGTGGCTCTCTGGGGCTGGCCATCCTTCTGAGTTTCCAGTCACATCTTCCCCGGGGTCCCAGAATGGGCACGCAGTCACATCCCTCTGATGTATATCCTCTTGCCCCTGATGCTGGGATCTCCTGAAACCCTTACCTTTCAGCTGACTTTCCGCAAGCAGAAGCATTCACACCTCCTGCACGCCATTGTAGGCCCTCAGAAAATAGAGGGTGGTTCACACTCTCCAAGGAACAACTTAGACTGCCCTCCCCTCTATCTGACAGCCCATGATGCTTCTCTGGTACTGCCATCTTCAGAAATTTCTAGATGGAAACCATTCTCTACTCTGAGGAACTCTTCCTCCACCAAAAACACCCAACTACATAAGGACCTCTTTCATTTTTCTCTTGCTTCTGGGAGTAGAGGAAGGAGAGGATGGCTCATTGCTTCTAACACTTTATTTCCTCTAAATTCAGCAATCTTTGGCTTTGCCCCATTTTGTCTGATCCAGAGTAGGAAGGGCCTGTCTGTCTGCATCTTTGTCTCAGGTTGAGAGGTGCCATTTTTTTTTTAAGGGAGATTAGCCCTGAGCTAACATGCACTGCCAATCCTCTTCTTTTTACTGAGGAAGATTGGCCCTGAGCTAACATCCGTGCCCATCTTCCTCTACTTTATATGTGGAATGCCCACCACAGCATGGCTTGATAAGTGGTGAATAGCTCTGCATCCAGGATCCGAGCCAGTGAACCCCGGGCCACCAAAAGGGAGCACCAACTTAACCACTGCCCTGGGCCAGCCTGGGTGGCACCATTTTTAAGCTAGGGGTTTAGACTATGGCATCTCGGATTCTGATGGACTGCACAGGATGCTCACAGGGCTGGAGAACAGAACAGAACATGCTGTGTGTAGATTGCGAGTTCTTAGCCTCAAATCAATTCCCAAGTGTATTTTAAAAACATTAAAATGATTTTTTGACTTGGAGAAGTTAAAACATTTCTTTGCAATCTCAGTTAAACTGTTATGTTGGCTGTGAAGCCTTTTTCTCGTGTGTCATGCCAACATCTATTCCATCCCGTTCCTTTCCATAGTTTCATAAGTTTACAATGAATGGAGGCCACACCTGTGTTAATTATTCTCTTTCCTTTCTCTCCCATCTCAGTCTCACAGTCTGGGGCAAGTAGCTGAGCCTGCGGCTGTGGCCTTTTTTGCAGTTTGCTACTAGAATTATTGTAGCATCCAGTAAGGGCACACGCGCCTTTCAATCATTTTTTACCCCCTTTATAAAAGTTTATTATTTTGAAATTTTTGTAACTAAGTACACCACCTTTTGGTGGTCAGTTTAGGAAAATTTGATAATTAAATTAATGAAAATATTTTATACTCCATCTAAACGTGTTGATCTGAGGACCTGGAAAGACACATGATATGTGAAAGCAGAATAGGAGCAACAGAATGAGAGCTTTAAACTACAACGTGTGAGCTCACCAAAGCTACGTTATGGCTATTGTGTATATACAAATTGAATTCCATTAACATTGTGTCACACACGCCACCCTGTTAGCTGTCATCCTTCTCTGCTTAAAGTAACCTTTGATTGGTTTCCTTCTGTCCATATATGTTCTCCTTCTTTCCAGACTATTCCCACTGCTGTGTACTTAGGTGTTATATTTTCAAACTGAAATGTCTTATATTATCCATGTCCAGTGCCTTCATGTACCTTGGCATCCTTTCTTCCCTTGAGGGTGATATTGGCACATCTGAAGAAAATATCATCTGTTATTGTCAATATAGTATATCGGTTCCCTGGTGCAGTCTGTTAACGCAGAGGCAAAAGAGTAACAGCAGGGCTAGGATATCATGGGAGGCAGCTTTGTAGGCATACCTGGGTTCAAATCTCACTTCCATCTGGGAAATGAATAAATTTGGATATTTACCCTCTGCTTGATATCAAACTTAATTTCGGTTAGAATTGGACTAACATATAAAGACTCCTTCAAATCCAAAAGAAAAAGCCCAACAACTTAATAGGTAAAGGGACAAGGAGAGTAAATAAAGAGTTTTCAGAAAATGAAATGAAAATAGCTCTTAAACAAGCAAAACAACACTTAGCCTCCCTCATAATATGATAAAGGCAAATTAAAACTACAGTGGCACGCCAGTGTTCATCTATTAGACTGGCAATGATCAAAAAACTTGATAACAACCTGTATTGGCAAAGATGCAGGAAACTCATGTGTTGCTGTGGGACTATAAGTTGGGATAACCCCTATAGGACAATATTTGTGAAATTCAAATGCAGATACTTTTCAACCCTGCGATTCCACCTCTAGGAATGTATCTTGCAGATCCATTCACCTATATGCAAAAGGGTGGATATGAAGGCCATTCCCTGCCACATTGATGTAACAGCAAATTAGGAAACAATTTAAATGCCAACCAGTAGGGCACAGGTTAAATAAATTATAATATACCCCTAAACAGAAATTAGGAGGCTCTGTATTTGTAATATGGGATGATCTCCAGCATGTGTACTTGTGAACCAGCAAGTATGCAACAGTGTTTCACAGCATACTGCTGTTTGTGCAGAAAAGGAGGGAAAGGGGAATATTTTTGTGAGTCTTTCCTTGTGTGTGCATAGCTGCATAAGACGCTGATAGCATTGTTTGCCTCTGGAGAAGGGAACTGGATAGATGGTGAACATGAGTCAGCAGGAGACTGAAATTTTAGACACTATGACCCATCTATTCCTTTTTTTTTATTTAAAAAAATTAACCAACAGAAAGAGAGAGAGGATCTCGGCTTCACCGTTGACCAGCTATGTAGCCTTTGTTTTCACAAAATAATACCTGTCTCATGATTTAGTTTTGAGAACTAAGATGGCAGGCATGCAGTAAGCGTTCAGTAGGTGGCAGACATTAATTACACGGCAGCCCCAACAGCTCCAATCTAAGTGTTTTACTATGAACAAACAGTGACGTTTTTATGATGTCTTTAACCACTCACTTAATATAGCAAAGTCCTTGCCTTTTGATTTTCACAGTAATGCATTATGTGTACATTATAGCTAAGTCCAGAATTGGCTAATATTAACAGTAATCAGGTCATCTTCTTGTTCCAATAACCAGGTTGGAACTTAATTTAAAGGGAAAGCACCTCACTATATAGCATAATGTTACCATTAATCAAACAGATGGATAAACCAAAAAGGGAATCCCGTGTATTTTTTAATATGAATGTGAAGATGTTATGAGCGCAAAACTGGCACTGAGAGGTGAGGCAGTATCCGATGCAACTGTGCGTCTCTGGAAATTTGGAGGAAGTTGTGACCACTTGTATCCCGAGGATGAGGGAGGTGAGATGCAGAAACAGAAACTGATGTCTTCAGGGTCACACACTGAGTGATGTGGTTGGTGAAAGAATCTGTATGTGCTGTTTGTTCTTTGCTGTCTCGGTCCCCAGATCATGCAGATTAACACAGGGAGGATGCAGGGTTTCCGTTCTGGGCCAGCTTGGCTCGGAGTGCAAATTGCTGCCACTGAGCAAGACAGCAGCTTTCAGATAAATACAGTAAATTTTGTTACTCACTTCAAGTTGATTCTGACAAGTAGAAGAAGTAAGTCCCAATCAGCTTTATAAATAAGAAGGCAAAAGAAAAGCCATATTCAGATGACATTTATTCCTGCCTCCAAATAGCCCAGACTTAAAGAAACCATTTCATTCCTCATCCCCCAGGCTTGACAACTGCCTGATTGAATATGAGTCAAAGTCGCTGAACCATGCAGAGAGGAATGAATCAAGCGTGAGGGGGGAGCCGAGAGCCATGGAGACCACCTGAGCAATGGAAAAGTTCAGGGCAAGGTCAGTGCCAATGGCCTCAAGTGTGGAGAGGGCTCCTTGAAGGCCAGAGAGGGACAGCAGGGCAGGTCCTGCTGAGGCCAGAGTGGCTGCAAAGAGCAGGCACTGCTGTGCACAAGCCCCGTGAATGACACCTGGGAAAGTCCTAGAAGGGACAGAGGATATCCTGACACATCCATCTTCAGACCATTTCAGAAATGTATTCTTGTATAGACCTTTCTTGGGTAATGGTGTTCCATTGGTTTTTATCCCTAACTACTAATTGCAGGACCCCAGCCTCCTTCAATGCTCTTCTCCCCACCCCACTCCCATGGATTTCTGGGAGTCTCCAAGGGCACAAGTCTCAACAATTAACGCGTGGCATCCATGGATTTTTTTTTTTAACTTTTTTCTGCTGTTCCTCATCCCCAGTATATTCTGAGCATCACTACATTCATTCACCAGCATACTCCCTTGGGTACCTCCACTGTACTTTTTGGGATCTACCCTCTCCTCCTGGGATCTTCTGCTTCATTGGGCACTTTTTCCCTTTCCACTGGCATGGCTGTCTTCCACCAGGCACCCCACTGCCACCAGGGAACCCTAGAGTCAAAGGTGCTGCCATGGCATGGCCCTGTCAGGACAGGGGTTAGGGTGAGGTGAGCAAGGTATTCACCTTGGGCACAAATGTTAAGGCAGTGCCAAAAAACCTAATAATCGAGATAAATGATAGTGCAGTATTTTTAAAAATCAAAATTAATGCAAAAAATTCATAAAGAACAAAATATAAAAATTTTAAATAAAGACAAGATCTAGTAAAAGTCTGTGTTTTAGAGAGTGAGACAAAGGAAATATATGTTCCCCTACATAATATTTTTATGTATTTTTAATGATTACTTTTTCTAGAATATTAAATATCTGAAAAAATATTGAAAAATTGAAAAGTAGGTGTATTAAACTTACATTATTTTAAGTTTAAAAAAAAACGTAACATAACTTTACTTTCCTGGTCTTCATGGAAGTACACTCATCAATAGTATTTTCAAAATTTACTTCTTTGTTATCTCATTTCAACTGAGAGTTGCAAGTTGCAATAAATGAGAGAAAGTAACTCTGAAAGTCTGTTTGATGAATATAAAACTTTAACAAGAGAAATTAATATACCTCCCAAATTTGAAAATCAATGAAAAAGAAATTGGAACTGTATGACTTACTGGATGAGAGTATCCATTATTATGGAGAAAGTGTGTATCAAGTAGGAATTAAAGAGATTATAGACATTCTAATTTCACACTGAAATGGGGGTATGAAAATTAACCAAAAGGTCTACAGATTTTGAATTTTTAATGTGAGAAAAGTTATTTTCTATGAATATATCGGATTTACAAAAAAGCAGCCAGTGATTTGGCCCTTAAATAGTGTCTGATGATTTAAATCCTATAGAAGTTTCCTCTGACATAGTTTTAGGCAGCATGCAATATCAATAATTTGTAATAAAAATCACCGTTGTGTTTGGATCATCTAAAGCTGATTCATGAGTTTTGCTTAGTGCAATCTTATCCAAATTTGGAAGTGTTCTTAAGAATTTTTTTTAACACTACCAGTCACCCTGGCATCCTGTGAAAGAAGTTTTAGTAACTTGAACATAATTAAAAATTATTTAAGATTATCATTTGGTCAGAGACATTGCCAAACATGGGCAGTTCTCTTCATTGAAAATGGGGCTTCAGGGGCTGGCCCCGTGGCCGAGTGGTTAAGTTCACGTGCTCTGCTTCAGTGGCCCAGGGCTTCACTGGTTCGGATCCTGGGCGTGGACATGGCACCGCTCATCAGGCCACGTTGAGACAGCATCCCACATGCCACAACTAGAAGGACTCACAACTGAAAATATACAACTATGTACTGGGGGGGATTTGGGAAGAAAAAACAAAAAAAATTTTAAAAAAAAAGAAAAAAGAAAATGGGGCTTCAGATGGAAGGACTCATTGACTGTGGCTGGAGCCAGGCAGCTGTCTTTCTCTCTCCATGTACATGAGGTTTCTCCTGTGGCCTCCCTACGTGATCTCTGCACCCTACCAGTCTCAGGATAGCTCTGTCTCTTACACAGCAGCCCAGGGTGACCAGACAGAATGCTCCAAGCAGCCCAGAATGGAGGTGCGGGACTTCTTATGACTTAGCCTCAGAAATTCCAAAACATCACCTCTGTCACATTCTATTGGACAAGCACAGATTCAAGGGACAGGGAATTTAGACTCCACCTTTCAACGGGAGGAATAGCAAAGAATTTGAAGCCATCTTTAACCTACCAAGTGGAAAAACATTCCCTTTAGAGCTTGATGCCAAAGCATCCAGAAACTTAGAGATCTCAGTGCCAGCTGTGGACACAAAGTGAAATCACAGAATTACTCAGGCCAGATTCCTTCACTGTAGGAGGCCCTTTGTGAATCCTCTCTGTGACTTTAGCGTCTTTTGGTTTTTACAGTCATGAATGGTTCTCTCTGAGGAAGAAGGAACTTCTACACTTGGTCGGGTCATTGGGAAAAGGAGCAGGACTGGTCACCGTTGTAGCCAAAGCTGATGCTGGTGGTGACAGAGAGGGAGCGGAGAGTCAGGGCAGCCAAGGAGAGTGACCTGCAGATGAGCTCAGAAAAGCCAGTCTGCGGCGACTGGAGCCCTGTGCCAGCCCATCTCTCCTCCCTGCACGCACTCTTGTCCCTGTTTGTGGCTTTGCAGGGAAGCTCAATCCTGAAGAGAAAGGCTGGCCCACGTGGGTATTTGGGATTTGGTGCAGGTCTGGCAGGGATGTTCCAGTGGAGTAGTGGGTGAAGAAAGAATCTGATTGGATCCAGAGAAGGTGAGTCTAATTGTATCAGTGGAAGGTGGCTGGAGGGAAGGGCAGGTGGGGTCTGTACACAGACCCCTGAGGCACGCAGCTCTGCCTGCAAGGATTCTTCCTCAGCTGCTTCCTCATCTCCTCCATAATTTTGGACAAGCCACACACCTCTGCCTGGCTTATTATCTTTCTCTTTTGAATCCTCTCCCTTACAGTGGAGAGCTGCTCAGTGCAACTGCGATGGGCACAGGCTCTGGAGCCCGACTGATGGGCTCAAATCCTGGTTCCGCCTCTTACTGGCCGTATGTCATCAGGTGGGTTCTGGATCCTCCAGTTCATCCTCTGTGAAATGTGATTAATACGAGTCCCTACCCCACAGGGTGGTTGTGAGAATTCAATAGATCAATTTGTATAAAGGGCTTAGAACATTGCCTGCCATATGGGACATGCAGGGTGAGTGTTTCCATATTATATCCATAGTCCTTGTGGTCCAGTAGACATAGGGGCTTTGCAGCCAGATGGACCTGCCTTCGTATCCTAGTCCTGCTATCTACTAGCTGTGCGACCTTGGATGTCTTGACCCTCCTTCAACCTCAGTTTCTTCATTTCTTTCCCTCTAGTTGCTGTGAGGGTTAGAGAAATTGTGCATAGAGGGCCCAGGGACAGCTGTGGGTATGTCACAAAGACATCTCCTCACTTCTGTTCCAGGCTTTTCTTCCTTCTTGCTATGTGTCAACTCCAGCTTCTCACCCTTAGCAAGAGGCTTCACATTAATGGCAATTGTCACGTATCAACTGAACATGACACTTCCTGCCTCCTGGCCGTGTCTGTCTGCAAATTCCTAGTGACACACTCAGGGGTCCCAGTGTGAGGGCTGTTCTTTTCCATCCAGCCTCTCAGTCTCTCTTGACTTTTCAAAACTGATTGCTCTGACTTGGTGCTCAAGGGCTTTCATGCTGTCAGGGCTGAAGGAGTCTTATTTTCCAAACACCTGACTGTTGTTCTGTTTTGTCCACAGCTTTGAATCCATAATATCTTTGTGTACTCTTCAAAACACCCCAAACCTGTCCTTGAATCTGTGGTTCGCAAAGTGTGGTCCTCAGACCAGCAGCATCTCATCTCCTGGGGATCTATCAGAAATGCCGATATTTGGGCCCCACTCTGACCTACCCAATCAGGAACTCTGGGGTGGGGTATTAACAAGTTTCAAAACTTCTAAAGGTTAAGAATCACCTTAGCCCTGAAGTCTAAGTTTTTAGCTACGATGTAATGTGCAAAATGATTACATTTTCTTTGAAATCTATTTTTACTCTTTATTTATTGATTATATCCACATGCTTCCAAAAAAGGATGCAGAGGGCTTAGGATAAAATAATGTTGATGATAATGAGAAATAACATGTACTGAGGATTTACTGAGTGAGATGCTGTGCAGAGAGCCTCTCGTGTGTTATGTCATTTAACCTTTATAAAAATGTAGTGAAATATTTATTATCTCTATTTGCGTCCGGAGAAGCAAAACCTCTGCTAGCTTAAATAAACTGCCTAGGATCAGATTTGCGGGAGAAAAAAGGTTTGTTTGTTTAGTAGGGTTTTTTTTGGTAAGTTGGGTAGTCCTGACTTGAGTTTATTTTAGGGGCACTGTACTCAAAGAGTTATTCAGAAAAAGTTATTTAGAATAAGACCAATTGATTCTGGTACCAAGGCCATCCCTAGGCCTTTCCTCAATGCTGAGCACTCATTTGGGTGAGCTGCCATCAGCAGGGTGACACACCCAGGTAGAGAGTTCTAGGCTCCACCAGCCTCTGCTGGCAGGAGAAGCAGTGCGTGCTGTCGTTGAGTGCAGCCTGTCCCTGCACAGCTTGATATCAATTCATGTCAATTATTGGCCCTAATGGATAAACCAAGTTCCTCCTGTTGATGCTACATTGTGGTCCACATAGGGGAAGGGTGGCTCTTTGATTTTACTTCTTTAGAGGAAAAGACTTTCTTATAACAGAACTTAAGTTTAATGGATGTTTAGTTTCTTCCAAGATTAAATAACTACCATTCTCTTTGTGCTTAATGCTTGAGTTCTATAGCAGATGTGTAAGCATTTTAGGTCAAAGATGCTTCATAAGACTCTACCAGGTAAATATAGCATCTCCATTTTGCAGATGAGGAAAACTGCATCCACAGAGGTTAGTAGGGTGCCCTTGGTCACACAGGTGGTAAGTGCTAAAGTTCAGTCTCATGTCCAGCCCATTGTCCGCCCTGCCCCAGCAATTCCTAAAGTGTTCTGGGGGCACAGAGATGCTTCTTATAGGCTGCAAACCAATCCCCAAACATAGTTCCTTTCTTCTCTTCTTCTGGGAAAATGGGTCACAATTCTACAGACTTAGGTTTCTACTTAAAACTAAGGCTACTTAGTGGTAACCTATTAAGTGAGTTAATAAGTGTTGCTGGAATCTGGTGTTCATAAGCTAACATTATCTGTGTGCTGCCAGACCCTGCGTCCTGGCCTTTCCTTGCTCTACCCTGTTCCCAGGCTCTCTTCTGAGCTTGGCCAATAGCAGGCCCTGGAGGGGGATGAGAGGGCAGAAGGAAAAGAGAAAACAGTGTATGGGTTATTTGCCCCTGTCTCTCTGCCTTAGGCAGTGTCTCTGGCAGCAGCTACATCACCTCTGTGGCCCCAGCTCCTGGCTGCAGGACACTACTCCTGCTAATGCCACATCCTCCTTGTCCTCTGGCCCTGGAGTGGTAGCAGCTTCTCCCTGCTGCTAGTCTCTGGGATGCCTCACTGTCATCTCTTTGGAGTCTCAGCAGTTTCATCATCTATATAGCCAACTGCCTCTATTGAAGTCCCTCTGTTTGAAAGACCTAGAGTTCTTTCTCTTTTACTACTGTTCAGTGCATTGTTAGTGCTTGCTGAATCTTCCTCTGTATTCTGCACAAACTGAAGCAGAGCTCACAGATCGTGGACGTTCCTACGGTTTTCAGGGGAGATGCTCCATTATCCATATATCGTCAAGGCCATCTTGAGTTGGTCATAGATTTTCACTGCTGCTCTTCTTAATTTTTACCAACAAAGTAATGTTAGTTTAGTTTCATCATTATCAATTTAGTTTATTGTAGATTTTGCGGGGAAGCTTACTGTGTATAATGATTTGAATTTGTATCGACAGTATTTTTGGCATTTTATTTTCTTATAATTAATGCATTTGAATTTGAAAGTGTTGTTTGTTTTGTTTTGTTTTTGTGAGGAAGATTGGCCCTGAGCTAACATCTGTTGCCAATCTTCCTCTTTTTGATTGAAGAAGATTGTCGCTGAGCTAACATCTGTGCCAATCTTCCTCTATTTTGTGTGGGATGCCACATAGCATGGCTTGACGAGTGGTGCCAGGTCTGCACCCGGGATCCGAACCTGCAAATCCCAGGCCACCAAAGTGGAGCGCACAAACCCAACCACTACGCCACCAGGCCAGCCCCGGGAGTGTTGTTTTAATTATTCTATTCCTCTTCAAAACTTTTTATCACCCAGTTCAGTTCTTTTTCCCTGAAAAGTGTGAAGGAGTGAAACAAGTCTCTTGTCCTACCTAAGTGGATTGTGGTTAGAGTTTAAAAGAAAAAAAATTGTGCTAATTCAAAACCCACCCAGCTAATTTTGCTAGGCCAGCACTTATCAAGCTTTGGTGAACTTAGTAATCACTTGGGAATCTTGCTCAAATGCAGGTTGAATTCAGCAGGGATGGAGGGCTGGGATTGTGCATTTCCATTAAGCTTCCAGAAGGTGCCCAAACTGCTGGTCTGAGGACCATCCTGGAAGTAGGGAGATCTGCAGAATCTCAGTCTCCCCACAGTGAAGTCAGTTTGCACAGTGCCGGGCCATGCTGGGGCTGAGGGCCTGGGGAAACCTTGCTTCCTCACTAGCCGCCAGAATCTGAGCAGTTTATGTAAGCAGCTCCATCCTTCTCACAGTTGGATTGTTTTAATCTAAGGAACCAAAGTCAGTCTGGCTTTCCTGGGTGGAGCTTCCATGTGATTGTAATCTCAGTGCTGTTCTTGTGTTGAGTTATGTGATACCAGTCTGTCTTCTGGTGAGAATGCATCGTGTTTACAAATTTATTCATGTCATAGAAAAAAATTAGAAAACTGCTGACACAGCAAGACCCTTGACGTGATTAGTATTCATAACATAAATAGTTTTTTTAGGAAACAGTACAATGATTTTAGATTTTTCTTCTGATTCCTTGATTCATGGGGCTTCTCATTTGCTTAAACTTTGAAGGAAAAGTCCTAATTTGCAATAAGAACACTAACTGGGGTTTCTGGAAGGAAAGCAACCTGATTAGACATTAAGGCACTGACCCAAAAATGGGGTATACAGTCTGTTCCCAGATTTGTTTCTAGTTCAGTCAGTGACATAACAGCAAATTACTTCTTTCCATTTTCCTCGTAAAATAGAGATAATGACGATTTATACTTCCAATACACCAATTATTGATTTTAATACTGCTGTAGACCAAAGACTCCCAAATCTATATTTCTAGCCCAGACTTCTATCCTTCTAAGCCCCTGACTAGTATATCCAAATGCCCACCAGGTATTGCTACCTGGGGATGTGGTGGGCACCCCAAATTCAGGTGTCCTGACTGAACTTACCACTTCCCTCCAAACCTGGTCCTCTTCCTAGATTCCCTATCCTGGTTAGTTGTGACCCTTATGCCCTCCTTGTCCAAGCCAGGAGGCATCCTTCCCTGTTAGACTGTGAGCTCCTTGAAGCACCAGTTGGGCTTACTCACCTTTGTGCCCCAGAACCTTGCCCTGGACTTGGCACAGGAAATGCTCAAAAATGTGCCTGAACTGGACTAAACTCCGTAAAGATCGACGGTCCTTACCATCTCTGGGAATTATATTTGAGAAATGTGAAGAATTGCAGCTCCTCCCAGAAAAGGTGAATGCAGCTTCTTTGTTGATTATTTCTACTGCCAGGGAATAGTGAACTCCTCTGACTCTCAAAGCCATGTGAGCAAACCTTGGTACTTTTTTAATTTTAATTTTTATATTCTACACCAACTGCGATTTAGACTTATCCATAGGTTTTTTGGCTTCTTTTCCTACCATGTTTCTTGGAGCCTGTCTCCCTCCCTCCTGGATGCGTTTCTACCATGTACCAGCATCAAAATAGGTGCCTCGGGACGTTGTCCTTGATTTCATGACCTAGGAGGTAGATTTTGTGAACACCATTTTTAAAGGAGGAGACTGGGATTCAAAGAGAGTAATTCCTGACTGTCCCCAAATCACACACAAATAAGTGAGGGGGCTGGAGTGCCACACTCTCTTCCCGTGGCTACGGGCCTTCCTAATACACTTTAGGAGGATACGGTCTTACTTTTACTTGGAAAACTTCATAAAGATGTAGTATCATTCTTTTCTGTTTACAAAATAGTGTATGTTTATGCTATTTGAAAAATTAAATAAAAGTTACCCATAATACCACTATTGAGAGATTTCAACAGTTATATTTGGTACATTTTTTTCCAGGTGGTTTTTTCCTATTTATAGTTATGTTTTTTAACATGCCACACTGTTTTAATTATTATATATTTGTCATTTATTTTAATATCTGATAAGACAAGTTTCCCCCTCTTCTATATCTTTTCTTTTTCAAAACTTCTCTTAGCTGGAAAAATATCTTTAATTTTTAAAAAATGAAAACTTCTCTCAATGTGCTTCTACTTTGTTGGAGGGGCTCATTCTGAATTCTAGACACAGAAACAAGAGTTCTCTCCATGCAGAAAAGATGCCGTTTCAAGAAGCTCAGGTGGAGGAGGCTGTCAATAAATGATGGTGAAATGAGTCCAAGATGTGCTTATGTCATTTTTTAAGACATCAGTATATTTAATGCTTATGGAGTCGCTGGTGTTCTTCCAGATGCCTTCCTTGAGCTGGGAATTAGTGAAGACATTGTGACAGCAGGTAATGGGGCAAGGCTGAGAGAGAGAAAAATAAAGCTATAGAGAGCCTAGAAAATATGCGGTTTGTTCTCTGCAGCTGTAGGAAAGGAGCTTCACCTTTTGCGGGGGTTGGAATTTAGCTGCTAAAGAGAACTTTAACCCAAAGTGTGTCCCCAGGTGCCATTCAGGATGTTACCCAAAAAATATTCTTCCCTGCTCCACTTTGCACGGTGAGCAGATCAGCCCTTGGCGCTATGGACAAGAGATGCTCTGTTTTGACTGAAGCTGTGTTTACGAGTCCTTCTCCATGCCCGCCTGTAACTCCTCAATCTTGATGTTGTTGCATTTTTGTACCTCAGGCACTGGACTGTTTTGGTGGCTGACCAATTCCCCAGAAGTCTGAGAGCTATGGGGATGAAAAGTATAAGTTCACATTTTTGTGTATTATCCTGGGCCAGGGCAGACCAGGGCTAGACCAGGCAGAAGCCCTGACTTCCCTCAGGGTTTTGATCTCTCAGTAAATCTGACACAGGGTAGACCTCTTCAGGAAGCCCCACCTGGGGAGTGCTAGGTCACTGTTCAGCCCTTCCTTCCCAGTTTGGACGTTGGCTGCCCAGAGGGTTGTCTCACCAATAGACTCTCTCCGGGGATGGTGCAAAGTCTTTGCCTGATCCCATGATACACCAGAGCAATGCAAAAAGATGGGGATGGTGTCCAGCGGCTGAGCCCCCCAATGTCACACAGCATGAACTAGTGGTCCAACCTGGAGTTGGACATGTTCCCCAATCCCAGTCCAACCCTCCTTCCTCAGAGTCTTGCAGCAGATGCCTTTGCTGAAGCTACAACACTGCCGTGGAGATGTTCATGTTGGCTAATGGGCCATAGGCTCATGGTGGAATCTAGCAAAAACCTGATGAGCTGATATGTAGGTCAGAGATCACTGTGGAGCCCTACACAGGATTCATTGCTGGGGAGAATGCAGAAGGCTGTGCTGAGTGGTGTCTAGAGTAATGGAGCTGAAAGAAGCAGAGAGAGTACATGAAAAAGAGCAGGGCAGGGCAGGAAGGTGTTTTAAGGAAATTTATGTCTATTGAATCAGCCATGAAAATAAGAATTCATCTATCACAGCTTTAAAACCCTCCTGTGAAGCCAAGGAAGATAAGAGCTTAAGAGGCGGTTGTGTTTTGGGTTTACAAAAAAAAACATCAAGGGATATAATCTTGTTCTCTTTGCAAAGATCATCTTAGGAGATGTGGTGTAATAGTATGAACTGTGAAGTGTCTGCAGAAGCTCCTTCTCTTTACGGACACTTAGCAGTGAAGACAGATCCTAAATAATTAATTAAAACAGTGCTATGAAGTGCTCCAGTTAGGCTGTGCTCAGAGAAGAGATGAGAAAGTTGGATGACGCTGTATCAACAAGAATGAGGACAATAGGTGGAAAGTATGTGTGCTTTGCATTCTATTGGGCTTTCTTGTGTTTGCAGTATAGAATGTTTCAGACATGCTCCAAAGTGCCTGGCGTGCTATAAAGACTCTCTTGGCCAATCATCCTGATCTGACAACTCTCATGGACCCACCATAGCAGATTTTAAGGAGACAAAACATTACCGATATCATTGAAGCTCCATTGTGAGCTTCTCTCTGACTCCATTCCCTTTTCTCCCTGAAGCTGGATTTATTGTTCCCCTGCATATTATTTGATTTTGCAACTTATGTATGACTAAATATATATATATAGTATTGTATATAGTATTTAAGTACATATAACATATATATATATATATATATATATATATATATATATATACGATCACTTTGATTTTTCTAATTTACATTAATGGCATCATGCTGCACACAGGGCCCTGAAGATTGTTTTTTAGGTTAAACATGTTGATAAGAGTAGATCTGACTTATTCACTTAATACAGCTGTATAATCTTTTATTGAATGAATAAATCACAGTTTATTTAACCATTCTCGTATTGATGGACTCCCCACCTTGTTCACACTACTCCAGACACATTGACTTCTTTGTTGTTGTTGCTCAGACACGCAAAGCAAGCTCCGGCCTCAGAGCATTTGCACTTCCTATTCCCTCCACCTGGAATGTTCTTGCCCCAAATTCCACATGGCTCACTCCTTCTTCTCCTTCTTGTCTCTGCTCAAAAGACACCTTATCAGAGAAGCCTTCCCTGACCGCCCTACATACAGTAGCTCCACTTTCCCACTGAGCCCCTTTCTCGCTCTTTATCCTGCTGCATTTCTTCTCATGGCGCTTGCTATGCCTGACAGAGAATATATCTAGCTGTTTGTCAGTCAGCCTCCTGCCTCTTACACTGGCATGTAAACATCTTGAGACTGGAGCCGTGTGCATTTGTCCCCTGCGGTATATTCAGTGCTCACAGCAGCCCCTGGCACATGGTGGGTGCTCAGTATATATTTGATGAATGAGTAAGTAAGTGAATGAATAAATGGATGAATGAATGAATGGACCAAGGTTATTTACATTTTTTCTGTTACAAGCAAAGCTTCGGTGAACACCCCAGGGACACATGTGAGTGCTTCTCTGAGGAGATTCCAAGAATGAAATTGCTAGACCATAGGGATGTACACCTCCTGAAAGCACTTTGTCAGGTATGAACCTCCATACAAAGGTAGCAGACTGTTGGGAGGGCGCAGGGAGAGAAGGAAGGTAGACTGCTCAGTCTGTGAAGGTGGGTTAAGTATGCTTATTTCTGATGGCAGGCAGCATGTAGTCCTACCTCCTGCTGTTTCTCCCACCTGGAACAGGGCTGTTCACCTGTCTGCCTGCTAAGACCCTACCTCAGTGCTAGACCACAGCTCTCTTGTTAGACTTTCAGAGTGGGACACCTGGCCCTCCTGTCCACTTATGCTTCCTCTGAAGCACCCTTGAGCTTGGCGAGGATAGCAATTGCTTTCATTGTGTCCGGGCTGAGCACTTTACTTGGATTCTCCCATCAACTATTCCCAAAACCCTGTGCTGCCATTATTATCCCTATTTTACAGGTGAGGAAACAGAGGCAGAGAGAGGTTGAGTGACTTGCCCAAGATCACCCAGCTAACTGGTGCAGAGCTGGGATTGGAACTCAGGCCCAGATCCAGTGCTGTTACACTGCACCGTGGAGATGGTGACACTACCGACAGTGTGCACTACAAATTGAGCAGCGGTTTTGTGCCAGACTCTGCTACATGCGTCCTCTTCTGTCCGCCATCTAACCTCCTGACTACATTATAGGAGTAGGAGCTGTTGTTATTTCCACTTTACACAGGAGACCGAAGCACCAAGGGGCAGAATACCCTGCCTGACATGACCTTGCAGGATGGCGAGAGAGCCAGAATTTGAACTCTCTTTCTCTCAGCCTTCTCCCTAGCGCTGTGCTTCCCCAGTGTAATCCTCAGGGGCTCACCCAGCCTGTCCTGGAGCCCGTCACTCACTCCTTCCTTCACGGAGCTTTAGTAGTAAGATGGCCACGCCCTGGCCTCTTGCCTCCACCCTTAGACCCTTTCTTGTTGTCCTGACAATTGTGTGAGCTCTTGGAAGACAAGTCTGGACATACATCTATGTCATATATTTATTTACATCATCTAAGTCTGTCATTCTCATTCTAGCTTTCAGCCTCATTAGTAATATGCCTCATTATAACAGTTATTCATCACAGGGGAATGGAGGAATGTAGAAAGACAGCAGTGCCAGCGAGAGGTCTTAGAATCTCTAAGAACTTGTGTGTTTGGGGAAAAACCCTCCTGCCAAGAGATTGTGCTGTTGTCCCATCGGGGCGCATGCCCCAGACTGGGAATCACTCATTTGCAGCATTTACTACATGGGAACCATGCAGGGAAGATGTGTTCGCTCACATTCGGACTCAGCTGGTATCCCCAGTGGGGATCAAGGGTCTGGCCTTTCTGTGGGCACTCTCAGCTGAGTTATTTAATTCTTCCTTTAGCCTTGTAAGGCACAAATTATTATCTAATTTTACAGATGAGGGAACTGTAGTTCCAAGGACTAAAAGTAATCAATTCTGACTATATTGTGATTGGTAAATTTTAAACATTTGCTGTTGATTTTTTTTTAAGCTTTGGTATTTAAAGAAATGATCATGCTTAAGTTTATGAAATTACACAAAGCTAAGAATCTTTGTGTGAGCATCCTTAAGGATAACTCGAGATCATTTAAAAAAGAAGCCAGGGAAATCAAGCAGTTGAGCTCATTCCAAGAAATGAGCTCTCCATTCCCTGGTGAGAGCAAAACTCGACGGCATTCAGCAGCACTTGAATGACCTCTAATATGAAAGGCTCAGCTTGCTTGAGCCTCAGAGTGGAATCAGGGCACTGCCCTGGGGCTGCTGGGAGGATGTCACTGAATCCTTAGAGAATGAGTGGCAGAACCACAGCCCGATTTGGATAGCAGAAAGCTTTTGGAATCAATCCAGGTATAAGTTGGAAAGTTTTCTACCACAAGTCTCGTCACCAGGAGCGCGTCTCCTGTCCTTCCTAAGCTACCTCTTCTATGTGTTTACTTCAGCTGAGAAGCAGCAGTTTGGGCCTCCTTAGAGAAAATACTTGAGACATAAAGCAAGTTGGTTCCAGTTTCCCATAGATCTGCGGGAATGATCCAGAACCCAAGGCCTGGGACACAGACTGTCTGGCCATTCCCAAGATGCCTTTGTCTTGGCTTTTGATTTCATTTCATGACTCCTCTTGCACTCTTTGAAGAAATTAGTCTGGCAGCACTGTTGGGTAGGGGCCTCATCTGTTTTGTCACCCCCTGTGTCCCTAGCACAGGGCCTGCCTCTTAGAGCACTCAATAAATAGTGAGGGAATGAAAGAATGAATGAGTGAACAAATGAAGGAATGCAGGCTTCCACCCTGCCTTCCATTCCAGCAGGATGCTGACACAAGTCTCTGTACTTCTCATCTACCCTTCCCTGAAGTCATGTCTGGTCAGGTGGAAGCTGGAGACCCGAGGGTGGGCCGGGGGGCCCTGAAGCACATGTAGCCAGTCCACCCTGGGTGCTGCGTCCTCACAGCCCTCTCTGGACACCTCTGCTCCACGAACCACATGCATCCTGGGAGTTTCCTCTGAGCTATGAATTTTAAAATAAGTGAAATAAAAGCAGTAATATCAAATGAGGGTAATCATGACTGAGCCTTCCCTGGGGCTTCCAGAAAAGCTTTCCACATTAACTCTAAGTCAAAACATAATCTAAAACACATCACTTCTTAAGGAAAAGCTTTCTGCTATCCAAATCGGGCTGTGGTTCTGCCACTCATTCTCTAAGGATTCAGTGACATCCTCCCAGCAGCCCCAGGGCAGTGCCCTGATTCCACTCTGAGGCTCAAGCAAGCTGAGTATTCCATATTAGAGGTCATTCAAGTGCTTCTGAGTGCCGTAGAGTTGATATAACCAGGGAATGGAGAACTCATCCTACGACGTACTTGAAGTATTAGGACTCTTGGTTACAAATAACAGAGACCCAACTCAAAAAGGTTTAAATGATGGCTCATGTGATGGAAAAGTCCAAGGGTTGACTTCAGGCTTAAGTAGATCCAGGTGTTCAAAGCATGTCGAGAGAATCCTGTCCCTTCTCACTGTCAGATCTGCTGTTGTTCAGAGAGCCACAAATATCCCCAAGTGATGGCAAAGATGGCCCCAAAAGCCCCAGGCTTTCATTCTGCCATGGGGCCAGTCCAGCAGAAAGGGAGCACCTCTTTCCGAAAGCAAGCACACCTTGACCCTGTTTGGCAGGTCTGGTCGTGTGACCACCCCCATGGCTGCCAGCGAGTGAGGCCAGCCTTTCCAGAACAACATAGACTCAGTTGGGGAGGAGGGATGAGTGTCCCAAAAGGGAAGGAAATGCCCTTTTTCCAGAAGAATGAGGAGTGCAGTAACAACTATCCCCCACCAATAGCATAGACCCGCTCAGCTGCTGAGCTTCCCGCTCAGGTCCTTCCTGGCGGTCAGCTGCTCAGAGAGCAGGGCAGGGTGTGGAGAGGCAGCCCGGAAAATATTTCTCTTCCGGAGTCATATTTCTTTTGTGCTTTTAAAGCTATCAAATAAATCATAAGCCCAGAGGTTATGATTTCCAAGGACAAAGTCTTCCATATTTTTTTTCTTTTCTGCTATATTATTCTAAATTCTGAAAATAGCTTTATGGGTTTTTCTGTTTATAAAAATGACAGACACTTACTGTAATAGATTAAAATGCTATAGGCAAATACACTGGAGAGAGCCAGTCGCTCTTCACATTGGGTGCCTGTGACTAGCGCGTGTGCGTGGTTGAGGTCCCATTTTTGAATCTCTGCTCAGGCACTTGCTCCTTTGGGCAAGATAATCTGACTACATCTTGATTTGCTCATCCATAAAAATGGAACTCATCCGTGTAGTTGTCAAAAAAAACTGTTGAGCCCTCACATTGTGCCAGATACCTTATTGCTTGCGTTATTTCATTTAATCCTCAAAACTGCCTTATAAGGTAACCAGCACTGTCATCATACCCATCTTATAAATGAAGAAACTGAGGCTTAGAGGAATTGAGTCATTTGTTCATGACCACATGGGTGGTAAATGCCAGAGCCTGGGCAGTCCCAGCCTGTCTCAGACCCCATGCCCTTACCCACTGCACTGTACTCCAGGAGAATTAAATACAGTGATTCAAGGAAAGCTTTGGGCACAGTGCTGAAGACAAAGCAAGCACTCAAATAATTCCATTCGTTTTTATTAATAGCAATGATACTGATGATACAGTGCAGTTTTATATAAAAGGGATGATATGTTTGGTGCATTCTGTTTTATAGCTGCCTTTCTCCCTCAATGAAGAAGACAAGCCTCTAAATGCCATCTTGTCTCCCAAACCAGAGTGGAGGCGATGATGCTTGCTTTCTCCCCTTTTCTCCTCCTTCCTGTGCTGCACTGGAGGCTGGAAGTGGGCTTTGCCATGGGGCAATCGGCCCCTCCTTCGGGGATTTCTTTTCAACGTGAGGCCACTTGGAGGACTTTAGAATCTCACACCATCACGGGTGAGGAGTGAAATTGCTACAAGCTTCCTGAAAGACTGGCGTCTTTGAACTCAGCAATTCTACTTCTAGAATCCACAGTCCTAGACATGTGAAATCATTTAGCTGCCAACATATGCATCACAGACTTGTTTTTAATAACAAAAAAAATTGGGACGAATTCAGTGTCCAAAGATGGGAGATCAGTTGAATAAGGAACACTGTGTTCATACTATAGAGAACTCGCAAACTACTAAGAATGCTGTGGGGGAAGACTATTCAACAACTTAAAGTCAATCAGGAATGTTAAGTGAAAAAAACAGGTTTAAAACAGTGACCGTCCATCATGTCCCAGCTTTTCTTTAGTGTCAACTATGAGCGCTGCAGTGGTCTAGGAACTTGGGGTACAGGAGTGGGGAAAAACCTGCCTTCCGTGAACTTGTGTTCTGTTGGAAAGGGGGAAATAGATAATAAACAATTTAACAAGTAGTGGTTAATTCACATATTAGTGTATTATCATATATAATGAGTTACAGATAATTAAGCAACAGGTACAGAGAATCACTCTGTAGAAATATGAGGGGAGTGTGAGAGTAACAGGACAGAAGATGTGTTGGCGTGATGGTGGTATTTCAGCTAGGGTGGTCAGGAAAGGCCTCCCAAAGGCGGTGACATTTGTGCAGAGAGCTCCAAGTGTGTAAGCCAGGAAGGCAACTAGCAGGCTTGACTTTGGGGTACATGGATAGGACCTGGTGGGCAGGCATGTGGGGGCTCCCCCAGTGCCAAACAAGGAGGGCTTCCCTGCAAGGTGGTAACCCCTGTATTGAAGTCCTAGGCCTCCTCAAGTAGATTGCTCAATTTTCTTAGAGAACTGCTTTCTATTTTTGTCCTAAGACAAAGCATTGTTGGATCGATTGTCCATTTGTTTGGAATAGGGATGGGGCCAAGAGCCCTCACTGTTGTCTACACAGCCATTAAACCAGCTTTCTGAATACTGTCTCATAACCCAGTCCTGCTCTCTGCACCAGCCAACTTCGAATTGGACCTCCCCCTCTTCTGTCTGTTTTGAGGGACAATATTCTGTTATTTTTATGCTCTCACTCACTTTCAGTTTTCCAGAAATCTGTCAAAATCTCTGATTCTGTTCTGTCCTCTAATCTTCACTTTTATAGATTTCTTTCCCTTTGGATGTCTTCTCACATTTCACTGGCGTCTGGGGAAGAAGAGCAGCTAAATGTGTGCTTGTTCCTCCATTGAATTAGACACATTTATATTCATTTTGCTCTTCTGAATTTTCTAAAATGAGCATGCATTATTAAATTCATAATAAGAAAAATAACAACAAAAGCTGTTCTTGAAATGGAAGGATTTAGAAATATGCTCTCGCCAGGCAGAAAAGAGAAGAATCAGGTCAGTGTTTTGTCTGGACCGCTACAGCCCTGACCGGGGGACTGCTTCCCCACAGCGCTTCAGGCTGAGTGAGTAAGAGGCTGGAGAATCTTGCTGTAGGGCCCGGTGTCTCACTTGTGCTTTTTATTTTCCCAAGATGAATTAGAAATGTTGTTAATGCAGGAAGAGTGTCAAATATAAAGCCTGCTATTAAACAAATGTATCAGCAGCTTCAAATGGCAAGCATTTATCAGCTTGCTCTTTGGATGGACTCAAGTGACGGTTCTTCTGCTGGTCTTACCTAGGGTCACCCATGCATCTCCAGTCAACTGGCAGTGGATGGCCTTACTCACCTTCTAGGGGTTGGCTGGGTATTGGCTGGGGCAGGAGGGGTGATTGGGCCAAGTGTCTCTTGTCATCCCAAAGGCTAGTTTGGGCTTGTTCACATGGTGATGGGTTGCAGGACTTCCAAGAGCAGCAAGAGAGGAAGGTACAGGGTTCAAGACTCCACAGCATCACTTCCACCACTCTATGGTCAGAGCAGGTGGCCAGCCCAGATTCAAGGAGTAGAGAAATAAACTCCACATATTGGTGGAAGGAGCTACAAAGTATTGTGGCAGTCCTTCCAAACCATTATTTAATAATTCTATTTTTTAATGCAAATGTTTTGTTTTCTAATTCTGTGTTTTCTTCAGGCTTCTGAGAACCCAGTCTCTGGAATGGTTCTACAATAATGTGAAGAGCCGTTTCAAACGCTTTGGCAGTGCCAAGGTCCTGAAGAACCTGTACAGGAAACACCGGTTGGAGAGTGGAGCATGCTTCGACATTCTAGGTACACCGGGTGCCTGCTGCTCTGGGAGTCTTTGGTGGGCTGGTGGGATGGAAGAAGGCCTAGCTTGGAGGCCCTGTATGCCGGGGCACGCTCACCTGAGACAGAGAAAGTTGCTTAAATGTCTGGCTCTAATGAGGAGCAGAAATAGAAGGACATATACCAAAGATTCTGTTAAGTTTTGAGTCTTTTGGTTCCAGCATCCTCACTGAGCTGAAAATGTTATGAGTTGGGAAGACCAAAGTACTTCTACAAATTGTGGACATTTTAATTCTGGGTCCTTAGAAACTAAAGATTCCTGATCATATTCCCCTCATGATTAAAACATTGGCGAGTCATCTTTGTTTGGTTGTGTAGACTAGGACTGCACTCAGAGGATATGCCCTCCACTCCCCTTCCTTCCTACTCAAAATTCTTTTCATACCAAGCCCAGAATTTGATGTAATGGGAGAGTTAGAAAAGTATCAGCTTCCTCCTAGGAAGCTGGAAGATGAGTCCTACCTATGCTGTTTTTAATCAGTTAAGACAACCAATGTAATTAGAACGCAAAATTGTATTCTTTAGTTCCGTTAGACCAGCCAGTAGGAAGAAATGGTTGTCAGAGTATGAACAGCACGTCCTCCAAAAAAGACTGGTGTTTTTTGTCTAGAGGCGGATTTTTTTCATGACTTTGCTGACGCAGGTAAATGCTTTTTATCCATGAGAAAGAGGGAAGAAAAAAAAAAATCCCATCCATCTCATTTGGAGCTTTTTCACCCTCATTATTTTACATTGTTGTATTCTCAATAAAGTCTGCGGTTGTGTCTTATCTAAAAATGTGCCAGCCACTGAGTCAAGGGGGAAAATAGGATGGAAGCATTCCACACACAAAATCATTAGGGCCTTTTGTGGTGTAGAGTTGTTAGAATCTCTGTCTTTCAAAATACTCAGGAAGCCCATAACCAAGAGAGCAGTGCTGAAGGTTTCCACGTATTATTTTTATCTTCTCTTTAAGAGTTTTCTAAAAATTTTCTCCAGGAATAGAGGCAAGAAAGAAAGCTTAAAGTAATGGTGTTAACAGTAGTTTTTCAGCCCAAAGAGATATCTCAAGAAACTTCCAGAATAGAATTGGCTCACTTATTTGCATCCCATCCTTTCTTTCCTCTCTTGTACATCCCCAGGTCTGTTTCATGTACCCCTTTACATGTCACCAAATTCAGATCTCATAGGTGTTCTCTGCTGATTAATGCAAATTGAGAAAAAAAGCAAACACATGTGGAGAATCCCGTAGAACAGAGCACAATTCCTGTTTCTCTCCCTTTCTCTCTAAGGCCCCACAGGGGGAGCAGGTGGATATGAATCCCAATGGGTGAGCTCAGGGTTTTGAAATTTTCAAGCGTCACTTTTAAAGGAGAATCATTTGCTGGGAATAACTATCTGCCACAACTGAAGCAGATTTGGGTTCTGGGCCCTCTGTGATTCACCACTTCTTTCCTCTGGGACTCAGTCACAGCACTTATCCCACTGCATTCAGGTGATGGTTTACAAAGCCGCTCTCCTGCTGGACCATGTAGAGGCAAAAGCATCTTTATCTCTGTGTTCCCAAAGCGTGGCTCAATGCCAGGAACGTCTTATGTCCTCAGTACTGCACTAGTTCAATCTAAAAAGCATTTTGTGGGTACCAAGTCACTTCATAAAAGTGTTAGAATCTGTCGCTTTAATAGGGTTAGTGTCCCCATTTAAACTGAGATTTCCTTTTAATAAACGTGAAGATAAGCAGACAGGAGACAGTTTCTGAGATGGCACTCAAACCTCTAAAGCCGTAATCATAAAATAGTGAGATGTAGTCTACACACAACTTACAAAATTTAGTTACAATTCAAGTATGGAGAAATATCCCAGTGCTTAAGCAGCCTGCTGGTTATGGTGGATGACTGGGGAGTGACTAGCATTAGCTTTTCCTACCACTCAGCACCCTTGGATGCTCACCACCTGCCATCCTCAATCCTGACTACACATTAGAATCACATAGGGAGCTCTGAAAAAATCCCAGTGCCCAGGATCACCTTCCACCCCCCAGTCAGTTACTCCCAAATCTCTGGAGGGGGGCCCGGCACAGGTATTTTTTAAAGCTCCCTGGGTTATTTTAAGGGAGAGCCAAGACTGAGAATCTCAGCTAGTATTCACTATAATTTGTTCAGCAGAGTTCTGAATAAGATGGTTCCATCAACTCCATCTAAGGGTACTTATTTTCAGAATTTTGATTGTCAGAACACAATAGGCAACATCTGCAGTGTGCAAGGCATGTGCTGTGTTCCAGGACTCTCAGAGTAAAACTGCTTTTACCTACGAAACATCTGCACAGTGTAGTTTGCCATAAAAACACTCAGTCCATTGAAAATTCACTTATGCCACAGAATTTTATAGGTCACCCATCACATGTGCACCTTTCATGGCCATCAGGCCCTCCGTTGCCCTCCCAAGCTAACTTTATTCCTCCCGCAGCCCCATCAGGAGACCAGGTTAGGCCTCAACAGAGACCCATTAGTTTTGTCAGATAAATTTATCTAAGATTGATTAATTCCTTCAGTAAACATTTATTGCACACCTACTATGTGCCCACCTGGTTTAAGAGTTGGGGATGACACTGCCATCTCAGAGCCAACAGGCCAGTGGAGAAGTCAGATAAATAAGTAAATAAGTTTATAAAAAATATAATGTCCATTGGTAATGAGTGCTCCCCTGTTTACCTAATTGATCCAGCATGACATTTTTAACAGTTATCCTACGAAGAAGCACTACATGAAAAGATAAAAGTCGCCATGATTAATATACCTAATCTCTAGACAATTGGATGAATAATATTTGCTTTTTCTTAGTATTGGATAAATAAAATGGGAAAATAAACCCTGCTTTTATTTATTAACACTCTAAATCTATATTTGACGTAATTCTTGAAAAGGTCTATTACATCTTTCATCTGGGATTTAACTGACAAACTCGGTCTTTTGAAAATGCTGAGCCTCGTGAAATCAGAGTCCTCCAGCTCGGGATAGATGTGACAGCGGCGGGCTGCTCTGCATCAGTGCTTCCCAGAACAGTTCCATTGCTCTGCCCGTGGAAGAATCACATCATCCTGAATGACGCTGATCCTCTCACCTGTGAATTTAAAGGGACACAAGGAGAGGTGTTGTACTAGAGGATTTAAAATCATGCAAAACCGGAGCTTGTCCTCTGGTCAGCTCAGTCTCCCAAAGGTGTTCGCAGATCCTCTCCTCTCTCCTCCTGCTCCTCACCGTCCTCCCCGTTCTCTCAGCAGATGGCCTTGCTGCCTCCTTCACAGGCAGGCAGTGTAGACCAGGCAGAGACTTCCTCGTCTTCCCCCTTCCAGCGCTGTCTGTGGCCATCCGCCTTCTTCAGCTGCTGAAGTGGAGGCACTGTCCCCTCTTCTTGTTGCCTGCCCCTCCCCTTGTTCTCCACATCTGATCCCCATCACATTCCAGGAAGGTCTCAAGGTCACTCAGCCCTTGCTCCTTGCCCATTCAACCTTTCTCTGAGCTGGTTCCTTCCTATTGATTTGTAAACACACTCCAGTCTCTCCCGTTTCCTAAACCCTCCTGGGACTGCATATTTTCCTCCCTTTCCTGCCCTGCCATGCTCTCTCCCATCATAGGTATGTGGGGGACTGGTCTTGGCCACACCAAGATAATGTCTCTTTGGCATGAGGATTATTTGGGGCTTGTTGCTTTTGATAAACTGGGACAGGGAAGGAGGTTCTGAGGAGTGGAACTTGCTTACCCTTTGTTAAGAAATATTTACATTTGTAAGGGAAATCTCCATCTGTAAAGGTCCCTCCCTCTCTGTACCCGAAGAGGGGGATGACTATCTCTAGAAACTCTTAATCAATACCAAAGGCAAGGACTTAAATCTGCATAATAATCTTACTCCTGTTTCTGGTAACCTCCTGTAACTGACTCCCCCACCCCCAATATCCTCCTTTGTTGTTAGCTGAAGATGATATTTAAGGTGGGGGCTTCAGCCATTTTGGCAAGTTGCTCAGCTTGCCTGAGCCGCTCCCATGTATACATGTTATAAAGCTTTGTTTAATTTTCTCCTGCTATTCTGTCTCATGTGAATTTAATTTGTTTTCCAGCCAGATGAACCCAGAGAGGGTAGAGGAAATGTCTTCCTCCCCTACAGGTACATTCCAGAAAGCAGGCTGTCCTCATGGCTTCCATTTCCTGCACTTCCTCATTTTACACCCACTCTCTCCTCCTTCTTCCAAGCTGTTCTCCACACAGCAGCCAGAGGGCACTTTTGGAAGCACAGAACTGGGCCAGGTCACCTCTGTGGAACCTCTACTGGCTTCTTGTGGCTATTGGGATAAAGACCCAACACTGACGTGGCCGCCATGACCTGTGTGCTCTCTGGCTTCAGGTCATCTCATGCCGTGCTTCCTCTCCTGTCTGCAGCCCAGCCACACTGCCTCTTGTTAGGTCCCCAGATGCACCCTACTGCCCCCACTGCCTGTCCCTCTGCAAGCTGTTTGCTCTGCCCTGGACCCTCACCCACCTCCCCACACCCCCTTGGCTGGTTACTCTCTGTCTAGGTCAGTCTTCCCTGCTGAACACTTTCATGATTCTGTGAACCACCCAATCAGAACACTTAACATATCTATAATTTTACATTTGTTTATATAAATTTTTGATTAATGAGTTCTCTCCCACTTGTCAACACAAATAATCCATAACCAACCTATCAATCAAAATTGGGGTGAGTTTATTATGAGGCAGAGTGAGGATTATAACCGAGTAAGGCCTTAGACTAAAGGCGTTCCGGAGAAGCATGGGTTTCAGTACAGTCTTATATCTTTTAGAACAAAGAACATACATTAAACATACCCAGGATACATTTCCCTCAAGATTTCAGAGATATTCATTTGCAAATTAGAAGATCAACATGACCCTGATGTCAGAAAAGGGACTAATATCAGCGGCATTACCAATAGGGCATTAACAATAGGATGTAGGAGGGGAAGTGTGCATTCTTATGTTAAGAGAGTGCATTCTTTACTTTAACGGATAAGCAGATGTACAACATATGTTTGATAGGCCATAAGTCAGGCCTTTTAGTTCAAGCCAAATCAGTTTTGAACTCAAATAGTTACCCCATATACCTCAATATGTGACCTCTTGTCACACTAGACTATCATGTTTGTCAGGGCAGCTAGGGTTTCTGGCGTTGCTCTCTGATGTACCCTCAGAGCCAGCTGAGGGCCAGGCACCTGGCAGCTGCACATGGAGTATTTGCACTTAGATGTATAACCTGGGAACTGAGGAGGTGACTTAGCCTCAAGCCTTATTTAATAAGTGAGGAAACTGAGACCCAGGGAGACAAGGTCCCTTCCTCAAAGTCACAGGCCTAGTATAAGAGGACTGCAGGCCTTTTGAAAATCGGGTCAAAAAACATAAACACAGAGAATGGTACGTGGTCAGACTGAAGTACCATGACAGGCTGCACACCAACAGCTTGTTCCACAAAGGTAGAAGCCTACTAAACCTGCTACAGGTACCCACAGCAGTTACCTTAGAGCTCCCACATGGGAGCCCCCATGGCAGCCCATCCAAGGAAGCACCGTGTGTTATAGGTATTGAAGGCCTATTGCTTAGTTTGACTTGGCATCAGCGGCACTTGTCCCCTTTTGAGCTAAGGCATCTAGAACCATATTTATTTTCTTGGTTCTATCAAACAATGTTTTCCACCAGCATCAAATTCAATACATTTTTTTTCAAGCCACCTGCTGTCTAGGTGCTATCTTGGGTACTGGGGATACAATACAGTGATTTAAAAAAAGAAAATCCATCATCTCCATCTTTAGAGATCTCATTTGGTGAAATAATATGTGAACACATATAATAAAAATTTCCAATTAAAAGGGCTTAGCCAACTGCTCTTCTCAGCCTGGAACTAAGACTAGGGTTGTATGTTCCAACAGAGAGAAGAACTGAGAAGAAGCAGTGGACCTTAAAAAGTCAAATGCCATGGCTTACTTTCCTTGTCTCACTCTGGGTTTGTTTCCCATGGACTCTCGTCTACAGAAGAGAATGGTGACAGTTAAATCATCAGCTAAAGGCAGCTGTTTGGCTCAATTTCATGGGCTGCAGCTAAGACCAGACATGCACAGTCTCATCACCCACTATGAGGAGGGCGCTCTTGCTGTTCCTCTATTTCTAGTAAGGAAACTGAGTCAGATTAACTTGCTCAAGGTCACACGACTAGTAATTTGCAGGTCCAGGAATTGACCTCACATCTCTCTGACTTCAGTCCATCGTTCTGTCTTTGATTCCACATTGCCTCCACAGAAGGTATTGGAAGAAAGCTGGAGTTGGCAACAATGCTACATCAGGAATCAGTGTGAGAAGAAAAACGTGACTGGTCAAAAATTGTAGCGTTACTGTGGAACCCAGTGATTCCCCAAACCTATTTGCAAGGCTAACTTAATCAAAGTAGGTAATGGTGATCTGCCAATTCAGCGCTCACCGAAGAAATCTGATAATCGTGTTCTCTCCCTTCACCCCTACAGGAGGAAGCTTTTTTGAGGCGAACCTGGAGAATGAAGGAAGTATTTCAGGCAGCGATTCAACATTTTACAGACAGTCAGAAGGTAAGGTGGCTTAAGAGTTTACAACTAATGGGAAGTTGGAGGAATAGAAACATCATCAGATACTGTTAGGATCTCCCAGTTACATAGTAACAGCTGGATACTACTATTTGTTGCTGTGTGGGAGTCTCCATGGGTCTTCTTGCTATTGCCATTTATGTGAATCCATCATCAAAATAGGTGAGTATATCCAAGATGTGGCCTAGAGAAGTACATTTGCTGCCTGACCACTAGATACTTTATGATCTACTAATGGGTCCTTCTGGAGTTGGAATATGATAATCAATACACTTGTGCAATTCAAATTAAAATATTCTTACAAAGAATTTATCATTCACTGATTAACTTCTACTTTTTTATACCAATATAATAGTCCCCTTAGAGCAGAGGTTAACAGCAAAGCAAACTTCTAGTTTCAAACAAAACCTTCTCCAACACTTCAGCTCCTTCTCCAAAGCACCGGACATTGAGAACCCATGCCTCCTGAGTGCCCCTGCTGCTGTGGCCCCCACAGCTCTTCCACACTCTCTCTGTTCTCCCTTTGGGAGCCTTCTCATGAAGGTCCTGTCCTCTATCATCCTTGCTGCCTGAAACTTCTCCCTGGGTTACCACACACCCCCCTATGGCCTTGGTGCACCTCCATCTGCTCCTGAGTCTGGAATGCCCAGCCCTGATTTCAGCCCAGAGTTCTAGACTCAGATTTCTGATGCTTGGCCATCAGGACCCGTAGATCCTCCAGGGATCTTAAACTCAGCATGTCCTAATCAAGCTCCTCAGCCACATGGGTCCACCAGCAACAGTTATCTTTCCCTCAGTCCCCCTCCCTGTGTCCACTCCATCAGCCACGTTCCTGTTAGCTCTATTTCCAGTCCTTTCCTTTTCTTTCCATTCTGAGGCCCATGATCTGAGGACCTTCCCACCCACAATTCTCCTATATTAATATTAATTTCAGTGACCATCTATATCAGTCAGTGTTCTCCAGAGAAACAGAACCAATAGGATACACACACCCCCACATACAAAGAGGTTTATTTCATTTTAAGGACTTGGCTTGCACAATTGTGGGGCATTTTTTTTAATAGAATAAAAAAGTTTATTTTATTAGAATTAGGAATTTTTTTCCCTTTGGGCAACCTGAACAGTCCAGTCAAAATGAAAATCTGAGAACAATTATTTCCAAAGCACAGGGTGCACAGCCTGCTCTCTGCACAAAATTACAGGGTTAGGAGCATTTAATCAACTTACTGATTGTTTCACCAACCCATCCCTCAAGCGCTCTATACCAGAACTTGTGGCCCAAAATCTATAGAGTAGGTCTGCGGGCTGGAAACTCAGGCAGGAGTTGATGCTTCAGTCTTGAGGCAGGATTTCTTCTCTGGGAAACCTCAGTTTTTGTTCCTAAGGCCTTTCAACTGATTGGATGAGGCCCACCCACATTTTTGAGGGTGATCTCCTTCACTTAAAGTCAACTATTGTGGATGTTTACCACATCTATGAAATGCCTTCATAGCAACACTTACATTAGTGTTTGATGAAATAACTGGGTACTGTAGCCTAGCCAAGTTGACACATGAAACTAACCCCCCACCACCTAACTGGTCCTCTGAACTTGATCTTTCTGCCTCTGCCTTCTTAGCCTTCCTCCACGCCCTCGCCAGTTTTTCTCTCTGAAACACCAACTGGAGACATCACCTTCAGCCAAAACATCTTCGGTGTTCCACTTCACCCTCATCCAAAGATCATAAACACAGCATTCAAAGCCCTTCTGGTTGTGCTCCAGGCTCCTCCTTCCCGGGGATCTGTGGAAGCTGCTAACTATCCCCATCGCAGGCTCTACTGCAGGCGTCTTAGCTGTTACCCATGCACCTGGTCACCCAGTAGCTTGGGAGACACACGAGAGTGTAGGCTCAGCTTGTCCATGGGGGCATCACAGAGCCCTCACAGAATCTAGCACTCGGGAGCTACTTGGTAAACTTTGATTCAGTGCAAATTGGTGGGGCACCTCTTCTGTAAAAAATGCACTGATTGGCATCTTGAAGAAGAGAGATGAGAGGTACAATGTCTGTCTCCAGGGAGCACTTAGTGTGATGACAACTTAGATTTTATAGAATCTACTTAGAGAAACATTGGAAAACCTGTGTGTTCAATCAGCCACCCTGGGGTGTGCAGAGCCCTGAGCTGGGTTCGGCTCTACGTGACTGTTAGAGCTGGCTGGAGAGGTACTCATTGGCTGGCTACATTGCTTTGACTTTAACTGGGTTGGTTTTGGATGTTTTATTATGTTTGCCAAATGCCGCTTTCTGTACACGTTTGTGTCTTTAGGAGCCTAAGAAGCTTGAATTAAGTTTTTTAATTGAAGGATTGATTAATTACTTGATGTATTTACACCTTGTCTCATTCTACGAAGAATTTGAGGCAGCTTTCAGGAGATTTGCATGTGTTAAATAATGCATGACTAACAGATTATAAATGGAAACAACAAGTTGAAGTTGGGGAAAAGGAGACCCAGGCACGCAGCCCTTGTAGACCCACTTTCCTGTGCCTGACCCAAGTTGGGCTCCTAGGACAAACTGAGAAAGAGATGATAGAAATTCTCACTTTCAAGTAAGAAGCAAAAATCTACTACCTCAGGACAGCAGAATTCTTCCAAGCACTTAGCTCCAAAAAGAATGTTGTCACCTGTGGAAGTCCTTTGATTTGGGGACAGTTCCTCCGGTTTGTTGCCATAAGCAAAACACATGTTCACTAAAAATATGGTAGCATTATTTATTTTATTTTTTTTGAGGAAGATTACCCCTGAGCTAACATCTACTGCCAATCATCCTCTTTATGCTGAGGAAGACTGGCCCTGAGCTAACATCCATGCCCATCTTCCTCTACTTTATATGTAGGACACCTGCCACAGCATGGCTTGCTGAGCAGTGCCATGTCTGCACCTGGGATCGGAACCCGCGAACCCCAAGCTGCCAAAGCAGAACATGCAAACTTAACTGCTGCGCCACCGGGCCGGCCCCTGATAGCATTATTTTTAAAAATCATGTTAGCTTGTACTAATCTCATGTTTGTGGTTAAAGTCAATGGCTTTGGAGACAGAGAGTCCTGAATTCAAATCTCAGCTATCTTACTGTCTGACTGTGTAACCTTGAGCAAGTTATTTGACCTCTCTGTGCTTCAGTTCTCTCCTCTGTAAAATGGTCCCTACTCAATGGATTGTTGTAAAGATTAACTGTGATCAGGTCTGTGATGCTCGGCCCGGGGCCCACCCTTGGTGAGGTTGGCCAGTGTTATTGATTATTAGACTGGTTTAGAGTCTAAAAATTTCCTCTATGGATTTCGTATTTACATTAAACCATTTGTACAGCCCAGTGTCCTTAGAACATTTAATAACTTTCATCCCTATCATCACGATGATACATCATGTGCACAAAATAAATATAATCTTTATCTGAAACAGTAGATGAAGAATCGTTACTTCCTTACATGAAGTCCTTTCGTTCAGTTGTCATGAAGCCACTCTGTGTGCCTGGAGCTACGCTGAGTGTTGGGCTGCAGCAGTGACTGTGATCCAGTCTTGCTCTCTGAGAATGACCTGTGGGAGGGGCGGTGGGGTGGAGCTTTCTGGCTCTGATGGAAGCAAGCCCAGAGCCCCAGATGGACATCCAGCCAAGGCTGCAGGAGGGATGGGAGGAGGCTTTTCAGAGGAGGAACCCTTGGACCAAGCCTTGGGGCCCCCTGGAACTAGCCCAGTAACAGAGCAGGGGACCAGAAGGAGGGGAAACAAGATAATGGAGTCATGAAGAGAGAGACGTTAGCTCTTGAAGAATCTCAGTTGTTGTGTCTGGGGCGGGGATGAGAATAAGTGGGAGGCAGTGAGGCAGGGGAGAAGGCAAGGGACCTGTGTGCCAGGATAAGCAGTGTGGGGCTTGTCCCAGAGCCCTGAAAGACTTAGGCAGAAGACCTAAAGTGGAACAACCACAACCTTTCAGAAAGTGGTCTATGTTCTGTTTCCTGTCTAGGACATAGCATGATGGACACATTGGCTGTCGCCCTACGGGTGGCTGAAGAGGCCATCGAGGAGGCAATTTCCAAAGCAGAAGCCTATGGGGACAGCCTGGTATGGCCCCCCTTGTCCTCTCTGGGGGAGGTGTGGGTGGGATCCTGGCCACCAGGAGAAAATGCAGATTGTCAGGAAACCAATGTCCAGTAGCGTCCTTGACTAGAGTGGTGCCCAACCTCCCCTGCATTTGTGGTCAGGATTCCCAAGAAAGTGATCGCCAAGACCCCCAAAGCCACCCATAGCACATGGCCATTCTCTTCCCTCCCTCCACAGGACAAGCAGAACGAGGCCAGTTACCTGCGGGACCACAAGGAGGAGCTGACTGAGGAACTGGCCACAACCATCCTGCAGAAGGTAGGCAGGCCCTGGCATCCCGATGACTGCCATGGACCACCCTGGTGGGACCAGGGCCTCTGGAGAGCTGAAGACCAACCACGGACACTGCTGGGGCCTTGGGCACCATTTCTGTGCCTTGTCACTTTTGCCTGTTGTGCTCTGGGGGCCAACGCAGACAGACTGCACTGTACTGCCAAATCCGAGCAGGGTGAATGGGGTTGCCTTAGGGGGCTGAGCTAGCGGGTGAGGAGCCGGGAACTCAGCCCTGAGCAGACTACTCACTGGCTTCCCATTTCCTAGGTTTCGTGTGTGTGTGTCTGTGTGTGTGTGTGTGTGTGTGTCCATGTCCTCTTCTCATCCTTCTCAAATAGTCTTGCTGCAGAAGCTTTACAGTCACTCCCTGCTACCTCTATGTCCTAAACTGTCCTTGACATGGTGTATCATTTAATTATTGCTGAGAAAACAACCACCCCAAAACTCTGTGGCTTTAAACAAGGATTATTTCTATGTTCCACAGCCAATTCTCTCACATCCAACGGGCTTTCCTACGATTTAGTCCAATTCTGACACTAACTACACGGACCACACAAGTTAAGGGCTCAGTCCCACAAGACTGCCCCCTCCTCAGATGCCAGCTGCAAGTCTCAGGTTTCTCCAAGTTACTGTGCTTTTGTCCAGCCTACTACAAATTCCGATTCCCGTGACCCCCCTCAGGTTAGATAATTTGCTAGAACAACTCACAGAACTCAGGAAAGCACGATACTTACAATTACCAGTTTATTATAAAGGACACAAATGAATCGCCCCATGAAGAGATACCCAGGACCACAAGGTCTGGGGAGAGGGTGTGCAATGCTTTCTTGCCCACTCTGTGCCCACCACCCTCCCAACACATCAGTGTATGCACCAGCCAGGAAGGTCTCTGAGCCTCATTGCTTCAGAGACTTTATGGAGGTTTCATTAAGTAGGCATGACTGATTGAATCACTGACCACCTGACTGAACTCAAGCTCCAGTCCCTCTCCCCTCCCCAGAGCTGAGGGTGGAGCTGGAAGTTCCATGGTTCACATGGTTGGTTTTTCCCACGTGACCAGCCTCCATCTATCTAGTGGCCCCGGCCAAGAGTCATCTCATTAGCATAACAAAGACACTCATATCACTCAAAGAATTACAAGGGTTTTTGAAGCTCTGTGCCAAGAACCAGGGTCAAAGGCCAAATATATTTTTTATTATACCACAATTCCTTTCTTGCTCATGCACTGCAGCGGCTCCATCTCAAGCAGTGGGTTGGGATCAAGTCCAAGCAGTATGTCCACTCTAGGGCACATCTGAAGGCACATTAGCTATGCATGCTGTGACCAAGGCACAGAGAGCAAGAGGAAGACTGATGTCTACTAAGGCCTAGGCTCAGCCATGACACCCAGTTACAGCTCCCTCCTCACATGTGATTGGGCAAAGCAAGGCACCCAATCAACCCAAAGCCCAGCGTGGAAAGTGTATTCTCCCTGTCCTGAGGGGACTGCAGAGTCACACGACAAAGGGCTGTGTACAGGGAGCATTGAAGAAATTCAGTCTTCCCTTTTGGTCACAGTAATTCATGTCCCTTCCGCATGCCACATATGCTCACCCAACTCAAAGACCCCCACATGTCTATCCAATCACAGTTCAAAGTACATTTGATCCAGATGCAGTTCCTTTTAAGCTGGAGACCTATGAACTAAGCAAGCAAGTTATCTGCCCCCACAGACCCAACACACAATGCTGGATCACGGACGGGAAAACAGCACTAACCCACCCACCTGCAGAGATGGGAGGCACAGGAGGTCACTGGTCCACAGCAATTCTGAAATCCCATGGGGCTCATGTGACCTGGTCCCCACTCTGGAGGGGATGTACCTTGGTTAGTCCCCGGGTCTGTCCCATGGCACCTCAGTTCACTGCTTTCCTTGGGTGTCAGCCTTCCTCTTCACCAGCTTGTCTGGCCTAGAAAGGCATTGAAGAATATGCCCATCTAGTGGCTCAATATGGTGGCTCAGTAATTTTCTCGGCTGCTTCCTGCCTGTAGGAAGTTGGGAGACCCAGAGACCTTTGTACAAATGGACTCATTAAATCCAAATGGCTGTGCCCAAAATAGTAAGTGGTACAAATGAGCTGAAGCCATCCCTGATGACTCTTGGTATCTGTCCCCTCCTTAGGCATTCCAGAGGCTTCCTAAAATCAGGATTTACAACCAGAGACTCTGGGTTTGAAATCCAGCTCCACTATTCACTAGCTGTGTGGCCTTAACTTAACTTCTCTGAGCCTGTTTCCCCATCTGTAAAATGGGGAGAGTTATAGTGTGTGGCTCTTAGGCTTATTTCGAGGATTAAATGAGGTAAAGCATATGAAGTACCTAGCACAGAGTGTGGCACATGGTAGGCACTTAGTAAAGAGAAGTTGTTAACATCATAAAAAGATTACTTGTAAACTGTAAAGTCCTGTAGAATGTTCAAGGCTATAGTTGTGCTGTTTTATCATAAGGCAGATCTGAAACAGAGTGGTATTCCATTGAAACCAAGCTCTTATGTGGCTAAAAAAACTTCCCAAAGATGGTCCCAGTCACCCACATGGCATCCAGAGGCCTCTCCACTAACTTGCTCCCTCTTGTCACCCACCCCATCTGCAGATCATAAGAAAACAAAAGAACAAAAGCGAGCAGCAGGTGGAAGAAGAGCCAGAGTGGTCCCAGCCCCAGAGCTGCAGTGCCAAGGTGGCTGGCGAGGGGACCAGAGCCTCCCCAGGAGGCCACCAAGCTTCCACCACCCTCTGGGTGAGTCTGCAACCAGTGCCAGCTCTGCCCCCACACAGGTGTCCCGCACATGCTCTCCACAGAAATGGGGACACCACCCTGTTCACCATCTGTCCTTGACTCGTGTGCCCACCAGATAGCCTAAATGTTCCCAAAGGGCGGGTGGAGAAGCTGAGAAAGTATATGTGAGTGGGGGCCGGGAGGGGTGACAGAGGAGAGAGAATGACTACAGACAGACAACTGGAGTGTATGGAGGTGGGTTTTTACACAGAGACCAATTTAGGAAAAATAAAGATGCTAATTGGCATTTTTAAAATTCATTCTACAAAGAGTTGTACTGAATCCTGTGAAAAAAATAGCTTTATGAGAGCCACGTGCATTCTTAGAACTGAGATCACTGACTTTACTGAAACTGATAAGTGACAGGGAGAGAATTGCCACTGCCCTCTGAGCCACCAAAACTGTCACATCTGGACATGGTAGGGAGGTCATGATGTGGGTCAACCTTTTCATCTGTCACCCTGAAATTAAGCCAAGGTCCAAGTCACAAAGCACAGTGGCCTTCCTGTGACCCAAGGGTCTGAGCCTACCATGACTGCAGCAGAGTCACCATGCCTGTAAAATCCTTGGTTATTTGTTTAAGCAGCGCCAGCAGAGGATGGGCAGATGCTGGGAGAGGAGGGGGAGAGAGGCCAAGACTGAAAGCTGGGCCTTCTGTGCGAGATTCAGCAGGGCCTGGGGGTGGGGCTGCCAGCAGGGCTGTGGTCTGTCAGCCATAGGTGCCCATGGTATAGCCCAGGGCACGGGACAGGGAACACACAGGTGCGATTGAAAACTGGAAAGCCAGACGTGGGAAAAGCACTGCCAGGTGTTTGCCCTGCTCCTCCTCGGGGTGAGTGGCCTTCATCCCCTCCATGAACACATTGGAAAGAGGTGTGCAGGGCAGCCGCATGGTAGACCCGCAGTTCTGGGGGTGATGGTCAGTGATGATCACCTGCACGACCTCTCCCGTGCACTCACCAGCCACCAGGTGCGAGGGTCGGCGAGCCGTGTCTTAACCGCTTGATCAGAGATTTGGCTTCATTGATTGATTGCCAGGAAACTTCCCTCATCAACACACTGTTGTCTTGCTTTACGGCTCCTGTTGTAGCTCAGCCCCGAGAACAGAATAAAGCGAGCCTCCGTCCCTGCCCTCCCGGACTTTAGAATCTGGTTAGCAAGGCAGGAAGAGATACAGACAGTTTACAGTGCGGTGCTCAGCTGAAAGGTGGAGACTGGAAAGGGAGCAGGAATTCAGAGAAGGGAGGGCCCCTCCGGCAGTGAGGGGGCACATGACCATCAAGTAGACCATCAGCCTAGCGTTTCACTGGCTCAGCCCTGCAGCTCCGGGGTACAGGCTGCGTGCGGGCTCCACGGCGCCAGCATTTGGAGAGTCTTTCTGAAGTATTCTCTGCAAATTACAAGAGTCAAGTTTGGGGGTCTCTAGGAGGTGGAGGTCCCTGCAGCACCCCAGACTCTGCAGTGAGCTGAGGGGTCAGAGGCAAGTAGCAGGAGCTCTGCCTCTGGCATTTCTGGGGATGGGATTCTGGATTCGCCCTTGAGCAGCTGTTTAGTTCGTGTCTGTAAAATAGGCATAATAGGGCTTGCCCCAAAGGATGGCTCTGAGGGTTCCTCGTGCAGTTAACCCAGTGCTTACTGAGCTTCTACTGTGTGCAAGGTGCTGTGCCAGGGGCTAAAGAGACAAGGTTCCTGCGGATACGGTAGACTCCACCATAATCTAGTGATGGGACATGCCCTAAACAAGCAGACTGCACAGAAAGACGGGAGTGCACATTCCAGTCATTGTTGTCAAGAGGAACCAAGAGGATGGAAGGAGAGAGTACTGAGACAGCTGAAAGCTCGGGGGCGGGGGCAGTCAGGGACAGCCTTCCCTAGGAGGTGACATGAAACGAAGGCTCAAAAAATGAGTGGTTTGGGTGCCATAGGAGGAAGAACATTCCCACAGAGAGAACAGCATGCACGGAGGCTCTGAGCAGGAAGGAACTTAGCGTGCTCAAGAAACAGTATGTCATATGTCTGGAGAATGGTGACCGAGGGGCACAGTGGCAGGTGATGAAATAAGTGATATTGGCTACTTTGCATGTAAGTGTCATCCTCTAAATGATAGTTACTGTTCCTCTTCTTATTGCCTTATTTCTACATTTCATAATCAAGGTCACTGTTCCATCAAGGTCCCCCTGTGAGTTGTGAGCTGAACCCCACCGTGTTTGGTCAGCTAGGCTCCAGGCCCAGAGAGCAGCAGCTGCTGCCGTATCACTGACCCACCTACTCCCGATTCACAAGCCACCCTGTCCCCTCCAGCCCGGCCCCCACTTCAGGTCCTCACAGGTACCCCCTCTCCTCCCCTCCCACACACAACCAAATGGCCTCATCTCGCTTCTCGTCCACTATCTCAGCTCACCCACTGGACGTCTCTGGCCACACGCTGCATCTTGGGGCTGTCCTGCTCTTCCTCCACTGGAGGCCAAAAGCTCCTTCCTGACCCTGTCCACCTCCCCGGCACTGAGAAGACCTCACTCCCCAGAAACTCACGCTCCTGAGTTTCCTGTCGCATCAGCTGGCTGCAGCTCTGCACAGTAACTGAAGTTCTCATGCAAACCCCACGCACAGAGAGGCTTGGGAGTCACCATGGGAGACTTAAGTAATAATAGCCATAGCAGAGGGATTGGCAAACATCTATAGGAATACACACGACCACTATCTTTCTTTTGTATAAACTTTATGTGCACACTATGATTTCCTTAGAGCCTGTGAGAGAATCCTACATTATCCCCCATTTTATAGAGGAGTAAACTGAGGCCCAGCTAGCCTGAGCCACTAGAACACTAAGTGGTTGGGCTGGGACTAAAACCCATGTCTCCTGGCTCCAAGCATCTCTTGCACTCTGCTGTCTCCTGTTTCATTGGAAAACTCTGGATATGAAATACCTGCTTTCCCATCAGATGTTCACCAGGTCTCCTTGTCACGCCTACAGCTAACACTGGCTATGGTATTCCTGCCATCTCACAGAGGCCAGAGACACTCTCTGTATGTCATTGGAGATGTGGGACAGTGGGCTCCAGCACCACAAGTCAGAATGGACACGGCAGCGATTAAGCCACAAAATGAGATCTGTGGGCTCAGTGATCACTAAGGTCCCTTTCAGTTCAGAGGTTCTCGGGCTGCACTGTCCAATATGGTGGTCACAAGACATAAGTGACTATTTAAACTTAAATTAATTAAAATTAAGTAAAATTAGAAATCCAGTTCTTCAGTCACTTGGCACATTTCAAGTGCTCAATAGCACCCATGGCTGGTGGCTCCCATATTGGACAGTGTAGATACAGAACATTTGCATCCTCCCAGGAAGTTTTATTACATAGCCCTGATCTAGGAGTTTAGATGAAGAAGTGGTAAACAGAGGGCATAAAAGCAGAAATGCACCTGAACACTGACCAGAGCCTGGACACGAAGCAGCAGGCCAACGGGAGATTCTTGGGGACTTCATGAAGGTGGCTTTCCGCCTTTCCATCAGCTGTTCTCGCCCTGGATGCCATCTGCATCACCTGCCCGAGCCCCACTCCAGGGGTTCTGACTCCCGGGGTCTGGAGTGGAGCCTGGGCATCTGTATACCGAGCACAGTTGCACTGACCACTGTCTCCTCAGCGGATGCCAATAGGCAGCAGGCTTAAGGGACAGCCTCTTTATGCTGTCTTCAGGAGGGCTCCCTGACCTGAGACCGTGGAGGGCCCTAAACCTGTGGCCTCCTGTCAGTGCTTCCTCCTTTTTCCTCAGTTCTCCAACAGCCTGGACACCTCTGGCTCAGGGAATAACTGTGCAGAATCCCAGAAGCTGCAGGCACCGCTACTTGGGCTCAACTGCAAAACCCAAACTTAATCCACCCCCATTCACACAGGGTTTCTCATCTGTTTTCTTGAAAGAAAGTTCGGCGTGATCGTTCTTTTTTTAATTTCCTCCTTTTTTGTGTGATTCTCAGCCATCAGCGGGGTTGGTATAATTCGGCTTTCAAAGCCTTAAAATGCAATATCCTAAAAGGCACTAGTGCAGGGGTCATAATCCATTTAAGGCCTGTCTCTTTGGGCGCATGTATATGAAAAGGCATCTCTGTAATAATATGATGATCCTATTGATAAGAATGACGATGACAGCAGCGGCCAGGCACTTACGATGTGCTCAGTGACTAGGATGTGGCTCCGTCTGACTCTTTCTCTCGTCTCTTCTCTATCCCTTTCTGTTTCCCTCCGCCTTTTCTCTTTGTGTCTCTGTCATTTCCTCCCTCCCATTCTCTCTCTCCTTTGGCTGGCTAGAGTCTAGACCTAAAGCATTTTTTATTGTTGGTATAATTATTGGATTGAATTTAATGGTTATGCCTGACCCTACCAATAAAAGACAGCTACATCTTAGTTGTTGATTCTGTATGACCACTGTTATGGATCCCTTTACCCTCAAACCCTTGATACTAAAAACATTCTCTCCCTGTTTTATGTTGTGGGATCCTTGAAAACAAAGACTATTTTGACGCCATGACTGGTGCCTCAGGGAGCCTTCCCTGTTGGCGACGATGTTAATCATAGCAACAGTATACCACCCCAGGAGACACAGGTAGAACACGATGCTGCTGCCCACACAGGGGAGGCAGTGGCTGCAAAGGAAGGGACAACAGAGGTAACTGGTGATCACACTGTGTGTTTCACCCAGAGCTTCTGAGCCAGCTGGTTCAGACGAAAGTCCTGCTGGGTTGGAGCGTGTTCGCCAGGAGTGTAATTGTTCCCAGGCTTCCAGCAGAGGCTCGGGCACAGCACGAAGAGGGCACAGACGAGCATCAGCTTGGAGCCAGACAGACCCGAGCTCAAACCCTGCCTCTGCCACTGACCACCCGTGTGCTGGGGCAAACTACTTGGCCCTGCCTCAGTTTACTCTTGTGCACCCAATCAGATTGAGTGAGAGAATGGATATGTTGGGCTAGCTCAGTGGTAGAGCTTAATAAATGCTCTTATTTGACTAATATTGACTAATATGAGTGCTTTCTGTGTGCCAGGCATGACGCTGATCCCTTTACTTGAGGAAACCGAGGCTTAGAACAGTTGAAATTCCCCCCAAGATCCCACACAGCAAGAGGAGGAGCTGACATTGACCCACTACCTAACATACCACCCGTTAGTTGGTATCTGAAGAGTTAAGAGGCAGGGCGTGTTTGAAACCTCAAATACTCAAGTCCATCCTTGCAAGGCTTTGCTGGCATGCTAACATTCCTGGACCCAGGGACTCCATGAACCGTTCCCAGCCCCCCTGCGTGGATGTGCAGACACTGGTACTCAGGCCAGCCCCTCCTGACACCACCAGCCCTGCTTCTTCAATGGACCCTAGGGTGGGAAAGGAGGGGAAGAAAATCAGAGGCTGTGAGTGGCAAAGAAAGGTGGGCATAGAGGGTCCAGCCAGGAATAAGGAGCAGATAAATTACTCAAGTAAATCCCATCACTTCCCAGGAGCCGCTGAGGTTGAACTGGCCAGTAAAAGTGTTGTTGTGGCTCCACCTGCTGGGCCATGTGTTCATGGCAACAAGTTTTTAGCAAAACCAAGTCTGGGTCTCCAAACTGGGGCTTTTCCACCCTGACAGGAGATGTGGGCCAGCAGTGTCCTGAGACCTGTTGGAGACAGCTCACTGGGGCTTTTAGGGATTGTCAGGGTAGTTTTTTTCTAGCGTGAAACAATGGCTTTCCTGGAATAGATTACAAAATCCTGGCATCCACAACTCTCTCATGAAAAACACAGATTCCGTTTCCCTGTTGGGACCAGGGAGGAACTGTTCCTTTGTTGGTCTTGGCTTTTTGTAGGTGAAGGGAGCATTTTTGTCCCATAAAAATGGACCCCAGCCACCTCCTACAGACTCACATACACCACAAAATACTGTTTGAGCCACTGAAAAATGAAATGTTAAATGTTATTTTTCCCCCTTTGTAAACATGTATTCAGTGATTTTCATGAGAAGCTTGGGGATGTAAAAAGGAAGGTGAGGGTTTAGTAATATTGCTCCAGGCAGTAGGCTGTCAGCTCCTCAAGGGCCACACCTGTGTCTTACATCCTACAAATTCAGTCACAAACATGCCACTGAGGATCACACCCAAAGACCATTCCTGCCTTCGAGGAGCTCACAGTCTGTGGAAGAGTCGACAAGTTGGGGTACGGCTGTAGCAGGGTATAGAAAGTCCCATGTGATCTCCCAGAAGGGGATCTTCCTGCCAGTCCAAGGTGGGAAGAGTGTCAAGGGTATGTCCCCTGAATACACGAGGGTTTGCCATAGGAGGGTTTTTTCCTTCAGTTTTACTAACTTCACCTGTCAGTAGGCCATCAGCCTTGCTCTCTGTCCTCCCTCATAGCCACGCATCTGTCAAGGATTTAACAAAATCATAGATGGCTCCCTGAAGCCCCAACCCCATGAAAACCTTGGTTGTTGTCGAACATCAAAGCTGTTCAGGACACTAGGATGGGATCAGTGCTTGCTGTGCCCTCAGAATGATGGAAGTGGTACCAGCTGACAGCTACCTGTCATGTGTGTGTTAGCTTGGGTCTTCTCCGAGTAAGACCTTGCCCTCCACGATGTGAGGATGACAGTGAGTGGCTTCTTATTTCTTTCTCTTGTTCCTAGTTTTATCCAAGAAGTTAGTAAAAATAATAATAATAATCAGGCACTTCTGATTATTATCCTGAAACCTTACCCATCCTGTAGCCCACCCCAAATTACATTCACCCCACCACAAACATTCATTGATTTCCATCATGTTTCAGTTACTGTGCCAGGGGCTGGGATGTCACCATTAACAGGCCACTAAGTGTCCTCAGTTGCTGGCAGTCTAGTGACAACACCAGGCAAAAATCAGTTGTTTGCAAAGGAGTGCGGTGTAGCACAAGCTTAGAGGAAGCCCAGGACCCCAGCCCAGCTTAGGGAAGGGGTTCCCACAGACCATGGCCTGCTTGAACTGAATGCACACAGAATCTGTCACATTGATCAGTTGGGGAGAGCTCGTCGGCCCCCGGGCTGTTACCCTTTGACCGCTGCATCGAAAGGCTGTCTGGAGGCGCATCGTGCTCTCTTCTGTATTCACAGGGATGGGAGGCAGGTTGTGACCCTTGGGACACAGCTTAGAGGGCTCCATATTTGTTCTGCAAGCCCATCTTCCTCCTAGATCAGCCTCAAGGTCTTGTGGAGGGAAGCAGAAGAGGATTCCTACAACTCTTTCTGAACCGGAACTGGCCTGCACCACCCTCTCCAACAACGCTTGCCAGATGCCTTGTATTTGAGGGCTCCTGGGTGTGGCCTGGCCTGTGATGATGGACATGCTGCACCTTGATCCTCAGCTGTCTCTGTGACTTTTCTCAGACTAGTTAACCATCCTTCAGGGCGAGGCTACTGAGCGCATTGTTCTCTCCTCAAACTCTAATCAGTGTTGTCACCCAAATATCCTGATGCTGGTGTTTGCTATTTTTCGTTGGTATTCACAAACACCTTTTTTAAGTTCCCATTTATTATGCATTTACTGTGTGCAGGGCAAGGTTAAGTTTCCACATCTCTCAAGAAATTAAGTCACTTGGCCAAAGTGTTGTAGCAGAGGTGGTATTGGAGCCCAGGTACAGCTGACTCCACCCACCCCAGGACCCTGCCCACGGCTCTCTGCAAATGCTCCCCTTTTGTCTCCTATTCTTAGCACCTGTGGTGGGAGAGGAAGAAAGTTAGCAGGATGAGCTGGTTTCTCCCTGGGAGAGAAGGCAGTGGGGCTGTTGGCGTTGAGGCCTGCCAGCAGGTGGCAACAGACTGCTTAGGGGCCTGAGTTAGAGGCAGTCCTTTGTTTCAGATTGTAGTCATAGATGCTTCCAGGGGCTTTGCCCTTTCCCTCGGCCTATCAATATAAAAAGAGTAAAATAAATCACCCATAAAAGATAATTCCTTCATTAAACGACAAAGGAAAAATATTGATCTCCTTCTGTTTGATGAAATTCTTTATATATAACATTTGAGGTTCAGATTCTCTATAGATATTTGTAACATATATATGTGATAAAATTCAAACATGTTTCCTGACATTTGAAATCTCATTTCTACCACTTCTCCTTCGGTTAGTGTAAATTTTCCTTTCTTTACTTCAGACGCTAAATGGGAATATGTTGCAATAGTTCTAAGCTTGTGGACTGACCATACTTGGCTCACTTATGTATTGTAGCACTTACGCTGTGCTATAACTTTCTATTTACACTGCTGGAACTCATAGGTTTGGAGGTCTGCGAGGGGAAGGTGCTTTCATTTTCTATCACACACACTTGGCCCTAAGATATCTTGGTTGGGAGAAGGGCTTGGTAAGAAGGAGCCGTATGAGAACTGGCTCTGTCAGATTCCACTATGACTCTTACATCTCATAGTCCTGGCCACTTTGCAATGGAATAGATGGGGAACCATGTGTGCCATCGTATAGCATTATGTACTGATTTGTAGCTTTTAAGCCTCAACTCGAGAAAAGCCAATACCATCAAACATGTCTTCTCCACACTGTACAGTGTCGGCTGGAAAGCTGAAGGCACCCCTCCCAGTGACTGTGCCTTCTGAGTTCTGTGCCCCTTTTTTCTTTCCCCAGCGGTCCCAGTCTGCGTTCTCACTCACCAGAGAAGATGCCCTGAAGACCTGTTCGCTGGAGGCTACATCGAGGCAGCCGATGGACCAGAGCCAGCAGCCAAGGGAGGAGTCGGCCTTGCCCAGCTGGAAGAGCGTGGACAGACTGGAGGAGACAAGTAACTGTTTTAAGCAGCGTCTGGTGGGTTTGTGGGTTTCAACAGCGCTGTTCAGAGGCTTCTTGGCCATTGCGTGGCCTCTCAGCTCTTCCTCCTGTCAGCCTGAGTGGGTAGGTGCCCATTTGGGGCAGCTGAGCCACCAGGTCATGAGGCCTCTAGCACAGCATTCAATATGTAAGGCGCTCATATTCTCTGCCTGAGCAGTTTTCCTGCTGAGAGGGTGGGACAGTGGGGGACTCCTGGGCAAGTGTGTTACAATCGCTCAACAGCAGAGCCCCACTTCAGCTTCCTGTTCTCTGTGGACTAGGAGAACATGCCTCGTGTAGGCCAGCAATGCTAATCTCACCGAGCATGGCGTTTTAACGTTCAAAGGGATGTGAGTCCCAGCACGGGTCTGGTTTTGTGAGTGTCCTTGCTAAAACTGACATATTAGTTAGGGTAACACTCGCTGCTATAACAAGGAAACCAAACATTTAGGTAGCTTAACGCAGTAGTTTTCATTCTCATCGCCCAGCGGTGCAGCACGGTGTCCCGGCCGTGGAGGCCGTCAGAGGCCCGAGGCTCCTCCACCCGCCTGCAGCGCAGGAGCCCTGGCGGCCGCTGGGTCCCCCGCCGGGTCATTGGCTTCGGCCAGCAGACAGAGGAAGAGGGAACGGAGAAGGCAGCGCGCCTGCTTCCTAACCGCCTCAGCACGGGGATGGCACACACCGCTTTCCCATCCATGGGCAAGAACTAGTCACATTGCCCTACCTCGCTGCAGGGGGCCTGGGAAATGTAGCCCTGGCTGGGCAGACGCACACCAGCAACACGGCTCCGCCATGAGAGGGGCGGGGTCACGAGTCGTTGATGGGCAGCTGGCCGTCCCTGCCACATCTGGGGGCAGCATTGCTGTTCCCTCTTCCTGCTCCTTCTCCTAGAATCTCCTACCTCCACATAGGGCAGTTGAATTGCCTTTCCAGAGACTCCTCAACATCTACGACACACGGTCCTTTATAAAACTGTCGAGTCATATAATACCTGACAACTAAGAGGCTCAAATTAGCTGAGTCACTTTCCCAAAGTCATACATCAGAAGACTTGTGAGATGCTTGGAACCAAGTGGGTAACGGCCGAGAGCCGTGACATCGCCCCCCGCCACCCCGAGTTCAGGCCAAGTAGTCTCTTGGGCCCCATGACTGTAGGAGAAAAGATGCTCAGACCACACCAGCACAGCTCGGTTCTTTCCTCCCCTAAATACACATGCCACATGCCGGCCGTATAATGGAAGCTAGGCACATTTGTCCTCACAAGAAGAAAGCGTTGTTATATACAGCGATGTTATATGTCAGACCTAGACCCATTTCCTGAACAACAGCAACAAATTAACAGCAAAATATTGGTCTTAGAAATATCCTTTTAAAGATTGTGCTATCATTTGTACTCCGTAAGGGAGACAATTTAACTAACGGCTATATAAACAAATTTTATGGTTATCAGTGCAGAAAATCAAAAATCATTAAATATTTTTTAACAATCATTTTAAGATTTTCCAAAAGAAATCATTTTCATGCTGACCTGTTAGTACCAAATTGTGGAGATTCTGTGAGCACATGAAATTTTCTTTATTTGTGTATATCGCTTTTTTGTTTTATAGTTCATTTTTCCTTTCTAGATATGCTTTTCTTTCCCCCCACTGCCCAACATATCCATATTCATTCATTTATTCATCTTCTTTCTCTATCTCTCTCTCTCTCTCACCGTGGATTGAAAATTCCCACAGAGAAGGGACTTTCAGATTCCACAGGGCATATAAGAATATCATATAATAGATCTTCAATAAACAATAATAACCACCTTTTAAAATCACTGTATGGTGTACAGAGTCCATCTGAGGGCACTATTTTATTTATTCCTCGAACAGCGTTGCTAAGCACTGTCATTGTGTTGTGTGACAGATAAGAACCTCAAGGGACAGGGAGGGTAAGTGACTTGTCCAAGATCCCACAACTAATGTATTCCCCAAACCCAAACACCAGGGCTCCAGTTTGTAGGCTTTTTCAACTAGTGCATGATGACAAGTGTCTCTCCATTGTAAAAACAAGAACAACAAAATAGCATTTCAAAATTCAGACGTCCAAACACAATTTGCAGGATATTATAAACTCTTCTGAAAGACACTCCATTTCACCAAATAGTTCCCCACTGAATTATGAGCATTCCAGATAAATTTGCAAAGGATTTGGGCTTTCTAAACATGATTTTGTACCCAGTTTTCTGTAAAAAAAAAAGGGGGCACCCATGTATAATTTACCAGTTGTATACAGATAAACATGAAACTTAGTTCAGCAGCATCACACACGCAAAAAGGTTTCAAACTGTGCTCTGAAATCCATGCATCTCTCAGGGTGGAGATTTAAAAAAATAGGTATAAAGCTCTTGCATAGAAAACTGCTGTTTTTTCTGAGCAATGCTCAGCTGTGACATGCTAAAAGGTCCAGGCCTACCCCGGAGGTCATGAAGGATGTCTGATATGTTTAGCAGGAAGCAGATGATTCCCGGGGCATGGCTGAGTCTCAGCGGAGCAGAAATGTAGAACAGAGGAGGCCCAGAGGTGGAAGTCATCTCCGAAGGTTAATGTCCACTGAGCTATTTTCAGCAGTTCTGTTTATGCCTCAGGGGAAGGGTTGGTTCCGGAGCCTGTCAGTCCACAGTTGGGGTCAGTCTTAGGGACACCGTGGGCTGAGTAAACCACAGCAACTCCCCTTTCAGTCTGGACAGGCCTTACAGCAGTTAATGAGTTTTGCCCAAACCACGTTTTCATTTTATAGACCTTGACTGAGCATCTGGTGTGAGCACAGTGCGTGCTCAGTGCTGGGGAGTAAACATCAGGGGACTGGCCCTGCTCTTGAGCTGCTCACTGATTGTTGTCCGCACAATCACGAAAGAGTGAGAATTGGAGAAAGGAGAAGGCAGAGAGGAGCAGGGTCCCAGAAGGATATTCCCAATGGCCTAAGAGAATGTGGTATTGGAGCCCAGATACAGCTTTGAGCAGTTCCGACAATGCAGCTTGACAACCCAGGTTTTCATGGGGTCAGATATTCAGGGAGCCATGTACACTTTTGCTGAGATAAAAGTTGGCCAACTTCTAGCTTCCCCAGAGGAATATGGCAGCCCAGAGTTATAAAAGGCAGGAGAAGAGAGGAGGCGGCAATCGGCTGAATCCCAGCCCTCCATATAGTGGGTGTTGGAGGCAGGTCCAGGGCCACCTTTACAACACAGTCAACCCTGGAGCCAGGCACAGAGTGGCATTACCAGCAGCTTTCCTTCTTTGGCTTCTTCCAAGGCCCCAGGAGAGGCTGCAGACAGCAGGGCTCACAGAGAGCCACACATCGAGAGTCTGCCTAGTCTTGCCCCTACGGCCTGTGGGTGCCTGTGTTCATTAACAAGTAGTCTTGACAAACCCAGGATGGGTTCCAGAACTAGCCAGGGTCTGCGGGTACAGCAGTGAAAAAGATGTGGCCCTGCCCTCCAGGAGCTCACCGTCAGAGTTGAGGTGCAAGGCAGACAAGCAAGAAAATGAACTAATAGAGTTTGTGTTAAAAAATAACAGCCTATTTGCAAAGCTCAGAGAACAAAGTAGCCAGCTCCTCAAGGAAAGAAGGCCAGGGATGTCCCACTGAGAAGCAGCATGTGAGTTGGGTCTCTAAAGATGGTCCACAGGGCAGACTTAGCAACTGATTGTAAGGCTCAGAGGACATACCTCTCCCCGCAGAGTAAACACACTCCACAGCCAGGGCTGAGTTTGCTCTGCATGGTGTGGGTGTCTCTGTTTGCAGACTCTGATATGCAGATCTGCGGACCTGTAGTTTATCTGTAGGCGAGCCCAGGAAGCACAGAGAGGGACATGGGGAGATGAGACAGGGAAGGGAAGGCAGGCAATAAATGACTCGTTACCAAGCAGAGTGCCCCCGTGGGTGCCTGGAGCATGTCCCCAGTGGGGAACTCCAAGAGCCAGCAGAGGACACTGTGTGCACCTGCCCGGCAGGCAGGGGAGCAGGGGTACTTATCCATAGCTCCCCCAGCCATTGGTGGAGGGCTGCTCCCAGGAGGCTGCGGATCCACCCTGCCCCTTGGGCAGCCAGCGCAGGCTCTGGTAACCAAAGCAAGCCTCAGGGAAAAAGTTGCAAGTGCTGGCAGTTGGGAGCTCGGAGGGTGTACAATGAAGCAGTGAGGGCCAGGCTCATGGGAGAGCCACCCACAGGGTTAGCTACACGGAAAATCCATGTTGCCACTTACTGACCATTAATAGCTTCACTGAGCAAGAGCCTGAGCCTTTCTGGAGAAAGGCAGATGGTCTCCCTAGTCCTTGCCTTCTGCACCACCTGACTGACAATCTTGGGACATGGCATTGGGAAAATGCCAGCAAAATAAGCCCGTTTTTCCCAAAAGATCCACTGTTACCACCACACCAAGTAGAGCCCATTACATGTAAATGGTAATAACACCCCAGTTAGCCTCTCTTCTGAATGTTTACACGGTCAATGAAAATAGTTATCAGTGTTTCCCGGTGTCCACAGAGCACTGTACTTGCCAGGACTGTTTCAGAACCACAGCCCTAGTGGATTCAGATGTTGGTTGAACGTGTTTTCCACTCAGTGACCCAGTTCCACTTCTACTGCCTGACTGCAGCCCAGGCTGGCAGGACGACCAGTCCCCTTTCTTCTGAGTCAGGAAGTGGGGATTTAAGCACAGTCCTCTTGGGAGCCTGAGGGCCTGGGTCCTGCCTTCCTCCTGCTGCTCCCTGCACCTTCAGTGTCCGTCTCCACCATCTCCACAGCTCACGTGGTGAAGCCCCAGTGGCCCCTCAAAGACCTCATCTCCTCTGCCCCTCTTTTCCTAGAGCACTTTCTCGTCTCTGCCCAGACATGTCCTGAGTCCTCCTGGTCTGATGGCCTGTTTGCCTCATTCCATCCAACTGTGTTCTGGCTGGTCACGCACATGGCTGAGCCCTCCTCCCCGAAGACAGGCCCCTGTGGCAGCACATTCTCTGTCACCCACTCTGTCCCGGGGCCAGCTTATACAATGGGAAGAGCAGAGGCTGCGGAGTCAGAGGGCCTGAGCGGCAAGCCTGCTCACCCATTTAGCAGCTCCGTGAGTCTCTCAGCCTTGCTTCTCCCATTGGTGCAAAGGGCATGGCTAATACCTCCCTGGGTCGCTGTGAGGAGTAAATGAGGTGATACTCATAAAGTGTGTTACACATGCCTGCTCAGAGCAGAAGATAAATTCTTAATCGCTCTTTCCCTCTTACCCAGAACTGAGACTGCTTTAGTGCAGGGCAAAGAACAAGAACTTTGGATTTAGGCAGATCCAGGGCTGAGCTCCAGTTATGTATTGCAATTACCAGCAGCTGACCTTGATCAGAGAGCACCTCTGAGCCTATTTCCTGACCTCTCAATGGAACGATGTGACCCTCCTGGGCTGGCAGAGTATTATTATGAGACAACATATGGAAAGAATTGGTCACAGTGCCTGCTGCACTGAGGACCCTTTAATTTTATTATATGAAGCAGTAATCATTTAATTGGTGGAAACTGTGTGTTCTCAGTAGCATCTAGTAGGACCCTGTCTCAATGTCCTGCCACTGCTGGTGTCCACACACAGGTTGGGGAATGGTCCCCTCCAAAGCCCTGGGGCTCTCATCACCCATCCCCAGGAAGCCCTGCAAGTTTCTTAATAAAGGAAAACAGCTTCTGTTGGCGACTGCTGTGCCCGAGGCCACAGGGCTGGGCCAGGTACCCAGAGCTAAAGGAGAACCATGTCATCTTACCCCCACTCCCCAGGGACATGGGCAGAAAACATTTTCTGTTTGCCTTCAGCAAAAACAAGACAAAGTGACTTTTACCTCCGGGCATGCAGATCAACCCTTGGGACCCAGCCACTAGTCATCACAGATACTCTGGGCAGAACTGAATCCCCTTTAGGCCAATCCAGACCATGACCCCAGACTGAGACCCGCTCCAGCCTGCCTTCAGACGGTGCTTTACTGCCGGCCAAGGGCTTCCATGGCACAGTCGATAACAAAGATCTGCCTGGAGCCGGGTGGAGATGCACTCGTCCCGACGCAACCAGTTACAGGCTCTGTGACCTTTGACAAGTCACTTAACTTTACTCATCTTTGTTCCCTCCTCTGTAAAATGAAATTGGAAATACTGACTTCTTTCTGCCTCAGCTCCTTTCCAGAATGAGGCATGTGCCTTGAGTTGAAGATAAACTTACATGCTGAGCAGGAAAAACTCTCCATTATTCCTCTACTACTCACATAAAACACATCTGTGATCAGATGTGTGTGTGTTTTTTTTTTCCCGTATCAGCCAATTCTCTGACACCAGCTGCGTGTCCTACGATTCAAATCAATTCTGACCCTACCTCACTGGAGTTAGTGTCAGATCCCTTGGTTAAAGGTTCAGTCCCACGTGACTCCAGATGCCAACTGCAAGTCCCTGGTTGACCCCTGTGCTTTTGACTGACAGGCTGTAAATTGGGGTTCCCATGACCACTTCCTCAGGTTCAGTAATTTACTAGACCAGCTCACAGAGCTCAAGGAAACTCTTACTCATGTTTACTGATTTGTTACCTAATAAAGGATACAATAAAGGATGCCGATGAATAGCCAGATGAAGAGGTACATAGGGCAAGGCTCAGGAGGATCCTGAGCACAGAAGCTTCTGTCCCCGTGGAGTTGGGATGAGCCACTCTCTCGACATGTGGACGTGTTCATCAACCCAGAGGCTCTCTGAACTCTGTACTTTGGGGATTGTTATGGAATCTTCATCACGTAGGAATGATCAATTATTAAGTCATTTCCCAGCCCCTCTCCTCTCTCTGGAGAATGGGAGTGGGGCTGAAAGTTCCAAGCTTGTAATCGTGGCTTGGTCTTTTCTGGTGACCAGCCTCCATCCTGGAGCCCACCAAGAGTCGCCTCACTACAACAAAAGACACTCCCATTGCCCGGGAAATTCCAAGGGATTTAGGAGCTCTGTGTTAGGAACTTGAGTCAAAGACCAAACATTAGAAGAAACTGAGCAGAGACCACTATGTCTATGTGTGTGTACATATATATCTTATTATTTCACACATGCCGTCTCACGAGGCTGTGGTGAGTGACACTTGTAAAAGTGCCAAGGGCAGGACATGTTAACCTGTGAGGTGGGCCAGGGCGGATGATGGAGTCATCTCCCCTCTTGGTGAAGGGGAACTGAGGATCTAAGAGATAAAACCATGGCCCAAGGCCAAAGAGCTAGAACCTGGGGCTGCCAACAGCAACCCTCTCCTCATCACTTCTACACCCAAGCCAGCCTAGGAAGAAGGGGGCAATTCTGAGTAGACTGAAGTGACCGAGAGACCCAGGCAGACATTAAATAGGAGCCAGATCTCCAACTTTCTCTCCATCTGTGAAGCACTAGGGCCCTGTGAGGTCTCAAGGGACTTCCAGGGATGTTTAAACTCTGTCGCCCAATTAGTTTGCTCTCCTGGACTTCCTAGAGTCAGCTTCTCTCCAAGACCCCCATAAGCCAGTCATGGGGAGGTGACACATGGCAACCTTACCTTGCTCTAGGTGATAACGGCCCCTCTCTGGTTTCTCTCTCCCTCCTGCCCACAGACCTGGCCCCGGTTTTACAGAGCCCTGATGGGAACTGGGTGGCCCTGAAGGATGGAGCTCTGCCCCCCACCCGCCTACTGGCCAAACCTAAGAGTGGCACGTTCCAGGCCCTGGAGGCGGCCTCCAGTGTGGCATCCGCCTACGATGAGATGGGCTCTGACAGCGAAGAGGACTTTGACTGGAGTGAGGCATTGAGCACGCTGTGCCCGCGGCCCCGGGGCTTGCCCAGGAACACCCAGCCTCTGCCCATGCAGGCCCAAGGCTCAGACCAAGGCCCCTCAGCTGCCTCCGCCTCTTCTGGGCTCTCCCCCAACCTCGAGGCCATGTGCTCCGACTCAGAGACCTCCTCAGCAGGCTCTTCCCGGGAAGCTGGGCACCGGGCCAGACTGTCCTGGTTACAGAGGAAGGCCCCCAGGAACCCCGCAGCCGAGACGATGAGCCTACAGGGAGAGCTAGACGTGAACTTCAACCTCCAGGCAGCCAGCAGGGAGACCTCGGACAGCAGTGAGCCTGACGAAGCCCCCCACGCTGCAGACCGGCGGGCCAGGAGGTGGAGAAGGGCCCGAGGGGGCTCAGAGGAGCCAAGCAAGGAATTATCTTCCCCCAATGCCCATCCGCTGGAGCTGGACACACATCAGGTAATAAAGCTGGGTGCGTGCAAGCACACACACACTTTCAGTAGGGTGTGCCCTCCTCCAAGGAGGAGTGGCATAGAGAGTCCTGGGTTCAGCATGCATAGATCCAGATTCCCATCTTGGTTTGCTGCTAAGTAGCTGAGTGACCTAGATAAGTCACATCAACTCTCTGGGGCTCCATGTCGTCCTCTCTGGAGATGAGAGCTTAGGGTTGAAGGTGGATTTGCAAAGTGTGGTCCCCAGACCAGCAGCATCAACACCACTTGGGAACTTGTTAGAAGTGCAGGTTCTTAGGCCCTGCCCCAGGCCTTCTGAATCAGAAACTCTGGGGATGGGGCCCAGGCATCTCTGTTGTGACAAGCTCTCTGCTGTGCATTTAAGTTTGAGGGCCACTGACTTAGGGTTAGGGGTATGGGATCTACAGTCAGCCAGCCTGAGTTCAAATCCCACTGTGTGACCTTGGGCAGGGCATCTCTCTAGGTCTCGGTTTCCTCTTCTGTAAAATGGAGCTAATATTAGAACCCACTTCAAAGAGTGGTTGTGATGAGTGAATAAGAGGATGTTCATAAAGCACTGAGCTCTGTCCTAGACGCAGCACAGGGCTCAGCTAATGTTATTTCAATATGATAATTCAGAGCACACTTTACTAACATTCTGTGATTCTTTAGTCCACATCAGCCCCTTCTCAGAATCTTCGGTGGCTCTCTCCCCATGGTTTAATTCATGAATCCCCTTTCAGAATGTGATTAAAGCTACAGACTCTCTCTCTAGAAAAATGCACCTGCACACACACACTCACTCACTCACTTACTATTCTACTTACAATTTCAGGTAGTTCTTGGACCTCCAACCAGATTAATTTTATATTCTCTAAATACACCCTGTTCATTCCCAGCTCTATGCCTGTGATCATGCAGTGTCCCTGCCCTGACTCACCTCTTCCTGGCGAAGTGCTGTGATCACCATAGACTGAATGCCGACCTTTGTGGAGCCCACTCTGGCCTTCCTCTGCAATATTTTCTAAACTCAAAAGTGACACATGTAGCTTGGAAGATTAAATGAACTTATATAAGAAATAGATTGGGGGCCAGCCCTGTGGCCGAGTGGTTGAGTTCGTGCACTTCACTTTGGTGGCCTGGGGTTTCACTGGTTCGAATCCTGGGCACGACATGGCATTGCTCGTCAGGCCACGCTGAGGTGGCATCCCACATGCCACAACTAGAAGGACCCACAACTAAAATATACAACTAGGTACTGGGGGGATTTGGGGAGAAAAAAGCATAAAAAAAAAAAAAGATTGGCAATAGTTGTTAGCCCAGGTGCCAATATTTAAAAAGAAAAAAAAAGAAAGAGATTGCGATATTTAAAAAAGAGAGTCTGAAAGATCTAGTTGTGTTGCCTCTGCCTTCTGTAGACGTGTCATCCTTGCTCACTCTCAATACTTTCAACTTGACCTTTCAGGCTCCTGGAGAAACCACACCCACTTGCTGAATGTCATCGCACCTTCCCCAGTAGCCAGCTACCATGCCCTGCATTCTTAGTTTGGGTTCTACCAAAAGCAAGTCCTAGGTTGAGAATTTAGATGTAGGTTTATGTGAGAGGGAACACCAGGAAGCCCAAGAGTGAGACAGGGAAGCCACAAAAGGCCAGTTAAGGTATGCTATAGGAAACAGGGGCTGCATCCCACCAGGGACCCTCTGAGAAGCCATGTGGATCACAGCTCAGAATTCTCCCACTAGAAGACAGGGAGCAATAATCCACAGTCTCCCATCTCCCAGTGGTAGAGAGTGGTCCCATGCAGGGTGGGCATTAACATTGTACACAGCCAGGTTTGCATGGATGGTGCCTGAGAAGTCCCTCAGATGGAGAAGAAGAGAGAGACCCAGGTCTGAGGTGGGACACTGTCAGTGGGCCAGAAACTGTCCCCCATAGCTGCAGATAATTCATGTAGGTCCAGGGGAGACAGGCTGGGGCATCACCAGCATCTGCTACAATGACCTGTGAAGGCAACAGCCAGATCCCTGATCCTGGGGCCCCCGTGAAGATAGCTGTGGACTCAGAGGTCCTCAGGTCCTGCCTGGCCTGCTAATGTATTGCCTAGAAGTCCTGTATATGGTCTAAGCTCTCATTTTCTCCTTTGTTAAGCAAGATCATTACAAATCTACTTCGTGGATTGTTGCGATCACAGAGTAGAAATATAAAATTCTGTTCAATTTTGAATCATTATTATCTAGCTCAGGTGGAGAACTTCTCTAGAGACTCCGGGTGACTTGCCTCAAGGGATATTCTTGAGGGTTGTCTGCATAATTCACTTGCAGGTATAAGATGCCGCGTCTCCGCCACAACTAGGTGCCCAAAGCTTCCTGTTAATTCTGAGGTGGTTTGAAAGTTGTCTTCTGGTGTTAAGCTTTGCAAGGCATCGACGGGGAGAAGGCAGGGACCAGCAGAAAGGCGCTGGGACCAGCGTGGCCTCTGCTTCCCTGGCAGTGTCCTCTCCTGCCCACTAGGTGGCGATGGTGTTGCATTTCCAGAGATTTCAAAACCCTGGTCCTCAGCATCCTCCCTTCTAGTTAAACTACGGCAGTTATCTTCTCAAAAAAAAAAAAAAAAAGAGAGAAATATATATATGTATTTTTAACTCTTTGCGAACATTTTAATTATATAAATAAATAAATATAATGTAAAAATGTTAAAATATACAAAATAGTCACCCTTTACCACAACCCTAACTCCCTGTCATCCACCACAACAAATGACTACAGTTGTTTGTGTGCATTCATATACCTATAGTATATTTAGAAATGTAGCTCTGCAAATGTGTCTGTGTTTTAGCAAAATCGGCATCTTACTCTTCATCTTCTTCCGCCTGTTTCTGTTAACAGTTAAGTGATAGAGACGTCAGCGCCTGTCTACACATAGGGCCTGCAGAAGATTGCGTCTTGGTGGTCCCCAGGGGGAGCGTAGGAGTGGGAGCAGTCTGTCCAGGATGCAAGCAATAAGGCTGCATTGCCTGTAGAGAATTTTAAAACAATAATAAGTTCAATAAAAGTTCGTCTTTTTATTATCACCTTGCATCGTGCACGGACAGTTCTAAGCAATGGTAGTGACAAAAAACTGTTCCCTTCCGGGGCAGGCTGCTCTCAACGTCCCGCCCACCCCCTTGCTTTGCAGTGGTCCATGGTGGGGAGGAATCAACAATCGATAGTTCCCATAATGATGGATATTTAAGATCTTTGCAATGTTTGATGTTACAAAACAATACCACAGAGAATATCATTGTGCAACCTCCTTATACAAGTATGAGAAGTAGAGTTGCCGACTTGAGGCGTATACGGATCTTTCATTTTAATGAATAGTTACCGAATTAAGCTCTCAAAACCTCATAGCAATTTCCTCATAGCCATAGCACAGTAGGAGTGTGTTTTCTCAAATTGTCAACAATACTTAGTGTTGTCAGTCTGTTAAATTGTCACCAACTTTATGTGAGGGAAAATATATTTCTTTTTAGTTAACATTTTCATAGTTACTACTGAGATTGAGCATTTTTCCCCAATATTTAAAGCTACTTGCACTTTTTCTTCTGTGAAAGACATATTTATATGCTGCTTCTGTTAATTTACTGGACCATTTGTCTTTTTCTTATTGATTTTTAGGAATTAGTTTTATTTTCTAATTATATTGTAGATTTTAGTTCTTTGGTGGTTACACATTGAAAATATTCTCCCTTTGTCACTTTTGCCTTAACTTTATATTTTACACACAAAAATTTTTGTTACATATAATTTGTCAATTATTCTTGTTAATAATAATTTATCAATTATTTCCTTTATTTTTTTTAATTCAGTACTTTGTTTAAGAAGCCTTTGAATCCAAGGTTATAATAAATTTTCCTATTTTTTCTTGATAATTTATACTTTTGTCTTTTACATTTAGCCCTTTAGTCCATCTGTACTTTACTTTTCTGGGCAATATGAGGTAAGATCTAACCTTATTTTTTTCAAATTAAATATTTGTACCCAATCATTATTAAATAATTCATCCTATAGCTGCTGGCTTCAGATGCCCCTTTAATGTATATTAACCTTCTTTAATTTCCATGAGCCTGTTTTTTTTCTATCTCTGTTTTGTTCCTTTGATCCAGAAGTCCCGTTTGCATACAAATAGAATTTTATTTTAATTATAATATCTTTATATTTTCATATCTGATAGATGGTCCTCCCTTCACTGTTGTTTTTGTTAATGATATTTTATAAAAGTCTCTTGCTTTTATCAATCCTTTACTCATATAAATGATTTTTGCAATCTGCTCTTCAAGTTGCAAAAAACATCTTTTTAAGTTTTGATTGGATTGCTCCAAAAGTATTTATCTATCGGGGAATAGTTTATATCTTTATAATATTGAGCCTTCCCATCCAAGGTTGTCAAACTTGTCTCCACTTATTTATTCCAGTAAAGTTTTATAGAATTTTTCCAAAGTTCTTATACTTTTCTTGTGAAAAGCATGTTATACATTTTGTTGCTATTGTGAATGAGCTCTTTTTTGTCTACTACATGTTCTATTTGGGTTTTGTTGGTGTATAGAACACTATTGGTGTTACGTTTATATTTTATAACTTAGCACTCCAATAGATTCTCTCATTAACCCTAACAGTCTTTCAGATGATTCTCTTAGCTGTTCCAGGTGACGATCCTATTGTCTTCAAGTAGTATTTTTATCTTTTCCTTTCATTATTTATACTTATTTCTCTTGCTCGTCTTATTGCACTGGTGACATCCTGTGCCACACTGTGACGTGGCAGTGACATCTAGCATCCTGTCTTTGGCTGCTGTCCTTTGTCACTTGACTCCAGTGTTTCACATGAGGTGTGATGCCTCCTCTAAGTTAGCAGACATTACCAAAATAAGAAGGATCTGTCTATTCCCAGCTTCCTAAATGATTAAAATCAGGAATGTGAGTTTTATCAACTGCTTTTTGGTATCTATTAGGATGATCATATGATTTTTCTTCTATAATCTGTTAATTTTGTAAATCACATTAATAGATTTCTTAATTCTGAATCATCTTTTCATCTGTTGTGTAAATCCTATTGGATTGTGATTCCTTTCTATAAAAACTGATTTCCATTTGCAGGTTTCCATTTTTATGCTATCTTGTTTAGTTTTGGTGTCAGGTTATACTAATGACTTGACAAGTATTCTCTTTTTTTTACTATTTTCTAGAACACTTTAATGATATATAATTTTCTGAAAGTTTAGAAGAATCCAGCTATAAAGCTATTCAGGTCTGCCCCTATTGAGAGACAGACCCAGATAATTTTATAGGTGAATTGTATACATGAAATATTTTATGTATTAAAATATGTGTAAAACATAAATATTAGAAAACAAGAAAGTAAAAGGAAGATATTAATTAATGTAAAAGCAAAAACAAAAAAAACTCTTGAGATTAATTAATAAAATAAAGCCTTGCTCATATATATGTATATAACATCTCTAATGAATTTTCCCTCAAAGGCAGTTCTGTTTGCATCCCACAGGCCTTGGTATGTAGTATGCCCGTTGTCAAACTTTTCTAAGTAAATTATCATTTCCAATGTGATTCTCACTTCAATCAAAATTAAGGAGTAATTAGAAGGGTAGATAACTTTTTGCTTTGTTTTTTGTTTTGTTTTGTCACTAGTTTTTAGTGTTATGTCACTATGAGCAATAAATATGGCTTATGTGATTTTGCTGTTGGGAATTTGTTGAGATTTCCTTTGTGACCTAACACGTGTCCAATTTTTGTGACTATTTCATGTGTTTTTGAAGAGAACACATGCTCTCCGTTTGTTGAGGAAAAGACTATATGTACATATGTACGTTGTTCAGGGCATTAGCAAGACAGACAAGGTCCTGCCTCCTGAAGCTCAGGTTCATTTGCCTTGTTGTCTATGAGTCTTCATTTGCCTAATTCTCTACCCTTACATACTGTTGTCTTCTTCCTTCCGTGGTTTCCTTACTTTCTGTCTTTTTAGATTCTGGTGAGAAGTCTACACAGAAGATGCAGCAATGTGTGTCTCTGCCATTTCACTCCCTTCTAGACCCTTCAGCTTGCGAGCCATGGTTAGCAGATAAAGCCAGCTGAGAGCAGAAGTCCTTCCCCACATTCTCAGATTTTATCCTTGGCCTCAACTCTCCCCTCACATGTTACTTTGCACATTGAGTCTCTGTGTGGTCTGCTATCCTAGACTGCTGGACGCGTTCTTCTGTCCTCCAACACCAATCTCCTGATGTCACAGGTGGGATGAAATCTGTGGGTCAGACTCTCTTCCTCCAGTGCTCTGCAGTCGATATTTCACTGCCTCTTGGCATTTAGCGTTGAATAGCAGCCTGCAGACAGCCTAGCTTTTCCCTTGTCTATAACATTTTTCTCTTCTCTTAGGCGTTTGTTTGATTTGTTGTGTCCTTAAGAAGCAAACATTTTGCCAGAATGGTACGTGTGTGCTCATTCCGTGCTGTTGCACATCATACGTGCACACTTAGGTGTTTTTTCAACTCAGGACTGTTTTCTTCTGTAATGGTGATTGTTACTTCTTCCAGGCCACCCATACTTCATATGTTGAATCTCCATTCTCTTTCTCCCAGGTCTACGGTCTCTTATTGTTTTCCCATTTTGATCTTTTCCTCAATCTTCTGGGAAACCTTCCCAATTTGTCCTCCACATCACTCTTTTGTTTTCCCAGGATTAATTCTGCTGTTACTATCTTCAAATGCAGGTCCTAATCCTGCTGCTGTGTTGGCGCTTTTCCACAATCTTTTGTCTGTCTCATCAATCTCTCCATTTCATCTCATCCTGTAGTCTTTTAGCCTGGGTGCTTATCGTTTCTAACTTTCTACACCTCTTCATTGACACTGCATTGTTACACCCTAATGAAAACACAGAACCACTATCACATTGTGTCCTGGCTGTTAGTAAAATGTACATGTCGTCTTCAAACTAACTTTTGTTTCCTTTGCTCTGCAGTATTTTTCCATAGGATCCATGTTAACTTTTTCTGTTAGTCATTCTTGAATGAGGATAATGCTACCCACACCCTTTTGTTTGCCAAAATCTAGCATCCTCATATCATTTCCCCTCTGCTAGCTTAAGATAGGAGGCTTTTACTACTCTCATTGTTTTGCTCTATGTTTCTTTAACAGATGACTAAGAAGCGAGCCACAGTACTGAATATGCATATGTTGAATGAAGGAATGAATGAATGGAAAACAACAAAAACCATTGCACACTTCTACATGGTTTTGGTAGTCTCCACTTGCAGGGCTTTACATTTCATGACCACACCTCCTAGGAGGCAGCATTAGCCAATGGCTAATTCTTCCTTCTACTCACTTGGATGTTTTGGGGAGATACATTTTCTAAGTAACCATAAAATGGGGCAGGATTAAGGGAGCGGGAATAGGGCTTATCTTTGAATGCTTAAAAAGCCCCACCACCACAATAGAAGGCTCAGATGTTGTGTTTTTCTTTGTTTGGTGTTTATTTCATTTTGTTTTATGGTGAGTATTTTTCTTACATTCTAAACCAGGGTTTGAGGTTGGGAGACTATGAGGGGAGGGTCAACAATCATTCTGCCTACTTACAAGAAGGAGAGAGTAGACAGTCTTCAAATGCATTTTTTTTTTCAGTCCATTTCCAAGGGCTTTGTACTTAGTGAAAATTTTTCCCATCCATTTACTGGCAACAAGCTGACGTCCATTACTTTTTCGTTATATAGGTTTTCACCTTTTCTGTATCTTCCCACACAATTTTGGTGGAAAATTTGGAGAGATTGTAGAGAGATGTTTGCCAGATGCCATTTTAATATGGAAACCTGCTAATTAATTTTTCGTTGATTGCGACTTCAGGATTGCAGAAGGCTGCTATTTTTGTTTCCTCTGACATTTCATTTTTGGTTGGACTCATTAGTGGAACTTGTTTCCTTGGGTACATTTGCCCTCTGTCTAGCATGCTAGGTCCTAATTATTCTTAAAAGATGTGTTTAGAATCTTGCCACATTGAGAAGCCACCAATTCTTTATAACTAATAGTCTGTAAATCTTCCTTTATTTGATGTGTTTATGCCTTGCTACAGAAAAATTTAAAGTAGTTTACATAAATATTAACATGAGAAAATGAAGTCAAAATATAAGGGAAAACCAGGTTAGAAAAGATAAAATGAAGCCAGGAGTAATGCTAGTTCACAAAATGGATGCAATGAGATCCTAATCATGGGCTAGATATACCAAAAGTTTGGCTCCGAGTAGAAGACAAGAGAAGGAGAATGATGTGAGCAGTTTCCTGAGTCATGGAAGCCATATTAGGACATAAACCCATTTCTTAAAGGATGCTGCTCCCGGAGCTGAAGACCAAGAGAAATTTATCCCACGGGTCCTTGTGGAGAGAATGCAAAATTCAGCAGCCTGCACTGTAAACTGCTGCAGATGACCAGTGCATCATGGCAGGCACAGTTCATTCAGGTCGGATCTATGAGGGGCCAAAGTACGCTGAGCTCTGCTGGTCTGGGATGCTCCAAGATTAAGTTTTGGGACATGTAGAGGAGCAGACGGCTGCCTCCCCAAGTCCCCGTTCATGAGCGCTGCGCAGCTCTGAATTCAAGGGGATGCTGTCTGACAAGTGCTTGCAAGACCATGTACGTGGGCGTAGTATGACACCCTCCATCCTGGGAATATTGAGGCACCTGACAGGACCACCTACCTCTGACGTGTGCCAAGAGAATATCCCCAAGCAAGCCTCTATCTACACAAATTGTATTTGAATTTTGTCCGGTACACAGACCGAAGGGTGATAATTCCTGCCCCCACCCCCCAATTCTTCACCATTGGTTTACAATTGAAACCGTTCCTTAAACAAAAACTTAAAGAGAAGACAATTATATGGTGGAAAGTGGGACTGCTCTAATTGAGACATAGCTGTCCTCCCACTATGCCCCTTGCTCCCACCTCCACAGCAGCCTGAGCAAGTACCAGTAATAAGCTGGAAACAGTTTAGAGCAGGGGTGACCAACATCCCTCAACAGAAGACAAATCTTAGTCAAGCATCTGTCAAGTGATTCCCCCTGAGCACGGAATCACTGGGTATGCCCTCCAGGATAAACTGGTTGCAGAGAATAGGTCTAGAAAACAATGAGGTATTTGCTGAATAACAGTGCTGCTTTTTTTTCTTTTTTTTTTTTTTGAGGAAGATTAGCCCTGAGCTAACTGCCACCAATCCTCCTCTTTTTGCTGAGGAAGACTGGCCCTGAGCTAATATCCAGCCCATCTTCCTCCACTTTATATGTGGGACGCCTGCCACAGCATGGCTTGCCAAGCGGTGCCATGTCCACACCCGGGATCTGAACCAGCGAACCCCAGGCCGCCAAAGCTAAACGTGCAAACTTAACCGCTGCACCACCAGGCCGGCCCCTAACAGTGCTTCTTAAAGGTTCATGTGTCATAGGCCCTTTTGAGAACCTGATGAATACGAAGTCTTCCCCCCAGCGAGGGGGAAAAAATGTGCATAAACACAAGCACTCAAAATTTTGCATTCAATGTCAGGGAGTTTGGGGAGCTGGGTTAGAAGCCCTGCTGTGTCGGAATTTTAACCAGGAGTCTGTTGGATCTTAAGGATCACCCACTAACAATGATGACTTTAGTTTTTATAGTAGTTAAATTGTAGCCCTTCTTTGGGGCAGATGTTAAATAGCAGGCTACCTATCGTTTAAGGCTTTTCTTATGTGTGGCAATCAAAGCATGTTAACTCCATGAAGAAGATGTTGAGTTCTCTATTCCATCTGGCAGGGCCCCGAGCCTAGCTCACTCAAAACGGAGAGCAAGTCATTAGGAACAACAAAAAGAAGGGGATGTGGAACACCTCAGTCCCTCGACCCCAGCCCCTGCCCTGCGTGTCATCACTTGTTTGTTCAGGAGACTTCCTCCTGATTCAGACTCTCATGCCGGCACTGAGGTCCGGTCCTGAATCACTATCAGTATCCAAGAGTTATGTAACTTAGCCTACACCCAATTCCAATCCAGAGTCACAGAAAAAAACAAAGATGAAATCCACTATTAATGCTGTTTTATTCCTAAGAGATTTCGCCACGAAGTGATAGACCGGTTGTGGTCAGTATGAAAATAATTGTGTCTTAAAGGTCTGTTCCTCATGTAAATGTTGATCTGAGAAGTCCAGACTAGTGATTTTGCAGATATTTTTTTTTTATACGGGATTGCATAATTCTGGGGAACTAAGTGGCTGCCCTTGCAGCAAATGGCATAGTCTAATTCTGTCAAATGGGAGATTATAAAGGGAAAAAAACAGATGAAGGGCAGAGTCCATCAGTCAGAGGGAATTTGGGTTCGGGGAGAGGGAAATGTGCCCCAAATTAGATTAAGGTTTTATTTGTTTGTTTTTAAATCAATTATATAATATGAAAAACTCAGAAAACAGCCTGGGATCCGTACCAGGACAACTGACCCATAATTATAAATGCTAAAAATAAGCCTTCCAGATGACATTCAGGTGCTACGTTTCCATAACCTCCTTCACCAAATTCATCCCCAAGACTGGTCCCCATATCTGTCATCTCTGCAGTTCCACTGGCCGAATTCAGGACCTTCCACACGGTGGGGTTCTCCTTGAGGCAGGAATAAATATATTATAATATTAAATTCAGTAAGATTCCAGGTGATGTCTTCCCAATTCCGCCATGTTAAGTTGATCAAGGATTTGATGTGTACTTTTGTGTGTGTGACTGTTCTTATCACACCAGTTATAAGAAAAATAAATGTCTTATTCACCAGGGTACAGCATGAGAATAAAACTACTTTTAGATTAATAGCAACGTGTTGGGGGGAGACAAACTTCTACCTCAAGGCACTAGAGACAGAAATTTTCTGAGTCCTCAGAAGAAACAGATCAGCAGAAAGGCAGCCAGCCTGAGGCTCAACCTGCTCTTCTCCGGCTTCAGGATGACTATGCCAAGGGATTTGCAAGTAAAACCACATACATTTGCCACATAGAGTGCCCGTAGGGTTAGTCCACCTGTAAGGCGGGGCTCTTCTCTGAAGTTCACTAAAAGATCTAAAAGCAAGCTGCAGAAACTCTGATTTTTAGGTCAGGTTCAGTATCTTTCATCAGCAGGAATGGGGAGAGCCACCAGGACACAGCTTTCAACCAAGGCTGACACATAACCTTTGCAAGAATCCTTTAGCTGGGCTCTTTCTAAAAAGGTGGAGAAAATGCAGAGTCCCCCCTCTCCCTCAAAGGACCTAGCAGATGAAAGACAGGCTCTGTGAAAAGCTGTTTCCAGGACTGGGGTTGCTTAGCCTAGAAGACATTGACATTGCTCCCTTCAAAGGTGGAGAATTTTGATGAGTGTGATGGTGAGGCGGAACAGAAAAATTGCTTTAAATTACAGCAGGCAGGATTTCAAGGTGCATAAAGACAGACCACTCGGGTACCTGAAGGTGAGGACAGTCATCTGAGGAAATCTGAGGGTATCCATCTCTAGAAAACTTCTAGAAAAAGTATCTTCTCACTCATTTAAACCTCTGAAACGAGATTAAATCTTTTGTGTCTCGGGTTCTCTCCCGACTCAGTGGTTCTGTTCTCTGTTCTTCTTTTCATGAACGTGGTTAAACTTGTTTGGAGCACCTAGTCTTGTGTCGGAAGAGTGAAAAGATCTTGGCCTTCAAGGTCGCTGCCTCTTCAGCTCAGCCAGGCACTAGTCAGGTGACCTTGGACAGCCTACTGAACCTCAGTGTCCTAAGGGTACAGAGGGAAGTACTGGGACACTTGAATGAGAGTCCGTGTGTCCAGAGCCCAGGGCAGTACTCGCCCACTCAAAGGTGCTCAGCAATGAAAACTCTTCCTTCCCCCACCTCTTAGAACCCCCTCGCCTCCATTTATTTCTATCTTTGTGCTTCTCGAACTTGAGAATTCACAGATTCCTCAAGGATTTTTCAGAGGACCTCTCATTTGAGAAAGGCTGCATTGAAATTTAAATACTATCAATTTAAGAAATTCTTAGTGTCACCATAAACCTAAATGTAAAATTAAGAATGGAGATCACATGGCAACACTCAGCTGTAAGGTGATTGCCCTGGTAATCCAGAATGTCCTTTTTTTCCGGTGACCAATGAAATGAAAACCAAAATTTGAAGATTATTATAAAGAACTTGCAGACCACTGAGAATATATTAGCAGACTCTTGTTTAAGAAATTGTACTAACTTATCTTAATAAGTATTCCGTCATTAGGTGTTTAAAAGTGTACATTCCTATTTAGCCAGTCTCCAAGGTCCACACACTAAATTGAAGTGTGCAAGAAAAAGGCAACTTTTTGTTTTTCCATTAACTGCCTTAAACTTCCTCATCAGCCTCCCCACTCTGAATAGCCAGGGATGGACATTAGCCAATCTAAGAAACACTTAGCCTCTTGTGATTTAAACAACTTTCTTTCTGTTTAGAAGTGTTTTTCTAGGCAAATAATCAGTCTAACCTCCCCCACCCCACTTTCTCCACCTTCGCTGTCTTGGGGAGGGTATGGGGAGCTTCTGTGTCTACGTGGCTGCAAGGGCATCTTAGAGCTGAGCAGTGTCCTCTGGGTCCTTGCAGGTCTCCTCAGTGATGGGGCCCCTGTTCATCAAGTCATTTCCCACCCTACAGGCAACCCCGCCAGAGACCAAGGGGCTACACCTGTGGTCTGTTGCCTGTGTACTCAGTCAGAACCCAGTGTCTCTCCCTCAGGTCCCACCTTGGCTGTCACTCTCATCAGCTCCTTGGCACTGGCTGTCCAGCTGCAGGACAGCTATTTCATTCCCATCATAGAGAGCCCCTGGTAAGCTCACCTTCCAGCACCTTCAGCGGTCTTCCATGAGCCTACTTCTGGATGCTCTCTGTGTCACACAGGACCCTGGGAGACCTGGAGACCCCTAACCCCTCCCTCTGGAGCCTTTCATCGGGGCCTGATTGGACTTTGATTGAGTTGCCCCATATTATTGGGGGCGAAGGGGTCAGAGGCCACAGGCGACCTCTGAGGCTCCTTCTCCCTGGATCCCAACTGAGGACCAAGCTACATCCAGCTTTTGAATGGGGAGCTTTAGTCTCAAGAAACTCTTTCCACAAAATCTGACTTCCTAGACTGTTACCACGCTAAAGAGGTCGTAGAGTGAGCTGATCAATGCTCTTTGGGTTCCGATCCACAGTGTCCTTCCCTAGGGCAGAGTGCTTATGCTTAGCCTAAGAAAATGAAGATTTTAGTAGGAAATGAAAAACATTACTTTCTTGTTTTCAAAATACTGTCCCATTATACATACAAATGCCAATCTGTAAGGTGGGGAGCTAAAGACAGTGGACAGTGGACAGTGGGCAGGCAATTCTGATTTTCAACAGATTACTTAAAATGTTTGATGCCCAGATACATGTATTGCTGATAGTTATCCAGCTTGCCCATAAGGAATTATATTTCATGATTTTTTTTCAAGTCACAAAATGAATTCTCTGCTGACTTCATAAGCTTCTCGGTAATCTGAGTCATTGTCCAACACACTGGGTTTAATTGGTGTTTGGGTGAAGTTGTTTTGAGACCCGATGTCCTATTGAAGTAGAAGAGCATAGTCTTCAGGCTGAAGATTCAGCAGCATCCTCATCTCTAAATGCTGAGTCCAGTTTCCCAATAGACTCTGAACTCCAACCTCCCTTCTCCCCCTTCCTGTGAATTCAACTGGAAGTTTCCCATTCCCTATCCAAGTGACATGTACCTGTCTGCTGGTGTCTTAGTAGGAAGTAGATTATTTACTCTTATTAACGTTTCTTAGCCCTTTGGGGGCATGGAGCCCCTGTGAAAATCTAATGAAAGTCAGTAACCCTCTCCCTAGAAAAGTGTTCATGTAAACCAAAGTTTGCAAACAATATCAGGAGCCTACAGAAGCCCATCCACAGACCCTGTGTTAGCTAAGACCCCCAACTTAGCATTTACTGTTCCAGTTGTCTTGGAGACTGACATTAAAATCAGGACACAGGGAAAATGTGTAAGTTTATAACACAGGCAGGGATTGCTTAACCCTTTGCAGGTTGAACACACCGATTTTTCTTTGGAGATATAAATATTTGTTAATTTACTTGATAAATTTTCCATGGACAAATATTACTAAGTTGTTTTGGAAGCTCTGGTGGCTTTTGATAACGATGCTTCCATCCATGTTCATGGTATCATGTCTCCTAGGTGTCAGATCCCTGTGGATGTGATTACAGAGTCTTTATTGAACTCTAGTGCCATCATTTAGAATTAATACAATTTTCAATGCTCAAATATAACTTGAGGTATATCCTGATAATCTTTGGGATTCCATTCTTTAAGATACTGCTCAGGTATCAACTATTCCAATTTCCCTTCCCTGACAACCTCTACTTCAACCAACCATGTGACGGCTCCTTCTCTGAGTCTCATCAAACCCTCACATTTGTGTACGTTGTACCCCGGTGTGTTACAGCTGTCTGGTTAGACGTTCCTCTCTCCACCACACCGTGAACTCTGCCAGAGCAGGAAGGGTGTCGCTCTCACCTTTGAGCTCCAGTGGCCAGCACAGAGCCCAGCCCATGGTAGATACTCAGTACATGTTTGCTGAATGGAGACTGAATCAGCATTGACTAATGCTTCCTCAATTCTCATGTGGTAAAGAAATAGACAGGCCAAAGCTAAAGAAAAGGAAACTGGAGTTCAGATGAATTGATAATTCAATGTGTTAAATCTATTGAGTGAGATGGTAAGAGAAGGTTACCAGGTGTGAGTTTGTAGCCAGCTGCTGACTTCCTGGCTAGTGCAGTGCATACCGCAAGAGTAGCAGCAAAAGTACTTGATAGATAAAGCTCAGTTCCTTAGCTGCTTCTTAGCCCTCTGGAGTCTGACCTAGGCCTGTTTTCTCCATCCTTTCAAGCTCCCCACTCTTTCGATTTCTAAGCCTTACTCCTCTACAGCAAGCAGTTTCGTGCACCGCAGGTCTTATTGGTCCTGCCGCTTCCTCATCAAGAATACCTGAATTCACGTCTACATATTAAAATTTTCCTCTGGGCAGGCCTGGTGGTGCAGCGGTTAAGTTTGCACGTTCCTCTTTGGCAGCCCGGGGTTTGCTGGTTCAGATCCCGGGTGTGGACATGGCACCGCTTGGCACGCCATGCTGTGGTAGATGTCCCACATATAAAGTAGAGGAAGATGGGCACAGATGTTAGCTCAGGGCCAGTCTTCCTGAGTGGAAAGAGGAGGATTGGCAGCAGTTAGCTCAGGGCTAATCTTCAAAAAATAAATGAATAAATAAAATAAAATTTTCCTCATCTTTGAAGAATCTGCTCAGAGGCCATTCTTCCCATATCCCTAGACAAAGGAATTTCTCCTTCTCAAGGACATTGGGAGCGCTAGTCCCTCTCCTGGGGCCCTCATTGCTTCTTGCTCAGGCCCAGGAAAAAATAGTCATTCCCAATGGACCCGTTTTCTTTTATCAATCCAGTGGTGGTTTTTTTTCGTTTCTGTCATCGGTTTCCTTCTAGTCACCTTTATATAGAGAGCTACCTTTAGCATTTGTCCAGTTACAAACTGTATCAAGCAAATTTGATGCACAAACATGATAAAGAATGAGAGAATCTGTCTCATATCTTTTTGGCAAAGCAGAATGGTCCAGATTCTTATGGCAAAATGTTGTGTGATGAAGCCCTTCCTGTTAAATGACTAACTGAATGAAAATATCATATATTCTTTTGTCCTTATAAATACATTGTTTACTCATCGATTCTTGAGTTTGAGAAAATTCACCTAGGACACCATTATCTGAAGGCTCTTAGTCTGAGATTTTACTTATACAATCAACTTCACCATCATTGTTAGTCTAGAGAGCTGCTGTCCTTCTCTTTGAGCTCATGATCTGAGTCATCTAATAATTGTGAAATGTTGTTCTCTGTCAGTTTTCTTCTCCTTGCCATTATGAAAAATTTTTAATTCTCAACTGTGTGCAATGAAAGCTAAAAGCAAACTCAAAATGATTATGGCATTTCACTATTGAATCATCCTTCCAGGCAATTCCATTCTTCTCTTTTATTATTTTAGTCTCTTTTAGCATAATTGGGAATAATTGATGAGTAACGATGAAAAATAATTCTTAGGATGATGAAATAGCAAACTATTTCAAAAGTTAGGAAAAATAAGATCACAAAGATCCCTTAATGTATTTTAGATTTATAAGAGGGGCCAATAAATCCATATAGTAGTTGCAAAATAGAATGAGGTTGATTTTATTTAAAAAATAAGTAAATTTTCTCTTTGTTCCTTAGAAGCCGTTCAAGAAAGAATAAAATCCATGAAACATCAAGCCTTATAAATAGAACAATTCAAAGAGGAAACTCAAAAACTAAAATTGGGTCTAATGGACCCTCATGGTATGCCGAGATTCCAAGGCCAAGAATAGAGTGAGAATCCCAATCTCCATGTATTCCTGGAGTTCCCCAGGCCTGGTCAGGGCTCTGCTCATAGAGGGAGCTTAGGTGATATTCACCAAATGGATAGTAGGAGCCAGAGATGTAATTATTAAGCTGGAACTGTAATTATCAACAGAATGTCACCCGATAGTCCTTACATATGTGCAAGGATTTTGCACCCTCTCAAAATCTTTGCCTTTTGCCTAGAATACTGTTCTTGTGTCTCTCCCTTTTAGCCAGGTTAACTGCTACACTGAGTCTTGACTCAAACATCACTTCCACAAGGAAGCTTTCCCTTACTTCCAGCCCCTCCCATCCAGTTCCCCTTAATGGGCTGTCAGAGCCTCCCCCCAGTCCCAGCCCATCCCTAACCCCCCACCCCATGACAGTTAGTGTGTAAGGTTTTAGTATCTCTCCTCCACTAGGAGGCCAGCCCGGCTGCTACTGACTAGGTTTGCTCAGCCTTGCATCATCAGCACCAGCACACTGCTGCCCATAGTGGGCGCTCAGTAAGCATTTTGTGAATGAAAAACACTGAATGAATTCAAACACTTTTCTGAGTACAGATGCTTACCTGCCTGAACCTTTCACAAAGCATTAAGATGCATGTGTTTGAGAAAATAAAAGTAAAAGGTCAAAGCCAATCTATGGAGAAAGCAGATCAAGTAAGAGAGCTTTATTTTCCTGGACTGTCCTTTACTCAGGGGTTATTGGGAACAACAAGTGGCATGCCTGGAGCAAAGGAGTCCTCAGCTCATGGTTCTGGCTTTCACTTAGGTGTCGGGTGATTTATCGGAGACTGACATCAGCAGTGAGTCTCAGCACCCCAGGACCGGCACAGACACCACGGAGGAGAAACAGAGAAACAGGCTGTACGAGTTAGCAATGAAAATGAGCGAGAAGGAGACTTCTTCAGGGGAGGATCAGGAGTCCGAGCCCAAGACAGAGTCTGAGAACCAGAAGGAAAGTCTGTCGTCTGAAGACAACAGCCAGAGTGTGCAGGAAGAGCTGAAGAAGGTAAGGGCCCTGAAACTAACTGCGGACAGCTCGGTTCCTGCAGCTGGGGTGGGGGAGGTTTTGTATTTGCCCAGAGGTGTGCTGGGCCCCCAAAGGGCTCTCTGTGAAATCCACATCCCTGTGCACTTGAAAGAGCCCAAGAGAACCCTTCTTGGTTAAGGCTGAGAAGTTCAATCAGGAAAACAGCGTCGTGTGTCCTGTGAAGTCTCCCAGGACCTCCTGTCTCCTTCCGCTAACTGTACTTTGTCAAGACAGCCCTTCAGTTTCGAGTCTATAATTTAGTGCCCATGATCTCTCTCCTTGGTGAAGAGCAGTGTTGTTTCGTGTCCTCCCTCCCTGAGGAATTTTGCCTGTGGATTGAGATCACCTAGCCATCTCTCTTTCAGTCAATGATGAAGCTTCACTCCATAGTGTAAAGTCTTTGTGTTAAAAGCGGCCTCTGGACCATTTACCTCTGTCGTTTTCAGATTTTTGGTTTGTTTGTCTCTGCCTCAGGATCCTTTTTCCCATAAGCCTTACATGGAATCCCAGTGTTTTAAACAGATAAAAGCACTGCTGCTCTTAGGGTTCCTGCAGTGCCAGCCACTTGTCTTCAGCCACAGCCCCTCTTCCGCTCGCCCTAAACCAGCCCTTGAGTTCCAAGGGACATTGTCTGAAAACCACAGAAGACAGACCCAACCCCTGCAGAAAGGGACCCCAGACCCCCGGCCCCCCAGTCAGTGCTCTGCCCACGTCCTCCAGCATGTGCCTGGGGTCCCTCTTCAGCTGTCCAAGCACGTTCATGCTAGACTTGGCCACTTTAGAGACAGGAGTTCCCTGCTGCCTCCGATGGAAGGGGAAGAAGCTAACGTTTGCTGAGGGTCTCCTGTGTCTGGTGCTCTGCATATGTTAGTTCATATAACTCTTTGAGGTAGATGCAGCCCCTTTTTGCAGATGAGGAAACTGAGGCTGAGTCTTGAAGGAACTTATCCAAGGCCCACAGCTAGTAAGTTTCAGAGCAAGTTCACAAACCTACTTGGCCTCAAATCATAGGCTCCTTCCTTTACAACAAGCTGCCTCTTCTGTAACCCAGATAAGATCTTGTCTGGTAACATCTAGATTTCTTTGCACCTCTGGTCAGTTTTTTCCCTATTCTGAGAGTATCCTAGAGAAGCTAACAAGTTGCTGATAATCCATGTGTATGGGTGAATGAGCCCCCTTCATCTGCTCAGCAGTCAAGCTAGGCACAATAGAGGAACCAGGCCAACCTGGGGATGACCCCAGGTGATCAAGAGCAGGCCCAAAGGGAAGGAGGGACTGTCCTCCATGGCTAAGCCCCTGAAGCGTCAATGCTTCAGGCTCTGCCTTTCACTCATTTCATTCCCATCCTACCTTCCATAACCATCGAGGCCTCACTCATCAATCTGCCGAGTCCTCTGCCTGTGGACAGTGCACACACCTTTCCCCTGGCGTGTCCGTGGGTTGGAGAGTGGAGTGTGGCCTTCACAGGCAACTCCTCCCTGGGATGTGGGCCCTAACCCATTGCTTCCTCAATGGTAATGGCTCTGATCCTCTGCTACTTGAACTGAGGCCCCATTATAGTCACATTTGTCTGCTAGAGCTGAGAGCCAGATGGTAACTGAAGAATATCACATTATTTCTTATAGTGGCTCTGGGGCCTACTGGCTTTGCTGCCTGATGGTCCCAAGGCTCCAAAAGCTCATGCTGTACCAGTGGCATGCCAGGCTGTGATGAGTCATCCACTCCCACCCCTCGTCGGCCTGCAGGCCTCGCTTCTGGAACCATAGGCACCAATCTGCACTGTGCTTTCCGGGGCAGAATGTGAACAGGGAAAGGAGGGGCCACTGGGGGAGATTTCTAGGCGCTTGGCCAAGCCCCCATCCGGCCTCCTGCCCTTGCTGAGTGGAGAATTAGGAGAGTTGCTTTTATTCAGACTCCCAAATGTGTCCATTTCTCAAAGTTTGTCTTTCCCTCAGCCTACTATGAATCAGTGAATTAAATATCAACCATATATCACTTGCTTATGTAAAAATCCATACAGCAAACAAAAACGATCATGTATTTTTCCAAATCACACATGGGCTACTTGTTGGAGTTAAAGGAAAGCAGAAATACAGGTTTATATATTGAGTATTATTTAGAAGCAGAATGGTATAGAGATTGGCTTCAAGGTTAGACTGAATTTGAAATACAGTCATGCAATTTGCAAACTCTGGACTTTGGTTAATGTCTTAACACACTGCCACTACTTAGAGCAAGCCAATGTCATTTCTCGCCTGGTTACTATACCTCTCCTCGTAACTATTCTCCCTGTCCCTCCAGGCCTTTCTTGGCCCCTTCAGTCCTTTCTACATTCAGGCACCAGGCGCTGCCCTGCAGTCCTGAACTTGCTCCCAGCATGTTAACAAGCCTGTGTCTGTCTTGTTTTTAATTTGATGCCTAGGACCCAGTCCAGGTCTTTATTGTTGATTGGATAAACACATCTTGCCCTCATCTGTAAAATGGGGATAATCATACCCCCTTATAGAGTTGCAAGGATTAAATTATGTAGCACAGGGTTAGCACATAGCAGGAGCCCAGCCAATATTAATTTTCGTATCCACTTTAACAACCTCATGTAAAATAAACTTCACTGTCATGAAATAACATCCATCTGCTAGAACTGGAGGAACAACTTAGTGCCTGTTTCCAGTCAACACTTGCAGTGTCAAGCCATAGGTCTGTAACCACGTTTGGTGTTTTGTCATGCTATGCAGAATGTAATAGGAAAAACACTCCATTGGAACCTCCCAAGTTCCCATCTTCAGGATCAGAATAACTGTGACTTCCTCTGTAATCCAAGCACTAGTTTGTATAGCGCGCACGCATACACACCCCCCCCCCCCCCCCCCCCCCACACACACACCATGGTTGGGAATGGATCTGGGCTAATTAACTCTTCCGGAAACTGTGAGTGCTCACCCTTATCTCTTTACCATGGTACTGCACACTGGCCCAAAGTCCAACTTCCTGAGGGCTCCAGAGGCAGCATGAGCTCCTCTTCCTGTGCAGAAGACTGGCTAGAAGTGAGAGAAGTAACACTGCCAAGGAGCACTAACCAATGACTGATGGGAAGAGTGTAAATACTCCAGCTCCATTTCTCCCCTTGGGGTGGTGACTATGGGGCATGAGCTGCACACTGACTTCCCAAGTTCCGCAGCAGATTGAGCTCTAGGCACCCACAGTGATATTCAGCTTGATAAGGCAGTCTTCATTGACTCCTTTCCCTTCCCTGCCTCACTTCCCCACTTCTCTACTGCTATTTCCTGGGATCACCTCCCAAATAAACGACCTGCACTCAAATCCTTGTCTCAGGGTCTGCTTCCAGGGGAAATCAGACCAAGACAGCAGCCAAATAGGAGAAAATGTCAAGTCCCCAATTCACAAATACTCACCTTAGTGTTGTGACTAAGCAGTGGGGGAATCCAGATGCCTAATCGGTTCTAATTCCCTCTGCTTACCAAGACCTTCTCGTATACAGACAGAGAGCTTTTTCCAGACTTCACTGTCTCTCCTGCCTTCACCACTGGCCCTGCTCTCCGGGAGCCAAAGCAGAGGAATGTGCATATTGCCATAGACATAGTGACATCAGTGGCAGTTCAGTGTCCTTAGTATGACAACCTTTCTAAGAATCAGGGCTTCAGAATCCTGTCCAGCAGCAGAAGAACCATTTTAGAAACTTGCTTTCTTGACTAGAGCCAGCCCTTTGCTGTAGGTAGACTTGGCCTAACAGTTGGCTCACTTTGGCTGGGTGTGAGGCACCCACTGATGATACAAGGATGGCCACTGCCATCTGAATTTTAGCTAGCTGAAGAATGAGCTTGTAGAGCTTGGGACCAGCCTAGAAACCTCCTGGGAACTGGATTCCCAAAGGGTCATGTTTTTCTTAAAGTCAGCTTGCTTCCATCAATCCTTGGTGGTCAGCCTTCCAAACCGTGGAATCCTCAGAGGCCAGGAATGAGCACTTGCTTCTCCTCTACCACTGGGCAGTGGCCATGCCAATGATTCTGGAAGAGAGTCCTAACTGAAATGGTTCTTAGAACCATGTGCCTCTAGGTATGCAGGTGCTGCTTTCCTGAAAGAGGGATGCAAAGAAGGACCGAGAATTCCTGGCCTGAGTTTAGAGACTATATTCAAGGGCTAATTCTCCCACAAACCCCCTAATCTTTCCAGGCTTGGAGTAGTGATCCCCAAGGACCCTTCTGTCTCCAAAATCCCATAGATCTAGATGGATTTAATCCATGGTTAGTGGATTAAATAGGTTTTTGTTTCCTGATATAAGTGTCATTTATGACACTGTTTATGTGACAAAAGATGTCCTATGTGACATCTTGGTGAATTCTCACGTTGTCAAATTTATACATCCAATGTCCTAAAAGCATTTTTATTTAAAGTCTCTTTGTTTATTAATTTTTATCACAAGTATCTGAATCATTGTGCTTTATGTTCACAAGGCAGTCACAGACCAACAGCCATCTCCCATATTTATACTTTCATGGAATAATTCTCATCAAAGTACTAAGACTTCTCTAAACTAATAAATATCTTTCTTCTCAAACAAGAGACTAATCTGCGCATCTTCTCATGGCTGCTCCTCATTTACTAACATCAGCTACATGGAAACAAAAGCCTGGTCAACAGTCAAGGAGACAGATTTACTGGCTGTTGTCTGAGAAAACCCAGAGCTTTGGGTTTCTGAAGTTTAATGCACTTGTGAAAAATTGTTGTTGCTGTCACAGTGTTAACATAAAATCAAGTATTGTTGTGCACTCGTGTCTCACTCTTGTGAAGTAAGTCATCATTCACATGAGGATTCATTGTCTGTCATCCCAGGTAGCATTTTATTTGAGAAGAGTGTCTTCATCTTCACTTGGTGTTAAACTGAATATAGTGTTAGCTATTGACTTGTATCTTACAAGCAGCGTTGATCTCATCAGGCCTTATGCCTGTTGAGGAATTAACACCTCTTTTCTAACTTTCTATTTAACTGCTGCCCTAGGAAAAAAGACAAACATTAGCTGTCCACTTAGAGTTACAGCTCTTATCCACAGTGCTTGAACAGGTGAGGAGGTTTCATGTCACTGATGTTGTCATTGGCATCACTCATTCCCACAACTGTGTTCTGTGTGTGTGCAGGGAGGGGCTTGCCAGGCTGGGAAGACAGAGTTCCAGGTGCTCTCCTGGATCACTGGGCCTTCAGCAGAACATCTTCCTCTCTAGGAGGATGAACTGAGAACTAGAGAGAGATTGTCCAGAACTCCGGTGCAAAGATTTCTTGAAGCCTCTGTAAAATGCACCTGTTACCGGAAAGGCCAGGAAAAACAGGTTTTTTCCTGGTTGCCTCAGCCACAGCAGGAGAATGGGACATAGGAAAGATGTGGTTTGAAGAGAGAAAGGCAGGGTTCCTCTAGAAGGTTGTAAGGTGAAAGGTCTAGAAAACAAGACACCGATTCAGAGTTCTCGCCCCACAAAAGCCCAAAAGTAAGATGCGCTGAAGAGATGGGATCACAGGAGGTCAGAGGGAAGAGAAGGCAAAGAAAATGCTGTGTGTCTGCAGCTCTGCAGAATATGCAGGATCATGCTCTCGGAAAACATTTTTGAGTAGAGAGAATATAAAAACAAAAGAGAGAAAGAAATATATACCCTACAAAAACAAATACCAAAATCCTAAATGAAATGCTAGCAAACTAAATTTTGCAATGTTAAGAAAATCACATGCCACAACTAATATATTTATTCTAAGAATGCAAAAATGAAGTTAATAGCAAGAAACCTCACTGTTATAATAAATTATTTAGTAAGTATTACTTTATAAAAGCACATGATAATCTCAAGTGATGCCAAAATGGCCTTTGGAAACATTCAACACATGTTAGAATTTTTTTAAAAAAAAACCTCTCAATGGAATAGAAAGATAATTCTGATGAATAACATCCATATCAAAGCACCACAGTGAAACCCTAGAGAGTTTTTTTCTGTCTGAGAACTCATTGTAAATATCAAAAACACCTTGAACATCATAGCATTTTACTTTTGATTAAATAAGTACATGACAATGAGTTATGAATGTAAATGCTTTTACATAAATGTGCATTTTCTTCATTAAAATAGCATGTACATACGTTTGAAAAATAATAAATATGTGTGGCTTTAAGACTGATTTTAAATTACAGGTGAATAATTTGTTATTTGTAATAATTTTTAAAATATTGACTATTTCCAAAGAAATAAATGAGCAAAACTGACTCTAGAAGAGTTTTAAAACCTGTACAGTCATGGAAGAAATTGCAAAAGTGGTCAAAGAATTTTCCGTCAGAAAGAAGCAATAAAATCCATCAAGTGTGCATTGTACTAATTACTCCCATACTATTTAAACTGTTCTTGAGCATTGAAAAATTGAAAATACCCAAGTTTATTTTATTTATTTAAAACCTTAGTCTGAATCTGACCCCAAAATCACAAAACACCAAAAACTTACATATTAACTCACTGGCTAATAAACATTCAAAAATTCTCAATGTGGTAGCAAATTGTTTCCAACTACTACGTATTAAAATAATAATTTACAGTGGTCAAGTAGGATTTAGTCTAGGAATGTGATGTCAATTTTAGGATGCCTATTAACATTTTTCATTGTATTTACAGGTTAATAGAGGGAAAACATGATTCATATTAAGTTCCCAGATTGATGTTTGACATATACTAGGAACTTCATAAATATTGAATGAAAAATGAATTCCAAAACAACAGCTGATAAAGTTAAGCAACTGTTTCTAATAAAATAGGAAGATAAAAACTCAATAGCAATGGCTACTAGCCTTTCGAAGGTTGCAGACCTCTTCAGGAATTTGATGAAAGCTATGAACCCTCTCTCCATAAAAGTGTAAAGAATGAAAATTATTTGGATGGAATTGGAGGGTTCACAGACCCCATGAAGCCCATCCTTTTACTCTAAGTTTAAAAATTCCCATTAGGATGGGAAGAAGTCAAAGATGGCTTTTATTACTTTCATCGTTCCACATTGTTCTGAAATTCTCACCGATGCAGTAAGATAAGAAATAAAAGTTACTCGTATTGGATAGCAGAAAACTAAATTATAATGATGTATTACTGGCTTTCTGACTTCTGAATTAAAATAATAAAATCAATGGAAAAGATTATTGGAAATAGTGTGTTTGGCAGGGTGGCCTACCACAAAAGAGTAATACATAAGCAAAGGTTTCCCATATACCAGCAAAAAACTCTCATGAAATGCAAAGGAAAACCCTAATTACAATAGCAACCAAAGTGTATGCAGTGCTGAACATGAACTTGGCATGCAACGCCCAGCCATCCCACTCCCAGGTGTCTACCCAAGAGAAATGAAGACCTGAGTCCATATTTAAAAAAAAAAAGGGATTGGGAATGTTTATAATAGCTCTGTTCACAATCACCAAAAGCTGGAAAAAACCCAAATGTCCATCAATGTGTGAACAGACAAACTGTGGTACATCCATACAATGCAATACTACTCAGCAATAAAAAGGAACAAAGCACTTTTACATGTAACAACATAGATTAATCTCAAAAGCATTATGCTGAGTGAAAAAAAGACAGACTCAAAAGTTTACATATTGTCCATTTATATGACATTCTGGAAAAGGCAGAACTATAGGGACAGGAAACATATTAATGGTTACAAGAGGATGGCATAGGTGGAAGTTTAATATAAAGACATACGAGGGAAATTTTTAGTGTGCTGGAAATATTCTGTATCTTAATTTGGTTTTGTTACACAACAGCCTGCATTTGTCAAAACTCATAGAACTGTATGCGTTTAAGGGTAAATTTTACTCTATGTAATTAAAAGAATTTTACTGTATATGATACATACACACATACACATTTATATACATTCACAAAATGGCCTTGAATAACTTAACTAGAAATGTGTAAAACCCATATGAATAAAATTAACTAACTTTGCCAAGAGACGTAAAGAAAGACTGAATAAGCGTAAAAACATATCCTGTGCCTGGATGGGAAAATTTCATACTTTTATAGATGTCAGTTTCCTTAAACTAATGCAAAAATTTAAAAGAATTCCAATCATCTTAATGGGATTTTTTTTGAAACTTGACAAAATTTTTCTGAAGTTCATCTGGAAGGATAAATGCGGAAGACATAGCCAAGAAAATTGAAGAAGGTAATAAAAGTACTAATAGATAAGAAAATTTCAACCCTAATAATACCAGTGGTGCCAGCACTGGAATAGGTAGACAGATTCATAAAACACAGTAGAAAAATACAGAAACATATATATGTACTGTGACATGATAACAGTGCATTTAATATCACTGGAGAAAGGATAGATTATTTAACAGATCATCCAGTGCAAGCTGGTAATCATTTGATTTAAAAAATTAATTGGATCCATCACACCAAATATAAGAATGAATTCTCAATGGGTAGGAGTTTAAAATGTTAGATAAAAGAAAATATGCAATTGATAGAATAAATTATAGGTGAGTGTTTTATAACATTGGGATAACAAAGCCCAGAAACCTTAAAAGATTAAAATATATGCTGCATAAAATTAAGAACTCACAGAAGAGTGACATTAGCAAGATGGCCGAATAAAATGTCCCTTGCTTGTATCCCCCTCTCAACAACAATGCGGCATCCATCCACAGACAAAAGTGCCTTTGTGGGAGCTCTGGGATCCAGCACCATATGCCAAGGGACCCAGGGGGACTCTAGCCACACGTGCATCAGGTAGTAGGCATTCAAACCTTGGTCCAAGCTGTGGACCCTGAAGTGGCCCATCCACAGGCTCCAGCCCCTCTCAGGTATGGTCTAGGACCCCCTGGAGAACACTGACTTTGACAATTACCCACATCTGAGAGAGCCTTTGTGGAAGTATAGGAAGCCAGCGGAGAAGTTCCAGCACACTGTTGGAGCGAAAAACAATCTGAGACTGGACACATTGGAGAAGGTAAGAATAACAGTTTGACTTTACCCACATCACCCCTCCCTCAAGACTGCACAGCTCAGTGCCAAGAGAGCCTTTCTTGGCCCATGATTTCTCCCAGTGGGGAAGAGAGAAGGCGAGAGCATATAAGCAAGGGCCTGGCTTCTCCAGCTGTGTGGGACGCTGCCAAAGAGTTGAGCGGCTCCAGGGCCTGGAATGTACCAAAGGGACTCGGACTCCACTAACTGGGTCAGAGATTCCACCTGCAGAAGGATGAAATTAGACCCCCACCTTCACCACTCACAAAAATTAACTTGAAATGGATTAAAGACTTAAACACAAGACTTGAAACCATAAAACTTCTAGAAGAAAACCTAGGGAAAAACCTCCTTGATATTGGTCTTGGCAATAATTTTCTGCATATGACAACAAAAGTATATGCAACAAAAGCAAAAAAAAAACAAACAAATGAGTGGGAGGACTACATCAAACTAAAAACTTCTGCACAGCAAAAGAAACAATCAACAAAATGAAAAGGCAACCTACAGAATAGGAAAAAATATTTGCAAACCACATATGTGATAAGAGGTTAATATCCAAAATATATAAGGAACTCATACAACTCAGTAATGAAAAAGAAAACAATCCAACTCAAAAATGGGCAGAAGACCTGAATAGACATTGCTCCAAAGACATACAAATGGCCAACAGGTACGTGAAAGACGCCCAACATCACTAATCATCAGGGAAATGCAAATCAAAACCACAATGAGCTATCACCTCACACTTGTTAGAATGACCGTTCTCAAAAAGACAAGAGAGAAGCGTGGGTGGGTGAGGGTGTGGAGAAAAGGGAACCCTTGTGCACAGTTGGTGGGAATGTAAATTGGTACAGCCACTATGGAAAACAGTATGAATGTTCCTCAAAAAATTAAAAATAGAAATACCATATGATCCAGTTATCTCACTTCTGGGTATACAGTCATGTGTCACTTAACAACAGGGATATGTTCTGAGAAATGTGTCATTAGGCAATTTCATCATTGTGCAAACATCATAGAGTGACTTACATGAAGTTAGATGCTATAGCCTACTACACAGCTAGGCTATATGGTACTAATCTTATGGGACCGCTGTCACATATGTGGTCCGTTGTTGACCGAAACATCATTATGTGGTACATGACTGTATATCCAAAGGAAATGAAATCAGGATCTCAAAGAGATATCTGCACTCCCATGTTCATTGCAGCATTATTCACAGTAGCCAAGATATGAAAGCAACCTAAGCATCCATCAATGGATGAATGGATAAAGAAAATGTAGTGTGTATATATGTACAGTGGAATATTATTCAGCCATGAGAAATAGAAAATTCTGCAATTTGTGACAACATAGATGGACCTTGAGGGTATTATGCTAAGTGAAATAAGTCAGACAAAGACAAATACTGTATGATCTCATTTATGTATGGAATCTAATAAAGCTGAACTCAAAGAAACAGAGTAGAATGGTAGTTACCAGCGGCTGGAGATGGGGAGATGTTGGTCAAAGGGGATCCAATGTACAGCATGGTGACTGTAGTTAACAATATTGTATTATATACTTGAAAGTTACTGAGAGAGTAGATCTTAAACATTCTCACCACAAAAAAAAAAGTAATTATGTGAGGTGATTAAGGTATTAACTAGACCTCTTATGGTAATCATTTCACAATATATAAATATATCCAATCATCAAATTATACACCTTAAACTTACACAATGCTATATGTCAATTGTATCCTAACAAAGCTGGGGGGAAAAAGACATGTTAATTAAAAACAACAATAAAAGGCAAACAATAATTGGGAAGATATGTTACTTAAATATACAATGGGCAAAGAACTAATATCCTCATAATCACAAATACATAAAAGGGCAATGCACATAAGCAAGCAATTCACCAAAAAAAAAAAAAGACTATAAATGACCAATAAGCATATGAAAAAATATTAAACTCCAATTGTATTTCAACTGTATTCAATACAACACCTAGCCCAGAATTTGGCATGTGGTTTGCACATTCACTTTTTCCATTCAACAAATGCACATTGAGGCTCTGGGAAAACAGCCATGAACAGGGCAAAGTTCATCATTTGTTCAGACAAGCAATAAAAATGCAAACTGATATTATGAAATGCCACTTTGCCTAACAAATTGGATGATTAAGAAGAGCAATAATTGATGCTGGTAAGAATTCAGAGAAACAGGCAGTCTCATGCACACAAAATAGTGGGAGCACATATTTATTAGCACACTGGTAACTTGGTAACTCAGAGCAATCGAAGTGTGCGTAGCCTTTGCTCCAGCAATTGTTCTTTCAATCATGTACACAAGGAAAACTGGACAAGCAGCCAAGGGTATATCACAATGCAGTTCATCAAGTGTTGTATTTTTATTGTAGAGAAACATTGGAAACAACCTAAATGTCCAACAGTGAGGGACTCAGGGAAACAAAGGAGATGAGGTCCAGAGAACAGATAGGGCCTCAGTATTGGAATAGCAAAGACAGAGTGGTCCAGATACAAGAGAGAGGGTGAATTTGATGTCAGAAGGTTGAATAGGTTTTGTTTTATGTTCTGTGTTTCTATGTTCCCCCGCCCTCAACTCTCTGAACTAGAAGGCAAATTTTTCTTCTGAAAGTACGGGGAGAGTAGAATTGGAGATTCAAGATTGTGGAAAGGGTTGGAAATAAGTTATTGCATAGAACAGGAAAGAAAACAGTATGGAGAAATAGAAAGGATGCCCAGGCAGCAGTAAAGGCCTGGATTAGGTCAGAGATCACAAACATTTACCTGAGATGTAAAGAGCCTGCAAAAGAATACAGCAACCTTGAATGCAAATAAATGCAGAATGCAAGTCAATTCTGTTCTAGTAGCAGGTCTATTCATAAATCCACATCATTTGGCATAATTACACAGAACAGCTCAAGTGGTTCTGGGATTTACAATAGAATTCTTCATTTCAGGGTTTCTAATTTCACCGTTATTTGCAATGGACTAAAATTTGCAGATGAATTTCAAACCAGATTGGAGGGTGGGGGGATAAAATGTTAATTCCAGCCATAATAGGAGCAAAAAATGTGAAACTTAACAAGAAAACTGCAGATCGCCAAAAAAAGCTAGCAGTTTGCTAGTAGGAAAACAGTGTAAAGATGAATTCTTCCAAAATTGGGTGGAAGCTTAATATAATTCAAATCAAAATCCGAACCAGACATTTTGTAACTTTTTCAAAAGGATTCAAAAAGTCCTCTGATATAAAAAAAAGTCAAGAATAGTTTAGAAATGTTTAGAAAAAAATAAAAGAGGACCTATCTATTAAGATATTACATTATGCTTTAAGGGCACAGTAATTAAATTTGTGAGATATTGACACAAGATTGCAATGAAATAGTCTGGAAGTACAGCCTAGAATACAGTAAAATTTAATTCACGACTTATCTTGTGATTCCCTCCCACCTCTCACCCCTGGTTGGGAAGAGATCCACTCTTAATAAATGGTGTTGGGACAAATGCTCACTAGTTCTTTGGGGGAGCAGAGGACATGGCGAGAGGGGAAGGAGAAGGAATGCCGGAGCTTCCTGGTTGTAGGCCCAGCAATGCGTACAGGAGACAATAAAGAAAGACATGCCGGCTTCCCTTCTGAGAGGTGGTGGCACAGTCTCTGGAGGTTGAATCTCTGTTTACTCACCATTTATTCAACAAATATTCTTGTACTTCTGGATTAATTGTTGAACTATTCTAAGAGCTGAAATACAGTTGGGATAAAAGAGGAAAGTTCCCCGCCCTCGTGGGATTTACCTTCTATTGAAGGAGTCACCTGGTAAATATCAAACACATACAGGGGAAGATGTCAGATAGTGATAAGTGCCTTGATGGGGCAGTGATGGGAGGAAGTTGGGAGGAGGATGAGTCCTGGATGGTGTAGTCCTTTCTGACCAGCTGTCTTTTGGACTGAGATCTGAAGGACTAGAAGGAAAAAGTCATGCAAAGATTGAAAGGATGGGCTTGCCAGGCAGAGGAACACAGGCAGACCTTGAGTTGGAAGTGACCGTGTAAGCTCAAGGAACAGATTAAAGAGCCAGGGTGGCTGGAACAATGTGGGCAAGAGGAGAGTGATGGGAGAAGTGAGAAAGGTCAGGGGTCAGAGCAAGCAGAGCTGTGTCGACCACACAGAGAACTTGGGTTCTTATTCTGGGCAAGGTAGGAAGCACCTGGAAAGCTTTCAGCAGAGAAGTAGCAAGGAGGACCTTACATTTATCAAGATTACCCTGGCTGCCATGTGCCACCTCCTTTCCAAGTGAATGTGGGAGGTGGTTTCCTGTCTCATCAGGCTTCTTCAGGGCTGAGTGCATGCTCTGGTGGCGTCCTGGTTACCGCCAGTGGTGGGGAGATGTTTCTAGTGAGTATCAGGAACTGTTTTTCTGAGGATCAGCAAGGATACAAGTATAAAAAACAAAAAAGACTGATGACCGTGATCACCTCCTCTGCCGAGAAAGGAAGTGCTGCCTGTTCTACACAGGATTGGTCAAAGGTAATGGCCCCAGTGGCCCCCTCCTCTCTCGCCTTGGCCAGGTCCTGAAGTGGCCTTGCTCAGATGGCCTACATCAAACAACAGGGACTCCACCCAGGAAGGGAATGAAAATGACCTCAGGGAAACATACAGACCAGTGGGTTTAATTCTGGAACTAAACTACAAATAGCACACTTTTTAAAATTCATTTTTATAATCGCCATCAAAAAAAGAAAATCTTATTTCTTTCATAAAAGGCCTTGACCACCAAAACCTAGATGATTTAGGAACCCAAACATTCCTAGAGGTCAGTTCTCTAATCTCTGTCATGTTTCATTGTTTCAGTTTATTAGATACGCTGATTTATTAGGTTCATGCTCACTTTCTTTCCACTGTTCTTTGCCACCCTCTTTCATCAAGTCAGTCTTCAGGGACGTGAGTCTGTTCGTGGAGAATGTATTTTGACGGGTTGTGGAGACATCACCGGAGCGCCTTCTGTTTCATGAGAACTGAAACATTTGCATTGAATTTTTCTAGCAGATTTCTGTCAACTATTTAGGAGGACATATGGAGTTTCTTTTTCTTACTTTTGAAAAGGGAAAAAATACATGAAATCAGAGCATTTGGACAAATTTGCTTGCTTACTCTGGTAGTTTGATAGAAGCATTTCCTAAAGCCAAGACAGCATCTGTAATATGGGACAGAAAAGTAAGGAGTGGACTGTAAAGTCTGGATCACATTTAGAGCAGATTTTCTTATAGACCACATTCTTTTCCACTCTGATTGTCCTTGGCGGCTCAACCCCAGGTAGACGCAGTAAGGCTCAGAACAAGAGCTTGTCGCTCAGGAGATCTCAAGCTCTATTGTGTGGCTCCGTCTGTGGTGTGCCAAATCAACACACTCATTCGGATTGTTGTCAGTTGGTAGAGGCTGCAAAACGACCTGTAGGTTCCCAGTATTAGGCCCTTCTCTTGCTGATCCGTTGTTCACTGATAGGATTATTCATTCCGATTCTGTTCCACCATTCCTTCCTACAGTCTATTGGGTCCAGGAATTATGGGCATGGAGGAGGTGGTGTGACAGGTGGGAAGGAGCATGGGCTATGGGGACCAAAGTCTCTGGCTCAAATCCCAGTTCTTTATCTTCTTCACTGAGCCATGGTTTCTTTATCTCTAAAGCTGGAATTAAAACATCAACCATGTCAGGTTGTTGTGAGGGTTAATGAAACAATGAGAAGCCTGGAGTCATACAGGGCACAGGATGGACCCACATTAACTCTGGGCTGGCTTCCTTCTTCCTTCTTCTCTTCCCTCCTAAAAGAGTCTCTCAGGAGCAGCATTCGGCAGGGGAGAGGGTGTGGCGCCATATGTATTCTGTGCAACTTGAACAGGTAAAAGGCTTTTCCACTCTGCCTGGAATTCCTCCATGGGAGCCACCCCTTTGTGTTCAAACATGTCTTCAGAAGACCCCTGTTGCAGTTCTTTCTGTTACTTGGGATGTCCGCTGCCCCCTACTAGCCCCCTAAGGAAAATTCATTTATCACGGGCTGAAAGGAGGACTGGAGGGCCCACATTTTTACCATTTTCTCATTTTTACTAAAGCCAACTCTGAAGGTTGTGTCCCCCCCAAACTCTCTCAGGAAACTTGACATCAAAAATATGAATTCAAGATAAAGACTAAACAAATGATGTGGAGGTCATTCTCTCTTGGCATTTGGTAATCACTCCTTCTCTTGGGTTGTGAGAAAAGGAGCTTTGAAATATATTTTTCCTTATTTCAAAAGCTTAACGAACCCTTCTTTCTCTCCAGTGTCTAAATCTCCCTTAATGGTCTCAGTTTCTTCCAGATCACTCAGCTGGAAAGCACAGCAGCATCCTGCCATCTCCTTCTTCGTCACTCTACAGCCACAGCATTCTCTCCATTCTCTTTCCAGAATATTGCACCTTCTGTGCTTTTATTCCCACTGCAGCCGCCCCACTTCAGGCCCTTGTGGCCTTTGATTCAAGCTGCAGTAATAGTTTCCAGTGCTTTTCTCTGCCTCTGATTCTCCCCAACCCTAAATCTGTCCCTCCCACAGCAATCAGAATCACCTTTCTAAAGCATAAGTCTCTCCTGCCGGCATGTTACGAACCTGGGCTTTGGAATCAGGCAGACCTGGGTGCAAATCCCAGCTCCTTCAGGGCAGACCACATCACCTTCCTAAGCCTCAGTTCCTCATCTGTAAGACAGAGTGATCATAGTACTGCATCATAGGGAGCTTAGGAGGGTCAAATGAGCAAGGCACCCAGTAAGCGCTCAGTAAATGCGAGCTCTTGATAGCCACACAAGAACCAGCAGTGGCACCTGATTGACAGCAGTACAAAACTTCAAACTCTTGAGCTTGGCATTCAGGGCACTGTAAGACCCAGGCCCTGCCTTTCTTTTCCCATTTGTCATCCATCCTCTGCACACCCTGGGCTGCCATGCCATTCCCTGTGCATGCCACGCCATCACACTTCCAAGACCAGTGTCCTCACATCCTTCAGTGGGAAATACTGGTCTCATCTCTATTTCTCAACATCTTTCTTGTGTTTCTATATTCACCCCAAAGTTCCCTCTGCAGGCACGCAGCCTGTTGCTCACAGTGCAGGGTGGGTCCTGTCTTCTGCTACCCGCTGTTGGTCTTCCTGCCCTTCTCCCCTCTCTGCTTTCTGCTGACTGGGACCGTGGCTTACTCACTTCTGCATCCCCCGCAGGGCCCAGTGCAGCACCTGACAGAGTAGATGCTTTCTGAGGCCTTGAATTAAATTCCTGATGGTGGCAAATACTAGGTGATGTTTGAGGGCTTGGCTTGTTCCGTTTCCCAGCTAGGCAATGTTTATTGCCCTTGTGTTTATTGCATGTCAGTACATACGGTTCAGTCTGCTGAAACTGTGTGTAAACTATCAGGGTCCTGTGTGTGTTAGTGTGTCTGTCAGGGTGTGTGTGTGTGTGTGTGTGAGTGTCAGTGTCAAGTTGCTTACTGTCATTTCTTAAGACAGAACATTCTGTATTCTGATATCATGCCCTCCTTTTTTGGTGTTAAGTTGTCCCTTCTTTATGAAATTATGGTGGCGGCAGGCAAGAGTAGAGCATAGTGGCTTTTTTGAATTTAATATTCTTACTTGACAAGTAAGAAAAAAACTGGGAAAGAAAGACCAGCAAAGTTTAACTTTTTCTGGTAAAAAGCATTCTTCAAAACACCAAGTAGGCAAGGAAAGATGTTTTAAGAGCACAGTACATAATGAAAGGCATCTAAGCCATGAGGCTGTCACCAATAATGTGCCCACCTAGAGCCAGCGGGGCAAGTGGGAGGGGTTTGAGGAGGGGCTGACAGCTCTGGACCCAGACACTGTGTGGACACTTGACACCTGGCTGTCTGATTTAATCTTCTCAAAAATCCCTTGAGCTAGATGGTGTTATCTCCATTTCACAGCTGAGGCTCAGAGAGGTTAAGTTATTTGCCCAGAGTCACACAGTACATCCTGAATTTCCCAAGCCTCATGGTCTTGTGTGTCTGATGAGGTGGTAGCATTAGCATCAGTCCCCAATAGGAAACCATAAGACCACAATACCCACCTCTATTGTCTCCCTCCGTTATTTAGGGGAATCTAGGGGAGGGTTCTCCCACGTGTTCATGAACAGCCCACTCATGGGGCTGCTCTGGGCCGTCACTGATGTCTGGGGAGGGCCTCAGTCCCCCAGAGGACAGGCCTCACCAGGCCACAGCTGCACAGGTGCCCTCTCACAGAGAGACTCCAGATCAGCCAGACCAGGGCCGATTTATGACTCTCCTGCACCCAAGCACTTTCACTTTTGTGGGACCCTCCCTCCTAAAAAAACATTTAAAAAACACATTTCACCACTATTGGTATAAAGATTAAATATATTATGTATTAAAACATGTTCCTGGACCTAAGGGTTCTTTTTTTTTTCTTCCGATTTTAAAAGAAATAAAAACATTTTCGTGGGCCCCTAAAAGAACAATGGGCCCTAGGCTCCATGCCTGCTGTGCCCAAGGGCAAGGAGGGTCTTTACAAGACCCTGCTGGAGTGGCTGTCCCTTCACCACCGGCCCTCCCTGTTTCCTAGATTGACCCATGGACCTCAAAGCACACTGCTTGCTTCTGTATCTCACAAAACCCTCGTGTCAGCGTCCCTTCAGCTTCGACCTGTTTAGCCTTTTTGCTCTTGTTATAGGTGTCGGAATAATCCCTGAGGCAGAGCTAGAAAAATCTCTCTTCTGCTCCAGATACCTGTGCGCATCATTTAATCCTCAAAGCTTCCCCCACATTGTATTAGATTATATCATATCAAGTTGCATAAATAGATACCCCAGGCCTCTGTCGCAGCCCCAGTTCATCATACACAGACAGACACCAAATCTGTTTTGGCTCAGCTGAGCCGGCAGACACACATGCATGCACATGCCCAGGGGTAGAGCTGGGGCTGGAATCAGCCCTCTGTCATTCCACAGTGTTCTATTTCTATGAAGCCAGGCATCTAATGAGCCCCTGCTGCTCATATGTTCACAAGCTTGAGATATTCTGGTAAGGAGCATTCCTGTTTATTCCAGTCTGAAATGAGTTTGCATTTCTTTGTCTAACACAGAGCTTTGAAACGAATGCTAGCACTGGAAAAATCTCAGGAAAATTTTCAAGGATTGCTAATAAGCAGATCTATCTAGTGTTTAGGGTGAAAATGTTTTCTTCTTTAGAATTCTGAAGACTTTGAATCTCCCCTTGGCAACACCTCGCATTCTGCATGTCTTTGGAAAACAGTTTATAAGGAAAAGTAAATGGAGGTAGAATTGGTTTCTAGGAACATGTTTTATATGAAGAGAAAGTGCATGGGGACAGGATGGAGAGATTGCCAAGGCTACAGTTTTGGGTCCGTTGAAATGGCCACTGTGGGAGGACCCCAACCTCAGAGTGGTTCAGAACCTTCTTAAAGGTCTGCATGGTCCTATTGTTGGTTACGGCCGGGCAGGAACCATGTTTTGTTAAGTCTTGGTTAAGATTGCTTGTTTCTCTGCCTCGCCGAGAAGCAATCAAGAAAACACTGGAGTGTATCTCATCACCTTCTGTACCCCGAGGGGTGGACTGTTTGCTTCAGCCCCAGAGGTTGTGAAGTTGACATTATTGATTTGATGTTGCACATGGGGCTGTGACCCAGACTGAACCCTAGAAGTGGACACTCGTGCTCTGAGTGGTGACCATCGGGGTCGGGAGAACGAGGAGTGTGAGTACATCAGAGCAAACGCATCCCATGGTGGATCAACAACTCAAAGCCCGCGCTCCAGCTGTGTGAAGTCGTATTGGCACACGCTGGACATTTCAAAAGGGAGCTGCGCATGTATGTGGGACTTAATAAAATGTGTTGTTTAATTTGTATTTCTTTGATCTCTAGAATGTTGAATTTGGTGACTATGTGGGCTCACTGGCCATTTTCATTCTATTATCTCTGGGGCCCTTGGCCACAAATGTCTTTGAGGCCAACCTTCTTCTGCAGTGGCTCCTATTCTATCAGCTGATTTTCTCCACACTCTCACCTCTCCCTTATTTGATGCCATGAAACTGTCACATCTGATCCATCTTGTCATTAACGTCTGGAGTAGCATCAGCTACTGTGATAGAGAGCTCTCTCTGGGCTCTCGAATCGTGCTTTGTGCCAGTTGTGCTCATCTCTCTGGGCTGTAAGCAATAAAGCAAAAAGGATCCTTTAGCTTTTCATTTCTCCCCCTGCCAGGGCCCCTGAATCCCCACTAGCTTTTCATCTGAACAAAACCCTGTCCAGTGCTAAATATGGCTTTATTTAATGTAATTGTAGAAGGTGCTTTCTGCTTTTAAATCTAGACTGGGCAGGGAACAGGACATTTACATTACAAGTCATTGTTAGCCCTGTATCAAATCTTCTCATCTCTTACTGGGCCAGTGAGTAAACTCCGGAACAGGGAGGGGAGGTGCCCCAGCTAATTAAATCCCAGTTATCTGAACTTCCACTGGGTGCACCGTCCATTCCCACCCCCCTCGTCCCCCGCCAACAGCCCACACCTGTGTAACAGACGAGGCACACTTGATTCTCTACAAGTGGGGTTGCTTCCCGACAAGTGCTTGTGGATTCCAATTTGTGTTTTCCCATCGAGAGCAAAACTGGGTCACAAACAAACAGATCTTGTCCATTTTTCATACAGTTTTTTTTCAGTCACTTCCCCCTGCGGGGGGCTAGTTCCCCTCTGCAGTGTTCTAGGGCTTTAATCAGACCAGAGACCTTCCAAAGTGAAGCTGTGGCACTCTCGTCAGACCAGCTGCTGGGACTCCTCACTCTGACTCAATGGCAAATGCAAATACCTTTAGGGGCCAAGAATATATGTCACCGTGTCCTTGGGGTAGGACTAAAGGCATGCCATGAGGGCAAGGACTTCATCCATTGTCCACTGCTTTATCCCAGCACCTGGAGCAGAGCCTGCACACCACAGGCCCCCCAATAAAGTATGTAGAATGAACAATGAGGACTGCAGAAAACTAGGAAGTGCCTATCTCACAGAAGGCATTCTTGTCAAAAGGCATGCCTGTGGGGCCGGCCCGGTGGCGCTGCAGTTACGTTCGCACGTTCCGCTTCTCACTGGCCCGGGATTTGCCGGTTCAGATCCTGGGTGCAGACATGGCACCGCTTGGCAAAAGCCGTGCTGTGGTAGGCATCCCACATATAAAGTAGAGGAAGAGGGGCATGGGTGTTAGCTCAGGGCCAGTCTTCCTCAGCAAAAAGAGGAGGATTGGCAGTAGTTAGCTCAGGGCTAATCTTCCTCAAAAGAAAAAAAAAAGGCATGCCTCTGGGCAATATTTGGCATCCAGCTTGCAACTCCTATGATTAAATAAGGGAGGCTATTTGTGGATGGAATGGAACAATGACTGCCGAGCAACACTGATGTCCAATTTATTGCTTTGATATTATATGTTTAATTGGAGGCAGGATGCAGATAACTCCTCTTCATGATTAAGCACCTCTTAAGTCCTTCCCATTAATAACTTTGGCCCTTTAATGATCCTGGACTAATTAGAGATTTGTGTAAATTTTCACTTTCTCTTCTATCATGCTGTAATCTTTTTTTTCTGAATCCTTTACTCATGTGTCTTTCTTTTCAAAAGATGTACAAAGGCATCTCTTCTACCAAATAAGGGCAAACTTTCTGGATGCAAGTTTTATTTACTAAGAGAAGAGTAATAAATTTGCTTTCATACATACAGCATTGCCCTTTCTAAAATGGATTTAAGCAAACAGTGGCAGCTGTTTCATGCCAAAATCATTTTGAGCCCAATTCATCTCCAAAATCTGCCACGTCAAATTATAGGGTCCTGATAGTTGGGGACAGCCTTTGCAAGTTTTTCCTAAAATGAAGAGTTGGTCCTGACTGCTCCCTTGGATACTGCCCTTATTCTGGCATGTCTGTGTCACCATCTCTCCATCCCATTCTGATACTCCAGACCCAATTTTTTTTGGTTAGTAGCAAAGTCTCTTGAACCAAAATGAGTATGACTGTTGGCTGTTGTGGAATAGACAGGCTGGAGAGGAGCCCACTGAGCACGCGTTCCCTAACCCTAGATTGGATTGACAGGTATGAGACCATGTACCTTAGTGTGGAAGCCAAGAATCAGCTTCTACACTGTGGAGTCAGCCACTAACCTGTCACTTAGACACTTTTATTCCCTAATGAAGCATGAGGGCTGTTGAAAACATCCTCCAGTGAAACAAAACCTGCGGTAGAATCTACTTGAAGGAACAAAATTTGCAAAATCAAGCCATAGCTATCATTAGTATGTTGGCCAGGAAATATGAGTCAGATAAGTACCTTAGAAGGTACCAAAGGCATTAAAATCGCAGATTTTCTCGAAACATTTTGCTGGTAAACATACACACACACACGCGCACTCACACACACACGTGCAGGCAATATTTGACTTCCAGTTTACAAATCCTGTGATGGGATAAATAAAATTAATAATAGATGGAAACCATTACTGCCAAGCAACATTGATCTCCAGCTTACAACTTCGTGCTATATGTTCAGATGAACTCAGAGATGCAGATAATTCTTTGTGGATGAAGTACCTCTACTCCATTAATGACCTTAGCCCAGATCTCGACTGTTTGTAATTTTGAGCCATGAATGTAAAAGCTAGAAGCAACTTGTGTCAGTTAGGAATATATTCAGCCAGAGATAACAGAGAACCCGGCCAACAGTGGCTTCAGTGGTAGGGGTTATTTTTCTCATGTAACAAGATGTTCACAGGCAGGTAGTGACTCACAGTGGTCCGGCTGATCCAGTGCTATCTGGGCCTACGCTCTTTCGGTCTTTCTGATCCACCTTACTCAGCATTTTGGTATTCCTCCTCACCCTTGTCCTGACTGCACATCTGTGATCAAAGCAGAAAGAACTGGAGAAGGACAGCATCAGCTACATCTATTTACCTGATTAGGAAAACAAAGCTTGTCTAGAAACCCCCACACTAGGCTTTCCCTTCAGGCTCACTGGTCAGAACTATGTCACATGACCACCCCTAGCTGTAAGCGAGTCTGGGAAATGGAGTCTTATTTTTGGTTTAGCCTCCATGGTGGAGGACATTAGGGGAGAATGGGTTTGAGAATAGGTGTATGAGCTAATACAGTAGCAATCAAGACACTGCAGAGAAACTCTTTTCCAATATTCTCATTGTACAGGTGACAAAACTGAGCTCCAGAAATGGGGAAGTAACTTGGTCAAGGTTGCGTAATTAGATGAAGTTAGAGCCATATCTAGAGCCCAAGTCTCCTGATTCTCAGTCCAGAAGGCTACCCGCTGGACCACACCATGGGTGTAGTTTGACAGAGTCTGTGCCTGAAGCTCCACTGAGGAGGTAAAATATCATCCAGAAAATTAGGTAATGGATACAAAGCTGTCAGCAGTGGGCAGAGGACGTAACAGCTTCTACTTGAGCTTTCCTTCCTCCCTCCCTAAGAATCTGAAATAATTCAGTGAGAGTCACAGAAGCTAGGCCAGGTCAGATCAGGCCTCCTCTAGGCTCCTTCCTGCTATGTGGATTTTTTAGCTTCACGTTCTTTTGGCACATTGATGTTTGTATATGTTATAATAGAATCAATCTCATGATGAGCACCATGATAATGTAGAATTTCCATGTCATTGTTAATGTGCTGTTCTTGTCTTCTGTCCCCTTCTGTTATTGGACCAAACAGAAGTATTCTGCTGTTTCTCTCTGCAACATCTCCACAGAAGTCCTGAAAGTTATCAACGCCACAGAGGAGTTGATAGCAGAGTCTGCAGGGCCCTGGGAGTTCCCACCTGTCCCTCCTGACAGAGAGAAGGAGACATTTCCTCTTGGGACAGACCAAGTGAGACTGGATGAGCAGCTGACTTCCCTGGAAGAAAACGTAAGACTGTGGATATGCCACGTCAGGGCAAACGTGTGAAGAAGAAGCTGATGAAGTTATAACTCATCACAAAGAGTGCAACGACACACACACACCACCACCACCACCACAGCAAACACATTCTCAGGAAGGGACTTAGGCTGGGTTTCCCAGAAGCAGACCCTGAGAGGAGGCTTTGCGCATAAGTGATCTATTAAGGAAGTGCTCCCAGGGGAGGCTGGTAAGGGAGTAGGGAACGAACGGGAGAGGGAAGAAGCCAAGCAAAGGTATGATCTTAGACAAAGAGTAGCTTTGACCTGATCCTGCAGGGAACTCTGGGGTATCAGTTACATCTCAGAGTTGTCCTGACGTCAGGCAAAGGAACTGGCCCTTCTATAGCCAGCAGGCTCTTCAGTCGCTAGGTGGGAGCAAAGTGTCGACGGTAGCCCAAAGGTAGTCTTATGTATAGATTTGAGTTGTTGGGAACAAAAAGCACACTGAAGCTTGAGGGATTGGGAGGGGAGTATGCAGAAACTATAAAAGGAATCCATGGGGATCCAGGTGGAGCATTGCCAGTGCCCCACAGGGAATGAGGGTGGTTGCCAATAGAACTTAGTTACTACAACTGGTCTGCCCTGCTTCACAGATAAGTCTGCTAGCAATGGATTTTTCTATCCTTCTGACTTGTGAGGAAAGAAAGAATGCGATAGATTCTTGCTTATAGATATCCACGATCATTGTTGTGTATTTCAATAAATACTTGATGAGAATTTTCCGGCACTGTAGACCAACGGTGATATAGAGAGATTTGGACATTAGCCACGGAGGCCATCGTCACCGTCACCAGCTGGCATAGTCCTGCCACAAAACTGATATCAGATTAAGTCAGGTGATCCCATCTTTCCAGACCCAGCAGAATCAACCCTGATTTTGGGATGCTCTAATGAATGCTGTTTCAGGAACTGTTATTAGAAGTAATTTTTGCTCAAAGTTGAAACGACAACAAATCAAAATGACTCAAAGTAAAAAAAAAAAATGCCAATATTTGCTACACTTTAAAAGTTGAAGACTCTTTCCCTTTGGATTCCCATAAAACCTCAGTAGTCTTCTATCTGAGCACTCACCTCGCTTTGCTGCCCTTTCTGTTCTTGTGTCTATCTCCCATTAGATCGGCACCACTGACATTTTGGATTAGATGATTCTTTGCTGCAGGAGGCTGTCCCGTGTGTTGGGGTAGGATATTTAGCAGCATCCCTGGTCTCTACCCACCAGATGCCAGTAGCAGCACCCTCCTAGTTGTGACAATCAAAAATGTCTCTAGACGTTGTCAAATGTTAGAGGATGGGGCGATGCAAGGAGGCAGGGGCACAATCACCCCCAGTTTGGCAACCAGCTGTATAAATTCCTGCCGAACAGGGCCTGCTGTCTTTCATGTCTATAGCCCTGGCCCTTGACCCAGAGCCTGACACAGAGGAATGCCCAACAAACATTTAGCTGATGTATGATGATATCACATGAATGAAGTTCTTTTATAAAGAAGAAATGTCTTACTTCTAAAGTACAAGTCCGTGATGTTTAAATATGTCTATAACACACTTCTTTCAGTGCTGATAGTCCTAAAATGGCCCTAATCCTGGACACAGAATTGAAAAGGTTAAAGTAAAGACATAGTTCACAAGGAAAGGGATATATTTTTTTACAAAGTATTCTATCAAAAACACTTACAATGCATGAAATACCCAGAGACCACCAGCTCCCATGGCACACTTACAGCGAAGACAGCGTGCCTTTTTTGTCCCCTAAGGAGCATGCTGAAAAATGCCGTAGGCTTGTCAGGAGTTTTCATCTTGTAAGATCCTTTTATTATGCATTATGTTTCTTTTCTTGGGTTCGTTAACACTTTCACTTTGAAACACATCCACTTACCCACTGATTGAAGGTATCAGAAACCCCAGCAAGGACAGTCCTGAAAGGCTGGGGTTTGTCATTTACTCTCCCCTGCCCGGCACCTGGAAGATGCCTCTCCTGTTCCCAAGGAGTTAACTGCCTTCTTCCTCTTGCTTCCCTTCCTCCCGTCCAGCTTTTCAAATTTCGCCTCGGAAGAAATTCCATCTATGTTCCTTTGAATTCTATGGGTCTCTGAGTCAGAGAGGGAATGACTCTGCTTTATCTCTTTCATTCGCCAGATCACAGAGCATGGGCAGGTTGCTACGGTCTGCGGTTTCCAGGATGGAATTCAGCTGAGCAGCGGGAGAAGGGCAGCACTGGTTCTTACGCTGGCATCTCAGCGCAGCTGATTTAATTAAACCATGGTTTTTGTCTGACTGTGTTCTAAAGACTGCCCCTTCATTCCTCTGCTGTCTTTCTCCTTTGTGCTGTGGAACCCGGGGACTGTCAGAAATAGAAAAAGCGACACTTATTCTCGCCTTCTGAACACCAGCTACTGCAGACCAGGACTCTGAGATAAAAGAGAACATCTGCTTGAGAATATCTCACTTTTAAAAATATTTCTGAAGGCCTCAGAGCTACATAAGATGAAACAAAAAAATGTCACATTCATATGTCAAATCTCCTGTTTTAATAAATTGCCTTCTTAAGCCACTTAATTAGGGTAGGGCATGAGGATTTTAGAATTCCTTTAGTCTCTCACCTGCTGCCTGGTATCAGCACAGTGAAACCAGCCCTTGTTTCCCTAAAGGCAGGAGGAACCTCAGGTCAATAGCCTCCCCTGCGTACACAGTAGGGGCTCTGTTCCTTGGATTGAATGCCTGGATCTCTTGTATTTGAAGCTCTTGCTGAGAGCTGTGAAGCATAGGGTTCTATTGTACCTGTAGGGGCCCGACTGGGAGAGGAGAGTTTCAGGAAGAAACTATTAACTGAGATGTGGGCAAGGTAAGGGATGCTGTAGTGCCCAGAGAGTAGCAGTAGGAGGAAGGGGTCCCAACCCTGAGGAGTATAGCCCAGGGAGAACTGGAACCTGGAAAAGTGCCCCCTAATAGGAGCTGTTACCATGGAGCCAATGCAGGTAGAAAGCAGGGGAAGAAAGACTCTTTCTTCTCCTGCTGGTGTCTCCCATTGGCCAAACCCATCCCAGCCAGCAAGGGAGTCTTAGTGACGAAGTTCATACAGGTCAGCCTCAGAGAGAACGAAGTGGGGCAGAGAAGGCTGGAAAATGGATCTAGGGGTCAACAGAGAACAACTAGCATAACCATTCTCAGACCTGTGGTGTGAATATTAGAGACCCACAAGAGCCACCTTGTGAATTTATGCAGGGTTGTGAGTGGGAGGGATGAGTCAGCTTCCTCACCCTCCCACCCTCATCTGAGGACCTTCCTCATTCTCAGCTTTGCTAACCTAGGGTACCCGGTAACTCACAGCAAAAGAGAAAGTAGAAGGTCACTCCTAACTTGCCTTTTAGCTTGGCCCTATAACTCTCAGCAACACGAAATACATTGCCCATGTAATATACAACCAGTGGCAGCAGTTACAGTGGGACTGCCCCATGGGGAACCCAGCCTTGTCACAGAATCCAGGGCCAGGCAGACGATCTTGTTCCTCCTTCTCAAGGCTCTCGTACAACCTCCACAGCACAGGAGAGGATGTGGCACGAGACCTTGAGGAGGTGGTCATGGTTACTCAGGCGGGGAAAAGAAACACTATCAGTTACTGTCTAACCTTAGCTCCCTAAAGTATGTTTCATGGAAGCCACGTCCAGCAAGATGTTCTAAGAGCAAATAATTTTGAAAAAGCTGTATACTCTTTCTGGGAAAATTGAGATACATATCAGTACATTAAAAACTCTGAGAAATCCTGCTCAAGACGTTAATGCTCTTTATCCTTGGGGCTTTAACCACAAAGTGCTTCCTTAATGAAACACCTATTCTCATCCCTTACACCACTTTGAGAAAGGCTTGTTGAACCAGGAGCCAGTCAATGGGGTCATAGGCATCAGTGAGGAGAGTTTGAAGACAACAGAGATCACTCAGACGTGTAACCATAGTTCTCACCAAAAGTGGACCTTAACTAAGCAAGCAATTCCAGGTTAACATTTTTCAAAGGGGTTAATTTTTAAGACCGGAATAATATTTTCATTGTATATCATGTTAACTTTTGTTATTTCAGCCAAGCAAAAGAACCAATATCATGTCCATCTATAACCACAGTAACTCTAGTACCTTTATATCAAAGCTGGAAATGTAAATTTTCATAACATTCTAACCGAGATTAAGTATCACAGCATCATAGGGCAGGGTGGATAAAGGCATGGGATCTGGCATCAGCCTTCCAGAGCTCAAATCCGGGCTCCACCATTTCCCAGCTGGAGAAATCACTGAACGTCCAGGACATAATCTTCTCATCCTTGACATAGTGGTTAGAAGCATACCTACCTCAAGGGCTGCCATGAGCATTGAATAAGATAAGTCACATAAAATCCTTGGCTCAGTGCCTGGCTCAATAAATGTGTGTCATCATCATCATCCCCATCCTCTCCGTCATCATCATCCTCCAGTCCTTTAGGAGCCGTGTCCTTGGCTGTAAGTTCCTGTTCAGCTGGTGTCCGCGCCAAACCACTGAACTTCCCTGTCCCTCCAGCGCCAGGAAAGCAGCCTTTTAGGGAACATGAAGTAAAAGCAGAACATTCCGGGCTCGCTGTGGGCTTGAAGACATTTCATATGGCTTTGTCTTGGTGGAGAAAACAAGGAACATTAGTGGGTGACCATGTTGAAGGTGGAACAGCAAAGCCGGAGCGTGTGATGACCCTTGAGTTTTGCTGATAAAATCAGCAAATCAGTTTTCTGATAAAATCAAGGTTCAGAGAGCAAAGTTATGTCAAGTTATGTTGAACCATTGCCACACTCAAATGATTCATTTCATTTAAATAATAATTCTAAATTTTGTTTCATTGTGCAAAACTGTAAGTTTCCATTTTATCTTATCAAAACAAGTTCACCTTTTTTGGGTGTGGGTAGCAAGAGTGTAATATCCAAACTCAAAACAGCCGTAGCATCTCTCTCCCTCCTCTCCTCTCCACACTCCCTCCTCCTTTGCCTCCTCCTTTTTCTTTTTCTTCTTCCTCTCTCTCTCTCTCCTCAATTTTTCTTCCCCTCTGAAGAGAAGTTTTTTGACTTTAAAACTTTTAAAACAAATTTTTAAAAATTTCTCCTCTCAAATGGCTTTGAAATATTCATCATTTCCTTCTTATGACAAACAATAAAGAGATGTTTCTTGTTTTGAGGGCAAAGAATCAATGGCTATATTAAACTGAAAGGATCTTTCAGAAACAGAAGTTCTCTAATACTTACATATGGTAAAGAAATATAAAACTAAGGGCAGACTGAAATATGGCAATTGCCCCCAGATATTAGATTCATGGCCCCGTCTATGACTGACAAGTCACTTACCGTGATGTCCATTGTGTCAGTCACTACTGGAAACTCCCACGGCCCAGCTAATTGTGCTCTATGATGCGTAGTCAAATGTGCTCTCATCATACCCATACCCGCCTTTGCTCCACTTCGAAATGTTTTGTAAAATTGCCAGTTTTAGTGCAGATGCATGAGTCATACCAAGGAATTGACAGAGTAGGAACATCTTACGGATCTTTCCCCTCTTTACCTACACTCAGCATCACTCAATACAAAAGATGTGCATGACTTGTGTGCACAAGCTCTTGGCTTGTCCTAACACCCTTATATATTTTAACTAAAGTTAAAGGGACAGTTAAAGAATTGACTGTGCATTTCATTCAGATAAACCCTAAATTGCTGTCATTATGTGTTTAGAGCTTTATATACATTGACTAAACCTCCTGAACCTCTCTTTAAGTAATTACCTTCTTTCTTTTGTTTTTGCTGAGGAAGATTTGCCCTGAGCTAACACCTGTTGCCAATCTTCCTCTATTTTGTAAGTGGGTCTCTGCCACAGTATGGCTGATGAGTGGTATGGGTCCGCACTGAGGATCCGAACCCGGGAACACAGACCACTGAAGTGGAGCATGCCAAACTTAACCACTATGCCACAAGACCGGCCTCTAATTATGTTCTTTAGATATATCTCCTTCCTTGTTTCATCACATTATTAATTAGGCTGAAGAAGCATTTGTTTCATTCACCCTGCCCAGCATCCCTTAGTCTGAATTATTGCAACTATTTTACTTTCTGTGTGCCCATTTTTATGGGAGTCACCTTATAACCTCTAAAGTCAAAATGTTTTTTCCTTTATTTTTTCTTCAAGTTACTGTCTTTATCTGATTTTCTCTTTAATTTTCAATAGCTCTCAAAACACTGTCTTGGGGGCCAACCCCGTGGCACAGCGGTTAAGTTCACACACTCTGCTTTGGCAGCCCGGAGTTCACTGGTTGGGATCCTGTGTGTGGACCTAGCACCACTTGTCAAGCCATGCTGAGGTGGCATCCCACATATAAAGTAGAGGAAGATGGGCACAAATATTAGCTTAAGGCCAATCTTCCTCACCAAAAAGAGGAGGATTTGTGGCAGATGTTGGCTCAGAGCTAATCTTCCAAAAAAAAGAAACTTTCTTAACTGACAGATAAATAGATTTGACATGCTTCTCTTAACATCACAGTACTTTCTAAGAAATAAAGTATTTTCCTACTACAAATCTCAGGTTCATTTTAATTCCCTTAACTTGTTTCAAGCAAGCTGAAGGTAATTAATCAGAGATAATTCACTCGAAATTTGTAACTGTTTTAAATTAATTTCACTTCTGTAGTGTTTCCTGAATTTTCCCAATTACTAAATGCCAACCAAAATTTTTATTGGACAAACCACATCATGAGTTTTTCTCTTTGTTTCTTCTATCTTGATATTATGGATGATATCGTCACTAGAAAAATCTGCAATGTATGTAGCTGATGTCATGTATTTTGCACTATTTTATCATATTTTCAAAACTTACAAATTGCTTTTTTTGCAGGAAAGTTATGGGGGAGGGAAGATGCAGTTGACAGTGAGGGGGTGGTAAGACCTCAGGCTACCATTTGAGTGAGAAGAATGTTTATAATGGGGGCATTCCCTGTCTTTTTCTCCCCAATGTTGAACCTACTTCTCTCTCACTCCCCTGAATTAACAGGGTCCCCTAAAAGCGCCACACCTGTCTTGTGTTGTAGACCTCAGCTTAAAGGCTATGCCTCCTCCACAGGTGTACCTGGCAGCAGGCACTGTGTATGGACTCGAAGGCCAGCTGAATGAGCTGGAGGATGCTGCCCGCTGCATCCACAGTGGCACTGATGAAACCGAACTGGCAGATCTGGAGGACCAGGTGGCCACAGCTGCAGCCCAGGTTCACCATGCTGAGCTCCAGGTAAGATCTCTCCTCTCTGCCCAGATCAGGAACCACGAGGCAAGAGGAGAGAGCACCCCATCTTCCATAAGAATCATTTCAAAGCCTTTGTATCTATCAGTTCCAGCCATCTCCAGTGCACCTGCATGATTATGGTCCTTTCAGGATTTAATGCCACCAAATCCTCCTTTTTTAAAGTGCAGCCATCTTCTCCCCAAATTATATCCTTGATAATGTGTCATACTTCTCTTTGAAACTTATGCCACTTTCCTCTTGCACAAATCTCTGACCCATGGGTAGGTCTCCTTGCTATACAGGTTCCTATTCCACCCAAAGACCACCCTTCGCTAACCTTAATCACACTGTTGATTACTTATTTAATGCCACAGTTCGCCGCTAGAGGCTAAAAGCTCCATGAGGACAGGACTGTAGCTGTCTAGCTTAACACGGTAACTCCAGTGCCTAGCAAATACCTGACACAGATTTGGCACTCAATAAACAGACGATGAATAAATGAATGAAATTGGAAGTGTGGATTTCTCAGATCAATATTTTCCATGAGTTAGATACTGCTATTTCAGAACTGATCACTATATTATCCAGAACTTTGTGAAGACGCCTGTTCACAGTTTTCATGGATATTCCCTTGGCCTCTCACCCTGGATCAGAAGTGACCATGGACTAAGCCGCTGATTCTCTAGCTGGGGTCCATGGACATAAACATAGGGTCCCGTGAGAAATGATGGTCTCTGCAGCATACTCTCAGGATAGACTCCTGGTTGACTGATATTTCTGCAGATCCTGCATCTTAAAGCTTTATCCTTTGGGAGAATTGGGTCAATAGAAACCCCTTCTGGATAGAGAAGACGATGATGGGTGGTAACTATTTTAAAAATAAAAACTTTTATTTTGAAGCATCAAAACTCGGAACCACCACTGACATCATTAAGTACTCTTGAGAATGCGAGGGTGCTGATTATCCCCTCTGTGGGTGATTTAAGGCTGCATGCTAAGAATGGGCTCACCGCAGGTGGCCCTGTTGACTATTTATTATCAGCAAGAATGGCTGAAGAGCAACTCTCCTCAAATAAAAATCATTTTCCATAAATGCCACCCAACATTTAATTAATTTATATTCAAAGTTATATAAAGTAGAACCAAATCATTTGTTTTCTGGGGGTACATTTTGCAGCAAATGCTTCTTGAATGGTTTAACAGAAGTAATATTATTTATGGGTGTTTGGGAGAGTTTTATTGGGTAATTAGTTATTCCTCCTTCCAAATATTTTTTGGCTTAAATTATTGAAGCCATGTTTTATTGCAGAAAATCCTGGAGTCCAAAATGTCCATTATCCGTGTGTTTGAATGTGCCTATTAATTTATTATTCATTTTTAAATATTATAATAATGTTATCAATAACACCTGATATTCAGTGAGCCTTACTTTGTGGCAGAAATTGTGCTTAACGCTTGACTCCTCTGTTGTGTTTAATCCTTTCAGCAACCCTATGAGGTGGCTATTGTTATTGTTCTACTTTTATACCTGGGGAAACAGGCTCAGAAAGGTTAAACCACTCGCCCAAGGTCACCTAGAAAGAGATGAAGCCAGTATTTTAACCCAAGTTTTTCTGACCACACAGCCCACATTCTTCACCAGTCTGTGGTTTTCTGAGAAATGTGTTGGTTTTGCCATCAGGCATATATCCACTTACTTAAGAATCCTTCATTTGAAAGGGAGGTTGTCAAGCCTGCCTTCAGCTTTATGGATCTTTTCAACATGGGAAACTTCATTAGCATGGAGACTCTCCCCTCCTGCCAGCTGCTGCCAGAGAATGAAGTCTTAGACTCCCTGTTGTCTGTTCTCACCCAAAGCTGAGTCTCAGAGAAGATGTCACAGGGGGTGTCCTGCAGGATGGTAGAAGGGCCTCCACTGAAGAGGGTAGCTGTGTTAAATCATGTTCTTGGATTAAGTCAGTTTCTATGGACCCTATCAAGTTGGAGTTTACCTGTGGGACAGGATTGCCCAGCGCTGAAGGAGATTGCAGGATGGCCCTTGGACAGCATGCTAAGGATGCTGTCCACTGTGTCATGCAAGGTCATCCCTGTGGGCATTCCTGGGGAAGGTTTCTCTTAACTCATAGTATCAGGACAGGCTGTTCTTCTCAGTACTTAGTCTTTATCTTGTGGACGTAAGAGTCCTACACTGATCTCTTTGCTTTGGCTTCCAGGAGACTCAGAGCTGAATTCTTCATCCCCTTCTAGCAAGTGTAAGGGTCATTGAGTATGAAGCCTTAGTAATTAAGTAGAACATAATTAAATAGATAGATAACGAAATGGAGGCAAAATCAGCCCTCAGTAGTTTCCTTTCCTCTTTCTTTGTCCTTTTCCTTATAGACTAAAACTTGAAACATTAACCCCTTCTTATTCCAGAGCCTGGCAGTCAGCAAATCAGGAGGTCAGCAGCTTATTCTCCCATTGACCTGTCTCTCAGGGCCCTCTGAGCAAGGCCCTCCATCAAAACTGCTTCCAGGAAAGAATGTGAGCATCTAATCCACAAAGACTGATAAAAGTTTAGCCTTCAACCTTTCTCAAAGTCTTGTTCAATTTACTGGTCTATAAACCCAAGGAATGCAGCTCTCAGTGTGAAATTTGAGGAGTCAGAACAAAAAGGCCTCTGGGGGCCAGGGAGGGACAAGGGCTGCACAGCGGCCCTTCTGGGAGCTGGATGCTAGGCAGGGTGACCTGCATCCTTTCACCAGCTGCCAGTCCTGGCCATCACCTACCTCCTCCTCCTTTTCTGAGCAAGGCTGCCCCTCCCTGGGGATAGGGGAAACATCTCCCATATGTGCTGACTTTTCAGCCCTTCGCTCTACACTTCCTATAGCACCTATCTCAATAAGCTTTGTCCAAAGAAGCCCTCAGTAAATGACAGCAGAATTAGAATTTGTCTTGAGTAGCACAAAACAGTTAGGGCTAGCGGAGGCAATGGAGACCTTGGAGTGGAGCACACACACGTTGGCTGCTGGGCCCACTTTCAGGTTTCTTGTTTGATATCCCAGCAACATTCAGGCTCTCCCATCTCTGCAGGATGACTGTGATCCCCGCCTCCTCTCTCAACTCTGCTAGCCTTCTCCTGCCTCTTCTGGCGTCCCCCATGCCACCCCTTGGCAAGTTCTCTTAGAAGGTGACAGTGTGGCAAGAGCATGAGCATTGGCATTAATTCTGAGCTCTGCCCCAGACCAACTGTGGAATGTTGGGTATACTACTTATCCTTCTTAAGCAGTTTCCTCATCTGTAAAACCAGGAGAATGGTACCGATGTCATAGGATTATGAATGAGTTCTCATGAATGGGGCATGGATAAGTTCATGTATTTAAAGCTCTTAGCATGGTGACGGCATATAGTAATGCCCTTTTCTAAGAGCAGAGACTGTCTTCTTTATCCCTGGGGACGTGGATGGACCGGGGTTCTGTCTGAGCATTGAGTGGGCTCTTGCTCTCTATATCTGCCTTAAGGCTCTGTTGGAGGGAAATCTGAACTCTCTCTGACCTTCCAATGTTGTAGTTGAAGAAACTGATACCTAGAGAGAGGAGGAAGTTTCTCAAGGCCATTTGGCCTCTTAATGGAAGAAATGGATTTAAACCAGGAGCTGCTGGGCCTTCCTCCTAAGATCCAGTGCTGTGCTTTTGGTTCACAGAGTCAAGGAAGGAGGAAGTAGGACCTATAAATCATGCTTACCTTTCAACACTCACATCACATGTTCCCTCCTAGGGAAGCCTTCTCTGACCATCTGCCCCCACGCCCTCTGCTGAGCCAGGTGGCCCTAGGCCAGGGTTCCCATCATGTCCTGGGCTTCCATTTATCCCTAGGGGTACTGTGACAGAGGTGTTGATATACTCTAGAGCTACCAGAGTTTAAATTTACAAAGGAAGGCCTGTGTTTTATTTTCTCACTATAGCACTAAATAGAGAAGAGCTCGGTAGAAGTTGAATGAATGAATGAATGGGCATACATCAGAGCAGATTTATTCTTTATAGATTCATAACACTTTTAGCAAAGAGTCTCCCCTCCTGTGCTTTCTCCCTACTGATTCTGTCTTTCTGTTGCATTAAGATTTCTGATATTGAGAGCCGGATTTCAGCCCTGACCATTGCAGGATTAAACATAGCACCGTGTGTGCGCCTCACAAGAAAACGAGATCAGAAGCAAAGGAACCAGGTGCGTTTGTCCCTCACTCCCTGTGGGAATACTGCACGACCTGGAAAATTTAGAAGATAAAATGTCTTTGGCTTTGCAAAGCCGTATTGATTGCTGCATTCTGTTTGTAGGTACAAACCATAGACACATCAAGGCAGCAGAGGAGGAAACTGCCTGCTCCACCAGTGAAAGGTATGCTAAAATTAAAACCACAAAGCTGCCAAAGAACTCAGCCAGACTCATTTACTTTGAGTAACTCAGAGATCTGAGTTTAAGGACCAGATTTAATGGGGAGTTCTCACCCGGAATTGGTCTTGTGTCAAGTCTGTCTTGACTGGAATCCCCCCAGGAAGTAAACCCTGGGACAAGGATGTGATTCCAAGAAATGCTGGCAGGGGAAGAGAGAAATGATTCAGGGAAGGAAATCAAGTCAATACAGTGAAATTTAATTAGTAGTTTACTTCTTTGGGCAAAGGAGGCTAAATCCTGCTGGGGACTTCTAGGAGACAGTATTAACAGCACCTCAGTGTTTTCTGCTCAAAGAGTAGGAACATGAGGTATTTCCACTCTCATCTATCATTGCCTGAAGGTTATTCCTGGGGAGGATCAAATCCCTGGTACTTGTGACTTGCCACATGCATGGGCCAAGAGAGTGGTGGTGCTTACAGTAGGATGCTGACAGAATCTGCTGGAACAGTGACTGTCAGGGAGATGTGGGCACAGCACCAAAAGCATATAACACAGGGCCCAACCTAGAAGATATTCCAGCAACACCCTTATCTGCTGGACATTTTCAATCATTTCCCTGGATTTAGGAACCACATAATGATGATGCCAAACTAGAAATTTAGGTCTACAAATTAGAAGAGTAGAAAGTCAGAAGATTTATGTTTGAATCTTGGTTCCATCATTCATTGTTCAACAACCATTTAATGAATGCCTGCTTTATATTCCACAAAACTTTATACAATTAAAATTTATTACAGAGCCACGATCCTTTATTTGAAACCCTTGAGTCAATATGTGTTTCAGAATTTCTTGGACATTAGAAAGGCAATATGGTACATGTACTGTATATTTCGTAACAGCCCCTGCCCTTGCTATCTGGGGCAGCATCTGATAAGCACATTTGTATCTTCGCAGCAGAGCATGAGAATATTCATACTCAGTGAGATGGACAAGGACTTTAAATGGCTACATTTTAGTTCAAGTCAGGTGTTGCCATCAGACAGCTTTGGCTTTAAAGTTATAAAGCTTTATGGTTTTCAGAAACTTTTATATTTCAGAATTGCTAATAAGAATTTATGGACTGTATTGGATTATCTCCAAGCTACCTTTTCCCAGAAAGCCACTAATGATGCCTTGATATATTTGGTCCATCATAAAAATAACCACAAAATAAGAAGATGCCACAGTCAGACCTTTGGACCAGAATGAGATGCCAAGTCTAGAACAAAAATCTGCGTAATCCGATACCTCATCTTGCTTAACAATTGCTCCATCTTCTGGGTAACACTTATTCCCATGTGTTTCCTTTTAGCTGAAAAAATTGAGGCACCTTCAGTGACCACAATTAAAACATTTAACCGTAACTTCATTCTCCAAGGCTCCTCAACAAACAGGACTAAAGAAAGGAAAAACACCACCAAGGATTTGATGGTAAACGTCATCTCTGTCTTAATGCCCATCACTTTCACTCCATTCTGTAATGTGGGTCCGTGTACATAGCCCTCCATTCTGTAGCTCTTCTTTCTGTAGCTCCCCCATAAGAGCCCCAAGAGGCATCCTTCCTGCTTGATCTCATGGTCTTTTGGTTGGGCAGTGGGGGGGTCTTTGTATTGCTAACCTCTTTGATATGCAGATACATCGTCTCAACTATATCTCCAGCTCCTTATAGGAACCAGGTTTGATATAAGAGAAATAAAAATACATACGCAGAAATGTAAGTTCTGGTTGAGGTGTAAGCATTTTTATTTTGTTTTTGATCCATATTCCCTCTTTCTTAAATTTCTTGTTACCCATTAGTTACCTCTGTTCCCGAGAAAAGTCAGCAGCTGCCCATAAATGCAGTAAAGGAAGAGACCGTAGATAATTTGCACAAACCTGGAGGTCATATAGAGAGAGCTAATGGATGATTTGCCTAAACACCAACATATGCTTCAGAATTTTGGCAAATGCTTGATGCTGCTTATATAGGAGATGATGATCCAGCTAAACTGCATCAGCGATACCATTATGCTAAGGGCAGACTATGTCTGGAGTGACAAGATTGAAACAAAGGGCAAATGTATCCTGTTGCCTGTTATGCATCACCCATTGTTCCTTTCTCATTCCTCCCCCTCATTGTCCCTGTGTCATGAGCACAGAAGCACCAGATAATGGCATAATGGTGGGCACGTGCTTTTGAATTACAGATTACTGCATCTCTTAGGCACCATATGGCAATAGTGCTGCCCACTGCCTTTCCTTCCTTGGTCAGCCATTACCTCTGACCTTTCCAAGTCCAGTTACCTTGCTTCTGGCCATTACTTCAAAGAGCTAAAAAGACGCCATATGACGCTAAAAGGGCAGACCACTAAGGCCAGGGAAGGAATCTGTTATAAATAAGATAGTTAAAAGTAAAATACATTTCATAGAGATAGAACATAGATCAGTAGTTGCCAGGGGCTGTGGGGCGGAGGAATGGGAAGAAACTGCTTAATGGGTAAGAGGTTTTACTTTAGAGCGATGGAATGTTTTGAAACTAGATAGAGGTGGTGGTTGCACAACAATGTGCTAAATGCCACTAATTGTCCACTTTAAAATGGTTAATTTTATGTTACGTGGATTTCACCTCAATAAATCATTCTTTAAAATAAATTATCTTTAAATAACAGAGAGGTTAAAAATGAAAAAATGGACAATATTTACTAAACAAATGCAAACAAAGAAGAAAGGGCAGAAATATTACTTTTTTTAAAAAAAGGAGAATTCAAGACAAGAAGCATTCAGAGAAAACAAGGAAGGAGGACCTTTTAATTTTGATAAAATAAAGTAGGTAAGTCATGAGCCTTTCCTGATTTGGCAACAATAGAGCAACACAATTTATTGGGCCATGGTTGGTGAATTTAAAATTTGTTTATCAGCTCTTGGAAGCCCAAGTATACCAGAAATAAATAGAAATTAGAGAATTTCAATAGTATAATTATTAAGATTTAATTAAGATATTTATCTAACTTTCTTCTTTATAGAGGATTCATTTTCTTTCCAAACATCAAGGGATCATTTATAAACTTCATTTTATAGCAGCTTCAAAGAAAACCTCAATAAATTCCCAAAAGTAGAAAGTATAAAACTACCCTCTGTGACCCCAATGCCAAAAATAATCCAGAACAGTGCTCTTCAATAGAACTTCCTGAAATGATGGAAATGTTCTACGTCTGCACTGCCCACTATGGTAGCCACTGGCCACATGTGGCTCTTGAGCACTTGAAATGTGGCTACTGCCTTGGAGGAACTGATTTTTAAATTTGATTTAATTTTAATTAATCTAAATGTATATGGCCACATGTGGCTAGAGACCACATAAGGGCAAATCTAGAAAATTAGAAACCCACTTGAAAGTTAAAAGCATTTGCACCCACATACACACAACTATACATGGACACATACATACATACTCTCACACACACATTTACAACTTACTGTTGAATTAAAGAAGAGCAAATCCACAGAGCATTTGGAAAATGAACAGGTTACATATATGAAAACAAATGAGACATGTATGAAACTATGCTGAGTCAAATTCATAATATTAAATATTTTCTTCTTAATTAAAGGAGGAAACAAAATAGATGAACTAGGCATTGAATTCCAGACATCAAAGATAAATGCGGAAACCAATTCATTAAAACCAGAAAACTATAGAAATGATCATAAATCCAAGAACTTGTTCTTTGGAAAAATAGAAAATAGAGAATTTTTGTAAACCAAATAAAGAAAAAATAAATTAAATAAAACTAGATTAAAATAGAGATTAAATTTTTTATTTAAATACAATGTGATGTAAATCTATGCTAATAAGTTTTAAAGTCGTAATTCTGGTGAAATACTTAACTAGTCAATGAGCACAAATACCTTTTATGCTATAAAAAAGCAGTGAACATTGTTTTTAATCACCTCTCCTCACTTTTGCCAAGTGGTTGACGACAGTGTGCTCATTGTCTCACCTCAGGAGCCCAGCCTGGAGTCTGCTGTGATGTATTAGCGCCATGGAACTCCACTGCCAGTGACCCACTGCCTCCGGCCGTACACACGACAGTGCCTTGACCCAACAGCCATGGAATACTGTATGGATTTCCACCTAAGGAGAGGGCCTGGGGAGACCACAGTGCACCGTTGCACAGGGCTGTCCTGATACCTCACCCAGAAAGCAGTCCCAGATTTCAGCACTGTGGTCTTGCCCACTCTGCCTTAGGCTCCCGGGGGAATCCAAGACAGAAAACCAAGACGCTGGCTTCCAACAGTAGAGCTCCATGTTCAAAAGTTGCATCTTTTCCCTGTTTGCTACTGTGTGTTGTCTTTAAGATCCCTTTTTTTTTATCCCTTTGATTCAACTAGAATTACATGTCAACTATTTGTCCAAAGGAATATTGTTGGGATGGGGGGATGGTGGAGGGAAGGGAGATGGATATTATCATTTAATTCATCATCAGTTCTTATCAATTTCCCACGAGAATCTTTGTCTCACAAATACTAAGGAAAAAAGTGGAAATGCCCCTGTGATGAGCACTTGGGACTGTCAAATTTGGGGAGCACTCAACCATCAAGGATGCAGGCCTCCCCTCAGCCACCTCTTTCCTGCTAAGCTCCTAGCTCACTGCACTACCAGTCATTCCCATTGCCTTGCAATCACAAGCCAAGAATGGAAAGCTCTGACTCACCCACGCTATGCCCAGGTCTGCCTGAAACAATGTCTCGCTGGGAATTTAGGGTTCTTCCTTGGACTTACTGAGAATTTCCCTACTCTGAAAGGCAGAGGGGCGTGAGAAAGCCCACCATTGGCTTAAGTTTAGGGCGCTATCCAGAATCAACACGATGCGGTTTAGCAATGACTGCATCTAAATGAGGTTTAGGTGACTCACTGGATTACTGCAGAATACAGCCGTATGAGAACATGTTGCCCTCCAAAATTTACTCCCAATAAATGTTCAGCAAAAGTAGTACCATGACCTTAAAGATAAAAATGGTTAAGGAATAGCCTTAGAAAACTTACAGGTATGAAAAAAGCAAGGAGAAACTGTGAATTCAATGGACACAAGAGTCAAAACTAACTCTACGTTCACAGTCTCAAATGCAGGTCTATTTAGAGCGTGTTTATAAAAACAAGTGGAACTGGAATTTCACTCAGTTAATTGAGCATAGTAACCCTTTATTTTTATTCGCTCCTCATACTTTCTGAATCTGAGGAAGAAGGCAAAGATGGGAGGCAAGGGAATAGTATTATGTTTAGTAAGTGACTTCTCTGAAGGAGGGAATATTCTTCTCTTTTTAATCCTTATAGCAACCCTATTCAGCAGGCATCCCCGTTTTTCAGATTTGGAGACTGAGGGTCAGAGAGATTAATTTGCCAAAGTCACAGCTTTAAGCTAGGTATAATTGGAATGCCTCACTCTGTTGTTTTCCACTTCTCCATTCTTTTGCTGCTATGCACATTTCCAGACCTGATTTGTTGCTGAAATGTGCGTGATGATCCATTCCTGATGGGGGTCCACCTACCTTCCAATAATACTCCTTGCTGATGCTGTGTATGTGTTATCCAACAGAAATGACTCCTTTGAAATAAAGTAAATCTTTGGCTCTTTGTTCTGTTGGTGTGATTCAAAGCAAACAAATACAAATTTTAAAAACACAACAAAAAAGCGATCTGAGTTCCAAATAGAATGCTTTTTTAAAGAGGCATGAAAAGCAACTATTGTTGTGTTACAGTGTTAAAATATTCAGTTTTCTTTGACAAAAATGTGTACTGTGTAAGCCTTGCAAAAAAAACAAAAAAAGAAGAAGCCTGCTCTATGGCATTTGAATTTTTATAAAGGTTTCCTTGTGCCAAATAAGTGCAAAGATTTAATTTACTATTAAAAATCATTAGCATATGTTATAGTTCCAGAAGAATTATTTTGTCATTAAGTGATTTTGATCTTCGGTGTCAATATTTATATTTAGATTGATTTTTATAAATGAAAATATTTTAACGGTTTAAGAAAATGCGGTCAATAGGACCATATCTTTGATGACTTCTGAAAGTTATGCTTGCCTTCATGTTATATGCACATTGCCAAGAATTACTGTTCAGAGAAATGATAAAGAAGTAAAGGTCATTTATGAAAATAATGTTTGTGGATGTGCGGGTTTTCTTTGGTTAGGGAAGATTGGGAGTGAAGAGGGGATAGGGAAATAAGTCAATGGCTGGTCATTGGAGGGGCCAAGCTTCAAAGCCACTTTTGCCCCATGCCCCATGGTCCTTGCAGTTACACCACTCGTCTCTCCATTGCTCGTTCTCCTGAGAACAGAACTTCCTAGCGACCACCTCTACTTAGTGGTCACTCAGGTAAGACCAGCAGTTCTCAAAGCAGGGGGCAGGAGCAGGCAGTGTGATTTTTGTCCCTCAGAGGACATTTTGATTGTCACAACTTGGGGGTAGAGGGCAGGATGTGTGCTACTGGCATAGAGTGGATAGCAGCCAGGGATGCTGATAAATATACTACAATGCACAGGACAACCCCCACAACAAAAAAATTATACAATTCAAAATGTCAGTAGTGCCAAGGTTGAGAACTCTGGGTTAGATCCTGGCGGTAAGCCTGAACTTCCGTGGAGAAGCCACTGCCAATCTCTGTGGGGACTGTGTAGCTGAGTATGCAGCAGGACAGTGGCTCTCCTGAGTCTTTTACAGGCTCAGTGGCAGTTGTTGCTCCTCCGAGTCTGGCCTGCCCAGAATACTGAAGCCAGACACTGGTCCCTGCCATCCCCAAATAGGAATAGGAACCCTCCACTAACCTGAAATGAATGAGCAAATGGAAAGACTAATAGAAGCCAAGAGCTTTCTCTGCCTGATGGCCTAGCACAGTAGTACTCAAACTTGAGTGGGCATCAGAATCGCCTGATAAAACACGAATCGTGGGGCTTGTGAGAACACAGATTCATGGGATGAATCCCATCATCCCCAGTCCTCAGTCTACCTTTCTCTACACTACCACTAATGTGTCTTGCACAATAATGTTTGCTAAACATTAGTAACAAACAAGCTAACATTTAGGTTGACAGGGCATTTCAGATGGGAGTGGAGGAGAGAACTAGTAGGCCCATCTGAAATCCTCTCCAGGCAGCGTTTCCTGGCCAGAATTCCTGCTTTCTCCATCCTTCCACCCCACACCCCCATCCCCCTAGGATAGCAAAACATGTAAGACAGTAAAGAGGGTCCAGTCACACACATGTTACGTGACCATTCAGCCTCTCTAACCCAGAAGCCAAAAAGCATGTGTTGAGCAACCAACTTGCATCAATAATCCGAGTATTCAAGAGAATCGCTTTGAGTCAACACGTTGAGTATCAAGAATGATGGGCAGCTATGCTCAGAAAATTTACAGCTCTTCTTGCTTCAGGAAGAAGCCAAAAGCATGTGTTGAGCAACCAACTTGCATCAATAATCCGAGTATTCAAGAGAATCGCTTTGAGTCAACACGTTGAGTATCAAGAATGATGGGCAGCTATGCTCAGAAAATTTACAGCTCTTCTTGCTTCAGGGGTAAATAGGAACAGTGTAAAGATAATATTTTCCCCTAAGAAATAAGTGCTTGATTTGCCATGACAAAAAAAATAAAAGTGACCCAATATTCAAAGCATTTGAAGGCTACCAGTTAGAACTATGATCTACTCTTAGACTTCCCCTTTACCAGCTCTGTGGCCTGTCACCTCATCTGTAAAACAGGGTTACAAATATCTTCTTTATGGTGTTCTTAAAAGGTTAAATGAAATAACGTGAGAAAACTCTCAGTAGAGTGCTTGGTAACTATAGGTACTCAATTCTTATTTCCTCCTTTTTCTCTTAGAACAGGAAAATCATTCAAATATCAGCACCATGGCTTGTGTTGCAAAATGCTGTGCCTCTATTTTTCTACTAATAGTAGGAAAGATTGTTGTTTTGCAAATATTCACTCCCTTTGCCCTCTACTCTGGGAGGAGTACACTACCCTGACCCCTTGAAGTTGAGCTTGACCATGCAAGTGGCCTCATGATTGGTAGAGCATACTTCTCGGTCTTAGTCTGTTCTGGCTGTTATAAGAAAATGTCGGAGACTGGTAGTTTATAAACAACAGAAATTATTTCTCACAGTTCTGGAGGCTGGAAATCCAAGATCAGAGTATAAACGTGGTTGGGTTCTGGTGAAAGCTGTTGCAGACTGCCAACTTCTTGCTGTGTCCTCATAGTGGAAAGGGGCTAGGGATCTCTCTGGAGCCTCTTTTAAAAAGGCACTGATACCAATCAGGATGGAGGAGCCCTCATGAGCTAATCACTTCCCAAAGACCTCTCCTTCTAATATTATCATCTTATGGGTTCAACATATGTTTGAACATAAATTTCAACATATGAATTTGGAGAGGACACACACAATCAGACCACAGCATTCTCCAACTGTCGGTTTGGGCTTGGCCATGTGACTTGCTTTGGCTAATGAGATGTTAGCAGAATAATTACATAAGGGAATTGAAATATGTTTATGAAGTTGAGTTGGTCCACTTACATTTTGCCATTCACTATGAGAACACGCCACAGGCAGCCCACTGGCCCAATGAACAGACCCAGACACAACCCGTAGCTTGCAGCCAAGCTCAGCTGAACCCAGCCAAGATCGCAGAGCCACCCCAGCCAACATGCAAATCACTGTTCTTTAAACCATTGAGCAAGAATAAATCATTGCTCTTTAAACCATTGAGTTTTGGGGTTTATTATGCAGCAATAGCTAACTGATACACTACCTGAAAAAATAGCTTTATCGCCTTAGATTAATCCTTGTTTTAGGGATAAAATAAAGATGAGTGAAAATCAAAGTCTCATGCCGACATAAAGGAGGTATAAGCAAACTATTGAGCTACTTGTTTTGATATTTCACAACTTATATATGAATTTTCAGCTACGTTTTTGGGAGGGTCTCTCTCTCTCTCTCTCTTAATGTGTGTGTATTGATCGTTCACAAAGGGTCCTCTATTCATTGAAATTTTTGATAAAACATTAAAGCACAGGAGACATTTGGCGTGTTCCTTTAAAAATAACTTCTCACATGACAGCCGCTCTATTTTCTCCCAGGGGAAGCATTTCCCCTACAAAATTTGCATTTTACAGAACAGTTGGTTGTGTGAGCCTTCTGTTTCTGCAATTGAGTTAGAATTATGATAAAGTGCAGGTAAATGAAGTTGCATCTTAAAGAGCTTCCAAGGAGCTGGAAAAATTTAATGTCCACTTCAAACATTGGAAGCCTCAAATAAGTTATTCAGAAGGACCCAGTTTGGTAGAATCAAGTCCTAAAATATAGGAAAATATGTTTGGTGTCAAAGTGATCATATTTGATAAAGATGAAAGCTTTAAGGCAGTGCTTCTCAAGTTTTAATGTGCAAACAAATTCTGATTCAGCGGGTCTGGGGTGAGGCCCATGATGCTGCATTTCTAACAAGCTCCCAGGTGATGCCAATGCTGCTGGCCACACATTGTGCAGCAAGGTTTAATAGAGTCCCTCAGAGGTTCCCCTGCAGGGTTGAGGCCCAGTTACCCACAGTGGTAACCTGTTCATTGAGGCCTCTTTGTGACTTTTCCTTCCTTCATTTTCTCACATTCCCCCTGCCTCAGCATGTGTCCTGGGGTCACCTCCCAAATGAACTAATTCAACACAGAGGCTCATTTGAGGAAAACCCAAACTAAGCCATCCCCTGCACTGCATGTATATACTTTGAATCTCCTTCTCCTGCACTCACTTGAAAGCTTCTTGAGGAGTTGGGTTCCATTCATCCCATACAGAACCTAGCCCAGAGCAGGTGCTTGAAACAAATTTGGTTCATCCAGGATGGCCATGGTGGTCCTAGCTTTAGGCTGAAGTTACCCCATGCCCATGTGACTGAACTGAAGATCATGCACAACAGGGAGCAATCCCCCTCATGCCCATCCTGGGGTTGGGGGTGAGGATCCTCCCAGCACTAACAAGTATAGGAGGAATCTCAACACCAAGACGGAGGAGCAGGAGGCTCCCTCAAACCTCTACTTCACCCTCATCCCTCTTCTAGAGATGGTGGGGCAGCCCCAGGCGGCAATGAATGCTGCCCAGAGCCAGAAAGCGCAAGCCCCTGTATCCACAGATGTTTATGACCTGTGGGCCCCAATGAGACAATAGCAGCTTTGGCTTAGTTTAACCAAGACTCTTACTACACTATCTCTAGGCTGAGAAAGAGTTAACACAGTTCTCGGATGCCATCACCCCTTCCTGCCATCATTGGCAGCAATGAGCATTGAGATGCTCACTCTGTTCATTGACTTCTTTGAACATGGCCTATGCGCCCAGCCATGATCCATCTTTTCTCTGAGTGGATCTCTCTCCTTTATCCTTTGCCCATAAAAAGCCGGAACATGAGGAACTCAAAGGTTAGAACAGTGGTTTCCAAAGTAGGGTACAAACTACACATGGGGTGTAGAAGATAGTCAATTGGGGGCAGATGAAAGAAAATATTAGACCTTCTGTTTATACTTATTTTTTATCTGGAAGTAAGCTTTACAGATATTAAATATATGGATAAATGAGAGTGCATGTAAATAATTTTATAAATGAATACATGTATTTTGGGGGAGCACTGTCAAACAGTTTCTACTGATGGGATGTGTAGTCAAAAAAGTTTGGAGACCATCTACTAATTAGAAAAACCTAGTAAGCGTCTGATGACTCAAATTTCCCCTCCAGGTAGTCGCTATCCCTGCTTCTATCAGGGACAGTGCTAACTGTCAAGACTTGACTCAATGCTTTAAGGGCAGCTGAAAAAAGGGAGGAGGTGGGGAGGAAATCCAGAGAGCCCCAATCTATTGGTTAGGTCCTGGGTTGAGTGTAGTTCCATCCCTTTAGGGAAAAACTCTGTAGGTCTTATCTGTCTTCCTTGCTCTCCTCCCCAGCCCACAGAGGGAATGTCCACTTACTATCCACTATCTTAACTGAAGTTCTGAAGTTCAGATTATTATTGGCCAGAGACAACCCAATGGGCTGCCTTGAGGTGTGGGAATTTCAGTCAAGTTTCCTTGTGGTTCTTTGAAGTGAACCAAAGTTAAATCTCTCTGCTGGGAGAGGTAAGAGCCATGTGGCATTGTGACGTGAATGAACCAAGTAACAGCCCCCTCCTCTATCCAGCCCTGCCTCCTTTGGTATTCACAGTGCTCAAAGCCAGCAAGCCAGGCAGGGAAGCAGTTGACAAACCCAGCAACCTGAAAACCTCTGGGGAGTCCATTGTGCTGAAAAAGTGCACAGCACATCGCGCACATCTGCCAACTCTTAAGACCTTCCAAATCTCCAGGAGAGTCTGTACTCTGCTGTAATCAGAGCAATTTGGGGAGTATGCCATTGGCACTTCCCAGACAGCCTCACCAAGTTTGCCAAGTTCTCAGCTTTGTACTTGCTCACGGAGGTTTGAGGAGAGACATGACTGAGAGCCTGGTGGCCTCAGGACTGTGAGACCCACCTTCTTCTCTATGTGCTGTGTGTATCAATGAAAAGGAACAATGCTGACCCAGAGCCGTGATGTGCCACAACCATGAGGTGTTAGGTGGTAACAGGATGAAAAGGCATGTAATTACTGTCCTCACTCATTGAGCAATATGGTATATACTAGATAATTACTTAATTGAGGATGAAAGGGCTATTTGCAGGCAGTGGTGGTAGTAACTGTTTTCTATTGCACTTCTGTCTTCAACATACCCTTTCCTGTTTCTTGGTAATGACACTAATTTGCACTTTCAAGCCTGTCCTTTCCAGTTTATTCTTCTCTACTGTTCATTTCATTTCATGACAAACCTACTAGAAAGTCAGAAAAAGATTTTCATCTTTGAGGAAGGCCAGTCTTTAAAAGAGAAAGGTCAGACAAGTATTCTTTGCCCTGATAAACGTAGACCATGTGTCATGAATGCTCTATTGAGGACAGACTCCAAATGAGCATTTCTAACCATTTGTAATTTGGGTCTTTGTAGACCCATCCTGGTGACGAATGGGTTGCTGTCCTCAGTCTGGCAGAATTGAGGTTCTTCTTTGTCTTTAAACTGCACTGTTATCGTCTTTTCTGTGTCCAGTAGGAGTTCTTCCTAGTGACCTTGGGCTGTTGAAATGCTGACTGCTTGAGGTACAATAGCTCTGCTGATGTCGCTCAGCCAGATGCCAGTTTGGTGCCCATTGATTGTTGAACTATCTGATGACAAAGGAGTAAGTCACCTCTTCTGGATTTGAAGCAGTTTGGATTCTGCTCTCCTGGCCTCCTCTTTGCCTTTGATTGCAGGGGAAAATGGATATCTCGGCTAATGCTAAAAAGATATCTAGGGCCAGCCCAGTGGCGTAGTGGTTAAGTTCGCAAGTTCTGCTTCTCGGCGGCCCGGGGTTCACCTGTTCAGATCCCGGGTGCAGACATGGCACCGCCTGGTAAAAGCCATGCTGTGGTAGGCGTCCCACATATAACATAGAGGAAGATAGGCATGGATGTTAGCTCAGGGTCAGTCTTCCTCAGCAAAAAGAGGAGGATTGGCAGTAGTTAGCTCAGGACTAATCTTCCTCAAAAAAAAAAAGATATCTAAAGGTGGTTGGAACACCTGCTATAGGCATTTTCAGAGCTGGGTTATAACTGTTTAGTAAATCTGGACCACAGCTCCTGGCAGGGCCCCATTTACCCTCTGGGGGTCACAAATTATTAAAGCTAGGGTCTTTCTCAACTCTGCCTCTTCCCACATTATACTCAGTCCCCTGGAAGGCCTCCCTCTGACTTTGAGTATCTCTACCTGTCCTTTAAGAAGGCTCAGCTCAAATGTCACCTTCTCTTTGATGGTCCTGACCCCTCCCCAGCCCAGGAGAATCCTAGTGTAACCCAGATGATTGGAGATGGAAGTAGGCTCCATGCCACTCAAAATCTAGCTTCAAATCCACACTAGTTCAAACCCCTATTTCTATTTTCTGTGGAGCTTAAAGCCTTTCCCAAAAGCCTATGAATTTATACTTATGGAGATTAATGATTTCTTTGCTTCCTGTTGCAGCCTCTGTTTTGCACCATGTCAATCCAGACAGGAAACATAACCCTTTCAACATTTTCACTTGAAACAACAAGAGAACAATCAACCACCCCTAATATTTGACCTCACTGAAGGGCTAATGGGCAGGCTGGAGCTGGCAGAGGTTGGGGGTGGGGAGGGGAAGTGGGAGCAAACATAGTGTAGGGGAGGAAGAGAACTCCTCTACCCTCTAGGTCCTTCTAGCTGATCTAAGTATTAAATTGACATGAGACAGAATAACAGGAGAAAATCAAAGCTTTACAACATGTGTGCATGGGAGAAACCCAGGAAAACTGAGTAACTCACCAGAATGGCCAAAGCCACCACCTTAAATACCATCTGCAGCTAAAGACAAAGGAGGATGTTGGGGGTAGTGGTTTGGGACTTCAAAGGGGAGGAAGGCAATCCACTTGGAAACAGAAAAGCAAATGTTTGGTAGACAGAACTTTGATAAGAATGGGCTTAGCAAGGACCTTCATAGTCTGCCAATACTCAGAGTTATCTATCTTAAATTCTTTTAGGCAGTTAGGGGGAAGGTCAAAGTTTCTTTCAGAGTCTTTTGTCCTTAACAAAAGAGACACATTTTGGGGTGGCCAATTCTGATCCCCCACAATAGCATATTATCAAATAGCTGAAAATCCAATTTAGATACTCCTGTTCCTCAAAAGTCCTCTTTCCAGGGGCTGGCCCCGTGGCCGAGTGGTTAAGTCCACGCGCTCCGCTGCAGGCGGCCCAGTGTTTCGTTAGTTTGAATCCTGGGCGCGGACATGGCACTGCTCATCAGACCACGCTGAGGTAGCGTCCCACATGCCACAACTAGAAGAACCCACAACGAAGAATACACAACTATGTACCGGGGGGCTTTGGGGAGAAAAAGGAAAAAATAAAATCTTTAAAAAAAAAAAAAGTCCTATTTCCAACCAGCTGTGGGCTCCCCACACAGCACCAGTCTTCTGCTGTGCCCTGCCTCCTCCTCTCCAACCTACAGCATTGTTTGGCCAACTCCAAGGGTCTCTCTGATGCCTTGGCTCCACTGAAAACTCAGGGCATATGTGTCCCACTTCCTGCCCCAAGTACTTTACCTAGAGACAGTTCTCCACCTGTGCAGAGTGCTAGGACTCAGTGTTAAGATATTATTTTCCACCTAGGAACATGATTCACTCCTTCATCTGTATAGGGAGCACTTTGCATGTTCCCCCACTGCTATTCCACTTATCACAGATATATATCATTTATGTGCATGTCTGGATTGATGTGGTGCTTTTTGTCTTCAATCCATGATTAATGGTAAGACACTGAAAAGTTCTGGGAGGGAAGTGACCTGATCAGATTTGTGAGCTTATTTTTTAATCACTTGGCATTTTTAGTATAAGGAGTCCACTGCAGCAGGGCAAAGAGATTGTGAGTAGACTAATTAGGAGACTTCCCATAGAGTCCAGGAAGAAATCATGACAGCTTAGATTAGGGAAGTGAGGAAGGAAAGTTTTGAAGGATCCAGGAGACATTTTGGAGGCAAAATGGAATTTGGGAATTGGTTGAATATGGATAGGGAAAAAGATTGAGGTGTGAAGGATGCCCTCAGATTTCTGGCTGAAATAATAGGGAAGACGTTAGTCCTATTCACTGAGCTGGGGGGAGGTGAAGGAAGACAAATTCCTTTTTGGATATATTCAACTTGAGATGTCGGCCAAGTGGAGAGGTCTAGAGGGTAGGTAGATCCACATTTGTAGACATCAGGGCTGGAGTTAGAGATCTGAAAGTTGTTGGGACATGGATGAGATCACTGAGGGAACTTATAAAATAAGACCCAAGGGCCCTAGGTCTGTGGAAAGAACTGGATCAGCAGAGGAAGAGCATTCAGAAAGGTAGTAGGAAAATCAGAAGAGGATAATGTCTCAGAAAACAAGAAAGTTTAAGAAGGAAAAAGGGAGTGAGTGGTTACTGAGCAATCAAGTAGTACGAAGACTGGAAGACATGTGACCAAGCAAGGGCTCACTGCCCAAAGCACATAGAAGCCAATACTATGGCATCGGCTTTTGAGAAAAGAAAGAGCTTCATTGCAAGGTTGACCAGCAAGGAAACAGAAGGCAAAACTCTCAAGTCTGTCTCCCTGACCCAAGGTTTGGAGCAAAATTTAAAGAGTTAGGGATGAGTAAACTGCAGTTGGGCCCATGAAAGCTAATTGGCTAGCCTTGAATCAGGCCATATATGGTAATCATGTTACTTGGGCTGGTGGAAACCAGACTTTCCTTGTTGAAGGCTGGGGTCATCCTGGGGCTGGGTTCCTGCCTAGCATATGCACAGTGCTGTCTCTGTTATTGAGCAAGTTTTGATTAATCAACAATCAGTTTTAAGCAAGCAAAACTAGTTTAAGCTGGTCAAAGTTTTATGTGCTCTTTCAGACAACAGGTCTCTGACTGCATGACTGGATTCCACCAACCAATACAGAAATGGAAGAATTAAGTTGCCCAGAATCTAGATAAAAAGATCAATTTGGGGTCACATTGAGTTTAAGGTGCGTCTGGAATATCTTGATAGAGATATCCATGTGTAGATTGTAAACATACATTCACTCACTGAATTCAGTACCATGTCCTTCGGCATGGTCCCTGGCACTAGATACAGGAAAAGAAAAAGATACACTCCTACCCTCTGGAAGCTGGCAGTCTAGGAAAGGAGATTAGACACAGAATTAATAACGCTGGCACGTCCTTTAAAGAAGGATACACAGTCAGAACTGGGCAGAGTCGTACTGCCCAGAGACGAGTTCGGGGGCGGGCCTGGCAAAAGTCTATATTGAATATCTCAAATCCTTGTCTCTGGCTTGTCCTGCTTTCTTCTATGTTCTCTCATGTGTCCTTCATAGTGACTTTTTGTTCCTTTATTTTGCCTGAATGATGCATTTAGGGTTTGGGAAATCCGTTCCTACTATGAAAGATCTTGTATTCCCTCTCATCTTGAGAATTTATATTATACCTTGAGTTTCTTAACTGTGTGGGGGAAGGGAGGGTCAGAGTTCCCTAGGGTGCTTTTTAAGAATACACAGGCCAGCCCCTATTCCCCTTCCAAAATCCTAATATTTCATACAATCTTATTCCCTAATCACCTCCCCACCCAGGTCCAAGGCAATAGCGAGGCTGAAATTAGGTGTTCATGAGTTGGAGGCGACTCAGAGACCAAGTAGAAAGAGTGGTGAGGAAAGAATAAGGGGGTGGAAAGGCCCCCAGGTTTCCTGCCGGGCCTGCTGGGTCTGTGGTAGCTCCATCTGCTGAAACAGTGGAATAGATACGGGAAATCGTAGTACTTTCTTTTGCTCTGAATTTTGCTCAAATTTTTTCTTGAACTGACATTGCAATCTCCACACCTTTAGATTAACTAAGCTGAAAAACACCTAAAATTATCATTCTGAGTAACTAAAAGAGGTCATTCGTGGACTGGTTGTAACATTTCCACCACTATTTGTAACTTAGCACCCCGGCTGTACAACGTGGTGCCTGAGTTTATGGCTAACAATTTATAATATTTTCACAACATCATAGCTCATGCATGAAGATGTCTCATTCCATCTGTTTTTTTCTGCTAATGGGTCAGTGATGTTCCCACAGCTAATTATAGCAATTACATGGAAACTAATGTGTTTACTTTGAAAAGCCAGATTTAGTTTTTGTGATTGGGTAGTTTTGACAGATGCACAACTGTTTCTAAGAGGGTGCAGATCTTCACTCTTTTTCATCTGTGAGAAAAAGCCACATGGAATCGCTTTCTCAGTTACTGAGAAAAATGCTAGTGAGGATATTGTCTGTCATACTGCCCGGGGTCCTTTATTTATTTTGGAATTATACTCCAAGAAGGAATGATGTTGCCCTCCAAACTCACTGCTCTTATTGACAGCTCTCGGCAGATTCTCATGTTTCTGTTAAGGAGTATTGTTATTAAAGAGAACCAATATTCAAAGGGAATTAAGGTGAGCTGAACTGAAGAGTGGATTTCCTTTTATTTAATCTACTTTCTCACCCTCTCTCCATGTCCTACCCACTTTTCAAGGCTGAATGGCTTTATTTACATAATTGTCCACCTTTGTTTCACTTCCTCAGAGATGTTTTGATGCAGAGTAACTTCCTCTCCATCTTTATTCTTCTTTACCTCAAAGAGAAGTTCAGTGTATTTCCTTCTTGCTGGTGGTTTATTGCAACCAGTGTAACCCAAATGGAAATTATCTGCGACCCTCCCTGGTCACATGAATATTTAGAAATAGCCACCTCCTCTACTTCAGCTCTATTGCCCTCATCCTGACATCGTGGTGCCACTGAATGCAACTGTGAGGTTGCAGGGCCACTGGACTCAACTGTCCTCTGCTGGTGACTACCTCTCCTAATCTAGCTTCCAGGATGCACACTTCCTTCCCTTGGCATCCAAGACACCACCATCTCCTGATTTTCCTCCTATCTTAATAATCACACTGGCATAGTCTGAGCAGAGAAGGAGCCAGCAAAGGAGCTGGAAATAGCGTGACCAAAGATATGGAAGAAAACCAAGAGAGGGTGATGTCATAGAAGCCAAGAGAAGAAAGAAGTAGTTCACTTCGTCAAATGCTTTGGAGAGGGTGAAGTAAAAGAAAAACAGTAAAATTGGAATGGCAATACGGAGGCCAAGCAAACTGTGGTAAAAATGGTCTCAGTGCAGCAATGGAGGTGGAAGGTTGTTTGGAAGGGTTGAGGAGAGATGGGTCTTAAGCAAGTGGAGAGAGTAATTGTAGACAACTCCTTGCAAGAGTAGAGAAATGGGTCCTGGCAAGAAAAGGCTATAAAGTCAAGGGAGGCTTCTGTTTCTGTCTTTATAAGATGGAAGATTCTAAAGAATATTTGCATCCTGGTGGAACTAATATGATTCCATTATAAATGCAAGAGAGAAAAGGGGATACTTCCAGGAGCAACGTCCCTGAGAGGACAAAAGATGAAAACAAGGCTACTTCATCCACTGTAACAAGAGCAAAGTAGAGAACAGAGATACAAATGCAGGGAGATATGGAGTTTGGTGTCTGAGTGATACTGTTCCCATCTGATTACTGCAATTTTCTCAGTAAAGTATGAGCAATGTCGTCAGCTGAGAATGGAACATAGGGGAAGGAGTTGGGTTTTGAGAAGAAAGAAGATGTATGAAATCATCATTGCAGACAGTGAGAAAAAGAACATCCCAGGAAGTGCAGTAAGAAGTGTGGTGCTGATGGCCCATTTGAGATCTGTGGTCCAGAATTTAAAATGAGGTTGGCTAAGGAAAATAGAAATATTGCATGTAAAGCACTTAGACCTGACATGGTACACACTGCACACTCAGTAAATGCAAGCTATTACTATTTTGTCACATGAATATTTATTTATTGTTTGCTTAGATGAGATAACAACCCTGGCAAAAAAGAAACTGAATTTTTGGTGAGGTTGTTTTACTAGCGTTGTAAATACATTAAATACAGAAAATGTTTCCAATAAAGTAAGATGATTAAATTAAAAGTCTTGAAACTGTAGACCTAATGGCTTAAGAAACTGGCAAAACATGAAGAGCATGATATCAATTAAATAAGACGGTGCCACAGGTTTGCATCTCATGTAGCTCTTCCCAGAGCTTTGTGCAGCCCTGTAACTTACGGGCATGGTTGGACTGAGGTTACGTGGCATGGTGGGCACACTGTGATAGGGGTATATTGCATATAAAAAACCTAACTGGTGGCTCAGTTAAAAGAGTAATAGAATCGATTAAGTAGTTCTTATATTAAGGTGAGCTAAGAAAAGAATTCAGGAAGCTATTATCACAACGAAAATATCAGCATAAAAATTTGAGACTTAGAACGGTCACTGGTCTGTCCTTGAAATAAGAAGCAACAACCTCCTGTGTCATCCCACTTCCAGAAATTGTATGGGATAATATAATATGCAGCCTTAACTCCCACACTGTGGTCCTCGGCCCTTCCCTCATTGGGAGAAAAAAGGAGTGGGGGCGAGAGCAGTATCCTAGCAGAATAGAACTAGGTGATGAATTAAAATCAATTTTTTTTTCATCTTACTGAGATAACCACAGAGCTGTGTGCTTTAACATGTCAATGTATTGGGGAAGGGAGGGATCAGTCTCCTCACAATGTGGTAGTGCATCATGAGCAATGAAACGATGCCATGCAGATTTCCAAATGTATATTATCAGTACCCCTTTTCAAAGAGCTTTTTACAAGTTAGCTGACTTATGACTATGATGTCTATCTTTCTCCTGTTCTCAAGGGGTCTCATCTCCTCTTTGTGAGAGATGCAAGCTCTCCATATCCTCTACTTAAGTATCACCAAGTCTCCATTCCCCTTCTGAGTGTCTAAAGGACTGTCCGAACTTACTGACTAAAAGGCAACTCCCAGGAATGGTCTTTGTTGTATTTTTGTTGTAAAAGCCTGTCATTTTGATGGGTTAAGGACTCGGGGTATGGAGGGTTCCTCACCCCCTTGGCTAGTGAACACTTCTCTCTGTTCTTGCAAAATGGCGAAATCCTATATTTAAATCCTTATATATTAAATTCTGAATCTTTTACTACAATTATAATAACATATTTATTTATGATTGACTATATGGTCATTTCCGGGTTAATAATATTCTTTTTGATACAATGCTGACTTGATTTGCTAGAATTTTATTTAATATAAAGACTGAATTAAAAAATTGGTCTTTACTTTTTCGTATACTTTCTTTTGTTAATAGTTTTGTTGAGATATAATTCACATACTGCACAATTCATCCATTTAAAGTGTAGAATTCAATGACTTTTAGTATATTTATAGAGTTGTGAAACCATCACCATAATCAATTTTAGAATGTTCTCATCACTCAAAAAAGAAACCATACACTCATGAGAAGTAACCACCCATTTTCCCTCAAAAGCACCACCAACTACTAATCTAATTTCTGTCTCTTCTGTGTAATTCACATAAATGGAATCATACAATAGGGTCTTTGTGACTGGCTTCTTTCACTTAGCATGTTTTCGAAGTTCATCCATGTTGTAGCATGTATCATTCCTTTTATGATTAAATAATATTCCATTGTATGTATATAACAAAGGTTGTTTATTCACTCATCAGTTAATGGACATTTGGGTGGTTTCCTCTTTTTTACTACTATGAATAATGCTGTTATGAACATTCCTGTACAACTTTTCAGGAGCACATAGGTTTTCCTTTCTCTTGGGTATATACCTTGGAATAGAATAGGTGGGTCATGAGATCAATCTATGTTTAACCTCTCGAGGAGCTGTCAGACTGTTTTCTAAAAGGGTCACAGCATTTTACAGTCCTACAAGTAGTGTATGAAAGTTCCAATTTCTCCATATCCTCATCAACACTTATTATTATCTGTCTTTTTGATTGTAGCCATCCTAGTGGGTATGAAGTGGTATCTTATTGTGGTTTTCATTTGCATTTCCCTGATGGCTAATGATGTTGAGCATCTTTTCATGTGCTTATTGGCCATTTGTACATCTTCTTTGGAGAAACATCTATTCAAATCCTTTCCTATTTTTTAATTGTGTTGTTTTTTATTATTGAGTTGTAATAGTTCTTTATGTATTCTGGATACAACTCTCTTATCAGATATATGATTTGCAAATATTTTCTCCCATTCTGTGATTTATTGTTTCACTTTCTTGATGGTGTCCTTCTAAGTGAAAAGTTTTTAATTTTGATGAAGTCCAATTTATCTATTTTTTATTCGGTTATTTGTACTTTTGGTATCAAATCTAAGAAATCATTGCCTAATCAAAGATTTATACCTATGTTTTCTTCTAAGAATTTTATAGTTTTAGCTCTTACATTTAGGTCTATGACTCATTTGAGTTAATTTTTGTGTTTGGTGAGAGTTAGAGTTCAATTTCATTCTTTTGCACGTGAATTCCATGCAATTGTCCCAGCACCACTGGTTGAAAGATTATTCTTTGCCTCATTGAATTTTCTTGTCGCCATTGTCAAAAAATCAATTGACCATAAATGTAAGGGTTTATTTCTGGATTCTCAGTTCTACTCCATTGATTTAGATGTCTGTCCTTACACCAGTCCCATATTGTGTTGACTACTGTAGCTTTGTAGTAAGTTTTCAAATGAGGAGTGAGAGTCTTTGCTATTCTTTTTCAAGATTGTTTTAGCTATTCTAGGTCTCTTACATTTCCTTACAAATTTTAGGATCAGCTTTTCAATCTCTGCAAAGAAGCCAGCTGAGATTTTGATGGATATGGTGTTGAATCAGTAGCTCAATTTGAGGAACATTATCATCTTAGCGATATTAAGTCTTTTGATCCATGAACATCAGATGTCTTTCCATTTATTTAGTTTAACTTCTTTCAAGAATGTTATGTAGTTTTACGAGTATAAGTTTTTCACTTATTTTGTTAAATTTATTGCTAAGTATTTGAATATTTTTGATGCTATTATAAAGTATTTCTTTTATGTCATCTTTGCTTTTAGAATTATAAAATAAGTTGGGAAGCTTTCCATCTATTTCTATGCTTTGGAAAGTTTTATGTAACATGCAAATTTTGATGTTTGATGAACTTGACCGTAAAACTATTTGGGCCAAGTTTCTTTTTCAGAAAAGGATATTTTTCTACCGTCTATCTTCGTGTAAATAAATTATAGGAATTTATGGAAAATCATCCTTTGCATCCAGATTTTCAAATTTATTCCTATAAGGACAAGAATTGACATAATTTTTAAAAAGTCATCTGTATTTATAGTTATATCTCTTCCTTATTATCAAGGTTATCTTTATAAGTCTTCTCCCTTTTTCTTGACCACCGTTTTGTCTATTTTAACAGTCTTTTAAAAGGACAAAATTTGGTTTATTACTTATCAGTAAATTATATTGATCACTACTGATTTTTCCCAGCATATTAACTTTTGCTTTTCTCTTTATTGTTTTTTTCATATTTTTGGACTTATTTTGTTGCTCCTTTTCTAACTTTTGAGTTCAAAGTATGGTTCATTTATTTTCCATATTTCCTCATAAGTACAAGCAATGCTATAAATTTTTCCCTAAGACTGCTTTAGCTACATTCCCTAAGTAGATGAATTTTGCTTTCTTTGTTAAATTAATTTCTTAATAATTTATAATTTCAGTTTTGATTTCCTATCTAATCCAAAAATTAACTACAAGCACACACTTTCTTAAATTTCCAAGTAAGTTCTTTTGGCTACCTTCTTTTGTTAATAGCTAATTTATTGAATTTTGATCAGAGACTATGCCCTATATAATTTCTACATTTTAAATTTTGTGGAGATTCTCTTCATGAAATAACACATAACATGTCATAGGTGTTTGAAAACAATTGGTATGTTTTACATTGGGTACAGAGTTTTACATATGTCTATTGGGCCAAATGTGTTAATTGCATTATTAAAAATATCTATTTATTTAATTTTTGTTTACTTTACGTCTGTTTCTGAAACAGATGTGCTGCTGTATCCCAACAGCTGTGTTAACTGTGTGACTGCAAGTTTCTCAATTTCTCCATATTTTTCTTTTCCTTTTTGCTTTATGTGCATTTTGCTAAGGTGTTAGGAATATAAAAGTTCATGACTCATATTCTTGGCTTAACATAACTTTGATCTATATGAACTATTCTTCTTTGTCCTGTTTAATGTGATTCTTCCGGAATTCATTTTTCCTGATAATAACATTGTTACACCCTACTTTTCAACTGGCAGTTGCTTGCAATAACTTCTTGAATCTCTCATTGTCATTTGACCTTAAATGTGTCATAAATAGCAGCTGGATGAAGTTTTTCAACCACTTTTAATGGAAATCAAAGAGGTTGCCTTTTAATAGAAAAATATAACATTCACACTTTTTGTGATTACTGATAATTATGTACATTTTACTTCTTTATTATGATTTAATGTTTTTAATTTACTATATGATTTCTTGTTGCTCTATTATCCCTTTTCCTGCCTTTTGTCGGATTGAAAAATGCATGAAATTTCTATTCTTCTAGAAATTACCCATAAAACATTTCACTCTTATTACATACCAATATGATTCAGATATAACTACAATTTTTACTGATTTCTTTATATACCTATATTTCTTATATCTCATGTCTTTCTCTTCTTTAGGTTTGTGATTTTTCTGGAGTGTGTCATCAATATCATCTGTGAGAGTACATTTTCTGAGTTCTTGACTGTTTTGAAAATGCCTTTATTTTGCCTTCCTTCTTGCATATTATTTTGCCTAACTATAGAATTTCAGATTCAAAAATCTCAGAATTTTAAAGCTATCCCATGATCTTCAAGAATCCAGTGGTGCCAGTGTTTAAGCACGCAGTTTCCTCTGTCAGTTGATTTCCAACTATTTTTTTCCTTCACAAGAGGAAATGTCTGATCCATTGATGGTACATCCTTATTGTCCAGTGCTGGATTTATTCTTCCCCAAAATATATCTTTTCTGACATTTTTAGGGGCTTTTTCATGGTAAAGATGCTGAGTTTGCCATCTTGAGCCAATTACTATTCTCTTCTCTTTAGAGATAGTGTAACCCTTGATTATCATTGTTACTTTTAATGAGCTATCATTCAAGTTCCCACTGTAGGTATGTAGGTTTCTGGCGACATGATTTTACTTTTAGCCTACGCAAATATTCATAATAATGTGTTTTGCTTTGACAGAATTCCACTATTTTCAATGATAAATAAAAGAATTAAATCCTTCCTACCCTATGTTTCAAGCATTTCATTTATATCACGAATTGCTAATATAACAATTAAGCACTCATGATAATAAGTTCTGTGAGGCATTTGGGTATATTTATCTAATTTCTGTCTCTCAGAGGATTTGAGAGCTTTTGAGTAGGAACCACTACAAGATTTGGAATCAGAAGCCCTGGATCCAAGTCTCAGCACTTACCACAAGTTGTGTGAGCCTGAACAAGAGTCTTAATCCCCTTAGCCTCAACTTCCTTCTACATAAAATTAAGATAATAATAACATCTACTTTATTTACCTTTATTCAATGAAACAATATGTATAAAAACAGTCTGGTTTGGACATTTTTAGCCAGGATGGCTGTATGTTTAGAAAACACCATCAGAGTCTTAAGGATCAAGAGTTGAAACATACGTCTAGTACAGGGAACAATGCTTGTTTCCGTTTGGGAGCCGTGACACTGCCAGGTCAACCATCACACGTCCTCAGTTCTGATTGGAGCCAAATTTATCTCTTAAACTGAAATATAGAAAAGGCTGTGATTTATATTTGGTAAAAGACAATTCATTTCCAGGACAACAATCTACAGGTCACTTGGCCTTTCCGCTTCACATATAGTTCCCATTAAGCTAAAAATCCAGAATATCAGTCATCATAAACAGGGAAAAGGTAGAGGAGACTCCAAGAAAATACTTCCCCACAGCTATCAAATACTGTGAATAAAATAAAACCTATAGTGGCAAAAGCTATACAGCATTTTACTACTTCAAAAGGGCTTTACATAAATTATTTCATTTGACTTTCCTAGCAAGTAGGTTTGGCAAATATTCTTTTTTTTTTTTTTTTTATCATTTAAAGATGAAATTGAGGTTCAGAGAGATGATGTTGCATCCCTGAAGCCATATACCTGGCAGGCAGAGCCAGCCCTTCGGCCTTTGCTTACTAACATTGACCTGCTCTGACAGAAGCTCTCACCATGGACCTTCATCACCAACTCTCCAAACTAGCTGATATCCTTCTTCTGTAGAGCATCACCCACCCCGCATGCTGCTGCCTGGTTGGGCCCTTGTACCACTGTTGTCTCCACAACGTGAAACGCATGCTTACCAGGAGTCAGTTATGTTTGCTCCCAAATCTGTTTATGCTGGTTTACATGTTAATTACCTAATTCAAATATAATGAAAATGATTAAATGAGTCCAAAAAGAAAGACGGTTGTCCTGTCTGGGATAAATAAATTGACTACTTTGAAAAAACCAGATAAAAGTGAATTGCTCAAGAAAATTATGGTCAAGTAAGGTGCAAATGAGACAAATATTGGCTGGGAATAGTCATAAAAATCTAGATGGATTTTGCACTGATTGCTTAAAAAATCTAAGTTCTTATTTTACTTTAAATAAACAAAAATAAGACACTGAAACCAATGATTACAGGTAGAATTTATGACACCAGAGAACTCCAATTAGTAAGCCAATGATCAAAAAAAAGGCCTTAGCCCAACATCAAAAGATTATCAAATTACATATTTTAATAAAATATAAAACATAATTGCCTATCATTGTCAGGAATCTTTGTATAAACTGACTTTCTGGGTTAGTTACCCTACTAACAGCCCAATAACACCTCATAAAAGGGTATCTACTGTACTAGAGGATCCAGATTCCTCCGCACAAATCATAAGCTCCCCAGAATCCGTGGGTCTTGGTTGGTGGAGAGAGAATCGTCTCCAAGAATTTGCTTTGCCACAACTTAAATCAAAATAGAATGTAAAACACTGTTGCTGTTTGGTATTGTTGGTATTGGAGACTCCAGCACAGAAAGGTCTCTAGTCTGAGATGGGCAGTGGGATGAGGGAGGCAGTTAAATCCCTCTGCAGGGTAAACTACCAGAAAATCTTAATCTTCCCCTAGTGAACGGTTCTGTTGTTCAAAAAACAGGGCCAGGAGGAGGGTCCAGCAACATGGCAGCAGGAGAGGCCTCAGGAGAAAGAGGCAATGATGCCAAACAGTGAACTTGAAGGTGATCCCGTTTGTGTAATGCTGTAGCCTCTTCTGTTATCGCCAGTTTTTCCATGAAAGTGCTACACACTATAACCCTGTGTTAGTAATGTTTTGGGGAGTAAGGGAGGAGGAAGGATGGTTATCTTTGGGCCAAAGAATCCAACCAGAGTAAGAATTTAAGGTAGGAGACGACCAGGAGAACATCAGCCTCTTGGGAACCCTTGGAAATCGTAGGTAGGGCACAGGACAGCCCAGAGTTACATGAGATGAGATTTGAATCAGTTTATTAAAAAAAGGAAAGAAGGAAAAGGTAATCCCAGAAGACACAGTACTTGGATATATCTATGGGTTTATGAAAATTATGAAGAACAGACTTTCCCTGTTTGGCAAAAGGCAAATTGGGACAGAGCCTACAAAAACATGTTTATTGTGTCTACCTTGGAATTAAAGCAAAGTTTCCAAATTTCGTTCTGCAAAGCCTTAACTGTGCTCAAGTGTTTATTTGTAAAAATATAATGGTAAAAGGAAGAGTTTAGAAGTCTGTGGACATGTGACTTTAAAGAGAATATCCCCTTCAGTTAGTTATTTTTTTATTCCAGAGCTTAGAAAATTGAGTTTCATAATTATTACTCAGTATAAATCTGTGATATGTTAATATTGAAATTCCACTGAAGAAAAACATGCAAAATGCCTGTGTATTTGGGTTCCTTTGATTATGTGCTTTGATTTTTCATAACTTTATTTAAATATTTTCTCCCTTCCTTTCTTCTCTGCCTCATTCCAGAATGTTTGTAAGTATACTTACAAAGACAGGGAGAAGGGAAAACTGGAAATACTTATAAACAGGTTTATATGATTAAAAAGAAAACAGCCTCCCTGGAGTAACACAACTATTCTTACTTCTAAACCCAGTTAGGCATTTCTCTGAGGATTCTTATAAATAGATATTGTGATACAAAAACCACATCCTTAACAACATTCTACAAGATAGACAACGATGTGTCATTTGTGCTGTTTCCTTCCCTGTCTCTCAGCACGTCCTGATAACATCACCCTGCAACACAATTCAGCAAGACCAGTTCTCAAGAGGGTGAGAGGCGGCAGGAGCTAACTGAAATAAAATACGCACTCTCAGTTTCTCTGCTGACCTGACTGGACCCAGGGCTGGACTCTGAAATATCTAGAGCAAGACCCTCTATACCATTTCAATCAAACTATGGACAAATATTGGACAGCAACGAACACATTGCTGGGAAAATGAACACTGTGGGTACAAATGCCTAACTTTAAAGTGGATAGTGACTTAATCCAGGAAGGCCCCTGCTGCCAGGGATTGGTCTTTTAGTTGCTAGTTCATGCAGTGGCCTGAGATATCCAAAAGAAGGAGCCAGGCGTTGGGGAGGTTGGGCAGTAGCTATTTGCCAACCAGCATGAACATATTTTAGCAATTTAACAACTTGTATGGATACAGTGATGTACACCAGCTGGATGTCAACCCTTTAACATTTACAACCAAATTACAAAAAGCCAAAGAATGTTTATTTGATTTAAGACTTTTTAAACTTGAGTTTCAGGAACTCTACTTCCAGTTTCATGGTGAGACTCCAAGTGCGTTGTTTACAAGGCTTCAGTAAACAATGCTACATTTGATCAACTCTTCTCTTTAAAAATCTGTAGAACACTGTCATCATTGTTTATTGCAAAGATGTGATGAGCGCAAGACAGTTAGTGGGCATCTGCCCTGCCACATGGCCTCCAAAGTTCGAGGAGACACAAAGTACTGCCAGTTTGTTTCTAGTGTGTCCTCCTACAACCCTCATTGAGCTGGCTCAACTCTCCTGGGTCATGGTTAGGATAGAAAGTATAATCCAAGCCATAGACAACTCCAACACCGGCCATTAGGAAAGTGCATGCCCAGCTTCTCAGAGTCCTGGGGTTTCCATTCGGGCAGCAGTGCTCTCAGACTAGGGGTAGGTTCAGCTCCATTTAATTGAAAACCCAAAACAGCACAGTTTAAACATGTGAGGTTTCTACTGTCACATAACAAGTCCAGAGACAAGCACTCCATGGCCCCAGGCTCCCTCTATCATTCTGCCTCATCAGCTACAGTATATCTGTATGACAAGGTCACCTCATCGTCCAGGATGGCTGTTGGACTTCCAGCATCATGCCTGCATTCCAGGCAACAGCGAGGAAGGAGAAAGAAGAGCAAAATGGGCACTTTTCCAAACTGAGTCAGCTTCCTTTAAGTGATCTTTTGGAAAACCCACTCAATACTTCCACCTACGTCTCATTGGCCACATCTAGCAAGGAAAGTTGTGAAACGTAGTATACAGTCTTTTAGCTGGGCATATTGCAAACTAGAATAAAACTGGGATGCTGTTTTACTAAGAAAGAAGGGGAGAATAGATATCAGGTAGCAACTAGCAATCTCTGCCACAAATTCCAGTGAACAGAACAGCAAAACAATGAGAATGGCAACTACATGATTTACGATGTGCGCCACACTAACCCAAGTCAGAAGATGAACCAAAAACTCTGCAGCACCAGACGTTCTCTCAAGCCAAAAGTTTTAACTTTGGAATACAATTTAATTTTTTAATACAAAACACAAATTCTTTCCTTCAAGACTTCACCATTGACTTGGCAATAACTCTTCTCAAAATGTAGGTGGAACAGTCTAGGTCACATTTGGCTCCACCTCGTTTGAATATTTTCTTAATTTGTTGGGTGGTGTTTTTCATCATAATTCCACAACATAAGGAGGGAGTCCCACTGCCTGGGCAATCAGAAGCGAAGTATCTACAGATCAGCCTTGAATGATCTTTTCCTAAAGATAAGCTGTAAATGTAGACTTTTTTCTTAAGTGAAGACAGAAATGGGAATTTTCTTATGAAATGTGACAGCTAATTACCTTTTTAAAAACAATGGGTGGGCCTCTATTTGACCAAGACCTAAACTCCACTCCGGTCAGTGTCCATTGTGTCCTGGCTTTCCTCACTTTTGTTGTCACATGGATGCAATTCTTTCCACAGAACACCCTGCCTGCCCTGTCTCCCTGTTCTTTCTCCCTTTGCTTTTTTTTCTTTTCCTTTCCTTCCTTCCTTCCTTTCATGTATCTATCTGTCTATCTTTACCAAAGGTAACTAATTTTCCTTCTACTGACCTTGATACCCTTTCCTCTTCTTACAGATTCCTTTTGTGAAATCCCCCTCTGATCAATACTTCCCTCTCAACATCTATTTTTAATATCCAACTATAGATTCTTTTTCAAAGTCCGCCTTACATTTTCAAATCCATCTCATTTCTTCCTCCCACCCCTTGACTCTTAGGAAGCTCTGAGCTCAAGAAAATGCATGCAAGCATCTATAATGCCTTTTCTAAATCTATAGCAAGAGGCTAAAAACCAAATGCCACCAGCAGTTAGTCACGCAAGTGGTATTCCAGGCAACTGATAACAGCAATGGCAGTGGACACAGCCTCCACGTTAAAGAGATAATAGGAAATAGCAGGTATTGTGACAAATTCAAGAACCCATCCCTCTTCCAAAGTAGAGCAAATGCTACCAGCTTTTCTGACTTTTTTAAAGATAAGCTAGAAACTCACATTTTTTTTCTTAGGAGAATAAATAAATCTAAATTTTCATATGAAATATGACAGCAAATTCACCTTTTTAAAAATAGTGGGTGGGCCTATATTTGCAACCTTTGACCTACAGCACATATTGAATGACTCCTAATTGATTCAACATACGTATCTTGTCACAACACCTGGAAGAATGCTAAGCACATTGTAGTCCTGCTTCTCTGGTTGAAAACATACAAATATACAGAAAAGAATTTGTTACAGGGAATCAACGCATACAAATATACAGAAAAGAATTTGTTACAGGGAATTGGCTTATGCAATTATGAGGGCTGGTTAAGCAGCTTCTGTAAGGCGGTATCTCTGATGCGGAGTCCACGGGGAAGGATGTCCGTAAGGGAAAGTCAGGATGAGAAGATCCAAGCAAGCAGGAACCCTATGAGCATGAAATGGAAACCTGTGAGGATGGACTGAAACCTATGTCCTTTCTTGTTGCTTCTGAACTTGGTGCAAGAGTATCCTGCAGAAGCTGAGGTTCTTTTTCATGGAGCTAAAAACACAGACCTGGCTCATGAGTAAGAAAAACAGGAGAATCAGGGAAGGCAGAGTAGTTGCAAGCCCAGATATTACTTTATTCCATTGAGGTGAGTCAGCTACAAAAGTGCTTCTTTCTTTCTACCTCCCAAATCTCACAAGAATAGCCCTTTGGTTCCACCCAGTATGGAGTTAGGTGTATCAGTTTGGGTCCTTGGAGAAACAGACATCAAGAGAGGATTAGATGTGCAAGAGATTCATTGGGGGTAACACCTGTGAAGGAAAGAGGATGAAGCAGAAGAGGTTACCCTGTGAAGGAGGGAGGAAAGAAGAACTGACTAAAAAGAGTCTTAGACTTTAGCACAGCTCTAAGAAAGTTCAGCCAGGCCAACGGAGTCTTGAGGAAAACCCCCCACTGAAGGAGTCCCACGTCTCTCAAGAACGGGCTTGCATTAGGATCCTTGTTAGACTCAGTCATCTGCTGAGAGCAGCCAGCCGGTTGGAAGCGCAGGCTCAGCAGGATGCAATGCTGAATTCAGAGTACAGCAGCTGGGGCCATTGGTCAATTATGCCTACTGAAGCAGGAAATCTGAGATGTATTATCATATGCCCCGCCTCAGTGGGCAACCTTTGGACAGAGGAGGACCCAGGGTTCTAACCAGAGAACACGTCTTCATGACTAGCAGATATGAGAAACAGCTGCATAAAACTCAGCATTGTCTCCAGGGTAGGCAAACCGCTAGGGATGCTGCCCACTACATCACAGTGTCCCCTTTATGAGGACCCAGGAAAAACATCTCCTGTGGCTCAGGGCCAGGCAAAGTCATTCCTCCTGCCCAACTGGTATGTTTTCACCCTATAGACATGTGGATTTTCTAGCTAATTTTCTCTTTGCCTTAACCATTAGGAAGTTAAGAACCAGATTTGGGTCTACCTCTAGCTTTGGGAGCTTTTAATTTTCAATTATTCTACTTGAAATTTACCTTCCCTGATTCCTTTAGTCAATACTACTGTTCTCTGCAAGTGATCTAAACTCCTTTCTGAAATAAGGCAGGAAATAATCACCTTAAGCTAGGTTGGTACCATTTAGAACTAAAAATACCAGGTTTTAAATGCTTTAGGTTATTTCTCTTATGATAACTTTAGATATAGGTCAAATTCTTTCACTCCAAACCAGCGCTATCTAATGGAAATAGTATGTGAGTCAAATGTAATTTTAAATTTCTTTAGTAGCCACATGTAAAAAAGTAAAAAGAAATCGAGACAATTTAAGTCTTTGAAAGGCCAGTGTATACTTTATACTTCTGCATGTCTCAATTTGGACCAGCTACATTGCAAGTGCTCAATGGCCCCATGTGGCTAGTGGTTCCTATGTTGGACAGTGTAGGTCTAAACCCAAAGGCTATGAATGACCAGAAAGTCAGAAGACTTTTAAATATCATAATCACAATTGGATCTAACATATTTGGCTTTGATTGAAGACTTCTGAGCCCCTGGGGGTTCCTGACGCAAACATTAGGTCTAAGAAAGGATCACTTCTCCTGACGGGTAATGACCGTGAAAACCCCAAGATTTTTGGATTTTTTTTTTTTAACTTCTCTATGCTTATTTTTTTCTTCACTGAACCACCCTTGGTTCCTTCTGAGAAACAATGTAATATAAAATGGTTATGGACATCTAGTAAGAAAGAAAGAAAACAGAAATAGAGATGTGTTGTGTTTATTCTGTACTTCATCTGGAATAGTATCAAAAATTACTTTAAAGCATGCTTATAAAGGTATAAGACCAAAAAAGGGGAATCATTGTAGCTGTAATCAACAAATGAACAACAAAAAGATTTTTGACTCTCCTTGTTTATGAACCAGCTCTAAAACTTTACACCTTCGTTTGGATAAGAAAAGTGTTACTCATTTAAATCAGGACTAGAAGACCAAAAATCTAGTTAGATTCCTGAGAGTTAAGAATTTGATTTTTTTAGGCAAATTATTGAACCTATGAAAGCTTCCATTTTTACATGTTAAACAGAGTAATAACTACATCATAGAATGGTTATGAAGATTAATAATATTGTCTGTAAACCTTACATCAGGCAAGAAGCTCTCAATAAATGGTACCTATCATCATCATTAATCACAAAAGATGATTAAATCCAGGTATTCTTAACCTGGGATCTGCAGATCCTTGGTCCATGGATTAAACTGCAGGGTGGGGGTAATCCCTAAAACTGGATGGGGAAAACAGATTACAGCTAAATTTCCACTAACCTCTAAGCAAAATTTAGCATCTCCTCCAGCATGAATGCTGGCAATATCACCGTAGTCTTGGGACCTGTCACTGTGCACCATTAGAAGCCACGGATATTTTCATATTACATTTCTGATGTTACAGACAACTCAAAATATCATGTATCGCCTTTCTGAAATTATGGTAATTAGTAGATCTGCTGCTAGATCTTGTTAATTAATGCATTAGTAAAGAAGCAATACTGTGTTAGCAATATACTGTTTCTAATTTCAATATGATTGGTTTCTTTCGTAATCTTACGTTTTAGTTTATTTACTTAAAGTATTCTGAGAAGGTCCATAGGCTTCACAAGACTGCCTTGACACTGAAAAAAAGGTTAAGAATCCCTAAATTTTAGTCTAGCTCTTTGCTTCCAGAAAGCCAACCAAGTTTGACAATTAAGCAACTGCCTGGGTGAGCCCATTCCCAAAGTCTCAGGTTTGTTTTTCTGTGTGTGTAGCTTGAGAGAAAGATTACAGTTGTGATACCTGACTATCAATTAACCTACTTGCTGAGCTCATCTTCTACGTATAACTGACGCCCATCCTGTTCAAAGTTCTGTGTTCAGGTTGACAGGCTGGTTTTCTGGTATTACCTGGCCCTACTGGATGCCAGGCCCCTGGGGAAGCTGGGCAGTGGTTCTGAAGCATGGTCCTAGATGAGCGGCATCTGCATCTCCTGGCAGCTTGTTAGATTTGCAAATTCTGGGGTCAGAGCCCAGACCTCCTGAAAAGGAAACTCCGGGGTCTGTCAATCTGTGTTTTATGAAGTCCTCCGGGAGATGCACGCTGGAGCTTTAGAACCACCGCGCTTGGGAATCGGAGGGGGGCCCCACCCTGGGCCGGAGGCGCCCACCTCTAGCGTTCGTGGTGACTAACACGGCTCCTGCAACGGACGAGGGTTGGGGAGGAGTGCAATATCGATGCAGGAAGTGCTGAGGCGCGGCCGACGAGTCGAAAGCCGGGGCTAAGGGGCTTGTTTTGCTCCTGCACCCCGATTTGACTTACATTACCCCGAGCCTGGAGGGTGACTAATGGAGATTATCCCCCCAGCACCGACTCCTCGGTGCCGCCACTGTACGGCGAGAGAAGAGAAGTCAAGGAACAGCGAGCGAGGACACCGAGCCGGCAGCTCCAGACCCGCGAGCTCTGACCGGATAAATCCCAGCCCCCTGGACCCTTCCCGGCCCTGGGGCCGGCGCTGAAGGGCGCACTGCCTGCTGGGATTTGCGGTCGCGGAAGCCTGCCGGGCCCTGGCTTTCCAGGCTCCGTCGCCTCGGGCAAAACTACAAGTCCCAGGTTGCCTGGCGCGGGAGGGTCACGTGGGAGGGGCGGCGGGCGCGGCTAAATAGCCTCCGTCGGCCATTTTGTGGGAGAAGCCGCAGCGCCGCCTCTTCTCTCGCGTCTTCGCATCCGTCGCCGCCGCCTCTTCCTCCGCCTCCTCCTTCGCCTCTTCCTGCCTCCTCCCGGCTTCCGCCGCCGCCGCCGCCGCTCCAGCGCATCCCAGCCCCCGGGTGCACCGTTTCCTTATTTATTTCCGTTTTCTCGCCGCTACAGCCTCCTGACTCTGATCCGGGCGGGCCCCGCAGGAATTTTACCCCCTCTCCGGCCTCACACTAGTATCGCATGTCCACTATCCAGAACCTCCAATCTTTCGGTAAGACCCGATCGCCACCGCCCCTCCCTTCCCCCGCGCGCCTCCCGGCCGGCTGGCCACCCGCCGCGACCACCGCCCCCGAGGGCCCCCTTCTGCCCTCCCCGCACCCCGAGTGGGGCTTTGTCTCGGCGCCCGGAAAATGGCGACTGGCCCCCCGGCGACCCTCTCCCCGAGGACGGCCGCAGACCCTGCCGCCCTGCCCGGACCTTGACCCGGCCCCTGCCTCGCTTCTGCCCTTTGACACCTCTGCTCCGCTGCTCCCGGACCTGCCCCGCTGCTCGGAGGGCGCCGCCGGGCCGGGGGGCTCGGGGCTCGGGGCTCGGCGTCCATTAAAGGCGGAGCTGTTTTGGAGCAGCTCGTGGGGGCATTTAGTAAAAGAAGCGGGTCCAGGCCTCCGATCTGTCACAGGGCAGGCGTCCAGTCTTCTCTTCTGGCGTAGTAATTCATGAAATTACGCCTCTTGATAGATGGGGGTAGATATTACTTTACTTTTTGCAAAGCACAATTACGGTTCAATGATTGGGGTGGGCATGTTTGAATGTTTCTGTTGTCAGAATGTAATCGAGATGACGCACGTTTTTACAGTGGCTATAAAATTAAGGTTCTAAAATGTTTCATTAGAAAACTGTGTTCGACGATAACAGTATCTACTTGTCACCACGTTTGTCTGTTCAAATATCAATGGACATCCCTGTTTAAATTTCTCTTGTGAGAGTACCTTGGAGGTTTTATGAATACCCCACCCCCATCCCCACCCGCAGAAAAAGCATAGGCACTAGAACCTTCTTAGCTGACTGTCTAGATTGTATCTTACTTTATATCTGCAAATTATTTACTAAAAGGTGTTTTTCTGCTTTGAAATTTTTTGTATCCCTTTGCAGACCCCTTTGCTGATGCAACTAAGGGTGACGACTTACTCCCGGCAGGGACTGAGGATTACATTCATATAAGAATCCAGCAACGGAACGGCAGAAAGACGCTGACTACTGTTCAGGGCATTGCAGATGATTATGACAAAAAGAAACTTGTGAAAGCTTTCAAAAAGGTAAAGGTGTTAGGAAGAAGAGATTAAAATATAGTTACTGATGCACGCCTCGGAATAGGATTGTGGCTTACACCTTTACTTGACTTTATCAGTGTGGGTGACACCGATTGGACCCAAGAAAGCTGCATTCATTCTCTTAACACCCAGATATTTATGTCTGGTCTCTCATCTTAGAATAGGGTTTACTTTCCTTTCAAGCAAAGTAAAAGTGAAATATTTAGTATTTGATGTTCCAGGTAAAATCGTTTCCTTTATAGGACCTGCTGATTCATGTTTAAGTTAATCTGGGAGTGTTGGGCATCACAAGAGCCAAAACCTGTTTCTTAAATGTAATCAAGCCTACTGAAATCGTTAATTTTAGTCTTAGGGTGAAAGTAAAGCCTCACTGTATTTGACTCAGCTATGTTGAACATTTATATACTTCTCCAGAAATTTGCCTGTAATGGTACTGTGATTGAACATCCCGAATACGGAGAGGTTATTCAGCTTCAAGGTGACCAAAGGAAAAACATTTGCCAGTTTCTCTTGGAGGTGAGTGATTGGGTGCTTTATGTATAACCTTGAGATTGCTCCTAAAATTGTATTTGAGGGCACCGTGAATTATTTCCTGCTTAGTAAAAAATCATCTGAATGAAGTATTTTAGTTAGTGAAATACAGAGTTGGTACTTATTAACTAGGCAGTAGGACCTTTATCAGGTTTTTACCATTAGAATGACCTGATCATTCCTGTATCTACACAGTGTTTTCTGATAAGACATGGTATTCAAATATGTGTTGAATTGTTTGTTATTAACAGTTAATGCCACAAATAATAGTGTTGCAACAAGTTATTAACAAGGACTCTTTTTAGTGACTACTCCATGTTTTCTTAGGCATGACTTTATATAGTCCTTAGAGTGATTTTGCTAAATAAAATTTTATTTTGCAGGTTGGCATTGTCAAGGAGGAACAGCTTAAGGTTCATGGATTCTAAAATGAACCTAAATACGTGGAGAATTTCTTGAATAATTTTGTTCTCTAAACCCAGTCTGGCTGCCTTGTGAGATGATTCTCTGCAGTAAATGGACTTTTCATTTATTTAATCATTCAAACTTCCATTCACATCTGCATGATTCCAGAAAACATGGGGTATGTAGGCTAGTAACACATAAGAAAATTGCGGTAAGATGGTAACACAGCCCCGTATTCATCTTAACATGTTTCCAATGGAAAATATTTTGTTTTGAGTGTTTATTTGTTACTGTTCAGTTTATTACTTTTCACTTGATTAAATGTTTTTTGTTGTATTAAACCATGTATGTTGCAGCTTAACAATAAAAAAAAATACGAATCCTTTTGTGAGCAGTTAGGTTCCCAGATCTAAGCAAGTAAGATACACATATGTTTTGTCTTTCATAATTGGAGTTCTCATTCAGCAAGTATTCTTTCTAATTAGCTTCAGCTGCTGTTAAACCCAAAGCTCAAGGAGAACTTTCTTACCTGTAGCTTGTGTTCTTCATTTACTGACTTAAAAATAAGCATACAAACAGGAGTGTAAACTCAAGCAGAGCCGAGAATTTGTCAGAATGTATGTTAAATTTTTTTAAAAGAATGGCATATAGTTTGACCCTGAGTGTTAGCACATAGAATTCCTTTATAGATTTTTATTGGTTATGTTACTGGGCTGCCAACTTAAGTCTGTCCTTAAGTGCCAGATAATACTGTAGGCTTCTGACGTAAAATTTAGTTACAGACACTGCCCTGCAAGTGTGCATGAGTAGGTGGTATCGCTGTCTTACAGAAAAAACATTGGGGTTCAGGTTAACTTCACTAGAATGCCAGGAAGTGACAGAGTTAGGATGCCAGCCCAGGGCTTCCAGCCAGAAAAGCCATGTTCTTTCGCTACATCATGGTTTGGTGTGTGTGTGCCACTAAAGGAAGTGAGAGCCACAAGTGATAATGCATGGGGGTTGGGAGTGGTATGAGAAATAGTATGATTTACAGTTCTTAATTATGAGAATTCTGCAGTTTGAGTTCCAGACTTCTACTTTTTACTGAGTAGTAATTATTTGCTCAGTTATACCAGCCATGTCATTAAAACCATTTAGCCAAGACAAATGCACCTGCAAGTGCACACTTTTTAGGATAATGATGGTGTGAGACACCTCTCTCACTTGGGTCATTACATTCTGTACCAGCTGAACCCTTGCCCCTATCTTGATAGTGCTTTTGGAACAACAAAATCAGCCCCCGCAGAGTTTACCTCTGAAAGACACCTAAGTAACAGGTTTTGTTTTCTCATCCCGTCCTACCTCCAAGAAAGAATGAGACTATTAAGAAGTGAGTACACCAGAATATAGTGCCAATGTTGTTAAGGTCATTTCTGAAAAACATCAATATAATTGACCAAGAAGATGCAGAGGTTTGGGAGAGTTTTCCAACTTCCTGGGACACCCTTACTTTTCTTCCTGTAACATTTTGTCATGATTCCACCTCTAGTTGAAAGGTGCCATGGCAGTAGTTTATGAAAATGCTAAAGCAGAAGCTGACTTGAACGTATGCATTCAAGTGTTGCCTTGTCATTTACTGAGAGCCAAGCTAATGCCCAGAAAAGAATTGTCTATTAAGAGAGACTGACTGAACAAAGAAGGTAGACAAGGGAAGCTTCGTAGATGGGAAGACAAAGCCCCTCATCTTGGCACCCACAGATAAGCTCTCAGTCATTGCATCATGTGTCAGGCCACTCCCAGTGGATGGGATCAAAAGCCTTGACTTCTTGCTGGATTTTGTGAGGAGCAACTTAAGTCTGTGAGCCCTAGACACCTGATTGGACTTGTCACCTGTAGGTCAGGTTCCATCCTTTAATAAGAACAGATCATGTACCCTTTCCTTCCTTCTTGTCTTTGAGCAATGCAATGGAAATAAAGGACATAATTAAGAATCTCTACAGATTTCTGCAGTTTTACTGAGACTAGCCAAAGGATAAAGTTGGAATATCACCCTCGTGGGAAAGCTGTCTGGGAACTTCAGAGGTATCTGAGAGCATTGGGGCAGGGCTAACTGCTCAGCTCTTGTCTGCTTCAGGGGCAAAAAGGGACTAGGTGGCATTGTGTAACTGAGGCGGGAAAACAGACTGTCTTTAAAATGCAACAAAAGTAACTAGCCAAACTCTCCCATGTGGGAAGATTTTGATTTATAGGTTCATTAGTGGTTTGTACTTGCAGGGTGCAAAATGAAAAATGTTAAGTAGAGGACAAATAGATTTTTCCCTGAACCTCTTGACTTGGCAGAGGTCCTGGTGAAGCCATTAGGAAATTGACCTTTGGTAGAGGCACTGTTTGGAGTAAAGTGCTGCTAGTAATGATGTCCTCTGCCCTTCAATCTTGGCTGCCCTGAGGCACAGGAAAGCCTGGGGAAGCAGTCTGCTCTACCTGCTTAGGAACTTGAGTAATAGTGGCTGCCCTCTGAACCATCGGAGAAAGGCGGCAGCTCTCATCATATGGAAGAACACTTCTAGTCTCAGTTGGGATGGCAGTTAACCAAAATAGCTTGAGAAATACAGAATGGTAACAGACTTGTGTGTGCCACCTGTCACCAGCTGGGCTGCAGCTAAAGAAGTGGATAATTACAGCACAGGAAAAATCAGCCTCATTAGATTGCCCGCACAGACCGGTTCCATTGGGCCTATGAGGATTCCCTGTACCAAGCCAGGATTCCTTGTGGGAAGGAAACCAGGGAGGCCTGGCCCTGTTGTAACAAACCAAGGGAATCCTCATTTGCAGTGGACTGCAACCAGCTACCCTCGCTTGACAGGCAGATGACAGCCAGGCAACACTGCTCGTCTAGGATCAAGGGGGCAAGTGAATCAGGTAGAATTTAGCAGGAGCAAAGCCGTGTAAGGGACCTTCAATACTGACTGCTTCTTTCCTGTGGCTATGCAGGCGTTTAACTCCCTTTTAATCTGGATAACAGAAGCTTGGATAAAGAAAAGTCATAAATAGGAGGAATGGCTGTATTTCTTCACTCCTGGAAAAGCATTCAGAGTAGAATTAGTGTCTGTACAGGAGGGAATGCCAAACTGTCCTTGGCTGTTCCTAATCCAAGCATTGTGGTAAATGACAGACCTGTAGGGATTCTCTGACCTACAGAGAGAACTGAAATGACAAATTAAACTCAGTATTGGCTGTGAGGGTGCCAGTGTGGGTCAGGTGGCTCACCAATTAGTTCATCAGTCTGATTTGAACCCAGCAGGAGCAGCAATAGATTTGCCATGGTGAACTGAGGGCACTGTCTGAATCGTGGTGGTGCCTTCATCTCAAACTAGTGAACAACCTACGGACTTGTTTTCATGGAAAAAGCAATTAGAGAGATGCGCCATGCATTCAATGCACAAGAGAGGACTAAAGTTCAAAGCCAGAATCCCCTACTGGGCATCTAAGTGATCTGACCCCCAAGCTGGGTTTCAGCTGCAGCCTCTGCTCTAGCATGGGGGTTATGAAGGGCCTCTGGGCCTACAGAATGGTCTTAGAAGGAGGCTAGCTGTAACCCTTGGGTTTGTCTCTGTGTTCTCCACTGATTCTTATCAGGACCCCAGACCCCACCTCCTGAGTCCATTGGGCAAGGAACAACGCACAGACTGGAAAGTGGAGATGGAATCAGAAAGTACTTCAATCCATGTCAACTGTGACAGATTCTGTGGGGAAGACGTCAAGATTTGGGCAGAGATAATCCCTTAAAGTAGAAAAAAGGCCCATCCACTCTGGTCACAAACGTCCACTCGGCATGCTTCATTGCCATTGACTTGTTAATAACTCAGGAAACATTACCCCGATATTCAGATGAGACTATGGAGCCCACTAACAACCTACTTGGTAGACCAAGACTGTTGAACTGAAACATCATACGGCATCCAAGGAGTGATGAACTGTTAAATAAGCATTTGAAGGGGTGGGGGGGAAGGATGATTAGGGTGAGTATGTAGTCCTTTCACACCCCCTTGTGGCCACTTAAAAAACTTGATAGCTCCTGGCAGTTCACTTTAAATTACAGGAGGTTTCAGTTGTTGCAGGCATCATTAAAGCACCAGCTGACAGATTTAATTTTGTCATCCCTCAAATGTTAGGCAGAAATTGACGTAGCCAATCCTTTAGCATTGCAATCCGTAAAAACCTATTGCAATTTGCTTTTACCTGGGAGAGACAAGAAAATGCTTTCATGGTCTGGCCCTGGGGATGTATAAAGCCAGCTTACCTAGTATCTCCCACAATGTTATTAGAAGGAATTTAATTCAAATGTAAACAGAGACATCTGTTTATGGCCTCCAGAGAATGGATGATTAAGCTAGAGAACAATCAAGGCTACTTCTAAATTGTCACCTTTTGAGGAACTTAATCTGGAGTTTTACACACACACATACACGCAACCTAAAGATATAGTGCTCTCAACTTAAACCTCTGTCTTAGACAATACACAGGTTAGTGTGCCTTTTTTTCTGCTGGAGGCACACCCATTTAGAAGGTCACTTGTCTGGGAAAAGTAGTGACTGGATTCCTTACAAGCCCCTAAGTCCACCATACATGATACCATTCCATTAGGCCTGAAGAAACCAGAATAGGACTCATTTGGAAGACCAGTCGTTAGTGATGGACTCACTTAGAGAGCCTCTGGCAGATCTCACCTTCACAAGTAGGGGAGGCCTCATGGGAGCTCAGTGGGAACCTGGGAACTTAGAAATTTGATTCTACATGTCAGCATTATGAGATGGGTGCCTGACCAGGGAATCCCCCCGGAGACGTATTGGGAGGTATTACTTCAGAAAATTTACTCTAACAACAGATCCTTTGACCCTTTCCACGTTTACCAAGCATTGTCCCTCATTTTCTTGCATCCCTGGCAGTAAAAGTAAAAATGGCTAACCTCTTTTCAACATTTGTAACCTAGGGCTATGAGTGCTGTTCATGTATCAGCATGTAATTCTCACAGACTCCATGAGCCAGCAGACTCTGGGGCCTACCATCATAATTACCTTCTTGCAAATGCCCTCATCTCCTTGGATTCTCTCTCCTTCCTTTGTACTCATTTGTCAAGACTCAACCTTTGTTAAACTCAACTGCTTACTCCATATCTGCACAGAACAGCTGACGGTGGATAGAGGAAGACAATGGTTTTCTCTCTTTCCCTTTGCCCCCATCCTCCTTGCACAGCTGAAGGCTTTGCCTCATGCATCATTGAGATGCTTGAAGCTCCCTCATGTTCCCACCTCCAAATCTTCCCATCTTGGGCAATGGCGCATACTCTGTCTTCTTTCCTGTTTGTGATGGATGAAGTGTACTTGCTCCTGTCAAAACCAACCCCTCCGTTTGTGTCCTGGGTACCAACCCTTCTTCTCCATGAATTACCACTATAATTACCCTCTTTTTTCTGAATCATCAATTTCTTCCTCTCAATTGGATTATTTTAATCAGATAGAATATCTCCCATATTTCAAATAGAAGGAAAGAAAACCTCTTTTGATCTCATATTCCCTTCAGCTGACTAAGCAGCCTGGTTGGCAACCATTTGGATATAACAGGCATCTCAAAATTAACATGACTGAAATAGAAAGATTGACTCTATCTTCCACCCCAGTCTCTTTTCCCAGTCTGCGTCATCTAAGTAGATGGGACCACCATCCACAAAATACCCAAAGCCCAAAACTTAATCATCTTTGAATCTTACCTTTACTGCCTGTACCCCCATGCAATCTAATCAATTCTTATTGTTTCTATTTGCAAACTATATCTACGTCAATCCTCCCCACACTCTGCATCTCTGGACCAGTCCAGCTTAGTTCAAGCCACTGTTGTCTTTCACCTGGACTGTTGCAATAGCCCCTGGACTGGTCGTCTTGTATCCATTGACCACTCAGAAGCCTAGGATTCTTTATAAAATCCAGATGAGATTATGTCAGTTCTCTTCACAAAATCTTCTAAAGGCTTCTCACTGCACTTAATATTAATTCCAGACGTATTACAGTGGCTTACAGGATCCCAATGGTGTGTTTCCTGCCTACCTTCTGTTCTTGTTATCTACCGCTCAACTCTTCACTACACTTCCAGTCACACCGGTCTCCTACCTTAGTGCATTTGCGCTCCGTGTTACTTTGCCTGGGATGCTCTGCCCACTCTCCATCTCCCCTTCTTTTTTTTAAAGATTGGCACCTGCGCTAACATCTGCTGCCAATCTTTCTCCTCCTCCTTCTCCTCATTCTCCCCCTCCCCCTTCTCCTCCTCCCCCTCCTCCTTCTCCCCCCAAAAGCCCCCCAGAACATAGTTGTATACTCTAGTCATGAGTGCCTCTGGCTCTGCTACGTGGAATGCCACCCCAGCATGGCTTGATGAGCAGTGCCATGTCAGCACCCAGGATCCAAACCAGTGAAATCCCAGGTCACCGAAGCAGAGCACATGGACCCAAGCACTTGGCCACGGGGCCAGCCCCTCCATCTCCCTTTTTGTCCTTCAATTTTAGCTCAAACATCAAGGAGGCCATCCGTAACTACCAAGTCTAAATAAGCTCCCACCACCATTGCTGACAAAGCAGCCTGTATTTTGTTTTCTTCGTAATACTTATATTTATCCAAAAATACCTTATCCATTATTTGTTTTTGCCGGTTTACTTTCCATCTCCCCACCACTAACATGTAAGGTATGCAAGAGACGCTTGTAAGAGATGCTGTCAGTGCCTCCCCCATATCTCCTTGGCACTCACCATTCCTGTGCATGTTCACCGGATGCTCCAACTGCAAGCATCTGTGACCTTTGCTTGAGGACTTTTTCTGGCCACAGGAGCACACTGGGCCGACACAGAGCAGGGTGGAAGCACCAGGGGATTACCACCTACCCCCCACCCTCTGCCCGATCAGCCCTCAACCAAGGACTGATGGGAATTGGTGTATAAGTATCCTAGACCCCTTACTCTCAGGTGAGAAAACTTGGAAGCATGTTCTGTACTGGCTTCTAGACTTCCCCGGTAAGCTTGGACCTCGGTTACCCATAATGGTCAATAAAGTGCCCTTTATTTGCTTCCTTCCATTTCCTGTCTCATTTCCCCATGCCTATACCAGTGCTTTCTGAGATCACCTTCCAAATAAGCTACTTGCACTTACATCCTTATCACAGCCTTCTGGGGAACCCAACTAAGGACACCTCTCTCTCTTTTACCCCCAGTGCTTAGAACGGGGTCTCGAACACCATACATGCTCAATAAATACTTGTTGAACAAATGACAATTTCCCTTCCTCTGACCTTCACTCAACCTTTGGGAAATTCTCATCTAAGTATCGCATGATGTAGCTGTGGATCGTTCTCAATTTTGAAGGCATTTGGAGCCTGTGCATCCCTGAAATGAGAAGCGGCTAAGATTTTTGTCATAGGGTTGTTTGAACACAATTATTCCTGGCAAACCATCTCCTTACCCCTTCTCTCTTTCATGCTATCTCCCCTGGAGTGGGGGAAGAGGAGAGGAACTTAGTTCCAGGAGGAAGAAAGCTGACAGAATGCCTGGCAGAGGCACGTTCTACCTGGGCCTTGGAAAGACCTGGATTCTAGGCCCCCTTGCCATTTGCCAACATTATCCTAGTGCCCTCGCCTGCCCGGATGCTGGATGAGACTTAGTTATCTTCTTATCACAATCCTTCTACATTGCAATGGATGTCCATTGGGGAAAACATTCGATTATTTAGTTGAAGGTATTGGGAAATTTAGCTAAATGAAGAAAATGTTGGGTCCTTACTTCACATCATAAACAGTGGTGAGTTCCAGATGAGTTAAAGACCTAATTGCGAAAGGTGAAAATATAAAGGTAATCAAAGAAATCGAGTAGGATATGTTGTGACTTTGAGATGGAAAAGGAGAGTATTTTTGTTGTAGTAGAATATACATAAGATAAAATTTGCCATCTTAACCATTTTTAAGTGCACAGTTCGGTGGCATTAGCACTTCACATCATTGTGCAGCCATCACCACCACCCATCCACAGAACTCTGAATCTTGCAAAACTGAAACTCTGTACCCATTCAACAATAACTCCCAATTCCTCCCTCCCCTCACTCCTGGCAACCACCATTTTACTTTCTATCTCCGTGAATCTAACTGTTCTAGGTACCCCATGTGAGCAGAATCAGTATTTTTCCTTTTGTGGTTGACTTATTTTACTTGGCATAACATCCTCAAGGTTCATCCGTGTTATAGCATGTGTCACAATTTCTTTCCTTTTTAAAGCTGAGTAATAAATATTCCGTGGTATTTATATTAAACATTTTGTTTATCCATTCACCCATTGGTGGACACTTGGCTTGCTTCCACCTTCTGCCTGTTGTGAACAATGCTGCCCTGAGTATGGGGGAAAAGGAATTTTTTAACAGAACCCCAAAACACAAACTATAAGGGGACAAACTGATGATCTGGACTCCATTAAAATGAAAGATTTCTTGGTGATGGATGTTAACTAGACTTATGGTGGAGATTTTTTTGCAATATGTACAAATATCAAATCATTATGTTGTACACCTGAAACTAATATGTTATATGTCAATTATATCTAGAACAATTTTTTAATTTAAAGACTTCTATTAAAAACACACTAGACAAAGTTAACAGACAATAAGAGAAGATATTACAATGCATAAAACCTATAAAAGGTTTAGAACTAGTTTCTAGAATATAAAAGGAACTCTTGCAAGTCAGCAAGAAAAGCCTTTTCTACTTGAGGATGACTTTTTCCCCATAATGTTTATTACAGGGTTTTCTCCTCCTTTTCCCTAAATGTTCAATAGCCTCCACCTTTAAAAATTAATTGATTTGGTAAAATTTTTAAATTTCTGTTTTGCAAAAGCCAAACAAAACAAAATCTAAAACAATGAACAAAGTTTAAGGACAAAAACAAACTAGAAAGGGATTGTTATCAACATATATCAAAGGGTTATTATCCTTTTTTTGCAAATCAATTTTTGAAAAATATGTACATATCATCTCTTTCAAAAAAAGAAAATATCCTTTAGCTACACTTGGAGGCAAGACAATTTCACGTTTTGGGCTATTAGAACTGCAGATCATTAAATGAAAGAGTAAACATTTTTTAAAAGAAAGATTAAACTTTTTAATTATTATCTCTGTAATGTTTGATTTTTGCAGATCTTTTGGAAACATCAGAAAATCTAGAAAAGCACAAAGAAAAAGTAAATGTCTGTTATTCCGCCATTCAGGGAAACCACTATTATCATTTTAGTGCATAGCCTGATCACTTTTATTCTTGGTATAATTATTTTTATGATGAAAGTAGGATTAGTCTGTCCATCGTCTTCCATAAACCATTTCGTGGATTTTTCTCTCTCATGAACAATTTCCCATGTCGTTAATTATTCTTCCTCCAGTGGTGGCAGCCCCTGCTCCCTAGGACCTTGCCTCCAGACTCAGGTGTGGAAATTCAGGGTGTTTCCATTGCATTTTGTGGAAACCAAACTTTGGAGCCAGGCAGACTTGGGTTTGAGTCCCAGGTGTCCCTCAGAAGTGTGGGACCCACTACAAGTCACTGAGCTTCTCAGGGCTCAATTGCGCATACTAGTCCCTCTCTCCCAGGGCAGGGTGAGAAGCTAAAGGAGCTCATTCATGTGAGGTGCAAAGTCAGCCGCCCTTCCATCTCCCCTGCCTTCCTTCTGAGTGTCATTGGTTGAGGCTGGGAGAGCAGGTTCATAAACATGGTTAGGAAGGGCCAAAGTGGGCATTGTTTTGGCCGGGGCCTGCCTGACAGGAGCCCTCACTCTCAAGGGGGAGTCGGGGGAAGCATCAGGGAAGGCAGAACAGAAGGAGTTCAATAGAAGTCAGAAAAGCCGTCATGAAAGGTTGAGCCCCTCGGGACTGGCAGGAACGGGGAGAAGGAGGGCTCCCATCAGGAGAGAGGGTGAGGGCAGCCTGGAGCCTGCCAGGTTTTTCCCAGCCCCTTTTGCAGCAGCAAACAGGAGTTGGCCACATTCTCTGGGCCAGGCAGTGAGCTAGATCATGCAGTGAATGTGACTGGGTCCTTGTCCCTGCATCCCAAACACGCGGTCTGGCTGGGCTGGAAGATTAGTGGAAGAGGCAAGCTTCTTTGAAAGGTTTTCAACTATCACACTAAAGAGTGTGAATGTATCCATTTTTTTGCAGCCTTAGGCAGGGCCTGGCAGCTTAGGCTCCAGGAACCCTTCTGTGCAAATCCTTCAATGGGCTCATCCTTGATCAGGCAGATATTGGATTTGAGTGACTTGGAGAATTGCTCAGGAATGGAATCAGTGACAAATAGGCTCAGAAAAGAGGGAGAAACACGTTGAGTCCCAAAGAAACATTGTGGAAAGGTCTAGGATTCCTCCCCAGCCCTCTGATTCCTACCCTACAGAAGCTTCTTTCACTCCCCAAGCCACCAAGCCTCACAGAAGAGTGCCAGGCTGATCATGGTCCTTTGGACCCGCATTCATCCAGGCCTGTATGACGTTGTCTTTTGTCAACAATTTTATTGAGATATAATTCACATACTATAAAATTTGACAATTGAAGTGTAGAATCCAGTGGAGTCTTAGTACATTCATAAAGTTGTGCAACCATCACCACAATCAATTTTAGAACATTTCATTACCCCTCAAAGAAACCCCCTACCCATTGGCCGTCATTCCCCATTTGTAGTTTTCCTTTGGAGTATGTAGTTTTGGATCTTACATTTAAGTCTTTGGTTTATTTTTAGTTAACTTTTGTGTATTGGTGTAAAGTAGGGTTCTAAACTCATTCTTTTACACGTGAATATCCAGTTGTTTCAGCACTATTTGTTGAAAAGCTTACTCTTTCCCCCACTGGATGGTCTTGGCACCCTTGTCAAAAATCAATTGCCATGAACAAGAGTTTATTTCTGGACTCTCAATTCTATTGCATTGATCTATGTATCTATCCTTATGCCAAAACCACACTGTCTTAATTACTATAGCTTTGTAGCAAGTTTTGAAACCAGGAAGTGTGAGTCCTCCAACTTTGATCTTCTTTTTCTACATTATTTTGGCTATTCAGAGTCCCTTAAATTTCAACTAGTTATGAGCTGTCACTTTGCCTCCCATGTGGGTGGCTCGGTCCTGTGCACAGGTCTCTCTCAGGGACCTTGTGGGGAGAGCTTGATTCTGGGGTGACTGAATGCCCTAACTGTCTCCCTGGCTCATAGCATCCCAATCTCAAATTCATAATGAAGGGTAGCAGAATATGCCACCCTAAAACATGCTACCTTGGCTTAAGGGTTATTTCCAGCTAAAGGCAACTGAACAGAAGCAGATGCAAGAAAAGCTCTCTGCCCTCCTCCTATTTGCCTAAAAGCAGGACATAAATTTGTACAAGTGTCCCCATCCCTTCTCTACCAGGAAGGACAGAAGTTAAGTTAATCACAGGAGACAATTCTAGACCCTTATCAGCCTGGAGACAGGCCCAGGAGAATCTACGTAACAAACCTTACTAACTAGCCCCTTTGCTTATTGGTTTCCACATATAAAATTTGCCTTCCCACAATTTGCTGCCCCTAGAGCTCACAGTCCTCTCCCTTTCTCTTGTCACTTCTCTGCAAAATTATTGTTCTTTGCTAAGATGCTACATGGGCCCAAGTTCCAACCATCCCTTGGAGTTACTCATCACCGAGCCCTTCAAAGCTGTATGCGAGATGCACGTGTTAACAAACTTCAGTTTGTTGTTCTCTCGTTAATCTGTCTTCTGTCACAGGAAGATCGATTACAGGTCCCCAGTGGAAACCCTAGGAGAGTAGAAGAAAAAGTTGTTTTCCTCCCCTGCCATATCAATACCTTAAACAACGTAACCCAGCACTGTCACTCACCCTGGCTTCTGAAATCCCAACCTGAGCCAGAAGCCTCGGCCCCAAGTGCCTGAGGGCAGAGCAGCTCCAGGATAAACCTGAGTAAGCTGTCTGTGTGTCACAGAGATTCTCACAATGACTGGTTTTCCCTCTGCCAGGAGAAAGAGAGAATTTATTTTATTTATTTATTTTTTAAAGATTTTATTTTTTCCTTTTTCTCCCCAAAGCCCCCTGGTACATAGTTGTGTATTCTTCGTTGTGGGTTCTTCTAGTTGTGGCATGTGGGACGCTGCCTCAGCATGGTTTGATGAGCAGTGCCATGTCCGCGCCCAGGATTCGAACCAACGAAACACTGGGCCACCTGCAGCGGAGCTCGCGAACTTAACCACTCGGCTACGGGGCCAGCCCCAAGAGAGAATTTATTTTGAAAGCATTTTCTTTAGCTTGTTTTCCTTGCTAGCAGTCTCTAAATCTAAGTTCCTGTATAACAATTTAATGCAGGGGTTGGCAAATTTTTTCTGTAAGTAATAATAGTGAATATTTTAGGCTTGCAGGCTATATGATCTGTGCGTCCACTCTAACTCTGCCATTGAAGCAGGAAAGCTGCCTGAGACTATAGTCACAGATAGGGAGTGGCTGTGTGCCAATAAAACTTCCTTTATGGTCACTGAAATTTCAATTTCATGTACTTTCGCATGTCACAAAATACTACTCTTCTTTTGATTTTATCCTCAACCATTTAAAAATGGAAAAACCATGCTTTCTTAACTTTCTGGAGGAAAAAGTGACAGACTGCATTTGGCCAGAGGTCCATAGTTTGCTAATCCCAATTTACGTGACACAGGAATCATGACACTTAAAGAAATCACACACTGAACCAAGAGACTTTGGTCAGCAGCTCATTCTGATTAAAATGGCATTTGCAGAACCACAGTTCTCCCTAAGGTGCAGCAGGTTTTTACCTGAAGACCCTAAAAGTAAAAAGCCACAGCCTTGGGCCCGGCCTGGTGGTGCAGCAGTTAAGTTCGCATGTCCGCTTCTTGGCGACCCGGGGTTTGCCGGTTCAGATCCCGGGTGTGGACGTGCAAAAGCCATGCTGTGGTAAGCGTCCCACATATAAAGTAGAGGAAGGTGGGCACGGATGTTAGCTCAGGGACAGGCTTTCTCAGCAAAAAGAGGAGGACTGGCAGTAGTTAGCTCAGGGCTAATCTTCCTCAAAAAAAAAAAATTTAAAAAGTCACAGCCATTGTAACAATGGATGAAAGCCTGTTTAAAGAGACGTTTCCAAAACCAGTAGGAGAGGGAGACTGGGTTAGAAGCCACTTGGCCCCCAAGGCCTTGGGGACCTCCCCTCGAGCAGTCAGGGCCCTATTAGCACCTACGTCACTCACGGATTCACCCAGAGTGACAAAGCACATCCCCACTCAATTTGGAGAGGGAGAGGAAAAATAAACAGCATTTGGAGCTGCCTTTTTGTCAAAGGCCTAGATTCTATCCTGGCTCTCCTGTCAGCTTGCTCTGTGACCAGACGAGTCTCCAAGCCCGGAAGAAGTCCCAGTACTACTTCATTTGGGCTGTGCGATGCTCACTTGTTACTCTGTCCCAAACCTCCATTTCCTTATCTACAAAATGGAGATGATGATGATAACCTCAGGCGCCCCTTGTGACGTGAACCATACTTGGCAAATAGTAAGCATTTTATAAATGCTAGCTTTTATTATTATCTATCAAAGGAGAAAACATTGGTCATGTTAACTTTATGGAAATCAGCAAGGTATATGATGTGAAAATGCAGGAGAGTTGAGGTCTGAAGTGGAATTCCAATGGTCTCTTTACAAGCAGGGCCTGCAGAATCCTGGGGGCTGAATAAACGCGTTAGATTTGTGGCAGGGCTCAGAAGACCTGGTTTATGGTCGCCTTCAGAGGACAAACTGAGCTTTGACCTTGAGCTACCTAATCTCTATAGCATTGTAGTTATGGCTCCTCTTTTATTCTTATTTGCAACTTTTCTCTTTTTTTCTTGATCAGTATTGCCAGAGGCTTATCGGCTTTTCATTTTTTTAAAAAAACCAACTTCCATGTCTTCCTTGACCCTACCTATTAAATGTTTGTTTTCTGTTTCATTGATATCTGCCTTTATCTGTATTATTTTCTTCTTTCCACTTTCTGTGCCATTTTTTGTTCTATCTTTCTTGTAACTTCTAAAGTTATAATCTTAGCTCATTACCTTTTACCTTCTCTTCTTTTCGATTATTTAAGGATGTAAATTCCCCTTGTGCAGCCCAGAGGTTTTGATATTTAGAATTTTCGTTATCATTCACCAAGAAATATTTTCTAGTTTCTGTTAAATGTGGTGTTCTCCACTCCTTGGGGAGCTCTGTGGTCTACCCACCCTGCTCAAATCTGCAGAAATAGGCACCTGCTCTCGGCATCCTCCTCAACCCGGTTCATCTACACTGCTTGGGTCAAACTCTCTTCAAATATTATATTTGGAAATATCAGGCATAAACTCATTTCCTTGAACATAGCACTCCTTTTTCACTTTCTTGTTCTCTTTGTTACAGTGTGGCCAGGATATCTTCACTGCTTTATTTAACCACAAATCCCCAGGTGTATTTTGTAATTTGACCAATTTCCGGGGGGCGGGGAGGAGGGGGTGGAAATCATGGCTGCACTACCAAATATGGCCAATAGATGGTGGTATTGACCGGAACAAGGCCAGCCCTTAAACATTGCTTATAGTACTTAATCTAATTTGTTTGCTTGCGTTTGAGTTTGTTTTAGAGAAAAGACCCAAAAGTCAGAAAAGATAAAGGGGTTATATGATATTGGCTAAACTCTCTTATGATCCAGGAACTCAAGAAAAGAACATAATAAATAAAAACTTTGGTTTAAAATGTTCAGAGAAATGTCTTGCTGGGGATTTCTTATTTCAGAGGTCGGGGACCACAGACGAGAAAGAACATTTACTTCCTGGTGCCCTGATGTCTGAGTGAGCTGCTCAGCCAGTCCCTGGAGATGGTTCCCTTGGTGCGGTCACCTGGCTGACTTGTTTTTGGTGGCACATGAGCAGTCCTACCCAAATTCACTTTCGAAGGTTAAAAAGGTTAGAGTCTTTAGTTGGGAACAATTTTCCACCAGAGTGAAACTGGATGTGCAAGTGATGGTATCTGAGGGAGGGCGTCTGCCTTTGAATGATTAGACCTTTCCAAGGTACACACGTCCCTGGGTCTGCATGCGTGTTTTCTTTCTCTCTCTCTCTCTCTCTCTCTCTCTCAGGTGACCTCTACTAGAGCCACAGCGTCCCCAGTGCTGCTCAAGTTTAATGCAATTAAGAGTCACCTGATGCCCCACTTCTGGGTATGCACCTGAAGGAAATGGAATCAGTCTCTCAAAGAGCTATCTGCAGCCCCTGTTCACTGCAGCATTAGTCACAGCAGCCAAGATATGGAAACAACCTAAATGTCCATCAATGGATGAATGGATGCAGAAAATGTGAGATATATATATACAATGGAATATTATTCCTCTATAAAATCCTGCCATTTGTGACAACAGGGATGGGCCTGGAAGGCATTATGTTAAATGAAACAAGTCAGATAGAGAAAGACAAACACGGTTTGATCTCACTTACTTGTGGAATCTAAAAAAGTCAAATTCATAGAACCAGGGAGAACAGTGGGTTGCCGGGGCTGAGGGGTAAGGGAAATGGGGAGATGTTAGTCAGAGGGTATGAACTCGCAGTTATAAGATGAATAAGTTGTGGGGATCTAACATACAGCTTGGTGACCGTAGTTAACAATACCGTATTGTGTAGTTGAAGTTTGCTGTGAGAGCAGAGCTTTAACATTTTCACCATAACAACAAAATGGTAATTATGTGAGGTGAAGGATGTGCTAACCAACCTCACTGTGGTAAACACTTCATAATACACATGTGTATCAATTCATTAAGTTGTACACTTTCAACTCACACAAGGTTATATGTCAATTACATCTCAGTAAAGCTGAGGGGGGAAAAGAATCACCAGGTGATTTCATTAAAATGCAGATGATGACTCAGGAGGTTCTGCATTTCTAACAAGCTCCCAGATAATGCCGGTGATGTGGGTGTGCCAGCCACACTTTGAGGAGCAAGGGTTCACAGTAGTCGTAATGACAGGAGTCAGCGTGGTGGCTTGAGAAAAGCTCTAGGATTTGGCATCAGAAGCTCTGCATTCAAATCCAGGCTCCACCACTTTCCAGCTGTGTGACTTGGTCAAGCCAGCTAACCTTGGGGAGCCTCAGTTTCCTCAGCCGTAACTTAGGGGTAATTACTCTTAGTGACATAATGGCTACTATTGGGGTGAAATGAAGTGATGTGAGTATGGCACCAAGTTCAGTGCCTGGCCATGGAAGGAGCTTAGCCATATTTTTAGGAAATGTGAGACTTATGCATAAGAAGGTAGTGTGAATACCAATAGAGAATACCCTGGGCCACTTCTAGTTTGTCATGGAAATGACCTATGGAATCATTTTCTTCTTCTTCTTCTTCTTCTTCTTCTTCCTCTTCCTCTTCCCCTTCCCCTTCCCCTTCTCCTTCTCCTTTTTTGGTGAGGAAGATTGGCCCTGAGCTAACATCTCAGATAGAGAACCTGACTCTATTTTGTACGTAGGACATGCCACGGCATGGCTTGATGAGCAGCATGTAGGTCTGCACCCAGGATCCGAACCCTCGAACCCAAGGCCATTGAAGCGGAGCATGCAAATTTAGTCACTATGCCACCGGGCCCCTTGAATCATTTTCTAAACCCCCTGTTCACTAGAATTACTTGGGACACAGTGAAAAACACAAATTCTTGAAACCTATTCTCTCCTAGGTCCTGAGTCAGAATCCCTGAGAAGGGGGACTTACATTTTTAACAAGTGCTCAGCAGGATTCTTGAAATCAGAAGAGTATGAAACACCAGCAAAAGAATATAAAAATATGAAAAAACCTGCCTCCATTCTGGGAACTAGGCAAATATACCCTCTCTGTCCAAAACGGCAGCATTTTCCTGTTGGCTTTCATAAACATGGGGCCAAAGGAAGCCAAGAAAGACAGCCCCAACTCACTAGTCATAGATGGACGAGGAAGGAAGCAGGGGAGACCAGTCACCAGGCAGCCCCGTGAACCCCTTAACTTGGAGGGCCGGGGGCAGGCTGGGACAGGCCTCCAGGCTTGTGCACTCCCGGAAGGCAGCTTCCTGCTGGGCAGCAGGGAAAGCACCGTGCACATTCCTTGTCCGGGTGCTGCTTCTCCTGGGAGGATGAGCAAAGGGAGGCAAATCAGGATCGTGGAGATACTACAATTTTGTGCAGGGCATTTTATCATTATCATACCAAAATTTAATATAAGAATTCCCTTCCCCAGTGGCAATTCCACTTCTGGGAATTCATGCCAAGGAGAGAACCAGACGATGGGACAAAGCTGAATACATTCAGATGTTCAATGCACTATTGTTTGTAACACTGAAAAGTTTGAAACAACCAACAGGAGTCTGGATTGTTAAATACATTCAGAAGGAGGAGAATTTAGGCAGGCCCAGAGTGGGAGGTGGCGAGCTTCAGAAAGAGGGCTCAGTAGACACAAAGCGCTCTGATGAGAGCGTGCCTGGCCAGTGTGATGAGAGCACAGGACGGAAAGGAGAGGTTGGCATGAGAGGAGTGAAGTTAGAGAGTTGGGGGATAAGACAGGGCCTGGCAGACCACAGCCAGAAGCACGGATGCAGGTTATTCTGAGGCACTGATGTGTTCTAAGCGGAGGAGCAGCCTGATCGATTTATTGTAAGAAGCTGATTGTGGCTGCTCTGCAGAGAGAGGAATGGAGGTGAGAAGTCCCATTCCCATTCAAAGCCACTGCAGTGGTCCAGGGGGAGGCGGAGGCAAAGAGGTGGGGAAGTGGGTGCATGAGAGACTTGTGTGGGGGCTGGAACTAACAGGACTTGCTGCTGTATGGGACAGAAATGGCAAGGAAAAGATGACTCCCAGGACCCAATCTTTAGAAACTGAGTGGCTGGAAGTGACATTACTGAAATGAGGAAGGCTGGGGTAGAGGCACAGGCCTGAGGAGTAGAAACAAGAATTCAGTTTGGATATGTTTTGTTTTAGAAGCCTTAGAGATGTCCAACTGGATATGTCAACCAAGTAGTTGGATTTATAAGTCTAGAGCTCAGAGAAGACATAAATTCAGGAGGCATTAGCCCATAGAATATTTTTAAAGCCACTGAATGAATGAGGTTTTAGAGAGAGAATGTATAGAGAAGAAGGCCCAGAAGAATCCACATGGGACATCAAAAATGCTAGTTTCAAAGAAGTAGATGTGGTGTGACATCATTTTGTTTAAAATTTTAAAAATTATAATTATATGTTAGTATATACGCAGAAAAAATCTGCATGAATATTCACCTGATTGTTAGTGGTGATTATCTCTGGATGGTTGGTTGGCAGGGCTCCCATTTTCTCTACTATATGTTGCTGTCACATTTGAATTTTTATAAAGAGCGTTTTTATTCATTTCGTCTGAGAGAAAAATAATAAAGAGAATTGTTTTAAATGATAGCACCCATTATTGGTGAGGATGCTGTAAAGTGGGCATGTGTCCTCTTTGGAGGAAGGGTAAATTGGTACAACTTTCTGGAATGAAACTTGAATGGATTTCATTTGAACGAAATTACACGTCAAGGGTCTTAAAATGTTCGGATCTTTCCAGGTAGTTTTCTTACAGAAATCATCAGAGGTGGGTGTTAGGAACTGTGGAAAGGGTTTGATAGTTTTAAGATAGTGATTTGGCCATGGGCCCATGAGCCCCATAAATCCCCAGATTTGGCTGGGGCTAGCTGCCCCTTATCCCTGTAAGACCCCTGAGGAAGCTGTGTACACAAGGAACGAGGAACACATGGACCCTACATCACCACTTGGTCACTATCCACTCGTCCCTGCACCTCCCCCTGCAGATCTCCAGGGAGCCTGGCTCTTAGCCCACGGCCCCAGGGAAGTTCCCTTCTCCCAGGTCCAGCTTCTGGATGAAGAAGAAAGGGACACCTGAGATGGAGAGTTGGTTGAGTCCACTCTGAGAAGACTGGATTTCCCTGCATGGTTAAGAGGAAAACAGCAGAAAGAGGGGCTACACTCAGAGGCACCAACTTTTTTTTTTTAAAGATTGGCACCTGAGCTAACAACTGTTGCCAATCTTCTTTTTCTTTTTTTTCTGATTTTTCTCCCCAAATCCCCCCAGTACATAGTTGTGTATTCTATTTGTGAGTGCCTCTGGTTATGCTATGTGGGATGCCACCTCAGCATGGCCTGATGAGTGGTGCCATGTCTGCACCCAGGATCCAAGCGAGCGAAACCCTGGGCCACCAAAGCAGAGTGCACGAACTTAACCACTCACCCACGGGGCCGGCCCCATGAGGCATCAACTTTTAACGGCAGGTTTTGTACCATGGAAGTTCACCCTCCACCCCAACCACCAAAAAAACCCTTATTATTAGACTGTAGCAGAGGCAGAATCACCCTGACAAATATACTTTAAGCTCCAGGGCCCTCACCTGTCCAGGCCTCCTCCAGGTCCCTGAACCTAGGTTTGTGTTCATATGTTTTATTTTTCTTTTCTTAAAGAAAGTCTCTAAAATTGCATAAGCATCAGGTCTCTGCAGACTGGGCATGATCCTCCTTTCAGAAATTTGAGCTGGGAAATAGGGAAATAGGGAAATAAGCAAACGGTTAGTAGCAGGCACTGCAGCTTTCTGAAAGGAGGCAGTGAGAGGCCCTGAGGAGAGCAGGAGCAGTGGGTAAGCTGAAGATTTGTCTAAACTGGAATGACGAGACACCCTTGGGTGGGGAGGGCTAAAATGAAGGCCAAAATGCCACCCGGGGCTGTGCTGAGCAGTAAATGAGTACATGAGATGATGCGTATAAAGGTCTGAGCGTGTGCTGGGCATAGTCAATGCTTGCCAAACTTTATCATTATTATTATCATTGCTGATGTGACCATGAAGACCTGCAAATTCCATTTGCTGAGGTCCCTGGAGTGGCCGTGGGTCCCGTTTCAGCCACTCTAAGGCCCAAAGGTCCAGGGCCAGTGTGTGATGAGGCTGACACCTGAACCTAGAGCATGGATTTTCTGATCTTCTACTGCTTTCTCTGAGCATTTAAGACAGCTTGGCCGTAGATGGAAAAGTTGGCTTATCAGTTCCAGTTAAAAGTGGTGAATAGTTTTGTCTGCGCCCTAATTAATTTTCCAGGAAACGGGGGTTGAGGTAGGTGAAGGGAGAGGTGCATGTTCTCTGATGATGGATTCAAGGTGATTTGGAAGAGGATGTCTCTCTGATGCAGACACTTCCCATGGAACTCATACTTGGAGTCTTGTGGCAGGGTGGGGGGCATAGGAAGAAAGAGGAGAATGGAGAGGGGACACTGGGTTCTGCTGACCCCTAGCCAAGCAGTTTGGACAGTCATCCCTGTGGAGTCTTTTTGCTTGGCTTCCATGTACTCGTCAAGGTACCTTCCTCTCTTTCTTAAGTTTGTTTACCAGGTAAGTACCCCCCTCCTGTTGGTCCTTTTAGCAATTCTATTTCTCATCGCAAATAATTCAGTTGGCTTTCAGCAGTTTGTGAGAGTGTGGGCAGCATGAATGAATTCCACTGGGCCTGGCTCTGCTCCGGATAGAAGTCCGAAGCTGCAGAACTGAGTGTACTCCCCAAGGTTGGGGGTGGAAGCTGCAGGAATTGCCCCCCACCCACACCCATGGCAGGGAGGTCATCAGGCAGAATGCTCATTGACACCCATGAGAATCAGGTCTGTCCCCAGGAAAGCTTTTCCATCTGGTCTTTCAAAGATGGCAGCTTGAGAGCCCAGGAAAGGGAGCCTGGAAGTCAGGGCACCCAATTTGTTTATAAACCTGAGAAACCACTCTGTTTGCTACCCCACACTGGCTGCCTGTGTGTTTACCACCATATTCCTCAAGCTCTTTTTATCCCCTTTGCAAGCGAGAAAGAAAGGTGTCCCGCAGAACTGCCCAGGCACACACGAGCCTGGGAGGGAGGTCCAACATCACCGGGAGTCCTTGTGCTGCCCTTTCAGACCCTCGCCTACGCTAACGTCTCAAGAGGAAACAGGCCTCTCCATCTGCAGTGGAGTCTCACCTTTAATTAAACTTTCCTTCATTCGTGCCTTGTCCCTAGGCTGCATGCTGCTGGGAACCAGCATCACAGTAACCCAGACTTAGGCCAGAGCCTCTTAGAAGAACACCCAGAGGCATCACCGAGAAAAAAATAGATTTTCCTGACTATTAAGTCCAGTGCTCCACTCAGGAAGCCAACAAGAGGACTCCCAAAGGAAGCCTGAGCTGCCTACGCAGAGAACAGATGCTTTTAGTAAATGCCCCCACACAAACACACACACACACTTGAAAGAATTGGGGTTACGTAATCACCCATTTAAATTCATCTCATTTCCAATGGAAGTCATCAGGATGAGGATGAGAAAAGCAAGAGCTTCCAACCATTCACAGGAAGAAATGCTAACTTGATCCCAGGCACTGCGGGGAGATGAGATGAGATCAGCTTTCAGCAGACACTGCCGGTGCCCCGTCCATTGTGCTGCTGGAGGTCACTTACAGTTCCTGTACCTGCCCGCGGCTTCCTACCATAAACCCCTGCATCTCTCTGACTCAGGGCCTCCTCTGGCTGTAGGAGCAAGGGGCATGTGAACAGAACGGTCTCGAAGAGCTGTGGAGTTGATGCCCTGGGAGGGGATCCAGTGAGGGGCGGGACCTGGTGGGTAAATACCCCAGCTTCCTCACCTCTTATTCTACTTAGTCTCTCAGAGGATCCCCAGCAAGAAGGAGCCCCAGTTGCCCATCCTGACCGCCTGCTCATTAATTCACCCTGTATTGGCATTCATTCTTTTCTGACTAACTGCTCCACTCCCTCATCAGGCTGTTTGGAATCACTTTTCAATTACATTACTTGCACTAAATCCTAGTCTCAGCATCTGCCTTTTGAGGAACTCAAACTAAGACTCTATTTTTCTCTTAACCTCAGTAATGAGAAGATTTCCAAGTTAGCTTTACTAAAAGTGAGCATCTCAAACTCAAATATCTACAGGCCAACGCCAATGAGTGGAGAAGCCAGTGGACCCTGCAGGGTCCTGGAGAGCCCATGTCCTCTCTTGGAGGTAGTGCTACTCTACTCAAGAGATTTTTGTCCTGCAAGAAGGTGGGTCCAGTATCGCTAGATCTTCCAATTTTTAAAGAGAGGCTGAAATTCTGCATTTTTATATGGGCTTTCCCAATTTTTAAATGTTGGAATCAATTCAAAAGTTTAAAACAGTATGAAGCCAAGAGAAGCCTGTTTGTGGACTAGAGCCCACCCACAGTCCCCCAGTTTGTAATCTCTCGTTCCACTGGATTTGTCAATCAGGCACCCACTGGTGACCTTTTTCAGGGCAGCTTCAGTTGAATGTTGAGGGCAGAAGGCATATTTTGGAGAGTTGAGAAAAGAATTAGAGGTGAGAAAATAGAGAAAACCAGTGTTGCTGGTTCTTTCCAGAACACAGAGACAGCGGTAGATCTTGAGGTCAAAGTGTTTTACTTTTTCAGTTTTGGGCAGTTGAGAATATTTGTGTACAGAGAGGAAAGATCCAATAGTGAAGAAGAGGTTGAAGATAGAAAAGTGGGGTAGACAATTGAGTAAAGTCCTTCAAATGAAGGCAAGAATGGATTTAAGAGTGCCAGCTGTGGGGTTGGCTTTCAACAGCAGGAAAGCCCAGCATTCTGAGATGGGGGTGTGTGTGGGGGCGGGGGGGGGGTGTGATACTTGACACCCTAGAGCAAAGACATTCTGAAGTACCCAAGGCTCAGTGACTCACTCCTTTACAAATAACATTTATTAGGTATTTTTATTATTTTCGTTATCTAGTTACAAAATCGATAACATGCTTATTATGGAAATGTTGGAAAATGCAGAAAAGCATAAAAAAGCCAAAAAAAACTTCCTGCCGTCCCACAACCCAGAGATAACTATTATTAATATTTTGCATCTATACCTTGTATATCAGTTCCTTCAAACTGGAATTATACTGTACATACGGTTCTGTAATCTGATGTTTTTTGCTTTGTAACATAGCATGAACATGTTCCCATGCCATTAGATATTCTTTTGAGATATGATTACTTATAGTCATGTTGTGTTTTCCATAAATGCCAGCACCGGCATATATTCCCTCTCACACACTCATCCTACAATGTGACATTGACATGCCTCCATCAAGAGGTGGAGTCTTTGTTTCCTCCCTTTGAACTTTTTGTAACTTCCACAATAAATAGAATGTGACATAGGTGATGCTGTGTGACTTCCATGGCTAGATCGTAAAAGGCAGTATGGCTTCTGCCTGGCTCACTTTCTTTCTTTTCAACCTTGGAATCAAGCCACCATATTATGAGGAAGTTCAAGCTACACGGAAAGGCAACATGTGACTGTTCCAGCTGCCATACCCAGTTGGGCCTCTGGCTGGTTATCAACGTCTGCCAATATGTGAGCAAACAAGCCTTCAGGTGATTCCAGCCTTTAAGTTCTCCGGCTGAAGCCCGAGACATCGCGGAGCAGAGACAAGCCATCTCTACTCTGTCCTACCTGAATTCCTGACCACAGAAACCATGGGAGATAATAAATGATATTGGATAACTAAAACAGTATTACATTGCATGAGCATATAATTCGTCTTTCTTGGGCTTTAGCTTGTCTCCAATTCTTTTTTATTATAAGTAACACTGAAGTGAGGCTCCATGTAGCTGATTCTTTGCCTAATTAATCATCTATTTCCTAAGACTGACTTTACAGAAGTGCAGTAACTTTGACCTGGTTACTACGTAAGGCTATGATCATTTTAACAGCTTTGGAAACACATTGCTAAGTTGCTTCCTAGAATGACTGAGTCAGTTTACTTCCCCATCAGTAGTGTATGAGAGCGTGTGAAAGCATCAATGAGTTATTCTTAGTCACCATCCTCCGGCAACTTCACATTTCTTTTCCTCAAACTGCCATCCCCATCTCTGTTGGTCACTTTTTGAGGTATATAATTCTGGAGTTCAGCAACAAATTAGGGGATACCATGTTGAGAGTTGCTCAAGGCAGGGAGTAGATGGGAACAGCTGGTGGTGGGGCCATGGGCCCAGCAGTTTTGCTCAAAACAGGGGGTCCGGCGAGGGCTACTGAGGTTGATCACACCACAAACCAGAGCCTCCTCCTGCCCTGATTGTATGGAGCCTAGCCCAGCAATAAATATGCCTTCCCCTGTCCTGCTCCTAAATGAGCTGGTAATAGAGGCAGGAATATCCTTTATTTTGTTGTTGTTGAGATGAAATTCACATAACACAAAATCAACCATTTTAAAGGGATAAATTCGGTGGCACTTAGTAAAATTCACAATGTTGTGCAATAACTAGCTCTATCAAGTTCCAAAAGATTTTCATTGCCCTAAAAGGAAACCCCATTCCAATTAAGCAATTTTCCTCATGCCCCTACCCCCAACCCCTGGAAACCAGCGATCTGTTTTCTGTCTCTATGGATTTTTCTATTCTGAGTATTCCATATAAATGGAATCGTGCAGCATGTGACCTATGGTCTGACTTCTTTCACTTAGCACGATGTGTCTGAGGTCTGTCCACACTGTAGAATATATCAGTACTTCATTCCTTTTTATAGCTGAATAACATTCCATTGTACGGCTATACCACAATTTGTTTATCCATTGATGGACATTTGGGTTGTTTCTTTCTTGTTCTTTTTACCAAGATATGTGTGTTGGAATTTATCCCATGAATATAGTCATTCCTTGTCACTTCTCTAGCTGAATTCTTCACAGGTTCTTCGACCCATTATTGAGGAATATTCATCACTCTATAACTCACCTCTAAAAACCACTCGATTCCTTATTGAAGCCCTCCTTTAACCTGACTTGGGATCAATTTCTCCCATTTACTGTCAAACCAAAACAAAAACCTTTCCACAGAGTCTATCAGGGAACTCAAATAATTTTTTTTAAGGAATAATGCTTAAAAGAAGATATTTAGGGGCTGGCCCCGTGGCCGAGTGGTTAAGTCCGCGCGCTCTGCTGCAGGTGGCCCAGTGTTTCGTTGGTTCGAATCCTGGGCGCGGACATGGCACTGCTCATCTAACCACGCTGAGGCAGCGTCCCACATGCCACAACGAAGAATATACAACTATGTACTGGGGGGGCTTTGGAGAGAAAAAGGAAAAAAAATAAAATCTTTAAAAAAAAAAAGATATTTAAATGAAGTGGAAGCAAGCCATAGTGTTCCAGCAGGCATTTCTGATTTAGCTGGAGAAGTTGGGCCAAATAAATGGTTACCGGACTCTCCTTTGTCCTTCCACATGATTTGACAAATTAAGCACTCAACTAAAAAGAGAAAAGAAACCAGTCATTTGAGTGTTAGAGCAAAGATGCCACAGAAGGAGTCAGTGGCACTAACTGTCTCTACTCAGTCTGTTTTCCCACCACAACCTCAATGCAGGACTCTCATTGTGATGTGTGATGGACGTGGTGCACAGAGGATGTGACTTTGATTACCCCTTTTGTATAGAAGTAAACTGTTTCTGCCCCATTCTTCATGCTCAGTTGTTGGATCCGTTTGGGAACTCAAGGGGCCCACGGCTGACTGTACAGAGTTCATTGACCTCCCCACCTTCCAAATACGCTGGACCTAGGCCCTATGCAAAGGAATGTGTCTGGGCTTGGGGCCAAAGATGGCCACTTCGGCCCTGACTCTAAGGCACAAGTTACAAAGAATATGTCCTGCGTCATGTTCCTTGTCTGGGCTGGCCACTCCTACGGGCACCTGACTGGACTTTAGAAACATCCCATCTGTGGGAACAAAAAAGATAGAAGCACCCCATCCATGGGAACAAGAAGAAATAACTCAAAGTATCCAAATGTCTAAAACCCTGAGTCAGAACCCAGAGAAACCTTAGGATAAAAGACAGTGACAGGCATAGAACAATTGGGAGTCTCACTGAGGAGAGGACGCTCTGCCTCAGACCCAGACAATCAGCACTCCCACCCACTGTACAAACTATTGGGACTTCCCCAGCTGATTGTGGTGTGGATGTTGTAAGTATTGATTTGTTGTTCCTCTTTATCCCTGCTGCTCGTTCTGTTTCCCTTTATCAATAAACTCTGATTGCTGAAACAACCAAGTAGCTTTGGCAGTACCTGTCATTGCTTGCCCTTTGCGACTGCGGACAACACTGACATATCAGAATTAAGGGCTTTTGGCCCATTCGTTTATTCCCTCAGAAGATCTACTCTAACAGAGAGCTAAACTGGGCTCCACTTAGAAAAAGTTCACTAAAGCTTAAGCATGAGAACATTTTTATGGCCAATCTTACTGACTAGTTCTAGGTTTTATTGTGAATTGTTGAACATCTTGATCTACTGAACAATTTAAACCAAATCTATCTAAACAATATGACTCCTACTTCTTCTCCAAAGTAAATACTGAGGAAGATGCTGTAAGATTTGTTCAATGTTTTCTGGTCCCAGAGGTCAAGTAGAGTATTTTGATGTAGATAAGGGTTTTCAGGTGCTGATCAAAGATACAGAGATCAGAAGATAAGATGCCTGAGGACATATACCTCCCCTGGATGAGCATCTCTCAAATGGCAATAAAAATCAGAAAGTTTCATAAGTAAGCATCTTCTGTCATCCCCTGCTGTTTGGGATATAGGCTATTATAGGGATACAGATACTTTGAAAGGGAAGATATTTCACAGTAATAAATAAATAGAAGTATATGTTAGTAGTCCAGACTATTTTAGTCACATGTGCCAGAAGCACAGCACAAATTAACTTAGGCATGAAAAGACTATTTATTGGTTCATTAAACTAAAGATTCACGGTTATAACGCTCTTCAGTCACAGCTGAATCTAGGAGTTCAAACTAGGTCATCCATTCTGCCTTCCTCAGTGTTGTCTTCACTGTTAGGCAGTGGCTGGGGTGAGGTCACCTCCACCTGAGCCAAACCTGGAGTGGGGTAGTTCACCAGAATAAAAGCCAGAATTTCAGGATAGACAAGAACAGATGATTCTACCACAAGAAGTCATGAAAGTGACCTTCGTGAATCTTGCCTTGAGATTCCGCATTGCCTGATTTCATAATACTTCTTGAGCATCTACAATGGGCCAAGCATTGCGCTAAGTGCTAGGAATACACTGATGAGCAAAATAGACTTTCTCTCTGCCCTTATGCGGTTTTCATTTTCAGGTCAATATACTTTTTTACAACTCCAGTCAGAGTAGTCCCTGTCTTTTCATGAATCACCATACAACAGCTGATGGGAGGAGTGTCACAGGCCAGAGCAGGAGATGAAGATTGGATGCATAAGATTTATGGAGGGAATGTTCTTAGGAGAAAGGTGAGGGAAGGAAACAGGATGAAGAAGGAGGAAGAGCTAAGCAAGAAAGGGGTCTCAGCTGGAGTTAGCTTCAGCCTGATCCCATGGGCAGCTCTGAAGCTTGAATTGAACCACAGAGTTGGCCCCGGATTGAGGCAAGGGGGCCAGTCTTTTATATCCCCTTGTTGGTCACTCACTGGCTGTGGGCTGTCCTGGGTGGATTGGGGATATAATATTCCGGGCCAGATGGCTCCTGTTCTGCCAGAGCAACTCTCTGAAGAGGACAGCTGTAAGTTAATAGCCACCAACACTCCCAGCTGCTGGGGTTGGGTCAGCTGGCCTGGTGAAGGCATCTGGGTGGAACACCGACAGTGTCCACTACAGAGAGGACTGTTGATTACATTTTCCATTGGGCAATGCATAATGCCTATCTCTGTACTGGATGGTAGCTTTTATTCAGTTAGTTACGCAATTATTCAATTAGTTAAGTGATATGACCAAAGAGCGAATAATAGTAATAATAATAAGGGGAGATGAATTAAAACTCTCGTTAAGCCTTTCTTAGGACCTTGAGGATTCTTTTAGGGAAAATAATAGTAGTAATAAAATTAAGACCATATTGTAAGCTGAGCCTTTCTCAATAATGCCCAGGGTATTGAGAAAATTTAAGGGAATGAGGTTGAATACTGTAAATTGTTCTTGGCAGCTGGAGAGTGTCACACCTACCAGGAAATCTTTGCTTCCTAAAAATAGAAGCACTGTCTGAACAAGTCAGGACAATTACAGCCATAAATCACTTGTAACCGAAAACTTGTAACAGAACAAAATGGGAGTTGAAAACTCCAAATCCAATTTGTCAGTAATGGACAAAAGATGAGGTCTATTGGGACATCCACCGCAGATAAACAATGAACACTATTGGTCAAAGTCTTATGCTTTCTTCGATTTAAAATGACTTTGCTCATTAGGAATTGCAGTTTCATTGACTGCAAAGTCTTTACAGCATTATGGGGATGTAGAACCATCAACTACCTCCTTAGAAAGAGAACTCAAAGCCTTAGGAGGCAACAGTTACTGGTCACATCGTGGTCAGGGCTGGGGATTGGAAGCCTGTATCTGCTGTGAGAAATGGTCCAGCTAGATTTTTTGTGTTGAGTAACTGAAATGAACACACATCGCACTCCCCCTACACACACAGAGCTTACTTTCCATGTTAACATGACTTTACTATTTCATCATATTCATTAGCATAACTTTGCCATGCCAGAAGACTCTGCCCAGGAAAGTAGCTTGAAGGTTCATTGCATGAAGCTTCCGAAAGACACGTCAATGCTTATTATAAGAAGCATCAACAGACAGCTTATTTCCTAAGATTCTTTGAATTCTCTATCTCAAAATCCTCACCTTACTGTCTCTACCAATTTTAAGCCATTATGTCATGATCTTTACCAATCCTAATCAAGCATCTCACTGAAAGATCCACTTTAAATAAAACTAATTCTCAACAAAATCCAGCTTTGCCTTTGCCCCTTGAAGACAGAGCCAAAGCTCTGTTGTGGTGGTGTTCTCCCCTACCACAGTGGGTAATCAACTTAGCATTGTCTTATCAATAGGTAGTGTTGGTGATATTTGGGGACCTTGTATTTGATAGTGTTTAATAGCTGCAGCTTTTCTCTGGTATATATTTTAGTTCTTGCTTCTTTCCCATCCTCAATCGCTTACTCCAGGGCCATTTCTTGAGTCCCTGCCCTTAACATCATGTTGTTTTCCATTCTACTCTAAGCTCCCTCAAATAAAACAACAGGGATCTAAGTAAATTTTAAGAATTGGTAGAAAAATTATATAAGTGAAACTTTATGCAACTAACATTAAAGTTTTGAAATATATCAAACAAAAGTGATAGACATACAAGGATAAATGGACAAATCCATAATCTTTATGACAATATTTAAAATAGAAAATGACAGAGTAGCTACAAATTAATAAGAATATAGAATATTTGAATAACAATTAACAGTATACATTAAATGTTATGTCCTCAAAACAAATAATATGTTCCCTCTCCTTGATTCACTTTTTACACTTAGCCTCCATGACTCCATCCTCTCAGTTTTCCTTCCACTTCAGTGGTGCCTCTTTCTCAGTCCTTTGCTTGTTTCTCTCATTCTCTGAGACTTAATATGTGTGTGTCCCTCAGTTTAGTCCTTGAACTCTTCTCCCTTCTAGCTACACTCACTCCCTTGGTGACTTCATCTAGTCTTTTGGCTATAAATACCAACTACCTACTGACAACTCCTAAATTTATATCTCTATTCCAGACCTCTCTTCTGAACCCAATTTCATGGATCCAATTGTCTACTCAACACATCTCAAATTTAGCATTTCGGAAAATGAATTCCAGATCTTCACCCCCTGACCTGATCCATCTACAGTCTTCCCCATCTCAGTGGATGGCAACTCTAGAAAGTCACTCAAGCCCAAACCTTGGCATGATCCTGGACTCCTCTCTTTGATTCTCCATCACTAATTTGTCAGGAAATCCAGCTGGCTCTACCTTCAAAATATATCCCAAATCCAATCACTCATCTCCACCTCTAATGCTGCCACTCTGATCCAAGCCACCATCATCTCCTACCTGAACAATGGCAATAGACTCCTAGCCATCTCCTTGCCTCTACTCTTGTCCCCTTACAGTCAATGCTATACAAAGTCATCAGAAAGCGTTTAAAATCTAAGTGAGATCATGACACTCCTCATTATCCTAGAGAATGTTCCATGTGCACTTGAAAGAATGTGTATTCTTCTGGGTTTGGGTGGAATGTTCTGTTTATATCTATTAACTCCATCTGGTCTAATGTGACATTTAAGGTCAATGTTTCCTTATTGATTTTCTATCTGGATGATGGACAGTGAGTACTTCATTACTGATCTGAGATACAGTGTGCCCCACAGTAGGCAGTTAGGCAAAGAGCCCAAGCCTGGAGACCTAACTTTTTCATGCTGGCTGTGAGCAAATGTCCATCTCTGTGTAAGTTGGTTATGTGGTTCGTGTGTCTCTAAGAGCAGTTGTGACCACAGGCCTTGAATATCTGATGCTCATTGTGTTCTCTTTCATTTTACTTTACTGAATATAATTGGCTTTTTTTTTTTTTGAGGAAGATTAGCCCTGAGCTAACATCTGCTGCCAATCCTCCTCTTTTTGCTGAGGAAGACTGGCCCTGAGCTAACATCCATGCCCATCTCCCTCCACATTATATGTGGGACGCCTACCACAGCATGGCTTGACAAGTGGTGCCATGTCTGCACCCAGAATCCAAACTGGTGAACCCCAGGCCAGCAAAGCGGAAGCGCACTTAACTGCTGTGCCATCTGGCCTGACCCTGAATATACTTTTTATTTTATTTACTTATTTTTTAAATTATTTTATTGAGGTCATATTGGCTTATAACATTGTGTTAATTTCAGTTGTACATTATTATATTTCAGTTCTGTATAGTCTGCATTGTGTTTACCACCAATAGTCTAGTTTATATCCATCACCATACCTATGTGCTGCTTTACCCCTTTCATCCTCCCCCAACCCTTTTCCCCTGGGGTAACCACCAACCTGTTCTCCTAATCTATGTGTTTGTTTGTTTATGTTCCACATATGAGTTAAATCATATGGTATTTGTCTTTCTCTGTCTGACATTTCACTTAGCATAATACCCTCCAGATGCATCCATGTTGTCGCAAATGGCACAATTTTGTCTTTTTTGTGGCTGAGTAGTATTCCATTCTACATATATATATACACCACATCTTCTTTATCCATTCATCCATTGGTTGGCACTTGGGTTGCTTTCATGTCTTTCCTATTGTGAATAGTGCTGTGATGAACATAGGGGTGCAGATATCTATTTGAATTGCCGATTTCAAGTTCTTTAGATAACTACTCAGTAGTGGAAGAGCTGGATCATATTGTACTTCTATTTTTAATTTTCTGAGAAATCTCCATACTGTTTTCCATAGTGACTGCACCAGTTTGCATTCCCACCAGCATTGTATGAGAGTTCCCTTTTCTCCACATCTTCTCCAACACTTGTTATTTCTTGTCTTGTTAATTATAGCCATTCTGATGGGTGTATCTCATTGTAGTTTTGATTTGCATTTCCCTAATAATTAGTGATGTTGAATTTCTTTTCATTTGCTTATTGGCCATCTGTATGTCTGTTCATATCCTCTGCCAATTTTTGGTTGGGTTGTTCATTTTTTTGTTGTTGAGTTGTGTGAGTTCTTTATATATTTTGGAAATTAATCTCTTGTCAGATATATGATTTGCAAACATTTTCTCGCAGGTGGTGGGTTGTCTTTTCATTTTGTCCATGGCTTCCTTTTCTGTGCAGAAGCTTTATAGTCTCATGTAGTCTCAGTTGTTTATTTTTTCTTTGGTTTCCCTTGCCAGAGTTGACACGGTATTTGAAAAGATACTGCTGTGACCGATATCAAAGAGCATGCTGCCTATGTTTTCTTCTAGGAGTTTTATGGTTTCAGGTCTTATATTCAAGTCTTTAATACATCTTGAGTTAATTTTTGTGTATGGTGCAAGATAATGGTCTACTTTCATTCTTTTGTAAGTGGCTGCCCAGTTTTCCCAACACCACTTATTGAAGGGACTTTCCTTTCTCTATTGTATGTTGTTGGTTCCTTTGTCAAAGATTAGCTGTCCGTAGATATGTGGTTTTATTTCTGGGCTCTCACTTCTGTTCCATTGATCTGTGTGTCTGTTTTTCAGCCAGTACCATACTGTTTTGATTACTGTAGCTTCATAGTATATTTTAAATTCAGAGAATGTGATACCTCCAACTTTGTTGTTTTTTCTCAGGATTGCTTTGGCTATTCAGGATCTTCTGTTGTTCCATATAAGATTTAGGATTCTTTGTTCTATTTCCATGAAGAACGTCATTGAAGTTCTGATTGGGATTGCATTGAATCTGGGATTGTGGACTAAAGAATTTGGCTTTTCCCAAAGAGATGGTCTGGCTTTTGCCTTCAGTTTCTAGAAAATAATATATGTCACACTTAATAGGAGGATCTTTGTTCAGAGTAGAGGCTGGCCATACCCAAAAGTCTTAGGGTGGGGGCTGGCCATGCCAGAAAGACCAACCATGTGACTTAGGATTGAAGTTTGGGTCACACAGTATCAATCGGCCTGGGGACTGAGTTAAACCACATAAGCAATTAATCAATCAATCATGCCTAGGTAACAGAACACCAGTAAAAACTTTGAACACTGAATCTTGGCTAATCTTCCCTGGTTGATGCCGCTCAATGCTTATTGTCACACAGCAATGCTGGGAGAGTAGTGTGTCCTGACTCCCTGGGGAGAGGATGATAGAAGCTCACGTTTGTAACCCTCCAGGGCTCTGCCTTATGCTTCTCTCTCTCTCTTTTTTTGGGGGGGTGGGGGGCTCATATTAATCTGTGTCCTTTCCCTGTAGTTAACTATAACCATAAGTATAACTGCTTTCAGTGAGTTCTGTGAGTGCTTCTGTTACAGGCTCTTAACATCAGCCCTGATATCAGTTCCCCACATTGAACCCAGCATATGTGGGGTTAGAACTAAAACCCACCACCCCCTTTCCTGCTTCTCTAGCTCCACTCACATGTAAATAGCTGTTTCTTTAAACTTGGACTCCTTGAGCTTTACAACTAAATGGGAGTTACAAATTGTTAACAGCCCAGGTGGCCTGGAGTTGGAGGCACACTAAAGTTTAGCTAATCATGTGTCCTTGAAGTTTGCCAGGAAAGCCGCTGTCTCAAGAATATCAAGGAGCGGAGGCTTCCCAGACCTCAACTCCTCGACTCCCGGCGCTCGAACCCGCCTCAAACAAGAAGACAAGACAATGGAGAAGGACGCCATCCTCCTATCTCACCCTGCTCCCCCTCCCTTGCTGCAAGCAGCCTCTCAAGGCCAAACGCAGGCTGTTGGAAAAGCACCAAGCTGCACAAGCTGCATGCGCCCCCTCCCCTCCCCAAAACCCCAAATAAAAATCCCTACCCATTCCTGATCGGGGAGCTAGCAATTTTTGAGGCATGAGCCCTTGCTTTGCTCCCTGTGCCTGGCGTAGTAAAAACCTTTCCTCTTCACTCAAGACTCTGTTCTCGTTATTTGGATTGGCATCGGGTTCAGAGACCAAACTTTGGGTTACACTTCCAGTGAATTATGAAGCCTGAAGGTGATTTGGAGATCCCCTGAGCTTGCAGGTGGTGTCAGAAGTGGTCTGGTGTGGAGACTGTCTCCTCTAACCTTGTAGTTGGCCATAAACTCCTACCAAGGATGAAACCCTGGAAGTAGAATTTCTGGGCCAGATATGTGCTTTTGCATGTATGGTAAAAATTAACAAAATGCCCTCCATAGAAATTGCCCCAAATTATGTTCCCACCAAGAACAGAGCTGAGACTTTTACAAGAGGATGGGGTAAAAAATTATAATCACTTCCCCACCCTGAATTGTGGGAGAATAAAAAGCTATTTGTGGGGAGGTACCCCTGGTAGCCACCAGGGGGTTTAAAGGCAAGGATTCTGGGGGAATATTCCCAGAAGTGATTGAGGCGGGAGCCATATACAGAGTTTGAGGACATGGAGAGGAGTGGTGGCTGCATCAAGGCCAAAGAGGAACAGAACATGACAAAGCAATGGGGCAGTAGAGTGGCCCTCTTCAGAACACGTTCATGCTCCTGGGTGGTACCAAGGGATTTCTGAGAGCAGATAAGATTCCAGACCCTCAACTTCCTTATGTACTCCTCCTTGCTAATATGAATCTGACAAGAAACTTGCTCTCTTCCATTTCTCCTTCTCCCATTGTACCAAGAAAAGGCTCGCTTCTCCCACATCCCAAAGCTTTCAAAGGGAATTGCCCTAGCACACAGGCACCTCTGAGGCATCCCAAAACTGGACAAGGAAAGAATGTATTTCCTGGGGGAGACTGTGGCCCCACCGGTGCTGTACAGTGGTGTGATTATAAAGGAGCAGGTATAGCATATTGATTTGAATTTAAAAACACAACCAGACTTCTTCTGAGAAAAAGTAAGCCTAGTTTGGTGGATGGGTTTGACCACGAGGCCTGGCATTGCTAATTAGATTGTATGGCAGACATTTCCATAAATTGAATAAGCTCAATCTGCAGCTACAATGTTTTGACAAAAAATACATATATAAGGCTCATGTATAACATGTTATATTACTGGAGATTCTATCCTTTGCAGTTATTTAATCTTAAGAGGAAAAAAAGTAGAAGTTAACTTAAAAATGTGTCAAGGGTATATAGTTTTACAATATTCTTTAAGTGAAGAGCTTGAAGAAAACTGCAGTAGAAGTCTGGGGAGCTGGGTACCCTTAAAGAAAACTAGAGATTTATATGATCTCTGCAGGGAAGGGGGTGGATGCTGGGCTTGATGGCTTGATTTATCTTCATGGGCGATGGTGGAACCAGAAACCTTGAACTCCACAGCTACTGGGGATGAAAGGAGGGAAGGTAAATGGCAGACGTGAAGAATCATCATGTTATTTCTTTGAAATCTCACTTGTCTCTCGAGCATGGCCTTTTTCTATCTTTCCTTTTCTTTCTCTTTGTTTCCCTACCCACCACCCTTTTCCTTCTCTGTTGTTTCTCTCTAAACACTATCCTCCCCTTTCAAGTTTCCCTGTCTTCATCCCTGCAACTGAATTAGCATCAATCCTGAACGAATGAATATGTTCTACTATGAATTCATGTTTTTGTGTTTCGGCTTCCTAATTCTTACTCCTGAAAACTGTGTGAGATGTATTTTATATCTCTCTCTTTCAAGAAGTGTAATTCGGCTACCATTTACTTCTGAAAGATGCTTGCTTGCTTTATTCCCTGTGGATCAGAAGGTATTGATAAGACAGAAGAGAGCTTCCAGCCCTTGTCTTCAGCGTATCAAACCGTACACTTTTCCCTCGAGGACAATGCTTTCTATTCTCTTAGAAATCTATGAACACAGTGGTTCCTGGGGAGCTCCTCCTGAGTGCACAGCAAGCTTCTGGCCTCCCATCCTTCTTTCCACACACCCTCCTTCTTTTCCCTACCTTAGCTGTGGATGTCACCTGGGACTTTGTATTTTATTCCTGATTCTTGCACTTCCTGATTTCTCCCCTCACAGTTTCTGCTGTCTATTCATCACCTTCTGAGGCTCTTACTGCTGTGGTCTCCCCCAGTATGCCTGCTCCCACAGACCACGCAGTTGGCCTAGAGGGTCAGGGAAGTTCCTGAACCTTGGGGGCAGTTCCCTTCTCCTTGGCAGAGCTGTTCAATGAGTTGTTCATTCTCTGAAAAGTCAAGGAGCCCCATTCAGTCATGTATCCAAAAGCTTACTATGAAAATTATTGCAGAATGTCATTGTCTATAGTTGTTTTGTTTTGTTTTTTTTTTTTTGAGGAAGACTAGCCCTGAGCTAACTACTGCCAGTCCTCCTCTTTTTGCTGAGGAAGACTGGCCCTGAGCTAACATCCATGCCCATCTTCCTCTACTTTATATGTGGGATGCCTACCACAGCATGGCGTTTGCCGAGTGGTGCCATGTCCGCACCCAGGATCGGAACCGGCGAACCCTGGGCAGCTGAGAAGCGGAACGTGCGAATTTAACTACTGCACCACTGGGCCAGCCCCTCTAGTTGTCTTATACCTTGAACAATCTATTGCATGGACCTAACCAGGTTGGAAGCTGGTTTTCATCTCAGCTCTGCAAACACCTGTGAGATTCTGGGCCAGTTGCTTAATTTCACTGGGCCCCAGCTGGAAAGATAACTTCTAAGGGCAATTCCAGCTCCAAAATTTATGGTTTCATCAAGTCGCTTGGTTAGTTGGCATCACAAAAAATAAACAGCATCTTGCCAACGAGCCCCTGTCAGCGTGACTCCTCGTCTCTATAGTTCCTGAACGGAGCCCAGCATTGACACATGGTAGGCAGTCAATAATGTTTGATGTTTGAATGAATGAATAAGTGAATACAAGGCAGATTTTTTTTTTTTTTTGAGGAAGATTAGCCCTGAGTTAACTACTGCCAATCATCCTCTTTTTGCTGAGGAAGACTGGTCCTGAGCTAACATCCGTGCCCATCTTCCTCTACTTTATACAGTGGGATGCCTACCACAGGATGGCTTTTTGCCAAGTGGTGCCATGTCTGCACCCAGGATCTGAACCGGAGAACCCCACCCACCAAGAAGCGGAACATGCAAACTTAACCGCTGCGCCACCCGGCCGGCCCTACAAGGCAGATTTTAACAGACTATCTGGATCCTGCTTTGTCGTGGATGTGGCAAATGACATGATGGTCATGGAGATATAAGGATGGGGCTTCTCTTATCTCCTCTACCATTAAACGGGGCAGCTTTGAAGACGTTGTTCCTCTGCCTCATCCCACCCCCACCTCAGGCTCTCCACCTGCTGGATATCATACTTGGGAGTGAATCCTTAGAGCCCTGGGGAAAAGTGTTTAACCAGCACTGGATGAAACACATCCAGCTTAGTAAATAACAGTGCAGGCTGCCCCAAAATTGCATCCTGTCTTTAACAATATTTGTAATTGACTTTTAAGTAAACCAGCAGCCAAACTCACCATTAGCTCCAGGAGAGAGATCTATTGCCAAGTTTAAGGACAGAACATTTGGCTTGAAGTCAGCATCCTCCTATTCTAAAAGTAGCAGCAAATACAAGGAAATTAAAATCTGAGTTTCATGCCTCTGAGAAAGAAGGAGAAGTTGTAGTTATTGTAAATTTGTTGATTTTTAATTTAATGACATGATTACATGATTATTTTTACCAGAAAAACTATTATTAAAGCAACAGTATAAATTACTATCGATAGCATCAAGGAATTATGATAGTCTATCAATTTTCCGCAAAAGTCACTTCATTGCATTAAGATTAAATTTATTTTATTGGACCATGTGAATTACACACCTCAGGTGATTTTATTTTTGTCTTAACTCCTTTTAAACTAATATTCATTTTAATTAAAAACATAAGCAAATTATCTTTAAAACTATATCCAAGGGAAAAAATATTGGTTGCCTTTGCAGAAGGAAACTGAGTAGGAAGAAGCAGGGAAGAAAGCAGACTTTTTACTATGCCATTTGAATTTTGAGACACATGAAAATATTTTCTAGTCTAAAAAATTAATAATAAAATAGCACAAGCACATAAGTTAAAAACAAATATTATTAAAAAGGCAGTTCTCTGCCCTACCTCTCGCTACACCCACCCCCACCCTATTCTTCTTCAAAAGCATCTACTTTCAACTCTTTCAGCTACTTCTTCTCATTCTCTGCCTCACATTTCTTTTTTTTTTTAAGATTGGCCCTGAGCTAACATCTGTTGCTAATCTTTCTCTTTTTTTTTCTTCCCCAAACTCCAGCACATAGTTGTATATCCTAGTTGTAAGTCGTTCGAGTCCTTCTCTGCGGGATGCCGCCACAGCATGGCTTGATGAATGGCGTGTAGGTCTGCATCCAGGATCCGAACTGACAAACCCCAGGCTGCCAAAGCAGAGTATGTAAACTTAATCAGTCGAGCCCGGGGCCAGCCCCCTTAGCCTCACATTTCTAAGAAGGATGCTCTTGTTGCCACTTCTAGAGTGTCTGTTAATTTCCAATTATGGCATTTGAGTTTGCTTCTCTTACACACCGTGACCACCTGCTTCTCCTTCATCCTCACAATATGGTTACATCACAGTTTTTTGGTTTAACAAACAGCCAATGTAAGTATTGTTCACTGGTGAGCCAAGTAGTTCTATCATTTGCTTCCTTTCTTTTTACAGTTGTTATTTACTTAATTCTCTATGATATTTTTTCAAGTGATCCAATAGATCTGTTATATGTCTAACAATAATTCTTCCCAATGCCCAAACACATCAAATTTCCCCTAGAATTTTTTTTTATTCCGCCTGTCCTGAGAGTATCAATGCTGGTCATTGGCGGGAGCATCCAAGGTGATTCACTCCCTTCCAAGAGCCTCCTTTGTTCACACTAGCTGTTCACCTGCCTCTCCAGGGCTGCCAAAACATCCTGAATGTTCTCCCCTGGAACTCCCTCCCCTGCTTCACAAGGTAGATGGGGCTCAAGGTGTAAATATGCTTCATTCACACCAGAACACATTCAAGGTAACAAGCTGAATTTATCAGTAGCAAGTATTTGTTTGTGTGCCCAGTATCACAGTGGGTGCAAGGTACCAGACATGTTCCTGATGTCAAAGATTTTGCCCTCAGGCTCAGATAGAACTAGCCTCCACTCCCTTGGTCCATCATATTTTTTTCTAATATCAGAAGAGCAAGGTAGGTTCACAATTTCAAAATAAAACCTAATTCAAAAAAAGAAGAGCTAAAATACATTCACTTCTTTAGTCCTACTGCCTGTGTTCTTTGATTCTCATTATCCAAGGTCCTACTGATTTTGGTAGTGAGTTCATGCTAATATCTGCAGCTGTCGGTATAATTACCAATGTCATCTTAACTTTGATAGTTTTAGAACTTGACATTTCTATATTTAAAAATAACATAATACCTCACAATTAAAACTAAAATTTTTAAAAGTTAAAAGTATAGACTAGCAGACGACACATCACATCTTCTGACTTTGCTCTGGAATAATTTTTAAATTACATTATTGAAAGGATGTGTTTAACTCTCTTCTCTTCTCTATAAAGAACAATAGGAGACAGGAATTTAAAAATGGAAGAACATGAGAAAGACTTTGAAGATGAAATGTGGTTCATCTACCTCTGAATTTTGTCTCCTTCATGTCATCAGCTGGACTTCAGGGTGGGGCCCCAAAGAATCTATGGGGGTTCTATCTCATCAACATGTAACACAACCAGCATCCCTGATTGTGTCCAAACCCATCTGAGCTATTTTAAGAACTTCATAGGTCTTCAACATTCTTACTTTTGAAAGCACTACCTATAGTCTTATCAAATCCTTTAAAATGCACCCATATCATAAATATTTATTGAATATCTACATTGTCCTAGGCATTGTTCTAGGAACTTGGCATATATTAGTGAACAAACCTAAGATCCCTACCTTTGTGGACCCTTTATCCTACTTAATTTATATACAACTAAGGAAGAGTCGGATTGAATTGAGTTGAGTATAATTGAATGGTTGGCCTGTTTCATTAAGTAGATACTTGTATTAGTCAGATAAGGCTAGCCTATGCTGAGGTAAGAAACAATCCCTGAATCTCAGTGGCCTAACATAACATAAGCTTATTTCTGACTCACTACATGTCCAGTGTAGGTTGGAGATGCTCTGCTCCATATAGTCATGTGGGAACCCAGACTTCAGAAGGCATCACCATCTCATAGCTGCACCAGTGAGAACACATGACTTCTTGAGTCTCCATAACTGGGAGGGAACAAGCTGGATAGTCATGCACTGGCTCTTAAATGCTTAACACCAGAAGGGACAAAACCCACTTCCAGTCATACCCAGTGGCAGAACCAGCCACAAGACCCTGCCCGACTGCAAGGGAATTAGGAAACATGGGGGATCCCAGGGCTATTCATGAGCAGTAAACATCCCTGCCCCAAAACTTATTTAATATTTACTGATTTTATTTTGCAGTTTACCTTTTATATTTTAGTGCCAATAAACATTTTTTCAAGTCTCAAATATTTGCATGAAGAGCCATAAGCCCTGAGCACTGCTGTATAACTATAATAGTTTGCATTTACTGAAAGCTCGCTACGTGCCAGGCACTGCTTTAGGTGCTTCATGTGTGTGCACAAATGTGCGACTCGTTCACCACAACCCTATGATGTAGGTACAATTCCTGTCCCCACGCTACAGCTGAGGAAGTAGAGGCAGGGAAAGGGTGAGTCAGCTGCCCTCACACAACTAGTAAATGGCGATGCCTGAATTTGTATCAGCTAGTTACACCGCCTTTAAGACATGAAGGATAAGCCAGCCTGTGGAATGTGCACAGTGTTTATCTTTACTGCCTGTACCAACACTTATGTTACCACTAATGAAAGAGGAGAGAAAAGAAAAGGGAAAAGCAAGACTCCTCCTGCCCAATTCAAGACCAGTAGCGAGCAGTTCTCATTTTCTTTTGGGTGTGTTTCTACCCAGCACTGTACTATAAAGAGATAGGAGAAACAGGAGATGGCCCTCATCCTTTAAAAGCTTGAGATTGCAATATTCACTACAGCCTACACTCTGATCCAATGGGATAAGCACTTTCTCAAACAGTGCTGTCCCAATACAGTTAATTTTTTTTTCAAATTTAACTTTCTTTTTATTATTATTATTATTATTTTAATTGTAGTAACATTGGGTTATAACAATATATAACTTTCAGACGTATGTCATAATATATTTCGATTTCTGTGTAGATTACACGTTCACCACCCAAAAACTAATTATAGTCCATCTGCTCACATGTGAGCCTAATAACCCCTATTGCCCTCCCCCCACTTCCCCTATGGTAACCACCAATCCAATCTCCCCAGTGGAGTTAATTTCTGTTTCCAAATGAACATCTAATGTGATTAAGGAACAGAAGTTATTAAACAAATAGATGAAGTTCACCAAGGCAATGATTTTCATTATTGTGCCCAAAACAAATATAAATGAAGCCAATTCACTCAAGATGCTGTCTTACCCCAAGGCTGGCAATTAGAGCTCTACAGAGCACCCGTGACTCACACACCCATTCACAGTGCATGGTGTTTGTTTCTGGTTTTGTATTCAGCGCATCGCCAAGAAGGACCAACAAGACTCAGCAGCACACAAGCGTGCACTAGAATGCACACGCCCATTACCTAGAGTAAGAAGTCACAGTGGAGAACACATACTGTGCCATTCCATTTATATGAAGGTCGAGAACAGGCAAAACTCATTTATGGTGACAGATGTCAGAATAGTGATTAGTGGGACCGGCCCCGTGTCTGAGTGTTTAAGTCCGCGCGCTCCGCTGCAGGCGGCCCAGTGTTTCGTCGGTTCGAATCCTGGGCGTGGACATGGCACTGCTCATCAAGCCACGCTGAGGCGGCATCCCACATGCCACAACTAGAAGGACCCACAACTAAGAATGTACAACTCTGTACCGGGGGGCTTTGGGGAGAAAAAGGAAAAAAATAAAATCTTAAAAAAAAAAAAAAGAATAGTGATTAGCCCTGGGTGGAGATACGAGGGAACATTCTGGAGTGATAGAAATTTCTATCTCTTGAACTAGGTGGGATTTGCACATTAAAAACTCACTGAACTAAGCACTTAAGATTTGTGCATTTTACTGTACAGAAAGTACACTTAGTAAACTTACTTTACTCCCCTCCCTCTCTAGAAATCACTAATCACGTAATATATGATTCCACCATAATGGGGTCACATGAACCAGGAGTTACCTTTACCACACATTAGCTGGGTGATCTTGGCCAAATCACTTAATCTCTCCGAGCCCCAACTTCCACATCCATAAAAAATGGGCTAGTTACCGTGCCTGCCTTCAGATGTTCCTGTCTACACCCCCTTATCCCTATACACAAAAAATTCTATGCTAGGGGCTAGCCCAGTGGTGTGGTGGTTAAGGTTGTGTGCTTTGCTTTGATGGCCCAGGGTTCGCAGGCCCAAATCCTGGGCACAGACCTACACACCACTCATCAAGCCACACTGTAGTGGCATCCCACGTACAAAAAGTAGAGGAAAATTGCCACAGATGTTAGCTCAATGACAATCTTCCTCAAGCAAAACAAGAGGAAGATTGGCAAAACATGTTAGCTCAGGGCCAGTCTTCCTCACCAAAAAAAAAAAAATCTATGCTTTATTCATGAATTCATATATATATATATATCTTATGTAATAACCTTGATGGCCCATCAGTACTGGAGACAGAATCAATAGCATCCAACAACTGGTTCACAGTTCCTAAAGGCAGGAAGAACTTGATCTTCAAATAATCCCAGCAATGAGTGTGAGGTGCTCAAGGGGGTGCACACCTGGAACTTCAAGCTTGGAAGTTGATCCTCTGGAAGTTATGGAGACAAAAAGGCAAGAAGTGGGGAGTGAGGGGAACCCTGTTGCTCTGGAAGCCTGTGTGCTTAGCCAGGCCCAGGCCACTGTGTTTCGTTGTGTAGGTTGCACACTGCACAACTCCAGAGCTGTAATCGACATGAATGGCGCCCCCTGCAGTTGTGTTGTGCAGGATCACTGTGAGAGGCACCATCAGAAGGCTGAGGTCTCACTAGCTGAATGTTCCACCTTCTCCAGAAGAGAACCATTCAGGTCAGAATCACTTTGGCTGCACCAGCCCATTACCTGGTGAGTTCTCAAAGAAGCAAAACCCAGCACCACAGTGCGATTTTGTTCCATCCCTAGCTGAGTGCCCAGCTCCATTCAATCCCACCCAGTAGTGTCCCAGGAAAACTTACACCCAGTGGTGCCCCTGGATACCCAGAGTGATGAAGGGGTGAAGCCTTGTAATTGTTCTTGGGGAAGTGGGGACGCCTGAGCCGAGTCATGTTAGCAACACACACACCCATTGTATCTGCTGACAGTAGTAGCGTTTTTACCATTACTAATCAAATCTCTAAGGGTGGCTTATTTGGCTCTTTGATATAGCAGAATACTACAAGGGTGCCCAGAAAGGTCCAGGACACAGGACGAAGACTTATCATACCAGAACGCATCAATATCTACATTCTTGGGGCCGGCCCCATGGTCAAGTGGTTAAAGTTCCGCGTGCTCTGCTTCAGCAGCCCAGGTTGGCAAGTTTGCAGGTTTGTGGGTTCAGATCCTGGGCACGGACCTACTCCACTCATCAGCCTTACTATGGAGGCATCCCACATAAAAAACAGAGGAAGACTGGCACAGATGTTAGGTCAGGGCGAATCTTCTTCACCAAAAACAAAACGAAAACAAAATAACTATTTTATCCAAAAGGGCAGTACTGAGTTGTGCTGTCTCATCTCAAAGTTACAGCACAGAGGGCACGTCCAAGGGCTTACAGCCCTCCTGGGGAGGACACACAGATCTTTGGGGAGTGCCAGGGGTGCGAGAGCCAGGCCTTGAGGGGCTAGGAAGAAGGATGCTTTCTTTTTCCGATAAAATCTTTGTTCTTCCTTATAGAAACACGTTAATTTTAGAAAGAGAGAAAATAATGATTATCTTACCATAAGAAATTACTCTCTTATTTTTCCTTTTCCTTTTTATTGTTTTTTTTTTGTTTGTTTTATAAAACTCAGTGAAATTGCTATTGAATTTGATTGCTTAGGCAATTTTGAAAAAATTGCGCAAAAGAGACTGCTCAAATTTTCGTAAACACCCACGTGGATCCTCCACCCACCCTGGGAAAACTAGACTCATGGCTTCTCAGGACCATGCGGGTAGAGGGAAGAGGGCTCATGGTGAGAAATCTTACTTGACAAGTTCTGCTTTTGTATTTCCCGAAGTGTGTGAGTTAGAGTATACGTGTGTATGTAGTTTCTGGTCACTGTATTGGGCAAATATTTTATGAAATCAGGTGAGACTACAACTCTGAGGGAGCTGTCATCATCACAATCTTTTTTTTTTTTAATTTTTATTTTTTTCAGACGTACATCATATTTCGAATTCTGTATACATTACATCATGTTCACCACTCGAACACTAATTATAGTGCATCCTCTCACATGTGACCCTAATCACCCCTTTTGCCCTCCCCCCTTCCCCCTTCCCCAAAGGTAACCACCAGTCCAATCTCCAATGCTGTGTGGTTTTTTTTTGTCGTTTTTATCTTCTACTTAGGAGTGAGATCATATGGTATTTGACTTTCTCCCTCTGACTTATTTCATTTAGCATAATACCCTCAAGGTCCATCCACGTTGTCACAAATGGCCGGATTTTGTCATTTCTTATGGCTGAGTAGTAGTCCATCGTGTATAAATACCACATCTTCTTTATCCATTTGTCCCTTGATGGGCACCTGGGTTGCTTCCATGTCTTGGCTATTGTGTATAATGCCTCAATGAACATAGGGGTGCAAGTGTCTTTATGCTTTTGTGTTTTCAAGTTCTTTGGATAAATACCCAGCAGTGGAATAGCTGGATCATATGGTAGATCTATCCTTAATTTTCTGAGGATACTCCATACTGCTATCCATAGTGGCTGCACCAGTTTGCACTGCCACCAGCAGTGAGCAAGGGTTCCCTTCTCTCCACACCCTCTCCAACATTTGTTGTTTCCTGTCTTGTTAATTATAGCCATTCTGACCGGAGTGAGGTGATACCTCATTGTAGTTTTGATTTGCATCTCCCTGATAGCTAATGATGTTGAGCATCTTTTCATATGCCTGTTGGCCATCTGTATATCTTCTTTGGAGAAATCTCTGTTCAGATCTTTTGCCCATTTTCTAATTGGATTGTTGGTTTATTTGTTGTTGAGCTGTATGAGTTCTTTGTATATTTTGGATATTAAGCCTTTATCTGGTATGTGGTTTGCAAATATCTTCTCCCAATTGTTAGGTTGTCTTTTCATTTTGTTGATGTTTTCCTTTGCTGTGCAGAAAATTTTCAGTTTGATGTAGTCCCATTTGTTCATTTTTTCTTTTGTTTCCCTTGCCCGGTCAGACATGGTACTTGAAAATGTGCTGCTAAGACTGATGTCAAAGAGCGTACTGCCTATGTTTTCTTCTAGGAGTTTCATGGTCTTGGGTCTTACATTCGAGTCTTTAATCCATTTTGAGTTGCTTTTTGTGCATGGTGTAAGGGAATGGTCTACTTTCATTCTTTTGCATGTGGCTGTCCAGTTTTCCCAACACCATTTATTGAAGAGACTCTCCTTTCTCCATTGTAAGCTCTTGGCTCCCTTGTCGAATATTAGCTGTCCATAAATGTGTGGGTTTGCTTCTGGGCTCTCAATTTTGTTCCATTGATCTGTGTGTCTGTTTTTGTGCCAGTACCATGCTGTTTTGGTTACTATGGCTTTGTAGTATAATTTGAAATCAGGGAATGTGATACCTCCAGCTTTGTTCTTTTTCTCAGGAATCCTCTGGCTATTTGGGGTCTTTTGTTGTTCCATATAAATTTTAGGATTCTTTGTTCTACTTCTGTGAAAAATGTTGTTGGAACTTTGATAGGGATTGCGTTGAATCTATAGCTTCTTTAGGAAGTATGGACATTTTAACGATGTTAATTCTTCCAATCCGAGAGCATGGAATAGCTTTCCATTTCTTTGTGTCTTCTTCGACTTCTTTCAACAATGTTTTATAGTTTTCGGTGTACAGATCTTTCACCTCTTTGGTTAAGTTTATTCCTAGGTATTTTATTCTTTTTGTTGCAATTGTAAATGAGATTGTATTCTTAATTTCTTTTTCTGCTACTTCGTTGTTAGTGTATAGAAATGCAACTGATTTTTGTACATTGATTTTGTATCCCGCAACTTGACTGTATTCCTTTGTTATTTCTAAAAGTTTTTTAGTGGACTCTTTAGGGTTTTCTAGATACAAAATCATGTCATCTGCAAAGAGTGACAGTTTCACTTCTTCTTTTCCAATGTGGATCTCTTTTATTTCTTTTCCTTGCCTGATTGCTCTGGCTAGGACTTCCAATACTATGTTAAATAAGAGTGGTGACAGTGGGCATCCTTGTCTGCTTCCTCTTCTTAGAGGGATAGCTTTCAGTTTTTCTCCATTGAGAATGATATTTGCAGTGGGTTTGTTATATATGGCCTTTATTATGTTGAGATATTTTCCTTCTATACCCATTTTATTTAGAGTTTTTATCATAAATGGATGCTGTATCTTGTATCTTGTCAAATGCTTTCTCTACATCTTTTGAGATGATCATGTGATTCTTATTCTTCATTTTGTTAATGTGGTGTATCACGTTGATAGATTTGCGGATGTTGAACCATCCCTGCATCCCCGGAATGAAACCCACTTGATCATGATGTATGATTATCGCAATCTTAAAAGCACCTTTCCGTTCTCTTGAAAAATTTATTTACCAGATGATAAACCACCTTCCACATGTAATAATGTAATAACAAGCCAATGTTCACTGGGCCCTTCTTATGTGTCAAGCCTTGAGTTAAGCACTTTATATTATTTGGTTATTTAATCATCAAAAAACTCTATGAGTTGTATATAATCCCCCAAACCATTATTTTTTATAAACTTTATGAGTTATATAATCCTCAGAAAATCTTTTTGTAAAAGGGGTTATTTATAAGGAATTTGTAAAGAAACCAAAGCAAAAAGGAGTAAATAATTTACTCGAGGTCACATTGCAGGTAAGGAACACAGCATTTCACAGGCAGGCAGCCTGACCCCCTACGTTAGCTACACTGGTTCACTTGCTCCGTCATGAAGTCAATCGAAACAACAGTTTTTACCTGAGGCTCTCACAACAGGTGACTGGACATTTAGGCAGGGATTCATCTCAGTTCAGATCAATAAACACGGTGTCCACTATGCTCTGAGCTATGGACTGGGGCTAAGGTGCTCTCAAGGAGTTTGCAGTCTAGTGGAGAGGAAAGTATACATTGATTACTATAACATTAGGTAGCATCAGATAAGTAATAGAAGGAAACAAAAAGCAGAGTTAGGTCTTCCATCAGCACGGCAGACTGAGCAGATGTGGGCAGTTCTCTTCTCCAGACAAGCTCGTAGAAATGCTGCATAATGATACAAACAAACTGTTAATATGCAGATGAAATCTACCTAAGTAAGGGAATGGTGCCATAAACCAAAGAGGAAGGTGCCATGAACAAAGAGAGAATTTGAGGCCAGAGGGATCAGTGAAGCTAAAGACCACTCCAGCCCAGGAGAATGTCAGACCCAAATATAGGACTCGGAGGCTGGAGGATGGAATTCCAGGAGATGAGATGGCAAAACAACTGGATGAGCCCCCCACACAAAGCCCAGATCCCCTAAAGATGGTCGCACACTTAATAAAGGCTCTTGAAAAACTACCTCCAGCAGCCTGAGAAAGCAGCAAAGAAACGTATTTCTGAGACCTTGAACCCACTGCCCAATCTTAACATCTCTGAAAATAGGGCAACCAGGCACTGTACACCACGTGATATGGAATAGTAAGCAGTGCACATAACCACCTATGGAGCATTCTTGCCAAAAACAATGGAACCTGAATCCAACCAAGCTTCTATAGCTAACTATCAGTTTACCGGGTAACGACCCTACAAGGAAGTAGTCAGCCAAATCCAGAATGTGGGAAAGTCTTGAACAAGGGCCCAGGCTGCCCAGTAAATCAATGACATGGGAGAAAAAAACAAGAATGAGTGTGGACTACAATAGAGCAAAAAAGACTTAAGAGATTTAACAATTAAATGTATTATATGGATGTGGTTTAGATCCTAATTCAAATAAACAAACTATAAAAAGCACCTAGTATATGATACTATTGCTGTTAGCTCTGCATGTGGAAGGGAATGGGAGTTTTTTGATGTCCCTATCAGCTTACCGGTGAAATGACATGTCTGATATTTGCTTTAAAATACTGCAGAAGGAGCTGGTCCCATGGCTGAATGGTTAAGTTCATGTGCTCCACTTTGGTGGCCCAGGGTTTGCCAGTTCAGATCCTGGGCGCAGACCTAGCATTGCTCATCAAGCCATGCTGAAGCAGCATCCCACGTAGCAAAACCAGAAGGACCTACAACTAAAGTATACAGCTATGTACTGGGAGGGCTTTGGGGAGAAAAAAAAAAGAGGAAGATTGGCAACAGATGTTAGCTCAGGGCCAATCTTTCTCACCTAAAAAGAAAAAAATACTGCAGAAAAATATGTTGATGGGGGGAGTAGAGAAGAAACAAGACTGGCCAAGTGTTAGTTATTGAAGCTAGATTATAGGAGTTCACTACACTATTTTCTTTATTTTTGTATATTGCTAAAATTTCCATAATAAAAATTTTAAAAAGGAGCAATGGAGAACAAAGAAATTGGTAAACATAATAACTGAATGTAAAAATAAATCACTAAACATCTTGTAAGGAAGAATCCTAAACAAATTATGTAGATACTCTGCCCTCAAGGAAGCAGAATATAGCTCCCCACTGTTTAAGTGTAGGATGCTCCTGGTGACTCCTTTCTAAAAACTACAGAATGGAAAAGGAGAGAAGAAGAAGAACGTTGCAGTGGATAAACCGAATGGATGCTACTTCAGCCAGTTGGTCAAGGTCAACATCGTCAGTGTATCAAATCACATTGACTGAAGCTTGCCTGATGGCCCAGCGGTTAAGTTCGCACATTCCACTTCTCGGGTTCACCGGTTCAGATCCCGGGTGTGGACATGGCACCGCTTGGCACGCCATGCTGTGGTAGGCGTCCCATATATAAAGTAGAGGAAGATGGGCATGGATGTTAGCTCAGGGCCAGGCTTCCTCAGCAAAAAAGAGGAGGACTGGCAGTAGTTAGCTCAGGGCTAATCTTCCTCAAAAAAAAAAAAAAAACAAATCACGTTGATAGCATGTGCTCTTGATATGATGTGATGAAAATGGCCCTTCACCTCTGTGGTCTTTAGCCCCAAAACGCATACCCCTGTCCAACCACGAGAAAAACATCCGACAAACCCAAATTGAAAGACATTCTACAAAATACTTGACCAGTGTTTCTCAAACTTGTCAAGATCATCAAAAATAAGAGAAATCTGCAAAAAATCACAGTCCAGAGGAGCCTAAAGAGACATGACGACCAAATGCAAAGTGGTGTCTGGATGGGACCCTGGGACAGAAAAAGGATATTAGGTAAAAACTAAGTAAATATCAATAAATATGGACTTGAATTCACAATAATGTATCAATATTAATTTATTACTTGTGATAAATGTATCATAGTAATGTTAACAATATGGAAATCCAGGCACAGGGTATACCCCAAAACCCTCTGAGATATTCTGGCTACTTTTCTGTAAAACTGAAACTATTCGAAAATGAAAATTTTATTTAAAAAATAGTTGACTACTTCTGAGGAAGTAAAAAGATACAAACGTAAAAATGAAGTAACAGCAATACTGACTCCAGGCCACTTACATCAAAATCACTGGGAGCGGATGTCCCAGTGCTTGATAAAAAGAGAGCCGGAGCCAGAGACAGAGAGAGATACAGGACACAGAGAGAGACATACATATATAGATGTTATGGAGTGAATTGCGCCCCCTCAAAATGTATATGTTGGAGCTCTCTCAATGTGACTGTGTTTGGAGATGGGGCCTTTAGGGAGGTAAATGATGTTAAATGAAGCTGTCAGGGTGGGGCCCTAATCCAACAGGACTCATGTAAGAAGAGGAAGAGACACTGGATCTCTCTCTCTCTCTCTCTGCATGCACACAGAGGAAAGACCACATGAGGACGTATCAAGAAGGTGACTGTCTGCCAGCCAGGAAGAGAGATCTCATCAGAAAGCAACCCTGACAGCACCTTGATCTTGGACTTCTGACCTCCAGAATTGTGAGAAAATAAATTCATTAATTTATTTATTTTGTTTAAGCCACAATCTGTGGTATTTTGTTACAGCAGCCCAAGCAGACTGATACAATGGATGCATGGCAGATGGGGGAAGGGATCAGAGTGACTGCATTCGACAGATCGTGCATCGTTTGGGAGTAAAATAAAGATATTGATTATCTTCATCAAGCATACATTTTATATCTTTGTTGTGTCAAGCATACATGTTAAAGAGAAAAGAGTAACTAAAAGAAAAAAAACTATTTTCCTCCACTCTCAACGCTTCCAACACCAAATGCGTGAGAGTTTTTCCCCACACTAATTCTCCAACTCTCCAGACACCATCTGGGTGTCCTAGAAGTCAATTAAGACACTAACTACCTGGAGTTAATGCAGACTCCACAGGTTAAGGACTCAGTCCCACAAGACTGCCTCTACTTCAGACGCCAATCACAGGTCTCCAGTTGTCACCTGTACTTCTGACCTACTTGGCTTCAAATTAGGGGTTCCCATAACCCCCTCCTCGGGTTCAATAATTTGCTATAACTACTCACAGAACTCAGGGAAACACATTTATCAGTTTATTATATAGGATAAAATAAAGGATACAGATGAACAGCTAGTTGAAAAGATACATAGGGTGAGGTCCAGAAGTGCTCCAAGTGCAGTGGAGTTGGGATGAGCCACCCTCCCGGCACATGGATGTGTTTACCAACCCAGAAACTCTCTGAATCCCATAGTTTAGGGATTTTTTTGGAGGCCACATCACATAGGTATGAGTGATTATTAACTCAGTCTCCAGTTCCTCTCCTCTTCCCGGAGAATGGTGGGGGTGGGCAGCGCGGTAAAAGTTCCCAGCTTCTAACATTGGTCTTTCCAGTGACCAGCACGATCCAGGAGCCCACCAAGAGTCACCTCATTAGAACAAAGATGCTCCTATCACCCAGGAAATTTCAAGGGACTTAGGATCTTTGTGTAGGATGCTCCTATTATCCCCATCACTCAGGATATTAAAACAGTTTTTAGGAGCTCTGTGTCAGAGACCAGAGCAGAGACCAAGTATATATTTCTTATTATGTCACAGTAAGCAATAAAAGAATAAAAATAGAATGCATACCTTCAAAACTGGTGAATGAAAAACAAGGAAATAAAGTTCAGTAAATCCCAATGGAAGACAGGAATAAAGGGAAAAAGAAGCAAAGACAAAGAGACAAAGCATAGTAAATAAAAGTCTCTAAATAACTGGTAGAAAAAGGACTGAAAACATACCAGTAATCACAAATTCACCTTAGAAATGGAAAGGTTTTAAGAGGAACACAAAATCCAGTGACATCAGAAGGTTGAAGTAAAAGGATGGAAAAAATCTACCAAGCGGTTCAGTCTGGGTCCCAGTAGAATCTAGGTTAAATGGTTTCAAAGACTTTAGGGACAAACCACAGAGAGGGGTAGGAAATAAAACAGGGATGAGAAACAGAGATAAGCTGTTGCCACTCTCCGGTTGGAAGTGACAAGGGGATGAACAGCTTTGCCAGACTTCAGAGGACGCTGGAGTCCTGGAGGAGAGATCTTCACAGGCCCTATAGTTATAGAAGGACATGGCGTCTGCCAGATAATGCAGCTTAGAGTGAGGAGAGAGGGATACAAAAGCCTTAACCTCTCTCTTCTCCACTGTTACATCTTCTGCCACCCTTCACATCTAAGCACAAGGAGCTGGCAAGGAAGTTTGGATGAAACGGTTTGTGGGTCAGAGCAGGGAAGAGAAGGGTGGAGAATGTATCTGGTGGGCAAAGGTCATGGCAGTATTCAGCCTGATAAAAAAGACTGCAAGATGAAAAGCATTATTAAGAATAAAGGGGAGCTTTGCTTAACGATAAAAGGAACAATTCATTTGGAAGATATAACAATTCTGTACCTAGATGAATCTAACAATATAGGCTTCTCAGTATACATAGAAAACACCACAGGGGTTCTAAGCAGACAATGACAAATATAATATCATAATGGGAGATTTTAACATATCTCTCTCAGAAAGTGATGGATCCAATGGACAAGAATTTTCTAAGTCTATAGAAAATTTGAACAACACAATAAGCTTTATATAATGGACATACATAGAATTCTACTCCAAATAATTTAAAACACATAATGTTACTGAAAATTATACAAGTGTCCTTCAGCTGGTTAACAGATAAACGTGCTGTAGTATGTATATACAAGGAAACACTATTCAGCAATAAAAAAGAATGAATTATTGATACATGCAACAATATGGATGAATTTCAAATGCATTATGACGAATAAAAGAAGCTAGACTCAAAAGGTCATGTATTTTATGATTCCATTTATGTGATATTCTGGACAAGGCAAAATTAAATAAACAGATCAGCGATTGCCAGGGGCTGAGGGTGAGGGAGAGGTTGACCAAAAAAGAGCAACAGAGGATGATAGAGCAGTTCAGATTCTATTGTGGTGGTCGTTACTTGACTCTATGCATCTGCTAAAACTCATAGACCTGTACATCAAAACCAGGAATTCTACTGTGTGCAAAAAAATTTTTTAATTGAATTTTAAAAGCACAGTCTATTCAAGCTCAATAAAATGTCTACAAAATTAACCAACGGCCACTAAGGAAATCTTAAGAACTATCAAAGATCAATATCATACACACCAGATTTTCTACCTACAGTGCAATAAAACTCTACATCAGTTATTAAAATTTAGCTCCCAAAATTCATACTTTTGGAAACTAAGAAAATACATTTAAAAAATAAATGGGTCAAAGAATGTAACAATAGAAATAACAAAATATTTAGAGCTGAATAATAACAAAAGCTTTAAATAGGAAAAATTGTGGAACTTAGCTAAAGTGGCATTTGGAATGAAGAGCATAGTTTTAGACAAACATATAGAAGACAGGAATTTTTTAAATAATAAGCTAATCATTTTGCTCAAGAAGTTAGAAAAAGAACAAAAAAAACAAAAGTAGAGATAGGGAAATAGTAAAAATAAGAACAAAATTAGCTATAATTGCAAACAAAGGCACATTACAAAGAGGACTATTAATAAAATGACAACAGAATTGTGGCTGAGAGCCAGACAAGAAAACTATGAAAAGAACGCAGAATCCAATCAGGCAGAAAAAAGATAAATTGAAGCCTGTCAAGTGGAGAAGGAAATTAGGCATATTCCAAGTAGGAGTGCAGGATTTCATTCCCCCAAATCAGGTGATAAAAAATAGAAAGAGGTTACAATTAAAATTGGTGCCCAGGGGATATGTACAGATCTTGTTTACAAATCTCAACCACCCTGAAAAGCTTTGGCTAGGCCCACCCATGCCCACTGGGTCCCTGGCCTGGACAAGGTTTACTTCTAAGAAAGGGCTTGGTGTGCACCAATCTGTGACTCAGGCAGAATAGGCCTAGAACGGACGTTCTCAGGACCCCAAAGAGCTTTTATTTTCATGAGTTTTAGCTACCTGTATTTAATACATTAGAATTAAAAACTAGGAATTGAAAAAATACTTTCCTGGGGCCCACACAGTGGCATCATGTTTGAGCTCGTGTGGTCTGCTTTGGCGGCCCAGGGTTCATGGGTTCAGATCCTGGGTGTGGACCTACACACTGCTCATCAAGCAAGGCTGTGGCAGCATCCCACATACAAAATAGACAGAGATTAGCTACGGATGTTAGCTCAGCGCCAATCTCCCTCACCAAAAAACAAACAAACAAAAAACTCTACTAAAGTAATAATAAATCCAATACAACATTGTTCACAAACAATGCAAAAATCATAGCAATCTAAACATCCACAAATACAGAAAAACATAAGTGGCCTGTAGTTTTTTTCTACAATAGAATACTATACAGCTTATCTTCAACTAAATCTGTAGATAATAACATGGATAAATCTCAGAAAAAAACCCCACTTTGAACGAAAAAGTCAAGTGGCAGAAGAATAGACTATAGAATACCGTTTATGTAAATGTTTTAAAAGGCAGAAAAAAATAAATTAGTGGAAGTGAATCTTTGGATGCCAAACTGAATTTGGACTTACTTCAGTGGGCAGTGAGTGCTCATGGCTCAATGAATGAGTCATCAAAATATTTTGAGCAGGAAACTCACACCTCTGCTATAAGAACAGTCTAGCAGGTTCTGAACCTTGGGTCTGCAGACAGAATTTAGGGGGCTTGTGTCCTTGCATGTGTTACAAATTTGATTTTCAAAACATTTTGAAAATGCATTTTAATATAAAGGTTTCCTTTGTAATTCTATGTGTTTCATTTTATACCTGTAAAAAAATGATTCTGAGATTCTACCAAACATTCAAAGACAATTTATTACCTATTCTCCTCAAACTATTCCAAAAAATTGAGGAAGACAGAAATATTCTTAACACATTCTGCAAGGCCAACACCACCCTGATTCCAAAGCCAGACAAGGACAACACACAGAAAAATTACAGGCCAATATCACTGATGGACATAGATGCAAAAATCCTCAACAAAATATTGGTAAACCGAATACAGCAATACATTAAAAATATCATACACCATGATCAAGTGAGATTCATACCAGGGACACAGGGATAGTTCACCATCTTCAAATCAATCAATGTGATACAACACATCAACAAAAGGAGGAACAAAAACCACATGATAATCTCCATAAATGCAGTGAAAGCATTTGACAAGATCCAACACCCATTCATGATAAAAACTCTCAATAAAATGGGTGTAGAAGGAAAATATCTCAACATAAGAAAGGCCATATATGACAAACCCACTGCCAACATCATACTCAATGGGGAAAAATTGAAAGCCATGCCCCTGAGAACAGGAACAAGACAACGGTGCCCACTCTCACCACTCATTCAACATAGTACTAGAGGTTTTGTCCAGAGCAATTAGGCAGGAAAAAGAAATAAAAGGAATCCAAATAAGCACTGAAGAAGTGAAACTCTCGCTCTTTGCAGATGACATGATTTTATATATAGAAAGCCCTAAAGAATCCATGGGAAAACTATTAGAAATAATCAACAACTACAGGGAAGTTGCAGGATACAAAGTCAACTTACAAAAATCAGTGGCATTTCTATACTCATAACGAACTAACACAACAAGAAGTCAAGAATACAGTCCCATTTACAATCACAACAAAAAGAATAAAATATCTCAGAATAAATTTAACCAAGGAGGTGAAAGACCTATACAAGGAAAAGTATAAGATATTACTGAAAGAAGTTGAGACTGACAAAGAAATGGAAAGATATTCCATGTACATGGATTGGAAGAATAAACATAGTTAAAATGTCCATTCCACCTAAAGCAATCTACAGATTCAGCACAATCCCAATCAGAATCCCAATGACATTCTTTACAGAAATAGAACAAAGAATCTTAAAACTCATGTGGGGAAACAAAAGACCCTGAATAGCCAAAGCAATCCTGAGAAACAAAAACAAAGCTGGTGGCATGGCAATCCCCGGCTTCAAAACATATTATAAAGCTATTGTAATCAAAACAGCATGATATGGGTACAAAAACAGGCACACAGAACAATGGAACAGAACTGAAAGCCCAGAAATAAAACCACATGTCTACAGACAGCTAATCTTCAACAAAGGAGCCAAGAACATAAACTGCAGAAAGGAAAGTCTCTTCAATAAATGGTGCTGGGAAAACTGGACAGTCACATGCAAAAGAACGAAAGTAGACCATTATCTTTCTCCATACACAAAAATAGACTCAAAATGGATTAAAGACTTGAAGGTAAGACCTGAAACCGTAAAACTTCTGGAAGAAAATATAGGCAGTACACTCTTTGACATCAGCCTTAAAAGGATCTTTACAAATACAATGTCCACTCAGACAAGAAAAACAAAAGAAGAAATAAACAAGTGGGACTTCATCAGACTAAAGAGATTCTGGAAGGCAAAGGAAACCAAGATCAAAATGAAAAAAACAGCCACCAACTGGGAGAAAATATTTCCAAATCATATATCCAATGAGGTGTTAATCTCCATAATATATAAAGAACTAACACAACTGAGCTACAAAAAAATAAACAACCTGATCAAAAAGTGGGCAGAGGATATGAAAAGACATTTTTCCAAAGAAGATACACAGATGGGCAACAGGCACATGAAAAGATGCTCAACATCACTAATCATCAGGGAAATGCAAATCAAAACTATACTTAGATATCATCTTACACCCATTAGAATGGCTATAATCACCAGGACAGAAAAGCAATAAATGTTGGAGAGGTTGTAGAGAAAAGGGAACCCTCATCCACTGCTGGTGGGCATGCAAACTGGTGCAGCCACTTTGGAAAACAGTATGGAGCTTTCTCAAAAAATCAAAAATAGAATTACCATATGACCCAGCTATCCCACTACTGGGCATTTATCCAATGAACTTGAAATCAACAACACAAGGAGACTTATGCACCCCTATGTTCATTGCAGCATTATTCACAATAGCCAAGACATGGAAGCAAACCAAGTGCCCAGCGACTGATGATTGGATAAAGAAGATGTGGTATATATAAACAACAGAATACTACTCAGCCATAAAAAAGGCATAATTGTCCCATTTGCAGCCATATGGATGGACCCCGAGGGCATCACGTTATGTGAAACAAGCCCGACAGAAAAAGACGAACACCATATCATTTCACCTATATGTGGAGTATAAACAAACTTATGGACAAACAGAACAATTTAGTGGTTACCAGGGGAAGCAGGGGGGAGGGTGGGCACAAGGGGTGCAGGGGCACATTTATATGGTGCTTGACAAATATTAATGTACAACTGAAATTTCACAATGTTATAAACTGTTTAGCCCACAATAAAAATATTTTACCAAAAAAGATCCTGAGAATGTCCATCAGCTTCACCAGACTGCCAAAGGGGTCCACAGCACAAAAAACGTGAAAACTAAGTGAGATGGCTATGAGTGGGAAGCGGGGGCGCAGATATCTGGAGACTGCTGTAGCAGTCTGGTCCAGTGACAGCAGGGCAGGAAGGAGGGGGTGAAGGATAAGGGTGAAGCTCAGTCTCACAAGTGTCTGACTCATTTCCTGCCCAGTCCAGCACCTAGCACCTAGCACAGTACCTGGAACATAGAAGCCAGCAAGTCAAATTGTCAAGTGAATGGAAAACGGAACCGGCATAGGAGGCAATGGTGAAGTGGAACATGCTGGATTGGTCCAGTGAGTGGGCTTATGAGCCTAGAAAGCAGGAAGGGTCAAAGGGAAGAGAAGCTGTTGCATCACATCTGGCTGCAGTCCAGTGAGGTCTGGCACTAGAGTAGATGTGGGAGGATGGAGACTAGCAGGGACCCTACGGAACGTAAAGGGCTCATTCCCTTCTGAGCCTTCGCACAGCCCAGAATCACACATTGGTCTTAGCTTTTAATTTCAATGATCTTTTTCCAAATTTACCTTTTCTCCTTTATACGTGCGACTCTTGAACCACTCTAGAAAAGCACATTTTTCCGTCTTCCCGAATGTCTTCCACAAAAGCAGGTTGGGGCAAGGCTTTTACTAACCCAGAACTTCTATTGCAAGTGACAGCTAGCGCTATAGGACACCACCCAGGCAAGATCTGGATTTGGGGTCAGAATTACAAAATTAAAGGAAAGGCAATTGGATTTTGTAATGGTTAATTTTGTGTGCCAGTTTGACTGGATCATCAAATGCCCAGATATGTGGTCAAACAGATACTGGCAGAGTAAGGAGAACTCACTCTCCGCCTGCCTGTCTGCGAGCTGGGGCATCAGTCTTCTCCTGTCTTCAGACTTGGGCTGAAATTGAAACTTGCACCATTAGCTCTCCTGGTTCTCAGGCCTTCAGACTCAGGCTAATATATCATTGGCTCTCCTGGGTTTCCAGCTTGTTAACTCCAGATCCTGGGACTTTTCAGCTGCCATAGCCAGACGAGCCAATTCCTTATAATAAATCTCTTAATATATATACCCTATTGTATCTACTTCTCTGAAGAACCCAGACTAATACAGATTTTTAAAAGTAATCAGATGAAAATGATCTTCTTTGTCTACAACACTTCACCTGTGAAAATGTTACAAAACCTTAAATTAGGAGAAAAATTATTTGTTCTTTGTGCTTTATTAAATTTGCTAATAAACCAAAGAATATTAAGAAAAATGGGCGTTGAATTTCAGTAGAACTTAAGTTTGGCTGCGGTGGTGGAGGTGAGGACTGCTTTGGAGGGGAGCAGGGTTAGGGTTGCCTGGGGCCCCTGCTCGCATGCACACGCGCCTGTCCCTTTCCTCCTCATCCACTCTTCATGACCTCTGGCAGTTTGACTTCTGCCCCAGAGCTCTACCCTTAGACCTTTACTCTTGGTCATTTCTAGTCTTGTCCAAAACTCCAACATCTTTAGCCTTGAGTTGTCAAAAAAAATGGAATCACAGGCAATCTGATCCACCCAATGCCTTTATTTCACAAATGAAAACACTGAGGATCCTAGAAGTCTAGAGATGTGTCCAGGGTCACATATTTGCTGGTAATTAGTGGAGACTACAAGCCAGGTTTCCTAAAACGAGCTTAGCACTCTCTTGGATAACCTGGTTGCCCCTCTGGTCTACATTCTAGTTAGCTATGAACGATCTCCAATTAGATATCCTCTATTCAACTCAGATACTATCAGCCTCAACATACAGTCAGAGAGATAGGAAGTCAGTTGTAAAAATGTTGAGTCTTAAATGGGAAACTGCGGGAAAGTATTATATAAGATAGTCAAAGAGTTTATATCCTTAATCTGTAAAAAAGCATCCTGTTCATTCGACACATTTATTGAGTGTTCACTAGGTACTCGACTGTGCTCGACATTGAGAATAAAATAGTAAGTAAAAATTGCATGGTTTCTACTTACAGGGGGTTTAGTGTCTAGTGGGCAGAGACAGACTAATCAGAAATCACCTGTTGGGAAAGGCAATTGTCTGCGGCTTCTTGTCTCCTGCACAGAAGGGCAGCCCCAGGCCTGGAAATTTTCCTTACAGAGAGATAAAGAACCCTCAGCCTGTATTGGCCATATCTCTTTGCTCTGGAATACCTTTCCCTGTTTGGGTTTGATGTGTACTTCTTTGTTCTGCTTAAGCACGAGTCAATGGCCCTCAGGTCTGCCCTCAGCTTTCTGTATTTCAGATCCCATTGGGGGAGGAGTCGAGATCCTTCACCTGCAGCACAAGGTGGGTGCGTCAGCTGTGGGGCAACCTGGCCATGGCGGACCGACATTCACTAGTGAAGCTGATCTTGCTCTGCCTCTTCTCTATGGGAGTAAAGTGTTGTTCCATCTAGTGCCTGTGCAAGTCATATCTTTCTTGGCACCTGAAAACCATGCAGTATGTTGACATCCTGGGATTGCTGCTCCTGGTGGTAGGCAACAGATGTCACTCATTTGATAATTTGGCTCAGCAAGCAGGGGCACCAACAAAGCACACCATGGCCAGGTGGAGGTGCAAGGATTCATCAGTTCAGTCATCCTAGCATAGCATGGCTCCCCAAGGGTGACAGGCTAACTAAGGTGCTGGCTTTCCTCTGGCCACATGAGGATAAGTGTGGTGTAGACGGTCTCCCTGTCAACAGGCATGAGCTGGAGCAATGAGTGAGGATGGAGATGTGGGAGGAGGGTTCTAGAAAGAGCAAGGAAACTATACCGTGGCTCCTGGTCACCATGGCTTTCCCAAACCACCTTCGAGCTCCCACAGTATCCAAGGCTTGATGGTTAACTTTATGTGTCAACTTTGACTGGATCATGAGATGCTCGGTTATCTGCTTAAACATTATTTCTGGATGTGTCTGTGAAGGTGTTTCTGGAAAAGACTAGCATTTGAATCAGTAAACTGAGTAAAGCAGACTGTCCTCCCCAGTGTGGGTGGGAATCATCCAATTTGTTGAGGGCCTGAATAGAATAAAAAGTGGAGGAAGGGAGGACTTGCTCTCTGTGTCGGACTACTTGAGCTGGGACATTGATCTTCTCCTGTCCTTGGACAGGGACATACACCCTCGGTGCTCCTAGTTCGCAGGCCTTCAGACTCAGACTGGAATTACAACCACCAGAGCCCTAGTTCTCAGGCCTTCAGTCTTGCACTAGAACTTACCCTATTGGTTTTCCTGGTTCTCAGGACTTTGAACTCAGACTGGAACTATATCACTAGCTTTCCTGAGTCTCCAGCTTGTAGATGGCGGATTGTGGGATTTCTCAGCCTCCATAATTGCATGAGTCAATTCCTCTGAATGAATGAATGAATGAATATATCCTTTTGCTTCTGTTTCTCTGGAGAACCCTATACACCAGGGGTCACAGATGACATGCAAGGGAGGTCAGGGACCATGGGCAGCGAGCTCTACCCAAACTAGGTCCCTTGCAGACCTCAAGCAAGACCTGTTTTCACTCACTTCAAAATCATTGTAGGCATTGCTGAAAAGGAAACTGTTGAAATGAGGTCTTTTTCTGACGGTGAAATATGAAAACTGAAAAACAGATATGGCAGAAACCAGGGGAATCCCATGCTGTTGTTTAGCGTACCTGTTTGTTGAGGGACATTGCAAACCCAAATGTCTTGGGCCAAATGGCACAGTCTAAACAAGCTAACCACTGATGTCTGCCGCAGTGTATTTTTGTCAACACTGAACAGCACAACCAACAAGACGGAGACAGAGAAAAATCCATGCTGATCTTGATCTGGGTGGCAGGAAACTTGAGGGCCGTGATCCCTACTGTGGAGACTTCTCTAAGAGTGAGATCCCCTGGAAAACTGTCCGTGAGGCCATGACTGCCCTGCATGTGAAGGCAATAGACATTTGGTTTTATGGTCTTGCTCCTGGACAGGATGTGGACCACATAGTCCTGTCCTGGACAGCCTTGTAGATTTTCACAGGACCAGGGCTTCCTCAGTGGAAGGACCCTTGTCCCTCCTACTGCCTCCAAGAATGACAGTGGGAGAGGCAATGTAAGAACTCCACTACAATATCCCATTTTGTAGTGGAAATAGCAAAGTGGTCTCAGCCATTGCCACCAAGCAGGTCCAGATGACTGAAGCCCAGGAATAGGAAGCCACACCCAAAGGGCCAAAAAGGGAACTCAAAAGTTGCTAGAGGAATAGGAAGGAGGGGGCAGGACTGACCCACAGAGCAAGGTCGATCTGGGTATTGAAACAGGGAAAAGACGAAACAGAAATTAATGAGTCCCCGGAAGATCTCCGCCAAAGCTATAAAGTTGAAGGGGGTCCCTCTAAGTTAGAAGTTAAGGCTCTGGTTAGAGCCATAAAAGAGCAAGAGGAGGAGAACTCGCAGGCCTGGAAAGATCTCATGTCCCACAGAGCAGCTCTCCGGGTCCCTGAAACAGTTTGGGGAAGTGGGGACACAGAGGGGCCAAGGTTCCCTGAAACCTGACCAGACAGTGGAGAAGACAGTCCTGACTGTGAGCATGATGAGTCAGACAGGGAGAAAGACCTTCTTTGTATGTATCTTGCCCTTACTCCTTTCAAGACAGACTATTAGTGATGGGGCCAGCCTCTGGTGGGGAGCAGTGGCCCTGTGCTCCTATGAGAGGAAAAGGGGAGAATGTGGAGTCTCAGATTTTATAGGGCTCTTGGATATTAGTGCCCAAATGATAATGTTCCCAGTCCCCCACAGGGATAGGAGTAAGTTGACGAAATTAGGAGGCTTCAACAATGACACTGTGACCCATGCCAGGCAGGTGCTCATGCGCTTATGGGTGGAGTGTCTTGGGCCATTTCAGGTGCTGGTGGTCATGGTTCCCACTGCTGAGTGTATTGTAAGTATTGACATTGTGGCTGCTTGTGACACAGAACATCACTGACACTTCAAGGGGTATGCTTTTCACAACAAAGGATTCGAGCCATACAGCAGGTACATCCACTCCTGCCCACCACTTAAGTTACCCAGCCTTGACAGGTTATTCAATGCAAGCAGTACTGCATGCTGGGCAGAGGAAAAGATATTACATGTTGACACAGGACTTGCTGCAGGCAGGAGCATTAGGCATCACCCTGTCACAGTTAAACAGCCCAGTCTGGCCCATAAAAAAGGCCTTAGGAGCTTGGAGGCTAAGACTGGACTACTGCATATTGAATGCCAAGATGCCACCCTTGGCCTCTGTGGTACCCAACATCTTTGCCATCACCAAGGCAGTGACACTCACACAGGAGACTGATACCTGTTATTGATCTGGCTAGTGCCTTCCCCTCAATCCCTTTGTGGTTTGAAGATGAGGACCAATTTGTGCTCACATGGAACAACGTGCAGTTTACTTTTCCTGTACTTGTGCGTGGAAACTTCAATCCCCCTGCAATGTGCCACCAGTGATAGGACTAGCTCTGCAATGAGCCCAATTACCCCCAGAAGTACATGTCTTCCGCTATACTGACGACATCCTCATTGCTGGCCTGACTATGAAACAAATTGACCAGTCCCTATATAAGGTCATAGATATGACACCTAGGATGGGCTGTCAACCCTGATCAGATCCAGGGACCTGCTCAAAAATGCAGTTCTTGGGAGCCACCGAGGTCGGTAATCAGAGGAGTACTCCTGATGAAGTCAAACAAAAATTGCTGTTCTTGGCAGCCCCCACCAACAGGAAAGAAGCTCCACAGCTGGTAGGCCTGTTTGGCTATTGGAGACAACATGAACCACACCTGGATATTCTTTTGTCCCTTTTAGTCACAGCTACCTACCAGGTGGCCATGTTTGGGTAGGACCCCCAACAAGAGCAAACTCTATAAGCCATGCAACATGCATAGGCGTGGGCCCTGTCATTAGGACCAATGGAGCTTGCCAGCCCTATGGAGCTATGCATTTTGACAACATACCCAAAGGATCGGAGCCTGTGGCTGTAAGAGACTGCTTCTGGGGTGCATAGACCCCTCAGGTTTTGGAAACATATATTGCCAGAGATGACTGCAAGATACACCCCCTTCAAATGGCAATACCTAGCCTGCAATTGGGCCCTAATGGAAACAGAATGCCTGACCACAGAAACACCATGTGATCAAACAACCTGGGCTGCTCACCCTCATATGGATACTCATTGATTCTACGAATAAAGTAGGACAAGCATAGCAAAACTCCACCATTAAATGGAAATGTTACATCCAAGATCAAGCCGTAGTGGGATTTCAGGGAGCTGCTTTTCTGGAGGAGGCTGAACAGCCCATAAAGAACACTCCTGTCCCTCCCTTAGCTCAGTGTAGCCCTTGGTTCAAAGATGTTCCAGCTGACGGTATGGCTCGGTTCACAGACAGATTTGTGAAACTCAAAGCTAGTGGAGTCCAATAGGCTCCTGTGGCCATCTGCTCTAAGGATGGCCACCTTTTGACTGAGATCTCATCTGATGCTCTGATCAGGAGCTTTGAGGCTAACACCTCCCTCTCCCTCTCCCTCTTTCTCTCAGCACATTCTCATCTGGATGCTGTATACAAGGAGCTGAACTCCATGCAGTAGCGATGGCTGTGCAGGCCACTCCAACAGCAAATCCCTGCTACATATTTACAGATTCACGGGCTGATGCAAACTGGCTAGCCACATGGTGGTCCAGTGACTGGTGATTAAGGATTAGATTATTAAGGTCTCCCCTGTGTGGGAACAGGAACTGTGGCAGCAGCTTTGTGGATTAGAAAAGAGACCTATTTGTCATGCTTGCTGACACCCATAGCAAAGGACCATTCAAAAGGAAACGTGAATGGAACTTGCAATCTGACCTAACGTGGGCTCAACAAATCACCATGATTGTCTGTTGGGTCCACCACAGAATGTGACATGGAAGTCCACCTCATATGCAAGACTGGGCCAAGGAAAGAGGCTAAGGAAAGAAAAAAGGAAAGCCAAAGACACAACACAATCATATGACTCCTGCCAGCAAGCCCAGGTCTTGCAACATGACAAACTACACCACACCAACTGGGGCATCGGCCCCACATGAGTGTGGCAAATTGACCACATTGGACCACTAGACCCCAGTCCTGGGTTTCTGTGGTGCCTCATTACCATGGACCCATGTTCCATCATTCTAGTATGTCATACAGATATGAGAACTACTTCTGTGGCTTTAGAAAAACTCCTTTGCCATGTGTTCATATATCCAGCAGGATTACAACCCAATCAAGGCACAGCACACACTGCATAAGCTGCCCAGCAATGGCACACTCCCATGGCATAGGACGGACTTCTGCTCCCTATCACCTCCAGAGGAATGGGGTGGTAGAACAATGGAGTGGGTGGCTCGAGGAACAACTACACAAAGGCCATCAAGAAGGACAACTTACCAGGTGGTAACCCCACTCAGCAAAAGCCATTTGGACATTAAACACTGCAATCCAATGGAAGGGAAACAGGGCACTGCAACACTGTTGGGAAATACTGAGCTTGGGGTGAGCGAGGACCAGGCAGTTGCCTAATGAGACTGTGCCTGAGAAATCCCAACCTAAGTATACTCAATCATTTGTTTTCTTCTTACTTCCCACTGGAATGCATTCCCTAGGAGTGGTTTGTGGTCTGGGTCACAGTGGCGTCACCAGTAGGGCCTCCTGATTCAAACCTGGAAGCAATGCTACCTTCAGCCACCTCCCCCCGGTCACAGCCGGGACTCTGATCCCTCGATACAGGTGGGTAATATTACAGGATACGACAAGTTTGTTCAGAATGTGCCCTCCCTTCCTGGATTGGATGCCAGAGGCTGAAAGTTTCAGGTCAACAACAGAGGCAACAAGTCTCTGCAGAAGTTGTAGCCTTGGGACTGAGACAGACAGCCTGAGTAGCTGTACCTGAGCAATCTTCACCCTCATCACAGGACAAGTGGAGGCCTCAGGAGGCTCCTGGAGGGGGAGAGGGACAGGAGCATTAATCTTTCCTTTTCTCATTCCTACAGATGCCTCTGCCTGTGCCTGACACAACACCCCGATTAAAATCAGTACAGCAGGGACTAGAGGTGGAAAGCTCTAACAATGGTGGATTGCAAACCCAAACTGAAGTCCCTCTTGTCTACACTCCCAATGTGACGGCCTTGCGAGTGCACAATGACTTGGACCTTCCTCAAGCCCTCTAAAACCAAGAAAACTCACTAACCTCACTAGCCAAGACGATGATGGACCTCAGAACAGGCCTTGATTACCTGCTGGCAGAGCAGCGTGGTGTTTGTGTTATTGCCAGCACTTCTTGCTGTGTATATATCAATGATTCAGGGAAAGTAGAAACTGAGCTGGAGAAGATCCATGCTCAGATGGGATGGTTATGAGCAGTACACCCGCAGTCCCCCTAGACTCATTTTTTGACCTCATCAGTTAGCTTAATCCAGGCACTTGGGGTTCCTGGTTGAAGACCATCCTCCAGGGATGTCTGATCGTCCTCCCGGGTCTGGTTCTCCTAGTGACCCTGGTAAGGTGCTGCCTCAAAATGACGAGGAGTCTCTGCAAGAAAATGGCATCCATACAGGTTGTTCAGAGGCCTGTCAGACCCAGCTCTGCCTCCATAGTCAGGGTGGATGATGGTCCTATCAGATTTCATATGCTTTATCTGCTGTTTCAGCAGCCAAGCAAGGGTCTGGGGGTGGACGGTTAGGAAAGACAATCATGTGCAGCTTCTTGCCCCCTGCGTGGTTGCATAAGAGTGGCCCTGGGCCTAAAACATTTCCTTACAAAGAGATAAAGAGCTCTTATGATCTGTGTTAGGCATATCTCTTGGCTCTGGAATATCTTTCCCTGTTTGGGTTTGACATGTACTTTCTTATTTTGCTTTAGTTCATGGGCCAATGGCCCTCAGCTTTCTATATTCCAGACCCCATAAGAGAGGGGATGGGGTTCTTCTCCTGCAGCTCAGAAGGGGTACATGAAGCCCATCTCCCTGTGTCGGCCATGGGGTAAGAGCTGCTGACCACAGGGCACGACACTGGCTATTGAAGCTCATCTTGCTCTGTTTCTTCTTTGTGTGAGTAAAGTGTTGTTCCATCGAGTGCCCGTGTGAGTCATGTCTTTCCTGGCAACCTTGACACCTGCAAACCATGCAGTGGGTTGACCTCCTGGGACTGCTGCTCCTGGTAGTAGGCAACAGGTGTCACTTGCTCAACAATTACCATAATCAAACACTAGGTGAAGGAAAAGAATGCATGTTGAAGAAGGATGTAACTGAGGGACTCGACCGTGTTGGATGTGTGACCCAGATGGGGGAGTGTAGGGAGGTATCAATGAAGTGACTGAGCTGAGAATGAAAGTATAAACAAGAGCTAACTAGGGAAGGATAGAAGATGGGGGAAACACTACAGGCAAAGGGAATTATGTGCAAAGGCCCTGTGGCAGGAGGAAATACAGCATATTTGAAAAACAGAAAGAAGACTGGTGTGTCCTCAGAGCATAAAATGGATGGAGCTAAAAGAGACTGGAAAGGGAAGCAGGGACCAGACAGTGCAGGGCCTTCTAGCTCATGTTGAGATCGAGTCTGTATCCATTGAGAAATGAGTAGTACAGAAGAGTTTGCTAAGGAGGGTATTGACACACTGAGATTTGCTTTGAAGAGATGAGGTCAGTGGCAGTGGGAAAAATGGATCAGAAAGGGAGAAAGTAGACACTGAGAGATAAATGAGGCCATTGCCAACATCCAGGAGAGAGAGAATGGAAGCTTAGACCAGTCGTTCTCAACCACGGAAATTTTACCCATCAGAAGACACTCGGCCACGTCTGGAGACATTTTTGGTTGTCACACCATGTGGGTGGATGTTACAGACATTTAGTGGGTGAAGGTCAGGGATGCTACTAAATAAACATCCTACAATACACAGGACTGCTCCCACAACAAAGAATTACCTGGCCCAAAATATAAATAGCACCTAGATTGAGAAAACCTATGAGACTATGGTGACGGTGGAGAGAGAGTACATATTGGAGAGATAAATAAGAGGTTAAAATCAGCAGTAATTAGGGGCTAGCCTGGTGGCGCAGTGGTTAAGTTCATGTGTTCCCCTTCAGATGCCTGCGGTTTGCCAGTTCGGATCCTGAGTGTGGACCTGCACACTGCTTGTCAGGCCATGCTGTGGCAGGCATCCCACATATAAAGGGGAGGAAGATGGGCAGAGATGTTAGCTCAGGGCCAGTCTTCCTCAGCAAAAAGAGGAAGATTGGCAGCAGATGTTAGCTCATGACTAATCTTCCTCACCAAAAAAAAAAAAAAAAAATCAACAGTTATTAATGACTGATTGATTATGATGAATGAGGGAAAGATTGCCAAAGATAACTCTCCAGTTTCTGGCTTGCTCACCTGGATGAGTGAGTGGGCCATCCACTGAGACAAGAATTGCCGGAGGAGTTGATGGTTTGGTGGGAGAGGGTGAGGAGCTCATCTTGAAATCTAGCAAACTGAGATGACTTTAAGACATCCAAAAGAAGTCAAACAGGCAATTCTCTAGCTCTACAGCTCAAGAGGGGAAGCCTGAGCAGGACACGTGCATTTGAGAGGCTTCTGAGAATGGAACAGAAGCCATAGGCGTGGATGAAATTACCTAGGAAGAGAGCACAGAGTGAAGAGAAAAGAGGGCCCTGGACTAAGTCTTGAGAATCTCTTGGGAGAGGAGCTCAGGTCAGCAAAAAGCATTCAGAGAGCATCTAGAGAGATGGGAAGAAAACTAGAGCATGGCACATCCCAGAGGCTTCAAGAGGGCCTGTTTCCCCGACACCTGCTCCAACACAGAGCACCACGGATCTTTTTAAGCTTTGCTAAACTGATGGGATTAAAAAAAAAAAAAATCTTGTTTAAAGACATCAAAGTTTTAATTGGCAACTTTGAAGTAAGTAATGAGATTAAGTATCTTTGTCATGTTTATTGGCCATTTAAATTTCTTTTGTAAATTGCCCAGTGCATGTCATTTGTCCATTTTTCTATATTAGATATTCACATTTTTTATGATTTGTATGACCTCAGTAAATATTATGATTTTTCACTCTTTGCTATCACATTCTTAAGCATTTCCGCGCAATTTATCCTATTTCTTTTTGGATGTCTTCTTCCGTGCTATTGTTTTACGTTTTTATGGAAGCAAGATTGACTTTACTGTCCTGCTTTAATCTCATGCTAGAAGAAGCTGTTCCTTCTCAAGGATCATAAAAATGTTCTCCTCTGTTTTCTTAGGATATTAAATCCTTTTTTACATTTAAACCTTTAATCTACCTAAAATCTCTGTTTGCGTATGGTGAGTGACTGGGATTTTTTCCAAATGGTGAGCAAGTAGTTGCAACACCAGTTAGCGAATTCTTTCAGTCTCCTTTTTATGTTATCCTAAATCCCATATCGATTAGTCTGATATTGGATTGTCTCTTTGTTCTTTAGATCTCTTGGTATATTCCTGTGCCCAAACCAGGCTGTTTTATGGTGGTTTTTCGTCTGGTAAGGCAAATCTGCATTATTTTATAATCAGGAAAAACCATAAAGGTTGTGTACATATATATGTATATGTATGTGTGTTTACTCCTCCATGTGGAGGGTTGATGGGGAAGTGGTGTGTGTTCTTACACATGCAAGGTTGGAGGAGACATGCTTTTGAATGACTGGGACTAGTCTGGGAGCTGCAAAGAACTTTGAGACAGTGCCTGGAGCAGAGAGTTTCCAGGTAAGTCTGGAAAAATATAAGGAGAATTGGAGACTACAGGACTCTCAAAGGAGGGTGCTGCTCACACTTAGGAGGCCTGTAGATTGAGGAAAGCAGAGAGGGAAGCTGGTGATACGAACTGATCTCTGTTATTTTTAGACACTAGCACCAACTCCATTTCAAGGCCCTGGAGGCCCAAAAACATTTCTCAGCTCCTGGGAAATCACTGGGGATGTTAAGGTCAGCCGTTCATTCCTTAGAGCCAATGTTACTGACTTCAGCTCTAGGTGCCGCACCAGCAGCTCTTTGAGGGTTTAGGCCCCCCTGGGTGCAGAGGGTCCCTCAGCTCTCAGTCGTATGCCTTACCTTTCATTGGCCCACAGCTTTCAAAACAAATAAATCCTGTAATTCAGCAAGCATTCACGGAATATCTGACACCCCCCAATGCAGACTGTGTACAAATCTCCCAGCAAGAGCTCATTTCCATCCAACTCAGGGCGAGTGACTGGTGTTCTTGTGCTTACACACACACACACACACACACACAGCTTGGAGCCCTCCTCTCTGGGCTCAGAGGTCTCAAAGCAGGGGCATTCTCTGCAGGTCCTCTTATCTCAAATCTCTGGTTTGGCCCCACCTGCAAAGGACAGGAAACTAGTGGTACACCGGGCCTAGCTCTCTCTCCAGGAGAGGGCAGGCAGGCCCAGGACACAGGCTTGGACTCAGCTCTTCCTTCCAAATATTCCGAAGCCACAAGGAGGGATGGTCCAACAGAGGCCTGCTTAGGTCTCTTGCTGGGATCATTCCAAGAGTCCTTGGGGTCACTCAGAGGGACCAGGAGGCTGCCTGCTGCTGCATTAAAAACAGACTCTGGGGGCATTTGAATCGCTATATTTTTGTTCTCTTTCCTGTTCGGCGTCTTCCAGACAGTGCTTGTCCTGAGTTTTGGCCTAAAGACACCCATATAAAATGGGGTATGGGAGAACACTGCTTAGTGAGCAGTGAGAATGTCCCTGGGCATGTCCACAGCAGTCTGCTACAATATCTGAGAGGGAATGTCTCTCCTGGCCCAGGTGGCCCAGGGATCAGTTTGCCTACTCACGTCACCCCCAACATTACAGGCGTTTACTGGCCTCTTCTCTACAGAAAGATGGGGCACCTGGCCGATCTGTGTCCACCCACGGAGTGCTCCGTTTCCGTCCCGCCCTTCCCCCAACTTCCTCTCCATTTAGGCTTGGGGTGTTGCTGGAGGGAACTAAAAGAGAGAGCAAAATGTTCTTGGCCTTGACATGGGAGGAAGAGGCAGGCAGGCAGTGAACGCCTACCCCTCTTCTCCAGGTAGGCCCGGCCGGATTGTGGGGGAGGGCCGAGGCCTCGCCCCTGCCCCTCGCACTTTGGGTTCAGGCCATGGTGGAGCGAACTAGAAGAGGGAAGGTGAAGAGGTGCTCGGCCTCGAGCCAGCCCAGGGGGCGGTCCCCGGTCGCGCTGCACCGCCCCCGCCCCGCCCCGCTCCGCCTCCTCTGCCCGAAGCCTCCTGCGCGCTGGCCGCCGGCTGCCACTGCGGCCCCGCCGGTCGCCTTCCACGGGTCGTCCGTGCGCAGGTGAGGACAGGGGACCCCGCGCCCGAGCCGCCGAGGAAGGAGCGGGAAGCTTCGTGAGTCTGAGGGCGGGGAGGGAAGGAAACGGAATCGGATTCCGCAGAGAGCGGGAGGGAGGGACTGAAGGACGCGAGCCCCAAATTCTCGGGCTGCGGGGAGGTGGTCCCTGCCAAGCCCTGAGAGGAGGACACTTTTTTACCGGGCGCCTCTGTGGGTCCGGAGATGCGCTAGGCGCATAGATGCCTTGACTGTGTCGGGGCGCAGTCCAGAGTGGGGCTGCCCAGGTCCTGGGGCGCTGGATTCCGGGGGACTCGCCATCCCCTTGGAGTTGGTCAGCCAGCAGGTCAAGGTACCCCTCCTGGGTCTTGAAAGGGCGACTCCAGGCTCGCGGATGGGGAACACGCGCAGAAACCTCCCTTGCTGGTGCGCTTTGAAGAACAGCCCTGCCTCAGCCCTGCGAATGTTAATAATAGTGGAAGATTTGTTCTGCAGGGGGTGGTGTGTTCAGCGGAAAAATCTGCAGGAAAAGATTGACTTATTTTCTGAGGTTTTTTTTTCAGTTTAAAATTTCAACTAACCCGTTCATCTTCCTTTCCTTGCATCTGGGGAGGTGACACTAGAATTTAATCCCAACTTTGGGTCTATCTCCGAAGTTCTAGGTTCATCTGTCCCCTATGAGGTTTTGGGGTGGAAAAAGTAAAGTGGGTTTGTGCTTTAACATTGTGCAAGTTTTTTGAGCTTCTTTTGTCAGGGGCCGTGGACACACTGTGTTCTGTCTTCTCTCACCTGCAGCCAGGAGGAAGGATGTTCACTGTGCTGACTCGCCAACCTTGTGAGCAAGCAGGTTAGTATCTCTCAGCAGTCAGCAAGTGTGATTTTGTCAAACGCCCTGAGAATCCCAGCCTCGGTCCACAGTTGTTCATCCGTGTCCCCTGCAAATGACTGTCTCACCTCTTTGGTTTGAGACTCAGTTGCTCATCAGGCCCTCACCGCCAGCATTCCTCAGATAAAAGTAATGCTTTTCATCAAAGCCACAGAGAACAAGGACTAACATGCAGGTTCATTTGAAAGGTTTTTCCGGTTTGCATAATCCATTAATTTGGCCCTTGTGGTTTCCCTTACCCAACTGTGTGTAAGGTTTGCTTTAGAATATTGTTGATTTTGTGATGAATTGTAAAGTACTCGGATCTTTCCTCTGTTTCCATCCAAGTGTTGGTGCTGGCACAGCACCCCCAGCATTGCCCACCCCCACCATAGGTCAGCGTTGTTACCACTGATACTGCAGGCACATGTGTAGAATTCTCACACACACACACACACACACACACACACACACACACTTTCAGGCTTGCCCCGCCTGCCCGCCTCTGGAGCACTTTGTGCATTTGCCCGTGTGTAGGCCCAGAAGCGTCTGGCCTCTCCACTCTCAGGTAGACACCTCGTAATTACAGTGTTTGTCCAGCCCTAATGACAGTGCAGCTCTAGGCTGCATTCCCTAAATGAAAGAAACCTCGTCTGGTCCATTTTGCTTTGTGATAGGCTTTTCGACTGGGGCAAGTGTTTGCTTAAGGTAATCATAGCTTTGTACCTGAAAACTGCTGCAGCACAGAGGATGCAGGAGGCCAGCCACGGGGCTGTGGTCAGGAGACCGCTTGTATGTCACCCCCTCCCACCCCGTGGACACATGTTTTTTGGTCATGCCCCTAAATTGGGTATTCTTGTCTTCCAAAAGGATATTATTTTAGGATAGTAGGGGCAATTTAAAGAATCTTCTTTTTCGTAAAAGGAAATTGTACCTAAGGGGTTGGTTTACTTTGATTGCCAGGTTTTCCCCAAACACTTTGAAATTTTAACACATATACTGTAACACACACATACAGGCTAACTTGTTACCTTCCTTCCAGAGGACAAGTTTAACTTGGCAGATTAAACTTTTACCGTGTCTTGTTCGGGGGGAACAAATTTCTTGAATCTCTATAACTGAAATCAATATGTGCATTCTTTAAAAGTTGATGCAAAAATTTGCCTCTGTGGATAAACTGATTCCTGGCTGGTTCATGTAATGTTATCCGGAATCACAGGAAAATGATCGAGGATCCCTTCAGAGGCTCTCAAGGTCAACTCCACAGTGTTGGCCTCCCTGCAGTTGCTATCACAAACAATTCTGCAATGAGTAACCTTCTGTATAAGTCATTTTACACATGAGGGGCTAGTTCTGTGGGATAAATTCCCAGAAGTGGGATTGCAAGTCAGATGGTGTGCACATTTGCAATTTTGATAAATATTGACAAATTGCCCTCCCTTGGTGCTGCGCTAATTTACACTCCCAGTCACAAGATGGGAGACTCAAGGTGTTAAGTGACCGACCTTTGATGTCAGGAAGTGTCTGTAGCAGCATCTGTCCTGCAGGGGAATCAGATGGGGCAGAAAGATGTAGCTGTTCTGAGCCATTGAGACCCACTGCATGACTGGACTCCCCAGGTAATAAGTGTTATGATATGACTGGATATTGAGGCTGAATCTAATTCTGTATGTTGGTATACACATCTTTTTTTTCTTCTGGGAAAATGTCTCCTAGAAATAATGAAGGAGTAAAGCATAGGTTATGTTGATCTAAAAATAAATGTCCTGGAATAGGACAGGGTCTAGCCCATTGCTGTTCAATAGAACTTTCTGTGATGATGGAATTGTTCTGTAACTACACTGTCCAAATGGTAGCCGTTAGCCACATGTGGTTATTGAACATTTGAAATGTGGCTAGTGAAATTGAGAAACTGAATTTTTATATTTAATTTTAATTAATTTACATTTAAATGCCCAATTGGTGAGAGACATATTGGGATTCTCCAAATCCACTGATCTTTCTGTTATGCCAATATTTATCCTATTCAGCCATTTAGGTGTCACCATTTATATTTATGCCATAATATTTCTACCAAGACTATTATTTAGTCAACATTGTAATTGAATGTCTTTTTATCTTTTAAAAAAATTAGGTATAACTTATATACACTGAAATAGGTAGATCTTCAGTTATGCCCCTAAGTTGGGTATTCTTGCTTTCCAAAAGGATGTATTTAGGATAGGGACAATTTATCAGGATCGTTTTTGTTTTTTTAAGGGAAATTGTGCTTAAGGAGCTAGTTTACCTTGATTTTCAGATTTTTCCCAAAAAGCTTTGAAAGGTTTGGTGAATTTTGACAAAAACTCACACCCATATGCCCCACAATCCTATTAAGATAAAGAGCATTTCCGTTCCCCCAGAAAGCACCCATGTGTTCCTTCCCAGTGAATGACTGTCCCAAACCCCCGGGGCAATCACTGTTCTGATTTCTGTCACCTGCCTGTTTTAGAACTTCACATAAATGGAATCATTTCAGTGTATCGCAGTAGTAGTTTCTTTGTTTAATGTATTCGCTACTTTATTTACGAAATTTTTTTTTAAAGATTTTACTTTTTTCCTTTTTCTCCCCAAAGCCCCCCAGTACATTGTTGTACATTCTTCGTTGTGGGTCCTTCTAGTTGTGGCATGTGGGACGCTGCCTCAGCGTGGCTTGATGAGCAGTGCCATGTCCGTGCCCAGGATTCGAACCAACGAAACACTGGGCCGCCTGCAGCGGAGCGCGCGAACTTAACCACTCGGCCACCGGGCCAGCCCCTATTTACGAAATTTTTATTAGCCCACACTGGTTTGTTAAGATCCAAGTAGGGACCGGCCCAGTGGTGCAGCAGTTAAGTTCAAACACTCTGCTTTGGAGGCCTGGGGTTCACCAGTTCGGATCCTGGGCGCGGACCTATGCACAGCTTACCAAGCCATGCTGTGGCAGGCATCCCACATATAAAGTGAAGGAAGATGGGCACGGATGTTAGCTCAGGGCCAAAATTCCACAGCAAAAGAGGAGGATTGGCAGTGGATATTAGCTCATGGCTAATCTTCCTCAAAAAAAAAGAAAAAGACCCAAGTAAATATCTGCTCATAATCATCCAGTTAAGCAATATTAGTTTAAATTTAATGAATAGACTGGTCTATTATAACACTATATATAATTATACAATACATATATAATAATATAATTATTCAGAGCCTATATAGTTGAAGATTATTTGTATGCTTCATTTTTTTTTTTTTGCTTTTAGGTGATTGGATATAATTTATGTCTTTTGATTAAAATACAAATACCAGATATTACGTGGCTCCTTTGGGAGAGAACACATGGATAAGGTCTAGTTGCTCTTGATTTGTGAAGATGTAGCTGAGACCCAATGCCTTCACTATAGACAAAGGAAAAATGACTGAGGTTGAGTTCTTATTGGGAACTCAAATATTTTAGAAATTCAGACGTTACCATTTGCTTAACAAAAGTCACCTTTATAATCATTGATTATATCTGAAATACAGTATTAATTTCTTTTTATTTATCTGAGATTATTTTTAAATGAAATAAATTATATCACCTGCTTTAATAGAAAGCTTCTATTTTTTTAATCTATGTTAAAACAAATGTTATTGTAAATTATCTCAGGGATGACCAGTAATATGCATAACACACTGGGAAATACCAGAAAACTAAACCAAGCATACCCTCCCTGCAAGCACTGTTTTAGTCTACTCCTTGGTGGGAAGGTAAGTGGGTATTGGAGTCCAGTTGCTGCTCCTCCTTAAAAGTGTGGGTCTCACTAAAGTTAGAGGAAGTGACTTATACACACGGTTCTTGGATTCTACGAAGAAGGCCAGTACCTTGTTCTTTATGTGTCTTCTGAGTCTTCCCATTTTTAGGCCTCAAGGCTCTCTCTCGAACCCCAGCCATCGTTGCCTTGGTGTTCTTACTTTTGAGCGTTGTGGTGCTTGTGACTATCACGGTCATCCAGATTCACCAGAAAGAGGTCCTCCCTCCAGGTCTGAAGGTGAGTGTAAAGAGTTTGGCATTGAAGGGAAGCAATGTTCTGTGACATCAATAATTCTAAAGCCATGCATTAGAAGAGAAGAAAATCCTTTCCCTCACCTCCAGCTGGAGCCAAGGGAAGGTAGTGTAAGACCCAGGGGAAAACATCTGGAAACACGTGGTTTGTGATGTTTGAGGCTACAGATTGATAATGGTGACACCTTCTCCAAGGACTGCGTGGTCTTGCTTTGACTCCTGACTCTTAGAACCAAAGCTGGGCTTTGTAGCCAAGAGTTACAGGTGGCTACGAAAGATTCATCAGCTTGTTCATTCCCCCAGACCATATAACCCTGATTGTGAGTGGAGACTAGGAAACCCAGGCCCCTCTTTTGGCCTAGTCTGGTGAACAAAAAATAAAGGACTTGAAAAGTCTCCTTGAGCCATTTTTGTGCCACATCTCTTAGATCTAGAAGTGTGCCACGATCCCTCTGACTCTACCCCCTGAAAAATTACTCGGGACCTCCTGCTCAGTTCCAGAGGCCTCTCTCAGCCCTTGATAAGTCCATCCCCAAATGGCCTGTCAGATGGTCTCTGGTAGGCTGAGACTCATATATCACCCCAGTCTTGGCTGTAAGGATGATAGGAGGTGATCCCATGAGGGACTGTCAGATGAAAGGTGAAGAAAGTCGGTGAGACCGTCAATCATTTTGGTTAGAGGTCAGCAAACTTCTTCTGTAAAGGGCCAAATAGGACATATTTTAGGCTTTGAGGCTATTTATAGTCTCTGTTGCACATCTTTTGTTTTTATCTTCTTATGACTCTTTAAAAATAAACACCTTTCTTAGCTGGGGGGCCACTGAGGCCAAGTAATTCATCTGTTTTATTTGAATCTAATTTGGCGTTTACCCTTGGCCTCACGAGTCCTTTCTCCATCTTCTGGCTGTTAGCAACTGTTAAAAGCTATATCTGAAATAGAAGTTTTTAGAAGACAAAAAAGAAACTAATATTGCGTTGGCTCTGAGGGTGGGTTTGATCTACCATTCTGAGGCCACTTTTCTAAAGCATTAAAGTAAAATCTCCTTTAGATAATGGCATTTGGTTCTTTTATAGGACATTTTACTTAAGAATCTCAGCCTCCCATGAATAAAAAAGAAAAAGAAAAAAAAAACCCTTATGCATCTATCCAGTGGTGAGAGGAAAACAAATTATCTGGTTGTCCAAAGATACTAGCTAAGGCCTAGGGAAGCTGTTTTCCCAAGTTCCAGGCACTGCCTTCTTCTATGAACTATATAAAGTCAGGATTGAAACTAGGAGTAATACCATCTCCTTACACTTTGTAAATTACTACTCAGTTTAGTGAGCTTTTTCCCCTGAATTATCTCATTTAAACCTTGTGTCAGCCATGGAAAGTGGACAGAGCAAGCACTGTCACCACCATTTTGCAAGTGAGGAAGCATATGTTTAGCCAGTGGTTGGCAGGACCAGGACTGAAACTTGGTCCCTCCTGTTCCCAAGGCCAGGGCTCTCTTCACTTAGCGCCCAGCTCTCCTTGATCCTAAGTTCTGAATGGGGAACCCAGGAGGAGGTATTGACCTCTGATAGGAGAGCACTTCCTCCTTTGTAGAGAGGGAAGGTGGGGAGGATGGATGTAAATGCAGGAAGGTTGCTGAATTGGGGGAGAGAAGTACCTCCCAATTGAGGGGAAGGCTAATACCACTCTTAGACCTCAGAAACCACTCTTAGACCCCATATTTCAGAGAAACCAACTCTAGCTGCACTGTAGGTTTATCTCTCTCCATGGGACAAGGAAATGTACCCACTCAGAGCCATGCTTTCCCTTCTAGAACATGCTGTGGTGCCTGGGACCCCAGAATCCAGAGTCTGTTTGAGCCTCCTCCTGAGGGCCAACCTCACCACTGGTCTGAGGGGTGGCAAGGGGGCAGCTGCTTGCAGGGAGTACAGACGGAGCACGGATGTGGGGTCTGAGCTTCCACTTTCTAGAGTCAACATGCAAGTGCACAAGGCACTTCATGGATTTGCCAGGATGGGAAGAAGACGGGGCGGCGGGGAGAGCAAAGCAAAAGCCTTTATTTGTATAATTTTTCCTCAGGCCCTATGAAAGTTAGGGATGGACTGATTAAGGGAGTGCCAGCTACTGGCTTCCACTTATTCTGGGAGGTGAGAGGTAAGTCCTCTGTTCACACTGAGGGACATGGAGGACTTAGAAGACAGGAAGAGCAAACTGAGTGGAGAAACGTAGATTCCGGAGCAGTATGAAGGGCACTGTTGAAGGAGGAACCACACATATTTAATGCTGCTGTGTCAGATGGGTTCCCCTAGTGAAAGATGTGAGTGTAAGTAGGCCGCCCAGGAATGTCCGCAAGAAGCACGGGTACGGGATAGGGAAGTGAGACAGGAGGGAAGGCAGCCAGTGGAGGGCCTGTTACCCGGCAGCTTATCACTGTGGACAACTGGTTCTCCGTCCTGCTGGGCATCTCTGGGAGCCAGTGTAGAGCTCTCCTCAGACTTGTCCTCTACCAAGGGATATATAGGACACCTGCCTCACAGTTATCTCACTCAAGGGCATAAATACACACCAACTTCTGTTATTCACTGAGGGCTATGCTAACTCTCGTATTTTTGGCATACTGTGTGCTCAGGTAGGCTCAGGCCACTAGAGAAAGACTTCAGGCAGGTGGCAAGTGCATGGTTGCACATCACAGTGGCAAGGTCACAGGGATTGTGAGCAGGGAACCCTCAGTGACTGTTCCATGCTGATACGGTTATTATTATCCCCATTTTGCATATGAGAAAACAGGAACAGAAAGGGCAAATAGCTTCCCATAGTTAACCAGATCGGAAGTAGCAGAACTGGTATAGAAGGAAGAAAAGAGAACCACAAACCTTGGCTTTGAGCAAGGGTTTGGAAGGAGTAGAAGACTCACCCTCACCAATTAGCAGACAGTTCAAAGAGAGGATTTTTAATCTCTTCGGATTCTTGTTATCAGGCCCCAGTCACAGTTGTAGGGCACAGGAAGTTGTATAACATTGGAATATTGGCTCAGAAAGCCCACTCCGCTTAATTGAGTGGATTCAATGTGAGAACAGACAGATGTTCTGGGCCAGTTGGACCAGGAGCAGAATGACAGCTTGGAAGAGAGCATTCCACGAGCGGCTTTGCTCAGGTGCTGAGGTCGCTCTTTCCCTTTGTTCTGCAGTACATGCTAGGGACAGAAAGGGCCATTGTGGAGGTGAAGCTGAATGGATCTAAGGGCTTCTTTACTGTTAGGTTTATGTTTTCATACTCTGAACCTTGTTTTGCTTTTATGTGCAGCTGACAGTTGGTTATGAGGGGCCAGCTCCACAGTGGCCTATCTGGAGGGCCCTGGAATGTTCCTCAAGACCCTCATGCAAGGTCATGATATCTGGCTATTAAATCCAAACCGTGGCTTCCCTAACCTGGTTTATCTGAGTTTAAGAGCAGAACTATTAAAACTTAGTTAAGGCTCGAAATGTCCCCATTCTCTTTTTCATTGTTACTGGTCTGACCTGCTCTACCAGCTTGAAGATGAAACATGGTAACGTCGCTTTTATTTTTCACTCAGGCCCCCACCCGCTTTATTATTATTAAGTCCAATATCTTCCTCTTGAGGCTTCCCCCTCCTCACCCCTAATCACAGTTGTCCAGAAGCCTGGAGCTTCTCAGACCAATATTGTCAAGACCCCATTACTATTACCTCTTGCAGCTACACAGTGTCACTGTTGAAAAGAGGCCTGCATGGTCTCATGGTTTGAGGGATGCAGCTTTTCTGCCATGACCTGCTCAAGTCACATTAGATCCCCGTCTTGGGTCACACTCCCATGCTCAGCCATTAGTCTGCAAAGCACAGCCACTGTGCCAGCCTCTATTAAAACCGTTCCCTTCTAACCCTCATCCATTCTCAGTTGTCGGCCTGGATCCATGCCTGTTGGCTCACCCTGGTTTACCACTTGGAGAGCAAGAGGTGGACAATTGGTTTCTTCCTTTTCAGAAAGCCCTGGCTCCCTATTCCAATTGGTCCACCTCTTTTCCAGCCAGATTTGCACTCCACTTAACAAAGAGTTTGCCTTCGAGGGACTTTTTGTCTGAACAAAGAAAGTGTGACATACCAGTCACCTTGTTACTAAGCGGTCAGCCCATTAGACTTGGTTTCCTTGGAGCTCAGTGAAAGCATGGGGGCTATGTGTACACGTGTGAAAGTCAGTTAGACCGAGGCTTGATCCCAAGTCTGTGACCTTGGGCAATTATTTACCTTGGTGAGCCTCAGTTTCTTCATCTGTCACGTGGGGTAATGATAATACCTGCCTTAGAAATGCAACACTGAAGCATTCTGTGCAGGGCCTGGCATATTATAAGTACTCAACAAATGTTTATTACTCCTGCTATTGTTATTATAGTAATGGTAATAGTGATAATAATAATAAACAAATCTAAGAACGCTGATCTGACCTTTGCTTTTGCTTTTGTTAAAAGTTCACACAGTCCTTAAGTTTTGGACCACAGGGTTCATATGGAAGGCTGTTTCCTTTTGGTTAACCCAGAGTGTGTCTTCACTTCCACATTCTAGCTGTGTTTTTTCTGACACTGCATTAGGCAGAGGGTTACTTATCCCTTTTCATCCAAGCATCACCCACCTAGCTGAACTGAATGAAGTTCATTCCTTCCTCTCCCCTCCTTCCCAGGAACCACATTGAGTTCCACGGATCTAGGCAAATGAACTCTGAAGACAGGTTAAAGACCAATTTTTTCACTGTTGAAAATGTCGGTGAACGATGACGGGAGTGGGTCAGTGTTAGCCAGAAGTAGTGTTGGGCCTCAAGGTTGGCCCCTGTCAGCACCTCGGCAGTGCCTAAGGTGCAGCCATTTCTCCAGGCTCCCAGAGCGAAGTCTGTAGCTGCCCCCTACCCGGGTGCAAACTGGATCCCAGCTGAGTTACAGAGGAGAAGAGACGTTCTTCCTTTTTTCTGATCTTGGCTCAGCAGCCCCGAGCTTCATACACAGGGAAAACACGTTCTTTGTGAAAGGCTGGAATAAAGATTTGGGGAAAGGCAGGTACCCTCTGGAGTAGTTGTCCTCTTATTCTCTCTCTCCTCTTGTCAGCACCAGGCATGGAGGGGCACTGAAGGGGTGGTGATCAGGTCAGCAGTAGGAGGGAGGAAAGAAAGCCGACTGATATGCAGGCTCAGACCTCTTGAGGGCCTGGTTTCCTTCAGTTTTGACCTGTGCTTTAATCTCACCGGGAGCCTCTGCCTGGAACAGATAATGAACAATGCCTCCCTTGTTCGCCATGGGGGGTGTCATGTCAGGATCCCAGTCAACACTCATCAGACTGAATGGCTGAGATTAAGAGGCTGTCCAAGTTCAAATACCAATGTATACAGGATGTTCTACTGCAATATAATGAAGAAGCTGTGATTGAGAAGCTGGAGCAACATTTTTTTATTTGGTCCCATTTCAAATGAAACAAGTATTTGTGATAGTAGAAAGTCGGAACCCTCCTAAATGTCTGGAATTGGGGAACTGGTTCAATAAATTATGCATCTCACAATGGATGTGATGAATGTGTTAAAAATGATGACATCAGTATTTTTACTGGCAGAGAGGGTTGTTCATCCTATACTTTTTAAGTAAGAAAAGAGCATTGGAAAAGACTGTGTACAGTACACTCCTGTGTTGATTTAAAAATGTGTCTAAACACATTTATATATGTAGCTATTTGCACAGATGACCATTGGAAAAGATAGATAACAAGGTGTGAAAAGAATAGTTGGATTGAGGAGTGTTATTTACTTTTATTCTCTTTTTCTTGGTTTGTAATTTTATTTGTTTATTTTACTTTACTGATTTTTCTATATAGCCTGTATTTATTGAGCACCCACTAAGCATCAGGCATATGGTCTCCTATGGACATCTGCAAGTAAGTTGTCTCAAGATCAGGAAACCCAGAGATCTTAGACCTCTCACCCAGGGTCATAAAAGGGAGAATCCATCCGAGTGGACTTGCCACCACAACCCAACTCCATCTTCCTCCCTGGGATAAGCTAGGGTAACCCAACAGCGGTGGAATTGGGGAAGAGCTGCCACCCAGAGCCTCTGATGCCCTGGGCTGGCTCCAGGCTCAACCAGATACTGACCTAGGTCAGCATTACTCATTCCAATCCCCATAGGCCACTGTCACATGCTCTTTTCTGATCAGGCTTGGTTCAGGCCTGGGCTGGCCCACACCTTCAGGTGAAGCTCCTTGGTGCCTGCCTCAAGCTGGGTGAGATGGCCCAGGAATCCCAGCCTACTCTCTGGTGCACGGCTAGCCCTGGCACTGCTCTGGCAATACCCTCCTATCCTTTTGTTCGTACACACGTTAGCAAAATGGGACAATGTTTCGACATTAGTTTGTCTTTTGTTTTTTCCTCCTTAATTGTGAATACTTTCATTCTGAAGGCTGATGCAGATACTGATGTGTCTCTCCCTTGTGAGAACTTCTTACCTCTAGTGTCCTTTTGGTTGTTTATTTCCAGACTGGTAGGCCTGGAAGTTTGGAGAATAGAGGGCACCAGGGGACCGACCGTTCATTTCCCTCCTGAGACCCAGGTGGCTTCTGTCCCCCACCTCAGTGGTCTGGATGAGGAGGGATCAGGGGACCTGTCTTTGCACACAAGATCCTCGGAGTACTGATTTTCAACCTTGGCTGCATATCGGAATCACCAAGGGAGCTTTAAAAACTGTTGCTGCCTGGGCCCGCTCCCAGAGGTTCTGATTTAATGGAGTTTAATTAGGAGTTTTAAAAGCTCCCCAAGTGATTCCAAAGTGTGGCCAAGCCTGAGAACCATGCCCTAAAACACCCGGCCCACCTCATCCTGTCATCTTCCCCCACAATCCAAAGAGGTAAAGTTGGTTTGGAGAAAACAGTTTTTTCTTCTTGGTCAGCCCCTACCTAAATGAGGCAGTGTGGATTAAGCTCTTGAGAATATTTGGGGTTCTTAGTGGCCCACTGGGAAAAGAAGTCTTCAGAAGGGCTCGGCCCATTTCTAACTCTCCCTTTCTCTTTTTGTTCAGTATGGAATCGTGTTCGATGCTGGGTCTTCCAGAACCACACTCTATGTGTATCAGTGGCCAGCAGAGAAGGAGAATAATACTGGAGTGGTCAATCAAACCTTCGAATGTAAGGTGAAAGGTAAGGCCCAGAGCGAGTCTGGGAGGCCCAAAGGGAAGCAAGGGAGAGTCCTAATGTCCTCCAGAGGCTGGAGGGGTCCTGAGAAGCTACCTGGGGGCAGGGAATGAGCACTAACTGGGTGCCAGGAAAATAGGAGATCTTGTGCTTGGGCTGTTACTCATCGGTGCAGTGACCTTGGTCTGGTCACTTCCCTTCTCTGGGCCTCAGTTTTCTCATCTGTAAAACATGGAGGAGAAGGCGTGTCAAGAACTGTGAATGGTATGAGATTTTACCATGCCACACTTGCATGGATGCTGATGGAAGACAAAAGATTCCTTGGTTGGAAATGAAGGACTGTTTATTACTCACAGTAATAGCGGTAGCCAGACTATCAGCATTTTCTTGCACTAGTTCACTGAGCCCCACTTTGCACAGGATGATGTAAAGAGGGCTAGATAGTACCTGCGCATACAGCGGATTGTGTAACAGAAGAGGAACCCTGAGATTAGGGAATGTGAAACTTGTATTATGGGCACTGAGCATACTTGCCTTTTGCTCGGGGGGGAAACACTATCACTGTCTTCTGAGCCTGTTCATTATGCAGACATCCTTGTTAAAATAATCTAGAACAAAGGCAGTCAGTGCCTCTGCTCATAAGATATGTAGAAACATGAGAGACTTGTGGAAAATTGTATTCCCATAGGGAATTGCATTCCAATTGACTGTGTATGTCATTGGGGGAGGGGATGTGGTGGAGAGAGGGATGAACATGGACAATATGTAAACAAACAGGCATGGTTCTATTCCAGTAAAGCTTTGTTTACAGACCCGGAAATTTTGAATTTCATTTGAGTCTCAAATGTCACAAAATATTATTCATATATGGGTTGGCCTGGTGGCGCAGTGGTTAAGTTCAAACATTCTGCTTCAGCAGCCGGGGGTTCACCGGTTCAGATCCTGGGTACAGACCTACGCACCACTTGTCAAGCCATGCTGTGGCAGGTGTCCCAGATATAAAGTGCAGGAAGATGGGCATGGATGTTAGCTCAGGGCCAGTCTTCCTCAGAAAAAAGAGGAGGATTGGCGGTGGATGTGAGCTCAAGGCTAATCTTCTTCAAAATAAAAATTATTCATATAATTTTTCCCCACCTTTTAAAAAGGTAAAAACTACCTTAGCTTTCAGGCTGTATATAAAATGTGGTGAACTGGATTTGGCCTGTGAGCTGCCAACCCTGAAATAGAACCTTATCAGCTTCTTTAATGATCCTCCAGCAAACTCCCTTTCTCCTCCACAACATAGCCTGAATTTTATGTTGACTGTTTCCTTGTTCTTCTTTATAGTTTTGTCCTTATGCATTTAGTTTTTCCTGTTTTTGAAAATGGAATTAAACATTTATTCTTCTGTGATTTGTTTTGTTCGTTAACACTGGGTTTTTAAGATTCATCTATGTTGATATGAGCAGCAGTAGCTTGTTCATTTCTCCCTGTTGATGGGCATTTGTATTTCCGTGGTTACTAATAAGGTTACTAATATCTTTTCATATGTTTATGACCGTTTCTGTTTTCTGTGAAATGTCAGCTCGTGTCTTTTGCTCATTTTCCTACTGAATTGCTTGACTTTTTCTTATTGATTCATTGGAATTCTTCATATGTATATTCTGAATATGAACAATATTATTGTATTGTTGCTAATATCCTCTCACAGTTTTTGGTTGTCTTTTTAGTCTCTTCATGGTGTCTTTTGATGACTAGAAGTTCTTAATTTTTATGTAGGTACAACTATCAGTCTTCTCCTTTGTGGTCGGCTCTTTTTTATGTTTTATTTAAGAAATCCTTCCCTATCTCAAGGTCATAAAGATATTCTTCTATCAAAAGTTTTGTAATTTTTCCCTTTACAGTGAAGTCTTTAGTCCATATAATGAAGCCCAGTTAGTGTGTGTGTGTGTGTGTGTGTGTGTGTGTGAGCACCCATGTGCATGTGCCTTTTTAAAAGCCACCCTCTTTAGAGTATTATGATCTTTGAGTTGGCCTGAGCTTCCCAACCAGTGTGTCCTGTATGGGTTACAGAATACACCCTCAGCCCACAAGACCAGAGATTAGAGACTCTGGACCAGTCCTTCCAGCCCCAGGCAACCTCCTAAATGTCCCTCCATGAGCCATCCAAATATAATAATTTCCTGGGGGACATGGCATTGAAAAAGTTGGGAAGCAGAATTAGCCTCTCCCAAAGGAAGACCAAGAGCCTTCTTTGAATAACCAGGGTTGAGTTTTGACCATCTGCCCTTCCATGGAGGGCAGCCAGCAGCTTACCTACCCTGGTGCCTAGATTTCACAGTTAGGTTATCTAGAAGCAGATGCTGAGAATTTGGGATATAAGGTAGAGATCCATGCCTGTGGAAGGAAGGGAGAAGAAGCAGGACTGGACAGAAGGAGAAGTCACACTGCAACATAGGCCTGACAACGCTTCAGCCAATCAGAGTTACCCTACATCGGGTTGCAATGGCCTGAAATTCTTGGGCTGTGATACCCTGCCACCATCAGTCGTCGGATGTTGCCATCCTGGGAAGAGCAAGACATTGAGCAAAGCAGCTCTCTGCAGCTGAGGTAAACCCTGAAGGAGCTGACAGCTGGGACAGTAAGTCTTTATTTGAAGTAGTATCTGCATGGCACTGCTCTGGACTCACCACAACGGGGGACTTGGATGTTGTCTGAGTGCTGCTTGCATTGTTGTCAACAAGACACAGGCAGCATAGCCTTGTTCTGGCCTCGGCCAGAGATCCCATCTCTGTTCTCCTAACTTCTGAGCCATTTCCCCACCTCCAAGCATGAAAGAGGGCAGAAGGATGCTCCTGTAGAAAAAAGAGACCATCCTCTTCAAGAAAAGAGAGTATAGTGTAGAGTAGTGAGTAAGACCACCTCATCCCTCCTGTGTGAGCTCTGGAAAGTTATCAAACCTTTCTGAATCTTGACCCCCTCATCTTTTTTAAGATAAGAATCATCATAATAATACCTACCCCATAGGAATGATTTGAAAATTAAGTGATGTAATATATGTAAAGCAGGTAGCAAATACCTGGCATACAGTAAGTGCTCAATAAGTATTAGCCATTGTTATTCATGGGGCACCACATTCTAGAGTTTCTGGTGGGTATTCTTTTTTTTTTTCTTGAGGATGATTAGCCCTGAGCTAACTACTCCCAATCCTCCTCTTTTTGCTGAGGAAGACTGACTCTGAGCTAACATCCATGCCCATCTTCCTTTACTTTATATGTGGGATGTGTACCACAGCATGGCGTTTGCCAAGTGGTGCCATGTCTGCACCTGGGATCCAACCCGGCGAACCCCGGGCCACCAAAGTGGCGCTTAACTGCTGCGCCACTGGGCCGGGCCCCTGGTGGTTATTCTTGCCAAATGGCTACTCTGTTCCATAGTTACAAGATCTGTCTTTAGACCCAAGAAAGCAATTCAGCCAACTCAGTCCTGATGGCCCTCTGACTATAGGGAGAGGTGGGACTTTGATGGGGAAGATAGGCATTCTCTCAGGGGAAGGGCCCCTTGGCCCACCCCAGCTGTTGTGTAGGGGAGGGGCAGGGTCATGGAACCCACACCACATCCATAAATGGATGTTCCCCTCTTTGATCACAGTAGCCTTGAGGATCCATATAAACTCTGAATGACCAAATGACCACAAACTAAAGCTCAAATTACAGAGTTGAAGTTTGGCAAGTGTCATCCCCTTGGGGCCATGTGGCTTCTCCAAGGATAATTTGGGTTTCTTGTTTCTCAGTTGCAAATTTCCCCAGGACTCTTTTGCCTAGGTCATTCTGAGGAGGTAGTGAATGCTTTCTCACCAAGCAGTGTTTCCTGGATGCCCAGGCTCTCAGAAATTTCTTTGTCGGGGGGTCCCTGGGGAGTATTAGTCCTCCGTTGCTGCTCTTTTCCATGAGTTCACTGGGTGCTGCTGTTGCTGCTGGTCCTGTGCTGGTGTCTGTAGCTCTGGCTGCTGGTTGTAAAGCCATCTCCAGGAGGGACTGGTTCCCTGCATGCCGCTCATCTCTTTTGCACTGTGCAGGGCTCATGCCTGCTGCTGCCTTCCCCTACGAGGTACATTCATGTTTTCTCTTTAAGCCAGTGGGTAAAAAGTTTTCAAACTCCACTGAAGCCTAAACTTAACCATCTCCTCCACTGAAATACCTTAAAGAGTTGCTTCAGGGATCAGACCACTACAATGTTGAAAAGCATCCTTTGCCAATTCTTGGCCCGAGCCCAAGCTGAGGCACATGTCTTTTGCTTCTGTCCCACCTTGAGTGAGTTTTGTGCTATCTGTCCAACCCATTCTCCCCAGATTGGCACTTTTAACTCTTTTTGAGGGGGAGAGGGGAGAGGGTGAATCTCAGTGTCCATGAACCTGTAAGTCCAATCTCCTCTTCCATCTGTGAGGCTTAAGGGACCTTATGCAAACAGACCCTCAGGTGACATGCTCAGATACCCCAAGTTTCAACCTTCTATCTTGCTCCTAACCAGCCCCTACCCAGAGACCAGCTCTAGCAGAATGTATTTTGTTTGCTCCAGATTGGACTGCATGATCCCCTTACTGTAGAATTGCATTCTGGTTTGAAAATCTCATTGATTGATTGATTCATTCATGTATTTAATAAATTCAGATTGGGTGCCTGCTGTTTGCCAGGAACTGTTCTTGACACTGGAAATTCTAAAATAAACAAAATATACGAAGTCTCTGCTATTATAGAACTTAGAGTCTAATGAAGGAGATAGTAAATAAGTGGATATATAATCTGTCAGGGAGACATGTTGTGAAGAGAAATCAAGTGAGGGAGGTGGACAGAGACAGGATCATGCTATTTGGGACAGGATCATCAGGGAAGGGCGAAGAAGGTGAGAGTTGAGCAGAGACAAAATGAGACAAGAGGGTAACCAGGCAAATGTCCTGGGGACAATGTGCTAAGCAGTGGGAATGGCAGGGGAAGAGGCCAAAGGTGGAAGCTGCTCTGCATTTTTGAGGAAAAGCAAAGTGGCCAGTGTGCCTGGAGCTGAATGAGGAAGGGGAGGAAAGGTGAGAAATGAGACAAAGCTGTAGCCCAGCCGGCTGACCGAGGCCTTGGGATGCAGGAAGGGATCTGACTTTCACTTGAATGAATTTTCTTCAGAGTCTTTTGAAAGCCATGAGGAGATTCAGATCAGGGAACTAACATGATGTGACTTATAATTTTAACGGATAACGCGGTTGATGTAGAACGCGTGGTCAGAGGCTAAGATTAGAAGCCCGGGGACCAGGGCTCTGAGAGCAGTCCAGGTAGGAGATGAAGTGGCAGTGGTCTGGCCTACACCACTGCTTCTCAGCATGGGGCGATTTTGCCCCCTCTGGGAACATTTGGCAGTGTGGGGGGACATTTTTGATTGGTGATGCTGCTGGCATCTAGTGGTAGAGGCCAGGCATGCTGCTAAACCTTGTACACTGCACAGGACAGTCCCCACAGCAAAGAATTCTCCAGCCCAAAATGTCAGTAGTGCTGAGGTTGAAAAACTCTGATCTAGAATGGTTCTGGGAAAGGGGGTGAGAAGTGCTCAGATTTGAGAGCTATTTTGAAAGTAGAGCCAACAAGATTTTATGATAGATTCATTGTGAGCTGATGGTGCCTGAGCGTCAGTGCTGACCTGAGTAACTGTGTGCATGATGGGACCATTTCCTGAGAGTGGGGAACACTGGGAGTGGAGTTGATTGGGGGCATGACAGGGATTAAGTTGGAGATGCCTATAAATCATCTAAGTTAGGGGACAGCAAACTTTTTCTGTAAAGAGCTAGGTGATAAATATTCTTTACTTGTTGGCCATATGGCCCCTGTTGTAACTATTCAACTCTGCCACTGTGGTGTGAAAGTACCCATAGACAATATGCAGGCAGATTAGGATGTGTCTATTTCAGGAAAACTTTATTTATGGACACTGCACATGCCTAATGGGATATAGCCTAAGGACAAAAAGAACTTTGAAAAGATCTTAAACTGTTTTCAATAATCATACAGTTGGTGGGTAGTGCTGGTATTATTATACTGAGACTGTTATGTGTGGATTGTGAAATAAAGCGCAAGTTATTAAGTTGAAGTTGCTTGAAAACAGGATTTTTAGCATAGCAAAAAAGATAAAGATATAAGATCCAACAAGTTAAGTAAAACCTGTAATTTTGAATTAGAAGTACCAGTAAGAATTAGCGATATGTTTTCTCTTGAAATAAAGTTTTCCCTAGGTCTGTCCTCTGAAAAGACTTGCAGTAGGCACCCTAGCTTTGAAATTTTGGACATGAAATACCATTACTCATGGTTAAATTGGAAGGATATTGCAATTGAAATCTGTATTTTTTAAGCTGATAAATAAAGGGAAAGAGTCACACACTTTTCCTGCCGTCCCTGTACAAATTGTACTGTAGGGGAACCAAATGGTTAATGGTGGGGAAGTTTTCCTCTTATAAAAGCATTTTAGGTAATAAGTGAAGCAAGAATGATGGAAATAAAATATCACCATTTCATAAACCCTAATGGGCTAATGGATCTGAGCAATCATCATTGATGCCTGCTAAGGGTACAAAGAGAAACAGCCGGACACATGTGCCTCCTATTGGACATGCACATTAATCCCAACACATTGTTCTCTCTGAAAAAGTTCCAACCTGAATCTGATTAATTCTCTGCATTCAGTTATGTGTGCGTTCAATATATAGGAAAAATCGGGAACAAATAACATGTTAATGAGCCACAGGGATACAATCACCAAATTCTAGGCTGTGGGAAACTCTGCAGGACAAATAAAATGGCAAGGAAAACAATTTTTTAATTACAAGGAAAAAAAATAGAAAGGGAGGGCAGAACCTATAGATTGAAAGAGACTTAAGAGACATACCAACCAATTGCAATGGATGGAATTTATTTCAAGCTAGATAGAAAGAGAGAGGTGGGGGAGAGAAAGGGAGAGAAAAAATATGAATCTGGAGGAAATGTGAACCTTAACTAGATTTTTTTTATTATATTAAGGAATTATTTTTAATTTTTATAGATATAATAATAGGACTGGGTTATGCTCCTTTAAAGAATTCTTGTATTTTAATGACATACTAATGTCCTGATTATGGAATGGAATGGTAACATGTCTGCAGCTAGCTTTGTGGGGAGAGAATGAGAGAGAGTGCGGATGAAGCAGGAGTTGATTGATGTTGAAGCTGTGAGGTGGGTGCACGGGGTTCATTATACTGTTCTTCGTCTTTTATTTATGTTTGTAATTTCCGTAATGAGAAATGTTTTTTAAGCACATGCTGGCTCTTTTTTTTCATCTTTGTAATTTCTTTCTTCCATATTTTGTGAGTTGACTCATCATTGTGACCACATGGAACATAGCACATCCACCTGTTTCCAACCCTCTACTAAAACCCACTAATTTCCAAAGCTGATTTGTTTTCTATTTAAAAATTGTATTGCTCTTGTCGGTTCCTGGGAATGCTAACAATTGCTGACTGCTTGCTTTGCAGGCCCTGGAATCTCCAGCTATGGGGGGAACCCTCAAGATGCCCCCAAAGGCTTTAATGATTGCATGCAAAAAGTCAAGGGGCAGATTCCAGCCCACCTCCATGGGTCTACCCGCATTTACTTGGGGGCCACAGCTGGGATGCGCTTGCTGAGGTAAGGCCCGAAATGGCACAAAGGAGCCCATTTGACCAAAATAGCCAAGAATGTGTTGAATCTTGCCAAGAATGGAATTCTGTTTCTTGGGACATATCTGAAGGAAAGAAACCCATATTCTGCCATAAATTTAGGCTATTAAAGTTGGGAAACTCTTAGCTTTATTTTAATACCCAGAAAGAAACAGTTCTAAAATTGATTCCCTTTCCCTTGGTGATTTTACTGAGGACTCGGAAAGAAGGAAGGTAACATGAAATCTGCTCGTGGGGTATGCCTCTAATTTTTTGGAAAAGTAGAAACTGTTTTTGACACCTGGTATTTTTACACCTGTACACAACCAGCTTCACTAAGTGCGACCCATAGCTATGGAGCTTCTTCCCATGTACGAAATGTCGCTGAGATCTGCTTTAAAATAATGAAATTTTTGCACCTCATGCCAGTCAAAGCCTTTGGAGTTATTATGAAACAAACATCTCATTTCATTCAATTACCTTCTAAATTTGCAACCATGACTTTTAGCCCAGGCGCGCTGTTTGTGAATGTCCTTTCTCTTCATTTTTTTCTCCACTATAGTATTTCCTTGACTTTGAAATAAAAGAAAAATAGTTCGGAAAAAAAAGAAACACCACAAAAAAACAGCAAACCTAAATCTCTACAGGGTAGAGGCTGCTCCAGACTTTGAAAACAAGGTTTCATCCCCAAAAGATGACACTCATTCTGCTTCTAAGATGCTTTGTGTCTGATTCCAGTGATGTAAAATCATATGTGTGGGCATGCGGAAAATATAAAGGAACGAGCAAACACGATCATCAAAAGAAATCTGGGAGCACTTGCAGTTGGATTGGGCCTTTCCCTTATAGTTTTCCTATCTTTATTTCTATTCCTGTGTCCTGGTTGACCATAGAATGGGGAAGGAAGTCCACTTTCTTTGCTCAGTTTTGGAGTCTGCATTGTGTTTGAAATTTATTCTTTACCTGAAACAGAAATGATGTAGAAATTCCTCCCTCTGAGTTTTCTATCTTATGGAAACAGTTCTTAAGAACCTGACTTTTTCTTGGTTGCTTTTTTCTCCCAGTCCTCTCAGTAAGAAATAATTAAAAGGCTCTGTCGTTTATAGTTTGTGACACAAACCGTGGAATAGAAAGTTCACCACTTGGGGAAAAAAAGTGAATGTCCCATTTGAATAAGTTAAATATTAACTCCTCTTTGTTAAAATGTCTCTGATGGTGATCCATTTCTTCTGAGGAACTAGCGGACATTTTAATTGCTACAAAAGTCAAATATAAAAAAACAGTTAATGAGAATCAGCTGGGATGGGAACTGATCAAACTGGGAAAACTTGGATTTCATTTCCAAGCAGTGGTATTTTGCCACTGAACTGGAATGTACTTCCGCTTGTAGCATTGCTCTTAAGCCATATGCCCCTGGCTTTCTTAACTCACTGATAAAAAGGAAACTAATCTCCCTAATGAGCTTTCTGCTGTAGGCTGAAATGGAAGGAGATGAATGAAATAGTAACGCTATGTCATGGGTGATATAGTAATGCTATGTTGCCACTGTTCCATGGGTCAGCACACTGATGGATTTTAATCCAGTGACAGCCATTATGGCCATGGTATCCTCTCATGATGGAGCTTTCCCAAAGATTGAAGCAGTGATAGCTGAAAACTCAATCTTCTTCCTTCCCTTCTTCCTCCTAAGTGCCCCTTTCTTCTGGGCTGATGAGGGCTTCTTTATTTGGTGCCCCCAAGAGATTGTTTACACCACTCCCATGACTTCAGCAATTTCCTTTCCTCTGCTGATCTGAGACAGAGCAATGGTGATTAAGCAGGAGGCTCTTTTGATTAGCTGGTTGCTAGAGAGTGGAACAGGAACTGATAAGGGGAGAGAACAAGTGGTATTTTTACTGTAGGCTGTTTTCCTGCTTGGCAGTTTGACCGCTAACAAGTGCATCCTGCCTTCACATGGTTGCCTGGGAGGCTTCAACTTGCAAGAGGGGTTGCCATGTCTCGCACACATCTGGAAAATCATCCCTGCCCGCAGGGGTGGGCAAGCCTACGTTTTCACCTGAGCGAGATTATTTGAAGACTGTGTTGTCTGGACACTCAGCCTTTTGTGTTCTGTGCCTTGCACAGGTTGCAAAACGAAACAGCAGCTAATGAAGTCCTTGCAAGCATCCAAAACTACTTCAAGTCCCAGCCCTTTGACTTTAGGGATGCTCAAATCATTTCTGGGCAAGAGGAAGGGATATATGGATGGATTACAGCCAACTATTTAATGGGAAATTTCCTGGAGGTGTGTGAAAACAAATGCATGGGTTTTAATCTTGCTGTTTGTCCCGTCCCCTGTGGGGGGTAGCGTAAGCAGAGGTGCATGCCAACAGGGGCATCTGTCCTGTGTCATTTCCATTGTGTAATGCATTAGGGAAATACGTGTGAGATAACAGATAAGAAAAGACATGTATAGCTTGGATCATGAGCAGGACCAAATTGGGGAGAGGGAATATCATCACTTTACTAATAAGTGATGATATTTTTCTGGTAAGAAATTGGAGGGATCTAAATCAAACACTGGGCAATGGGTCTTTTGAAGGGCAGCTGGAGAGTGACTCTTCCAAGAAGTTCCATAGCCTTCTGGAATTTACAGAGCCCTCAGACAGTCTGCTTCCCAACTCATTCTGTGTCCCCAGGTCTTCTTACAGTCCATTCCCCACACTTCCTGCTCCTTTGGTGAGGAAAGCTGACTCCAAGAGACAGTCACCATGTTACAGAGGGCATAAACTGAAGGCACTCACACCATATCCAGCCCAAGATCTAATTTGTTCCCCTTCAAATATATTTTAAAAGTTTTAATTAATTGCCAACAGTTAATGTTTTATAAATTTCACATAAAAGTCTAGCTTTCTAGTTTCTCCTGACCCCCTCACTCCCCAAAAGTTGGAAGAGCTGCTCACAGTGGACTCACATTCCTGCATGGCAAAACTGACTGAAACAGAGTGTAGCTCATGCACTCCCCAGTTTGCCACACTCCCCACCATTCCCTGTTGTATACCCCAATCTAATTCACTCATTTATGTTACCTGTCCAGCCTCTGTAAGCATTTGAGTTCACTATGCCCAAAGTAGTGAAGAGATTTGGTCCTGAATGTTCCCCATGTCATACTTCTTGGCAATAAGAAATGGGTCTTGGGTCCAGAGTGGAGAATCCTAGGAAAACAGAGACAGTGCTTTTGGCCTTTTTTCTTGCTTCCTTTTCCCACTGTGCAGAAGAACCTGTGGCATATGTGGGTGCATCCGAATGGAGTGGAAACCACAGGTGCCCTGGATTTAGGTGGTGCCTCCACCCAAATATCCTTTTCCACTGGAGAGAAGGTGGGGCTGAACACCAGCGACATCATGAAGGTGTCCCTGTACGGCTATGTGTACACGGTCTACACACATAGCTTCCAGTGCTACGGCCGGAACGAGGCTGAGAAGAGATTTCTGGCAATACTCCTTCAGGTACCTGAGCTGGGGCAGCAGGTGATCCCTTGGGGGTCTTAGCTGAGGGGAGGGTGCCTTGCCTTCCAGGGTTCCTCCTTTCCTCTACAGTTAGAAGATAGATAGAAACAACAGCATTTTCCAAGGGCCAAGTGCTGTCTCTCTCGCTGTCTGTCTGTTGTATTGACCACTTCCAGTATATTTGAGTCAGAAGTGCAGGGAAATTCCACAGCTCCAGATGTCTTGTAAGTGATTCAAGACCTGGGCTCCATTTATGGACACAAACTGTTTTAAATCAGTAGCTAAATAAGCCTGAGAATTTTGAAATTCCCCTGAGTGCAGACAAAATAATAAAAGTGGTCACAAGAGAAATGCTTGCTAATGGGGAGAGGGCAGATTCCTCCCCAGGCTCTGTCTCTTTTAAGATGGGCCTATATTAGGCAGTTTTGGGGGGTTTTTTTAAAGATTTTATTTTTCCTTTTTCTCCCCCAAAGCCCCCCAGCACATAGTTATGTATTTTTAGCTGTGGGTCCTTCTAGTTGTGACATGTGGGACACCACCTCAGCATGGCTTGATGAGCAGTGCCGTGTCTATGCCCAGGATCCAAACTGGTGAAACCCCGGGCCGCCAAAGCGGAGCGTGCGAACTAAACCACTCAGCCATGGGGCTGGCCACTATTAAGCAGCTTTGATGCCCTTTATATATTGGAATTTTAGAGCAACAGAATTCTCACATCAGTCAGTAATTCATATGGTAACTGTTCCATGGCACAAATGGCTGCTTCAGGCATCAGCTGGAAGGCTGTCACTAATATAAACTTGACATTAGCAAAGTGTGTTTCAGTGAGCACTAGCTCCATGCATGACACCCCGGACCCCAAACTCTAGGGCTCAGGAAGCATCAGTCTCAGCTATGGCTGAGAAGGGAAGATGAAGATGAAGGGAAGGGGCCTTGACCACCTAAAGGGGCAGAAAGCCAACCAGAGGCCACAGATCGTGGCTTCTGATGGGGCCCAGGGGCAGGGGACAAGGGCTGGGTCAGCTAGTGAACACAGTGAGCACAGCATCAGAAGGTTAAGCACCACCCCTTCAGCCTACTTTGGTACCTGGAAAAGGAAGTAGTATTCCCCATCCACTAGCCTGCAGAAAAACTGGGCTGGCTCATGAAAGTGTCACCTGCAAAACTCACACCTTCAGACCCCTGTATATACCAAGTAGTCATTGCCGAGCCCGTAGTTCTAGAAAGTGAAATGAAAGCTGCACTGAAAGTACTGGGAAGAAGTAAGTCACCAGAGGTAGATGGGATATTGATAGAATTATTTCAAGCCACGGAGACTGAATCTGTCCAAATCCTAGCAAGATTATGCCAACAAATATGGAAAACAAAACAATGGTTGATAGACTGGAAATGCTCAATATATATCCCAATCCCCAAGAAAGGAGATGCCAAGGAATACAGTAACCATAGGACTGTGGCTCTAATTTTCCATGCAAGTAAAGATGCTCAAGGTGCTGCAACAGAGGCTTTTACCTTATATGGAGCAAGAAATGCCCGGTGTCTACACTGGATTTCGAAAAGGGAGAGGCACACAAATTCTAATTGTGATTATTTATTTGTTGGTTACTGGAGTGCTCCAAAGAATTCCAAAAGAAGGTTAGTCTATGTTTTATAGACTACAATAAAGCCTTTGTCTGCTGGATCATGAAAAGCTCTGGGCATCTCTGAAAGAAATGGGCGTACCTCAGCTCTTGATTGTTCTGATGCATAACCTGTATTGTGGACAAGAAGCCACTGGCAGGACAGAACATGGAGAGACAGAATGGTTTCCTCTAGGCAAAGGGCTTAGACAAGGGTGCAATTTATCTCCCTGTCTGTTTAATCTGTACACAGAACATATCATATGAAAAACTGGGCTAGACTTAGATGAAGGAGGATTGAAATTGGTGGGAAAAATATCAACAATCTAAGATATGAAGATGATGCCATCTTACCGGCAGAAACAGCAATGATCTGAAACAACTTCTGGCGAAAGTAAAAGAAGAAAGAGTCAAAGCAGGATGGCTTGTGAACATCAAGAAGACAAAAATCATGACTACAGGAGAGCTACACAACTTTAACATAGACAATGAAGGCATTGAAATTGTTAAAGGTTTTGTTTACCTTGGTCCAGTCATCAATTTAAATAGAGACTGCAGCCAAGAAATCAAAGGAGACTGAGACTCGGAAGGGCAGCAGTGAAAGAATTAGGAAGGATCACCAAGTGTAAGGAAGACACTTAGAGAGTAAGGCCAAGATTATCCGCACCCTCATATTCGCAATTACTACGTGTGGGTGTGAAAGCTGGACAGTGAAGAAGGCTGGCAGGAACAAAACTGATTGATTTGAAATGCAGTGTTGGAGGAGAGCTCTGGGGATAGCCTGGACAGCCAGAAAGATGAACAAGTGGGTCCTAGAGCAAATTAAGCCCAAACTATTGCTGGAGGCAAAAATGATAAAGCCGAGGCTGTCCTACTTTGGACACATCATGAGAAGGCAGGATTCTTTGGAAAAGACAATAATGCTGCGAAAAGTAGAAGGCAGCAGGAAGACCAAATATAAGATGAATTAACTCCATAAAGGCAGCCATAGGCATGAGTCTACAGGAGCTGAGAAGGGTTGTTGAGGACAGCACATTGTGGACATCACTCATTCATAGGTCGCCAGGAGTTGGAGCCAACTTGATGGCACATAACACACGTGCAGGGTGGATTGTGAGAATTCGCCCTCCAGTTCTAGGCTGCTCCTCAAAACTTCTCTCTCAGCCTTACAGAAAAGACTGGAGCTCCAGTGCACATGATGTGACATGTATTGTCAGGAGAGGCTGAGCACTGTCTGGGAAAGACAGAGAGGGGGACCCCTGCGGGCAGCCCTCAGCTACTCTTCCAGGCCTCAAGAGACTCAGTGCCCACCCCAGACTCTCACACACCCCCAACTCAGCCAAATCAAACCCCACTAGGGACTCAATCAACCCTCCCAAGCAAGGTCTCCATAACCACCATTCATCTCCACTCGCTCATTAAAGGATTTCATCCAACATGCCTCTTTCCAGGAGGAAAGCTCTGGAAAATTCTCTTTTCTGCATCTCCTTTTGTTTCTAGCAGTGCTTAATGCCCCTTCCTCCAGCTCTGGCCCTGGCAGAGATGGAGTTGTGGGGGGCTCCTCTGAGCTTCCCACAGGAGAAGGGCGCAGATAAATCATCCTTTTCCCAGGGTGAGTGGAGTTCAGAGAAGCTAACCTCTTAAATTTGGCCGGCCCTGAGGAATAGGTATGTGTGTGTGTACATGTGTTTATTAAATGTTTATTAAAGAACGATTATCTATGTAGCCAACAGTCTACAGTGGAGAAGTGAATACTCCTCCTGTCTGAGGTCTCCTTTGGGTTTGAGAACACAGGTCTAACGTGTGAGCCGAGGACTCTGGGCAGAGGTGGGAAACCCCAGCCCCTTGCTGTGGACAGTTAGCTCACAGAGACAGGGGTGTCTCTCCACCTTGCCTGGCAACCTCTGGATGCCTGAGAGGGTGGTTCTGCCTTCTAAGCCTTCTGACTCAGGTGAGAGGAAGGATCCGGGTGTGATGAGGATCACCCACAAACGCATGTCTGGACCTGCCTGACCAATACTTTCATGCACCAAAATACATGTTGCCAACCCCGACTTAGAAGGTTCATGCAGATTATTGCATCCTGGACACTGGCTGAGTAAATTCCAGCAGTCTGGGTCTCATTTCCTTGTCTGTAATATTAAGGGGCTAGTAGTGTGGTGAGAATGATACCTAGATATGTAGTTTGCAAATTAGTTTCTTGTTACCAAGTCTCTAGGCCCCCCAGGGCTCAAGTCTCACTCTGACATGTTAGACATTCGAGACATGCATTCCTTTTCTTTCTTTTCCTCTTTAAGCTAGACTTTCTCTTTTGTTTTTAAAGTAATACATGTTTAGGGAAAAAAATTTAGAAAATTCAGACACACAAAAATATAAGTAATAAACAAGCAAAAAACCCCAGAATTAACCACTATCAACATATTGTTGTATTTTCTTCTAGTTTTTTTTTAATGCATGAATATGTGTATTTACAAATTTGGTGTCATATGGTATATATAGTTTTATAGACAGCTTTTTGTTTCACCTAACAATATATCATGAGGAATTTCCTGAGTTATTAAATGTCCTTTGAAATTGTTAGTTTTATGGGTGCATAATATTCCAAGTACCATTATTTAAAAAGAAAAATTATATTCATCATTTGATTATAAAAGAAAGTACATTTTTGTTATAAAAATGTCAAACTGTACAAAAAGGTGTTAAAGTAAAAATTTTAAAAACCTCCCTCCAATCCTATTCACTGGACGTCCTCACTGATCACAGCTTGAATGTTGTTGTTCTATGCTTTCCAGGTCAATATATAACTTATTTTCTTTACTATTTAATATTCCAAAATTTATCAACCATTCCTCTCCTGTTAGACACTAGGCTATGTCTTGTTTGACTGCTACAACAATAATATTATAAACCTTCTTGTACGTAGAACGTTTGAACTAGTGATATTACTTCTGTAGGATAGGGTCAAAGGATAGGTATATTTTTTGCTTAAATGGATAAATAGGCAATCTTCCAACAAAATTAAAACCATTCAGATTCCTACCAACAATGTTGTGATGACTTTTTGCAATCTTATAATTTCAGGGATTCCAAGACATTCCAATGATAAGTTTTTGGATGATGAGGATCTATTTCTGGATTTTCTGTTCTATTCTATTCATCCATTTGTCCATTCTTGAGTCAGTATCATGTTGTTCTGGTTGCAGTAGTTTGCTTTTCTACTCTCAGACATTTATTTTGAACTTCAAAATCATTTTAGGTAGTAACAAAAAGAAAAATTTGTATTGAGATTATGATTGGAATTGCATTGATTCATATATTAATTTGGTAAAAATTGCCTTAATGATAAGAATTCCTATCCAGAATTATAAAATGTCCTTCCATTTATTTACTTCTTAGTTTGTATCCTTCAGTAAAACTTAAGAGTTTTTGTCATTGGTCCTATATGTTTCTTTTAAAGGTAGTTTCCTTGTAAGTTTTTTTAAATAGTTTTGATCACTATTGTTTCTATTTATAAGAGGTTTTACTGTAAGATCAGATTGTGTTCTGGTTTTCTAGTGGCCTTTTTTCTCTCACACCCACTGGTTGACACTTTCATGCCAGTGCCTGCAAACACTAAGTTCAGGGAAGCCTTATTGAATGTCGAGGGCCTGAGCAATGTGGCACATTGGCAAATTATATTTACAGAGTGCCATAACAAATAATTCAAACTCCAGAAAGAGAATAGAAATAATCTTTACTGAGCTTCTTCTATGTTCCAAACCAGAAATAATTTATATTGTCTTGCTTCTTCCCCAGGCTAAGACAGAAATTATTTTAATTATTAAAAAAGTATAATTAGAGGCTGGCCCCATGGTGTAGTGGTTAAATCCAGCACACTCCACTTCAGCAGCTTGGGTTCCCAGGTTTGGATCTTGGGTGCAGACCTACACCACTTGTCAAGCCATGCTGTGGCAGTGACCCACATACAAGATAGAGGAAGACTGGCACAGATGTTAGCTCAGGGCTGATCTTCCTCAAGTGAAAAAAAAGAGGAAGATTGGCAACAGATGTTAGCTTAGAGTAAATCTTCTTCGCCAAAATATATATATATATATATATATATATATATATATATGAGTAAAATTTGAGGGGGAAACTAAAAACCAGTTGGTTGACTTAATTTTTTTTCTTTCAACCAATATTTCAGCCACAGGGTGACATAGGAGTGATATGTTACAAATTAGACACGACAATTTTTGAAAATAATAGATTTATTTCACACTATTGAGGCAGAAAGGGGCCAATTTGCTGCCTCCACAGAGTTATATTAAGGTCTTTCTGGAGGATGATCATGTGAGTTATATTGCATGAGTGTTGGACTTCTGTGCAGAATCCTATCACTGACCTTTGTTAAATGATTACATTATTTTGAAGTGTACCTCAGTTCCTCATCAGTAAAATGCATGAGTTGGCCTGAATGTTGTCTGGGTCAAGATTTTACTGTAGGGGATACAATTGTGGGTCCCTACCACAATCTTTATACAAATAAATTATGAAAGGATCAAAGGTTTACATGTAACAAGAATATTGCAGAATTGTTTTGTCATGGTAAAATGATTGAAACCACCTAAATTTCCATCTAGAGGAAAGTCCTTAAATAAATTATAGTTTATTTGTACAGTGGAGTGCTATGCAGCTTCTAAAGGGAGAGGCCCCTCTACATGTACAATGAATGAAAAGATCTCAAAGATATATAGATAGATATATATATTTTTTTAAAGATTGGCACCTGAGCTGACATCTGTTGCCAATCTTTTTTATTTTTTTCTTCTTCTTCTCCCCAAAGCCCCCCAGTACATAGTTGTATATTCTAATTGTGAGTGTGATGTATTTTTAAGTAGGAAAACAGTATGTATAGAGTACTACCATTTATGATTTAAAGAAGAAAGAAAGAGGGGGGAAAAGAAAATGTATTTGCCTATGCATACAAGAAGTATGCACAAAATGTCTGGTAGAATATAGGAAAACTGGCAATAGTGGTTACTTCCGGGGAGGGGAGCTGGTGGTTGGAAGTGGGTGGGAAGGAGACAATTTTCATAATTATTTGAACTTTTTGGATTAATTTTATTAGGTAGAGAGATAATATTCGATTCAAAATTGTCAGTTAATCAAAACAGATCTTGTTTTCTCATCAAAATGGAGTTCCTAAAACCTGCCTCACAGGGCTATCATGAGGGCTGGAGCAGATAATGTGAGCAACAGCCTAGCATTGTGCCTGCTTCAGAGTCACTGTCCCTGCACTTCCACCTCAGTTATCTAGACAATGTGGGCATCGCCTGCAAGTACACACTGACACAGAATGGCATTTTTTCCATCTCTATTGGCGTTGGAGCGTAGCAATAGTGAGAATTTGCAAAAGGGAAGGACTTGGTCTCCATAAAAGAGTGATTTCTAACACCTCACTCTTGTACCTGCAGAATTCTCCCATGAAAACCCATCTCATCAACCCCTGTTACCCTCGGAATTATACCACCACTTTCACTGGGGACCACATATTTGGCAGCTTCTGCACAGCGGACCTGAGGCCTGGAAGTTACAAGCCCAGTGCCATCATCACTTTTGAAGGAACCGGGGACCCATCCCTGTGTAGGGAAAAGGTGGCTTCTCTGTTTGACTTCGATGCTTGCCATGACCAGGAAGTCTGTTCCTTTGATGGAGTTTATCAGCCAAAAGTTAAGGGGCCGTTTGTGGTAAGAACAAAATCCATGGAAAGATTCCTTTTTCCCCCATTGAATACTTGTTTCTCATCTTTCTCTTTCTCTTCTGCTGACTTGTTTCCCACTTTCTTATTCCCATTCTGAGAACTAATTTCCTGCTGTACTACTTCCTTGCAGGCTTTTGCGGGATTCTACTACACAGCCAGAGCTATGAATCTTTCAGGTAGTTTTTCCCTGAACACCTTCAACTCAAGCACCTGGGATTTCTGCTCACAGAGTTGGAGTCAGGTCAGTATTTAAAGAGAAAGAATCAATATCGGTACAAAGCAGTAGAGCAGAGTGTATTCCATCCGTGTGCACGTGTGTGAACGTTCTGAATGTGACCTTTATGCTGTCCTGTTTTCACCACATCTATAAAATGGGGATCATAAGGAAACCCACATCATACCTGCACTGTGGATTAAAGTGCTAACCGCAGGCATGATGGTTGGAACAGTGTTTGGCAAATAATAAGCACTTATAAACTTAGAGATTATTCTTACGTGATATTTTCATTATATTATATAATTGTATTATTTTATAGTAATTTTTATTATGAGACTCTGGGTGATAAGATTCTTTAAAATAGGACTGTTGACCTAAGGTGTTCTGAAAGGTGCCTTTTAAAACATGCCTGCCTGGCCTTCCACTTACCTGCTTTGAACTTCCTTTCAGCTCCCGCAGCTGCTCCCCATGTTTGATGAGGTGTACGCCCGCTCCTACTGCTTCTCAGCCCACTATATCTATCACTTGCTGGTAAATGGATACAAATTCACCAAAGAGACTTGGCCCCAAATACATTTTAAAAAAGAAGTAAGTCAAAGCACAAGTTGTTTTCTCCTCTTCCTCTCAAGATAGCAGTTTGTGTGTACGTGTGTGAAAGAAATGCCTAAGGTAGAAGGGTATTGGTGATTTAAACTTGCTGAACAGAGCCGATGGGGTTATGATCAGTTGGAGCTTCTCAGAAGAGATGATAGCGAATTCACAGGAGGCGTTCACTGGAGACCCTCCCACTTGAGTAAAGGATTGGAGGCCAAGAGCCCATGGACTCAGTTCCGTGAGGCCAGGACTTATTTTATCATCCTCGTATTCCTGGCATTCAGCACAGGGCGAGAACCTAGAAGATGCTTAGTAAATGCTTGTTGAGTGAATAAACACATATGTTAAGGACTTGAGACTTCTCATCCTGAAAAGAAGCTTCAAATATAACAGCTTTTTTTTACAAGGATAGTAACTAATTGCTCACAGATTTTACGCAGATGCCAGAATAAGATAGAGCGTGAAGGATTACAGCATTAAATGAGAATTTTCCCTTGGAATGAGATTGAGGTCACTGTATTTCCTCTCAAGTGTCCAGAATGGTCTGAAGCTGGAATCACACCTGTCACAGGTGACTGGTCTCAGGAACCCTCTGGACCTTGTTTCTGTGCAAGACTCAGCTTTGCTAATAAGTTCATCCAGCAATATGTTCCCCAGGTTCTGGGAGGGTTTTCTCATGTCAGGAATAGCTGACAGAAAGCCTGAGGTATGTCTGGAGTAAGTCTGTTCAGTATTAGCTTCGGCAATAATTAGATCAAACCAATCAATATCTGGTATTAGGCCTGTGCTTGTCTACTTTTACATAAATAAAATTGAGTCATCCAGAAAGAGTCAGGATGTCTGAGACATATAAGGCCTGTCAGTAGCATGTGCTCTCTAAGCTTTGCTTCTGGTGAATCTAATTACCAGCAGAGTACATTAGGAAAACAGAGAATGACTTTCCATTGAATACCAATTTGGATGGATACAGAATTCTAGGCTTCGAGTTCCTTTCCTTTATTCATAAAGGGTTTTGTATCTAGTCAAATTAGTATCCAAAATGTGAGGGCATAAAAAGATGTCAGAAGATTTGCCACACAAAGACTTATGCTGAAAATATTTTTGGAGGAAGTAATTAAATAAGAAAAATAAATCCAGGAGATGTTATAAAAATATAGGAAGTAAGAATAAATGATGTGGCTTAAAATTTATATTAAGAAAGGAAACTAACACCAAAGAAAAGTAAAGGTGAAGAATCCACTCATAACAACCCAGAATTCAAGTATGGCTAATATCTACTGTGATTGGGGGTGGGGTGGGGGCGTCATAGGATACAAGAACATAAAAGTGGCCAAAGATGCTCATCTGGTATAGAGGAACATATATATATCATTTTTAAGGCAAGCAAGGAAAAAATAAATATAGGAAAATAGCACTAATTAAAAATTTGAAACTAAGATATTAGAAGGAAGTCCAAATATATCACAATCACAATAATTATAAATGGAGTAAACCTACTGATTAAAAGACAGACATTGTCAGATTGAATTTTTAAAAATCAAGTATATGTTGTTTCTAAGAGAAACACTTAGGCTTTAAGCCTCAGGATACGGAAAGATTGAAAGTTAAAAAAAAATGTTTAGTTATCAAACAAACACTACCCAAAAGAAAACTGGCGTAACTGTTTAATATCTGACAAAATAAGTCTTTCAGATAAAGAGCATCAATTGAGATAGAGAGGATTACAACATAACAATAAAAAGTTCAATTCATTACAAAGATTGCAAGTTCGAAACATTTATATATCTAATAAAACAGCCGAAAAGCATGTAAACAAAAATTGATAGAACTACCAGAAGAAATTGACAAGATCTATTTCCCATTTACACTGACCTTGTGTTCTTAGAAACTGGAACTGGGTTCAGTGAATCACTCGTTACCCTCTTTCTTGAGCCACAGACACTTGTGTACCCAACAACAGGAAAACTTTCACTGTTGTTAACTGAACCCTCTTCACACTTGGCTGTGGCGAGTTTGTGAGGATTTGTTCTTCTGACTGTTTTCTCTGCAGTGTTGGAGGTAGGGCCTCGAGACTTTGTGGTCACGGGGACCTGGGTTCTCGCCTAGTCTCTGCAGTGTCTGAACGTGGGCAAGTCCTCTGGCCTCCTTAGGCCATAGTTTCCTGTGGGTGTTTCATGAGGGTGACAGTGGGGTGCCCCAGGTATGTCATTCCCACCTTGAGCCCTGCCCTGAGAACTGAGCCATCTCCTCTACTCCACAGGTGGGAAATAGCAGCATAGCCTGGTCTCTCGGCTACATGCTCAGCCTGACCAACCAGATCCCAGCAGAAAGCCCCCTGATCCGCCTGCCCTTGAAGCCATCTGCCTTTAGGTGCACCGTCGCCTTCTTCTCCGTAGTGACCTTGCTGTGTCTGGCGTTCCTTGTGTACCTGTGTGTGTCATCCAGGAATCAGAGGCGTGCCCAGCAGGCCTTCACTCATGCAGTGGATTCTGCGTGAGCCTCAAAAAGCAGCTCCTGGAGCCTAAGAACCAGCGTGGGTAGCACCAGACAATGCAAACAAAGTGTCCCTCTTCAGGAAACACCACTAAAGTGAAATACCTAGGTCATGTGCCTCTCTGATACTGATTTATGCCAAAGCACCTCTTGGGGAGTCCCTCAACTGTTCTGTGCACATTGGTCCCCCAGTGACCCACCTAGGGGAGTAATGTTGACCTACTTGCTGACCTACTTAGGGAACAGAGGACAGACAGACCATCAAGGTTAGGCTCTTTATTCCAAGTGCCCCAGAGGAAGAGTAAGTTGAGAATATGACAGTTTAATGTTGAAGAATTGACCTCAAGACTCAGTTTCTATTTTTCCTCCCTCAGCAATGCCATATTCCTCCAGGCAAGTTTGGAAACTGGCAGGCCCCCATTAAGCATTTGGCCCAGTAAGATATCTCATTTTATGGCTTCCTCCCATTGATCCTTAACTAAGACTTTCCTTTAGCGATCCCATAAACATTGAGCTCCCTCAGACTGGCAGAATATAGTATCTGGAGGGGAAGACTCCTTTCCCCCCGATGACAGTGGCCGTAGCCAGACTTCTGTCATGCAGGCAGGACCTGAAGGACAGACACACAGACAGTCTCCCAGAAAACTGCAGGCCATTCCCAAAGTGAGATTCCCACTCAGTGCTCTGGTCATTAGCTTGCAGCCTGTAAATCATCGGCCTTCCCTCCCGTTCACATTGCTGTGTTCTCCTGCAAAACATGCACTCCTAGAGGGGCTATTGTGTTCCAAATCTTTTTGCATTTGCTAGGCTTTTCCTTAGAGCTGTCTTTTCATCGTTAGCTGGGTTTGTACATTTTGCCCACCATTCCCACAGGTGTACCTGATGCCGAGACATCCTATTCTATGATTTTGTTACCAATTACTTTCCTAGATCATAGCCCTCTCTGTATAGTAGCCATACTTCTTGACTTTGTGGAAAGAAAGGAAGCTGCAGGGACAGTTAATTCCAAAGTGGGATGGGAAAGAACTCGAGCAACTCCAATGGCTGCAAACTAAAAATCAACATTATTTCAGATTGTTGTTTGTTGGCTGAATACAGAATAAAGGACTCTGATTTTGACTTGCAATGGTAGTATTTACCAGAGGAAGTTTTGAAAATTTTCTTAAGAAAACTTTCCTAGTGAGTTAAGAAAATCATGCATTAATATCCCCTTTATTCCAGAGAGTTCAAAGTGCTTCACTTTAATAAACCTTTGGCTCCTTGAGATAAGTGAGGCGAACATTTCTTTACCTTATTTGACATTCAAAGCTTCTGTAAGGCCACAACCTGCCATTCAGATCTTGATTCCCACCAAGAATGGCTGCACCCATTCCAAGATGCACCTTTGCTCACACAGTTCTCCCTATCAGACTGTGGGTCGTCCTCCCACCAGTCCAAATAATGCTTGTTTCTCAAGGCCCCATGCTAGCTCTACTTCTTCCACAAAGTTTTCCTTGCACGCACACACACGCGTGCGCGCGCACACACACACACTATGATCTATCTCTTTGACTACATTTAAAAAACTGTGTAATATATTATTATTTATTTGTATATGTGCATATGGCTTATTTCTAAAGTAGACAGTAGGCTACTTAAGCGCAATGCCTATCATTCATTACTCACTCATTCATTCATCAGACATCCAAAAAACAACTACTATCGGCCTAACACCTCGCCAGGTGTGATCTTGGATTTGGATAAGTGCTATGAATATAGTGTATACTTGGCATATTTGTTGACTGATGTTATTTCCATAAATGACATAAATGAGGGATGGACAATAAACTGTAGAGATATCAGACAAAAATAGCATCCGAATACCAAGAGTTTGCAAGAAAAAAAGGATATGTCTGTGCAGGAAACAGGGCCAAGGTTCCAGGAAGGCAAGTTGTAGTCAACGTTTCTAGCCCATTTGGGAACTTGGAATAAGCTGATGAAGTATTTTGGGTTTTCTGACATATATCAAAGAATTCTTATGAGATGGGCCATCATGAAATCTGCAGTCCAAGTAACATATGTAGTATTACTATGGTAGGCAGAAGTCTAAAATTGTCCCCAGCACCATCGCCCTCTGGTGTTACTCCCGAGATGATGATGTTGCATGGTAAAAGAGATTTGCAGATGAAATTACTAATCAGGTGACCTTAAAATGGAGAGATTACCCATGTAGGCCTAATCTCTTCACATGAGCTCTTTAAAGGTAGAGTATTTTTTCCAGAGGAAGTCAGTTTCAAAGCATGAGAAGGATTTGACATCTGTTGTTAACCTGAAGATGGAGGAGGCCGGGTGGAAAGGGCCTGAGAGCAGCCTCTAGGAGCTAAGAGCAACCCCTGGCTGACAGCCAGCAAGAAAACAGGGGCTTCAGTCCTGAAACTGCAAGGAACTGGGTTCAGCCAACAACTGAATGAACTTGGAAGCGTATTTCCCCAGAGCCTCCAGATAAGAGCTCAACCCCACTGACACATTGATTTCAGCCTTTTGAGGCTCAGCAGGGAACCCAGTTGAGCCCACCCAGACTTCTGACCTACAGAACCTGAAGTTGGTTTTAGGCCACTAAGTTTGTGTCAATTTGTTACACAGCAATAGAAAATTAATACAACTACAGAACCCAAGCCCCAAGGCTCCAACCAGAGCAAGTGCTTACATTTGAAATATGTGGTGAAGATAAAAGCGATGCGGTGTCGCCAATTGTGCCCATTCCTTCCAAGAGCCATGTGAGAGAGGAATGGGCTCAGTGGTAAAATCATGTGCCAACATCACTCAGCCAGCAGCATTTCAGGAGGTGGAGACTGTGAGTTGAGATTCCAGCCTGGTTGAGTCTAAAGCCCATTATGTCCATCACATTTCCTTTTACAAAGAAAGACAGTATCATGTAGCAGTTAAGAGTTTGGCTTTAGAATTTTATCATCCAACATACCCATTCACAGACAGACTCTTTATTTATGACAAAGATGTCATGTTAGAGCAGCGGGAAAAGATGTGGGACTATTGGGTTTCCATATGGAGAAAAAAGAGAATCTGACCCCTTCCTTATACCATTTTCAAAAATCATTTCCAGGTAGGTAAAGACCTAAGTGTAAAAGATACACCTATAAAGATTTTAGAATAGAATGTAGGAGAAAATTTTTGAGATCTTGAATAAAGGAAAGGTTTCTTAAACTGTACACAAAAAAGCATTAACATAAAAAATACTTGATATATTTGATTACATTAAAATTAAGAACTTCTGTTGATCAAAAAACACCATTAAAAGAGTGAAAAGACAAGCCACAGAGGGGAAGAAGGTATTTGCAACATATATAACTGATAAAGGACTAGTTTCCAAAGTATATGAAGAACTCCTGTAAATCAGTGAGAAAAAGGCAGATGATGGGCTGGCCTGGTGGTGCAGCCGTTAAGTTCACACGCTCTGCGTCTCAGCGGCCCGGGGTTCGCCGGTTCGGATCCTGGGCATGGACATGGCACCGCTTGGCACTCCAGGCTGTGGTAGGGGTCCCACATATAAAGTAGAGGAAGATGGGCACGATGTTAGCTCAGGGCCAGTCTTCCTCAGCAAAAAAGAGGAGGACTGGCATTAGTTAGCTCAGGATAATCTTCCTCAAAAAAAAAAAAAGAAAGAAAAAGGCAGATGATCCAATTTTTCTAAATGAGCAAAAGGCTCAAAAAGACACTTCACAAAAAGAGAAATCTAAATGTCCAATAAATATGAAAAGGTGCTCAATCTCATTCATAGATTGGGTCAATGCAAATTAAAACTACAATGTGATAACAGAATATATCCATTAGTTAGGCAAAAATTTAAATATCTGACAATACCAAGTGTCAATGAGAGTGTAGAACAACGGGAACTCTCATACACTGCTGGTGGGAATGTCAATCAATGCAACCTCCCTGGGAAACTGTGGTATTGTCTAATAAAGTTGAAGATTTACATACAAATGACCCAGAAATTCCAGTCCAAAGTATATACTACCTTAGACATATGTGTTCTAATGTACACCAGGATACATGCCTAAGAATGTCCTTACCAGCAACCAAGATGCGCATCTCATAAAATGGAAGAAGGAATAATGAAATATCTGTACTAGAAAATACCATACAGCATGAAAACAAAAGAACTACAAATATACGTTCAATATGGATGGATCTTAAGAAGGTAAATTTAAGGGTAAAAAGCAAGTCACAAAAAATATATATGTAGTATAATTCCATTTATATACAGTTCAAAAACAGGCAAAACTAAACACAGAAAGTAAACTCTAAACAAAAGCAAGGAAATTATTACTCTTCAATTTGGGGGAGGATGGAGGTTGTATTTGGAAAGGGATAAATGAGTGTCTTAGTCTGCTAGGGCCACCATAACAAAATACCACAGATGGTGGCTTAAACAGTAGAAATTTATTTCTCACAGTTCTAGAGGCTGAGAAGTCCAAGACCCAGGTGCCAGCCAATCCAGTTTCTGGTGAGAGCCCTCCTTCTGGTTTGCAGACAGCCGCCTTCTCGCTGAGGCCCCACACGGCCTTCCCTCTGTGCTTGCTGGTGGGGAGAGGGGGGTGTGAGCTCTCCGGTGTATCTGTTTATAAGGAACTAATCTCATCATGAAGACCCCAACCTTATGACCTCACCTAACTTTCAGTACCTCCCAAAGGCCCCATCTCCAATTACCATTACACTGGGGGTTAGGGCTCCAACATATGAATATTGGGGGGACACAAACATGTGGTCCGTAACAACAGGACTTGTGGGGTGATAGTGATGTTCTATAATAGGATAGTAGTCACAGGTGTTACCATATTTCAACCGTTTATACACTTTCTATATGTCTTATATGACCTTTAAAAAATAAAATTATATATCTGGGTTAACTCAAAGATTTGCTACCTCTGTGATCTTCATAAAGTCTTTCGATCTCTTTCAGCCTTGATTTCCTCATATATAAAGTGGGGATAATACCCACCTCCTGGGATAGTTAAGAGAAAATTTAGCACTTTGCCAGTGCCTGGCACAGAGTATGGCCAATGAATAAAGGTTTTAAATGTATTTCTTTTGCCTATTTACTTATTCCTTCATTTACTCATCATATATATTTACCAAAAGTTCCATGTGCTGAGCATCGGGCTGAGTGATCCAGGCTGTAGGAGAAATGAGACAAAGTTCTTTCCTCTTGAACACGTGAGACCTGAAGGCCCTCTGCTGGAGCCAGGAGAAAATCCTGCCCTGGTTGCACTTTTGGTTTTTTTCCTCCCTAATTAAAGACACTGAAAAAAGTCATCAGTTCGAAAATATTTCTTTCATATTGACACTTTTATTTTTATTTATTTATTTTTAATTGAAGTAACATTGGGTTATAACATTATATAGCTTTTGGATGTACATCATAATATATTTCGAATTCTGTGTAGATTACATCATGTTCACCACCCAAAAACTAATTATAGTCCATCCCCTCACATGTGAGCCGAATCACTCCTTTTGCCCTCCCCCTCCATCCCCCATGGTAACCACCAATCCATTCTCGGTTGGTATGTGTTTGTTTGTCGTTTTTATCTTCTACTTATGAGTGAGATCATACGGTATTTGACTTTCTCCCTCTGACTTATTTCACTCAGCATAATGCCCTCAAGTTTCATCCACGTTGTCACAAATGGCCGGATTTCATCATTTCTTATGGCTGAGTAGTATTCCATTGTGTATAAATACCACATCATCCTTATCCATTCATCTCTTGATGGGCACCTAGGTTGCTTCCAAGTCTTGGCTATTGTGAATAAAGCTGCAATGAACATAGGGATGCAGGTATCTTTATGCCTTTGTCTTTTCAAGTTCTTTGGATAAATACCCAGCAGTGGGATAGCTGGATCATATGGTAGATCTATTCTTAATTTTCTGAGGATACTCCATACTGCTTTCCCTAGTGGCTGCGCCAGTTTGCACTCCCACCAGCAGTGTACAAGCGTTCCCATCTCTCCGCATCCTCTCCAACGTTTGTTGTTTCCTGTCTTGTTAATTATAGCCATTCTGACCGGAGTGAGGTGATACCTCATTGTAGTTTTGATTTGCATCTCCCTGATAGCTAATGATGTTGAGCATCTTTTCATATGCCTGTTGGCCATCCGTATATCTTCTTTGGAGTAATCTCTGTTCAGATCTTTTGCCCACTTTTTAATTGGGTTGTTGGTTTTTTTGTTGTTGAGCTGTATGAGTTCTTTGTATATTTTGGATATTAACCCCTTATCTGATATATGGTTTGCAAATATCTTCTCCCAATTGTTAGGTTGTCTTTTTGCTTTGTTGATGATTTCCTTTGCTGTGCAGAAGCTTTTTAGTTTGATGTAGTCCCATTTGTTCATTTTTTCTTTTGTTTCCCTTGCCCGGTCAGACATGGTACTTGAAAATGTGCTGCTAAGACTGATGTCAAAGAGCGTACTGCCTATGTTTTCTTCTAGGAGTTTCATGGTCTTGGGTCTTACATTCGAGTCTTTAATCCATTTTGAGTTGCTTTTTGTGCATGGTGTAAGGGAATGGTCTACTTTCATTCTTTTGCATGTGGCTGTCCAGTTTTCCCAACACCATTTATTGAAGAGACTCTCCTTTCTCCATCGTATGCTCTTGGCTCCCTTGTCAAATATTAGCTGTCCATAAATGTGTGGGTTTATTTCTGGGCTCTCGATTCTGTTCCATTGATCTGTGTGTCTGTTTTTGTGCCAGTACCATGCTATTTTGGTTACTATGGCTTTGTAGTATATTTTGAAATCAGGGAGTGTGATACCTCCAGCTTTGTTCTTTTTTCTCAGGAATCCTTTGGCTATTCGAGGTCTTTTGTTGTTCCATATAAATTTTAGGATTCTTTGCTCTATTTCTGTGAAAAATGTTGTTGGAACTTTGATAGGGATTGCGTTGAATCTATAGATTGCTTTAGGAAGTATGGACATTTTAACAATGTTAATTCTTCCAATCCAAGAGCATGGAATAGCTTTCCATTTCTTTGTGTCTTCTTCGATTTCTTTCAACAATGTTTTATAGTTTTCGGTGTACAGATCTTTCACCTCTTTGGTTAAGTTTATTCCTAGATATTTTATTCTTTTTGTTGCAATTGTAAATGGGGTTGTATTCTTAATTTCTCTTTCTGTGACTTCGTTGTTAATGTATGGAAACGCAACCAATTTTTGTACATTGATTTCGTATCCCGCGATTTGACTGTATTCCTTTCTTGTTTCTAAAAGTTTTTTAGTGGATTCCTTAGGGTTTTCTAGATATAAAATCATGTCATCTGCAAAGAGTGACAGTTTCACTTCTTTTCCAGTGTGGATCCCTTTTGTTTCTTTCTTTTTTTTTTTTTTTTTGCCTGATTGCTCTGGCTAGGACTTCCAATACTATGTTAAATAAGAGTGGTGACAGTGGGCATCCTTGTCTGGTTCCTGTTCTTAAAGGGATAGCTTTCAGTTTTTCTCCATTGAGAATGATATTTGCAGTGGGTTTGTTATATATGGCCTTTATTATGTTGAGATATTTTCCTTCTATACCCATTTTATTTAGAGTTTTTTCATAAATGGATGCTGTATCTTGTCAAATGCTTTCTCTGCATCTATTGAGATGATCATGTGATTCTTATTCTTCATTTTGTTAATATGGTGTATCACGTTGATAGATTTGCAGATGTGTTGAACCATCCCTGCATCCCTGGAGTGAAACCCACTTGATCATGATGTAAGATCTTTTTAATGTATTGTTGTATTCAATTTGCTAGTATTTTGTTGAGGATTTTTGCATCAATGTTGATGAGTGATATTGGCCTGTAATTTTCTTTTTTTGTGTTGTCCTTGTCTGCTTTTGGTATCAGGATAATGTTGGCTTTGTAGAATGAGTTAGGAAGCCTCCCCTCATCTTCAATTTTTTGGAAGAGTTTGAGAAGGATAGGTATTATGTCTTCTTTGAATGTTTGGTAGAATTCACCAGGGAAGCCATCTGGTCCTGGACTTTTATTTTTTGGGAGGTTTTTGATTGCTGTTTCGATCTCCTTACTGGTGATCGGTCTATTCAAATTTTCTACTTCTTTTTGGTCCAGTTTTGGATGGTTGTATGTTTCTAAGAATTTATCCATTTCTTCTAGATTATCCAATTTGTTGGCGTATAGCTTTTCATAGTATTCTCTTATTATCTTTTGTATTTCTGAGGTGTCTGTTGTAATCTCTCCTCTTTCATTTCTGATTTTATTTTTTTGAGCCTTCTCTCTCTTTTTCTTGGTGAGTCTAGCTAAGGGTTTGTCAATTTTGTTTATCTTCTAGAGAACCAGCTCTTCGTTTCACTAATTTTTTCTATTGTCTCTATTTCACTTATTTCTGCTCTGATCTTTATTATTTCCTTCCTTGTGCTGATTTGGGCTTTGTTTGTTGTTCTTTTTCTAGTACCTTTAGATGCGCTTTTAGATTATCTATTTGGGATTTTTCTTCTTTGTTGAGGTACGCCTGAATTGCTATAAACTTCCCTCTTACAACCGCTTTTGCTGTATCCCACAGATTTTGGCATGTCATGTTTTCATTTCCATTTGTCTCCAGTAATTTTTTGATTTCTTCATTGACCCAATTGTTGTTCAGTAGCATTTTCTGTAATCTCCACATTTTTGTGGCTTTTCTGGTTTTCTTCCCATAGTTGATTTCTAGTTTCATACCTTTGTGGTCAGAAAAGAAGTATGGTATTATTTCGATCTTCTTAAATTTATTGAGACTTGTTTTGTGGCCCAATATGTGATCAATCCTGGAGAATGTTCCATGTGCATTTGAAAAGAATGTGTATAGATATTTACAAGTGTTATATTTTCTTGTTGGATTGTTCCCTTTATCATTATGTAGTGCCTGTCTTTGTCTCTTGTTACAGTTTTTGTTTTAAAGTCTATTTTATCTTATATAAGTTTTGCTACCCCTGCTTTCTTTTCTTTGCCATTTGCATGGAATCTTTTTCCATCCTTTCACTTTCAGTTTGTGAATGTCTTTAGGTCTGAAGTGTGTCTCTTGTATGCAGCATATACATGTGTCTTGGTTTTTTATCCAGTTGGCCACCCTATGGCATTTGATTGGAGCATTTAGTCCATTGATGTTTAAAGTAGCTATTGATAAATATGTATTTATTGCCATTTTGTTACTGTTTTTTCTGGGTGTTTTAGTAGTTCTTCTCTGTTCCTATCTTTTTCTCTTGCTCTCTTTCCTTGTGGTTTGATGGCTATCTTTAGTAATATGTTGAATTTCTTTTGTCTTACTTTCTTGCTTGCTTATTATAGGTTTCTGATTTGTGATTACCATGAGGATCCTATTTAATATTCCATGTATGGAATAGTCTATATCGAGTTGACAGACTCTTTGCCTTGACCTCTTTCTAAAAGCTCTACTTTTTCACTCCCCTCCTCCCACATTTTATGTTTTTCAAATCATATATAGTCTCTTGTTTAGTGTGTGTCTATCCATTACCCTCTTATCATTGAAATAGGTGATTTTAGTACATTTGTCTTTTAACCTTCATATTATCTTCACAGGTAGTTGATCTGCTACCTTTACTATATTTTTACCTTTACAAGTGATTTTGTTGCCTGTTTTGTTGTTGTTTTGTTTTTTTGATAATAATTTTTTTTATCTCTATTTGTGGTCATTGCTTTCCCACTTAAATAAGTCCCTTCAGCATTTCTTGCAGAACTGGTTTCTTGGTGATAAACTCCTTTAATTTTTGCTTGTCTGGGAACCTCTTTATCTCTCCTTCCAATCTGAATGACAACCTTGATGGATAGAGTATTCTTGGCTGTAGGTTTCTTCCTTTTAGCACTTTAAATACATCGTGCCACTCTCTTCTCGCCTGTAGGGTCTTGGCTGAGAAGTCCGCTGATAGCTTGATGGGCTTCCCTTTATATGTCACTTGTGGCACTTTTCTTGCTGCTTTTAGGATTCTCTGTTTATCTTTAATTTTGGACATTTTAATTATAGTATGTCTTCGTGTGGGTCTCTTTGGGTTTATCTTGTTTGGAGCTCTCTGTGCTTCCTGAACTTGGATGTCTGTTTCCTTCCTCAGATAGGAAAATTTTCATCTATTATTTCTTCAAATAAATTTTCTACCCCTTTGTCTCTCTCTTCTCCTTCTGGGGCACCTATAATCTGAATGTTAGCATGCTTGATATTGTCCCAGAGTTCCCTTAGACTGTTCTCATTTTGTCTAATTCTTTTTTCTTTTTTCTGTTCTGCTTGGGTGATTTCCTCTAGTCTTTCATCTAGCTTGCTGATCAGTTCTTCTGCAGCCTCTACTCTGCTATTGAGTCCCTCTGGTGAATTTCTCATTTCCAGTATTGTATTCTTCATTTCTGATTTTTTTAAATATCTTCCAGTTCTTTGCTGATGTGTTCACTGTGTTCCTCCAGTCTTCTCTCCATATCTGCGAGCCTCCTCATGATATTTTGTTTGAACTCTTTGTCAAGTAGGTCACTTGTTTCTGTTTCATTTAGTCTTTTTTCTGGGGTTTTGTCCTGTTTCCTTGCTTGGAAAGTATTCCTTTGTCTCCTCATTATGCCTCTTTCTGTGTGCTTATTTCTATGTATTAGGTGAGTCGGCTATGTCTCCTGATCTTGGAGAAGTGGCCTTATGTATGAGATGCCTTATGAGGCCCAACAGTGTGCTTCCCTCTCATCACCAGTCCAGAAGATCCAGGAGTGACCCCTTTGTGGGCTACTTGTGTCCTTCTGCTGTGGCAGGGTTGCTCCCACTGCAGGAACCCAGGGAGTCTAGTCTTTCCTTCCCTGGCCACCTGTTTGTAAATCCCATTTGGGGAGCCTCAGCACTGTTGGCTACAAAGTCTATCAGCACACTCCTACTGCAGTTTTCCTCTTAATTGCATTGGTGCCCAGTGTAGCTGGTTGCTAGGCTCAGGGGCTTACATTTGTGATAGGCCTCAGGCCTACAAGGCTGTTGTCAGTTCTCTTAGGAGTGCAGTTGAGTGCAGCTGGCCCTAGGCATGGGAGCACTTAATTGTTTCAGGCTTTGGAAGGTGGGACTGATCCTTTTTATGGCTATTTGTGAAGCACAGGTCTTCTGCCTTGATAAGCCTCATACCCCCCCACCCCCAGGACCACACACACTGTCAACACAGTCCTGGTTGGTGCACACTTCTCAACCCCCTGGAGCGTACCCCAATGCCGCACTGCAGAGGCCCCCACCTCTCCACCAATGCCCCCCACAGTTCACCTGATCCTCACACAGGCCCTGCCCCACAGAGGCAGACACTCTTGCCTGCCTGTAGAGGATCAAGACACCCAGTCAATGCAGGCTGAAAAGTAGCCTGAGGGTTTGCCATTAGGTGGGGCCAGTCCCTAGGGGGGGTTGTCTGCCCTGGCTGAACTGGATTAAATCTGTGCTCTAGTGGGCGTGGCAGACCCCTGGGCTAACAGGCCAAGGGATGAACCTCAATGGTGCCCACCAGGGTCTGTGTCAGCACTCCTGGACCAGTTCAGAACAATGGCCCCCACCAATGTCTCAGTCTCCAGAGAGGTCCCTCCTCTCACCAAGATTCCCCAGAACCCACCAAGTGAGTCCCATTTCACCAAAGGACTGTCAGCCTTCTCTCTGGTGATTTTAGGTTGCTGCAATGAGTGAGTTTGTGCATGTGCCCTTTAAGACCCAGGTCTTTTCAGCTTTTGGTGGATAGCTTTTCTGGGGATATCCTCACTGCAGTTAATAGCCAGCAAAGCCAGATGGTAAGACCCCCATCTCAGTTGGGCTGAGTCTGAAGGATGCTTATAGCAGTATTGCCCCGACTCCGGACCTCACTCCTCCATGGAGGCCTGCGTACCTTAGCGTGGCTCCCGCCTGGCCAGCTGAGAAGCTCTGCTGCTCCCAAAGGTGGTTTTTTTCCTCTCCAGCAGGAATTCCTGCCTCTTCTGCCTTAGTCAGGACTGTCCCTTGTGGGGGTTCTTTTTATCCAGTTTACAGTTTTCTCTCCAGGGTAATTTTTCCAAAAAATAGTTGCAACCTGGTTGTGTTCATGGGAGGAGAGGAGTTCAGAGTCTGCTTATGCCGCCATCTTGACGAGATCTCCGAAAATATTCTTAATTTTATAAAATAATGAGACAACTGGACATCTGAACATTTGATGATATCAAGGAATTGCTGTTACTTTTTGTTCAGGTGAGATATGACATTGTGTATTTTTTTTTTCAAGAATCTTTACCATTTAGATAGTTCCTAAACTATTTCCAAATGAAATGACATGTCAGGTATAGTGGTCAGGGTTTAAAGTATAAGACATACTTAAGAGATTTGCAAGAAATTGGCTTATGTGATTGTGGGGGCTGACCAGGCAAATCCGAACCCTGAGGCCAGGCCATCAGGAAGGGCAGGCTGGAGGTCTAGGCTTTGAGTTACCGCGGCTCTCCCCAGGGGGAATTTCTGCTTTCTCAGGGAAGACTTGGCTCTGCTCTTAAGGTCTTTCACCTGATTTACTCAGGCTTACCCAGATTACCTAGGCTAATTTCCCTTACTTAAATACAACTAATTTTGGGTTTTAATCACATCTACAAAATACCTTCACAGCAACACCTAATTAATGAATAACTGAGGATTGTAGCCTAACCAAGCTGACACATAAAACTGACCATCACATCTGTGAATTGATTCAAAATAACATGGAAAGGAGGATGTGGATGGGACAGGGGTGGCCCATGGTTTGATGGTCCTTGAGGCTGGGGTGACGGGTACAAGGGGGTTCATTATACTATTCTGTCTGCTTTGTGTTCTTCACAATTTTCTACAGTAAAAGGGTTTTAAAGTATAATTTAAAAAACCCTCAGAAACTCACTGCTTTATAGTTCATATTTTTCTTTCTGGACCTTTTTCTCTATACATTTTTACATAGTTAAGATCATGCTGGAGTCAACAGTTTTATATCTTACTTTTTTCATAGCATTATACCATTGGCACTTTCACACCTCGTTAAAAATTCTTCCCAAATATCAAACAAAATGATTAAGAACTCAGGCCCTGACATCACACAAACCTGGTTCAAATCCCAGTTCTGCTGTTCATTGTCAGGTGACCTGGGCCTGAACTTCTTGGGCTCTCTATGCCTCAGTTTCTATAGTCGTTCAATCCATTCATTTATTTATTCAAGTAATACCGATTGAGTGTGTCCTTTGAGCCAGATCCTGTTCTAGGTGCTGTGGCTACACCAGTGAACAAAATAGATAAAGTCTCTGCCTTGACCGAGTTGACATTCTAGTGGGAGAAATAGATACTAAGAAACCAAATACCTACTCTACAAGGGGTTGTAACTAATCCAGAGGAAATAAAAGCAGAGTAAGGGGGATGGGGAGTGCCAGGAGCAGGGGATGGGGATTGCTACTTCAGACAAACAGGTCAGGAAAGTCTTTTCTGATAAGGGGACATTTGAACAAAAATTTGAAGAAAATGGAGTCAGCCATCTGAATATCTGGTGGAAAGGCATTTTCAGTAAAGGAAGCAGCATATGCAACGGCCCTGAGGTAGGAGCACATTCAAGATGTAGAGAGGAGGGCAGTGTGATTGGAGCAGAAACAACAACTAGAAGATGTAGGAAATGAGGTTAGAGAGTTAACAGGAAGTAGACTGTGCAAAAGGGAGCCATTGGAGGGTTTTGAACAGAGGAAGGACATTTGGCTTCTGGTTTTAAGGGTTGACTCTCTAGCCGCAGTGAGAAGAATGAAGTGAAGAGGGCAAGGGCAGAATCAGGGAAACCAATTGGTAGGCAATTAGAATCATCCAGATGCGGGGCTGGCCCGGTGGCACAGCGGTTAAGTTCGCACATTCTGCTTCTCAGTGGCCCGGGGTTTGCTGGTTCAGATTCCGGGTGCAGACATGGCACTGCTTGGCAAAAGCTATGCTGTGGTAGGCGTCCCACATATAAAGTAGAGGAAGATGGGCACGATGTTAGCTCAGGGCCAGTCTTCCTCAGCAAAAAGAGGAGGATTGGTGGCAGTTAGCTCAGGGCTAATCTTCCTCAAAAAAAAAAAATCATCATCTGGATGAGAGATGCTGGTAGCTTGGATCAGGGTGGTAGCAGTGGAGCCTGTGAGCAATGGTCAGATCCTGCATATATTTGAAAATAGAGCCCACAATGCTGATGTATGTATGTGGAGTGAGAGAGAGAAGGAGGAGTCAAGAATTATTCCAAAAATTTTATCTGAGCAACTGAAAATATGGGGTTGCCATTAACTGAGATGTGAATACAGCAGAGGGAGAGGGTTTAGTAGGAAGAAGGTTAGAATCCAGACTGCTTTCAAAAAAGACTATTAGCATGAGCACAGATCCAAAGCATGGGAGAATAGGAGAAAAGAAAACAGCAACAACATTTTGGCGCCTGAAAAGCTGATGGACTAAGGCTAATTGACTTAGCAGACCCAAGAAAGCTTAATCCTAAATCAACGAGGAAATTAAGAATCAACCAATTTAAACAGTAGCATCATCAAAAAGCTCAGGAATTCCTGGCATCAGGTACAGCTGAAAGTTGGGTTGGTGGGCATAAAATAAACATGATTCGTTTAAAGCTGTTTAAGTAGTAGTAGCTCCCTAATCTTTTCTCCCACTCTTCGCTGATGAGCGATTACCTCTCCCCAGCTCAGCCAGAGGAACCAGAAGGCACAAGTCACAGTTGCAGGTAGAGGTATCACACCCAAAACAGTAGGATTAGGGAATGAGCTCATATTCAGTGTTTTGACTCCAAGCCCTCTAACCCCATTAACACCCAGGTTCTGGGCTAACTTTGTCTTCCAGGCAGGACATCAGAAGAGTCTTCTTTTATGGGGAATCCAAGCAGTCCAGGAGGAAGGACAAAATGTGCTGGCACTTGGAGTTCCCCAGTCAGATCATCCTATACTGAAGCTTAAGTCAACAGCTCAGAACTTCCATCAGCTTTTTATCCCTCCCCCGCTTAAATATGAGAAGATCAACAAGATTGCCAAGTATCTAAGGAAAGCCTCATTACAGTTTTAGTGGAGTGTCAGGTAGGAATGCAATTGGACATTTGTGTTCTATCAGCCATCTTTACCCAGGTCTTTCTATATGTTGTTATTCTTATCTCTCCTCTGCCTTTTCTCATTTGCCCTCTTCTTTCCTAAAAAAAAAAAAAAAAAAAAAAAAAGTAGTGCTCTAAGAGGCCCCTCATTTTGTTCCTTTGCTCTTGTCTGCCTAAAACTCACCTCTGAATCATCTTAGAACTTGACCTCTTAGCAAGGGGAAAGTCTCGTTGCTTTTCTCTGGATTTCAGAACCATGGCCAGGGATAAAAATACACTCTATGGATGCCGTGGGCTCCATCACACACTCCTGATTGGAGTGTAAATTGGTGTCAACTTTCTGGAAAACTATTTGGTAATATCCTGCAAGGTTTTAAATGAGCATATCCCTCAACTCTACAATCTTATTTCTAGGAATTTATTCTAAGGATTTTTTTTTAATGTGGACATTCTTATTAGAGATACATACTGAGATATTTATGGATACATTGATACAATGTCTGAGGCAAAATAAAATTATTTTGCTTCAAAATAATTGTGTTTGGTGGAGTATATTTACATCTTCTCATATGAGAGTCACTAGGCACATGTGGCTATTGAGCTAGTCCATTTGAAATGTCCTGTAACTATATAATACACACTGGATTTCAATGACTTAGTACCAAAAAGAAAAAGTAAAATGTCATTAATAACTTGCATATTGGTTATATATTGAAATAACATTTTGGATATATGAGGTAAAATAAAATATATTAAAATTGTTTCACCTATTTCTTTCATCTTTTTCAAATGTAGCTACTAGAAAATTTTAAGTCACATTTAACTTACATTTTTAGTTATAAATATGGCTTGCATTTGTGGTTTACATTATGTTTCTATTGGACAGGACTGGTATAGAATCTATATATACTCACATAAAACAAAATTTCTCATTACACATGAACATGTTTGGATGATTGGCAATAAATGGGTAACTACTGAAACTAAGTGACGGGCACACGGGAGTTCATTATACTATTTTCCCTACTTTTGTATAGGATTGAAATTTTCTACAATATCAGTTTAAAAATATGTGAATAAAGCTGTTTTCACAAAGACATACATTCCTGTTTATATAACAGTAAAAAGGGGGCGGGGGAAGCCCAGTGCTCAATAACAGTAGAGGAATTGTTAAGTTAATTATGTTCATCTATGGGCTGTATGCAGTCATTAAATAATAAAATAAAAGTAATATCTAACATTTGAATGATATTCCAAGCTCTGTGATAAGTAAATTATATGCATTATATCATTTAATATTTACAACAGCTATATGAGGTAGATAAAATTTTTATCCTCTGACCCTCTCCCCTTAACTCCAGATTTATATACTTAATAACCTATCAATCAACATCTATTAGCTGGAATATATGGATAAAGAACAAAACAAACTAACAAGAAAAAGTGAATTGGAAGAAATAGAAACCATGCATGGAAAAGAAAACTTTAAACAAAAGAGGAAACTATGATTAATACCTCAGAGAGATAAAAGAAGATATTGCATTTATTAAATAGAAACAAATTTTTTTAAAGGGCAGGTGGGATTCAGAAGGAAGAAACAGCTCTTGAAAATTAAAAACATGACAGCAGACATTGAAAACTTACTAGAAGGGGGGCCAGCCTGGTGGCGCAGCAGTTAAGTTCACATGTTCTGCTTCTTGGCGGCCTGGGGTTCACCGGTTCGGATCCCAGGTGCAGACATGGCACTGCTTGGCAAAAGCCATGCTGTGGTAGGTGTCCCATGTATAAAGTAGAGGAAGATGAGCACGGATGTTAGCTCAGGGCCAATCATCCTCAGCAAAAAGAGGAGGATTGGCAGTAGTTAGCTCAGGGCTAATCTTCCTCCAAAAAAGAAAGAAAACTCGCTAGAATGTTTGGAAGTTAACATTGAGGCAAACCCTCAGAAAGTAGAGAAAAAAGACAGAGGAATAGGAAAAAGGAGTGAAAAGACTAGAGAATTTCAAAACCAGTCCTCAAAGGTCCCCATCTGGATAACACAAGTTCCAAAAAGAAAAAATAGAAAAGAGGAAGTTACTCATGAAATAAAAAGAAAATTTTACCCTGAACAGAAGGACATGATTGAAAAGACCCAGGCCAATGGATGAAAACTATAGGCACAAAACTATAAAATTTCAGAATGCTAAGATAAAAAAAATAGATCTAACAAGCTTTCAGAGAGAAAAAAAGCAAAAAACAGCTCATATACAAAGGCTCAAGATGAGAATAGCTTAGATTTCTCTACACTGACTCTGGAAGCAAGAAGACAAAGGAACAATGCCTTCAAAATTCCGAAGGAAAATTATTTTCAAACTGAGTTCTATATTTAGCCAAACCATCAATTAAGTGTGAGAACAGAATAGATATTTTCAGACAGTGTCCTTTCACAGGAAACTAACTGGAGAATGTGTTCCACTGAAACAAGGACGTAAACCAAGAAAAAGGAAGGCATGGGCTCTAGGAAAGAGAAGACATAATATGAGAGAAGAGAGGAAAGAAATCTCCAGGACAATGATGAAGGTATAGAGGGAACCTGCCCAGAATGAAGCAAGTCAGATGACTCTGACAGAAATATCTTCAAGAAGATGAAACAGGGGTCAGCCCTGTGGCCTAGTGGTTAAGTTTGGCACACTCTGCTTTGGTGGCCTGGGTTCAGTTCCCAGGTGCAGACCTACACCACTCATTGGCAGCCATGCTGTGGTGGTAACCCACATACAAAATAGAGGAAGATTGGCAGAGATGTTAGCTCAAGAAGAATCTTCCTCAGCAACAAAAAGATGAAATAGAATTTTACATCTGATGTAAACTAATATCCTGAGAAGAGATTTAGATAATTGAAGAAGAGTTTGAGATTAAATTATTAAGACCACAGATAGAAAGCAAATGAAAACCAAAAAAATTTTTAATGATGGGGAAATGGAAAGTTGTGCAGTGTAACTTTAGATGGTCACTTTAATGTAAATACTTAACATTGCACTAACATATATGAGCACATGTGATAGAAACAGAGTGAGAAAAGAGAGAGAAATATTCACCTTCCACAGTGGGGAATCAATAGATAGGGCTTAAAACTGAAAAATCAAGAAGTAGCTATACAAATCTGTTGTTTAAAAGCATGTAAGAAATATAATCAACTGAAAGAAGTGAAATGATTGCCTCTCTGGAATGGTCTGGGAAGAACGGAGTGGGGAAACTACTGTTTTCTGTAACAAACTGTTGGATTCTTTATGTGAATGTACACCTTTGATTTAAAAAAGAAAATACCATATTGGCCTAGAAATCTGTAAGTTGTGGGATGTAGAATATGCTTTTCTCTGAAAATCCTTTTTTAAAAGAAATAAATAAAAGGTGTTATTTATGATACTGAATGGATTGACTAAAATTAAAGATCTATTTAAAATTGAGACAGATCATTTGTTAATGGATTGGAAGAGCCAGTACTGTTAAGATGTCACTACTATTCTCCCAGTAGTGGGTGCTGTGGTGTTCTGCCCCAGCTCCTGAGAGTGTTGGCTGCTGCTGGCTCCCATCTGAGTCCCTCTCCTTGTCCCCAGGTTGAGGAGAGCTGCCTGGCCCAAAGTTACACCTCCTACCCAAGAGAAGCTTGCCGTTAATGATTGGTCTATGTGGGGGGAGGGGTACAAAAGGACCATTCTGAAGGGCCATCCCAGCTCCAGAGCTCCCTGAGCAGTTGGCTGAGAATGCTGTTGTAACTCCACTGCCTTCAACTTCTTCCTCTACTCAATTCTGCTTCTTCACTTCCTTATAGGTGTAGATCCTGAAAGCACTTCCCAGAGAACCTCCTGCACATAATTCTTTGTCTTAGAGTCTGTTTCACAGAGACTCTAACCTAACACACTCTCCAAATTGATCTATAGATTCCATGCAATCCCTGTCAAAATCCCTATGCAAAATCCTTTTTTCATAGAAGTTAAGTTGATTCTAAACTTTATATAGAAAAGCAAAGGACCTAGACTAGCCAAAAATTTTTGAAAAAGAACAACAAAGTTGGGGCTATATCCACTTGGACAAAGACTTGTACAAGAATGTTCATAGCAGCTATATTTGTTACAGCCCCAAACTAGAAAAGCCCAAATGTCTATCAACAGGAAAATTTGGAGGGGATTGTAAACAAATTGTGATATATTCATGCAGTGGAATACTACTCAGCAATAAAGAGTACTGAACTCCTGATACCTAGAACAACATGGATGAATCTCACAGACATAATATTGAGCTGAAGAAGCCAGACCCAAAAGAATAAATACTGTATGATTCCATTTACAAAAACTTTAAAAATTGGCCAAATAAATCTGTGGTGATGAAGGCAGAAGAGTGTTTGACCACTATTGGGAGGGCAGACCACCCTCCACATGGGATGGAGTGAAGAAGCAAGAGAGAACTTAATGGGGTGACAGAAATGTTCTGTATCTTGGTCTGGATAGTGGTTATAAGGACAGAAACACTTGTTAAAACCCATTAACCATATATTTAAGATCTCTGTATTTTACTGCAGGTAAGTCATAACTTAATTAAAAAGAGAGAAAGAGGAAAGGAATAGGTTTCCTCAATTAAAAAAAAAAAAATAGAAGAGTAACATGTGGACTAGACTTTCCAGGCCTAGATTTTGTACACAAAAGGCTGTTTTTTCTGTAAGCAAAGCAGTTTCTTTCAACCTTATATGGTTCCTCTTCTTAATAACCTCTAAGAACGTGTCATTGGTAAAATTATGAAAAAGTTCTGGACCCAAATTTATATTTTCCTCTCATACCGTCTCTTAGGCTAACTCATTCCTCAGTTTTTGTTTTGTTTTTTAAATGCTACATCTAAAAGAACATTTCTTATTTGCCCTAAATGACCTTTCTTCGGTTTTAAACATAAGCCCCAGCTATAGTTCTGTGACGTTTAGGGAGCAAGCCCACGTTCGCGCTGTACACGTTTCAGTGAGTAAGGCTGTCACTTCCACCCCCTCTCAACTCCGCCATTCCAGATGAAAGTCTTAAGATACCCAATTTCACCTTCCGAGGCTTGCTGCTGCCCACATCACAGGTGTAGGGTATTAGGTATCTGCTTCCTGAAATTTGTTTTTGCCTTTCTCCACAGTACTAATACTAGACTGTCTGGGTTTAGCAGGGCTCACGGCCACCCAGACACAGACTCCATTTCCAGCATCGTTTGCAGGGAGGCGTGAATGCAATGATGAGGCTGAGTTCTGATCAATGGGAAGGAAGCAGAAGTGTCCTGATGTGGCAGGCCAGACTCTTCCCGAGAAGACAGTGGGCAGACCCCTTTGCCTTCTTCCTCTATCCTGCTGCATGGGTGTAAGGCAGAATCTGTAGGCCGGGGGTAGTGAGAAGAAGGCCACCTCAGGACATTAGGGGTGGCGGAGGAGTAAGCTGTGTCCCTGAGCCAAGGCACTAGGCCAGCCCAGGGCTTCCCACAAGAGAAGGAAATAAATGTCTAATGACTTTAAGCCACAGTTATTGACAGTCCCTGTAACTCACAGCTGAACTTGGTGCAAACTAAGTCCCCGCTGCAGTCATTGTTTTCCCCCTGATGCCTTTCCTGGGTCTGACGCCACCTCTCAGGGGCCAGGTGACCAGAATTAAATGTGGTCATCTTCTCGTTCAGATGTGGCCCTATGTCTTTGTTCAGGTTTCCTGGGCTCTCAATGTCCTGACCCTTCTCAAGCTCGTTTGTGGATTTATCTTCAACCCATTATTTCAAAGTGGTCAGTACAGACTTTTCCTTTCAAATGTCTAAGAAGGGTTATGTGCACAGGATGGACTGACAGTTTCTTGCCATTAATATAATGTTACTTTTTTTAAAGTCTAAAGTCTAAACACCTAAATTTTCTTAAACCTTTGATTTCAACTTATAAATCTTGTTTATATTTGACTTTACATCTAGTAATTTTTCTATAAATTAGAAACAATAACTTTAGCTTGCTCTGTGATAAATCTCCAACTAAGTCTCGTCTAAGAGATTAAATTTCCAGCAACATTGGCACCACTTAAAACTGTTACTAATTAAACTTTCTGAAATTCTTAAATTTATTTCATAAATGTCATATATTTGAATTTTTCAAGCACTTCATATGCCTGACAGGGCAGACCTACAAACCTAAAAAACCTTCATAAGCACTAAAGAAAGTCATATAAATCCAAAAAAGATCAAGTGTATAATGTAGTAAATCAAGTTCTCTTAAACATCTCAAAGTTGTCTACATACTTAATCAAATTCTCACAAGCCTTTCAACATAAAATGCAAAGTTGAAAATCAATCACACGTTTTCATTTGAATTTACATGAAGAATCTGTTAGTGTCTCAATATTAGAGATACTTTAATAACAAATACTCAGAGACTGGCTACATTTAACACAAAGTGTTATAATTATGTGTTTGATTTGCTTAATCATGGCTATATATCTTCCTTGGATTGTAGAATCTTTTGCCCAATTCTAGGATTATAGCTAGAACACAGGTGGGCTGAGATGAATGGGTCAAAGGTCTAGGATAGCAACAATTATCCACAGAGCAGCTATTTGAGACCAGATCACAGGATCCAGCTCCAAATATATCATGGATGATGGTACCTCAGCCACAACTTAAAACACAGAACTTTCTGTTTGCTGTTTAAACAAGGTGCCCCAAACCTTTCAGAGAGGATTCAGTTTCACAATTAATAAGTTATTTATTTATTCAACAAATATTTATTGAGGGCATTCAATTGAAGGAGGTGATGTTTGAGGCACCTAGGTCACATCAAAGAACAAAACAAATTTATTTTGCTTTCTCAGAGATTAAATTTTAGTAGGGACAGAGAGGGGACAGACAATAAAACAATAATGTGATAATGGAGTAAATTATTTTATGTTAGACTTTAAATAGGATGGCCAGGATAGGCCACACTGAGAAAATGAATCTGAGCAAAGACTTGAAGGAGACGAGGGAGTGAGCCAGGCAAATGTCTGGGGGAAGAATGTTTTGGAGAGGGGACAGCCAGTGCCCAGGTTCCAAAGCAGGAACTTGCTTGCCATACCTGAAAACAGAAGGAGGCCAATGTGGCTGGAGAAAGAATGAGCTAGAGGGAGAGCAATAGGACATGAGGAAAACAAGATGATAGGGGATCAGACCGCCATATTCTCTATATTGCATTATTTAGCATCCTTCTTGTTGTAATGTGATTCATTTTGTGGGGAGGTTTCCATAGTGATGCAAGAGTTTTCACCTACTTAGCAAGCCTCTCGGAAAGCTCTTTGCAGCAAAGTTCTATTTCTGGTGCTGTTAAGACTCCAACACGTGTGGAACTTCCATTCCTACCCTGGAGAGTAGTCTCCCTCAGCATAGGTAGCTAAGCAGTCCAAGTGATTTGTGTGTGATTTTCAGCAGCTGTGTAGGCTAGTTTATCAAAGCAGACCCCTTTTATGGACATGTAGTATACTCCAAGGCTTTGGTTATTCATTAATTCACTTAAAAATATTTGTGGCAGGCCTATTCTCTTCTAGGCACTCTTTTAGGCCCCTGGAATACACCAGTGACTCCCCTCTGGTTTCCTGGTTCTATCATAAATTATTCAGCCTATTGTTGATGTTGTGAAGAGTGTCAAAGATCTTGATTTTGCTTGCTTATCTTGGCTCCTGGACTCACAGCCCATCAAGAAAAATATGTACAGCAAAAACCACAACATTTCCTCTGCTTATTGGGGGGAAAAAAGCGCTCAGGATCATGGTTACATAACAAACCAATAGTTCTAGAGGCTATAATCCTTAGAAAGAATGAACTTTGGATAACTGTCCTTGCACTCAGGAGAGGAAAAGACATGGCAACTCTCACTCAGTTGGGTTCACTTCAGAACACTACACACACCACAGAGAGACACACTGATGTCTCCCACCACAGACACGTCTGTCCCCCTCATGCACGCACTCACTTACAAAGCCACGCCCATTCCCCACACACCCACCACAGTGTCCTGGCTATTACCCACTCATACCACACACACCTGTGCCCCTCTTACACATCATACACAGATACCCTGCCCCTCCACCATACCCTGATACTTCCATACCACCCAGACGCCCTTACTACACACAAACACACAGAGCAGACGTTCCTACTCTCCAACACCACTGCTGCTCATGCATAGACACATTCACTATTTTTCACACATTCACACCAAATCTCAAAAGGTCAGAGCTGTGTACATTTAAAAAAAATTTTAACCGATTTATCAAGCTACAATTCACATATGATATAATTCACTCATTTAATTCAGTGGTTTTTAATATACTCACAGAGTTGTGCCAGCATACTCATTTTAGAGTATTTCACCAACTCAGAAAGAAACTCCATACCCATTAGCTGTCACACCCCATCCCCCCATCCACCTCTCCCCAGCCCCTGGCAATCACTAATCTACTTCCTGTCTCTATAGATTTGCCTATTCTGCACATTTCATATAAATGCAATTACACAATATGTGGTCTTTTGTGACCGACTTCTTTCACTTAGTGTAATGTTTTCAAGGTTCATCCATTCTGTAGCATTTATCAGTACTTTGTTGGTTTTTATTGCCATATAATAGTCCATTTCATGAATGTACCACATTTTATTTACCCATTCATCAGTCAATGGACAGTTGGGTTGTTTCCATTATTTAGCTATATGAATAATGCTGCTATGAACATTTGTGTGCAAGTTTTTGTGTTTTAATTCTAAATATGTGTCATTTTCCATCAGACTGTTTTCCATTGATCCATCATAGCCTGGGGAACATCCCTAGAGCCAGGGCCCTAAAACACAACTCTTCTAACAAATAAAGGGCACAATTAATAAGAGCCAATAATAGAAAACACTTTATAAGGGAATAGAAAACCTTTATAAGGGAACAAAATTGTACCCGTAAGAGAAAGAGCAAGAAGTCAGGCATGATGTACTTGCCAAAATGGAGTGCTAATACATTTCTGAATATAACAATGGGAAAAAGTTATCCAGCATTCTTTGCCCCTGACATAGTGCACAATGAGGAATAAATGGAGTTATTCCTCCGAGGGTGAAAAGTGTAGTTGCTAAAGCTTATCTTTCCAAAGGAATCAATTAGGACCAAGGGAAGATATAATCATTTATGTGTACCTGCCAAACATTCACCCAGAAGCTAAGTGAAAACCTTGCAAAAGGAGTGCACAGTAACTTTTCTCAATCCAAACCAGCAAGCATTCAGTCCCCTCTTTACAATATCCTCCTTCACTCCTTGCCCCCTAATTTCTGCTTAAGACTCACCCCACACCACTGAGTGCTCGGGGGCACCCAATAACATGCAACAACAATTGAGAGCCTGTGTATGTGCTGAACACAGTGTTAGTCCCTGGGGACAGAGAAGTGCTAAAAACAGATAAGCCTCATACCCCCAGGGAACTTACCCCCTTTTGGAAAAGAGGGAGGTTAATCAATCAATATACAAATACACAATAAAAAATATCTCATATATAGAAATATACACACATTCTTTTGGTTTTAAGTAATAAAAATTCACTTCAAACTAGCTTAATTCTCCAAATAACAATCATTGGAAAGATACTGTGGTGTCTCAATCTCACAGAACTAGAAGGAGAGCATGTACCTCTGGCCTTGGGAGAGCTGTGCACCTCTCTACTCTGTTTGAACCCAGCCTGTGGTCACCCAGTCTTAGCAGTAGCAGGGACCCAGCTGGGCAGTCTGGAATGGCCATCATAACAGCAACTCACTTGCAATTAATCTCCCAGCCTCCCACCAACCTCAGCAGTCACCTCCGGCCTGGAAGCCTGGAGGACAAAACCCCAGTGAAGAATGGGGGAAATCTTCACGGCTCTGTGGCCCAAGAGCAATTTGTTCAAGTTCCAAGGGCTTTAGCGTGGCCCATGGATACTTTTTCTCTTCACCCAGATTCTAGACCTTGTTTATCCTTCTTCTCTTTAGCTTAGATAGTCCATGAAACTCTCCCAAACATAAGGTATTATTTTCCATCTTTTCCTTCCAATATATTTGTCCCAGACAAGTAGATATGCATGCCTTAAAGATTTGTCTCAGGAACACGGGAAATTAGGTTACCTGCATAATGGTACCCACAAAAGTCAAGGAAGAATTCAGTTCAAGAAATCAAGGAAGAGTTCCTACCAGTAAGCCAATCTTGCCAGCAAGCTCCCAGCCAGAATCTGGCTTCTCTTTTACCTGAAGACAATGAAGCCCAAAGCACTTAGAACATCCACCCGGCACACACTTAAATATTCAATATCTTAGCACTCATTTTACAGAGACTAATTGAGGACAAATTCTGACAGGTTAAGGACTTTGTCTAGACCGGGGGTTGGCAAACCATGGCCCATGGGTCAATTTTAGCCCAACTGCTTGTTTATAAGTAAAGTTTATTGGAACACAACCACGCCCATTCATTTTTATATTATCTATGGCTGCTTTTGCAATAAAACGGCAGAATTGAACAGTTGTGGTCGAGACTGTGTGGCTATCAAAGTCTAAAATATTTACTACCAGGTCCTTTACAAGAAAAGTTTGTGGATCTCTGAAATAGATCCTTCCATTTAGCCTTGAGGTTGACATTTGTCATCCTTATTTTGCCACAGAGGAAGCTGAGGTTTAGAGACAGCAAGTAAATTGCCCAGGGTCACAGAAAGGATTGAGAACATCATCAAACTGTCTTTTGACAATATCATATGGTCTCCTATCACAGTCATTTCCCCACCTCATGGGACTCTTGTAAAGAATCAATGAAAAGATACAGTAGGTCAAAGAATTCCAAGGAAGTATCAAGCCAGCCAAGATTATCACGTGTACCTTCCTTGGAGTTAAAGGCCATCCTATGTGTTTCTGTCACTTTACTTTTTCGGAAGTTGACCCTGTCCACTGGTGCAGGAGCACCAACCTTGCCCTGGGATCCCAACCAACCTTGCACACCTCCCCACAAACCTCTCAACATCTCTGCCACCCTTTCCCCCAGCAGACAGGCTCAACCTTTCTGAGGTAAACTCATTCTACAAGTGAATAAGGAATATCAGTGGGTTCAACACAGCCATCAAAGAGGGCGACCTTGTCTCACTCTTCCCAAGTCCTGCCAGCTCACCTCCACTAAAAGCCCTCAGTCCCAGTTGCAAATCAGCACAGAGGTAAGAACAATCCAGATCCGCTCCCTTGAGGGAAAGGCTGCCCCAGGCTGTGAAGCCCAGTCTTGTCAGGTGAATTCATCTAGGGCTGCAGCACTGAGCTGCCAGAGGGCATGTCTGATGAGAGAAGAGCTGTCCCAGGCTAGAGTTCTTTGAGGGCAGGGGCTGTATTATGGACCATAGGGCCCACTTAGCACAGGGCTTGGCACAAAAAATGTGACCAACAAATGAAAGCTATGATCATTATGTGTACTTAAGAGTTTGCTAAACAGCTGAATCAATGAGTTACGGTCTTACTACAAATCTCTCAGCACCAAGGTAGTTAACCACATACACAATCTTATAATTTACACAGTATTTTCCACATACCCTATCTCAATTTACCCTTCCAACAATGTTTAGGGAAATACAGAGAGCTTTTAAACAGACAAAAGGAGATGAAAAGGTTAAGTAACTCAACCAATATCACACAGCAAGAGAGGGACAGAGGGAAGATGTGAACTCAGGGCTGCCTCAACAGCTTGTATTTCTCCCAGCAAACCATACTGCTTCTCTGCCAGAGAACCAGAGGCAATGGCTGAATTTATGTGCCCACTCCTCACCATGGGCATGTCTTTCTTTTCTCTCTCTCTCTTCCCTTCTCTCTAAAGCTCCCCTTTTTCCTTCCTTTCCCTACCCCAGTCCCATAAAAGGATTCCTTGACTACTCTAATGATTCTATACTACATATTGTTACTTTTTTAAAAAGCATGCTTGGGTTCTACCCAAGGTTTCTCTGCAAAGTTTTAAGTTCTAATAATAGCAGGTAAAGAGAACTTAAAATACCACTTGCATTTAAGAGCTCCATACACAACTCTTCTTTACTGAACCACAGTGATTAGATTTTAAATGTACTGAGCACCTCTGGCTGCCTCTTATCCTATTGTCCCCTAATATCACTGCATCAAAGGGTCACAAGATCCACTTCCCTCATTAGAAGTACAAGCTCCATTTATACTGGAAAGCCTTTTTAAAACAACCATATAAAATAGATAGCAAAACCTAAAAATATGTTCAGCAGACTCACTTGTCCTGGGGCAAATTCCAAGTACCAGTATATAAGCTCAGCAATTCAGGAAGCATTCCAGCCACTCTGTCAGTGTGTGTATGGGTCAAAGTCATCCGAGACCTGATGTACATCAGATGTCCTGAGGAATACATGTCAGGGCCAGCCCAGACAAGCCCTTGCTCCCTTCGAGAGTGCCTCTGTCAGAGTGACTCTCTCACTTTCCAGGTGGGACATGGACAGGAATAGTGGCCAGGGTAGTGGCCAGAACAGAGAGGGCTGTATTAATGCTGGGGTAGCAGATGAGGTTCAAGTGTTGCAGAGAAGCAAGGATATGATTTGGCTGCTCTTGCCTGGGAACATCCATCCACTCAGCTGGCTACCTCTGCAGCTCTGCTCTATACCTATCCAGGTAGAGAATATCTCCCTTGAATGCCTCATATAGTGCCATCTCAGACTCCTGATTCTTCAGAAAATGCAGATTGCTTGGGAAGAGGTAGTGAGCAACAAATCACAGCAAGCACTTTAACAGCTGCTCCTGCACTTCAAAAATGACATGGTTCAGAAGGGGAATAAACAAGGCCTTTCTGTGGCTCTCTTGGAGGTCTGTGGCCATGAAGACATTTTGGAGAACTTGTTGACCACACAACATGGGGAAAGCGGGAGATTCTTCTATTCCCATGCTTTACTTCATTGTACAAGGACACAAAGCCTGGGTCCCATCGACCTTCATTTTCAGGAACCCTCAGATGACAAGCAGATGAGGTCAGTTAGACTGCTACACGTCCTGAGGCAAGGACTTAGTATATGAAAGGATGCACTCAGCCCATACCTTCATTACCAAGAAGTCAAACTTGGTGATGGAATAAAAAAGATCTTTAAGCCTCCCTGTGGGTACCTATTTCCTGAAAAACCTTGAGGAGGATTGTACAGCGGGCCGTTAAAAGGCTCAGACACTGAAAGTCTGCCCCACCTGGCATTTTCTCTGATGCTTCTTTCTTCCTCCTCATCTTCCTCCTGCTTTGCACCCTACTCATCAGGAATGCCTGCAGCAACCCCAGCTGAGCTGGGAAGTGCTCTGAGAATGCCTTTGGCAGTACCATGACTTTGCCCACCACAAGTCTGGTGATGGGCTCCAATGCACAGGACCAAATAATAGTTGGGTTCAGCCCCTCCATCTTAGAGGCCAAGAGCAAGTTCTTGGGAAAGATGTTGCAAATCCTTGCCAGCTGACCATTCATGGAATTATGCTCCGGTAACTGAAACCCCACAGAATTTCCTTGGCTAAACCCCAGACTGATATTCTCTGCAGGAAGAGTTCCATCAGGAGATTCTCAATCATGCCAATGGCCTCGACAAAAGTGATCGGATCTTACAAAGCTCCACCTTACCTTCTTCACTGCAGTGAACACAGCATACAGAGAAGGAGAGATTTTCTTTGGAGGAGATACCAGTGCTCCCCTCAAGGATCACACTAAAGACTCTGGTTGCTTTTAGCTGCTCCTAGAGCTCATTCTCCATTTGGAGGCCTATTAGCTTGATCAGTTCATTCTACATTTGTTCAGCTGTTTCCAGAGTACCATGTGGTACCTAGCTAACATTCTTCTTTACCACTGAGTCCACTTCTGTGATATAATGAGAGAATGCATATACATTCTTGGTGTTAGTGAGCCATTCATGTAATGGAATAATGTGTTTTCTACAGAGAATAAGGAGTATAATGATCCATTTTAAGGCATCACAACTTCTGTTAAAAGTTTCTTACACTCAAAGGCAACAAAAGCCTCCATATTTGCTGTGGCCTTTCCATGTCCCTTAGATCTGCTATGTTTCTCAAGTATTTTCTTGACACTGGACCGATCTTTCAAAGGCATAGAAACCAACGCTACCTCCTTGGTTATTAAACACGAAAGACAGATCACAAAACCCCATTCTAGCATTTAGAGTACTGTCCAATGCTTCTATTTCTGAAGGAGCGGGGCATGGCATTGCAGGAGTCCTGACCCATTCCTGAGTCCATCAGCCTCTTTGGGAACAAGAAGTTGGAGGTGAGCAACCACTGGATTGCTAAAATGACCTTCATTTGCCTCTCACTCAGGCTCCTGTGATTTAATAGGCCAATGTTCTCCTCATTACGGACATCTTTCTCATCCCAGGACATGTTGTCACCTGTAGTTTGTGAGTTTACCTCCTGCTTTGCAACAGAAAAGATCTAAAACTTGCCCATTGACTTAACCCTCAGAATACCTTCCTGCTATACCATCAGCATTCTTGTTAAGTAAAAACTAGCTCTGACTGAGAAAGTAAAATCTACATGGCTACTTATCAGGTAGGAAAAACATAAAAAAAGCTGTAAAGTTAACAGGAAACAATATTTCTGCCAATGTCATGCAACATCTGTAAAGTGTCTTAATAACCCTACTCTTGAGTCACCACTGCTTTACTCATTGAGAAACTTTGTTCTCTAAAATCAAACTCTCAGAAACTTTGGTCTTTGAAATTTTATCAGTAAAAATGAAACATCTCACTCTTGCCTGGAAGATCTAAGTCACTTTAACATAGAAAAGCAGTTTCAATTTACAACCCAGGTGCAAAGCTTCAGAAAAGGGTTTTTGGACAACATTTTCATGGGTCCATTTTGCTGTCTAGGCCTGATGTTGACCCCTTTACACAGTCCTGCTTTGCTTTGAGCCTTTCTAAACAGTGTTTCATTTAAGCTCCATCTAAACAATGGAATTGTTTAAATTCCATTCCACAATCCTGTAACTGTATCTTTTCCTTCATTTGGTTAAATGCCCCATGGTGTTTCTGGTGTGCAGCGCCCCTTACTGCAATGAATCAATACACCTACTTTTGCTGGGCTACAGGTTTATTTCGGGTGATTTCAGGTTGACCGGGCTTGGACACTGTATTGCTCAGCTTCAGGTCTCCTAAAATGCAAATTTTTAAAACAGATGTAACAACGCATTTTTTTCACTCCTAAATGTACATGCACCTGTCCACCATGCCAGGTAGGCATGCATAGAACTACTATGCCAATTTGTCATAACTGGGATTGGTTCACACATCTGAAAGTTTACAGGAACAAGAAAGGAAGTCAGATTTGGGGGTAGCTTTTGGTTCACTTCTTGAACAGGCTCAATTTTCTTTCTCTTTGGGGCCCCAGACATTTTGTCTGATAAACTAATGCCACCATCCCTCATGAGTGAGAAAAAAACGAGACACATCTACTCAGCTGCAGCTGACAGGAATACTGGGGTCCAGCTGGTTACAAGTGGACGGCTCTGGCCACAGTGACACGCGCAGGTACTCTACAAACACTGCAGGGAAGTGGGCGTGCTGCTGCTCTTCCCCACGTCCTCCAGCTGGGACCCGGGACCTGTGCAACCCCTCTGCTCGGCGCCTCGGGGCAGGAACCCGAAGCGGAGAGTACACCTTGCCCCTCACATCTGTCTCTTGCCACAGCAAGAGCAGTGAGGCGCGGTTCAGGGGGACACAACCTCCAAGGCAGCTCGCACGAAGGACCAGCGGAATCCCTTAAACGTGAGCGCCTCTGGCCGCCAGCTTTGTTGCAAGGGCGCACCTAGGCTCGACCTCCGTCTTGGCGATTGGACGAGCAGCTACGGCGTAGGTCCGCAGGGGGAGGCCCGAATAGACCGCCGAGCGGCACCAAGACGCCATGTTGAATCCTGGCATCACCCACGAGTTGCCGTTCCTGCCGGTGATTGGACGAGCCAGTTGGTTCTCCCAGAAGGGGCGCAGCCCGCCAACCCGAGCTCTGCATGTGCTGGTCTGGTTATCTGGTTTCTGAGGTCTGTAGTTGCTAATGATTGTCTTGTTCATTCCTGGACTACTGCGACCTCACGAGGTAGACAAGGCTTTCTTAGAGCTTCGAAGAAACCTGAAAACTGCCTGGGGCTGCTCGGGAGGGGATCTTGAGATGCTTCTTCAAGGACACGCTGTCGTTCTCTAGGAAGAAAAAGTTGGGAGCACATTCTAGGAAGAGGGGTCCCAGCTGCAGGAAAAGTCGCCAGAATTGTAGCTATAGCGGGATTAGGGATGAGGGACACAGAATGCCCAGAGAGAAAAACCTAGCAAGGTGTTGGGGTAAGCTTGTGGAGGGCCTTGAATGCCAGGCTAGGGAGTTTGGGCTTTATCCTATAGACTAGGGAATAAAAATGAACATTAGGAGGATTTTAGACAGAGATGACATAATCAGATAATTAACTTTAGAAAAATAATTCTGTTCCTGTGTGGAGTATCCAAAAATGTTTCCCAAAGTGTGTTCAGTGAACCAGTAGGGGAGCTTGTTTTTAAATGCAGGTTCTGGACTCTCTCCACACCTGCATATCATATTCTCTGCTTGTAGACCTAGGAAACTCCATTAAAAAACATTTAAGTTAACATATAATTGGGGAAAAGAAATGCACAAATCATAAGGGTAGAGCTCTTAATTTTCACAAGCTGAACACACTCATGTAACAAATATCCAGATGAAGAAACACCACCAGCAGTTCAGAAGCCCCTCTTCCCCTCCAGCCACTGCTGCCTGCGACAAGGGTAAACACAATCATTACTTCTAACAACCATAGATTAGTTCGCCTGATTTGAACTTTATATAAATGAAGTCACAGCATAAACTCTTTGTGTCTGATTTATTTCAGCTGTGTATAAATTCATCCAAATTGTTCTGTGTAGTTGCTGTTGACTCCACTGCTACAGACTTCCACAGTTTATCCATTCTCTTGTTTATGGGCCTTGGATAGTTTCCAGTTTGGGGCTACTACCACAAAAGTGTTGTTATGAATGTTTTTATTCATGTCTTTTGCTTTGTAAATTATAAAGCAAGATACCAAGGCCTAAAGACTAATTCATTCACACCCACTTATTGAGCCCCTTATCAGGCATTATGCTAAGAAAAGAAGATGGCCAAGGTCCTGCCCTCATGGAACTTATTCCATTTGGCACAAAACTAGAACTTAAGTGAAAAGAAAAGTAAGTCAAACAATTGCAATTGTGGTAATAGCTCTGAGGGACAAAAGGCTGAGCTAGCAGGAAGGGAAATGACCTATTTCTTTTATGTGGTAGTCCGGCTAAGTCTCTCAGAAGAGCTACTAGAAAAAAATACAAGAGATGAGTTGGCACTGCCATGAGATAAGTACAAACAGAGGGAAGAGCATTCCTCAGGGGAGACACCAGGTGCAAAAGTCATAGAGCAGGAGACAGCTTAGCCTGTTCAAGACCAGTGTGGCTGAAGCACAATGAAGGGGAACGGGGCTAGCATAAGGTGTGTTCGGATACAGGAGCATATGATGCAGGGCCTTGTAGCCCTGAGTAAGGAGTTTAGATTTTATTCTAAATACTGTAGAAAGCCACTGAAGTGTTTTAAACAGGAAGTGATGTGATCTGATTTATTTTTTAAAAAGATCCCTCTGACTGATGAGCAGAGAACAGGATTAAAGGGAGCAACAGAGAAAGCAGGTCACTTAGAAGGCTGTTTGAACAGCCCTGGGAAGATATGCTGGGCACAGAGCTTAAAGAAAAGGACTGAATACATCTGGGAATTGTCAGCACAATGATCACTACCATAATCAAGTGATGAAAGGCAACAAAGAGATATCCTGCATGTGTTCTGATGTGGTGGATCAAGGGCACCACACTTCTACCAAAAATGCATAATCTCAATCTAATCATGAGGAAAACTACAATAAATCCATATTGACAGACATTCTACAAAATAACTAGCCTGTATTTAAAAAACGTCAGCACTATGAAAGACAAGGAAAAGCGAAAGACTCACTACGAAGTTTTTAAAAACTAGACATGATAACTAAATGCAACTTGTAATCCTCCATTAGATCATGGGCCAGGAAAAAAAATTTTTTCATTTGCTTTGAAGGACATAAGTGGGACAACTGATAATATTTGAATAAGGACTGCAAATTAAATAATAGTCTATATACCGTTATTAATTTCCTGATTTTGATCTTTGTTCTGAATACGTAAGATAATGTCCTTGTTTTTAGGAAATAACACATTTAAATATGTAGAGATAAAGGAACGTGTCTGCAATTTCCTCTCAAATGGTTCCTAAAATAACCGATAGAACGATAAAGTAAACATAAAATGTTAATGTTTGGGGAATCTAAGGAAGAGTTTATGGGAATTATTTGTAGTAGTTTTGTAACTTTTCTCTAAATCTGAATTACTTTAAAATGAAAGGTTAAAAAAATTACTAGGGTCACTTAGGGAGAGGGAAAAAACAATACTAAGCCACGAGCAACAACATTTAGACAAAAACAAACAGAGAACTGACTAATAGAAGGAAAGATGCAAGAATGTTAAAAAACGAAGTCAAATGGAATGCGGACAGAATTACATTGGACGTCATAGCTTCGGTGCTCTTCTTCACCCTAAAATTCTAAGAGATGACCTTCCTGCACGTCACCCGCAAGATCACCGAAACCAATCCCTCGACTCACGTCCGGGAAAGAACACGCCAACTGTGGCCGGCTCCGCCATGTTTTCCCAGTGCGCATGCGTGTGCGTTCGCACGCACGCACGCACGCACGCTCCAATCCAAACCAATCGGTGCACACGTCGGCGTCTCCCCCGCCACAAGGCGGGGCGGCTTTCTACACATGCGTACGGCTGGGCGGGCCCTGTCTCTTCTCGCCGAACGCCGCCAACATGGTGAGTATTGCTGTTCTGGGCTCCAATTCTCACCGCCGTGCAGCTCTGCCGCTGCCTCTGCAGGGAAGCGGAGGCGCGGAACGGTGCCCAGCGGCTCTTAGGTAGCCCGTGGTGAGGGTCCCGGGGCTGGCGGAGCACGGAGTTTGGGGATTTCCCGGACGTGTGGCAGGCGAGCTCGTGGAGGGCCTGGCCGGCCCGGCGCGCCTTGGGCCACGCGTGCGCAATGCCCCCGGCGGATCCCGGCTGCTGGGGCGGCGGGTGACCTGGTGGGGCAGCCGAGGCCGAGCCGGGCTGGGGCTGGTGGGCTGGTGGGCTGGTGGGCTGGGGAGTGCAGGCCCCATAGACCTGGAGGCCCGAGGGAACTCGGCTTTTGCCGCCGCCGGCTCTGAGGATTTTGTCCGTCCAGGTCGAGCCATGACATTTGGCCGTGTTCCCCCCCCGACGTTCTTTTCCGCGGTACTTAGCCACGTTGTCTTTAAGCTGCAGATCCTTATAAACTAGCGAGTATTTTTTAGTCAGCGTCGCTCTTCTCCCCCCCACCCCCCCATTTTAGGTGTTCAGGCGCTTCGTGGAGGTTGGCCGGGTGGCCTACGTCTCCTTTGGACCTCATGCCGGGAAGCTGGTCGCGATTGTAGATGTTATTGATCAGAACAGGGTAAGTGTAAGGAAAAGTGTCACAAGTATAGTTCACGTGGCAGTGAATGGTATGTAGTATACGTGGTAACGGTGCTTATTCCAATGGTCCTCTAAGGTAGGAGTGCTCTAGGTGGTAGCTTTAAGAGTATTTATCCATTTTGCTTACTGTTACGTATTGCACTGAGATCCTTGATCTTATGTATTCTAGGCTTTGGTTGATGGACCTTGCACTCAGGTAAGGAGACAGGCTATGCCTTTCAAATGCATGCAGCTCACTGACTTCATCCTCAAGTTCCCACACAGGTAATTATCCACCAGCCTTCATCCCTCCCCAGATTTGTTTATACCAGTAAAAGTTTGCTTAGTTGAATTAAAAAAAATGTTTTTGCTATTTTGTTTTTCCCCTGAAAATATAGTAGACAATGTTGAGGAGAGAAAGCAATTTAGAAGGGGGATTTACAGTGTAGATGTAGACAGGTATTATTTACTTTTTAAATGTCTCGTGATCTGGTAGTTCTCTGGCTTTCCCTTTATCCAGATTTGCCATCCTCTTTCTTGTTCCCCTTTCAGGATTTACACAGCAAAGACCTCCCTACAGAATTCTTTTTTCTTGGAAAATATTAGTTACTTTGGCTTCCCAACAAAGATACTGATTTCTTTTCTAAAACTAGCTATCATTAGTTCAGCTTTTACTGTGTGTCAGTTAGTATTTAACATACATCATCTCAATATGGCAGCTGCTAAGCATGTTCTACCAGCTGCTTGAAAGGAATTGAGACAGTCAGTAGTGAGTTTTTCTTCGCACGTTGTAGATTATGGAAGTTAAAACACCGTGGTGTGTCGTTAGAGAGCTGCAGCGACGGTGCAATGGAACGTGTACTGTTACTTTATTTTTTAAGTATACTGAGTTTTGATACTTCAAATATTTGAAAGAAATTCAGAATGATTATAGTTGGATTTTATGATGATTGACCACAAATCTTTAAACATTTTATACAGAATAAAACAGTAGGCCTAAGGATTAACTTCACCTCATTCTCTATGAAAAGGAAATCATTTTGTACACATCCACTATCCTGGAGTGATAGTATACATAAGAGGTGATTTTTAAATCCAGAAAATGGTCTGGTTTGCTTTTTTTATTAAAGTTGTGTGTTTGACATTATAAGGCATCCTGGCTTAGTGAACTCCATTCAAATAAGTAAATGACAGTGGAGACAACTAGATCTGGAAGTATAAAAAAAGAGAAGGATAATTTTGGCATCGTTTTGCGTACACTTTTTAATTTGAGGTATAAATTGTGCTTTTCAGAGGACACAAACCTGTCCTTGGATTGGCGTGGCTTCAAAGCTAATTCCTTAATCTATGGTGTTGCTTCTTTTATAGTGCCCGCCAGAAGTATGTTCGACAAGCCTGGCAGAAGGCAGATATCAATACAAAATGGGCAGCCACAAGATGGGCCAAGAAGATTGAAGCCAGGGAAAGGGTAATGACTTAAGATCATTTGAATTCTGACCTTTTCTTTTCTGGAGGGTTGGTATGAGAGGGGTAATATCTTTGTGTGTTTTGTGTTTTTTTTTTTTTTTTTTTTACAGAAAGCCAAGATGACAGATTTTGATCGTTATAAAGTCATGAAGGCAAAGAAAATGGTAAGTTTTGAAAAATTATCAGGATTGTTGTATTCTAACCCTAAACTTGATTGGTAATTCTGCTTACCCAAGCTTGGTACACCAAAATTGACTTCATAAAAGTCTTAGATTTAAGGGTTGTCTTTTATACGCATATATGCTATATATGCTGACAACCTATGTAGATGTAGAGATAAGATTGACAAAATATGTGCATTCATATGTCATAATTATACATTTTTTGCATGCATGTATGATAAATATTTATATTGAAATTTTTCAGAGGAACAGAATAATCAAGCTTGAAGTTAGGAAGCTTCAGAAGGCAGCTCTCCTGAAAGCTTCTCCCAAAAAGGCACCTGCTGCTAAGGGTGCAGCTGCAACAGCTGCCGCAAAGGTTCCATCAAAAAAGACGACCACTGCGGGCAAGAAGGCTCCAGCCCAGAAGGCTCCAGCCCAGAAAGCTGCAGGCCAGAAGGCAGCGCCTCCAAAAGCTCAGAAGGGTCAGAAAGCTCCGGGTCAGAAAACTCCAGCCCAGAAAGCACCTGCTCCAAAGGCGTCTGGCAAGAAAGCATAAGGGGCTGTTATAGAAATAATAAAGATTCTTTTTGACGTGCTAGCAAATCTGTTTGATCTATGGATTAAAGTCTTGCTAGGGCTGGGATTGTGACACAGATTGATGGTAGAATTGTTGATGTCATCCTTAGAGAATCAGTTACTTTGTCCCACTCTGCCCAGACTCGGCCAGTATAAAGTCGTCACACACGGTCATATGTAACTGGTTAATGTTCTCATGGGAAATTGTGATAATTAGGACACCAGGTGATTTTTTTTTCCTCGTACAGATATGTTCTTCATAAATATGTAAAATCCCAGCAGCTTTTGATGCTTGAAAATTTAGTAAATTTTATAAAAATACACTGTAGAAAAGCAAGATTAACTAAAATGCGTTATGGTCTGTTAGTTTCTAGTTAACCTATCATTTCTAACCAACAGCTGGCTTCTCAGCTTCACTGGGATAATGGGGCAAAACTCATTTTTGCTTGGTTGTATTAATAGGCTAGAGAAAGTTTAATAGCTTCTGTGATAGAGGGAATAGTGGCAATTTTGGATTCTATGTCCTAGCCTGAAGGGTAGGGAGTTGTCTAGAGAAACTGGAATCTTCAGCTATGACTTGGAAGAAAGAGGGTGTAAGAGGAAGGGTGGGAATGTAGAGCACTGGCTAGAGAGCACAGAACAAGGAGGGTGGGGGGCACTGTAGGAAGCCATTGAGTGGATTTTTGTTTGTGTTGAGGAAGGTTAGCCCTGAGCTAACTACTGCCAGTCCTCCTCTTTTTGCTGAGGAAGCCTGGCCCTGAGCTAACAGCCGTGCCCATCTTCCTCTACTTTATATGTGGGATGCCTACCACAGCGTGGCTTTTGCCAAGCGGTGCCATGTCTGCACCTGGGATCCAAACCAGCAAACCCCGGGCCGCCAAAGCGGAACGTGCGAACTTAACTGCTGCACCACCGGGCTGGCCCAAGTGGTTTTAAATGGAGTGATAACCTCAGATGTAGATCATTATGCTATTAGACTGAATTTTAAGGGGTCAGGACTGGGAAGGTCAGAAATGGTATGAAGCTTGATAGTATTCCTCACCTTGACAGTGGTCCAAACCAAGTAAGTAGTAGTGATGCCACAATTTAGGGCTTGATCATGGATTGGGCTGGAAGGGAAAGTCAGGAAACCAAATGTGGTAAGGGTTTCTGGCTTTTACTACTGGCTCTGGCTGTGGAAGAAAACGAGATGAGTTTTAAGACATGATACAGACTGTCGGGGCAGATAGGCAAGGATGCTGACAACCTAGATTCAGATCCTGGCTCTGCCACTTAGAAGCTGTTGTGATTTAGGCATGTCCCTTAATCCCCAAAGTCTGCTTTTCCTCTATGGATTAGGGAAATCATGATTGTACAGCCCAGTGTTTGGCTCGTGGTGATAGCTGTCATGGTTATGACACGGAGAAGTCTCAAGGACAGATTGGGGATTTGTGGTATGTAAATGGTCATTCTAAGATTGCCCAGGATTAGAGTGGACAAGAATCAGCAAGAGATTTTGAAGGAGTGGTCAGAGGTAGGAAAGTAGGAGAGAGATAAGGAAGCCACAGAAAGAATGTTGGTTGAGATTGTCAAGGTGAGGGGGAGAGGGCAGTAAGTGAAGGAGAAGTGTTAGGTGGAGTTTGGAGGTTGTAATTTTGTAAAGTTGGAGTGACTAGCATGTTTGAATGCTTCTTGGAAAAGCAGCTAATTGGAGGATAGGAGTTTGGTTCTTGAGGAAACAGGACAGAATGGAGCCTAGAGAAGAGGAACTGAATAGCTTTACAGGACAGATGGGCTTTGCATAAAGAGGAAAAGGAAGAAAAAGTTGGTTTAGATGCTAAATATGTAGGTTTACTGTCAGGAAATTGATATTGTCTCACTGTGATCTCTGAATTTCTTGAGTTAGAAAGCAAAGTCACACCGAGAAAGGGGGGAATGAGGAGATGCAGATTTGCAGAGAATGTAGGTTCGAAACTGCTTGTTGAGGAAAGGGGAGAGTGCTTCTGTCAGATTGCTGTTGACTTTGAAGGCCCTTTAGCTCCAGTCCATGACATGGGGCTCTGAAGAAGAGAATTTAAGGCTGAGGATGGGAAAGCTTCAGGGTGGAAGCAGCATTCAAGCTGCACCTAGAAAATAGTGCAATATGAACAGTGGAAATTGGGAATTCCAATCTAAGGGACCTGCAAGAAAGTGACTGAGGTGAGGCATAAGGCACCTGAAAGGGAGTAGGAAGGAGAAGAAGTAAGATGGGACCAGACAATAAAGATCTTGAGCTAGGGAGTAATCTTCAAGAAAATCTGTCTGGCAGCATAATCTGGATTGGGTTAGGGATGGACGAAGAGATCAGGAAGTTATTAAAATATGCAGGCACATAATAGTCCACTCTGGTTATAGAAAACTGCACACTTGTCCAGTTCTCATTAGAGAGGGGCATCGTGTAGGGGAAGAACACTGACTGCAGAGTCAGCCCCAGGTTTAAAGCCTGTCATTAAGCCTGAGCTCATTCTTGTACCCTAGATAAACCTCATCTTAAAAAACAGGGACCCGGATACCTGTCTTAGGCAAAATTGTGGCAAGGATCAAATGATGTAAACTTAGAACAAGGTCCATATTCCCGACGACTAACAGGTCTTCTCATACATTAGGTACTCAGTAATTTGAGTTGAATTGTGTTGAGCTAAATTGGCCTTAAAGGCAAAATTAGGAAATTGGGCAATTTGGTTTTCAGGAGCCTCTCGAACAGTGTCATGACTAGATTTGTATCTTGGATCATCCCGGCTGCAGTGTAGAAAGAAAGGATTGGAGGGGGCCAGGCTGGAGACCGGGAGAACAGTTAGGAGGCTGCTGCAGTAATCCAGGTGAGCGGAAATTCGGAGGAAGGAGTCAGCGATGACTCCCAGGTGAATGACTGACTCCGTTGGCTGGATGGAGAGTGGCGTGTTTTAACTGATGTGGGGGAACTCTGGAAGAGGAACAGGAAGGTGGGGGAAGGATGATGAGACTAGTGTGGAACGTTTTGAGTTTTAGGCGCTTGTGGGTTAGCCAAGTAGAAATAAAACAGTGGACAGGTTGATACGCGGGTCTCTAGCTTAAAGCTATCTGCACAATGCCTGGCTAATTGGAAGCGCTATTGCCACGATGGTATCTGGACTGGAGAAAGATGTGGGAGTGTGTTATAGGAGAGTGGTAACGATACACAGGAATAGTAATGTTAGGAACAACAGAGCTAGCACTTATTTTGAATTATTTATGGTACAAAACCAGAAATTGTTTAAAGTGCTTTGCATGAATTGACTCAGTTAATCCACTGACTTTATGTTTGAAACTATTACCATTCTCACTTGGGAAATTGAGGCACAGAGTTTACGTAGCTTGCGCAAGACCATAGTACTGTGAATAAATGGTGGAACCAGGATTTGAACCCAGATAATCAGACCCTAGACTTTAAGATCTTAGATCACAGTCCAGAAAATCATCCATTAAGTGCAAGACAGGGGCTATAAATTTGTTAGCCGGTTAAGTTACCGCTAGTAAGCGTTAGGGCCAGAATTCAAAGCATCACAAGAAGTATAATGTGAATCTCCGTCCTTGAGGAACTGATCTTGAAGGGTGTTCAGCGATAGAGGAAATGACTGAGAAGAGCCGGTCCGGGAGCAATCGTTGAGGGTCTAGCTTGTGCGGGAACCATGGAGAAGGGCCAGCCTCCCGGCTTCCTAGAGAGGCGCTAGGAGCGTGGGCTGCTCGCGCTTCCGCTTGGGCTACCTTTGGCAGTGTTGCCCGCGACCCCTGTGAGCAGCCGGGAATTCGGCGATCCAGCTCCCCGAGGGTGTCCTGGCCCGCCCCGTCCCGCAGCTCTGGCGTGTGGGCCTCGCGGGCGCCGCCCCAAGCCAGGGTCCAGGGCCCTGCCGGCAGAGGCACGATCGACCTTCCTGCCTGGAGAGCTGGCCTGACGTCCTCTGGCTCGCGGTACTCAGGGTGGGGGCCTGTGATGTTTGGGGTCTCCTGCTTCCCAGGGTGCAGCGTCCGGATCCCAGTGGGGTCTCCGGTCAGCATCGCCCACTGGGATGTTGAACGCCTTAACCTTTCCCCTCGGGGCCAGATCATTTTGTCCTACAACCTGTGGTTGGTCCAGGGGCCCCTGTTACCCTACTTTCTCTCCTGAAGCTCGTTTTGGGTCTTTGACGTGGTCACTGGAAGCATTCAGTGCAAACTACTTAGTAATGCATTTATAGTGGGCCAGGAATTTTCTTAAAAACCACGAATCCACAGCGGTTCTTGACTCCCACTTCACAGGTATTCTTTCTAGGAATTTCCAGCTTCACCAGGCAGATTTGTAGAATGTACAAAGGGAGCCGTTGCAGCACCACTTGAGAAGGTGCATTGAGAACATCCAGAGTGTCCTAAGGATATCTCTTTCCAATGAGAGTGGCCAAGAGACTGAGGGAGGAAGAGGTGGCAAGTATGGAAAACAAGACAGGGTCAGTCTCATTGTGGTTCTCTCTCCTCTTAGCTCTGCAGGTTCTTGCTTTTCCAAACAGAGAGGGCAGTGCATGAAGCCAGGGTCATCAGCCATGCACCAGACAGTGTGGTCCCAGGTGAGCTGAGCTTTCTTCCAGCTTTCCATATTCAGAACAGATATGAAAGATCATTACAGGACCAGTAGCCTGACTTGGCCAGTCCCGTGCTTGCTTAGCCTCCATCAACAGAGTATGGCAGAGGAATATGTTAGGGGAGTTGATGAGGGAGAGTAGGTAAACTTGGGAGCATCAGGTTCGTTGGGAAAGAGGGAAGCACTAGGTAAGAAATTCTCCTAGAAAGTGAGAATGAATAGCCGTGCAAACTGAAAGTGTGGTCCACAGATGAGCAGCTTCAGTCTCACCGGGGCGTTTGTTGGAAGGGCATAATCTCAGGCCCCACCCTGGATCTCTTGAATCAGAATTTACATTTATACAATATCTGGGGAATTAATGGTCAAGTTAAAAATTGAGGAGGCCTCAAATATTGTGAATCTGCATCACAATACACAGAAGAAAGCCACCTCCTGAGATTAAACAGGCACACCCACAGGAGGAGTTTGCCCTGCAGACCTGAGGTTAGGGTACAGTGGAGCCAAAACTGGGAACATTCAGAGGGTGTGGATTGATAAGGGAGGTGGATTCGTGGGGGAATGCTGAGTTTGGAGCTGAAGCTAGTGCCTCTAGCCCAGTGCAAAGACTGCAGCTTAACGTCTGTAAGAGTCTGCATCCTTTCTTGGCACAAATTCATGCAGCCTTGCAAGCAGATGTTCCTCCAGAGTTTTCTTGGCAGTAGAGGATGATCTCACTGATTTTTTCTCCAGTGTCCTAGATCATGTAATGAGAAAGCTGGGTGTTATCATGCAATGGATATATTGTGTAATGAGAAAGCTCTATCCCAGAGACTTAAGAGCAATGTGTATGTGACTCCTTTTTGTGGACATTGGACCATCCACTTCTGTTTTAGCACTTAAGCCAGAATTCGTTCTAAGTTAGGAAATGTTTCAACATCTGTGAATGGGCATTCATTCAGTCTCTTTTCTTCAGTGCTTTGCCTGGAGTATAATAGTAACTCAGGATTATGTTCCACTAAGAAAACCCCAAGTGACAGTGGCGGAAACAAGATAGTGGCTTCTCTCCTGCAAAAGAAGTCTGGGAGAGGCAGTCCAGGGCTAGCGTGGCAGCTCTGCTGTTATCACGCACCCCAGGCTCTTTCTGTCTTTCTGTTTCTCCATCCTAGCACTGGCTGTCATGCTCAAGGCCACTTCATGGTCCAAGGTGGCTGCTCGATCTCCAGCTATGATGGGCATTCCAGCTAAAAGAGGAGATGCCAAAAAAGGCAAACCTCTCAGCTGAGTTTGCTCTCTTTTAGAAGCCTTCCCGGAAGTCCTGACAGAAATTAGAATTCCATTACTAAGAAAGAAAGGGAGGGGGTAAAATATATATACCTACACATATATATTTAGGCAACTGTCGGTCTTTGCTGCAATTTCTATGAGAAACATTTGTTATCTGGAACCTTCTAGGAAGTTCTCTTGGTCTTATCTATGGTTGTAATAAGTGCTGAGATTTATACAATACCATGTGCCAGGTGATGTTTTAGTGCTTACTCATTCCATCCTCATAAGAGCCCTGTGAGATAGGTACTATTATCATCCCAGTTTTCCAGATGAAGAAACTGAGGCACAAAACAGTTAAGTGTCTCATCCAAGGTCAGACAGCTAATGGTTCTCAGGGATGGGATTTGAACCAGGGAGTCTGGCTCTAGAGCAGGGTTTGTCAGCCTTGGCACCGTTGATATTTGGGCCAGGTAATTCTTTGTTGTTGGGGATTGTTCTGTGCATTGCAGGGTGTTAAGCAACATCCGTGGCCTCTACCCACTAGGCACCAGTAGCACTACCACCACCCCGTGGTTGTGACAACCAAAAACATCTCCAGACATTGCCACATATCTCCTGGTGGGCAAAATTGCACCCCATTAAGACACACAGCTCTGAAGTCTGTGCTGTTTGCCACTATGCTGTGCTGCCTCTGTAACCTACTTCCCATATAGTGGAATCAACAGCCCTGCTTGATAGTGGAGAAGCAGGAAGTGCCAGCAAAAGACAGAAGCAGAGGGATCAGAGTTGGCACAGGATGTTGAGGAACTGAACGTTGCAGAAAACAAGGAACAAAGAATGCACTGATGATTCGAGAGGTGTCTCAGAGGTGTGGAGGGGTAGAAGCCGTAATGTGAGGAAAGAAGGTCTGGTCCGTATTCCCAGCTGTTGACTCTAAGGAAGTCGAGACAGAATGTTAACATTTGGGGTCAGTGAAGTGTCTATTCTCCACTGCGCAATGAGGTAGCCACTAACTACATGTGCCTATTTAAATTAAAATTAACTGAAATTAGAAATGCAATTCCTCAGTCACACTAGCAACACTTAAACTTCATGGTCAAGATGTTACCTGATTTCTTCACTGTATGGTTACCGCTTTCCCCTTACAACTCATAATAAATCTGTGGGGAATCAAGCAAGTATCCTGCTTCTCATCAAAATTTCCTCCTAGATTTACCATCCATTGATGATTCTTGTTAGGATGAATCTTTAAATGATGGCTGCAGTCCTCTAGTACTTTTATCATTGTTTCTTCCACCTCTAAGAGACTAAGCACAAAGAGAGGGTTGTTGACATATCAGGCTGGGATAGGGTACAGTGTGGGTCAGGGACAGATGTTATAGTGGGAATAATTTATATAAGTGGTCAGTTCATTTTGAAATGTTTGCTTCCTTATACAGCCTTGTCATAGACATTCAGAGAAAGAGGACTCCTGTTTTGTCTTTTTGGAAGTGCTTAATATCACCGATTCCCATCATCTGAAAATGGGAGTAATAATTCTTACATCACAGATGTGTTCTAATGATTGAGCGAGTTGATGTGAAAGTAACTGACACAGGACAAAGCACAAAGGCCTAAAGAACCTGTGATGGTTTTCTTCTCCCTCGAAAAGGCGGAAGTGGCCCCAGCGGGAGGCAGAAAGAGACACACCTGGTGAAGAGGGCAGCATATGCAGGTCGGACAGAGCTTAGGTGATCAGGGGGCAGGTCCATGCTCAAGGACAGTGACTGCCATTCTGTCCCTGGAGTGAGGTGTGTTAGGAAAGGAGGGGGTGACACTGCACATTACCTTCAAGGGACAGCCAGCTTTCTGATAAGGCAAGATGTCAGAAAGAGGGAGGCCTGTCAAGAGTGAAAGGAACTCTGTGCCCATGGATTCCCCCCGCTGTCTGTAGAAAAGATGTGGAGGGGGAAGACCAGAGAGGAGCTGAGTGGAGGGCGCTGATGGGGGCTTCAGGAAGGATGGAGGCAGGTGAAAGATACGTGCTGTGGTCATTTTAGAAAACTTGCCAGAAAGATAGACTCAGCTCGGGGAAGCAGATGTGTTGTGATGTAATCACAGACAGACAACAGGAGGTACTACACTGTGTGCTGCGGATGACGCTGTTGGGGCCCCAGAGGTGTGCCCATTGAAAATGGGAATGCTGTCTTGCTGCTGGCTCTTCTTGCCAGTACAAACCTTGCATGGGGCTCAGAGCCATGGACTCCACTAGATTTATCCCTTTCCTGGAGTTCAGACCCCTTCCTCTGCCCTCTTGCAGGGTTTGAGCAGGAACCTGTTGTTTCAGGAGTCAGTGACCTTTGAGGATGTGGCTGTGTACTTCACCGAGAATCAGTGGGCCAGCCTGGACCCTGTGCAGAGGGCCTTGTACAGGGAGGTGATGCTGGAGAATTATGCAAATGTAACTTCCTTGGGTAAGTCCTCCTTCCTCTCTGAAGCTCAGTTTCAGCCCTTGGGGCCTTCTAGCTTCCTCCTTAGTAGGTCTGGAATCTCTAAGACCACCAGGATTGATGCTCCATGAGCTGAGTTCCCTAATCCTCAGTTGGAGGAGTAGCTCATGGAGAAAGATCTGGGTTCACTTGGGTTTTAAACAAGACTTCTCTCTTCCTTGTTCCCTGGTGGGGACTCTCCTGAGAGGGGCTTTGCTCTGAGCACAGAGAGCTGAGAAGGTTCCTGTTGGTCTGCCTTCATTCCTCCGCTCTTCCAGTTCCCTGGAGAAGACCTTGGCCCCATCTCCTCTGTGTGAGAGTCTCTCAGGACCCCCATGTCCACACCTACAACGATGCTGGGAGTTTTCTGTCCTCCAGATAGACTGGAATAAGTTTTCTCCTCAGCAAAACAATTTGAGCCTTACTCAGATCCCCACATTCTCTCTGCACTGACCTCCCTTAGTCTCCTGGGATATCCAATTCCTTTTTTTTTTTATGAGGAAGGTTAGCCCTGAGCTAACATCTGCCGCCAATCCCCCTCTTTTTACTGAGGAAGACTTGCCCTGAGCTAACATCCGTGCCCATCTTCCTCTATTTTATATGTGGGACGCCTGCCACAGCATGACTTGACAGTTGTTATATACGTCCACACCCGGGATCCCAAGCAGCAAACCCTGGGCCGCCGAAGCAGAACGTGTGAACTTAACCACTGCACCACCGGGCCAGCCCCTCTACTTCTTTTTTTACCTGGCAAAGCAGTGAGTAGATTGAGAGGGGCCAGGAGGGACTCTCCCCAGCTTCTTTTTCCTTTTCTTTCTCCTTCAGTAGCATTTCCATTCCCCAAACCACATCTGATACTCCAGCTGGAGCAAGGGGAAGCACCATGGGGCCTGGATCCCTGGACCCCTGTGGTGGGAGAGGCCCTGAGATGTGTCTGCACAGGTAAGCATGAGAACCTACCATCTTCCTCTCCAACTTTGCCTCTGCCTCTCTTTTAATGATTTAACATGAAAAAGGGTTTCTTCTGTCATGGCTGTTGTGTGTATGAAAATGATCATTCTTGTTCAGAAAAGTATCCCTTGCTAGAGCTTCAGCCCCAAACTGAAAAAGATCAGCCCAAACATTTCCTTTTCTGTCATTTTTCTTTGTAAAGCTAAAGGATTGCAAACACTTTATAGGGGAGATAGGCTTCTGTTGGTCAGTTTACAAATATAAACACACGGTAGTAACAACTTGTTTCTATAAGAACATTTTGTGTATATGTGTGTATGTTTATGAAACTGTATATGAGAATGGGATTTTTATGAATTCCTAAACACTAAATTATAAATTAGTTTTTGAAAGAAAGCCTGTTTATTTATTGAGAATGAATGGTTTCCTTTTTCAAAGTTACTGAATTGAGGTAACTGTAAAGAACCATCCAGAAATTGGGCATACAGTCTGTCTCTCTTGTTGGCCCTCTTCTCATACTGTTGTCCCCGGTGCTGTTCAGAGCCTCTGTCAACCAGATGCACCTTCCTGATTCTCTCCTACTCTGTCTTAATCGGTGCCTTTAGGTTGATTCCAGCACTCCAGGTCATTTTGATGAGGAACCTTCCCCGGCAGTCTGCCTGCAGTTGTCAGTGTTTCTCTTTGCCACAGCTGCGCTTGTCTATTTAGCCTGCCAAAGGCTTTAAACTAGCATCGTCCAATAGAACTTTCTACAGTGATGGAAATGTTATATATCTGCACTATCCAATATGGCAGCCGTTAGCCACATGAGCACTTGAAATGTGGCTAACGTAAGTGAGGAACTGAATTTTTAATTTTGTTCCATTTTAATTAATTTAAATTTAAATACAGTCATACATCATTTAATGATGAAGACACATTCTGGGACATGGATCATTAGGCAATTACATTGTTGTGCAAACATCATCGAGTGCACTTACACAAAACTAGATGGTATAGCTTACTACACACCTAGGCTATATGGTACTAATCTTATGGGACCACTGTCATTATGTGGTCTGTCATTGACTGACATGTCGTTATGCAGCACATAACTGTAGCCACATGTGGCTGGTAGCCACCTTATCAGACAGTGAAGCGCTAAACAAAAGAATAGCTTCCAACTGCTTTTTTCAGTTTCAGTGGGTTTCAAAGTCTAGTGTTCATCAGAATGACTTGCAGGGCTTGTTAAAACACAGATTGCTGGACGCCACCTCCAGAGATTCTCATTCCATATGACTGGGATGAGGCCTGAGAATTTGCATTTCTAACAGGTTCCCAGGTGATGATGGTCTGGGGACCACACTTTGAGGACTGCTGTTCTTGAGAGTTTTGAATTGTGTTTTTTAAACTCTGGATTGCAACTCCTCAATGAGTTGTGCTCAGCATTTAAAAATTAAACTAGACTGTACTAGACTTAAATAAAACTGACCAAAAACAGTCACAAAAATATGCACCACATAACAATAGTGGTCCCATAAGATTGGTACCGTATAGCCTAGGTGTGTAGGAGGCTGTACCATCTAGGTTTGTGTAAGTGCACTCTGCGATGTTCACATAATAATGGAATCACCTAGTGATGCATTTCTCAGAATGCATCCCTGTTGTTAAGCCATGCATGACTGTAGTATAAAATCTATCGTAGGAGCTGGCCTGGTGGCATAGTGGTTAAGTTCATACATTCTGCTTTGGCAGCCCAGGGTTTGTGGGTTCAGATCCCAGGTGTGAACCTACACACCTTTCATTAAGCCATGCTGTGGCAGCATCACACATACAAAATAGAGGAAGATTGGCACAGATGTCAGCTCAGCAATAATCTTCCTCAAGCAAAAAGAGGAAAATTGGTGACAGATGCTAGCTCAGGGCCAATCTTCCTCACCAAAAAAAAAAAAAAAAACCCTATCATAAATGTATCACACTTATTAAGGATATTGTTTTGTGAAACTTGTTTCAGTTTTGTGTGTATGAGTGTATATGTGTGTGTGTGTAACCATGTGTATACTGCGTCAGGATCTAAAGTGTGAGTCATGGTCCAAAAAGCTCAAGAAACACTAAGCCAGAAGTTTCATTTGTCAGATATTTGGTGCTTGGAAAGGCAAACAAAGGTTTATATGTTGTAGCGCCACCAGTGAGAGTGCAAGCCCCCTTCCCCTCAATTGCCATCTCCAGTCCTGGAAGGGTCTTAAGCAGGCGTGTCTTTTCTCCTTTCCGAGGTAAGTCTCCCTCCCAGAGTACAGTACATGGGTTTGAAATAGTGGACCCTTCATACCCAGCAGAGTTACAAATTGTTTTCTCCCCAGTCAGGCTTGTGATAGAGAACATCTTTTTTTTTTTATTTTGAGGAAGATTAGCCCTGAGCTAACTGCTGCCAATCCTCCTCTTTTTGCTAAGGAAGACTGGCCCTGAGCTAACATCCATGCCCATCTTCCTCTACTTTATATGTGGGACGCCTACGACAGCATGGCGTGCCAAGTGTTGCCATGTCCGCACCCAGGATCCGAACTGGCGAACCCCGGGCCGCTGAAGGGGAACGTGCAGACTTAACCACTGTGCCACCGGGCTGGCCCCAGGGAACATCTTTTTAAAGATGATAGAATATTGTAAAGTATTTGGGCAGGTTTCATGCCTTGACTGGGCCTCGGGATCTACTGTTGCAGACAGCATCTCCCAGCCGTCTGGACACTGGGTGGCACTAGAGCTGCTTACCCAGCTGTCTCTTCTCTAGTTTAGAGCTCTCTTCCTCACCGTTGGCTCCCTCTGCTTTTCTTCATCACTTCCCCTTCTGGCGACTTGTCTACCCCATTTGCATTTTTCATTATCAATTTGTCTCAACAGCTTCTGCTGTCAGCACAGTTTTGTTGACCTAATGGCATTGCTTGCCTTCCCCACTTCCAGTATTTTTACTTTCCCTTTAGGGCACCATCCAGTGGCTCTGTTTCTCTCCAAAAAATACATATGTCTGGGGCAAGCTAATACTACTTAATCCTTTTCCCCTTCTAGCATTATAAATAAGTGACTCTTACGTTTTCTTTTGATCACGCTAGATGGTAAAACTAAGACTAAGAATGTGGAGCAAACTCCAGAGCTGAACACTTCTACAGAAGCAGATTCCCACAGGCTGATGGTGGGGGCGCTGCTGATGGATGCTCCCCAGCACCCTCGTGGTAAGGACGGCTTGAAGAAGCTGCAGCCGTGTGGCACAGGGAAGAAAGCAAACTCAAAGAGAGGAGGTTTCACAGACTTAACAGTCCAGGCTCATAAATCCTCCACCATTGAAAGAGCCAGGAAATTGGAGGGCAGCAGTAGTGTCAGCACACATCTCATTACAAAGCACGGCCTCCCTAGAGAACAGGTGTTTTATAAATGTGGCGAGTGTGGCAGATATTTCAACCAACATACAGACCTTTGCCAGCATCAGAGAATTCACACTGATGAGAAGCCCTACAAATGCAAAGAATGTGGGAAAGGCTTCAGATATAAGTCAAAACTCTCACGGCACCAGAAAATCCACACTGGGGAGAAACCTTACTCGTGTCAGGAATGTGGACAAGCCTTCAGTCAAAATTCCCACCTCCTTCAGCATCAGAAACTCCATGGTGGAGAGAAGCCCTATGAATGTAAGGACTGTGGGAAAACCTTCAGCTACAACTCAAAACTTATTCGGCATCAGCGAATCCACACTGGGGAGAAACCCTTTAAGTGTAAGGAATGTGGGAAGGCCTTCAGGTGTAGCTATGACTGCATCATCCACGAGCGAATTCACACTGGGGAGAAGCCCTACGAATGTAAGGAATGTGGGAAAAGTTTCAGTTCGAATTCAGTCCTGATTCAGCATCAGAGAATCCACACTGGGGAGAAACCTTATGAATGTAGAGAGTGCGGCAAGGCCTTTCGCCGGAGTTCGGTATTTCTTCAGCACCAGAGGTTCCACACTGGGGAAAAACTCTATAAATGTAACGAATGTTGGAAAACTTTCAGTTGTAGCTCACGCTTTATTGTACATCAGAGAATCCACACTGGGGAGAAACCTTACGAATGCCAGGAGTGTCAGAAAGCGTTCAATCAGAAAATCACCCTGGTTCAGCATCAGCGAGTTCATACTGGGGAGAAACCTTATGAATGTAAGGTGTGTGGGAAAGCCTTCAAATGGAGTGCCAGTTTCATTCAGCATCAGAAGTTGCATGCTAGAAAGAAACCTGCCCACATTACAGGGCCATCCACAGTTAAGCCCCAGTGTCCCCCATCAGTCCTCTCCCCTCTGCCTCCCCAACATGCGTGCTGTGCTCCAGCCATGCCAGGATCTCCCCCGTCTTCTCCACATGCAGTGCTGCTTCCACCCACTGTGCCTCTCTTTGTGCTGCTCCCCTCATGTGAAATGGCCAGTTCTTCACCTGTCCAAATAGTGCATTTCTTTCAGGATCTTGCTTCTCCTGGGAGGACATCCCGTTGTAGCCTGAACCCTTTGTCTCCCTCCCCGTGAACTCCCTCAAGTTTTCAACTCCCAGTGTACCTGGAGTTGTCAGTTTCCACTGGCTCCTGATCATGTCTTTGTCGATACACTTCTGGTCTTGTGTCAGTCAGTTCTCACACTTAAGGACCATGTTTGATTACTCTCCTCTCTCCCCTAGGTAGGAAATGGTTCTGTCTGTCCTTTGTGGTGTCCAGTTTTGGCCTCTACCACCAGTCTGCACCTGCCTTCTCTACTGGAGTTGGACAAGTTTGCAGAACATTTTGGGTATTGGGGTATGGCATTAAAATGAGATGGGCCATCATAATTCAAGAAATAGGGGAATTGCAAAGCCGGTGGGAGGAGATAATCAAAGAAAGTACCCAGTGATTGCTTTCAGGATTTAAGGAGGGCCGTTTGGTGGGCCAGGAGCAGGGCTCACTGTGGGGATATGAACCTTGGATTTTTTATTACCTTGATAATGACCATTATAGGATCCTGTGTAACTAAGCAGTATACCAAGGAGATAATCACTGAAAAGAATCACTGAAAAGTGATGAGTTGGCATTGATAGCAATAATGTAAAATTATGTCTTTAAATTTGATTGGAAGGGGATGTGGTTTTTCTGTTTCGATCCCTTTTCTAGTCCTATGCATATCTTTGTTTAATTTCAGTGCCCACTCAAATATGTAGGTACAATAAGTGACCTAGGCTTGTGCAATTTAGGACAGGTGCCTGGGTGTAGTAATCTCTAGATTATACATGGAGTGGACTTGTTAGTGTCACACCCGTGCGCACTGGAGGGAAGGAGAAGAGAAATTTGACCATGACTTAATGTAGAAGAGAGTCCATTTGTGATCAGTAACCATGTGCACACTCACACACATTCTCACACCTGCTCCAGCTCCCCTATGATTAAATCTGAATTTGTGAGTGGTGGTACTTTTAATATTATAATGAACTACTTTGCTAACACCAAGAAGTATTTTAAGGATGCTGGTCTTACCGGATGTTGTGATCTCACTGGTTTGGCCATACTTTCCGTCCAGTGGTTAGAGGCTCTGACCCTTCTCAGAATCACTGCTTCAGGACAGTGTAGCAACATGGAAAGGGACTTTAAATAATCAAGCAGGAATACAGTACTAAGAAAACGCTATGTACACTGTTATTATAACACCATAAAATTATGTCTGCAAGGGAGGGCAGAGAGAGACATTTGGTTTTGGTTTTGGTTTGGGTCGGTTTTACTAAGATACACTTTACAGACAGTAAAATCCATCCTTTAAAAGTATACAGTGTGGTGAATTTTGACAAATGAATACAGTTGTATAACCAAGATATAGAAAATTTCAGTCACCCCAAAAATTTCCCTCAGCACCAGGGAGAAATTTAAATGGTTTGTGGGATGTTGGCGATTGTTTTTTCTTTTTATTCCTTGTTAAGGTTTGTACAATACATAGGATTCAGGAGAAGAAAAGGCAAAAACCAAACTTATTTCCCCAGGTGTAGTCAGAGCTTCCAGAATATGCAAAGATCCCTCACCCAGAATCACTGCTAAGAAAAACTGTCAAAATATAGGAAAAATGACAATGAGTATGGTTTCTTTGTCATATTTCTGAAACGGACACACATATAAAAATTTTGTCCTATTTATTTCCCCCAAACACCCTTAAACAGAAAGCGCCTCTGGGCTTCTGGGAGGATTATAAAGGAAGGATGGGAGTGAGAGACTCCTAAACTAGCAGGACTCCAAAAAAGAGGAACTTCTAAATAGAGTTTGGAGGGTGGCAGATTATATAACAAGAAAAAAGCAAGGACTGTAGGGAAAAATAAGTGGACCTGCTCTGGGCTAAAAAATGGCTTTTGAGTCCTCATGGCCAGGAGATGTATGAGTTTCTGACTTTGGTAACTTTTATGTTCTCATTTATTTCTTCCTTTATTCATTAATTCAACAGGCCTTTAGGGTTTTTCCCCATTGTTACACAAATGGTATTACACAGCCTCCCCAGCACTTACTACATGTGGGAGATGAAGGATGTGCCACTCTTTAATGCAGGGACCAGCGCTGCCAGGTGTCTGGCACTTAGTAGACACTCAGGTGTTTTTTGACGAGGGCCATGTGTAGCTCACAGAAAGGACAGATGTGTAAAAATAAACTCACACATCACATACATTCCAACCTAGTGTTCCCTCAGGAGTTTATTTTCACTGAAAGTGAAATGACTATATCTAAACTTACTGAGTCTCCCTGCCCCCAACACACACTTACTAATTTAGCATGAGGACTGCCCATTTCCTTCAGGAAGGTATATGGGTGTCATATTACCTGAATTGTTCAGGTTTGAGACTCCTTCCTTTACTAGTGACTTGGCTAAGTATGTTGTTAGGTCTCTGTTTAAAAATAGCAGAAACCTACTTGAATTAACTCAAATACACTTAATTTATCAATTAAGTAATTTATTGTATCCTGACACCCAAGGGCAAAAATGCAGCCAGGAGGTCGGGAGCCTGGAAACCCAAGCAGTCAGGAAGCACAGGCAGCGCACTCAGGCTCAGCTGTCTCCTCACTTCTGATCCCTTCTCCCCTCTTTGTTTTCCTGCTTTCTCTATCCCTAAGCACATGGCAGAAGTTGCCATAGGTCCCCCGTTTACCACTCCATTCGAGGGACCAGCCCAAACTGAGAATCTCCCAGACATAATCCCAAATTCCAGGAGAGAGAATCTGATTTGCTCAGTTCAGATGTTCACTTCTGGTCTACTCAGTAGGGGGACAGGGGGACGATGACTCTAGGTTGTAAAGGGTAAATGGGGCTGCTGGGGCCCCATCCCGTGGCTGGGCTCAGCAGACACCCAAAAGGTTATCTGTTGCTGTCTTGTTAGAGCACAACGTTTTCCCTCATTTCTATTGCTCCACATCTCCTGGTGACTAAGACAACTGAGGAGAACCTTCAGGATGTTTTTGTCCCTACTGCCTGGAAGCTTTTAAAAATTTATCTTTGACAGTCATTTACCTTGGTGTTGATCATCCTCCATTAATGCATCTTGCTTCAGAGTGAGCTCTCTCAGTCTGTGCGTTCAGATCTTTTGTTGATGGCTTGTGACTGGCCAGTGTTGGGGTGGAAGAGTTCACGGGGTTATGGGAAGTGGGGATATGGTCCCCTTTGATTTCCTCTGTGTTCTGTTTGGGGTACACAGGCACCTATGGCCACAGGTTGAGTGAGGGTGAATATGGCTCTTGGGCCTTTCTCTTTGAGGTATGAGTGTGAGCCGACTCAGCAGCAGCACGGCTGTCTCTCTGGTTACAGCTTTTCATCTGGTTGGTTTCTGGTTGTCGTTCTCCCTGGTTTTCCCTGTCTTTTCACAGGCACTCCAACATGGAAGCTGGGTTGGTGCTAAGAAAAACAATGTAGCTGCATGATTTCTCCTTTAATCTTGCTACCACTGCTGTGCCTCCAGAATGCCTAGGCCTCCCGCAGGGTACTACTGACTGCATCTGCCTTTACCGTCCCTGCCCACAGCCCTCATCCCCCAAACTGAAATTTCTAAGTAGCACCTGCAGAGAGCGCTCATTCTGTATACTCCATGTACCCTTCTCCATAACAGAGATTAGGCAAACTGTGGGGCCCACCTTGGCCTCCTCCTACAGTTCAGTCTAAATTGCAATGTGCTCGGCTGATAGTCTTCAGCGTTTACAGTGTGAAATCGGGCGAATTCTGTGGTTTCTAGCCTTCTCCTGGGGAAAAGTTAGCACTCAGTATGTGAGATCTTGCCCTGTTAACAGGACCTCAGAGGTTAGAGGAAAGAGTGATTGACCACAGACTCCAGACTGTTAATCTTACCAGTCCAGCCCCTGGACTGAGTTCCAGGAATAGTGAGGGCTTAAAACGAGATGCAAACAGCTGTTTCCCTATATGATGCTGCGCCCTGGAGGCCAAGAAGTTCGGCTTTTCGATCACAGCTGCGCGTGGGGCAGCCAGGAGTACAGGCAGAACCCCCAAACATTTGCGTCGTTGCTGGCCTTCCTGTGGCTCCATCTGTAGCCTGCCACTGAAGGTCTGGGCAGGCGGGATTACAAGAGGATCGCTACCGCCAGCGGGGATCTCCAACTCGAACTGCAGCCAGTAGGCGGGGCTATGTAGGCAGGGCACGTGAGTTTACCGGTCCAACGCACCACGGAGAGGGAAACCTCCCGGCTTCCTAGAGGGTACGGTGGGCTCCCGCTGCGCTTCCGGCTCGGTGTTGGTTGGTGGAGCCCCGGCGCTCCCTCGGGAGAGGAAGTCTGTGTCCTGATGTTCCGGACCCGGGCGAGCAGCAGCCCGCGAGGCGAGGCGCTCGGCTCATCCGTGGTCTGGGCTGGCTCGAGGGCCTTGACCTGGAAGTGGCTGGTTAAGGAGACCCGGTGACCTGGGGCCTTGCAGCTCTCGTCCCTGCCGCCGGGGCGGGTTCGGTCGTCCTCCGCCGAAGGGCTCTCGGCCCCGGCCTCTGCTCGCCTTCCTGGATGCGACTAAAGATGGTGGCGTCGCCGGCTTCCCGTTGTCCCGCTCGGGTCTGCGCCCAGCGTCACCCACCCGGGCACTTGAGCATCTCTTTTCCTGCTTGACCGGTGGCCAAGCCTCCACCTGCGTTTTGTCCTGTAGCCGTTCTCGGCCCCGCCGCCCTCTGCCCTCTGTCTCTCCAGAGGAGGCCTCTCTCGGTCACGGTGTCAAAGATCAACCAAGCCAGACAGGTTTTAATCAGTAGTAACCACGTATTGCAGAAGGGAAAAGAGTCCGGGGAAGCTGAACTCAGCTTCGACTTGTATAGAGGTGACGTGACCGGGCGTTTTAAAGGAAGAATGAGGCGGTAGGGAGGGGGGTGAACAGAGGCTCAGGGGAGTCACAGGAAACCCACCTGGGTTTGCTAACTGGTGCTTCTGGAAGCTAGGCTCCTCCTTCCCACAGAGACTGCGAGACAGGGGCCCTATTTTCAGGTGGTTGGCTGGAACAAACAGTAAATTCGTTTGGCAGTCTTGGATTGTCTCAGGCAGACCCTCTAAGAGGGGCTAGGGTCATCATAGGAATGTGGCCTTGAGTTGTTAGAGACTGTTAATGTTTTGTTTTTATAGGTCAAGGTTGAGGCCTAGTTGAGAAAGGGCTCAGAGGAGCCTGGCTAGTGTTTGGTCAAAGAATCTTTGTTAGTGGTCAGGGTCACTGGACACATTCAGTAAAATTATTTTCTACTCCAGCCCAAGCAGTCATTGAGGCCAGGATTCTCCTCTGGCTGAGACTCTGTTCAGGGCGATGGAGTGCAGCGGTATATTTTGAGAAGCCTTGTGCTTTGTTGGCAAGTGGATGGAGAAATAAGTTGGAGGAGCAGTTCTAACTCTCGGTGAGGGTAGGGGCCAGGCTGCCCTGGAATGGTAGGACAGTCATTGTTCTGAAAGTTAAGAGTCCCGGGATGGTGTTGAGAGATGGGAGGGGGAGTGATAGACGTATGGGCTACAAGAGAGGGGCAGTCTCATTCGGAGCTCTTTTCTCCTTGCTTAGATCTGAGGCTCTTCCTTTTCCAAAATCAGAGAGCGGTGCAGGAGCCAGAGGACGGCAGCCATGCTCCAGACAATGTGGTCCCAGGTGATCTGGCTTCCTGACAGCCTGTCTTAGATCAGCTCTCAGAAAAGTCAGTACAGGACTCAGGCATGATCTGGCTTCCCCTTGGCCAGGCAGTTATGGCAGGTGTGTTTGTGTGTCTGTGCACATGAGGGTGCGTCTGGGGAAAGTGGGTTGAGGTTATCCAGACCAGGAGATGTCTTTGCTTAGAGAGGGGACATGATTTTCAGATGACCCGTTTAATTGTGTGAGGTGGAAGCACCTGCCAGTAAAATCTTCCGGAAACTAGAAATCCACATCACTCTTTACAGAAGGAGTCTACCAACAGGCAGGCCTGTGCCAGTAGTTCCACGTGTGCTTTGAGGCCATGGAACTTAGAAGACTTTGGATGATAACTTGGGGATACTAGGTTAGTAGAGAGGGAATCCAGGAGGGACAGGAGGACTGCAGCACCCATGGCACTAGGCGGTTCAGACAATTGTTGGAGTAATAAAGGTGGACTGAGTGGTGCAGCAGAGGCTGTGGTGTATGGAGCCGTGCAATTCTCTGTAATGTTTCCATGGTGTTTAAGCTTTCCAACTCACAGGAGAAACTGTACAAGGTATTGGTTAATGGTTTTTTCTTGCTGCGTGTCCTCAGATGACTTCTAAACCTCTTTGGCATCAGTTTCCTCAGTTGCAATGAGGAGGGTAATAGTACCTACCTCAGCAGTGAAGAGGAAAAGAGATGATGCCTATACAGCCTTAGCACCGTTTCTAGCACACATTAAACACGCATAAATCTTAGCTATTATATGAAGACCATTTAAGTGACTAGCAAAGGGAATCTTAATTAATGAATACCAATTGATAGCAACGAAGTAATATATCTTTAAACATGTTAGCTTTTGCTTTTGGACTGCTGTTGCTATCTAGATGTTTCTGTTTAGTTTCAATAAATATTTATATGTGTAGGTACAAAAGGGAGCTGGGCTGGAGCAATGTGCAGCAGATGTCTGAGTGCAGGAGACTGATTAGAGTGTGTGTGAAAGGCCCCCTATTGTTGGGCATTTGAGACAGCAGAGGGAAAAGTCCCTGATTACCACAGCACCTGTGCCTCAGAATAGAGGCTGTTCATGGTTCATTTAAACCCGAGGCCCTCTCTCATGTAGTTGGGCTACCTGAGGATTCCTTGTAATTAAAACCTTTCTTGGTAGAAGCACTAAATTTCCCACAAATATATTAAAAGTAATTCTACATTGATCGCTTTTCTTTTTCTTTTTTTTTTGAGCAGGATTAGCCCTGAGCTAACATCCACTGCCAATCCTCCTCTTTTTGCTAAGGAAGACTGGCCCTGAGCTAACATCCGTGCCCATCTTCCTCTACTCTATATGTGGGATGCCTACCACAGCATGGCTTGCCAAGCAGTGCCGTGTCTGCACCCGGGATCCAAACTGGCAAACCCCGGGCCACTGAAGCGGAACATGCGCACTTAACCACTGCACCACTGGGCTGGCCCTGATCACTTTTTTAATAGTGATGAAAATGACAAGCCTGCTACTGTCTGATTTTGTACAGTTGTCACTAATTTAGACATGTTTCACATCCTCTTGAATATTTATAGACCCTATCCTTAGTTTGAGTACATTCTGTTAATCACTATTTTGTGAATGTAACAAGAAAAATGTGTACTTTCTGATTAGTGAGAAAAAAAAACTATAAAATGACATATTCACTCTCTCAATTCCTTAAAATTCCTGTCTGCGTGTGAAGGAGTCTTGGAACAGAATAAGCAAAATGAAAATGTTTAGTGTTTAGATTGTGGGATTCAGGGAGCTTTTCCTTCTATTTATTCTTTCATAACTGGTATGCAACAGGTAGGGCTCAGGAGAAAAACCAAAATGCAAGCTTAGTGCATCCAGATGCAGTTTGAGCATCTGGATCAGTCTACAAAGGGCATTTATCCCAGAGTCACTCCCAGAACATCTCTAAAAAGAACAGTTAAATTGTAGGGAAAAAACAATGATTTTGATTTCTGGAAATTATATATTTATTGACTATGTTTTCCACTAGTGATCAAGAAGAAAACTTTTGTGCAGCAAGTAGGGGTCTAGGCAAGCTGGAGACACACCAGCTTTGTTCACAGATAGCCTACAGGAGAGAGGAACCTCTGGAAAACCACTGTACACTAGCAGTTTAGAGCAGGAGAGGAGAACGTGGCATCTCTGTGGTCCTGTTTCATGGACAGGAGTTTGTCCTGCTCATGGCCCATCCTATGGGGACAGAACACTGGGAAGGCTGAGACCTTTATGCCTTGAATTGTTTGTCCTAGTCCTTGGTAGGTAGATAGTTTATTTAGAAAGACCTTGATCATAGCGATAGATTTCAGAGGTCCATTCCACAGTGATTCGTGGCTTTTTATCAAAGACAAAAGAGAATAAGAGCCCATACAGAATAATGCCTTATATGCAATATAGGAAATATAACATCTTTGAGTGAGAGAAACTTACAAACCATACAGCCAAGAAACAAAATATAAAAGACTGCTTCTTCAAAACTTAATAAGGTTTTCCCGACACTCAAGGACTAAGGGAATTAGTTTTAAAAATAGGTTTTAGGTTTATAGTCAGAACAGGAACATTGGGTAAATGGTAGCAAGATGAAAGAAGACAGGCTAATTGAGCAGGAGGAAAGGAATTTCCATAGAAGAAAGCTTGAGTCCGTAAAAGCCAGGCCAGGAAGTTATAAAATGGAGTAGGATATTCCTATATGTAATTGGCCCTGAAGATATGACTAAACATCTTCACTGTTTGAGGGTGTGCTCCAGTGAAGGAAGGAAGAATGTGGAAGACATTGTGTTCAGAAAAGCATGAGTTTATTGTGGGAAAATAGTGAAGACTCAGGATGATGGTTGTGAAGCAGGGTTGGAATCTGCTGTCCTCATACCAAGGAGAGTTTGTGAAAGTTTTAGGATATCATAAAGTCAAGTAGTGGAAAATAGAAAGGCAACTAGGAATTTTTTAAGTTGTACAATACAGGAAATGTATCTTAGTATACCATTTGGGTCTGTAGTGAGCAGTGTTCACATGGTATAGGGAAAGGGTCTTTTTGGGTTGTCTGAAAAACTGGAGGTAGAGATATTGTTGAGAGACATCTGGGTGGTGGACTCTCCTTCCTCTGGCACCCACCACAATGATGATTATTGTTACCTAACTGATTCTGGGTTTATTTCAGGGGCCAAAAGGGCCCAGAATTTATAAACATTCCTTGATACAGAAGTGCATACATTTCTGTGTATGTGTAAATTCTTCTTATTAACTTACCATAAGTATAAAAGCATGGCTCACAAGAGATGAGCTTCTCCAATATGGAAGGACCCACTCCAGCATCCTCCATGGCCAACATGAGCAGCAGCCGTCAGGGGTGTACTGGCACCAAGTGAAGTTCTGCTGAGATGCACTGCATCTGCTCATGCTTTCTGTGGTTGCCTCAATGTCAATAAGATTTTGTAAAACTTCTCTAATTAAATCTTACCTAACCATATGTAAGGGTTGAATTAAGTTTTCTCTGGTTGTTTGTCATTTATAGCAGTGATAATTTTACATTCTTTGCATATTTCTTTTGTCTTTACTCTTTTTGCATAAAGGTTCAGGTAAATGGATGTTAAATATTATATGTATTCTCTGTAGGGTCTTAAGTGTATTGTATATAACATCTTCCTAAGAAAACACTAAATGAAGATGATTACACAACCATATTGTAGAGTAGTTAATGAAAGAAATGAACTTGTGTTATAATTATTGTCAAATGTTGAAACAACTGTGTTTGTCTTAATGAAATTTGTGTTCTGGCATAATTTGTAATTTTGGAGCTTAGCAAAGCATAAAATCTTTCCCAGGGAAATTAAGGGTATAATAGTTTGAGTTACAATAATTGGCCATAAGGTTTTTTGTTTTTAAATATGCTACTCTCATAAGATGGGGAAGATGTTATTGTTTAAAAGCCCTTAAAAGGAGCAGCCTTGGGGCAGGCCCAGTGGCATAGTGGTTAAGTTCAAGTGCTCCACTTCGGCAGCCTGGGGTTTGTGGTTTGGGCTCCCAGGGACAGACCTGTGTACACCGCTCATCAAGCCATGCTGTGGCTGCGTCCCACATACAAAATAGAGGAAGTTAGCACAGATGTTAGTTCAGCGACAATCTTCCTCAAACAAAAAGAGGAAGACTGGCAACAGATGTTAGCTCAGGGCCAATCTTCCTCACCCGCCTCCCCACAAAAAAATAAAAGCAGCCTTATCCCTAAATCCTTGTCCTGATTCCATGTAGCCAAGGGACTTGCCTTCCACCCAGGCAGAAGTCTGGAAGTGCAGTTTCTTGAGCTGGTGAACAATAGATGTTCTTCTCTTAGGGACACCATGCAAAGCTGAAGGACAGGCATGAGGCACCCAGTCCTTGAAAACTGGGATTGTCAAAAAGGCATACTGAATCCCTAGGCTCCTTTCACTGCCAAGCTTCTGGAATCCTCAAACCACTCTTCCTAGTCTTGGAGAAGAGAGAGGACAGTTCTTCCACATAGCACAGCAGTGCTTGGCAAGTAGAAGCCGTGTCTCTGAAGCTGCTCTGAGTATTAGAGCCCTTGAGGTGAAACGAAGTCTTCCCATGTTGGCAACCTCCAAGAAACGCTAGGGTGCAGACATTTGCTTGGATTGTGAATATGTAATGAAGGCAAATCATGGTGGCTGTCCCATTGGCAGGTCTAGCTATGCAGTGGGGTGCCCTGTCAAGTCTTTGAGAATGGAGTGGTTCTGAAGAATGGCAGCAGAGGAGTCTAGAGAATGCTCACTCCAAGGTATGAAACATTGAACTTAATATCAAGGACCCTGTATTCACAGGACAGGCTGCTGTGCCATTAACTAAAATCTGTCTCCAGGCAGACACATCCCGGTATAGGGTATAGGGTTGGAAAGTGTTCTAAGGGTAAATGTTAATTGCTCTGTCCCTAAACTGTGCCACATAGTGGAGCCCCAGCAGCACTTGTATCTTCAAACCAAATAACACAATTAGAAAACAAAACAAACTCGCAAGCACTTACGCGCTAGCACTACTGTAAATACTTTGCCAATCCATTAACTCATTTAATTATTAACCCTCTACAGCCCTTTGAGGTTGGTACCAGCATCATACCCATTTAACAGACAAGGAAACAGGCAAAGAAACTTGCTGGTCATACAGCTAATAAGTAGTCGAGCCAGGTTTCTGGACCTAGGTAGTCGATGCTCTCCACCGATACACATTCGGACGTTGAAGCGATGGGCTCCACTCTTCCCACTCCAATCCTCCCATTGCGGCGGGACGGGAACCCAGGCAGCTTTTGCACATATGGAGCAACGGTCCCGTCCCCTCGGTACCTGGAAGGGCAGCCGGAATTGGCAAATGCCAGGGAACCCTGGGTGATTCCCAGGATTGTATGCATTCTGTGGCCTGAGCTGGCCGGCCGACCGACATCCTCAGGAGGAGCTACGGGGAGGGGCGGCCGGCAACTCTGGCCGGTAGGGTCTCCGAAAGTACGGACAGGGGCGCTTGCTTCTGGGATGGGAAACCACAGAGCCAGACAACTTCCCAGGCTCCTAGAGAAGAGGTGAACGACGTACGTACTTCCGGCTGAGCCGGTCCAGAGCTTCCCCAGGAGCCGGCGCCTGGCCGCGTTCCCACGCTTTCTCTGCGCTTGTGCCTTGCTGGGTTAGCGGTCGCCCGGAATCCGGGTTCCCAGGGGTCGGAGTGATAATAGATTCACTTATCCCGGGCGTAGTACCAGGTTCTCCAGCTCTTCTGCCTTTGTGGTGAGGGCGTGGCGGGACGGAGAGGAGCCCGGGGCGGACAGAGGGCTTTTGCTGGGTGCGAGGCAGCATCAGTCTTACCGAAGCCTCTTATTTTCTCTTCAGTCTCATTTCTCAGGACACCAAGGGCCGTGTGTGAAGCGGGAACGCCAGCTATGCTCCAGGCCACTTGGCGCCAGGTGAGCCAGCATCCTTTCAGCCTCTGTTGCCCCGTCCCCGACCTTCCCACCCTTTTGATGTCAAGAGAAAACAGGTGTCAGCTCTGCATCCAGATCCTGAGTTGTACAGGCCTGTGGCTTCCATTGTGCATCTGTCACTGTTGGGTGTGTTTGGGGAAGGGGAGGAAGTGAGGAGGGTAGAGAGATGAGAATGCCCAAACTAAGATAATCAAGATGGAAAAAAACAAGCGTGGTGGAATTGATTGGGATCGATTTGGCAAGTGGGGCTGAAAAGTGGAAATTAACTGAAAAGTGGAATCTGCATCACTGCATACAATGAAGACTCCTTTCATTCCTGTGCACAAGATTGGAGAAGTCTTTCCTTGGATAAAGCAATTCTAGTAATTTTTTTGTATATCCCCTTGGCTTTTCTACACAGACGTGCCGTCTACGAATAAAGACAGTTTTACTTCTTTCTAGTCTGGACGCCTTTCAGTTCTTCTTCTTGCCTAATTGCGCTGGCTAGAATACCATTTCAGTGTCAAGTAGAAGTGAGAGCAGATATCCTTGTCTTCTTTCTGATTTTAGGGCAAAAGCATTCACTGTCTCACTGTATTTCCTTTCTCTGGCTTTGGGTAGTTTCCGTACACCCACATCCTGATTAGTACTCTGTTAAATTTTCTAGGGGGACCCTCTGCAGATAACCCGACTTTTTTCTCTGTGCAGCACTCTCTTGCATGCTGTCCTATAAACTACAGTTGTCTTAGTCTCAGACTCTGCCAGGGAATCTGCCTCACTTCACCCTGCCTGTATTACAGCCTGGAAACTTCCACGTTAGTAAGTTTCGGGAATCCTGGGGCTCACCTCTTTCTTTCCCATCTCTCAGGGATTGTTGTCCTTTATTGCCTCACAGCCAATGTCTTGCAAACCCTTGTTTTATGTAATTTGTTTTATTTTGGTTCAGGCAGGAGGATGAATCTTATCCCTGTGACTGCCTGTATATGAGAAGTGGAAGTTTTCCTTCAGCATTTTAGCAAACATTTTCCCCTTTTACTTTTTCTTTGTAGTCTGTTGCCCTCTTGACTCCTCAGTCTTCATGTGTGTCCTGTTTTTCCTTTTCTGACAGCCGTTAGGGTCTTTTTTATGTTCTCGTTTTTCTGAGACTTCTCAGTGATGGGCCTTTTGTGGGTATTTTTCGTGCATCGCCCTAAGTACTTTGTCAGTCCTCCCTCCTCCCTGGTGCTTTTAAACAGACAGAATATTTTACCAAGTTATAAAAAGCAGTCACCCTTAAACAATCCAAGCTCATCCTTGGTTCTGTGGTGTGAACTGGCCTCCTTTTGGTTTGCTTCCTCTTCCACCAGCAGTTATGATGCAGCTTTCTCTGCTCTCCTAGTTTAGTTACCTTTCATCCTTTTTCTGCCTTCTAAAATTCTGTTAACACTTCTAGTCCGCTCTGATTCTTCTCCTCTTGGGCCATTGTGTTACTGTCACTTTAGTGGGATCAGAAAGGGAGTGAAGATCAGTACAAAAGTCATGTGGGCTGTTTATATAGATGTCCCCCGTGCATTTACACACAAAACCCAGGGAGGAGAAAAAAAGCCAGAGGGACTGACAGTTCCACAGAGCAGGGTGTGGTGGAGTTGAGGCCCAGATCAGCAGGTGAAGGAAGGGCTGTTTGCTGGGGATGACCATAAAGGCGTGCAGTGGATCTTGGGCACCCTGGTTGACGGGAGCAATGGTGGCTGAGGGCTGGCCCCTGCAGGGGGCACTGGGTAGCTGTCCTTGGAATACCATCAGACCCAGTAGGTATCTGCCCCAATACTTAGGCTCCTCTGCCCTCACACAGGGCTTGAGCAGAAACCTGTTGTTTCAGGAGCCAGTGACCTTTGAGGACGTGGCTGTGTACTTCACCCAGAATGAATGGGTCATCCTGGACCCAGCACAGAGGGCCCTGTACAGGGAGGTGATGCTGGAGAATTATGCAAATGTGGCTTCCCTAGGTAAGACATCTCTTTTCCTTGCTGTTGTCTGCCTCTGCCCTTTGAGCATCCTGCCTTCCTTCTTCCTTAGACTTTGTGGGCTCTCTAATAACCCTCATGGGCAGTTCTTCTGAAGGCTGAGCTCCCTAGCGGCTACTGGGTGGGAAGAACCCTGGGTTCCCAGGTTTTGAAATCAGCTGTCCCTGCAACCCTGGGGTGGGACTCTGCCCCAAGCGTGGAGGGAAGTGAAGAGCTCTTCGGACCTCAGCAGAGCCCTTTGTGCCTCTGTCTTCCAAGTTCTCTGAAGAAGATTTGGGACTCCCTCATGTCAGTGGGGACGTATTCCAGGACTCAGCCCCCTTTTGTGGGAATGTCCTGTCCTCTAAGATGGCACAGGCTGACTTCTCTTCATTTCTCCCTACCTGGCTCAGTGGGGAAAGATAAAGAGGGCTGCAAGGGGACCCTGCTTCATGATTCCCTTGACCTTTGTGTTCCTGTTTCTTTCTCTCTGGGCAGCTTTTTCATTCACCAGACCTGTTCTGGTCTCCCAGCTGGAGCGAGGGGAACTGCCACCAGGCCTTGACCCCTGGGAACGTGCAAGCCCGGAGGCCCTAAGAGGCATCTGTCCAGGTGAGCACAAGGACTGCCAGCTGCCTTTTTTGCTTAGCCTGCTTTCTTGTTTTCACTTTTCAATGTGTAAGAAGTGTGTCTTCTCTTGTGAAACTGTTCTCATTAGACCATTACATGGATTGGAATCGTTACAGTGGAATCATTACATGTGACTTTGAGTTCATGGTGACAGCCTCCCTCAAATGAGGAAGGGCCAGTCTCTTCCTGGAAAGGCGTGGCTACAAGATTTCTTTGCATGTTCGTCTTTGCCTCTCCACCTCACCACCTGCCAAGGGAGACTAACTGAGCAGCTCTTAAACCAGCTCTTTCATCTCTGTCATGTGGAAACATTTTATTTTTCCACCAGTTTGTTTTTGCAAAAATGAGGACATCAACCACCTTATGAGGAAAATAGGCTTCTGGGGGCCTGTCTGGCCATCTATGTATTTGTAGAGTACATCATTTCTATGGAAAATTGAATTATAGGTTCCCTAACTCTGACTTAACAAATAAAACAACTTCATTTTTATAATTAAAATTTTTTTTTAAAAGATTTTATTTTTCCTTTTTCTCCCCAAAGCCCCCCGGTACATAGTTGTATATTTTTAGTTGTGGGTCCTTCTAGTTGTGGCATGTGGGATGCCGTCTCAGCATGGCCTGATGAGCAGTGCCGTGTCCATGCCCAGGATCCGAACTGGCGAAACTCTGGGCCACCGCAGCGAGCGCGAGAACTTAACCACTCAGCCACGGGGCCAGCCCCTATAATTTAAATTTTGAAACATATGCAGATACCAGCCAAACACACCCCAGGTATCTCTCACCTCAACAGTCACCAATGTTCGGCCATTCTTGTTTTGTTTTTCCCCCACAGACACTTGAAAAAATTTTTTAAGATGAACTTTTGAAGCAAAACTTGCTGTAAATAAAAGGTGAATGGCTTTCCTCATTTTGAAAGGTGTTGATATGGGAATTAAAAATAACAACATAGTGAATCTTTTTGCCTTTCTTATTTTGCTTCACCCCTTCTATGCCTGTTAAAATTTCCTCTTTGCAGAGAAGGCCCATTAATGATCCCTCCCGCCTTGCCCCAGGCTCGTGTCATGGTGCCTTTCTGGATATGACCCCAGGACTTCAGGCTCTTTGGGTAAAAAATATTTGCTAAGCAATTTGCTTGAAAACACATGAGGTTTTGCCCTAGCCAGCGCTGAAGATTATATCAGCCTGCAGAAGGTCTCAAAAGCAGAGGGAAAATAGCCTTGGCTTTTTCGTTTTTAGTGTGTTAGTTTAGGATTTCATATTCCACCCTGTTGTCTTAAACTGTATACACATCCTGTGTGGTGTTTTAGGAAAAGGGCAAAAATCGTAAGTCCTCTCTGGGACTTATGTCCATTCCTGGAAGGGCTCTTCACGCGTTCAGTCCCCTTTTATATCAGAGGCAAGCCTCCACATCTTCCCTTTCCCTTCTGGATGCTGTGGAGTTTGCCCTGCATGGGCCCCTCAGCCACACCGTAGGAGCCTGCTGCTTTGCTAGAGCCAAGTTGATGACAGAGATCACTGCTCTTTTCAAAGATTTTAACAGGGGTAATTTTTTTTTTGTTTTAAAGATTGGCACCTGAGCTAACCTCTGTTGCCAGTCTTTTTCTTTTTCTTCTTCTCCCCAAAGCCCCCCGCTACATAGTTGTAAACTCTAGTTGCATGTCCTTCTAGTTGTGCTGTGTGGGATGCCACCTCAGCATGGCTTCTTGAGCAGTGCTGACTTCTCTTCTGCACCCAGGATCTGAACCGGCGAAACCCTGGGCCGCCAAAGCGGAGTGTGGGAATTTAACCGCTCAGCCACGGGGCTGGCCCCAGGGATAATGTTTTAAAATAAGCAGCTCTTAAGGAATTTCTGCCTGTGGGACACTTTGTAGTTCCTGAGCTGTTTGACCTGCCCCTTCTACAGTCCCAGTGGTCTTTCTCTCACCTCGGGGTCTCTGTTCCTCACTTCTCTATGTCTGCCCTTTTATCCATCCAATTCACTTTCTCTTGCTCTTTCTGTGCTAGCTAACAGTGTGCTGTTTTCCAGTCACTCTTTATGGGAGTGTCTCCTGGCCTTGCTTAGCTTTCTCTCATAGGGTCTTCATTTCATTTGTGGGGCTCTGTTGTGTGGTGATCCTTGGTAGCCATTTTTTGGACATATTGGGAAAATAACCATGTACTCGGGCAGATTAGAACCAATTCATCCCATTCCACCTTCAGTGCAGGTATTTTCTTTTTGTCATATCAGGGGCTAACACTTGTATTTTCGTTCTTTTGTGACATCAGGGCGTAAGACCAGAACCGAGAAGGGAGAATCAGCTCCAAAGGAACATATTTCCAAAGAAATGGAGGCCCACAGACTGACATTAGGAGGGCTGCCAGGGGATGTTCTCCAGCACCTTGACCTTGGGAGCAACCTCGAGCAGCCGCATGGTCACTGGATAGTCAAGAAAACAGACTCAAAGAGGAGAGATTTCACAGATGGGTCAACCAGGCATCATGAGGCCTGTGCTGTCGAGAGTGGGGAGAAGTGTGAGAAATTAGGAAAAAATGTTAGTGTCAGCACAAAACTCAGTACAAATCAGACAGGTCCTAGTGGTCAGATATCTTATGAATGTAGAAAATGTGACAGATATTTCAGTCGAATGGCAGACTTCCACCGACATCAGAGACATCACACTGGTGAAAAGTCTTTTGAATGCAAAGAATGTGGAAAAGACTTCAGATATAACTCATTACTTATTCGGCATCAGATAATTCACACTGGAAAGAAACCATTTAAATGTAAAGAATGTGGGAAAGGTTTAAGTTCAGATACAGCCTTGATTCAGCATCAGAGAATCCACACTGGAGAAAAACCCTATGAGTGTAAGGAGTGTGGTAAGGCCTTCAGTAGCAGCTCCGTCTTCCTCCAGCACCAGAGGTTCCACACTGGGGAGAAACTCTATGAATGTAACGAATGTTGGAAAACTTTCAGTTGTAGCTCCAGTTTTATTGTCCATCAGCGAATGCACACTGGGGAGAAACCCTATGAATGTAAAGAGTGCGGGAAACGATTAAGCTCCAACACAGCCTTGACTCAGCATCAGCGAATTCACACCGGGGAGAAACCTTTTGAATGTAAGGAGTGTGGGAAGGCATTCAATCAGAAAATAACCCTGGTTCAGCACGAACGAGTTCACACTGGCGAGAAACCTTATGAGTGTAAGGTGTGCGGGAAAACCTTTAGCTGGTGTGGAAGATTCATTCTGCATCAGAAACTACACATGCAGAAGACATCTGTCCAAGAGTAGCCCTGGATTATCCACAGCTAGGCTCACTGTGCCTCTTGTTTCTCTCCTTTTTCATGCTTTTTATGAGTGTCATCACTGTCCTTCCTGGACTGTGCTAATTCTTAACCGTGTATGTCTGTTCCTGCAGCTCTGCATAACTGGAATGTCCCAGTAAGATGTTTAATTCAGACTCTCAGCTTCCATCATGAAACCTTCCTCAAATTCTGTGAGCCCTTGTTTCTTCAACAAAAACTCTCTTTACAGTTAGAAAAGACAAGAAACAAACCCCAAACTTACAAACATAAAAGGAAATATAAGTTTCCAGATTGAAAGGATATGCGGAGTGCCCAGCAAGATGGACTGGGGGAAACCTACATCAAAGAACATCACTGTGAATAATCAAAACAGGAGGAGATCCTAAAAGTTTCTACAGAGAGAAAACAAAAGATCAGGAATAAGATGGCCTCAGATTTCTCAACAGCAACCTTGAAAGTGAGAGGACAATGGTGTAAGCCTTCAAAATGGGAAAAGGAAAACAGTTTTCACCCAGAATTTTATACCCTCAAGTGTGAGTATAGAATAAAGGCATTTCAGACCCTTTAGATCTTAAAACTTTATCTCCCATGTATTCTTTCTCAGATATGCAACACTAAAGAAAGGGTAAACCAGGAAAGAAAAAGACAGATATGTGGTTACCCTATTACCATCTGTATATTAGGAGTCTCTAAATTAAAAAACAGAGGGGTCTTGTCCATGTGGAGCCATCTGCATCTTGGAGGACATTCCTAATAGAGTGCAAAATTTCAGAGACCTACCTTGGGTGCAGTGCCCACCCACACTACTTCTTACTCTGCAGTTGTAGTCTGTGCCTTTGCAAAAGTTGGGGTATATGTACCCTTTGAGTCAGATGCAAGGCGCTATTTGTCTTAAATGATCCATCTCATTGCTGTTCCAAGTGACCTCATAGCAGGAAACATTTCCTTGTAACTTCATCTAGTTATTTTCTATAATCATGGAAGAAGCTACCATTGTTTTCTGTTACCTATGGAACCGAAGGAAGATGTAAATGTGTTCTGTTTTAGCATCCACTTCTGCAGACAGCTTGACTTTGCCCACTGCAGGGAGCAGAGGGTAGTGGTTAGTAATACAGAGCCAGGCAGACTTTGGTATGGACCCAGGCATTCCTTGGTGTGACCTTGGTTAAGTTGCAGAAACTCTGTACTAATTTCCTTATCTGTAAAATAGGGATGACAATCTACCTCACAGGTTTGTGTTGAGGATTAACTGCAGTAATATATGTAGAAGTGCTTAGACCAGTGACTGGAGCATAATAAACAAAAGTGTTATTTATTATTATAATGCCATTGATAAGTTTTGATTTATGTATGCACCAGTGAAACAGTCACCACAACCAAGATAATAAACACAGCCATAACCCCCAAAACTCTGCTTACGCCCCTTTGTAATCTCTTCTTCCTGGCTCTCCACAGGCAACCACTGATCTACTTTCTGTCACTTTGGATTAGTTTTCCTTTTCTAGGATTTTGGATAAATCTTATTACACCGTATGTACTCTTCTTTTTGGTCTGGTGTCTTTCACTCAGCATAATTATTTTGAGATTCACCCATGTCGCATGTATCAATGGTTCATTCTTTTTTATTGTTGAGGAGTATTCCACTATGGAGATACCAGAGTTTGTCCATTCACCTCTTGATGGTCATTTGGGTTGTTTCCAGTTTTTGGCTGTTACAAATAAAGCTGCTATGAACGTTTGTGTCCAAGTCTTTGTAAGGATGTATGCTTTTATTTCTCTTGGGTAAATACCAGGAGTGGAATAACTAGATCATAAGGTAGGTATATATTTAACTTTTTAAGAATCTTCAAGGGGCTGGCCCTGTGGCTGAGTGGTTAAGTTCGCGCGCTCCGCTGCAGGCGGCCCAGTGTTTTCGTTGGTTCAAATCCTGGGCGCGGACATGGCACTGCTCATCAAACCACACTGAGGCAGCGTCCCACGTGCCACAACTAGAAGGACCCACAGCGAAGAATATACAATTATGTACCGGGGGGCTTTGGGGAGAAAAAGGAAAAACATAAAAAAAATCTTTAAAAAAAAAAAGAATCTTCAAAACTGTTCTGCAAAGACGTTGTGCCATTTTACATTCCCATCAGAATTGTATGAGAGTTCCACTTCTAATACATCTTTGCCTACACTCAATATTGTCAGTCTTAAATTTTAGCTGTTCTAATAGGTGCATAATGCTATCTGGTTGAGGTTTTAATTTACATTTCCCTAATGACTAATGATGTTGAACACATTTTCAGGTACTTATGTGCCTTCCATTATGTCTTCTTTGGTAAAGTGTCTGTTCATGTCTTTTGCCTATGTTTTTATTGGGTTTTCTTCTTACTGATCTTTGAGAGGTCTTTATATATTATGGATACAAGTCCTTTTTTATATATGTGATTTCCAAATATTTTCTCCCAGCCCGTGGTTTGTCTTTTTATTCTCTTGACAGTATCTTTTGAAGAGCAGGAGATGTTAATATTTATGAGGTCCAATTTATCAGCTTGTTCTTTTAGGGATTGTGCTTTTAGTGTCATATTTAAGAAATCTTTGCCTTACTCAAGTTTACAAAGAATTTTTCCTATTTTTCCTTCTAGAAGATTTATAGTTTTAGATTTTACACTTAGCTCTGTCATCTATTTTGAGTTAAATTTTGTATAGGGTGTGAGGTATGGATCTAAGTTCCTTCCTTCCTCTCTCCCTCCCTCCCTTCTTTTTTTTTAATGGGTAACCTAGTATAGCACCATTTTTTGAAAATATAAATTCCTTTTCCACTGAATTGCCTTTGCACCATTGTTTCAAATCAGCTGTCCATATATGTGTGGGTCTAGTTCTAGATTCTGTTTTGTTCCATTGATCTGTCTTAATTCCATTAACACACTGCCTTTATTACCATAGGTTTTCTAAGTGTTGAAGTTGTATAGTGTTAGTCCTCCTACTTTGTTTTTTGCCAGTTGTTTTGGCCATTCTAGGTCCTTTGCATTTCCATATGAATGTTAGAATCAATCTGTCAATTTCTACCAAAAACATCCTGGGCTTTTGATTGAGATTATATTGAATCTATAGATAAATTTTGGGATAATTGATATCTTAACTCTGTAGAGTCTTTTGACTCATGAACATGGTAAATCTCTCCATTTATTTAGATCTTTATTAATTTCAGGAATGTTTTATAATTTTTACTGTACTGATCTTTTACACCTTTTCTAGATTTATGTGTAAATATTTCATATTTTTGATGTTATTGTAAATAGAAAATTTCCAATTTTCATTGATGGTATATAGAAATATAATTGATTTTTGTATTTTGACCTTGTACTGCAACCTTGCACAACTCACTTATTAGTTCTAGTAACATTTTGTGGATTCCATAGGATTTTCTAACATTGAAAATCATGTACACAAATAACAATCATTTTGCTTCTTCCTTTCCACTTCTGGATTCATTTTTTTTCTTTTCCTTGTGTTATTGCACTGGCTAGTGGCTAGGGATAGTGTGTTTTTAGGGAGAGCCAGTCTCTCTGGCATTGGCCAGGTGAGGAACATCCAGCTCCAGGCATTAATTTTGCTAATACATGAACGGACTCTGACAGCTACAAAGGCCAAAGTTTCCCATCTCTCCTGGTTCACCTTGCCATCTAGCTGCCTCTAGGTCAGCACTGCCTGTACTCTGTCCCTCTCGTGAGGCTCTTCTGGGAAAGAATAAGCCTCTTGTAGCATGCTCCCAATTTTTTTTTTCTGACTGCCCATAATTCCAGTTATCCTCCCAATTTGGGGGTTTTTATTTGGGCCTACCAAAGCTTTCTAATTTCTTCGCCTTGCACCATAATACCCAACAGATGAATTGCATGTCCAATTTTGTTCCCCTTCAAGTTGGTCCTAATTGTAATAACTGGTTGATACTCTTTAGAGTTTGTGGTGTACATGTGTGTACGTGCACCCATATATGTGTGCCCATCTCTCTAGATTCATGGTAGATGTTCATTTTGATAGGTTTAGAGAGGGGAGAGCATGCAAATATAAGTCCTCATCATGCATATTGTTCCTGGAAATCTAATTCTTCTATTTAAAAATTGCTTTGCATAAACTTTACAATAAAAATACCATAGATTTTATAAAATGGACTTTTTCTGTGGTAGGTGAAATCTGTATGTTAGGCAACCTCCACCATGGTCTCCAGGGATTCTCATTCTGGCATTCATGCCCTAATGCATCTCATCTGACACTTAATCATGAGTGGCCTGTGATGACAGTATATTTAGGTAATGATGGTGTAACTGCCAAAGCTATGTCATAAATGACATTGCAGCTAGCCTTGGTCTTTTGGATTGCTTGCCTTGGGTAGAAGTCTGTTGCCACGTTGTGAAGACACTTAGCCATATGCAGCTACTCATGTGGGAAGGGACTGAGGTTTCACATCAATAACCAGTACCAACTTGCCAGGCATATGAATGAACTACCTTGGAGGCAGATCCTCCAGTCTCAGTCAAGCTTTCAGATGAGTGCAGCCCCAGGTGACACCTGACTGGAACCTCATGAGAGATCCCAAGCCAGTCCAGCTAGCCAAGCCACTCCTCAATTCCTGATCCACAGAAACTTTGAGAGGTAATAAATGTATATTGTTTTCAGCCACAAAGTTTTGGGGTGATTTGTTATGCAGCAGTAGATACCTAATGTACTCTCCACGATAGGGCTTTTTTATATGCTATAGTTGGTCAGAAACCAAATCTAATTCCTATGAAAGGAATAACAAACTCCTGTGTTAGAGCTATACATCCAGATAGCCAGGATCATTCTATATTCTAGCAGTGAGAGATCAATTTCCCTTTATAGCTCTGAAGTGTTTGGTGAATAGGAGCCATATATCTGGAACTATATTCAAAGAAACATCCGAGTGGTCAAGGTAAAATTCATTTCATGTTGGCAACCACATTGGCAAGAAGTGGTCACTAGAGTAGGGCTACTGTTGACCCAGTGATTTCCAGAAGCATAGTCACTGTAGTGAGGCACTTGCTAATTGGCTGTTGTCCAGTAAGTAGGGCTGTCACTGATTGGCTGACTTTCAAGGGTGTTTGTCACCAATTGGCTCATGTTCAGAAGCTTGGTCCTGTAAATGATCTGCTAACTTTCAGAAGCATAGTTACTGGGGGTGACTAAAGTGAGGCTGTCACTTATTGGCTGATTTTCAGAGCATGTGTATTGACCTGAAGTTATGTAAATTTAAGGCAGTTACTTGTTCCTGACTTGGGATTTTGGTAAAAGAACAGTCTTCTCTTTTCTTGAATATGAAAAACAAGTACTTTTAATGTTTTAATTCTCAGTCTTTTTTCTTTTCTTTTCTTCCCTCAGCCAAACTTACTGAAAGTTCTGCCTCTGATCCCAATGCCAATCCAAATAATGAGAACAGAGTCTTGAGTGAAAAAGGGAAGGCTTTACTTTGCCAGGCAGAGGGAGCAAAGCAAGGGCCTCAAGAATTGCTAGCTCCCTGATAAGAAACGGGTAGTGGGTCTGGCCCGGTGGTGCAGTGATTAAGTTTGCACATTCCACTTCAGCGGCCCAGGGCTCACCAGTTTGGATCCAGGGTGTGGACCTATGTACTACTTGTCAAGCCATGCTGTGGTAGGCGTCCCATATATAAAGTAGAGGAAGCTGGGCAAGGATGTTAGCTTAGGGCCAGTCTTCCTCAGCAAAAAAAGAGGATTGGTGGCAGATGTTAGCTTAGGGATAATCTTCCTCAAAAAAATAAAAATAAAAAAATAAAAATGAAACCGATAGGGTTTTTTATTTAGGGCTTTAGGTAGGGGAGAGGGCTATGGCATTCTTGGTCAGCATTTTCCCATCGGCCTTTGTTCAGGGCTGCTTCCAGCAGAGGAGACAAAGGATTTCTCAGATGAGTGCCCTTGGCTGTTTATCTCCAAAGTGGAAGGTAGACTCTGACATCAGGAAGCTGAGGAGTTGGGCCTGGGAAGCTTCACTTTCTTGATATTCTCTGGACATTAGTTTCTCTGCAAAAGAACTTCAAGGTCCTGTGCTTAGCCACAGCTTTAGTGGCCATTTCTACAAATGTACAAATTTAGTGGCAATTTGTAACTTCTAATTGGTTGTAAGACTCAGGGAGTCAGAGGTTAAAGGAACATTTACATTAGTCTAACAAAAGAAGCAGGGAACTAGGAATGTGTGCTTTCGGTTTTAACCCCACATGTGCTTGCTTCCCTGTAGGGGAACCAATATTGGGGCTGATATTAACTAAGAGCCAGTAACAGTCTCTCCCGCAAGAAGGGATTATCCAGATCTTTATTTGTGGAAGTATGATTGTTTTTGGTCAGGGTTGACATTTAAGTTATTTAACTGCTAGTTACTGGACAGAAAAATAGCTCTAAGCTACAGAATTTTCATAATTTTATTGTAAAAAGCTAAACATAGGACATTTACGACATTCTGCCAAAGTCACTAAGGACAAAATCATTTAATGTAGGACAAGTTCTGTATATACTGGAGACCTGGCAACCTTAGTCACCATTATTTTGGTTGTTAAATGAATCTGCTCTAAAAGCTCTCACGCAGTCCGGGTCCTAGGAAGGGAGAGGGCTTTTAAAAGGCAGGTGGAAACTAGAAGGACCCACAACTATAACATAAACAACTATGTACTGGGGGGATTTGGGGAGAAAAAGCAGAAAAAAAAAAAAAAGATTGGCAACAGTTGTTAGCTCAGGTGCCAAATAAATAAATACATAAAAGGCAGGTGGAAACCATGATTTTCCTAAGGGCTGCCCAGTCTAGGACCCAAGCAGGATCCCTGGCGTGGTCTCTAAGAGGCGACACAACAGGAGCCATTCTCCCCACACCTGCACAGCCGACGTGACCCAGAGTAAAGGCGGCCGACAGCTAACGTGGCAGTCTGTTAACCGGGTCCCCACCTGGGCCTAGAGGCCGAAGTCTGTGTAGGGCGAGGCCGCACAAGTCCCACTACACTACACTCCCGAGTCGGTTCCACGGCTGCAGCACGCGGAAGCATCGGCTGCAAAAGTACTAGCTCGGCGCACGCCAATGACGGCACAGGCGGGCGCCGGCCCGCAACCCCACCTCTTCCGCAGGGGACCAAGTCACGTGGGGGCCTGGCGCGGGGACCACAGAGCTCGGCCGCCTCCGGAGGCCTAGAGGGGAGCTTGGCGCGCGTGCTGGCTTCCGCGTCGGTTTTGAGCTGCCAGCTTTTTGGTGTACGGAGAGGAAGAGCGTTGGTTCCAGCGAGTTCTCCCTGCCAGGTCCGCCCGGTGCCGGCTTCCTCGTTTCCCCTGGCGGCTTGTCAGCACTCCCTCCCGTGAACTCGGTCCCAGTGGAGGCTCTTCCCTCAGCCGGAGCTCCGGCGTCTGGGCTTCAGAAGCCGCCCGAGGTGGCTGCGCGGCCTTCTAGAGCCCTGGTCCAGCCCCTTGCCCACCGAGGCGTGATCCTCTTTTTCTGTCCTGAAGAACTTGGCCCAATGGCTTCCTGTGCCCGGTACTGACGTTTCTAGTGTTTGGGGTCTCCTGCTTCCCTGGATGGAGATCCCGGTTGGGTCTCCAGTCAACATCATCTACTGGACGCTATCTTACTCGTAATCCCAGTCCCTTCGTCCCTCCATAGGCAGCTTTTTTGGGTCGATGACATGGTCCCTATAAGCGCTTTTTTAGGTTTTTAGATCTGTTCAGACCCAACACAGGAGGGACAGGGTTCGTCTTGGATCCCTCAGTCGCTCCGTGTGAATGGGCTCAGCAATGCTCTCGGATTGAGCAGGCAGATGGAGGCTTGTCCTGAGGACCAGGCACAGCATTTCATGAGGAGGTTGGGGTGATCAGCCGGCAGGGGGCCTGATGGAGTCTCCTGCCAGCGCTGGATATGAGGCTGGGAAGGCTGTAGGCGGCTGCGGGTGATGCAGGACAGAGTCCATTGCGCTCATGGCTCTTCTTCTCTTAGCTTCTAAGGTTCTTTTCCAAACCCGGAAGACAGTGCACGGAGCCAGGGGACATCAGCCATGCTCCAAACATCTTGGCCTCAGGTGAGCTGAGCTTCCTTTCAGTCTTTTAAAAATCGCATTAGTTATCAGGTAACCAGGAAAGGACTAAGGCGGCCTAGCTTGGTCAGGCCGTGGTTCCCCCCTTAAGTCTATCCCCAGGGCTATGGCCATAAATACATGGTGAAGGAAATAAGAGTGTTGTGTATAGAGAGTGATGAGTTTGGATGTGTAAGTTTAAGTGGAAAAAGGGGGACCCAAGGCAAGAAATTCTCCCTGAATGTGGTAATTCAGGTCATGTTCTACAAATAAAAATTGCCTGCTGGGATCAGAGAAATTTTTCATTCAAGAGATTGCCCCATAAATTGTAGATGTATTCTAGAGAGACCAGCGTTGTTCTTTCCAATGCTAGGTGCATAGTACTGAATAATGCAGACAAGTTCCCTTTTCTCACAGAAGGTACTTTTAGCAAAATAGTCTGTAAACAAATAAGTAAGTTAATCATGATTACATGTTGCTAAGGTACAGCGCTTCTCAGAAGCGTCTTGCACAGGTAGGCAGCATCAGCATCACCTGGGAGTCATTAGAATTGCAAATTCTTGGACCCCACCCTAGACCCAGAATCAGACTGGGGAGGAGGCTTGTTTTAACAAGCTCTCCAGGTGATTCTTATGCAGCTTCTCAAATTGGAGAAGCCCTAGCGAAGCTACCTTTGAAGGTAATGGTCAGGGAAGCCTTCATGGAGGTGATAACATGAGGTTGAGACCTCAAGGATGAGATAGAAACAGTTTTGGGAACTACTGAAGAGAGAGCTAAAGAAGAGCTTTCCAGACAGGACAGCAAATGCAAAGCCCTTGAGGTAGGGGAGAAAGCTGTGTGTTCTCCAGAAACAGGGAGAGGTTGGAGAAAGTAGTTAAATGTGAGGTGAGAGAAATAGGCACATTTTTTAGGTCACTGTAAAGACGTTGCTTTCTGTTCTGGGTTAAGTGGAAAGGCATTAAAGGATTTTAAGCAGGGGAGGTGACATGGTTGGATTTATATATTAAAAAGGTTTTCCAGCCTTTAGGGGTGAGTTGGTTGTAGAAGGATGTGAGTCAGATAGGAACATATTGCAGTCCAGGTAAGAGATTAAGTATTGTCTTTTTTTTTTTTTAATTGACTCTATTTTTTAGGGAAATTTTAGATTCATAGCAAAATTGAGCAGAAAGCACAGAGAGTTCCCATATGCTTCCTGCTGCCACACATGCATAGCCTCCCCCATTATCAGCTTCCCCCACCAGAGGGGTACAGTAGTTACAATTGATGAACCTACACTGACACATTACTGTAACCCAGAGTTAATAGTTTGCATTAGAGTTCACCCTTGGTGTTGTACGTTGTGTGGGTTACAAATGTATAATGACATGTATCCGTTATTATAGTATCACAGAGTATTCTTGTAGTATAGTACAGAGTATTTTCACAGCCCTAAAAATCCTCTGTGTTTCATCTGTTCATCCCTCTTGCCCTGACAACCATTAATCTTTTTTACTGTCTCCATAGTTTTGCCTTTTCCAGAATGTCATATATTTGGAATCATATAGTGTGTAGCCTTTTCAGATTGGCTCCTTTCACTTAGTAATGAGCATTTAAGATTCCTCTCTGATTTTTCGTGGCTTGGTAGCTTATTTCCTTTTAGCACTGAATAATATTCTGTTGTCTGGAGGTACCAAAGTTTATGTATCCATTCACCTACTGAGGGGCATCTTGGTTGCTTCTAAGTTTTGGCATTATGAATAAAGTTGCTATAAACATCTGTGTGCAGGTTTTTGTGTGGAAGTGAGTTTTCAACTCATTTGGGAAGATACCAAGGAGCATGATTGCTGGATTGATGGTAAGAGTATGTTTAGTGTTGTAAGAAACCGCCAAACTGTCTTCCACAGTGGCTGTACCATTTTGCATTCCTACCAGCGATGAATGAGAGTTCCTGTTGCTCCACATCCTCACCAGTGTTTGGTGTTGTCAGTGTTCTGGATTTTGGCCATTCTGATAGGGGTGTAGTGGTATCTCATCATTTTAATTTGCATTTCCCTGATGACATGTAATGTGGAGCATCTTTTTATATACCAATTTGCCGTGTATATATCTTCTTTGGTGAGGTCTTTTGCCAATTTTTAATTGGGTTGTTCATTTTCTTATTGTTGAATTTTAAGAGTTCTGTGTATACTTTGGATAACGGTCCTTTATAAGATCCCTTTATCTGTGGCTTCTCTTCTCATTTTCTCTCACTGTTGTCCTTTTAAGGTAGGGTTTAATTCCCCCTCATCTTTTCTTTCAAAGAATTTTTTCCTTTAAAACATTTTCGGGCCCAGCCACGTGGCTGAGTGGTTAAGTTCGCTCGCTCTGCTGCAGACAGCCCAGGATTTCATCGGTTCGGATCCTGGGCGCGGACATGGCACCGCTCATCGAGCCACACTGAGGTGGCGTCCCACATACCACAACTGGAAGGACCCACAGCTAAGAATATACAACTATGTACCTGGGGGCTTTGGGGAGAAAAAAGAAAAGGAAAAAAAAATAAAATCTTTTAAAAAAAACAAAACAAAACAAAACATTTTCGTCTGGTCTTTCACACTTACTTTGTCAGATGACTTTAAATGTCCCCCTACCCCTGCACACATCTCATTGATTTTTTTGGTGGACGAGTGGATTTTATTGGATTCATAGGCAAAACTGAAGATAATTGACTTGTTTACAAATTTAATTATTCCCACTCAGAAACACTGCATGTTCCAGTTTATTCAGTTCTTTTATTTATTTTAATAAACATTTAGTTTTCTTCATCTTGGTTTTACACATTTTTGTTAGATACATTCTTAGCTATTTTTATATGAATGATATGTTATTTTCTCCCATTTTATCTTCTAATTGTTTATGATGGTATTTAGGAAAGCTAATGATTTTGGTTTACTTATCCTATATCTAACCAACTTAATGAATTATTTTGTCAGTTGTAAATGTTTTCCATTTATTCTTTTGACTCTTGGATACTTTTAGGCAGATAGCTATTCTATCTGCAAGCAAAGATATTTATGTTTATTCCTTCTATATTTATACTCCTTTTCCTTTTCCAGTCTTTCACAGAGAGTAGAACTTCAGCTCATAGTAATATATCAGCCATCCACTTCAGTGGATATGCCCTGGCATTTCACTCTTAATGGGGTGTTTGCTGTTGTTTTCTGATCCTCTTAATAAGTTTAAAAAATTTCATTTGTGTTTGAACCATTTTTGAAATTACTTCTTTCAGCAGATTTATATTAAGCATCTGGTATCTTCCAGGTACTGCACTGTGGGCTAGTAAACGAGTTACAAACAAAAAAGAATCTTTGCCTCATAGATTTACATACTGGTGGGGGGAGATAGACAATAAACAATATAAATTGTCAGATGATGAAAAATACTGTGGAGATAAATAAAATGAGGTACATAGGGACCATCCACAGGAGGCAAAAAAGTATATCCACAACCCAACTACTTTAAAACAGTAAGTTTCTCTTTAATAGTAGGCATTTTTTTTTATTCTGAAACCCAGGGATATTTGACAGCAGGTGGGAAGAACAGTTTAGGGAGGAAGAGATTGATGGTGGCAGGCTGGGAGGAGAAGGTTGTGAAAGCGGCTCGGGAGAAGTTCAGGAGTGGGGTTTGACTTGCTCTAAGTGGCAGTGAACCTTGGTTGTCCTGTGCGCCTGTCCTCAGAAGGCCTTAGAGCCTTGTTGTTGGAGCTGTGAGTTACAGGACATCATGGTTCTGTCTGGTGTTTGGATTTGTGGCTCAGACTATTTTGGGGGGCCCTTTGGACCTCGTTATTGTCCAGTTTAAAGGCCAGCTCTCCCTTTGAGAGAGCTCCCTTGTCCAAATTTGTTCTTTTTCTTTCAGTGTTTCCTTTTGAACTGAGTTCCCTGATAGTTCTTGTTTTGAAAGGACCCCCTCATAAGGACCTGAGTGTCGAGTCACTAGAGCTGCTGGGAGCAGTTTGGGGTGTGTTTCTTCCCTGCTTCCTCCAGGAGCAGTTGCTGTTTCATTCCCTTCTCCCTGTCCCCTGTGCTGACTCCAGGGCACAGGCTGCTTTAGGGGCTGCTGGAAGAGAATGTGACACTCGAGAGTTCGGGCTTTGCTGAAACCCTGTTGGTAGGTGTTTTCATTTTCAATGGCTGAAAAGAACAAGGCTTACTGCATAGGATAGTGAGATCTCCTAGGAGATGGAATTATCTGTGGGTTCATCGAGGCGAGAAGGCCCAGAAGTCATGAAACCTCCTCCAAGGTGAGAGCCTAGTGTCTGTGGTCTGCGCCATGCTGACTATAGAAGCAGAGAAGGCAGCCACTAGACACCATTCGGGTCTGTTCTTGGGCCTCATGCAAGATTCAGAGGCTCTGGCTCCCAGGGTAGTTTTGAAATAGCTGATCCCTCAGTCTGGATTGGGGGAGGAGCCCCATGTGCCTGGAAGGAGCACGGTAAAGAGGGATTGACAGGTGGTGTTGGGGATTGGGAGTTTGAGAAGCTATTCTCCAAAGATGGGGCAACACCAGGTTATGATGAGGTTCAGAGGTTAGCCACGTTTTGGAGAAGTTTGTGAACCCAGTGCGGGAGCAGCTTTGTGTGTGGGAAGAGCCCAGGTTTGCTGTTTGACAGGTCTGGGTTGAAGTCCCAGCTCTGCCACTGCTTGGTTGTGTGATCTTGGGCAAAGCAATTAATCTTTCTGATCCTTAGTTTCCTTATTTGAAAAATGAGAGTAATAGTTTCTGCAAATATTATGTGAAATACAGGATTTAAAAGTACCCACCTAAAAGCCTGATGCCCAGGGGCTAATCAACAAGTATTAGTTCCCTTCACTTTTGGGAAGATGGAGGTGGCCCCAGGGGGAGGCAGAGAGGGGCACACCTTGGCAGGTAGAATGGAGCTCAAGACTGGGGGTTGGAGCTGTACTCAGAGACAGGGCACTGCCAGCCTTCTTTGAAGACACATGGTTCCGAGAAGAGGCCAGAACAGGCAGGCTGCAGGTTTTCTTCAAGAGAGCCAGCTTTCTGATAAAGTAAGAAGGTATGAAAGGAAATTTGTAAAATGCTGAGGCTTCAGGGCCGGCCCCATGGCATACTGGTTAAGTTCTGTGCGCTCTGCTCTGGTGGCCCAGGTTCACAGGTTTGGATCCCGGATGTGGACCTACACCATTTGTCAGCCATGCTGTGGCAGGGACCCATGTATAAAGTGGAGGAAGATTGGCACAGATGTTAGCTCAGGGCTGATCTTCCTCAGGAAAACAAAATATGCTGAGACTTCTTCTGCATGTAGTGGAAGATGTTGGGGAAGACTAAGGGGGAGCTAAGTGCAGGGAACAAATGGGGCTGTTTGGGTGTACTTCAGGTGGGTGGAGACAGGGTGAGTGGCAGTGCCTGCAGTTGCTGGTGAAAGAAACTAAAGCAACAGGATCATGGAGTACATGAAGGTAGGAGATGCCAGAGACAGACCTGAAGAGCCAGGACCATAGAGGTTGATGCACTTACCAAGCAGAGAGCCCCAGATGCTGGGCTGTGAGGTTGGGATGATAGTTTGGGACCTCAGAGCTAAGCAGATGGGAGAATGTTGGGGTTCTGAGTAGAAGTGGGAACACTGGCTGAGGGCTGCTGCTGGCTGGGGTGCTGGGTGCTCTTCTCGCTAGAGCAGACCTTCCACAGGGCTCAGAATTGCAGAACGTGGCAGGTCTACCTCCTACCTGCAGCTCAGGCTGCCCCTTTCCGCCTCTCACTCAGGGCTTGAACAGGACCCTGTTGTTTCAGGAGTCAGTGACGTTTGAGGACGTGGCTGTGTATTTCACCCAGAATCAGTGGGCCAGCCTGGACCCTGCGCAGAGGGCCCTGTATGGGGAGGTGATGCTGGAGAATTATGCAAACATGGCTTCTCTGGGTAAGGCCTCTCTCAGTGGTCTTTTGTGATAGTCTGATGTCTTCCTCAGATGTCCGGGGGATTCTAGTAGCCCTTAGGTTTCATGACTCCAGAAGGCACTTCTGTAGTCACCAGCCTCTAGAGATGCTTGTGGGGAAATCCTTGGTTCCCTTTGGTTTTGAAATTGGACTCCCTTGTATCCCAGGGATGCGTGGTTCTGGGCCCTGAGGGCAAGGACTCTTCCTGGTGCCCTGAGTGAGCCCTTTGTTCCTCCATCTTTCTAGTTTTCTGGGGATGTGGGCCCTCCCTTTGTGGAGGAGTCTCCCAGGATGTCAGTACATACATTCTTCCCGAGGGGATTTCCCTTCTTCTGAGTCAGGGCAAGGTTGCAGTTTCTTCCTGAGGAGAATCGCTGTCTCCCTGGCCTTACCCTGGAGCACGGTTTGGAGCCCTTCTTCAGAACTCCTGGGTAGCTCATTTGGTCTCCTGGGTGTTCCATTTCTCTTCCCAACTAGCCTGTTATGGGATGGGCCGAGAGGGATCTCAGTAACAGCTCTGGATGTCTCCCTTCAACTTGTCTGTCTTTTTTTCTTGGTGGAGTAGCATTTCCATTCCCCAAACCTGTTCTGATCTCCCAGCTGGAGAGAGGGGAAGCACCGTGGGGCCCAGATCCCTGGGAAGCAGAGGTTTTGAGAGGTGTCCGTCCAGGTGAGTAGGAGAACTTAGCAGTTTCTGATTTTGCCTTTCCATTTTACTAGAAGTGTTTCTTCTGCAGCAGAGAACAAAGCTCCCTGTTGTTTATAGCGTACTCAGTGCACTCTCGACCTCTGCCGAGTTCCAGCCCCGAGCCTGGAAAAACCAGTCCCCAGGAATACGTGGCTGCATGCTGTCTGCATGTTCGTGTGGCTGTCCTCCCACAGAAAAGCTGTGACCCACTAGCTCCTACACCACTTCTTTTCTCACTTACCAGTGGAAATATTTAGTTTTATGTCCGACTGATTGTTTTGTGCCACAGCTATGAATTTTATTTTTAGGCCTTTAGCAATGAAAAAGATGCTTTTAATTTGCCTTTTTAGTATTTAAATCACCTAAAAATTCCATATGCCATAACCTTTAGGTCTGCATTGTGTTTGTCTTATGTGGGGCTGTAGAGGAAAGGGCAAGGACTGTCCCACCACACCACCTGCACCCAACACCCACACACTCACCCTAAAATTCCCCTGAGACTGCTTGCCAGTCCTGGGAGCTTTTGATTACTTGAGTTTTCTTTCCTTTGGAAGAAAGTTTCCAGGCCTCACTTCTCACACATACTGTGATTTTGTAAATAGTGGTTCCTTTAGCATTAATACCACAGTGGCCTACAGGTCTTCAATCAACTTGTTTTCTACCTGGCTTTCTATAGGAGATCGTCTTTATCCCAGAACATTATTTGGAATATTTAAAAATAGAATTACTAGGCCATTGTTTAGAATTCAGAATTCTGAGTGGGTTCCTGGGGACACTGGGGTTCGTTGTTTCTCAGTCTTTCTCTGCTGGACCCCTCATCGTGCTGGAGCTGTCATCTGCACTCCCTAGTCTCGTGGATGTCTTTTTCCTCTTCTGGGTCTCTCTCCCTTTAAAACATTTTACCATTTCTTGCTGATCTCTCTTATCTCTTCCATTCTTTTTTTTTCCCCTCATGCCTTCTTTCCTCCCCATTCATGGACTTCTCACTCTGACCATATCACCTGCCTTATTAGTTCATTTCCCAGCCTTTCTTATAGGAGGCACTTCCTGGTCTTTTTCCAGGTCATCACTTCTCCACTTGCATGTTGTTATTTTTCCTTTTCTCTCTCATCCTCCTTTATGGGTGCTTGTAGCCATTTCACGGGTATATTTTTAAAAATCACAGCCTACAAGAGAAAATTAGGACCATTGGATCCTGTTTTCCTTCCATTTCAGTAACTAGGAACACATGTGGTTTCTTTGGTCAGGTGTTGCATCCTGGATCAAGAACGAAGAGCCAGCTGTAAAGCAGGAGGCCTCTGAAGAAGCAGAGCTACACAGATCGCCGGTAGGAGGACTCCTCAGAAACGTTTCTCAGCACTTTGATTTTAAAAGCAAGGCAGCATGGCAGACTTTCAGTCTGAATCCGAATCTGATACTTCGAGGTGGAATGAAGTTCTATGAATGTAAAGAATGCGGGAAAATCTTCAGATATAACTCAAAGCTTATTCGGCATCAGATGAGTCATACCGGAGAAAAGCCCTTCAAGTGTAAGGAATGCGGCAAAGCTTTCAAGTCCAGCTATGACTGTATTGTCCACGAGAAAAATCACATTGGAGAAGGGCCTTATGAATGTAAGGAGTGTGGCAAAGGTTTGAGTTCCAATACAGCCTTGACTCAACATCAAAGGATCCACACTGGAGAGAAACCCTACGAATGTAAGGAGTGTGGAAAGGCTTTCCGTAGGAGTGCAGCATATCTTCAGCATCAGAGACTACACACTGGGGAGAAACTCTATAAATGTAAGGAATGTTGGAAAGCTTTTGGTTGTAGGTCACTTTTTATTGTCCATCAGAGAATTCATACTGGGGAGAAACCCTACCAATGTAAGGAGTGTGGCAAGGCCTTCACTCAGAAGATAGCCTCCATTCAGCATCAACGAGTTCACACTGGAGAGAAGCCTTATGAATGTAAGGTGTGTGGGAAGGCCTTCAAATGGTATGGCAGTTTCGTTCAGCATCAGAAACTGCACCCGGTGGAGAAGAAGCCCGTCAAGGCTCTTGGGCCATCCCTGATGAGTCCCCACTGCCCCTCTTCAACCTTATCTCCAGTTCCTCTCCAGAGTCCATGCTCTGCTCCAGCTGTGGCCGTGCCTTCACTGACCTTTCCACATGCTGTGCTCATTCCTACCTCTGGGCCTTTGTTCATGCTGCTGCCCACATCTGTAATACCTTCTTCACCTGTCCAAATAATACGAGTCTTCCAGGGCCTTACTCCCACTGTGAAGCCTTCCCCAGTTATTGTGACTCCTTCTCACCCCTCATGAGCTTTATCTGCCATGCCTATGGCTAGCAAATCTAGCCTAGCAAATCTCCAACATAATTTGAGTTTCATTTATGTTTTTTCTTCCCTTACATATGTTACAACTGTTTCAGCATAAACTCCATTATAACCTATATATATATTTAAAGACTATGTTTGTATAATGTATTCTCTTATTTTCTGGGTAGAAAATGGAAATACTTGACCTTTGCATTGGTCCCTTTCAGGCTTGAACAACAATGGCTGTGTCTGCATTGTGGGGTGCTGGTGTTAGGAGTGCTGGCAGGACACTTTTGTGTGTTAGAGAAGTTCAGGAGAGAGGCCATCCCTGTATTAGGCCATTGTGATTAGCAAGAAGCAGCCTGAGAGAAACGGAGGAGGCGTGCAAGAACTGTGGAAGTTGAGAATTGGAATAAGCTTCCAATAATGGACTTTAGAAATTAATGCAGATTATTTAGCAGGCTAAGGTGTATTGATGCCATTGAAGTTGCATTGCCCTTGGCCATGGATCATTGAGGATCTCATATGCCTGTGCAAAAGATCATGTGAAATATCCAGTAAAAAATGGTATGTATACAGTGATAGCAATTATTTACACAATTGATAGAATCGTCTTTAAAAAGGAAGTTTTTTTTTCCTTTAGTTTTGCTTTTGATATCTAGATGTTTCTTTTTAACTTTGGTTTCCTAAATAAATATACACCAAGGCGTTCATCGCTGTCCCATCTATTGTGTAAATTTTTCTTTGTGGGCATTCTGGTTTTCTGTTTGCAAGCACTGGCTTCTACATTTTATTTTCTCCAGATAGCTTGAGTTGTAAATATGAATTTGGTGAATTAATAGAGAAATGCGAACAATAGTGTAAAGCCAACTTGGGGGAAATCTGAATAAGCCTTAAAATTGTTTTTTAGGCGTAAAGGGGGCTGTGTAATGGGTCAGTGGCTAAACGTATGTGGTAGGTGAACGAAGTGGAATTTTGGGTCATTCCTGCTTTTGACCTTGATGAGGATCTTTTACAACTATGCAAAGTGCTATGTCAGGTAATTCCTGGAAAAAGAACTCAAGTTATGCGTTATCAGCATTAATGTAAAGTAAATCCTTAAACACTGATGGAAGGGGCTATACGTATTTTTCTTTTAAGTTGTCTTTGCTATCTAGATGATTCTCTAAAGCAATTAACAGAAAACCTTTAAACTAGTGGCTCTTAAATTTTACCATGTGTCTGAATAACCTGGTGTAAAAAGACTAGTTTTCTGTCCTAACTCCCAGAAATTCTGATTTTGGAGATCTGTGGTGGTGCGCAGACCTTTAGTGTGGACCATACTTTGAGAGAGATGCTTTTAACAGAAAATGCCCATGGACTGTTTGGAGGCATACATTGATAAAGGGTTTGGGTGAGACTGCTTTATTTCACAGTGGATCTTCAGGAGAGAGACCTCTAAGAGTGGTTCAGGTGGTGTCAGTTTAGAAGAGAGCAAAGCAAGTGAAATATGGCCTGTAGGGAAAAAAAGAAAGAGGCAAAGAGATCTGATGTTGCCTATGAAGAGTTCTTGAAGTCTCCACTCCCAGAAGGTTTGGGGGGTTGACATTGCCTACCTTTTGCTATTTATTTGCTTGTTGGCTGAAGTAACGAGGAAATTTTTTTTTCTTATTTTAAAGTTAATACACTTCAAAATAGCTCTTGAGTTAAAGAGAACACAAAATGATGCTACAGATAATTTAGAGCTGAACAACAGAACAAGACACAACAGGGTCTGTGGGATGTGGCAAAAGATGGTACTCAGAGCAATATTTACAGTCTTGGATGCATTCTTTAGAAAATAAGTTTGAAGGCTTGCAATTCAGAAAGCTGGGGATGGTGTTTGGTCGAGGGAAACAAAAAAAAATTAAAGCCAAAACAAGTGAACAGACCAAAAAACCCTCAAATGAATTTAGCAGAAATAAAATGTTCAACAGAGTTTTTGGTAAAGGTGGTGTTTGAAATGTTAATTCATGCCCTCCTGAAACCCCACTGAAACAGTGAAAGAGATTAAAAATTAAAAGGCATAAATTCATGAGGACAATGAAAATAAGATGATGATAACATTTTGAGAGTTTGAAAGCAGGTGAAAGAGCTGTAACTTTTAGCAGACCCGAGAAAGGTGAATCCTAAACCATATTGGGGGAAGCTGAGCAACCAGCCATCCTATATGGCAGAGTTCCCAAAAGGGCTTAGGAAGTGAAACTCCAGGTATCAGGGATGCTGGTGGGGCTAAGAACAAGAGAATAGGCTAAAAGTCTGTAAGAAGCACTTAAATTCTCAGGTCACCTCCCCTTTCCCCTCTGTCCTGGAGCAGTAAAACGGGGATTTTGGAGGTCAGTGTACCACCCTGAATGTGAGGTCCTTCTCCCTCTCCCTCTAGCCTTCTACCCCTACTTTGATCCACAATGCTGCTAACTAGACTTGGGTACCTTCTAGGCTGGAAATCAGAAGAACTTTCTTTGGAAACTCTGATCAATTCAAGAGAGAAGACCAATGATACTGGCATCTCAGATTCCTCAATGAAATGGCTCCACAGAGAACTTCCAACTCTGTACACAGAGCTCCGAGCCAGCTTTTTAATGCTCCACTCTTAAATATAACCAAATAGCCGAGGATATGAAAAAGGCTGAAGCAAGGAAACAGGGAAGCCTAGTTGAATCAGACTATGCAGGGAAAAGAAAACTTATCCTAAGGTTAGGGAAGATGTTTGCATCTGTGAAACAATAGATTGATATAAGAAAGGAAAATTCAGAGAAAAAGAAAAAACTCTTGAAAACTAAAAGTTGGAAATGAGATGCTCAGTGTAAGCACTGGAAGATAAAGTCAAGGGAATCACCCAGAAAGTTTGACAAAAAAGAGGTGAGAGTAGCAAAAAGAGGTCTCGTATAGGTGACCTAACAGTTAAATAGGCATTAGAGAGAGAGGAACAGAGAAATTGGGGAGAAAGAAATCCTAAATAGTTCAGGGAGATTTCCCAGACTTGAAGCCTAGGGCTCCACGCCTTCATCAGTGCGTGTTGAGGAAGCCCCAAGCATGCCCCGCCCTCAGCCCTCCACACCTCTACTGGCAGGAAAGAAGAGAGGGACTCCAGACCCAAACCCCTTCCTGCCATCCTCCAGTCTCAGCCTTCCTACCGTTATTAGTCCTGAGACTATCAGAGCATTCTCAGTGTGCGCTTTATGCTTATTTCAGTCACCATGAGGAGCCCTGAACTCCCAGGATAACCCTCACCTCCTGCAAGTTTAGTCCTTTACATCTCTGCACATTGCATTGTCTTCATCCGTTACCTCTCTCCAACTCCGAAAACTTCCTTCTGCCCTCTGAAGCTAACAATCCGTTGGTAGCGAAGTTCCCTGTGTGCTGAACATCTTTGACCATTACCTTACCTTCTTGCTCTAATCAAAACCTGCTAATCCTTTGAGGATACTGCTTCCTCAGCACCCTCCAAAGTGGTGGCTATTTTTCTTTCACGTTCCCAGTATCAGATGTCCTGAATCCTCTTTGTTTCCCTGCCAGTTCCAGATCATTCTTCACCCCACCCCTTTCCTAAAAACCTCCGCCTTTGAATTTCATGTCACCAGGCAGTATACTACTGGACCTCTGGGTCACACTCCCTCATTCCTTGAAGATTTCAGCTCCTACCCTACTGTCATTCTCATCAACATTTTTCTTAATTCTTGGTAATTTCAATAGATAATCCTTCCAATATCTCACCCTCTTATTTCCTTTCTTGTCCTCTATTTTATGTCAATCACTCCTTTAATCATATCCTAGACCTTGTTATTACCCAAAACTTCTCCCCCTCTGTAATCTCAGCACTTTAAATATCTTGCTATATTTCTTATCTTTCCAATTTATTCCCTTTAGAATCCTGATGCTAACAATCCTTCAATTTTCTTTCTTCCTCCTTTTTCACTGTCCTTCGCTTCCCTGTCCTTTACCTCCATGCCTGTCCTTTCTTATTTACCCAACTTAAACTCCATGGTCAGTTATAACAATTCCGTTACAGTCTCCCTCAGCTTCCTTGCCCTTCTCTTGGCTTTGTCATACTCACGTGGCAAACCCCCAGCTCTGACTAAATGCAATTCTTTGCCTTCTCTGTGCCTGCACCTGTGCTACTGAAAGTGATCAGGGTAAAACACTGCCATGCTGAATCGCCTGACTGAATTCATGGCCAATGACTTCAAGTAGGCCCTTAATGGTTCCTGACAGTGGTACTACATCTCTGGGGTCCACTTCACTCTCCCCCCTTTCCTAGACTACTACTCTATACCTTCTTGAAACTCTTCTTGAGCCTCTAATAGCACCACCTCAGTACTTATGCTTTGCTGATGGTTGTTTCTGCCCCCTGCTGGCAGAACAGTAAGCTCTTAAGAGCAGCTGTGCTTTCAGCTCCCGTGCCGGAATGAGAAGACATAAGAAGCTGTGTTGGGCCCAGAATTGCTGTGCCGCCTCGTCTTGCCCATCTACTTTTCAGCTTGCAATATCAGATCTTCCACCACCATATTCTCAATCACTTCAACTAAGTCAGTTCTACCTTCTTAAGATTCTGTCACACTTAGTAACAGACTTCTGCTTCCTAATTGTGTGTCAGCCAGTGTTCAGTTGCAGACAGCAGAACGCACTTTAACTAGTTTAAGCAGAAAGGGATTTGCTACATACTGTTAGCTTACAAAATTTCCATAAGTTGGGGTGCCACGTAGGCAGAAGCCAAGAAAAATGACCAATGACAGTACCAAGTCATTCCAGTGGAAATCCAGCAGCTGCTGGTGCCTGCTAATGGACTGCTGCCCCCACTGAGGTGAGGGACTGGACCAGTAGGAGGTTTGCTACATATTCTGGAGAAAAAGCAAATACCCCCACAACCATTCTGGTAGGAGACTGTAGGGTCTCATGATCTTTACTTCCGTCTTCTGCAAGGTGGAAGTAGGTTTTATGTGTACCTCTAAGTAGCAAGAACTTTCGGGAAATTGGATTCTACCTGAGAAAGTGAGATTTATAATGTGGAGAAGTCCTGAAATGGGGAAAGGATTTTCAAAATATTTTGGGCAGCTGTAAAATATCAGTTATCCATTATAGGCATGAAAAATGACCTAAATGACTGAAGGGTGCACTATATTCATGGGGAGGAAAGATCAATATCCTCAAGATTTCAATTTTTGCCAAATGAATTTATAAATTAAAAGCAATTCCAGTCAAAATTCCAAAGGGGTTTGTGTGTGTTTGACCTGAACAACTGATTCTAAAATTTGTATAGAAAAACAAAGAGTAGCTCAGACAATTTTGAAGAACAAGGTGGGAGATTTTGTGCTACCAGATAGTAAATATAATGATGATCAAAAACAGAACAAAACGAAGTAAAAACCAAAAAACCTAAGTTATAAAAAATAGATCCACTGTAAAATGATTTGTATAAGTTAAAAAAATCTAAATATACTATTTAGAAATATATACATTTTATACAAAATTATATGCATATAAAATACAAAATTATAGAGAAATGAACTATGGAGCGTTCATGCATCAGTGGCATGGGCTGAGAAAATATAAATGATATTTTTCTCTCTCTCCTACCTCCTTTCTTCTCTTATTACTTCTCGCTTTCTTTTCCAAATGCCAGGAACCCAATCCCAAATGCTGCCCACCAATTATCCAACACCCTCCACCTTTGCCACCTATTTCTGCTCTGAAAACAAACAATAGTAGTCAGATGCTTTGTTTCTCAAATATCTTGAATTAATGATTCTCAAAGTACTTGACAAAATATGGTCTCTTAACACCCCTATAAGTAATATCTTATTTCATGGCTGTCCAGAAAGAAGTTATGTAACTGGCTTTAATCTAAAAACCATATGTTTTAAAAGCCAGATGATTAAATATCTTGCTTAAAGAAAATGTTAACTTTTATTACATGAAGCCAAATTGTAAGGCTAGCTCAAACCTTTCTCTTAAGTGAATCAGTAATCAGTGTTATCATTTCATTTCTACCCATCCAGTTACTAGTTACAATGGATTTGTGGTGTTACAGGAAATTTCAATTGGTCAAACAGTTTCGATGTACTCCTCTTTGCTACCTCCACAAGGACACCTTGGATTTTAATAATAATAAAAATATATACTTTCCTGGTACTATTTACCATTTAATATTTAAGCACAATGCATTGCAAGTTAGATTTTCTATCTCAGGTTTGTATAAAAAGAAATAAAACTCCAGAGATGGTAAATGACCTTGCTCAAGGTCACAGTGATTGGAGACAGAACTGAAGTATTTTGACGTCCACTTTCAGCTCTGCTGGTAACTTTCTAAGAAAAACGGTGTCAACTATAGCAGGCATTTTCAATGTATCAAGTGACTACTTACATGGGTAGTTCTTTTTCTTGTGGTTGTTTTGCAGGCAATCTTAGCAGTTTAGTTGTACTTTGTTCTTTATTGACGGCTAGCAAGTTCATTAATTATGGAAGGAGTGATGTCCATTTGATTGTAAAAGTATGAATAATGTCTCAAATGTATAGGCGGCAGAAATCTGAAGGTAAATTGTACCTGTTCCTGAGAAGGGAGGTTCTCTTTACAGCCACTGTGTGCTGGTAACAGGGCAATTTTCTTGTAATCTCAGGTCTCTCATTTACCATAAGCAAGATGCCTAATTGTTTTATGAATAATTGCGGTGTCTACATAATTTGCATAGATTGTCCACTTTTAACCTTTTGGCTATAGAAAGTGGCTTTTAAATTAAATTTAAAATTTGTTTTTCTAATTATAAAAGAAATACATGTGTAGAGCAAAAACTTTACCTAGAAAAGTGTCTAGGGCTGAATTTCACCACTTTGAATACTTTGGTGTACTCACAAACATACACACAATCACACACATCCTTACACACATGCATGCACACACAAAGCATAATATGCATATTCTATCACAGACTCCTTTTTTCAGTTAGCAGAATATCATGCACATGTCCTAGTCAACAAGTAATGTATAATATCATGTTTAATAGCTGCATAATATTACATTGCATGGATTTATATTCTTTACATTACTAGTCTGTTATCAAACATGTGGGGTATTTCCATTTTGAATCTCTCTGAAATACTTTGATGAACACCTAGTATATATATGATAGAGATGGTCATGATTTGTTATTTTTTTAAGTTTATTTCTATAGATTTTTTTGAAAATAAAAGACTATTTCTGATAAAGTAGGGGTCCCTTTTGTTCTTCTTATTTCCCTCTTTCAAAATTTTTCCAGAGTTAATCCATAAATAATAAATGATATCATTTTACACATTTAGAAAAGTCGACATAGGTGCTATTGTCCCAGGGATGCTGGAGATGGTTATGCCGAGTGCAACCAAGTATGGTGATTCTCTGTTAGTCTCTGTGAGTTATTGGTCAGTCTCTTGTTATTTAGCAACTTTCTTTTTTTTTAAAAGAAAAGTTTTATGTAATTTTTTATTGTGGTATAATTGACATACAACATTATATTACTTTCAAGTGTACAATATAATGTTTTTATATTTGTATATATTGAGAAATGATCACCACAATAAATCTAGTTAACAATCTGTTACCATACATAGTTACAGAATCTTTTTTCTAGCAATGAGAACTCTTTTTATTCTCTTAGCAACTTTCAAATATGCAATACAGTATTATTAACTATAGTTGTCATTCTGTACATTATATTCCTCAGGACTTATTTATTTTATAACTGGAATTTTGTACCTTTTGACTCCCTTCATCCATTTTGCCCACTTCCCATCTCCCACCTCTGGCAACTGCCAATCTGTTCTCTGTATCTATGAGCTTGGTTTTGTTGTTGTTGTTGTTGTTGTTGTTTAGATTCCATATATAAGTGAGATCATGTGGTATTTGGCTTTCTCTATTTGACTTATTTCGCTTAGCGTAATGCCCTCAACATCCATCCACTTCACCACAAATGGCAAGATCTCATTCTTTTTGGCTCATTCTTTATGGCTGAAAAATATTCCATTGTATATGTGTACCACATTTTCTTTATCCATTCACCCGTTGATCGACACTTAGGTTGTTTCCCTATCTTGGCTATTGTAAACAATGCTGCAGTAAACATAGGGGTGCATATATCTTTCCAAGTTAGTGTTTTTGTTTTCTTCAGGTAATACCCAGAAGTGGAATTGCTGGATCATATAGCAGTTCTATTTTTAATTTTTTGAGGAACTTCCATACTGTTCTCCATAGTCATTGTACTAATTTACATTCTCACCAACAGTGCACAAGGTTCCCTTTTCTCCACATCCTTGCCAATGCTTGTTATCTTTGTCTTGATAATTGCTTTTTTTCTTTAATGCTATAATTGAGAGCTATTACCAGAGGATTTGATTCAGCAAAATGAGGGAGTAAACCAAAAAAGAGAAAGATTGGGAGTCCAGGAAATGGGGGATCTAATTCTTCACAGAATAGTGAAGGGATGAGAAGACAGTTGTACACCTGTCCTAGGCAACAACCAGTTTGAATTGGAGTAGGATGATGGAAAACAGTGGGAGTTAAGTCTCCAAGAAAAAAAAGATAATATATCCTAATTTTAGGTACATCATTATAAAATGTCACAGTACTAGGAACAAAGAAAAGATCCTAAGAGCTTCCTGAGTGAGTGGGAGTGTGAAACAGGTCATACATCAAGGAACTGGAATCAGAATTATGCCAGACTTCTCAATAGCAACATGGGATGCTCCAAGATAGTGGAGCAATGCCTTCAAAATTCTGAAGAAAATTATTTTCAATCTAGAATTCCATTCCTAGCCAAACTGTTCATCAAAAGTAAATTAATGCCAGGGGCCAGCCCAGTGGCCTAATGGTTAAGTTCGCCTGCTCTGCTTGGGCAGCCTGGGGTTCACTGGTTCGGGTCCCAGGAGCGGACCTATGCACTGCTTATCAAGCCATGCTGTGGCAGGCGTCCCACATATAAAGTAGAGAAAGATGGGCATGGATGTTAGCTCAGGGCCAGTCTTCCTCAGCAAAAAGAGGAGGATTGGTGGTGGATGTTAGCTCAGGGCTAATCCTCCTGAAAAAAAAAAGTAAATTAATGCCAGTAGAATGGCAAGTGCTAACTGGTAAATGTACTGGGAGTGCTGAGTTGGATAATCATTTTGCAATCATTATAATAAAGATCAGCTCAGGTAAGAATCACCAGTGGATACTCAATATATGAGGAAATTTAACAAGGATCAGAATATTTGTATAATATTAAAATGTCTATCCATAGAAAGCTTATTTGTTGCAAGAGAAAGCACAGTAACTATCTGCAAATTGTACAAGACCTTGACTGGATGATCAAAATTAGCACCACCAATGATGGGCAGATGGAAATTGTGTCCTCCATATGTGATGACCTCAGAAAGGCACATCACTAATAGGTATTCTTGTGAGGGATGAATATTCTGAATCTAACCACAAGGAAGCACCAGACAAACCGCAAATGGAGTACATTCTACTCAAAAAGGAGTTTCTATATTCTAAAAAGTATAAATGTCAGAGTGATGTCAGTGACATGGTGGAGTGAGCTTGCCTGGTACTCTCTCCCCTCCAAATTACAACCAAAAGGAGCAACTGAATTCCAACCAAAAGAATCCTAATAACAGAGAGATCGTCAGAGACCCACAGCAGCCAAATGACGGAGGGTGGAGAGGCTGGAGCCGCCCCTGGAGGAACTGGAATGGGGTAAGAGAGAACTTTGCTCCTTCCCCTAGAGACTGGGATCGCTGCCGCAGGTGAGGGAAGGAGCGGGGGAAGGGCCGCACGTCCGTGTGATCGTCCAGGACTCCCATTGCCCGTGCAGTGGAAACCCTCTAATGGGGGAAAGCTTTCACGTGGGTGGGACCCCATCAAGCCAAGGCCCCAGGAAACCAGAGAGTGAGAGCTGTTTGGAATCCAGGTCTGCGTGCCAGAGAAAGTGCCCCTCCTCCCCCAACCTGCACTGTGTGCTACCGTTGCAGCTGAAGGCAGAGGGCTCAGAACAGGTGGCTCTCGACCCCCATCTAGTGGTGATAGGCTGTAACTGCAACTGAATAACAGCATTATGTGCAAAAGCCGCTCCTCTACCATTCAGCAATTTATAAAATCGCCAGTCCAAAAGGAAAACAATAAAAACCCAGAATTATGTCCTGAGGACTTGGAAATAGGTAAACTAAGTGAAAATGAGTTCAGAATAGCTATCATCAAAATACTCAATGAGGTAAAGGGAAATATAGAGAAACATGTCAATGAGTTCTGGAGTTACTTCACAAAAGAGATTGAAACTATAAAGGAGAATCAATCAGAAATACTAGAGATGAAAAATACAATGGATCAGATAAAACAGAATACAGACTCCCTGAATGCCTGTGTAGACACCATAGAGGAGCAAATTAACATAATCGAAGATAGACAGGTTGAATGGCTCCAGACAGAGGAACAAAGAGAACTAAGAATTAAAAAAACTGAAGAAAATCTCAGAGAAATAGCTGACTCAATGAGAAAATGCAACTTAAGAATCATCGGAATTCCTGAGGGCATGGAAAAGGAAAATGGAGCAGAAAGTGTGCTCAATGACATAATAGCAGAGAACTTCCCTAATCTAGGGCTTGAGCGAGAAGTGTGTGTGGAGGAAGCTTTCAGATCTCCTAGATTTGTCAATGTAAAAAGACCTACTCCAAGGCATATAGTAGTAAAAATGGCAAAAATGGATGACAAAGAAATAATACTCAGGGCAGCAAGGCAGAAGAAAATAACCTACAAAGGAACCCCTATCAGACTTTCAACAGATTTCTCTACAGAAACCTTACAAGCTAGGAGAGATTGGAATGACATATTCAAAACTTTAAAGGATAAAAATCTTCAGCCAAGAATACTCTATCCAGCAAAAATATCCTTCAGATATGAGGGAGAAATTAAATCCTTTCCAGACAAGCAAAAGCTAAGGGATTTTGTAGCCACAAGACCTCCACTACAAGAAATCCTCAAGAAGTCCCTCAGACCTGAAAAAAGAAAAAAAGGGAGAAAGGGGTCACAAAACACAGAGTAAGGAGACAAATAGAACCAGAATAGGATAGCAAATATTCAACCATAGCATTAGGATAAATGGAAGGAAATCACCAAAGTGAAGAAAATCTTATTGCTCTTACCACAAACTCACAACACAAGTTGGAATAAGAGATGAAAATAATAATTTAGGAGGGGAGGAGGAAAGGGATTGAATCAGTTTAGGTTAAGGAAGTCAGAGGCCACCAGAAAATGGAATATGTTATGCATGAGGTTCTCAATACAAACTGCAGGATAGCCACTAAACTATAAAACAGAACAGGGACACAAAACATAAATAAGGAAAAAGCTAAAAAACCCAGCATAAGAAATTGCAGAAGTCGATGGGTAGGCTAAAACACATAGGACAAGAAACAAAGGAAACACAGGAAAACTGGAAAATGAACAACAGAATGATAGCATTAAACCCTCATGCATCAATAATTACCCTCCATGTAAACGGATTGAACTCTCCAACAAAAAGACACAGAGTGGCAAGATGGATTAAAGAACAAGATGCAACAATTTGTTGCCTCCAGAAAACACACCTCAGCTCCAAGGACAAACACAGGCTCAGAGTGAAGGGGTGGAAGACAATACTCCAAGCTAATAGCAAACAAAAGAAAGCAGGTGTCACAATACTTATATCAGACAAAACAGATTTCAAGATAAGGCAGGTAAAGAGAGACATAGAGGGGCCGGCCCCGTGGCCGAGTGTTTAAGTTCATGTGCTCCGCCATGGCGGCCCAGGGTTCAGATCCTGGGTGTGGACATGGCACCGCTCGTCAGGCCACGTTGAGGTGGCATCCCATATGCCACAACTAGAAAGACCTGCAACTAAGATATACAACTATGTACCAGGGGGGATTTGGGGAGATAAAGCAGGAAAAAAAAAAAAAGATTGGCCACAGTTGTTAGCTCAGGTGCCAATCTTTAAGAGAAAAAAAAAAGAGACGTAGAAGGCCAGTACATAATGATCAAAGGGACACTTCATCAAGAAGAAATAACACTTATAAATATCTATGCACCCAACACAGGAGCACCAAAGTTCATAAAGCAACTATTAACAAGCCTAAAAGAACATATCAAAAATAACACAGTAATAGTCAGGGCCTCAACACCCCACTCATATCAATGGACAGATCATCCAGACAGAAAATCAACAAGGAAACAGTGGAGCTAAATGAAAAGCTAAAACAGTTGGATTTAATAGACGTATATAGAACACTTCACCCCAAAACAGCAGAATACACATTCTTCTCGAGCACACTTGGGACATTCTCAAGGATAGATGATATGTTGGGAAGTAAGGCAAGCCTCTACAAATTAAAAGAAATTGAAATAATAACAAGCATCTTCTCCGATCATAATGCTATAAAGCTAGAAATTAACTACAAGAAAAAAGCTGAAAAAGGCACAAAGATGTGGAGACTAAACAATATGCTATTGAACAAGCAATGGATCATTGAAGAAATTAAAGAAGAAATAAAAAAATACTTGGAAACAAATGAAAATGATAACATGCCATACCAACTCATATGGGATACAGCAAAAGCTGTATTAAGAGGGAAATTCATCACAATACAGGCACATCTTAACAAACAAGAAAAATCCCAAATCAGCAATCTTAAACTACACCTAACTGAATCAGAGAAAGAAGAACAAACAAAGCCCAAAGTCAACAGAAGGAGGGAAATAATAAAAATCCGAGCAGAAATAAATGCTATTGAAACAAGAAAGGTAGTAGAAAGGATCAATGAAACAAAGAGCTGGTTCTTTGAGAAGATAAATAAAATTGATAAACCCTTATCCAGATTTACAAAGAAAAAAAGAGAGAAAGCTCAAATAAACAAAATCAGAAATGAAAGAGGAGAAATAACAACAGACTCTGCAGAAATACAATGGATTATAAGAGACTACTACAAAAAACTGGATGGATAACAAAGCAAAATGGATAACCTAGAGGAAATGGATACATTCTTGGATTCCTACAATCTCCCAAAGCTTAGTCAAGAAGAAGCAGACAATTTGAACAGACCAATCACCAGGAAAGAGATTGAAACAGCAATAAAAAACATCCCAAGGAATAAAACCCCAGGACCAGATGGCTTTCCTGGGGAATTCTACCAAACTTTCAGAGAGGATTTAATACCTATCCTTTTCAAGCTATTCCAAAAAATTAGGGAGGATGGAACACTTCCTAACACATTCTACGGGGCCAACATCACACTGATACGAAAGCCTGACAAGGACAGCATGAAAAAGGAGAACTACAGTCCAATATCACTGATGAACATAGATGCAGAAATTCTCAAAAAAATTTTGGCAACCCGAATTCAGCAATTCATCAAAAGGATCATACATCATGACCAAGTGGGATTCATACCAGGGACACAGGGATGGTTCAACATCCGCAAATCAGTCAATGTGATATACCACATCAACAAATTGAGGAATAAAAACCACATGATCATCTCAATAGATGCAGAGAAAGCATTTGACAAGATCCAACAGCATTTATGATAAAAACTCTGAAAAAAATGGGGATAGAAGGGAATTACCTCAATATAATAAAGGCCATATATGACAAACCCACAGCCAACATCATACTCAATGGGCAAAAACTGAGCGCCATGCCCCTGAAAAGAGGAATGAGACAAGGATGCCCTCTATCACCAGTCTTATTTAACATAGTACTGGAGGTGTTGGCCAGAGCAATTAGGCAAGAGAAAGGAATAAAAGGAATCCAAATAGGGAGGGAAGAAGTGAAACTCTCGCTTTTTGCAGACAACATGATCCTATATTTGAAAACCCCAAAGAATCCATTGGAAAACTTTTAGAAATAATCAACAACTACAGCAAAGTTGCAGGGTATAAGATCAATTTACATAAATCAGTAGCATTTCTATATTCTAATAACGAACTAACAGAAAAAGAACTGAAGAACACAATATCATTCACAATCGCAACAAAAAGAATAAAATACCTTGGGGTGAATTTAACTAAGGAAGTGAAAGACCTATACGGGGAAAACTACAAGGCTTTTCTAAAAGAAATGGATGACGACATAGAGAAATGGAAAGACATTCCATGTACTTGGATTGGAAGAATAAACATAGTTAAAATGTGCATTCTACCTAAAGCAATCTACAGATTCAATGCAATCCCAATCAGAATCCCAACGACATTCTTTACAGAAATAGAACAAAGAATCCTAAAATTCACATGGGGCAACAAAAGACCCTGAATTGCTAAAGCAATCCTGAGAACAAAGAACAAAGCTGGAGGCATCACAATCCTTGACTTCAAAACATACTACAAAGCTACAGTAATCAAAACAGCATGGTACTGGTACAAAAACAGGTGCACAGGTCAGTGGAACAGAATTGAAAGCCCAGAAATAAAACCACACTTCTGTGGACAGCTAATCTTTGACAAAGGAGCTGAGGGCATACAATGGAGAAAAGAAAGTCTTTTCAACAAATGGTGCTGGGAAAACTGGAAAGCCACATGTAAAAGAATGAAAATTGACCATTCTTTTTCACCATTCACCAAAATAAACTCAAAATGGATCAAAGACCTAAAGGTAAGACCTGAAACCATAAGGCTTCTAGAAGAAAATGTAGGCAGTAGACTCTTTGACATCAGTATTAAAAGGACCTTTTCAGACACTACATCTTCTCAGACAAGGGAAACAATAGAAACAATAAACAAATGGGACTTCATCAGACTAAAGAGCTTCTTCAAGGCAAAGGAAGATAGGATTGAAACAAAAAAACCCACTAACTGGAAAAAAATATTTGCAAGTCATACATCCAACAAAGGCTTAATATACATAATATATAAAGAACTCATACAACTCAACAACAAAAAATCAAACAACCCAATCAAAAAATGGGCTGGAGACATGAACAGACATTTCTCCAAAGAAGCTATACGGATGGCCAATAGGCACATGAAAAGATGCTCATCATCGCTGATCACCAGGGAAATGCAAATCAAAACTACACTAAGATATCACCTTACTCCCATTAGAGTGACAAAAATATCTAAAACTAATAGTAACAAATGTTGGAGAGGTTGTGGAGAAAAAGGAACCCTCATACACTGTTGGTGGGAGTGCAAACTGGTGCAGCCACTGTGGAAAACAGTATGGAGATTCCTCAAAACATTAAAAATAGAACTACCATACGATCCAGCTATCCCACTACTGGGTATCTATCCAAAGAGCTTGAAATCAGCAATTCCAAAAGTCCCATGCACCCCAATGTTCATTGCAGCATTATTTACAATAGCCAAGATGTGGAAGCAACCTAAGTGTCCATCAACTGATGATTGGATAAAGAAGATGTGGTATATATACACAATGGAATACTACTCAGCCGTAAAAAAGAACAAAATTGTCCCATTTGCAACAACATGGATGGACCTTGAGGGAATTATGTTAAGTGAAATAAGCCAGATAGAGAAGGACAATCTCTGTATGACTCCACTCATATGAGGAATTTAAAAATGTAGACATAGAGAACAGATTAGTGGCTACCAGGGGAAAGCTGGGGTGAGGGGTGGGCACAAAGGGTGAAGGGGTGCACTTACAACACGACTGATAAACAGTAATGTACAACTGAAATTTCACAACATTTTAACCTATCATTAACTCAATAAAAATGAAAAAATAAGTAAAAATATAAATGTCATAATAAAAAAGACTGAGAAACTATTCCAGATTAAGGGTGACTAAAGAGACATGACAACTATGTATAATACTTTATCTGACTGGATCCTCTAATAGAGAAAAAATAAACTGCTATAAGGGATATTATTGGGCCAATTTACAATATTAAAATCCAGACAATAGATTAAATTATTGGCTCAATATTAAATTTACTAAAGTTGATAACAGTATTGTTACTAAGTAAGAGAATATTTTATTCTAAGGAAATATATATACTGAAGTATTTGTGGATAAAGGGCCATGATTTATATAATTTACTCTTAAATATTTCAGAAAAAAATGATTATCCATCATCCATCCATCCATCCACCTGAGAGAGAGAAAGGAAGAAAAACCAAGTGCTAAGAAAATGTTAATAAAGGATGAATCTGGGTAAAAGGTAATGAGGGTTTCTTGTACTATTCTTTTTTTTTTTTTTGGTAAGTTTTGGACTTCTTTTTGTTTGAGGAAGATTAGCCCTGAGCTAACATCTGCTCCAATCCTCCTCTTTTTGCTGAGGAAAACTGACCCTGAGCTAACATCTGTGCCCATCTTCCTCGACTTTGTATGTGGGACGCCTGCCGCAGCATGGCTTGCCAAGCGGTGCCACGTCCGCACCTGGGATCTGAACCAGCAAACCCCGGGCTGCTGAAGTGGAATGTGTGAACTTAACCGATGTGCCACCGGGCCAGCCTTCCTGTACTATTCTTATTCTTACAACTCTTCTATAAATTTTAAATTATTTCCACATAAAATACACAAAAGTAATATAAAAATATTTTCAAACATTCGAGGACTAAACAATTTAACCATCATTTTATAAGAATATGTGTGTCTTGGAAAAGTGAGGAAGTAACCCAGAAAAAAAATATGGAAGATCCAGGAAATTGGGAACCCACAGAGGAGAAAGAGAAAGGAAGTGCCAAGAAGGCAACAGCATTCTGGGGTAAGAGAGCAACCAGTCCAGATTGGAGAGAAGGATAAAGGGTTGTGGGAGAGAGATCTCTTGGGGAAAAAAACCCCTGATAGATTACTTGAAATAGTTGAGTGTTTGGGAGAAGTGTTATTAATTGTTTCACAGATCTGTGGGAGAATATTTGGAAGAAATTAGTAAGGGGTCATAAAAAACAAAGGAAATTAAAAAAAAATCAGGCAACTACAAAGTACAGGAAAAGCAAAAAGTTGAATAAGAAAGGGAACATAATTACAAAACATAACTTGGCTTATCAAGTAAGAATATTTATAGTCATGATAATGTAAACACTTCATTTTTATAACCAAAACTTGTGATATTATATCAGGAGAATGATGGAGTGCAGTGAGATGTAAAAAAGCTATATCCTCAACAATTACAACCAGAACTCAACAGATTCTATCTAAAATTAATAACTCTATGAAAAGCAGTATAAGCATATGTGGCAGCTACAGTTGGTTGCCTACAAAACATCCAATGTCTTTATTCCTTCTACCTAGGTTTTGTTCAGCATTCTCTCCCTCCATTGGCCATGTATAGCAGAGGGCATCTCCCAGGGGTAAACACTACTTGGTCCAAGTCAATCATGCTAGACTCATAGCCCTTTCTTACAAGCTAGGGCATGGCAATGTGCTGCAATTGTGGCCAATGACACACAAAGGAGAGCTTCAAGGAATAAATTTTTCACTCTTACCAAAGGCATTGTCATGTCTGGATGTGGTATTCAGAGCTCCTGCAGCCATCTTGTGAACCTGAGGGAGCCAGATAAGATGGCAGAGGGCAGAGCCCAGAAAGATGCAGAGAAGTTGAGGTCTGATCACATTACACCTTATATTTTCTTTTGGAAATATCTTTAAAAGATACAATCAACATAAAATAATGTAAGTAAAAAGAGAAAAAAAAAATTGTACTCTTAGCCTTCCGAATCCTTCATCCACACTTTGCTGTGAATAGATTGTACATTATTCTGGTTTTTTGCTTATGTTTATATGTATGTGTGTATGTATATATTATTTTTTATATATGTACGTATGTATGTGTATACACATTCACACACATACAGTTTTTTAAAACTCAAATGGGATCATATTATAGACTAGTGCTTAAGAATTATCTGGAGGACTTCGCAAACAGATTACTAGATGCCATCCCCCCAGAGATTGTCACACTGTAGGGATTACAGCTGTGTCTTCCTAAGTACTAGTGGAAAACTTGTCTGGAATCCTGCCACCTCAGACTTTCTGAATATGCGTGACTTGTGTCCCCATCCCTCTTGCTTTTCTTCCCAATCCTGGAGGAACAAATATCTTGTTCTAGATTCCCCTCCCCAACCAGAAAAGCACAAAGCCTGCAATGCATCTTCTCTCCCGTCTAGTTAATTCCCTCAACAAACTTATACTTTTAACAGAAAATGCCGGTTTTTAGGGATTGTTTTCATGTCAGTAGGCTCCAATTTGCAGTTTCTTCTTCTTCTTCTTCTTTTTTTAAGAAGCACAAACACTTATTAACTGCCCCCAAAGGGAGAGAAAATTCCAGATTTTAGTGTCTAAGATATTTGGCTACTCTCCTGGGAGAGGTTAAAAAAAATAATGTTCACTTCTTGATGATTGACAGCAGCAAAACCAGGAAAACAAATCACAGACCACTTTCTTAATCACCCTGCCACGTCTACGATACACCAGATGCTGCAGTAAGCTCTGCTAAAACCTGTCCAATGAGCCTTTGCGTGATGTTTTCTGCTTTGTCCTTTACTGATTTATCATGCCCTTTACAACGTATTTCCTACCTAAATGGCTGCATACTCATTCTGTTTGGTTTTTTACCTACCCGCAAACCTAGGTCCATTATGGAGATAGAAACAGGCTGGCAGAGACCTCCAGGAAACATCAGCAGACATGAATGTAAAATGATAACTGTTTGTTAGAGACAGACCTATTCTAGGATAAAGTGGTGCTTCCCTATACTAGTCTACTTCAGATTAAATTTAGATTAATTTCAATAGTATAAATAAAATTTGCTCTGATGTTGCTCCATTCCCTCTCCCATCCTTTGTTCTGTTATCATGCAAATTACATTTTTAGACATGATAATCCTATTAATAGAGTTTTATACTTATTATTTTATGCAATTGTCTTTTAAATCATATAGGAGAAGAAAAGAGTTGCAAAAATGCTTTTATGCTGTCTTTTTTATTTACCCATGTATTTACCTTAACAGTACCCTTAATTTCCTGTTGGGGCTTTGAGTTGTTTTCTAGTGTCCATTCTTTTCAACCTGAAAGACTTCTTTGGTATTTCCTGTAGGACATATCTGCTAGCAACAAATGATCTCTGCTCTTATTTATCTAGGAGTGTCTTCATTTCTCCTTTTTTGATGGATTGTTTGCTGGATATAGAATTCTTGTTAGACAATAGTACTTTAATATGTCATCCTTCCTTCTAGCCTCCATGGTTTCTAGTGAGAAGTCAACTGTTAATCTTATTGAGGATCTCTTGTACATGATGAGTTGTTTTTCCTCTTCTTTCAAGATTCTCTCGACTTTTGAAGTTTGACTTTGAAAAGTCTTTGACTTTTCAAGTTTGACTGTGATATGTCTAGAGGTGGATATCTTTGGGTTTATCTTTTGTGGAGTTCATTGAGCTTTTTTAGATGTGTAGATTAAGGCTTTCTATCAAATTTTGGAAGTTTTCGGCTGTTATTTCTTCATATTTTCACCTCTCCTTTTCTCTCTATTCTCTCCTTCTGCGGCTCCCATTTTTACATATGTTGAGATGCTTGATGGTATCCTACAGCTCTCTGAGGCTCTGTTCATTTTTCTTCATTTTTTGGTCTTTCTCTTCCTCAGACTGTATAATCTCAGTCCAAATTCACTGATTCTGTCATCTCTCACCTCAAATATGTTGTGGAGCCTCTATTGAAATTTTCATTTCAGTTATTGCAATTTTCAACTCCAGAATTTTTATTTGATTATTCTTTATTATTTCTCTCTTTATTGGTATTCTCCATTTGGTTTGATATTATTGTCATACTTTCCCTTAATTCTTTAGACACATTTTGCTCAGCTTTTTAAACCTATTTATGATAGCCAATGTAAAATCTTTGTCTAGTAAGTCCAACATCTGGGACCAATCAGGGGTTGATTGTATTGACTGCTTTTCCCTCTGTGTATGGGTCATTCTTTCCTGTTTCTTAGCATGTCTCATTTTTTTGTTGTTGAAAATTGGACATTTTAGATAATGTAGTTAGTCAACTCTAGAAATTAGATTCCCTCCACCCAATGGTTTATTGTTTTTGCTGACTGTTTGTTTAGTGACTTTCCTGGGCTAATTCTATAAAGTCTGTAGTCTCTGTAGTGTGCCGTCACTAAAGTCTCTGGTCAGTAAGCTAGTGGTCAACAGATGATTGGCCAAAGATTTCCTTAAATGCCTGAGCTAGCAAGTATTCCATCCTTCGCTGAGGGTGCTCTGTGTGTGTTGGATCATGCCTCCATTGCTCAGGCAGTTTACAAGTCTGCCTTAGCCTGTACTTCTTGCTTGCACAGGGCCTCAAGGTCAGTCAGAGGTGAGTCGTTGTAGCCCTCTCAGATCTTTCCTAGGCATGCACCCAGTGTGGCATGTGTTCACAGCCTTACAGGTCTCTAGAAATATATTAGAACTTCTTAAAGCCCCTGTGGGCATCTCGTTTCTCAGATCTTCCTGTTAAATTTTTGGTTGCATTCTTGTTTTCCCCAACGGGTATTGCAGCCTTAGGTAACTGTGATGTTAAAAATTGCCACTGAATGTTCTTGCCAAATGCCCTGTGGGCTTTTCCTGTGGAGTAAGTTCTGAGTCAGATCAAATAATGACAATAGCTTGTGAATGGAGCTTTTCCAGGGCGCCGTGAGACAGGTAAAATAGTGACAATGTTCTGGGGATGGGACCTTTTGAAGAGCTCCAGACCTGGTCTGTCCCCTCCAATGGCTGCAAGGCTGCTGGTTTTGAAAGCTACAATGAAGCTGGGGAGAAGGGGATGGGAGTAGGCCAAGCAAAAACACCACAAATACCATTGTTGTTACTGAGTTTCAGTGGGGTTTTTTGAATAAATGCTCTTCTGGTTGTCATAAGCCTTTGGTTATTTTCCAGAATTCTGAAAAAATTGATTTTGATAATTTTGTCACTTTTTTCATTGTTTTTATGTTTTATGTACTTACTCAATCATTCTGAAAGTCTTGCTTATATTGACTTTGTAAAGAGTTGTCTTAGTGTGGAGTGTGGCCACAGTGACTCGAAGCAGGTAGGTGCAGATGGTGATGCATAGGGCACCTGAGTGGGTCAGGACCATAAACTCCACCTGGCCCCAGTTCAGCACTGATGACACTTTTGAGCTGTCCCTGGAGAATGTGGGCCCTGGGTTCAATGGGGTTGCCCTCTTCTGGCCACTGCACTTCTAGCCCAGGCCTAATTTGAGATGGCCGATGAGGACAAGCAGTCCTGGCTGTGCTACGAGAACCTGGAGAATGATGAGAGTAGATCCCAGGCCTCTCTGGAATCAGATGGGGCCGTTCAACCCAACATTCCAGCCCAACATGCATCTGCATCTGTCAATAGTTATTTGGCACTATCAGCAAGAGTACCCAGTGCTCCTACAATGCCTGCTGCAGCTGGACTCAACACCCTTTGATGCAGAAGAACTGCCAGTGCTGGCCTCCTTCCTGCTCCTGCTGCTGCAGCTGGGAAACAGAAGAGTAATAGCTAGCATTTACTCTGAGTCTGCTTTGATCCAGGTGCAGGGCAGGTTTATTTTCCCTGCCTTACACAGGTCACACAGCAAGTGAGAGTGCTGACCCTGATCAGGGTGGGACTGGAAGTGGCCCCTCTCAAGGTGTCTCCAGGACCATCTTCTTCAGGCTAGGCTTCCTGTTGTTGGTCCCAGGAGTGTACCATGTAATCATCATCTACTGTGCCACCAAGGACCACTGGGGCTTCCAGTTCTTCTACCTGCCCTACTTTGTGAAATGAGCCATTGGTCAGAAGGCTGGGTGTGGGCACCGGCCAGGATCCAGTGTTGGCTCTGAGAGGCCCTGTGCAGCCTCCATACATCCACAAGGAGCACTCCTTGGACCCATGCCCCTCTCCATTTCCCTCATCCCAAAGGAAAAACCCCTCCAGGACCCTCGAACCCCCAGCCTCCTCAGGAGTTTGCTTAGGAGGTTTGGGATGTGCAGGCCCCAGGCCCACTATGTGGGGCTGGGAAAGTCACCCCTCACTGGCTCTGTGCCTTAACTTATTCTTGGGCTGCTGGGTTGTGGTGTTTTGTACTAATAAAAGGACAGTTAATTCCAAAAAGAAAAAGAAAAGAGTTGTCTTGTAAAATGTCCCTCAATCCTGATTTGTTTGGTTACGTCCTCTGGGTGTAGTTTAACTTGTTCCTCTTTTCTCTGTATTTCCCGTATCCTGGAAGTTTGTCTAGAGGTTTGATTAGGTTCTGGTAAATGTTTCTGGCAATAACACTTCATGATGTTGTATCTTTCCTGCTGCATTTCAGGAGGCACTTAATGCCAGGGTGTCCTGCTATTGATGATGCCAAGTTATCACTTGGTTAAGGTGGTGACTGCTAGGTCTTTCCACTGTAAGTTACATTTTTCTCCTTGAAATTACTGTGTAGTTTATGGTGTGGTATGGTGTAGCATCATGCTCATTTCTGATTCCCCAGCAACCTTTTGTTTAATAGTTTTAGCATCGCCTAATGATTTTTGCCTTAATTGATCATTGGAGATTGCAAGAGAGCGCACTTCCAATTCTATCATTTCTTCTACATTTATTAGCTAGTATTCTTCTGCAAATATGATCATTTTATCCCCTTCCACTTTGAGTGTCATTGTGGATTCATGTTTTTTTTTTAAAAATTATTATTCGATGTGTTATAATCAATTTCAGTCATTATTCTTATCATTCTTAAATTGTCCCAATTTGGGCTATTGAGAGCCCTTTCAATATGGCTTCTGTGTCCTTTGGCCATGTCCCCATTAGTCTTTGAGCATTTTTGTGTTTTCTGGCACCATGTGACATCCATGCTTAGCTGATAGTTCCCAGCCTCAGCCCTGGAATCAATAATTTCTCCAAGGAGCCCTGGGGTGGGGAATGATATTTAGAAACCAAGAGCTGGGAACTAGATGTCTCATGTTGTCTTGAACATGGATTGTCCAAGGCTAGGATTTGATACATTTATTCTAGTTCATGGGTGTGGGGCTGTTGGACTTTTAGCTGGCTTTCTAACTCTCTCTTCATGTGGAAACCCAAACTGAATGACAAGATAGATCTCTGTGATCTTGGTGCTAAAAGATGGTGATCAAGAGGCGTCAGTTCTTGGTTCTCATTTGAACTTGTAGCCATCATGGGTTTTTTTTAGTATAAGAAAAGAATAAATAATCTATGACTGACTCACATGTCTAATTCATACAGCTATTTGATTTCCAAATAACTGACAGAGTATCTGACATGTAGAAGGCTTTCAATAAGTGCTTTTTGAATAAATAAATTACTAAAGCATCTTTGTATAAATAGTTATTGCCTTCATCATAATTCAAGCTATAGCTTGATGTCACCGGAAGGCTAAGCAGTAAATATATAGAGATTCATGAGCTATAAATTGTAAAAGAGGCCTCACTACATGTTAAAATATAGATAAACAATATCTAAAGATCCTAGTTTATTTATAAATTGAAGAAACTATTCTCATAAGTATAGGATTACCTTAAGGACATGAAGCAAAATTGATCTTAAAACATTAAGCAAATATATATTGGTAGATAAATGTTTGTCATTAGCAAAAGGGAAGTGAACAAAGTGAGAAACAGCAAGTTTAGTTTTTCCTTATTAGTGGGGAAGGGGTCAAAATTAGGCATTGTTTATAACTTTATTTTACCTGTGCCTTAGATTTTAAATAAGTGACATTTCCAAGAAAAAGTGGTATTGTCGTGCGAGAAAGCACAGCACTAGCCATGGAAACAAAGGGAAAAGACAAAGGTGATCTGAGTCGTTTCAGTTCATCTAGCTGGAAACATAGACCCCCCAAATAGCTCAGTTTGTTCCTGTTGGGATCAACTGGGATGCTAGTAATCCAGAGAGGAGACTGAGCCCTGTTTATATCTCCACCCCCATTTTCACCTCACTTGAAAGAAAATGCACAGATTCACCAATTGTTAACAGTTTCTGGATTTGGTCTCTCTCTTTATGTGTGTGTATGTGTGTGTGTGTGCACATGCATGCACACACACATGTGCAGACACACATACGTACACACACTTTTTTTTCTAAACCGTTTGAGAGTAAGCTGCAGACATCATGTCCCTTCATCCCTAAATGCTTCCAGGGTTATATCCAATAATAAGAGCATTTTCTTGTGTAACCTCAATGTAGTTCTCAAATTCAGGAAATTTAACATTGATCCAGTACTATTTTCTAATTTATAGTCTATATTCCAATTTCACCAATTATCCCATTAATATCATTTATAGCTATTTTTATTTCTAGTCTGGGATCACATGTTGTATTTAGTTTTCATATCTTTCAAGCATCCTTTAATTTTGAACACTTCCAAAGCCGTTCTTTGTCTTTCATGATTTTGAGATTATCTCACTTGAGTTTGTCTGATGGTTACTTTTTCTTTTTCTTTTTTTTAAAGATTGGTACCTGAGCTAACTGTTGCCAATCTTCATTTTGTTTTTTCCTTCTTCTTCTTCTCCCCAAATCGCCCCAGTACATAGTTCTATATTCTAGTTGTGAGTGCCTCTGGTTGTGCTATGTGGGACACTGCCTCAGCATGGCCTGATGAGCAGTGCCATGTCCACACTCAGGATCCGAACCAGCGAAACCCTGGACTGCCGAAGCGGAGCGCACGAACTTAACCACTTGGCCACGGGGCCAGCCCCGACGTTTTCTCATTATTAGATTAAGGTTATGCATTTTGGCCGGAATATCCCAGAACTGATATCATGTCCTTCTCAGTGCATCTTATCATGAGACATACATTGTGGGTTGATTTCATTATTGATGATATGAATGTTGATCACTTGGTTAAGATGTCCATCAGATTTTCTACTATTAAATTACTATTTTTCCCTTTGTGGTTAATAAGTACTTTTGTGGGAGATATTTTGGGTTTGTGTAAATATCCTGTTCCTTGTCAAATTTTCACTTATTCTTGCCTGAATCATCACCCTAATTTTAAAATATAGATAATATGTATCTATCTGTATAATCTGTGGAACCTAAGACAGAACCTGAATCAAGTTTTATACTTCTTCTAAATTATCCGTGGCAGATGAAATGGCTGCAGAATGCCAGCAAACTTCACACTGTTTATTCAGTGGACTGATAAACCAATCAGGTGAAAGCTGCCAGATATTTTTAAACAGAGCTATAAACAACTCCAGGGAAAGAAAGAATAAATTCAGGCTGAGACTGGAGCCTCTCAGTCCTCGGGTCACGACTGTCTTGCTACTCAGAGCCAGGTACACTTGATGAGGGTGACTGTCTCAGTGAGTCAGCGTTATTCTCAGGACTGGAAGACCGTTCATCGTTCTCTTGAGTTACTGAAAGTTTATTTTCAACACATTTCCAAGTGTTAGTTTCCAAGGCTGAGGTCTTTCCTAGGGAGAAGCGTCATTTCTTCATGAAGAATCCTTAGACTTGTAAAGGGAGTGTGCTGGTCACATCCACCCTGGTTCCCCTCTAGCACCTGGCAGTGGAGGGCAGAGAGGTCCCTGGCTTCACTGGGACAGCTGGGTTTGGGCTTTCTCCAGCTCACTACATATGGTGCATTTACTCCTCTCAAATGAGAATGTTTGCTTTATAGTCATTGGTCCTGTGTGGGATGGCTCCTCGATATACATTGTACGAAAAAATGGCGATTCAGAAAGAAGATCCCAAATTGAGTAATTTGTCTGTGACAAGTCCTGCTGGGCTTTTATAAGTTTCTGTGGCTCCAGGATGGAATTATTCTCACAGCTAAATAACACTACAATTATTTTCATTCATTTCTTCACTGGAAAGGAGAATTATTGCCTATGGGCTTGCACAAAGATTTATGTTCAAAGAGAGTCTCCATAGCATTAGTCATAAGGAAAATTGATGACCAGAATAAATGTTCTTCAAGCTAAAAAAATAATTACTATGATGGCAAGAGACTAAATCTAGTTTTTATTGAAATATAATTAATAGACAATGAAATGCACATACCTTGAGTATTTGATGAGTTTTGACGACAATATAGCATGTACCATCACCAAAACAATCACCTCAGAAAGTTCTCTCCTGTTCCCTTCAGTCAATACCCACCACCCAGAGGCAGGTATTATTCTGATTTCTATCACCATCTTTCCCTGCTAGGTATCCACTAATCTAACTTGTATCTCAAAAAGTTGGATTTGCCTGTTTTTGTCCTCATATAAAGGGGATCATACTTTTTTGGAGTCTAGTTTGTATGTACTCTTTTGGGGTATAGTTTCTTGACTCAGCATCGACTGGGAGATTCATCCATGTAGTTGTAATTTGTTTTTTTTAATTGCTGTGTAATGTTCCCCAATATTATTTTGAAGCGAATTCCAGACATCATATCATTCCATTCATAAATATTTCAGTAGGTAACTCTAAAAGATAAGTAGTTTAAAAAGACCCTACATTATCACATCTAAAAGCCATCAGCACACGTGCTCTGATATACTTCTGATCCTCTGTCTGGTGGGGATGTTGGGGGCTGTAGTCCAGGCTGGGTCAGGAACACAGGGGGTTGGGGGTTTGCCCATGGCAGAGGGATGTGCAGTGGGAGGAAAGCATTTATGAACCCTAAGTGGGGTGCTGGGGAAAGGAAAGGCAGACAGAATGAGAATAGGGAGAGGATGATGTCATCCTGTGGTCCAGGTTGAGTCTCGAACACTGGGGGCTTGCTAAGTGTATATGGAATAAATGAGTGACATCAGTGACCTTAGATGGCAAAATACCCTGTTTTCTACTCCTTCTGCCTTTTGTTCTTGGATTTCTAGATGCTGAACCATATACCATAAGAAGCATTTATTGTCCTTAAGTGTGTTTATTATACTTAAAGATTCAACTAGCCTACCCTTGGACGCACAAAATTCTCAACCAAAAACACCTTTGCTTCTCTTTGTTTAAAATGAGTCTATTCACATACCCGCCTCCTCTTTTTTTGGGATTTAACTTTGACTAGAAGATATTGGTCTCATTCCCAGGTTATCGTGACTCTGCCTGCATAGTGTCTTTTCTTGTTCATTAAAACAAATTCCTTTCAATTTAAATTTTCTATCCCCAAAATGGTGTGTATTGGCCCAATCCAACATGCAAATCAGTAACAGCACATTTCATGTTCTTGGTATATTTCCCTGCGCTTGCCTCTATTTCTGCAGCCCTCCTGCTGTTTTCCGCCTGTGTGTTCTTTTATTCTGTTGATAGCTTTCATTTTCGTCTCCCTTCGCATCTGGCCCTTCAAGCTGGGCTGCGGTTCTGCACTGCGGTTGGACTGTTCAGCGATTGGACTCTTTCCAGCCCCCACCAAATGCTGTCTTTTTCTGAAGCGGGAAGATGAGCTTAGGATGTCTTTTTTATGGTGCCTTAAATATGTTTTGCTTTGGGTGCAAAAGCCCATAGCAATCTGTTTGTGCTCTGGATTTAATAATAATAATATTAATAATAATAGAAAAAAGCCACACACTTTTAGGGCCATCTTTGCGCAGAGCCTTCTGCTTGGCTATTATTTTTCAATAATATTCTAAAAGGTCTATGGATTATATTGCAAAATGTCTTTGTAAATTTCTGTTCTCTTAATATTTTTTCCTTTGCTATTATGTATTGTATCATTTTCTCCTCTCCATGGGTATTTGGGTTGTTTCCAGTCTTGAATTACTTTGAATGAGGCTGCTATAAGCGTTTGTGAATGAGTGTCTACATGAATGTAGCAGAAGGCTCTAGGATGGCTCCAACAATCCCCGCCTCCTGGTCTTCATGTCTTTGGTAATCTCCTCCCTTTGAGTGAGGGCAGAACCTGTGACTTGCTTCTAACCAATAGAATCTGGCAAAGGTGATGGGATGTCATTTCTGTGATTATGTTACATAAGATGGATTGTATCTTCCATCTTGCTAGGGGACTTAGTGACTTTCTTGCTGGTTCTGATGAAGTAAGCTGCCCTATGGAGAGGCTCACTTGGCAAGGAACTGAAGCAGCTTCTGGCCAATAGCCAACCATGTGAGCTCAGAAGTGGTTCCTTCTCTGTCAAGCCTCAGATGAGACCCCAGCCCTGGCCTTGATGGCTGTCTTGTAAGAGATGCTGAATCAGGGGACCCAGCAAAGCTGTGTCCAGACTCCTGGCTCACAGAAACTGTCAGATAATAAATATGTGCTGTTTAGACTGCTAGGTTTGTGGTAATGTTACCCAGCAATAGATACCTAATTCATTGGACATGTGTTTTTATTTTTCTTGGATAAATATCTGTAAGTGGAATGACTGGATCATTTGGTAGGTTTACATTTAAATTTGAAGAAATTTCCAAACTGTTTTTCATGCAGTTGTATATTTTTACACTCCCATGAGCAGTATATGAGAGTTCCACTTACTCGACAACGTTTTGCATTGCCAGTCTTTTTGATTTTCCATTCTAATGGGCATGAAATTATACCCATTGTGGTTTTTAATTTTCATTTACTTGATGACTAATGAGGAATAAATCTATTTTAACCATTTACGTGACCCATTCAAATTTTGTTTTCCTTCCAAGAGAAGTATATCTTGTTTGTCGGCTTAATTTTTTGTTGTTGTTATTTGAGATATATAGATGAAAAGACAGGATTTCTGTCTTCAGGAGACTCATAATTTAATGAAAATATAAAGGTATTATTATATGTAAAATATATAGTGAGGAATAGAGGACATGAGATATGTGGTATACGTAGAAAAATGAGTAATTCAATGTACTCACTGCTGAATAAGGTAACAGCCACCACTGTTCTCTAAGATGGGTATTTGTAAATTTCATTTTAAGATAACGAATCTGAGGCTTACAGATTGATATCAGCTGAGATGGGCTAAGCTGTGCTGCAGTAACAAGCAGCCCAGCATATTTCGGTGGCTTAAAACAATAAAGGTTTACTTCTTGCTTACATACATATCCACAGTTGCTCTGGGACTCTGTTCTGCATCATTGTTTTCATTATAGAACTGGGGGAGACAGAGTGTCCACCACCTGGAATGCTGCTGATCACTGAGTCAGAAGGAAAAGAAAGCATAGCAAGGCTTTCGCAAGCTTTTGAAGCTTCGCCTAGTTGTAACATACTCACTTCTCACTTTTATTGCCCAAAGGAATGACTCCAGCAGGGCAGGGATATATAATCCTATCATCCAGAGGTTAAGTAATTTACCGAAAGGGCAGAATCTGAACATAAGCCAGATCTTATGATTCTAAACCTAATGCTTTCCCACTACACCACAGTTGTTCTAAATGATCCTTGAAATAATATTGTTCCATTTACTTAATCTTTCCATAGTTTTTTGTTCTATTTCTAAAGCTGAAATATTCCCTTTTTTGTATTTCATCAGTATGGGCCAGATACCTCATGGAAAAAGAATTTATTTATTTAGCATGCCTGTTTATTTATACACAGATTTGTATTTTCAATTTCTTCCTTTCCAGCTCAGAAAGCTCTATTGGTAATGAATTTTCACTAAAGTAGTACAAGATTGGAAAATAAAATAAGCGTCAACACATTTTCCAAAATAATCAACACAAACCCAATGTGAGAAATGAACAATTATTACCTTCAGAATTAGCCTCAGATTATTAAAATGCAATTATACTTGGAAAAGTAACCCAGCAGGGGGGCCATGTTTATTTTTTCTCATTTTCACAAGAAATTTTCTCAATATAGAGAGGACACCCCTCCACACTCTCCTCCTAATATCTGAACAACACGCAGGACTCAAGGGTAAAATAAGTCATTTCTTCCCCTCTTGATTTCTGAGATAGCAATGAGGTACTGATCAGATACTAAATCAGATGCCATCACCTACGACCTGTAGATATGTTTTATGTAGCTCATAGTGTTTACAATTTGAAAAAATTACCTGCCGATACTTGAAAATCTTGCATGCAAGTTTGGATTTGCAGCTTCTGTTGGAAAACTAGAGGAGCTGGCAACTCTGGGCCCCATTCCTCTGTGGCAGCACTTGGCTGAGCAGAGGCTGCCCCCGTAGGAGGGGCACGTGCCGTTCAGATCTCCACTGTCCTCACCTATGGCCTCTTCACTCATTTGAGTTTCCCAAGTGAGGGCAAAGAGGAACTGGGGCATTTCTCAACAACTCTCTCCCCCCGATTCTCTGCCATCTTCGCAGGCCCAGCTGGCAGAAGCCTCTTGATGCCCCGAGCTGCTCGTTAGGGCAGCTTCCCTAAGAACTGCCTGCAGGGCTGAAAGCCAGATGCCGTAGCAGTAGGCACCAGGGAATTCAGCCCAGGGCGGTGCACACGTTCCCTTGGCTGTTGGCAGGGACTGCAGACAATTCCTCGGTTCCTCATGACTTGCTGCCCTGGCTTGCCTTTTTGTTTTTGCCCTTGTTACAGGGACTGTTCACCCCTTGTTTGGTCCCCTGAGGTACACAGATTCTCAGACTGGCTGTAACCTGCCCTTCCTTGAGGGGGCTCCCCTGGCTTTCTGCTCACCTGCAGCTCCCTGCCGGCAGCCTCAGCTCACAGCCTGGCGACTTCCTCTGGCTCTGTCCACTGCTCAGGCTCTCAAGTGGGCATGACATTACTTAAAGTTGTTATTGGCTTAAATTTTGCTATTTATTTGCGTGGAGTAAGTGTGTAACAGAGTCTTTGCCTCAGGAAGTTGGGTGATGGACTGACCAACGGGCCAGAAGAGAAAGTCCAGAAATTGACTCAATCATATACAGTCACTGGATTTATGACAAAGATGACACTGCAGTGTAGTGGGGACAGGATGGTCTTGTTAATAAAAGTGTTGGGTCAGCTGCATATCTATATGTAAAAAAGTCTGTCTTTACCTTTTCCTCACACATGCACAAAAACCAGGTGGATTGCAGATCTACAACACAGCCTCTGGAGGAATACAGAGGAGAACGTCCTCATGGCCCTGCAGCAGCATTTGTTTATCTAGTTTGTTTTTCTTAGTCATCCAACACAAAGCAGGATGAGAGCCTACTGTATACTGGGCTCTGTGCTGGGAAGCAGCGACACAAGAGTGAAAAAGACAGGCCATACCCTCAAAGAGCACACAAGTTAGTCAGGAGAAGAGACAAGGAACAAATGTCACAACAAGGCGTGACCAGGGCCATAGCAGAATGGTGTGGGAGCCCCGAGGTGGGGGTACCCAGTTCAGCCTGGGGGTGGGAAGAGGGAGGGCTGTCTGGAGGGGGTTATGGGTGTATGAAGGAGGAATTAGCCAGGAGGAATGGACAGAAGAACCTCAGGCCAAGGAAGCAGCATCTATAAGGGCAAGGAAGAGCAGGCAGAAGGATTGCTACCCTCTTCTTAAAAACGCATAGAAATTCTCTCGGCTTATTTCTTGGCTTTTTGCAGAGCAATATCACATGTTTGTTTAGCACACTCACCATGATGTGATGTCAGGGATGGGTCTTATCCAGTTACACAGATGGGACAGGTGGATTTGGAGCTCTTGGATGATACATGCAAGTTCACCTACCTCTCCAGTGGGGTTGGTGGAATTAGCACTCAGGTCTGTGGATGCCTAGTTTTGTATTCTTTCCACTATGCCAGGTGCTTGCCAGCTCACCCCTGGCCAAGCCTTTGGGACATCATAAAGCCTTGTGGGCTTTGAGAGAAACAGGAAGGATGCTACAGTCTTGGGCTGGGTTTACAATTAGCCAGTTAGTGCCTTCAGGCTGCGTGGCGTGATTAAAGCTAAGGGACTGGCACAGGGCAGGTTATATGGATAGAGTCGCAGGGGATCAGGGACATGGGTGTGCTGAGTCCAAAGCGTCCATTTTACACTAAATGACTAACCTAGGGAGCCGGCTGTGGAAGAAAATGCACACTCGGACGCCATGCCCAACACCTGCCGCTAGGTGGAGCTCGGATGCAGGCTCAAATGGGCAAGTTGAGGGCTTCGCGCTGGCTGCACCTGCACAGAGGTGAGACGAATGGGCTGGTATCTCTAACGGAGAGCGGGGAGGGGACGTCTTGGATACACACAAGATGACAATCTCCCCTTGCAGTCCTGCCAAGATCTGCCGCGGTCAATTCACAAGTCCCGGGCTGAATGTCCTTGTTGGCCTCACCAGGTCTGTGTGCCTTGAGACCAGCAGGGAAACTGGAAGTAGAAGTGCAGGCTCTCATCCTTGCCCTGTCTGCATTTACCTACGGGGGACCCCAAGCAGCTGGATTTGGAAAAATTATGGTAACCCCTACCCTTCCCCACATGTGTAAAACACAACCCTGAGCCCACAAGACCCCAAATGTGCATGGTAAAAGTTAGCAATGAGTGTCTTTTTAGATTTTCTGATGGCAAAATTCTGGATGGCCTCATGAGACCTAGTCTCCTTTTCTGGTGTTCTGTTTTGCTCTCCATTGGGAAATCCATGTGGATGACAAGCAAGTCTTGGTACTTTGAAACCGCAGTTTTCTCATCTGTAATGTGGGCAAATTACACCTGTGCCTCCTAGGACTGTTGTGAGCATCATACGAAAGAACAGAACCAAGAGAACTTTGCAAACCATAAAGTGCTCTATATGCTTCCTGTGGCTCCAGCTATGGTGCCAAGTCTTCCGTTATGCTATTTTCTCCTCTTCCTTTTTCTGGATAGCATTTCCCATGTGCCAGGCATGGTTCTAAGTGTTTCCTCATTCAGAAGTCTCCCCACCCCCAGTAAGGCAGTACTTCTGTATTCCCACCAGGCTAGTTAGTGGCAGAGCAGGGCTTCAAACCCAGTCTGTGGCTTCAAAACTGACCCCCCTCCCCACTACCCCAGATGGCCTCTCCTGATGAAAGACAAACTGCGGCAATGGAAAACCATGTGCCATATTTTCCATATCATCATTTATTACCAGATGGAGGCTTCAAAGTAGTTTCTCCTGTGGTTCTTGCCTCTATTTACACACACCTGCAGGCTCAAGGTTCCCCTTTGGGCCCAGCTCTTCTTCACTCTCCATCTACTTCTCTCTCCTTGGTTGGAGTGGAAGAGAGGAGGAGGGTCATGGGGGAGAGCTGGAAAAGCAGGATGAGGGGTGCCTGCTCTCTGTGCGTCCTGCTGCAGGGAGGGTGGAAGAGGTTGCCCTACCCCAAGGCACCATTTGGCCTCTGTTAGGGATAGTGACACTTCCAGGGTATATTTGTCATTGACCTGTTTGGGCCCTGTTGACTGGAGTTGCACTGGGCATGCAGAATTACAAAATACAAGACATTTTTCCCTGGGCTGGCAGCCTCCTCACCACCTTAGTCCCACCTTACCTTCCACGTTGGTCCAGTGAGGTGGCCTGTAATGGACCGTTCCTCTCTTCTCCTCTCTCAAAGGCCCCAGGGGGTCTGGGAGCCTCCCAGGTCACAGGGCTTCATCATGGAGATGAGGGAGGGTCTGTACCAGATGGGCATTGGTCCTGGCACCTTTTCAGTTTTTGTAATTTCATGGAGGGATGCCTGTTTTAACGAGGTTCATAGTGAGTGTTTCAATTTAAGTTCATTAAGACAGAGGGGTGTGAGAAGAGGAGGATGGGAAACGTATTTTGTAAATGCATCAAGCATGGCACCAGCACTGACTGAAGGGAAGGAAGCCAGCTAGACAGAAAGGGCGCTGGTTAAGGCCTCTTTTCATCCTAAGACTGTGGGATTCAATGGCCAGATTGTATTCATGTGTTTTCATTAAGGTGTCAATGACTGATACCTCATGCAACTATCTTTAATCTTAAACAAGAACTCTACACAAGGCTTCTCTCAGCCAGGCCATCCAGACAGCAGTTCCAGGAGCAGACACAAGGAGCTGAAACTCCTGCTGTGGGAAATGCCTTCTCCAGCTCCCAGCTGTACACTCAAATCACCGCAGCCAACCCTTCCAGGAGGAGGGGGCTCTAAGGGGTCAGACAGGCCAGGGGTGGACCTGGAACCATGGCTCAGTGACACTTCCCTGGGTTGGCTGCTCCCCCTTGGGCCTGATGGGCACCTCAGGCCAACTCATCCTGGAATAATAAAATCAACTCCTCTCCTTGCCTCCTGGGTGCCCTGGGGAGGGAGTGGGGCCAGGAGGAAAGCTCTTCTCCTTTCAGGACAATCCCAAAGGCAAATATTTAGTCCTGTGGTCAGGTCCCAAGTCCCAGTTTCCAATTCAGCAAGTGTGGTCCCTGACCACAGGGACAGTCACGTCCAGATGCAAAGAGATTAGGGAATCAACCAAATATTTGCTAAGTGCTTTCCAGCTGGACTCTACGCAGGAAGATGAACCAGTGGTCTAGTGACTGTGCAGTGATGTTGCCATCGGAGGAATGCACGGGTGGGTGGTGCGGTGGAGCTCAGAGCAGGGGCACCCAGCCCTTGTGGGCAGGGGGAGGAAGTGGGAAGAACTGTCTGTAGGAGGGCTGACGCTTAGTGACAAGTCAGAGTCAGGCAAGTGGTGAAGGGGCAGAAGGGGCTTCCAGGCAGAAGAGCAGCTTGTGCAAAAGCCCAGAGGTGGAAGAGAGTGGCGCATGCGCCGGGCTTGGCAAGCAGCTTTGCCTTGCTGGAGAGGGAGCCCTGTGGAGAGATGGGGTCAGAGAGGTGAGTGGGCCACTTTAGGAGGGTTCAGAAAAGGAAGGAATACCCAAGGGTACACTAGAGTCTTAAGTCAACAGCAGAGCATCTGGTCTTGTCCCTGTGACAGCTGGGAGCAGGCAGGCCAGAGGGCGCAGAGCAGGGCTGGGCTGCCTGCAGCAGTGGGGGCAGAGGTCCTTTCACACTGGATTAAACATGAATCACCAGAGGGTCCTGGCCAGGCACCTTCTAAAGGTCACTGAGCCAGAGTGTCTGGCGTTATGATTTGTAGCTGCTGCCAAGTGGGAAGTCTCTGGTCAGGGGTCCTCTCAGTGTGATGTTTACAGAGTCAGTCCCTGTCTAAGGGGGTTGCAGCCCAAGACAGCCTTGACAGGGGGAGAAATAAATGCAGGGTTGTCAGGAGATTCCAGAAGCCAGAGGGTGGCCAGGAAGCTCCTCGCTCTACGAACCCCCGGGAGCCCTGGCTGGGGTGTGGGAACCAAGGAGCTTCCCCTCAGCCTCACAGCAGGTATGAAATCCCTGAATCAAGGACAGCTCCCAGCCTGAGGCCATAGGGATGCGAAGACCCCAGCCTGGCCCTGTGGGGCTCCTTGCTGGTCTGGTCCTGTTTGGGTAACGGAGCTCCAGTTATTCCATCTTCCCTGAGGTGGGAATGCCGGCATTGGTGGCCACAGCACGCAGGGTCGTGGAAGGGGCATTGGGATCAGATGCCAGTACTGAATAAACCAGTTGCATCCATTGGGCAAATCGCTCAACTTCTTGGGACCTGTGATTTCTCATCTGTAAAAAGGGTCAGCATCTCCAGCTTGCAAGGTTGAAGATTGAATGAGACAATGCAGGTAACATTGAGGCCCAGGCCCAGCTCGATCCTTCCAGCCGTGGCCTGACACCTTGCAGAGGCAGAGGCCCATACTTCTGCCACCCTGGGCCAGATGGACAGGAAGCTTCCATCAGCTGACAGAGGCCTGGCTCAGTCCACAGACCCCAGCCTTGGGCGGCTTTCCGGGTGCTCTTTGGCTCAGAGCCTGCAGGGGGCAGCAACAGGACGCGCAGCGACGGCCAGGCCTGTCTGGTTTTCTCTGCAGTCTGGGATAGAAAGTTCTCCTCTGCATCAGTGAATGCAGCTTGGGTCGATTTGTTTTTAAATGGGTGATGTTTGAGATTCCTTTATGAAAGCCCTTCACATCTGGAATTCAAAGAAAATCATCAGTCTAGACTCTCAGGCCCGATAGCAGCTTGTGTGAAATTTGGGCTTGTCTTTCCAGTAAAACTGCCTCCCTGTTCCAAGCCAGCGCTCCCACCCTCTCTGCCTCCTTCTCTTCTTGTGACCTTTTATCTCAGCGGGAGCCCTGACAAGAAAGAGGGTTCTGGAAATGTGGTGTGTTTCTCATTAAGTTTCTGCAGCATGAAAGTCACGTGACACAAAGCTCTTTTTTTCCCCCTGTTCTTTCTTTACCTTATGTATCTACAATAACTCCTGCTGCTTAGTTTTTATTTAATTTGAGATGATTGACGACCGAAATCTTGTTGATATGAAGATTTAAAAAAATCTGTTTCTAGGGTGCTGGTGGTACATTTGGTTCATTTTTCCTCGGCATCGAGGTGGTCAAATGGGATCCCAAATAGAATCAGTCCTGTGCTAGGACCCAAATATCTCCATTTCCTTCTCTTTGCAAATCTGTAAATTCCTTTCTTTAAAACTTGAGGCTGTGACTTGGGAGATTTTAAGGTTGGAGGCTGCTGAGGGGGCCCAGACTGCTGAGGGGGCCCCAGGGAACCCCTGGGCACTGCAAGGGGTCTCACAGCTCTCGGAGGTTCGTTACTGTGACCAGCTGCTCTCTTTCCAGCATCTGCTGCGGAGCTCTCGTCTGAGCCTGGTGGTCCGTGGCAGTGGAGTCAAGACAGAGAGAGAGAGAGAAGGGGGGAGAGAGAGAGAGAGCGGAGGGCAGGGCACAGGTCCTGACAACTGCCAGGTCGCTTTCATCTTCTCCTGAGGCCAATGGCCCTACTTTTCCTTGAAGCTGCACGCCCTAGACTGCCTCTATGAAACGTAAAGCCACAGGAGTTTGTGTACCTGGTCTCTCAAAATAGGCCCACAGCTTCCTGCCTAAAGCAAAGGCTTGTGAGAGTGTGACTCAAGTCCCACCTGTGCAGGTGAGCACTGCAGTCACGGCAGTGTGAACCGAGGGTCTCTCTCGCCCACCGCCCTGCAGCCCTCAGCCACTGGGACTCCTCTTCCCTTGGGCCCCTCACTTTGGTTTGGGCAGTGGGAGGGCTGGCCTTTTATCTTCCTTTGAAGGGAACAGGGGTACTGGAGCTCGTGGGTCAGCCTCATCCTTGCTGCCTGTGCTTGTCGAGGGGCCTTGCCCCTCATTGTGCCTGCCGGCTCAGAGGCTGATCCACAGGCGGGAGTGGTGACGGCTGTCTCCACGCCTGGCTCTCTGCTGACTTTTGTCCTTCCCTCCTCCTCCTCCTGGGGCATCATGTCACCCTCTATTACCAACATTCATAGAAACCTTTAGGATCAGCCCTAGCACGTAAGCTTCAGTTCTGAACAACAGACTAGAAAAAAGGAGTGGGCCATTCATTTCTAGTCTGCCTGCCACTAACTCCCAGTGGGGCCTTGGGCAAATCCCCTCTGCCCTCTGTGTTTGTCCTTGTCTTTGCAATCCAGGGTTGGATCTGAGGTTCACTAAACTCCCAGCTCAAAGGGACTGTGGCAATGGTCAGCAAACTGTTGCCCACGGTGGCCTGTTTTTTAAATAAAGTTTTATTGGCACACAGCCACACCCATCATTTACATACTGTCTGTGGCTGCTTCTTCACTGCAACAGCAGAATTGAGCAGTTGTGACAGAGACCACATGGCCTGCGAAGCAGAAGACATTTACTGTCTGGCTCTTTACAGAAAAAGTTTGCCAACCTCTGCTCTATGGCTTCAATTTTATTTTCTTTCCCCTGAAGTGAGGCAGAGTTGTTCCCAGAGCCACAGTAATTTTATTTTGTGGTGACGGGTTACTTGAATGAGGCAGAGGAGGCTGTTCCAGGATCCTGGCCAGAGAGCAGGTGAAGGAATCTGTATTAGTCAGCCTGGGTGGCCATAACAAAATACCACAGACTGGGTGGCTTAAACAATGGATATTTATTTTCTCACAGTTCTGGAGGCTGGAAGTCCATGATCAAGATGCTGGTAAATTCAGTTTCATGCTGAGACCTCTTCTCTTGGCTTGTAGGCAGCCACTGTCCTGTGTGTCCTCGCATGGCTTCTTCTCAGTGCATGTGCATGCAGAGAGAGCTCTCTGGTATCTCTTCTTTTTTTTTTCTGCAGGGAAAGATTTGCCCTGAGCAGACATCTGTTGCCAATCTTCCTCTTTTTTTTTTTTTTTCCTTCCCAAAGTCCCATTGTGTGGTTGTATATCCTAGTTGTGAGTCCTTCTAGTGTTTTCATGTGAACCACCACCGCAGCATGGCAACTGACAGATGGGTGGTGTGGTTCTGTGACCAAGAAGTGAACCTGGGCCACTGAAGCAGTGAGTGCCAAACTTTAACCACTAGGCCATCTGGGCTGGCTCTCTGGTATCTCTTCTTATAAGGACACTAATCCTATCAGGTCAGGGATCCACTTTTATGACCTCATTTAACCTTAATTACTTCCTTGTAGGCCCTGTGTCCAAATACAGTCACATTGGGGTAGGGACTTCAACATACAAATTTTGAGGGGACACAATTCAGTCCATGACAGAATCTTAATCCTTTTCTCAGGAGGCTTTCTAATTATGCCATCTTGACAGATGGGGAAACTAAGGCAGTGGGGGGTTAGATGCTTATTTTGTGTTTTAGGTCGGATTCTCCAGAAGGAAACCCTGAGATGAGGACTTATGTCAAATGACGCATTGAAGACGTGCTCCCTGGTGGACTGGGCAGAGAGTCAGGGAGGGGCAGGGCAAGACCTCAGGCGAAATCCTTCAGAGAGTGGCTTATCCTGACCCTGCAGGGAGCGCTGGAGTGTGAGTTTCATCCCAGAGCCTGAGACACCGGGCGCCTGTCAGTCACTGGCTAGGGCTGCCTGGGGGAGACGTCAACTCCCAGGCATTTCCGAGCTCTTCAGGTGTGAGAAAGCAGCTCTAGTCGCCTGAGGGCAGTCCTCCAACAGGAGTTGCAGATGCCTGCATCAGAAGCAAGATCACCCAGAGGCCAGTGAAGGGCCGAACACGAACACGGTAACCGTAAAAGGGATCGTAAAAGGGATCAAGGGCATCTGGGCAGGACATTGACTGTATTGCTCCATCCCACAAAGAAATGTCTGGGTCAGTAACAAAATGCGTATTGAAGAGTGCCTGGGCTCAATCCGGTAAAACATAATTCGGCACACCTGCAAGAATGTTCTCTGCTTGGAAGTCGTCTGAGGAAGGGACTGGACCTTTTATATTCTCCCATGCCCAGTCCTGGCACACAGTAGGTGCTCAGTTAGGCTTGAGGATTGCTTGGTGAGTGGCCTAGTGGATGTTGGGAGAGGGGCTGGAGTGATGGGTGACAGGCTGGGTCAGGCTTACAGGGCCAGCCCTACCCTGGGCCTGTCCTCCCAGCTAGGAGACCTGCCCTCCACCTGACAGTCCAGGAAGGCTTGAGGTTTGATTGTTTGCCCCAACAAACGACTTTCTGAGTCTGAGTTTCACACTCTCTTTACCACACGGGGGAGTGGCCTTTCCCAGGGGGTGGGTGGTGTAGAGGGGCACTGAAATGTTGGGGGTGGGCTGGGTGGGAACAGTTGACTCGCGTGGAACGCGAGTGGGATTTTGTTTCTATCTTGATTTTTACACATCTCAGAACATATAGAACAGTGGCTGATTTCAGGCGGTTTGTCAGTTTTATCACATCACCTAAATTTTTTTTTCCTGTGGGAGAATTGAACTGAAAACCTATTAGAAATAATGAGAGTTCAGTAAGGCAGGCAGTCACAAAATAAATGTACAAAAATCAATAGCTTTCCTATTTCCAACAGTAACCACTTAGAAAAAATAATGGAAAACAAAGATCTCATTCACAACAGAAACAAAAGATATTTATCACCTCGAAACAAACTGATAGGAGAAGACACACGCACTGCACTTTCCTCCCTCTGTCCCAGCATCCCTGTGTGGCGGGAGAGAGAGTTGTTATGACTACAGCGTGGATTCCTGCCCCTGCCCCTTCAGACCTTTGCCACGGGAGGATTGGGGGCCGGTGTTTCCCCGGCTCTCTGGGTGGGAGGCTTTTGCCTCCTCTGAGGCATGTTGAAGATATAAGCTCATGACAGCTGCTTTGGGCAGCTGCTAAGGGGCTGTGGGGCCTGCTGGTTGCCTGTTGTGGTTACTGTGGGTGGTCCGCCAAGCCCAGGGCCAGGCCTGGGGTATAGGCTGTTCAATGGAGCAGGGAGCCATAGCATTGGTGCTGTTTCCTGGAGGGCTGGCTGAGTCTGGAAGGCTACAGGGTTGACCACTTCTATCATTCTGGGATGTCTCGATGAACAAGCTGGCTATGCCAGGGTGGGGACAGGGCACAAAGATGTCGTTGGTAAGAGTTTCTCCTGTAACCACAATGGTGTTATGTCTGGGATGGGGTAGGTCAAGGAAGACATCCAGGGCTCTTTTATCTCAGGAATGTTCTAAGCTGAACTCTGATGTGGGTGGAAGTGTCACATATATAAGTCAGGATGTTTTTCCTTTGCACTTGGCAGAAAGCCTATCTTAACCTGTTTTCCCCCTCACTACAAAAATCGAACAAACAAACAAAAAAAACCCAAGATACAAAACAAGAGTATTCAACTCATTTCCCCTTGCTGCAGGGCCATGGCTGTCTCCGGAGCCTGCTTTGCCCATTTTCACAACAGGCTGGAAATGAAGGGGTACCAAAGCCCCTGAGAAGCAGCCTGACACAGTGACAGGCAGGAGAGGTGGATCAATACCCCAGCTCCCTTGCCAACCTTGGGTGGCATGGCTCTGAGATGTGTGCTCCACAAGGTCACCCAGAGTTCCTGAGTGGGACTGAGCCCAAGTTGGGCTTTAGCAGTTACCTGCTCAGTAAGGCACCTTCTCTTCCCTGTGTCACTTCCCCATTCCTCCCTGGTGTTTTCTGGGATTGCTTCTCAAATAAATTCTTTGCATATGAATTCTTTTAGGGGGAGCCTCAACTGAAAGATGTGGGGAGAGAGAGATTGACTGATTGATTGATTGATAGATTTAGCCTCAGGTAACTAGAGTGCAGGCATAGGGTTGCCTTCCAGTAGGGTTGGACCTCGAAGACTGAAACAATATCATTAGGTCTTCATCTCTCTCTTCCCATCACTTGGCTCTGCTTTCTTCCCAGGCAGAGTTTCTCAACACAGTGGCTTCCAGCAGTCTCAGGCTTATATTCTCCCAACTAAACTACCCAAGCAGAAAGAAGAGAACTTACTTTTGTCAGTAGTTCTAAGAAAATATTATAATTGCAAATGAGTGGCCTGACTTGCACCTTCTAAGTCAATCATTGAGGCCAGGTGGATGGCATGGTCTGATTGACCAGTCCTGAGTCTTGTGCCATGGTTCCCTGTCAGGTCCTCATTGTACGCTCCTGTTGTGCTTCTCCCACCCACTCCATTACCTACACTGGAGAGATCAAAAGCAGGGTCAAGGGACTTGAGTTTGGAAGTAGACAGGGGCAGACCTTGCCTGTGTGCATGTGCTGACGTCTGTCTATTTGTAGAAGGGGGGAACCTTGAATTTACGCGTACCTCTAGAATCTGATCACTTGGTAACCATCAGACAACACTGGTGAACATTTTCAGAGAATCCATGCATACGCCAGACCACTCTTCTCCTCAATGGTATGAGATAAAAAGGAAATGAACATTCCAGCTGACGTACCGCATCCCTCTGCTTTTCATAGTGGTGATTTCTGTAGAAGAAACCAATCTTTGGCAAGAAAATAGAAGGTGGGAAGGGAACTAGCACCTGCAGAGTGACTACCATGTGCCAGCCGTCATCTTCGCACTGTGTAGTTGTGATTCATTTAGCATCAACCCCACGGTGCTCCTCTTATAGATTGGCACACTGAAGCTGGGAGATGTTAAGTCAGGTGCCAAAAAAGCAAAACAGGGATTCTGAGTCTGGACTGTTTGAGCCCTCAGCCATGGTATTCCCACTCTTCTAGACGCCTTCCCTCAGAGGATGGGAGAGGGAAGTCTGCTCTGCTGGTTCTGTGGGTAGGAGAAACTCTCTTCCCGCTAGTCTAAGCACTGTCATATGGGAAAGAAGAAACTTGAACCGAGTGCGGCATAGTCATACACGGTGTAAGAACTAGAAGCAGTCCATCAGTGCTTGTGACATCATGAAGAACTTAACAGCAAAGAATTAGTCGTTTGCTCAGATCCAGGCTGGAGAAACCTGCAGATGTAGTTCACAAAGCAGGCAAGAGGAGCAAAAGACAGCTTAGCGCTGAGAGCAAGGAATCTGCCTGCAGTTCTTACGACTTTGTCCCCAGCATGCAACATAGTGCCCGACACACAGTGGGTGTGCAGCAGATGTTTGGTGAGTGAATGAACTAATGGATGCTCACTGGCAGTTTTTTTTTTTAAATGCAACTTTCCAAATGTATTTTCATGACAACAAATAAATCTTTTCTGATGGTTGTATAATAGTTCCTAATAGTTCAACTTATTTAACACTTTATTGAACTAACAGTTCAGAATTGTTTGATATAATTAACTGTTTAATTCTCTATTTTTGAATGGTTGGGTAGTTTATATTTTAGGGGGATATTAAACAATACTATGAATTCTTTGCATGTAAATTTTGTAAATTTTTCAAATAATTTCCCTAAGATACATGTGGAAAAGAATTGCTTGGTTAAATAGCCTGCATGTTTTAAGGCTTTTTTTTTTTTTTTTTGATACACACAGCCAAATAAATATCCATGTATAATAAGGAAAAACATAATTTATTTTTATTTGGGGTAGACCTATCAGTCATATTTTAGCATGAATTAGCACTCCAAAGCTAGTAAATTAATTTTTGTGGATTATTGTATGAGATAAGTGGGCCACAGGGTAAGATTTGAAAATCCTTTGCTTGCTTTTTGTTTCCACCACCCTGTGCTGTGAATCTTTGGTGACTCTCTGGAGAGGATGAGCAGCTTGTCGGTGGGCCTGTGACACCGTGTCTCGTGTAGGTTATATCCTGCTATGCTTCCTCTCCACCCCCGCAACCTCAGTAGAGCCTCACACACAATGCGGATTCCAAAAATACTTGTGGAATTTAGTGTTGGCAAGAGTGTGGGAAACCCAGACTTGCACACACTGTTGGTGGGAGTGTTAATCTGTACAGCCACTTTAAAGGCAATTTGGCAGTGTCTATGAAAATGTAAAATGTGCATGCCCTGTGATTCAGCAATTATACTTCTCCATGTCTTCTCAGGAAGACCTTTTACACATGTGCAGATGTTCACTGCAGCACTGATCACAATAGTGAAAAACTGGAAACAGCTCACAAGCCTATCTGTAGGGGAATGATCGAAACTCTGAAAAAATTCTGTACTGCCCAGTAGTTAAGGAGAATGGAATAGACCAGAGACTAAAAATTGGGTCCTGTGGGCTAAATCTAGGTCAGCAGAGGCATTTTATTCATTTTGCACAGTATTTTGGCCCATACAATCTACAACTATTTTAGTACAGTCAAATCTTGTTATTTGTGGTGCTTATATTTAAAGTGGCTGTAAACACTGAATAGTGAATACGGAACCATTGCTCCTAGGGGAAAGATAGGGCTCGGTTCCTGGAAGCCTCTGGCCACATTTTCATCAACCAAATACATATCCTTGTTTGACATGTGTTTTGTTTAAAGACGCCTTGTTTAATATACATTATTGATTCATTAACATGGCCTCATGGCCGACAGCACTATAACTCATGTCTGAACGAAGCTTATCTAGCAGACGTATTTACTCCATAAGGTGCATCAAAATCTTCTTGTGCTTAGGAACACTAGACTGCACTTCAACACTTCACTTAGGGGCCATTTGAAACAGAAACATCGCCAACAAAAAGCACAAAAATGTAAACAATGTGACTTAAATAGAACATAGAAAGGACACTTTTTTACAGTATGGGAGCTGAAATAAGAAGGCAGAGTGTCACCTTGTACAACCGCAGTTGAAAAAATGCACGTCGGGTGACTCAAATTTTTGGCCACTCTGCGCCTGTCTGTGAATGACCACCAAAACACAGAGAGTGTTGATTTTGGGGTTACAAATAAATTTTAGTGAGCAGGGGAATTCATAAATATAGAATTGTGCATAATAAGGACTGACTGTATATATCTTTAAAATATAAGGACTCTTTTAAAAACATAACTTCCATTACCATTATTACTCCTAGATTCCTTAATATTATTGAATATCCAGTCAAAGTTCACATTTTTCCAATAGCGTTTAAAAAAATCATTATGAATCCATGGATTTAAACATATTTGATATATTTTAATTCATTGCAATGACGATTATTATTTATTTTTAAGATAATTACTGATGCTCAAATTGTCCCATCTTTGGCCAGTGGGAGCTTTTTCAAGTTGGCGTAGCCCCAGTAGTCTTCGATAATTTCCTTACTTTCTGATAGAATTAGATGCTTCAGTCTCCTCTCATTTATTTCCTGTTCCATACATGGAATTATTTATTTCTCCAGGCAGCTTTGGTTACTTTTAGTAAGAAATGGTGTATAGAGACCCCAATATGAGTCCTGAGGGTGCTCATTGTTATTGGCATTGTCATTGGTTCCAGTCTGCTTGTGTGGGCAGAACTAGGGAATATTAAGAGTATCTATCTATCTAGGACAAAATACATTGTGAATTTGAGTCAGTGCTTCCTTTTCAGCGTAAGGATTACATGGTTTTATTTAACCTCTTCTATCTAACACCTGCATTTCCTTCTTCTCATGCCCAGAATCTTTATTCTCAAAAACAGCATGGGTGATAAAATTAGAATATCATGTAATTATTCAGTAGTTTTATGCCACATTACCCAGATAGCAGTCTTAGAATAGCAAAACTACACATTACCAACAGCAATATTATTACTGAAAACAGTTACTTTTTTTGGTGAGGAAGATTCACCCTGAACTAACATCTGTTGCCAATCTTCCTCGTTTTTTTTTTTTTTTGCTTGAGGAAGGTTAGCCCTGAGCTAACATCTGTGCCAACCTTCCTCCACTTTGTACGTGAGTTGCCACCTCAGCATGGCTGATGAGTGGTGTAGGTTTGCGCCCAGGATCAGAACCCGCAAACCCAGGTCACCCAAGTGGAACTTGTGAACTTAACTGCTATACCACGGGGCCAGCCCCAACAGTTACTTTGTATTGTTGTTGTTTTGTAGTTCTTTTTGTACTTATGATATATTCTACTAGGAGTATGCAGGCAAATTATTAAAACTTCTCTCTGGGTTATTTTACTGCCAAAATGGATATTTCATTTTATTTTCTATATTTTGGGAGTAATATTTTAAAATTTAATTTTGTCTTGAAATTATGTAAAAAATTACATAGCATTGAAGGCTATCTAAAAATCAAAATATTTGCTAATTAGTTTAGCTTCTATCCCTGTCTCATCCACTCTACACCTTTCTTTCCCCTATAGAAAACCTTTTAAAATTTTTGTGGTTTATTCTTCCATTGAAAAATATAATTAAATCTGTATATATGTGTATCTATATAGCTCCTCCTTTCTTAAAGAAATATTATAATATAATACACATGTTTCTGCACCTTGTTTTTTTTTTCAAATTACTTTAACAATGTATTTTGGAGATTACTCCATAGCAGAGATGGAGATATTCCTCGTTCCTTTTTATAGTCATATGCAGCAGTACTCTATCATATGGATATACCATAATTTATTCAACCAGCCCCTGATTGGGGCATTTTGATTGTTTTCTGTTTTAGCTATTATAATTAGTGCTTCAATTAGTGGCCTTGTTCATATATCTCTTTTGTAGTTTTGCCAGTATATATTTGGGACAGATTCCAAGAAGTATGATTATTGGATGAAAGCGTAAATGAATATGTAATTTTACTAGATATCTCCAAATTCTCCTCCATGGGGCTTATACCATTCTGCATTCCTTCTGGCAATATATGAAAGTGCCTGTTTTCCCAAAGCTTCACTGACAGAATATATTGTTGAACTTCTAGATTTTTGCTAATCTTTTAGCAAATGGATGGGTGAGAAATTGTATTTCAGTGTAGTTTTAATTTGCATTTCTGTTATTGTTGTCCAACTTTTTGAGGAAAATAAAATCTATTGATAATATATAAAATAGTATTTTCTTTTAAAAACCTGAATCTCCATCTCTCTTGAAAAATTACTTTGGCAGCACTGAATCAACGTTTCCATGTGACACACCTGATTAGAACTGAGTACCAGCTGTCCACTTTAGATGGGATGCATTTTCCAATTTCATATAGACTCCACTTTACCTCTCTGCTGGATTATAGTATCTGCCTTTCCCTGTCAGCATTTGAATTTGTCAGCCCAGTTCTTGGCTTGGAAAGTAGGTGTATCAGTTATCTATTGCCACAAAAATGCTGTGTAACAGTCACAAAACTGCAGTGGCACATAACACCAAGCATTTTTTGCCCTTGCATCCGGGGTGGTTGGCTAGGTGGCTCTGCTGATGTCAGCTGGGCTCATTCACATATCTGAGAGCTTGGTTAGCTTTCCTCTGATCTAGGTTGTTCTTGGCTATACGGTTATAGAACCATATGAAAAGTGTGATCCCATATATGTAAAACAATGTGCATTGGCTTGTGTGCTTTTTGTCTAGCTACTGCTCATGGCATGAGCCCTCATTGCTAAGTTTACGCTTGGGGCCTGTGTCCTATTTAGGTGCATATGTCCTAATATTCCTCTGGACCTCCTTCAGTCCCTGATTTCTCTCCTTTTAACACATCCCTTGCACTCTAGCCTCAGGCATCTGTTCATTATCAAGAAGGACTTTTTATTCTACTAAGATCTTTTGGCTCTGTCAAAAATGGGAATGTATTTGGGGCCAGCCCAGTGGTGCAGTGGTTAAGTTCACATGTTCCATTTAGGTGGCCAGGGGTTCACCAGTTCAGATCCTGGGTGTGGACCTACGCACTGCTTGTCAAGCCATGCTGTGGCAGGTGTCCCACATAAAATAGAGGAAGATGGGCATGGATGTTAGCTCAGGATGTTAACCCAGTCTTCCTCAGCGAAAAGAGGATTGGTGGCAGATGTTAACTCAGGGCTAATCTTCCTCAAAAACACAAACAAAAAAGGAATGTATTCTGGTTCTGCATGGGGATGTGGCTGGGGGGAGAAATGGAAGTAGTAATGTTGGCCTTACTAGACAAAGCCTGAGCTCCTAGAGGGAAGGAGGAATTCTGCCAGAAGACCACATTTGGACTCGAACTGCAACTCCTTGTTGGGCCTCCAGCCTGCCAGCCAACCAGTGTGAACCAATCCTAAAAATAAATCTCTTTCTCTTTCTCTACACACACACACACACACACACACACACACACAGACACACACACACATCCTATTGGTTCTGTTTCTCTGGAGAACCCTAACTAATCGGAATGTTAGTGGGAGAAGGGCTTCCAACCTGGGTTGTTTTTTGTCTTCTCAGCTAACTTAAAATTAAATACACCTCACTACTATGAGAATTCATTTCCTTCTGTTTCCTATGAAAAGATGACTGTTCCTCACATAAACAAGATGCTGACTTTCTTTCTTGTCAATTATAACTATTCTCGGGATCCACTCCCTTCTCATTCTGAGCTGCACTATGAAGATTTCTTGTATTAACTGACGATGAAGGGTCTCAGCTCCAGAGAAGTGTTCTGTACCGCTGGGTTTTTCTCCTGCAGTGGTGGGCTGAATGGGGCGGCAAAAGGGCAGAAGGAGCAGGGTAGAAAGAAGTCTCCTCACCCTGCCACAGACATTCAGAGGGTCTTTGTGGTTACGCCCCCATAGATTTTGACCCTCCCTAAGAACTATTTGTTCTCAGAAACTGTCCTGGGCTCTGGGACAGATTTGGTTCAGGCCAAACCCAATAAGAGGGATGGTGCAGACATGAGAATATTTCAGGCCATTTTGTCTCATTTAATCTACCAGAATTTACACTCAATGTGGACTCAGAAGAGAGACGCTCTGGGTGTCCTGGAGATGCTGAGTTTTGTACGAATGGCACCACTGACCTAAAAATCTTGACTCACCCCGAGAGCAGTGTGAGAAGGATCTTCAGGATTCCTGAGAGCATGTGAGAAAGTTCTCAGCAGCCTGAATTGGGAAAGGAGAGGAAGTGAGAGGGGACAACAGGCTGCTGGTGTATCAGGTACTCTAGACTCCAGTGTTTTTATAGCACCTGAAGCTGGGATGCTCCTCTTCCTATCACGTTACTGTGCAAATATTCCATGCAGTGTTTGTTCTAAATAGCCTTTGATTTGGCAGAGGCACCTCTGCCTCATGGGGAACCAGCAGCTGAGAGAAGAACTGAAGCTAGTCTGCATTGGGGGCTGATTTCTTAAACGCTCATAAATTCTGCATGCTGTGGAAACGACAAAACACATAACAAACACGCTCTCTGCAAATCCTCTTATGAATCCTTTCAGCCTGTGCCTCTGCAGAGGACGGGGGCATCAACTGAAAAATAATCACGTGGCCTCCCAAACCCACAATGGATGAACGAGGCCCTGAGGGGCTTGACTCCCTAAATTTGGGTCTCACCCCCCAGATTCCCACATTAAGTGCTCACTGGAGAGGGGTAGCAGGGTGAATGGAGGAAGGAGAGAGAAGGAAGGAAAAAGTGGTAATGCTAGTCTGCAATGGAGCCACTGCTCTTCTCTGGGGAACGAAACCAACGTGAGGAAGGTGAGAGCAACAGTGAGCCACCAAGGCATAGAGGTATTTGAGCCAGATGTACCTGGACTCAATCCATGTCCTCCTGCTTACCAGCCACCTGACCTGAGGCAAGTTATTTAATGCCTTGAGCCTTAGCTTCCTTATGTGTACAATGAGAACAATAACCACCTCAGAGACGTGTTGGCAGGTTAAGGTCATGTATGAAGAATATGGCACATAGTAAGTCTTAATAAATAGTAGTTGTTGTTGCTTTTATTTTTACCACATGTCTCATTGTGGCCCTGTGAAGAAGGCCAATGGACTGCCATTTCTACTTTCTATGAGGGCCAGGGGGAAAGGAGACGAGAAGAGAAAAAAGGCACAGTGGCGGTGAGTCAGTGGGGTGGGGCTGAGTTGAATTCTTGGCTCCTGGTCCATGACTCAGTCTAATTAAAGGGCTGGATTCTTGATAAGCTGTTGCTGAATGATTGGAGAAACCAGACCAGCCCTGGGGACTGGTTTTGTTCTCTGACCCTTGGTCACCTTGCCTGGGAGAGGAAGATGAGCACAGGGCAGCCTTGTTTATCTGACCTCTGCTTCTCTGGGCAGTGGGTTTATCTGGACAGAGTCCTCAGCTGGCTGGCTTGTGTCTCTCCCACACTTCCTTCAGGACGGAGCACTGCACCCCTGGAGATGCAGCGTCTCTGTTTAGAGAGACTTCTCTGGCCTTCTTAGAACACATTTCTCTTAGATTATTCAGGAGTGAGCAAGTGAGTGAGAGAGTGTGTGTGTGTGTGTGTGTGTGTGCTGGACCTAATTCAGATTAATACAGGGTCTGAAAAGTGAAAAACCCCAAAAGGAAAAGGAAAATGAATTAAGGATGTAATCACTTCACGAACACACTCTCCCTTCTCTTTCTCTCTCCCTCCCTCAGTCTTTCCATTGTTTTGATAAACTCGGTGCTGACCCCAGCTGTGGCATCCTGGTAGAATTTCAGCCTTTCTCTACTATCCATGAAGGTTATGTCAGGGTCATTTTCCCTTATAAAATGGAGTTGTTTTGAGGAACTGACCTACTCAGTATGAGACAACAGCATGGAGTAGTGGCAAAGTTAGTGGATTTGGGTTCACTTGGCCTGAGTTTGTGTCCTGGCCCTCCAACTCTGGCCTATGTGACCTAGAGTACATTACTTATCTACTTTGAGGCTTAGTTTCCTTATATTGTAAATGATCTTGGTTTGCTCACTTTTTGTATGTGTCTCACTTTTTTGCAATATTTTTGTTCTGGTTAAAACTGGAATTGTGGTATGTTTTGAGGGTGAATAAGAACTGAACATCAACATTGAAATGCTAGGTGATTATTTATAATAATGCTTTGGAATGTTGTGGATCATGTCAGAGTGTTAGGGAAAAGGTCAAAACTTTCCTGAGGTTTTATATTGGGCAAGATTCAGAGGAACTGAAGATTTTTGGATAGGGAAAGATAAATGAATGACCTCCATTTTTTATGTCAAGAATCAGAGTATTGAAAGAGTAAAGATTCCGCAACATGTGGAGTGTGGAGCATGGCAATGGGTCATTCTAGACAATCCTGGAGATACCAGTCCCACCCAAACCCTGCTCTTCTATGTTTGTCCTGCTCAAAAAGGGCAACAGTGGGGCCACTGATGCCCAGGTACTTAGGATCAGTCTGTTTAGAGCTAGAGTTTCATCCAACAAGACCATTGTCTCTGCACCAGAGGTCTCCTGAGGTTGTGGAGAGCTGAGAAGTCATCCATTGGGTGGTGGGATGGGGTGGAGGACTGGGAGAATTTCACAGTATTCCCTGTTGGGCTGTGTCTCCCAATAACCTGCTTCTGCTTTAGAGCCTGGGGGATGGGCTGTTAATGGGAGTGGGAGGGTGCTGGACATGAACTCTGATTGACTTGAGTTGATGTACTGAATGTCCAGGACCATGGGAACTCTGGGTTTAGCAAACACCAGTGATCCTAAAAGAGTCCCAGTCTCCCCCTGTGATGGGTTTGCCAGGGAATGGAGAAAGCAGAGGTTCTTGGATTCCAGGTGGCTTGTCAAAATCCTTCTTCAAAAGGGCTTCATTGTATCGTTGTTGGTGCAGGGGCTTCTGACCCCAGAGGAGGTGCCCTAGTATTCCCACCTATAGCTCCTTAACCCAGGGATCCTTTTGGAACATCTGTCAAAAGGGGCACAAAATAAGTGTAACAGAAGTCCTTTGTAAACAATGCCTTTTATGCATCTTTAAGCTGTCGTAACAATTCTTATCATCACATTGATCTTCAATGGATTGTTTTTATTCATCTCAAATGGAGTATAGAGAAACTCCCCCTGACTGTTGGATGCAAGTTATTGTCACTGTTTAAAGAAGAAAATTCTCCTAGGAATTTACTTTGTGGAATCTTTCCTGACGATGGCATTTTTTTCTTAGCGTTTACTGGTGAACCCCCTGGAGCAATATTATTCCCAAGACATCTTAATGTGGATAATATTCCCTGTAAAAAGGCAAACAATCTTGGCAGTTTGCTTGCTGTGTAGTGTATGTGACACTTTATCATCTTTAATAAGTACTATGAGGAGTTTAGAAAAAGATAAGATTTCTGGTCCTGGCAAAATGGAAGATTAGATATTCTAAAACCCTCCTATTACTAAACAACTAAAAATGCTAGATAAAATCTAAGAAACACAGTTTTATATGCATGGATGACCTTGCAAGAAAATGAAGGAAGTAGTCAGAGACCAGGGATGAAGTGGGAGTGGGAATGAGGGCAGGGATGTGAGTGAGCACTGGTGATGCCATCTGGAGGCACCTGCAGCCACAGACATGAAGGGAGACGAGATGTCAGGCCTGGGGAGCATTGGAGCTGAGTCTTCTCTGCACTTCGTGTGAAGCTATGATCCACAAAGGACTACATGTTCAGTAAAAATGTAAACCAGGAAAAACCCTCCTTGCAAATGAAAAATACAGGAAACTTGTTTGTCTCAGCCTAGTCTTGATTCTGTGTAAAGGAGGAAAGCATTCTCTGTCAATCTGTAGATGTGGGCTGGCCCTTGGGTGGGGTTGGTGTGCAAATGCCATTATTTGCAAGGTTTGAAATAAACAAGCTGAGACCTTTATTTCACATAGGCCCGGAATGGTCAAGCCCCCCAACATTTGCTGGAAGAAGCAACTGGAGATCCTCTCTAGCCTCAAAGAATTCCCCCTGCTGGAGTCCCAATGATTGTGGGATATGATTATATTCCAGTGATTATATAAAAAAAATTATAAAACTTACAAGGAAACAAGGCACCTTGAGAAAGTCAGTAGAAACAACTGTACAGGAAAAACTCTTCTTCTGTTTCTCTGTAATCTTAGTGCTCTCAATACTTTAGTTCTGGTCAGCAAACATGAGTTTTTTTTCCATATCAAGCAATTCTCTGGCACCAGCTGGGTATCCTACAATTTAACTCAATTCTGACACTATCTACCTGGAGATAGCATGAGATTCCAAAGGTAATGGCCCAGTCCCACAAGACTGCTCCCATTTCAAACATTAATCACAAGTCCAGGTTATCACCTGTGCTTCTGACCAACCAACTATTAATTGGAGGCTCCCATGACCACTCTTAGGTCCAGTAATTTATTAGAATGGCTCACAAAACTCAGGAACTTACTAGATCATTGGTTTATTATAAAAGGATACAACTCAGTAACAGCCAGATGGGGGTGATGCATAGGGCAAGAGGTGGGGAAGGCACCTGGAGCTTCCATGCCCTCTCCAGGCATGCCAGCCTTCCAGTACCTCCATGTGTTCACCATCCCAGAAGCTCTCCTACCCCTTTGGTGAGGGTTTTTCACGGAGGCTTCATTACATAGGCACGATTGATCAAAACATCAGCCATTGGTGATTAATTCAACCTCCAGCCCCTCTCCCTTCCTTGGAGGTTGGAGGTCAGAGAGGGGAGGAGGGGAGGTAGATCTGAAAGTTCTAACCCTCTAGTCACATGGCCGGTTCCCCTGGTAACCAGCCCCCATCCTTAGGGGCTTTCTAACAGTCATTTCACTAACTGTTAACCCAGGTGTGGTTGAAAGGGACTTATTATGAATAACAAAAGACACGTTTATCAGGAGCTCTTATTACTTATGAAATTCCAAGTGTTTTAGGACCTCTGTGCCAGAAGAGGATGAAGACCAAATATTCTTATTATAAATCACAATATCACAACAATGTACCTTAGAAAAAAATTCAGTAAAGCCTTATAGATCAGAATTATCAGATAGAGAATATAAAATAAATATTCCTACTGTTTTTAAATAAATAAAAGAAGGAATTCATAACATGAACAAGGAGCAAGAGATAGTAAAAATGGCCAGAAAGAACTGAAAAAGAGCCTCATACTCCTGGAAATGAAAAGCATGACGATGGAAATTAAAGATGAATGGAAATTAATAGTGGGAATTAAAACTCAATGGATGTGTTCAATAGAAGATTCAGGACAGTTGAGGCAAGAATTAGTGAACAACAAAAAACATGAAGAAATCACAAAGAATGTAGGATAGAGAGATGTGTGGAGTGTGAAATTACACATATTCTAGTTTGAGTTCTAATTTGATTGAGAGAATAGGGAGAGGCAATGGTCAAAGAAATACTTGCTGAAAACTTTCCAGGATAGATGAAAGACACAAATTTTCAGATTCAGGAATCCTCTCAAACCTTACCTGTAAATGGGGACATAGATCTCTACTTTGTTGAATTATAGGGATTAAATAAGGTGAGAGAAACAAAAATACCGAATATAATATCATCACACTGTAAAAATTTCCACTAAATTCTGTTCACCAAACAATTATCAAACATATAAAATTATAGCAACCACATATGACACTCACTAAATGAAGTGCATCACTACTCAAATTGTGGTCCTTGGACCAGCACCATTGGTATAATCCAGTAGTTTGTAAGAAAGGCAGTGTCTCAGGCCCCACCTGAGACCTGTTGAATCAGAATCTGCATTTTAACAGGATCCCCAGATGAATTATATGCACATTATGTGTGAGAAACACTGATCTAAGCACATGAATGAATTCATTTAATCCTTAAAAGAACTCTGATTCAAGTCCTTACTCCAGAGTTTTCACCCAGAATTGGAATCCCAATACTCGGCAAAGGCCTGGCCTGAGGTGTTGGTCCTGAATAATATACATTTTGCTCCTTTTCCCATCTGGAAGGTGGAGAGGGGCCTGCCAAGCGCAAAATAAAATCTGAGGAGGGCCTACATTCCACAGGGTTTGGGGGAGTTGAACTAAATTCTGGGGCTCTATCTAATTCAAGTTTACAGTGGAATGGAACACGAATTTGGAGTTCCTTACCCTAAACCCCCGCAGCCACTTCTAGTCTCAGTCCATTCACTCAATTCTTACAGAGAAAGAATTAAGAGTCAGAATAAAGAAATCACTAAGGCTTGGTGACCCAGGCTTTCCTTTTGATAGGCGAGTGTGTTTATGGTTGTAAGAGTAGCCACAGGAACCCTGGATGGTGGTTCAGCCTTGAGAGCCAACAGCCTGGGAAGAGCCAGCGTCACTTGTAAATCGGTGGATGAATTGCTCTACGTGTGTTTCAGAAAGCCCGTGCTCCACTTCTGGGTGCTTCAGCACTCGCCCCGAGGGAATCATTAATCAGCCCGATCGCCTTAATTAAAGCTCGCCAATATTTCATTGGAGATTAATATCTATTTGCAAAGAGCTGAAGTTTCAACTGTTAGGTATAATGAGCTCAAACTCTGAGTTAGAGACACTCTAAATTCCATCAGCACCTCCAGGGCAGAGCAATGCGTGTGATGGCTTTGAAGGTCTTATGGGGCACTTTATGGAATAATTATTACTACTATCGCCACTGTTCTATTACTATTACTAAATGATAGCAACTACTATTACTATGCACCAGGCACTGTGCAAAGTTCTTATGCATTATCTCATTTAATCTTCACAACCATCCTATAAAGTAAGACTTATTATCCGTATTTCACAGATGAAAGAGTTGAAATTTCAAAAGGTTAAATGATGTGCCCAGTAGCAAAGCTAGTGAATGTTGCAGCTGGGATTTGAGTATGTTTTGAGTCCACGTCCTTAGCCACTGCCTCCCAAGGTGCAAAGTTCTCATTATGCTTCTCTCACTTTTGGGACCCCACAACACTCCCATAAGGGTGTTTCCCAGTCTTTTAATTGGTAAGGGAATTATATCTGTTAGAAAGTTTTCTGCAGCAAATATCTCAGTCTGTGTCTCCATCTGGCTTAAACTATCAGGAAATATGTCACCTCGCACTCCTGGAAAACAGTTCAGAGGAAGGTAAGTATCAGAGAGGAAGGTGGGGATCATCACAGTGGCTCTGGCACTGTGTCTCTGTGATGACTTTGGCTGCATCTTCCTCTGTGTGGAGTCTTCATCCTCAGATGGGCTTCCCTCATGGTGTAAGTGTGGCCGCGGCTGCTCCAGGCTTTGCATCTGTACTCCAGAGGAGGAGAAGGGACTAGCTCCTTTTTAGAGTGAAGAGAGCTGTGAAGTACCCAGTCTCTGATGTCCTCTCACTTCCTCTTTGAAGATGATAGGATCTGTCTGACCTGCCTATCTCCAAACTGAGCCTGCCCCCTCCCCCCAGCAGCATTGCCGTGGTTTACCATCCCCCTCTGATGTCCTCTGCTCTTGGGGCCTACTAGGCTACCAGTGAGAGCTAAGGAGATGGCCTTGTGTGTACTACTCGGCACTGGGGGAAATGTATTTGTCACATGCTGTTCTGTCTTAACATGGAAATTCTATGGTTTTAACTCAAAATGGAATCATGGGTAAACTCTTGACACTGTGGCAGTTGACAAGGTATATTCAGAAAAAGACCCTTCCTATGTCCCCCATTCTGAAAGTGTTTCTGCATGGCTCAGACAAACTGAGTAGTCTTGTAGGGAGACAGGGTTCCCTTGTAGTGGACCAGGGTTCAGAAGAATAAACAAAACGACCCCCGTAAGGGACCCAGCCAGAACCTGGTACATAGTAGCTGCCATTATCACCATCGTTCTTCCACATCGGTCTATTTACCAATGGTCTTGGGCAGAACACAATTTCCTTGAGCTTCAATTTTTGTATCAAGGATTTTGATTGCTCTTACCTATAAAGTGGAAGCAGTACAATCTTGCCTCATCTTGCCTCTCCTCGATTGGGTTATTGTGTGGCTCAGATGAACAAAGGCAGTGGATGTGCTTTGTAAACAGTAATGTATTCTTCAAATGTGTAGCAGTAGCAGGTTGCTTTGCCAGTGCCTTGTGTGGGAAGGAAAACTTTTCCCTTCTTCCCTTCTAGATCCTTTGGCTGGCCTAATAATTAAATTAACATGACAGATTGAAGAAAATCAAATTTGATATCATACATATGAGAGCTCATTGAAATATGAGACTCAAAGAAGTGACCAAAGCAGGCAGCCTTTATATTTTTTTAGACAAAGAAATGATACATTTGTGAAGAATTGACAAGACAAAGAGGTTTGGGTTTGGGGTAGTAAATTAGTAAAGAAGTAACAAGGTCTGTTTGTAGAGGCGTCTTGGCCCTGAATTCCCTGTCTCTGGCAATAAGGATGTCTCTCTTTCTCCTGGTACTGGGAGGGTAGCTTTTAGACAGGAGATTTATTTCCTGCTTTCAGGGGGACAAAGGAGAGTCAAAGTGTCCCTGTTGCACTGGCTTTTTCCTAAGTAACTTTAATTCAAAATAATCAATATGCCAAAATGGCGTATTTTGGGTGGCCTGCCCTGAACCCCATTACTTGCTTTGAGAAATGAATTAATTTTTTCAATAAATGTTAACTGAGTTCCAGAAGCCTGTGTTGAGCTCTGTGTTACACCCTGTGCTGGAGGTCAATGTTGAATAAGATCTCTTCTTGACCCTTGAGGAACTCACGGTCTAACTAGGGACACTGAGAAGTGACTAAGGAACTACAATAAATGCTATTGTATGGGTCAGCCCAGAGCTCTCTAAGAGCCCAGAGAAGGGCAGCAAACTCAGTGTGGGTGGGACCAAGAAAGGCGTCTCCGGGACATGACACTTGAGCTGAGTCTGAGGGTGAGTGGGAGTTAACCAGGAGGATGTGATTAGAGGCAGTGCGAACAGTCAGGGAGAAGATGATGAGTGACATAGAACTGGACAATGTTCAGCTGGCTGGAGTGTGGCACTGGGGACACCAGGAGGGCAGGGAGAAGTGGGTGGTGGCAGATCACACAGGGCTTTGTATGCCATGCTAAGGATTTGGAATTTATCCAGGGGGCAAGTCCTTCTTGGTCGTGTGGAAACTCACAATCTCTTTAGCTGCTTTGTGGAAAACGGGTTGGAAAGGGAGAGACTGGTGCATCAAGACCAAGCAGGAGGCTGTTGCAGTGATTTGGGAAGCATTGAAGAGGGAGGGGAAAAGAAGTGGACATATTTGGGTGTGATTGAGGAAATCAAATCAACAGGACTTGGTGACCAACTGGATACAGGGTTGACAAAGAGGGATCTGAGGATGTCACCAGGTCTCTGGTGTGGGTGAGTAGTTGGGGCCATTCAGAGAGATGGGAAAGACAGGAAGAACCAAATAAAATATGCTGTCCACTTAACAGAGGTCTAATGGCTCCAGATGCCACTCAGGAAAACCTCCCAAGGATAGCTTTCATGAAAATACAGATTTGAGGCTGGAGCATCACTGTCAGTTCGAATCTCTGTGCTCCTCTCTGTGTCCTTGGTGGAGATGGCTTGGCAAGCAGAACAAAGCAGAGGCTAGCATGTCTGCCAAGTGGATGAGTCCATAGATGCTGATAGTTGGTATTCCAGCAACCAAGATGGGCAGCAGGAGGGCTTTTGTCATTTTTTGTGGCATTTGCTTGGCGTGACAGAGCAATTTGAATGTCTCTTTGCTGCTTGCAGATGTGGCTGCATGGTAATGCATTCCTTTGTCTTGTCCAAATGTTAATAAAAATATTTTGCATAGAGCTGTAGGTGCCTTTCCGGAAGGTCTAAGGGCTTTGAACAGGTTCTGGCTGAGGAAGAATTGATCTCTGCAGGGGAGGAAGCTGTTTCTATGCGTCGCACACCAAGTTCCACAGCTGAGGATTTCAGAGCTGTTGACGGTGAAGGCAGAGGACTCTCACTGCTTTTTCAGAGGTGGTAGCATCTCCTGAAATGGCTCAGCTGCTGTCCCAGGACAAGGAGCCAGCACCTCTGACTCCCACCTGAGCTGAGCCTGGAAAGACCAAATTACATCCCCCTGAAGTGGAGCCGGGCTTAATCACAGGGAGCGTGGTTTCTCCCACCTCCCAGGTCACTTTCTACTTCTGATTTTGAACAAAGGGGCCCTGGGTGGAGAAGTAGAAAGAAATGAAGAGGGTGTGGTATAGGTGCCAGGCTACGTGTGCAAGTTTGTTCATCCTTTTAATGTTCAAAACAGCCCCGTGATGGAGACATTCTCATTCCACTTAGAGACGAGGAGCTGGAAGCCGAGAGAAGCTAAGACCTTGCCGAAGACCACACAGTGAGTTTTAGAGCTGTGATCTCACCCCGGAGCTGTCTGAATTTAAAGCCCACACTCCTTTCTCAATAAGACACAGAGAAGAGAGAAGAGACGATCCACAGGGAACGAGGGTGACATTTATGATTCCTTGTGTAGAATGGATACAGCGCCTGAAGGTTCCACCCGATCCCCAGGGAATCAGCAGGGCTCTGCTAAAATGATGGAAACCAGGAAATCTAATGACAGAGTCAGGTCCAAAATAGCCTCAAGGGGCTAATAAAAGACCAAATCTAACAAGCTGATATGGAATGAGTGTTATATATGAGTCAGATTCTTGAAAGTCATGTGGGCTAGACCTGCCCATGCATTGTATGGAGCTTTGCACAAATAGTCTCATTGAATGAGTACAACTACCCTATGAAGTAGGCACTGTTACCCCATTTTACCGACATGGAAACTGAGGTGCAGAGAGGTTAAATAATTGGTCAAGATCATGCTGCTACGTACACGGTGGATGGGGATCTGACTCAGGACTGGGCAGTCTGATCTGAAAGCCCATCCTCTTGACCACCATGCACTGTTTCCTGCTGACAGCAGCTAGCTTGAAACCTGCTTGTGTGGGACATCAGATGTGCATCTGTTAACACCAGGGAGGGAATAAGGATGCTTGTCATTGCTGCAGTCATTTCACAACTTAAAAATAGAGTGACTAGAGTAAAAGAACAAGCAGAATTAAGCCTCAGTTAATCATTACGCACAGATGATATTATCAACTAACCCCCCCCACCAAGAGATCCACTGGAAAAACTGTTTATAATAACATAAGATTACCGTATGAGGGTCATATTTTAAAATAGCAAAATCAATGATTTTTATATGTCAGCAATAATTACTTATAAATCTTACTTTCAAAATCCCATTCAAAATAGGAATACAAATAGAAAGCTCTTAGGGATAAAATCAACAAGAAATGTATAGAAACTATATATAAACAGACAACAAAAATTTTACTGAGTGACATAAAAGGAAACATGAATAATTTAAGAGACATACCTACTCAAGAGTGGGAAGATCCAATACTTATGGGGTCAATAATTCCCATATTAATGTTGAATTGTAGTTCTGTTAATTCTACATCAATATGTTTTTTCATTGAAATAATACATATCTGTGGGATAATATATATGCATGAGATGACAATAATTCCCAAATTAATGGTTTAGTGCATTTCTTTTAACTATTTTTTAATATACGTCTTTTAATTGAGGTAATACATGTTCTTGGCTAAAAAATCAAATTTTACAGGGCCAGCCTGCGTGGCCTAGTGGTTAAGTTTGGTGGGCTCTGCTTCAGCAGCTTGGGTTTGGTTCCCAGCTGTGGATCTACACTGCTCTGTTAGTGGCCATGCTGTGCTGGCAGCCCATATACTAAAAATAGAGGAAGATTGGCATGGATGTCAGCTTAGGGTGAATCTTCCTCAGCAAAAAAACAAAAAAAAAAACAAAAACAAAAATCAAATTGTACAAAGAAGCTTATAAAAAGAAACAACTGTTTCTTGTTTTGTCCTTCCTACCCTGAGCCCCACTCTTCAGAGACAGCCTTTATTAACACGTTTAGCTGTTTCTTCTGAAAGTTACGTCCATATTTTTAAGTATGTTTTGCTGAACTTTATAGGCTGATCAATTTTGGACATTAATTATTGACTTCCTACTATGGCAGATGAAGACTTAGCTCCCTTCTACCACCTCTCCATCTCTCCCCAATGGCCCAATATGATAAGATCACTCTTTATTTGTTTCTATGAGTTACACTTGCCACTTTTGGAGATTTGCTTACAGTTTATTTCTTGTTAGGTCAATAGCAGCATCTTCTGCCTCCTCCTTTTGTAAGATGAAGGTGTTAACATCCCTACTGAGCTCCTATCCCTTTCCTCTCCGTTGTCGAGCTTAAACGTCTACATTGTCAAGGTGGAGGATGTTTATACTGTGTACTTTTACCTAAAGTCTTCTGGTTTGACTCAATTTTAGGAGTGGACAGTCATTAAGCAGTGATTGCATTGTCGTGACTATGTAAACATCGTTCACTGCAGAGCCAACCAGTGTGCTGTGAGGACGCCACCCTCCTCCAGCAGGTTTGTTTTGATGTTTCCTGGAATTAAAAAAGATCTTTGCTTTTGTTTTTTCATCGTTTGCCTTGGCTGTCTCCTTCAGTCTAAATTCTCATGGAAGGTATAAGATCACTCAAATCTCGCCCCAGCCCCTAGCCGTCCATCCTCTGCTCCTGTTTGAGCTAATTGCCATCTCTCCAAGACTGCCCCTCGCCCTCTCTGCTGGCTCTATCGTTTCCCGGAGGCCATAGATGCTCCCTTATTTTATTGGGGCTCACATCCTAGTGAATTCCCGAGAAAGGACAGATGGGAGATAACTTTTCTCACTTCTACATAACTAAAAATGACCTCCTTCTCCCCTAATTCCCAATGGCTTTAAGTCTCTTTGATGATCCTCGTCTGAATCATTTACTTCATTCAGGGCTGCAAACTGGTAGATTTTCTAATTTCTTTATTCTTCTGCGTCTATTAGCTGGCATTCTTCTGTAAATAAAATTTTTTTAATCATCAATGTTGTGTAAACTATTACTCTTAAAACTTAGGGAATTGATTAATTCTTCTTTTCTACCAATTTTCAGGGTAAGGGTAGGTGAAAGTGTCACAGGTCAGGTTTTTTTTTTTAATGTCAGTTGAAAGTATCTGTGAAACAGAAAGCAAAAAAGTCGGGCTGCCCTTCTGTGGGGTCGATGCATAAGCAATCCAGTGTGATTTCTGGATTTCTCCCTGTTTGGGAATCAGAAGGACAGGGAGAGCCCTGCACCAAATGGATTCAAACCCCAAGCATTTGCTTCAGGAGAGGTGGAGAAAGAGGACAGATCCTAACTCCTGGGAAAGCTTCCTGGCCTCTCCTGTGATACTGCACAAAGTGTATCCTAGGCACCAACTCAAACCACTGTAGTTCTGGTGTTTTAAAATTTCATGCTCCAGATGTTTTTGGAATAATTGCTGTGCCTACTGAAGCTGTGCCCACCTCAGCTAAGGCGACCTCCTCCCGGTGCTCCCTTCCCCCCCCCAGCCCTGTCCTTACATGGAGGTGTGTGTAAAGGAAAAAGATCCCAAATGACTCCCCAGCCCTATTTGATTCATCTGTTGTGTTACAGTGACTATCCCTGGGTTTGGAGTTCGTTAGAACTTTGCAATAAAAGGAGAAAAGAAGGATATTTAAAATGTTGTGTAATCCTCTTGTCTTTTGGAGCAAAGATTGTAATTTCTGGTTCAGAGGAACTCCAGCATAGACAATCTGCCTTGTTCTGTTTGTCTCAGGGGAAAAAATAAAGCTAACACTGCAAAATGGCCTCCTTTCCCGGTCTGCATGAGTATATCTACACATTCACCTGCTCCTCCTTGGCTGTAGCATTCATTCTTTTCTCAACACAGACATAGGTCCTCTGCTGCTCTTCTGGACCTTGTGCTGGGCAGGGAGCTGTGGCAATGGGAGGCAGATGGTGTGGCCACATTCCGGGGTAGAGTGCCATTTCCACACACTCCCTCAAAAGAGTTTCTGTAGACAAGACGTAACTGCTCACAAAGTTTCCTTATCAGGAAAATGACCAGGCAGAACTGGGCAGAAGTCCTGTTCACAAAGTGTCCTGCACAGTGTGGGCACAGAATATGTAGTCGATAAGTGTCACCTCCACACCCCTCCACAAAAGGCAACCTCTAAAATCTCCAGATGTGCAGTTCTGTGCCTCCATGTTTAAATGCGTTGATAATGGGGATCAAGTAGATGCTTCCTGCGGAAGTAGATGGGAAGGCTGTGTGCTCAGGCAGGGGTTTCAGCAGTGCTGTTCATAAATGAGAAGAACTCTGGGGAAAATTCTTCACCCAGAACCTCTGCTCCTCCGCACACATCAAGAGGGACAATGCCTTCTTATCTTGGGGAATGAGGCCACCAGAAAGGCAGAGCTCATGACTCCCATTTACTTTGCCATTTTTTTTCTTTCAAAATGAAACTATATTTATGCATTTTTCCTAATACTTGAATATTGTAAAAAAATTCAAGCACTACAGAGAAAGTTCACATCCTCCCCTCCCATGGAGGGAATTGCTGTTACTAGCTGGGTATACAGTTGTTCGAGTTTGCTAAAAACCAAAATTCAGCTGAGTAAATCTGGAAGATCTTATTTTCTTTATTCAATGATTCACGAATCGGTCAGCATCCAATCTAGCTGATAGAAAGGAGCTCCAAGGAGCTGTACAAAACAAAAGACTTGTATAGGCAGAGGGGAGCAGACACAAGGATGTTATACTGGGCAAAAAGACGGGCTGGTTATTGTGAGGTCACTTTCCATTAGGGGCTGGCAGGGGTCCACCAGGCAGGTTACCTACCCAGTGCTGATCAGACAATTCTTGATTGACTGGTTTAAGATTCCATTTCTGGGAGAGCTGAAACTACAATGAATTGAGGTCTTGGTTTGTTGATGTGGGGCTTAGCATAAGCGATTCCATTTTGGGTCTGCAGTCTTCTTTTTAACAAACTTAAAAAATGAATATCTAGATAGGAGAATAACTGAAATTTATTACATACATGGAATCTGATTCTGTTTTCTCTCTCTTGCAACTTATGTATCCTTGTCTGTGTAACCCCATATTACCGGCATTGGTCCAGGTCTGCCCATCTTTACACAGAATTCTATTGTTTGGAATTTTGGATCCCCCTTCTTCCTCCTTGCTAGTCTAAGGACCTGACACACACACCGGCCAGGTCTCCTTGTGGAGTTCTTGCTGACTTCTCCCTGCAACATGCTTCCCCTGGTGGGAGGGCTGGGGACAGGTGTCTCTGTGTTTTAGCAAATATTTTCCTCTCCATGAGTACAAACCATAGTGACATCTGAGAGGGAGAGAAAGCATGTTCCCCAAAGCAGGAGGGACCCACAGTACCAAGACCTGATTTGTGTTTTGGGATCCCTGCTGTTCATGAAATACTTCCTGTGCTCCTCTCTCCCAGGGAAGGTTAGTCTGGGAAGCTTTGAACTGGGTCTCTGCTCCTCTGCTCTGGCCTCACTTTCTTTTCTTCCTCGTTTCATTTTTGCTTGAAGTATAACTGAGATACAGGAAAGTGCTCACGTCTGATATTTGCAATGTCATGTAGATGATATTGTAACCACCCGTATATCCACTACCCTGGTCAATGTGCTGGACGTTCCAGTGTTCCAGTGCTTTCTCCTCCTGGCCTCCTTCCCCACTGCCCACATTGTAGAAGGTCTTCTGGCTGCCAATGGGGCCACCAGTGTACCAGGAAACACAGAGCTGGGCCACTGCATTTCCAACTCCCTATGTCACTTCCTCATCACCTCCTCCCCCTTCTCGTGACCTTTTCCAAAGAAGTCACCACCCTGGAGGAACCAGCCTCTTTCCTTCAGCTTCTTGGTTCTTCCCAGCTCCTTTTTCCTGCATCCCCACTTTGGTCTGGACTCAGATCCCTACCAGAGCTCCCAGCAGCAACCCTCGAAGCCCTGACACAGTCCAGAAAGGGTTAAACTCAGGCAAGCACCAGCTCTGCGCAGTTAATCCGGGATTCTCAGCACTGATCTCTGTGCCTGTCATTTGCATTTCTCTCCTTTGTGCCGGCTTTTCTTTCTCCCTTTCCGAGGCCCAGGCGCCTGCATTAGCATACCGTGCCCGGCTGCATGGGGCCTCCTGCTGTGTGCCAGCCTGCGCAATCTGCAGGCGCCATCAATTTTTCAGCACTTTTCTCATTTCTCATTACAGTCAGGCCCAAGAGGCTCCCCATTCAACACCCTCCTAGGCTGTCCCACCGGTGAGCTGGTGAGCCAGGGGCTGTCACGTCCCTCCCGACCCTCCTGAGCAAGCACTCGCTTGTAGAGGCTCCCACCATAATTAATCACAGTATTAATCCTGGCCAAGTCTGTCTTCCTGAATAATTATAACAACACGCTTGGGTGCCTGGGCCCGACAGAAATTTTACCAACCTTGAGCACTGGACGATATCCCTGCAGCCAGGACTGCCATGGGGACCTGGGCTCCTTGCCTACCCCTGCTGCGACACTCATGTACACGCATGCACATCCATGCACATGGGCCTGCTTGCACACATCTACACAAGGCACAAAGCCGTAGGAGCTAGGGAAAGGCAGAATGGTGGAACTGACAGTAAACAGCATTTCCCTTCAAACAAGGAAGCATGGCCACACCATGAAGTTATCTTTAGGTACCAAAGTGGGTGGTTGTCATAGCGATGTGTGCATTATTAAGAGAGTGTTGTTCATCCTGGCAGCTAATCTTATAATGAAGCTGGCTCATTATCAAGTTGAAGCGAAGTTGGCTTTTGCTCTCCTTTTTGCTGTGGGCTTGGGGTGCAGTGGGGTCCTCAGCTCCAGCTCCAAGCTGGATCACCAACTTCCAGCGTGCATCTTTTATTTGGTTACCCCGTCCTCCTTCCCTGCTCTTCCAGGGGACAGATGCGGGAGTATGGGGTTGGGCAGGGCTCCTGGTGCCTTTGCCGTCTAAATGTCTCATAGCCGGTACTTGCTCTAGTTTGTGAGGCACTTATCAGCACCTGAGAACCATGTTGGCTCAGGCAACTGGGGTCTGTGTGAATTAAAATTCCAGATTGGCCAGTAAACAATCAGTTCCTCTGCTTTCCTTCTGCACTTGTTTCTCTTGCTTACTCAGTCCAGGGAAGCTAACCTAAAGGACCAAATAGTGCCTTTTGCATCACGATCACCATTTAATGGGGACTTATTTATTTCCCAGTGGATATTGCAATTTTTGAGTCCCCAAGATTTGTTAAAAGTCCACCATTGCCTCAAGTTTGGGTGCCTGACAACTCTTTCACTGTATGACCAATGTCCAGTTAATTTTCAATCATTTTGGAGAGTATACAATCTGAAAAACAATTAAGATCTAAGATACACAGTTTTGACCTAAAGACACAAATAGGCTGAAAGTAAAAGAATGGAGGAAGATATACCATGCAAATAGTAGCCATAAGAGAGCTGGAGTGGCTATACTAATATCAGACAAAATGAAACTACAGTGTATCAAAATTTATGAGACACAGCTAACACAGTGCTTACAGGGAAATTTATAGCTTTAAATCACTGTATTAGAAGAGAAGAAACTTCTATTTTTTGAGGCTCCCCATAAATTAAAAAATAAAGAAATGGAAAATTGATGTAAAAAAATCATTTTGGAGATGGTTTGCCATTGCTTTCTTTGTCTGTCTCTGCTTGGGTTTTTTGTAGATTGTTATAAAGGTCTATTGGGTGCAAGTTTAGATTTCATGCGGCTTGTGATTTTCATCCTCCCCTTTCTTTTTAAATTAACCTGCTTCTAATTTTGCTCCCTGTTTGGGTTAGGAGAGCATCCTTTACAAAGGGAAGGAAGGAAGCAAGCAGGGTAACCAGCTGCCACATACACCATCCGGTGAGATGGTCACCATGGACCTGAGAGGGGAGTCGGGGAAAGGAAGTGGCTTGTACCTGACTTTATAATTAAGTGTTGTGTCCTGGTGAGCAGAGATGCTGTCCTCCCTGGGACAGCCGGTGGTGATGTGCAGATGCCCTCAGCTCTGCCTGTCTCCAATCCACCAGTTCCTCCAGTGCCTTCGGCAGCCTGTGCTGCAGCTGAATGCAGCTGGCATTTTGTGGTAGGTTTTCTCAGAGCCCAGTCCACTGACATGAGAATCACCTGGGGCCTGATTAGAAATGCAGATTCTAGAGTCCCCTGACCAAATGGAGCTGCCATTTTCAACAAGTTCCTCAGCTAAATACGATACCCATAGATTGTTTTCATGAGCCTCTTTGTTTCACTTGTGTGCTTCCTTTTTCTTTTTCTCTTTTAAAAGTAGTATAGGGATATGGTGAACTGGTTCAAACAATGAAAAGGAGAAACAGTCCCTGGTCCTCAGGTTCCCTCCTCAGGGACTCCTACATTTTTCAGTTTTTATGTATCTTTCTAGAGATGTTCTTTGCATACATCTGTATATAAATCCCCTAAAATCCACAAACGGTGGCATCTTATACGCTGTTCTGTCACTTGCTTTCTTCACTATGCAATATATCTTGGCTATGGCTCCATATCAACATACTGAGATCTTCCTCATTTTTAAAAATGGCCGCACAGTACATTTTGTATGGGATGTAGCACATTTTATGGGTTTTGGATAAAGCTGGTGTCTGCTCCTAACCGGGCTTTAAGAATATGGTCTCATAAATCTGCAACAACCTCTAGGAAAAGGGAGACAGTTGATTTTTTTTTCAGCCATACTTTTGACTGTATGGTAGCCTGCCTTGGTCTGGGTTCCTCAGAGGCAGATCCTGAGACCAGGATTCCAGTGTGGGTAGTTCATCTTGGAGGTGACCACAGAGAACACCTGTAAGAATGGAGGGACAAGAGGCAGAAGGGAAGGAAGCCTATAAAAGGTGTGTTATCAAGCAAGTTACCAATGTGAGGAACTAGTGTTTATCCTTCTGAGCAACTCTGTGAGGCAGTGTAGACCACACTTAGGGTATTATTACACCTGGAGGGTGAGGGGCCTGGGATGTTTATACACCAACTCTTGTCAGCCACTGGTGACGGACTGGTTATTGGTGGGAGTGTTCAAGTCTCCTGCACTTCTGGCCTGCCTCATTGGGTAGGTGGGTTCCAGTGGCCAAAGAAAGCAGATCTCAGGCAAAGAGAGGCAGGAGCCAGCAGCTGGAAGTTGTGCAGGGTGCACTGAAACAGTAAGGGCAAGGGGATGGCATTGGGGTACCAACAGTGGCTGCTACACAGCAGGAAGCGGAGGCTTCCAGATTGATCCCTATACTCAAAAAGAGCAATGCACATGGATGTGGTGCCAGAAAAACAGATTCTGTTCCTAGCTCTGCTCCCACTGGCTGGTGCCTTTGGGTAAGTTGAATCGTTCAACCTTTTGGAGCTTTACTTTCCTCGTCTGGAAAATGGGGTTAATAGCACCTGCTTCTCAGGATAGCTTTGAGGATTAAACGGGATTTCTAGTTTTGGAAAAAGCGCTTCAGAGCCCCTCATGTGGGTGATTACTGTTACTGTGTGACAGCTGATCCTCCGGGAAGAAAGGCAAATTGCATCCTTCAGAGCCTGCCCAAGATCACCATATATGGTGAAATCAGAGCCCCGCTCCCTGCGGTCACACAAGTTCTTCTCTAAAGATCCCCAAAGTCAAATTCAGACCAACCCAAATGGCACCAAGATGCCAACAAGAATAGGAACAAAATGATTCTCAGGCAATTTTTTCCATTAGAGAGCAGCAAACCCTTTAATCCTGTAGTAGCAGGAACACCTTGGTTTTTCAAAAACAGCCTAGATTTTAGGGGCAGAAAGAGTCTTAAAGTTTGCTTAGTTCATTGGTTTCAAGCATTTGTAACCTCAGAGCCCTTTCTTTACAGAGAATGATGCTCAAAAGATTTGTCAAACTGAAGTGGAGCTCCTCCAGTAGAATTTGATGGGGGACCAGGCCCTCCCTGGGGGTCCTGTCACACCCACCGCCTCCTTTGCTCACCCCCAGCAGGCCTCAGGCTCCCCCAGGCTCTGCAGGTGCAGTTTGTAAACAACGGGTTTGGTACACCCCTTTTTAATGAACAAAGGATGAGGTGGGGCCATTGTCATTGCTTGCTGGGGCCTCTTTAAATGAAAAACCAGGCAGGGCGCTCCGGGAGACTGAAAAAAGCAGTCAGGGCTATAAGACCCTGATCTTAGAGGGGGTGAAACTGGCAGAAACCTCTGTCCCTTTGCTTTGATTCTTTGCTTTAAGGATAAGTTCTTGAGTCCCTTTCCTCTGACCTCCTTTGGCCCCACCTCTAAGCTCCCATCCTCGTTCATGTGCATGGTCAAATCATTGCTGTCAAACTCAGTACACTCCTCCCCCATCACCCTTTGCTCTCAGGCACATAAACTAACTGAGATTCCTGCTTCTCAGTGGCCCCAAGGGACTGTCCTGCTGGGCCCATCTCCCTCCCACCAAGCCTTCTGCTTAGGGGAGAGGGACGGGATGCCCCGAGAGACCAGGTCACTTGCCTAGTGTGGCAGAGCGTCTGCAGGCCCCTGGTGCAGAGCGATTTTGACCACATGTGATTCCCAGTAGTTGTTAGTCCAGTGTTTTCAGGCATCTTCTGTTTTGCCTCTCCTCTTATCCAAATGAGCCTCCTCTAGAGGGCTCTGCCACCACTCCAGGTATCAGCCAAATGGCACTGTGGAAGGACAGTTCTCGACTACTGATGGGCACATCTTTTCTTCAGGGGAGGAACAAATGAAAACGAAATTGGAGGTTGTTGTATGGATTGGCAAGAACAACTCTGATCTTTCTGTTGTAAATGTGCCACTTCCTGGCAGACAGACCCCCTGAGCCTCAGTTTCCCCATCATAAAATTGGGATTGTGTTACGTTCCTCCTTGGGTTGCTATGAAAACTACATAGAATGACATGAGTGAAAGGGCTTTGGAAATAGGAAAGTCTTCAGAAATGGAAGGGATTTCTTTTATTATCGTACTTTATTGATGGCTGTGGAAGTATAATTTCTGTAAGGCTGAACATCAAACTCAGAGGGAGCTTGGCATAGAGTGCAGAATATACCCGCTTCCCCAGGAAACCTTACCCTGCCTGGAGAGGGCTGCGGCCTTCTGATGCCCATGATCGAGGGGGATGGGAGTCAATGGATAAATGCCCCCGCCTTTCATTTCTTCACTGGGGCCATTCAGAGGCACGGCCTCAGTATCTCAGATGGTTCCCGGCATGACTGAGCCCCAGTACTCTTCATTAATGTACCCTTTACTGGATTTTCTCCCCCTTGACTTGTTCTCCCACTGTCCCCTCTTGCCTACTTCCTGGGGGGTCTCCTCCCAAATAAACTACCTGTACCCCAATCCTTGTTTCAGAGATTGGTTTTGAGGGAGCTCAAACTAAGACACACAGCCACTTGGGCAACAGTGAGAAGAGGGCTGAGAGGGGATATAGGGAGATCAGAGAAGGTTAAGGCCTCCCACAACTGTGAAGGTGACAGGGAGGCAAGAATAGAGGTCCTTACTTAGTGGCCCAGGAAGGATGTGAGGCCACTGGAAGCTGCCTGGCCCCAGCTGGGGTGACCCCATCTGGAGCCTAAGGCTTCCAGCCCTGGGCTAGCTTGTCCTCAGAGCATTTTCTGCCTAAGCCCACGCCCAGGCTCAGCCATGCCCAGCTTGGGTTGGGGTAGAGAGCTTAGGTGTCCTGTGCCACAGTGAAGGCTCAACATCTCAATTCAGTGCACTCCTACCAAGCACCTTTTCCATGTGGAGCATTTGGGGCTGACTCTGCTGGGAGCGTGTCACAATACCCCCAAGCAGTGTGATGCAGCTAAACAACAAAAACACACACACTCGGGGGAGGGAGGGCAGGACATTTAGGAATGAAAAAACTCATGAACTTGGACACGTTTAACTTCTCTGGGTCCCTATTTTTCTGTCTGTAAAATCAGAGGGCGGGACTCCATGGTCCCCACAGGAGATCTCCATGGGTTGTCCCAGCTCTGAAATTCATATGTGACTTTTCTTCACTGACTCCATGACTAGGTACACCTGGCAGGGAGAAATCGAGGCTGATCGAACGTTAGCTCACAGTTTGTCCACACTATTTTTAGAGCACTACGTTTTCACAGTTCCCAGCTGGTCTGAGCCCACTGCAAGGCTGTTTCTTCCACTGCAGGTACTGTTCTGCATTCCTCCCCTCGAAGCCTCTGCTTCATGGAGGCACAGTCAAATAAGACCTTTTCCTGCTCCTTGTTTCTTATCTCTCCCTCAACTCCATCCTGGACACTTAAAGGTTTCTGGCCCTAAATTAGGTCCAAGTTGGAGAAGGGAGAAAAATTTTAAAGTTTTGCTGTTAGATTGGGCTGGGCTTTCTTTTTTTTCTGTGAGGAAGATTCGCTCTGAGCTAACATCTATTGCTAATTCTTCTCTTTTTTGCTTGAGGAAGATTAGCCCTGAGCTAACATCTGCACCAATCTTTCTCCACTTCGTTTGCAGGATGCTCCACGGTATGGCTGGTGAGTGGAGAAGGTCCGTGCCCAGGATCTGAACCTGTGAACCTGGGCTGCCGAAGAGGAGCACACGGAACTTTAACCACTTGACCATGGGGCCGGCCCCCCGGCTGGGCTTTCTTAATACTTAAAAATAAGATAAGGTTTGGACAGGGCCACCCTCCATCTGAAGGCTCTAGGGGGAGAACCTTCCTTGCCTTTTCCAGGTTCTGGTGGCCCTGGGAGTTCCTGACTGTGGCAGCATCACTCCAGTCTCTGCCCTCATTTTCCCACGGCCTTCTCTGTGTCTTCAGAGAGCCTTCTTCTCTGTATCTGGGTCTTCTCTTCTTGTGTCTCTTATAAGGAAACCTGCCACTGGACTTAGGGCTAATCCGGGTAACACTGGATGATCTCATCTTGAGATCCTTAACTTAATTATATCTGCAAAGACCCTTTTTCCAAATAAGGTCATATTCATGGGTTCTAAGTGGACATATCTTTTGAGGAGTCACCATTCAACACAGAGCAGTGGGGCTTCTTGATGTCCGCTGAACATAAATTGTGGTACACATGTGCTTGACCATGCCTATACGAGACAGGTGGGCCCCCAGTTCTCTTATTCACCCAGCCACTTGGAATTGGGGATGAAAGCATGAGACGTTACCAGTGGAAGAATAAATATGAGTGAATGGAGCCTGAGACTTTGCCTCTGCACGTGTCCACCAGTAATGGTGCCCAGTCCACAACTCTGCCTCTGACCAAGCAGATCAGCATCTCCTCTTCCTTGAGGGGATGGAAAGAACTAGGAGGACAGTGAGTGGAGAGGAGACCTCCTGGCATGGGGAGGAGGAGCTGTGGAAATGTTCCCAAGAAGGAACTGACACATGCTTTAATCTTTCTGGTTTCTGAAATTGGTTATCTCAAGGGGCTTTCACCCCCACAGTGGGGGTGAAAGCATTACCTGGAGTAGAGTGGCCTTGTTTTGGGGACCCTGGTCATCGAGGGGATAGATGGGAATGAGTGTGAAAGCTGGATTAGTTTGAGAGATCTTCCAGCCTGAGGAGCCTCAAGAGGAGACAGAAGAGAGAGCCAGGCTGGTGGGGATGTTCCCTCAGTAGAGAGCAGTGAAGTGTTTCCCAGGGGCCTGGGGGCTGTAACACCTGCTGCAGTAGCCATAAAGGCCTTTGTTATCATAGCATGGGCCACAGTTTCCCTCAGGTTTCAGAATCAAGGGTGGCAATGACCATGAGAGCCGAGCTTGTAATGCTCATTAAAAATGATGATCCTTCTTGTCCCAAGGACCAGAGTTATGAAAAGTTTCCAGAAGAAAGAGGGCTTCACAATGGTGTAATGATTCAGTTTGTACACTCTGCTTCGGCGCCCGGGGTGTGCCGGTTCCGATGCCCAGTGTGGACCCATGCACGGCTCATCAGGCCATGCTGTGGCAGGCCTCCCACATATAAAATAGAGGAACATGGGCACAGATGTCAGCTCAGGGCCAGTCTTCCTCAGTAAAAAGAGGAGGATTGGTGGCAGATGTTAAGTCAGGGCTAATCTTCCTCAAAAAAAAAAAAAAAAAATGAAAGAGGGCCTCAGCTAGTGTTTAAAAGCAGCAGCCACAAACTACCCACCGACTCCAACTGGGCTGCAAGATGAGAGCACTTGTGGAAGAGGCAGAGGAAAAGTTTCGTCATTTTTACCATCGTGGTTCCCCCTCCTCCCCTTTCAAGGAACTAGAAGACCATCCTGAGATAATTGTTTCAGGAGACAAAAGTGACAAGCAGAAAGCAGAATGTAGCCTGCAGGTTTCTTCCTGACTTTGGGATCCAAAAACAGAAGCCGTCAGGGGATGGAGGGGACTCCGGACACAGACAAAATGCTCAGGAGACATGGCATGAGGGAGAGCAGATTGTGGTGGTCCTAGTAAGAGAGAGACCCCAGTTCTGGTTTCTCAGTGCAGCGTCGGGGAAGCAGCCAAGGCTGACACAGGCAGACAGGATCTGGGAGTGGGCTTCTGTGTTCTGTTTCCTGGGTAGAGCCCTGGGGGGGTGGGAATGGTGATGTAGCATGTTTTGATAGACTAATACAGGGATTCCGTCACCCCCACAAGGCATGGCCTACACACAGGGAAGAGAGCCGCTGGGCCTGAGGGAGCTGGAGGATAGGAAAAGAGGACGACTCAGCAGCACCTTGTGCAGCCTGGTGACCAAGGATGATGGGATGGGGATGCCTTAGCTGATACCTAAGGGGTCAGGTGACTTGCCTATCAGTTGTTCCATCCCAGTCTGTCCTTGCCGTGCCTTGTCCCTCTAGAAATTCGGAGGAACTTTGACTTAAACTGTGTTAGTTTGATTTTCCCTGAAAACAGAGCCTGAGACAAGGATTCATGTGCAAGTGGTTTATTTGGGAGGAGATCCAGGAAGCAGAAGTGAGGAGGTGGGAGGAGTGAGTCAGGGAAGGATGAGAGGCCAATAAAGGGAACATTAATGAGCAGGTTACCACTGCAAGTACCTGGGGCTCTGTTTCTTGGGGCACATTCTGAAGAATAAGCCTCAAGTTTGTCTTCCTAGAGGACAGGAGGCTGGGGCACCTCCCCCCTGACACAGCAAAGCAGAGAGGCCTGGTGGCGTGTGCTTGACTTGAGCACTGGCAGCGTACCTGGACCCTTGTGTACTTGTCCCCCACAACTGGGCTGAAGCCAGGTGCCCGACGGGATGTGGTGTGGAGCATCCCAAGCACCTGCTGTAGAGCCCTGGGAAGGGCAGGGGCAAGCAATTGCCTGAGTTTAAGTTACATCACCCTGGTGGAATGAGCTCCAAAGAGAAATTAAGTTGAATAATGGAAAACTAAAGAAAGTTTTATATTTATTAGACACCTGTATTTGTAGACTGAGATTTTATATCTGCTTTATGTAAGATATTCAAGTTGACTAATGTCAGTCTGGTATAATGGAAAGAACATAAATTTTAGAGTCAGACCAGCATTGGATTTGAATTCAGGTCCTATCACTTAGTTGCTGTGTAACTGTGGGTTAATCATATCACCTCTCTGATCTTCATTCCTGCCTGTGTCAAACCAGGAATGATGACATTTGCCTTGAAGTGTTGTTGAGGGATTAACAGTAATTCATGTGAAAGTCTCAATGATGGGTTTTCAATATGCATCATTTCACTAAACCTTAGTTAGTTTCCTTTACATGGTGTGGTCTGCTTACTCTTAACAAAATCTTTTTGTTATTTGAAAAGTTCTTAGCAAAGATATTCCTTCTGGATACTGCTGTAAACAGATTTAAATGGGGTGAACCCAGATGTCCTTAATGTCCTTGTCCTCATGGCCCTGGTGTCTGCAGTCATACCTGGAAAGGAGGCCACCTAGAGAGTGCTTCTTTCTGTCCAACCATGACAAATATTGCACATGGGCATGTTTTCCCAACTGACCTTTTGGAATTAAGCATTTGACTTTGGTATTTGTTTTGGGGTTGGAAACAGTAGAGTAGAGGAATTCCCTTCCTTTCTCCTTTCCAGCCTCTCTCCCCACATGCCAATAAAACCTGAATTCTTTAGTTCCTTGCTACAAGTGGTGAAAAATGCATCTGTATTTGCAAAAGCCAAATCTACTGTGGCTGGATGGAGCTGCCATCAAGGCTTAAAAAAACTGGTGAGGTGGCGGCACTGCCTGGTGTAGGGCCCTCATTAAAAACTGGCTGACTCAGTGGAAAGACTCTGCAGACAAGATGTTTGCATCCACGGAGGGGCTGCACTTGTAGTGGGTCGTAACTTTCTGTGCTGAAAGCAAGGTGTGGACGCTCAAGGAAATGACTCTGCTCTGGGCTTCCTTGTCCCTCCATGGTACCTAGCACAGTGGCCTTGCTTCGTGGGCTGCACTCGCCTAGATTGACAGCACAGCATCTGGGCACACTCAGAACTCTCCATAGCCCCTGCTCACTCACAGGGGAAGCCTCAGGAATGCTGTGAAAAGTCCTGGAAGCTCAGCTCCAGAACCTGGCTAGGCATCATTTCCAAATTCTCTCTGAGCCCGCTTACTCTCATCTGGTGTCCTCAGTGGCCCTTCCAGCTGGAGTCTGCCTCCCTGCTCAGTCCTCTGGCAGGATATCAAGTTGGCTTTTATGTTTTCTTTTCACCCTGATGCTTTCTCTTAGCTGGCCTCCCTAGACTTCTTGCTTTGAGAGGAGAGTTTATCTCATTCCATGAGTTACTATCATGTCTTAGTCAGTTTTTATTGCAATAATGGAGCATAACAAACAGCACACCTTTATTGTTTTTGCTTATTGGTCTATGGAGCAGTGAAGGTGGCTCTGCTTCAGACTGTGGGTCACCATGGGATTCCTCCCTCTGCTCCCAGAGGCTCCTCCATGGCAGCTGGCAGACGCTCAAGAGGCTAAGCTAAATTAAGCAAGTGCATTTAAAGCCTCTGCTCACTTCATATCCACTGACATTCCACTGGGCAAAGCAAGTCACATGGCGCAGCCCATTGAGAGTGGGATGGAGATGTACATCCCTCCTCTTCCAGTGGGGGGCACTACAGAGTCACATGGCAAAGGATATGGATGCATAATGTTATCATAGGAGTAGGGAAGAGTTGGAAAGAGTAATCCGATTTACTACATTGTACCAGGCCCCATGCTCAGGACAGCCTCTGGGCAGTCTGGAGTAGAGAAACATCTGATGTCCAAGGAGAGAAATTCCCCTCTGATAAGTTATCTTTCTGTGAATTACCAAGAGATTCTCCTTGTGGGCAGATTGATTATCAAAGGGGCCCCTTCCTTTGGGGTAATCCAGCCTCTAGTGTGGGTGCTTGGCCTGGCAAGTGGAGGATGGGCTGGAATTCAGCCCCCTTCACTCTTTGGGTGGGCACCCTACTATAGGGTCAGTCTACAAGTCTGTAGGCTGTGATGCTGTGCCCACCCAAGGGGTGGCTCCCAGGGCCTGGGGAAGCACTTTGGTCACAACTGACTTCAAGCTATGCAGGTTGGAGTAGTCTGGGATAGTTTTGTGCTTTTGTCAATCCAAGTCAAAAAGCTGGGGTTTTGATTTTTCTTTTTGACTCCACCTTCAGAAAATAATGAGGATTTTTTCTTCCCAGAAGTGGCCTCGCCAGCCAACCACATAGGCCAAAGCCAATGTAAAAGAAAGGAGATGGTTATGAAACACTTCTAATTGTAGAGTGGCACATTTGTCTTGGAAGAAAGGCCTTCTTCCTCTTTCCCCAGGAATGACCACACAACCCACAATTACCCTCACATTCCAACGTCAGAGGGAACACCACATCTCTCTGAACAAGAGTAATAGCCAAGTCTGACAATACAGGTCCCTGAGTGCAATGGTCCACGTTGACGGGTCCTGCAGGGCAAATGAAGTAGGCAGTGCCCTCCTCTGCTACTGTCCTTTAGTTTTTGTGGTGAGCAGGTGTGAGTGTGTCATTTGCACATTTATACTTGGTAATTACCGGAAATACAACAAATGGATGGGAACTCCAGAGTCTCCATCAATCATCACAGCTTCAGTTTGAGTTTGGAGGCAAGACCCAGGCTTTGGTAGATGGAATTGTTGACTCTGCATCCTTTAACCTGCCCTACATCCTCACCCTTGCTGTGGCCTCACTGCGGGTGGGCGCAGTCCCCACCCCTTGACTTTGGGCTCAGCCATGTGACTTCCTTGAGCCAGTGATATACAGGCAGAAGTGAGGGAGTGCCATTTGCAAGCCCAGGCCTTAACAAGACGTGGATGTTTCTGATTTTTCTCTTGAGCTCAGAGAAGACCTTCTAGGTGTCTGCCTCCCCCTTAGTCTGGGCCCTAGGATGAATGTGGAGTAGAAATGAGCCAAGCCTCAGTGAAAGCCAAGATGAGCTATATCCAAAGCTTGAGGCAGAGCCATGCAGCCAAGCCCAGCCTGGACTGGCCAACCTCCAGCAGACCCGCAGACACATGAGTGAATATGAATGATTATTACTAAGATCTGGGGTGGTTTGTTATATAGCATTATTGTAGCAACAGTTAACTGATTCACTTGTTTTCTTGGAGAATGTCATAGTATACTGACCTTGGACACCAGACATGGCTGGGACACAGGAAGCAACCCCAGCAGAAAGGCCACTCTCTTTCTGACTTGAGGGCTGGGATCTGCATGAAGGAGAAAGTGTGTGACTCAATTAAGATACAATTAAGATCCTCCTCCATGGTCTCCCTTTCATCCTCCGTCCTCATTATCCCGCTTCCTTTTCTTCTCACCGTGGGAATGGTGCTGCTGTTGCATGCTGATGAGTTTGTCTGTGGCCCAACTTCTGAACTAGAGATGTCTGGGTAATTAATTTGGATTTAAGCTCCTCTAGCCAGCCCTTGATAGACCCACGACTGAGTGCATTGGAAGGCCTTGATTTCTCCTGGGCATTTTTTTGGTACTTAGAGGTCAAGAGTCATTTGGTACCTGTCTATCTACAGTCAGTCTCAAAGTGAGTTTTGAAAAATGTATGAAAATGTACACTTGTTTCAAGTGGCTTAGCTTACTCCTGGGAACCTCCCCACTCCCCCCTAATGCTGTGAAGTTTTTGCATTTCATCTCTGCAATTTGGTTACAGAGCAATTCTCCCCTATGAAAGTATGAAATATTTGCTGGGCATGAGGCTTGACTGGAGCTCAGGCAGAATATGGACACCTTGACACAAGGTCCCCATTGAAGTAGGTTGATGAGAAGGTAGAAATAAAAATGTAACTCCAAAAGACAAATGGGGAATTAACTCAAGAAGTAATAGCCCCAGGTTTATATGTCATTGTTTCTGGATGCACAATGTACTTTCCAATTTGTCATATTTCTTTGCCTTCTCTCTACACCCTTTGAATCTCCTGGAAGGCCTAGTCTTTCTAGATTTCATCAGAATTAAATGAAACCACTTGTACTCTGAAATCCTGTAGTGCTTGCTATAATGGCTTTCAAAATTTTTGCTATGTCCCATGGTAAGAAATGAATTTTGCATCAGTTCTTAACACACACACACACACACATTTTTATATAGGTCTAGTTTAAAGTAGAATCTTTGTCTTGGTCTGGGTCCTCCCAGAAGTAGATTCTAAGATAAGGATTAAAGTTCAAGTGGTTTATTTGGGAGATGATGCCAGGAAAGACCAGTAGAAGAGTGGGGCAGTGAACCAGGGAAAGGACGGAAGATATTAGAGTATGTGTTATCAACAGGTGCGTAATCTCACTGGGGAACTCTGGAAATAGTTTTCGAGCCAGCCTTCAAGTTGGCCCCCAGTGATCCTTGCCTCCTGGTATTTATGTCCTTGCATAATTCCCTCCCACATTGAACTATGTGTGTGGCCCGTGCGTCCAATAGAACGTGCCAGGAGTGATGGTATCCTGGTAGGCAGCCTTTGAGAAGGCCCCAGTTCTCTCCACCTCCTGGAACTCATGCCCTTGTGTGATCCCCACCCTAGAGTGTGGGCTACTTACAACCAATAAGAAGTGACTCAGTTCTAACCAATAGAATATGGTTATATTATATTGTCAATAGAATATGACAAAGATGATGGATGTCACTTCTGAGATTAGGTCACAAAACGACTCTGGCTTTTGCCTTTCTTATATTCTCTTGCTCTTTATTTCACTAGCTTGGAGGAAAAACCAGCCCCCATGTTGTGAGCTACCCTATGGAGAGGCCCATTTGGTGAGGAACTGGTGTCTCCAGCCAACAGCCCGTGAGGCATTGAGGTCTGCCAACAGCCACGGGAGCAAGCCTGGGAATGGCTCCTCTCCTAGTTGAGCCTGGAGACACCTACAGCTCTGGCTGCAGCCTTGGGAGAGATTCTGAGTCAGAGGCACCAAGAAGCACCCAGCTAAGCTGTGCCCAGATTCCTGACCAGTAGAAATTGTGAGTTAATATATATTTTTTTAAGCTGCTAAGTCTTGGGGTAATTTGTTATGCAGCTGTAGATAATTAATGCAGCATCTGACTTTTGAGACCTTGCTGTTCTCTATTTGGTCTCTTTCTCTTAGATTACAGCCCTGGGAGAAGCCAGTCCCAGATCATGAGGACACTCAAGAAGCCAAGTGTGGTGATGAACTGAGGCCTCCTGCCAACAGCCAGCACCAACTTACCAGATACGTGAATGAGCCAGGCTGGACGCAGATCAGTCAGCCCCAGCCAAGTCTTCAATTGACTGCAGCCCCAGCTGCCACCTTGATTGCAATCTCTTGAGCAACCTGGAGCCAGAACTACCCAATCAAGCTTCTTCTGAATTCCCGACCTACAGAAATTGAAAGGTAATGAATATTTATTGTTGTCTCAAGCTGCTATGTTTTGGGGGTAAACTGTTAGGCAGCAATAGATAACGAATACATTGTAGAATAAGTGACTAAATTATTCCATCCAAGTGAAGGAGCTGGGGCGCTTATACATCAATACCCATCTGTCAGTGGATGATGGCTGCTTCTAGGGGGTGTTGATTCACCAGCACTTATTTGTGGGCAGAGAGGGCTTCAGTGGCTAGAGAAAGCCTGCAGGCAGAGAGATGAAGGTTCTGGCAGCTGGAAGTCAGGCCTGTGTGAACCCAAAGGTAAAGATGAAGGTTATAGGTAGGGTGTTCACAGGGACTGCTAGCTCTCAAACTCAATTTAACTCTCATCTACACTACTTCCCTCCCCCCAGGCAGCTTGGAGCATCGACTCCTTCTTCAGAGCCTGATTCCTCCAGGGTTTTGTCCCTAGTAGAAGGAAGAGGAAAAGGAAAGGAAGAGGAAAGCATCTCTTTATATAATTGTGCCCATCTCTGGTGCGCCTTTGTTGGGTGTTGGTGTTTCTTGGGCCAGCACTGATTGGTTGTTCATACTGTCTGTGACACGAGTCCAAAGGCTAGGCTTTCTTGCAGGTGCGTGTCTCGGTCCTTGAAGGGCCTTGTGGTAATTCCCTGATGGATGTTGACCTCTTCCGCCCTACACTCAGCTTTCACTAAGGAGTCGATCCCACAGCCTCCTGCTGCCTGCCTCCCTGTGCCTGGCAGGCAGTCCAGCTGAGTGGAGTACAGGAAAGACAAGTCGAGTGCAGCCATTTTCTGTGACATCCACTTGACTTTTTGGGAACTCACATCACAGCCTCACCAAATAGCTGAGGTATGGGCTGCTCCAGGCTCTCCTCTTTTGCCACGGGCCTCCTCTCTAGGCGTTTCCCCTGCTCAGGTGGACACCGTGCATCCCTGGAGCTTGAGGGGCCAGGCTCTCCATCTTGCAGGAATCCCAGACCTTTACCACTGACTCTTGAAGCCTTCTCGCTCGGCTTTGAGGTGGGACCAGTGCTCAGATCCATTGGGAGGAATCACATTTCTCGTATCCAGTTCTGCCTTCTGCTGTGGGTCCCAGCTTCTGTTTCTGGAACAGCAGGAACAGTCTCGCCTAGCACCCTGTAATGCAAATAAAACACCTTTCTCAGTGCTAGGCAGTGAGGATTCGACAAATACTCGTTTCCTCCTTCTTAGTGTCAACGATGGAGCATGCACCAGTGTGGTTGGTCTGAGGACATGGGCTTTAATACAAAGTGGAGCCCCAGAGAGGGGAAAGGAAAGGGCATGTGCATTACTGGCTCCTAGTGCAGAGCCTTGTGAGCAGTGGGCATTCACTGAAAGAATGAAAAATGGAGCTGATGCAGGAGCCTTTTCAGTGGAAAGCAAATGTATAGAGAGGCAGAGGTCCAGCGTCTATCTCTCATGCTTATGGGGAAACACGGGGTGGTGGCCTTAGCCTGGTCTTCAGTGGCTGGCCCCCACAAGCCAGGGGCTTCCCCTTCTGGGCACCAGGCGGCTGCCACCCCACTTGCCTCTTTTGTGTAATATGCGGCCAGACCCAAGACCCTCATTATGCACCCTCCCTTCCAGACGCTGCCCGGGCTCCCTCCCCTTCCCTTTCTTCCTTCCTTTCTTATTCTATCCATCTATTTCTGTATCTACTACAAAGGTCAGAAAAACAAATCAATGAGGAGAGGGACCCAATAATCTTGAGACCTGACTCGGGGATGGGAGGTGGGGAGGGAAGCCGCTCAATAAAATGAAAGAGAATTTAAAAATTCCCTGAACAAGGCACAGCATGGGGTCCCGATCAAAGGGTCCAGGCAGCTTCAGCTTCGTGCGTGGAGGTGCTGGATGCTCTGAGGCTGGGGGAGAGACGGCCCCCAGGTCTCGCCCCCCTCCCCGCTTCCCTTCCAAGGCACGCATGAACGGGCGCACACACACTCATGTACACTCCTTCGACCACCACCTGACTGCTAAAGAAAGATCTGCTGATGGATTTTGGGAGTTTGGGAGCCAGAGGGGAGAAGCCTTCGGCAGCCCACTTACGTCCTTGTAGTGGTCCGATTTTCCAAGGCTGTCTCAAGGTCCGCATCCACACGAGACAGGGAAAATGCCCTCTGAGGACCAGATAATTGTATTGCTAGTGACTGAGGAATGGGATGTTATAAGTCCCACTTTGCTTTGTCTGAACTGACCTTGGAAAGAGGTGAGAAAAACCCATCAGTCTGCAAAGAGCTGAATCAGCTTTTTAAACTCCCTTCCTTGTGAATGGCAGCTCTTCCGTGAAGTCCTTCCTGACACCTACCACCATCCCACCTCCAACCCCGGGGCCTGATTGAGCACTCACCCTTGAAGCAGCCACTGCAGCCCAGCCCTCTTCCACCAGAGCCCCTGGAGTGCATTACCATGCTTCTTCATTAGTCTGCCCCATCCCTTTCCATGAGGGCCAGTGGTAAAGCAGATCGGGGCAGACTGCCCCAGCTCAGATTGAGCCATCACACCTTACCGGCGTGGGATCTTGGACAAGTGACTGAACCTGTTTCCTCATGTGTACAACGGGGATAATAAATATATTCCCCCTTTCACACAATGGCTTGTCAAATATGTAAGGGCAGGCTTTTCTCCTCCAGGCTCAACAGGCTCTATTTTCATAGTTCTTCATATAACATGGCTTCTAGAGATCCAAAAATGTTTTGAGCAAGAACAGCATCATCAGAATAAGGATAGAAGCTCTCCACTTTGGAGAACCTCACTCAGATGTATAAGTTCTGGCATGTTTGCTATCAAGTGACTCCTTGCTTTATTTTATGCTTATTGTACGTATCTGTAGAAAATATGAAGACATCCAGGTATACGTAGGTGAAGGCAGCATACGCGCAGGTCTGTGTGTGGGTGTGTGTGTGTCTGTGTGTGAGTGTGTGTGAGTGAGTGCATGTGATTATTTTCTTACTTGTTTCCAAAGAGTTTTGAGGTGGTTTGCTGATTAAAACAGGATAGAAGATGAGTCATTTAATAATAAGACAGACTAAAGATTACGGGAAAGATGCAGAAGTAGATGCTTTAAGATGTCTGAGTTGAACAGATGAAACGTGTACACGAAGTTTGGCTGTTCCTTGAAAGTTAAGGCTCTAAGACAAACCCTTCTGGTGCCCTTGTTTTTGTTTTTGGCAAAAATGGTTTTATTTCCTATTTCTTGCTTGCAATATGTCAGAGAAATGGCAGCTGGATCCAGGGAGATGAGAAATCTCAGGAGGTTTAGGAGTTGACAGCCAACAGCACGTTAGTTTGTGTCCTTTTTTTCACCTACCTTTTCTTTGTCTTTCTCTTATTTATATAGCAAGAAAACCAAAAATAAATTCTGTATTTGTAAGCCACTCTCCACATTATTCCTGCAACACTTCTGTGTATGGCATAAACATTATTCTTCTCATAAACAGAAACCCAAGAGAGTTGAGTGACATCTCCATTGTATGGACATACCACAATTTATTTATCTATTATCTTATTGATGGACGTTTCAGCTGTTCCACTTGGGACTTTTATAAATAAAACTGCTATGAACATTCTTGTACGGGTCTTTTTCTGGATTTATGTTTTCATTTCTCTTGAGTAAATACCTAAGGGTGGAATTCCAGGTAATAGAAGAGCTGAATGGCTCAGTTTATTAAGTTTATTAGAAAGCCAAGCAATTTTCCATGGTGATTTTTACCAGTTTGCACTCCCCCAAGTGGTGTCCCAGAGTCTCAGTTTCTCCATATCCTCTCCAACTCTTGGGATTGTTAGTCTTTGTTTTTAGTTATTCCTGTGAGTGTGTAGAGTTATCTCATTGTGGTTTTAATTTGCATTTCCTTGATGACTAATGACTTCGAACACCTTTTCCTATGTGATTTGGCCATTTGAATATCTTCCTCAGCACCAAAAGGAATGAGCTTCTGTCACTCCCAATAACAGACTAATTTCAAACACATTATGTTGAGTTAAAGAAGCCAGACACAAAAGAGAACATACTGTCTGGTTCTATTTTTATGGCAGAACAGACAAAACTGATATATAATGATAGAGGTTGTCATAATGGTTGCCAGGGGAATTGGGGTGGGGGTGTTGACTGGAAAGGGGCAGGAGAAATGTCCCTGTGGCTAATGGAAATGTTGTTTATCTTGATCTGGGTAAAGATTACACAGGACTGCTTTCCTCTGGCTCTATGAGTTGAACCTGGCCCTTTGCCCAGAACACCTCTCTGTGTGCTCACCTAGGGCCACTGGCTGTCATATCCTGATTCACCAACCCAAAAGGGGGCTGGAGAAGGGATCCTGGGAAACCACTGGGCCATGTTCAGTCTCCTCCCAAGGTATTAACTTTTGCTTCATCATACAACTAATCAAAACCACTTAATCCAGTAGTTCATTTTGTGCACTGCACAAAGTACCTGACAGAGGGAGTGAATAGTCACTGGAATCCAACCGGTGGGCCCTGGCTGTGCCAGTCCAGAGCAGGGACCTCTTCCTAATCATCCTCTAAAAGGGCATCATTTTTATGATTTTGTAGAAAGTCCTCCTTTAAGCCTATAGCGCCATTGTGGCTAACATTGGGTCATGAAAAGCTGTTCATGAGCAAAGCTTTCCTTGGTGTTTGTTGAAATAGAAGTTTCTGATCATTTTGGTAGGGAAACATTTCTTCCTAAATAAAGAAGCCCAACTTGGGAGGTTGTTCATTCATTCTTCCTCCCTTTCTTCCATTTTTCTCCATTCAACCAATATTTTCTGGGTACCAAGGCTGGTGAATACTGTGTACTGTGCACTGTGCTAGCTTCTGGAGATGAATAGATGTTTTTCTTTTAAGCTGGGGATGCAGTGGCATTTTTATTCTTATGCTCCTGTCTCTGACTCCCCAGGAATTTGAAACATCTTTGGCCAGAGCATGAAAAATATCTTCGATTTCCTGGCTGGAGAGCACAGCTCTGCCTTTGGATATCACACACAAGCTGGAGAAAGCTCCACAAGGCAGTGTTTTCTCAGCTTCGCACCATCGGTTCCTCTCTGTCTGTGGGTAAGGCGTCTTACCTGCTTGGGCTCATTTGTGCTGCTGCCCTGTCAGGTCTTTGGCATCAGAGACTACTAGAGGGTCTGGTGTAAAATGTACCCTCTTCTTACAATTTAGACTTAGAGGACAATCTTGCAATCTGAAATGAGAAAAAAAAATGAGATGGAGTACCATAATGATCAAAGTGATGATCTCTTACATTTGTATAGTACTCCACCTGCTTCCAAACCATTTTCACCTTAAATATCCCTATCACCCAACAACAGGAAGGTAGAAGGTAGACATTATTATTATTATTTTTTATTGTGGTAAAAACAAATAACATATACTCTCTTCATAAATTTTTAAGTATATGGTACAGTATTGTTAACTATAGACACAATGTTATACAGAAGATCTCTAGAACTTTTTCATCTTACATAGCGGGAACTCCCCATTTCTCCCTCCCCATAGCCCTGGCAACCACCATTCTACTTTCTGTTTCTATGAGTTTGACTACTTTCGATACCTCATATAATGGAATCATGCAGTATTTGACCTGTGACTGGCTTATTTTACTTAGTATAATGTCCTTAAGTTTCATCCATGTTGCAGCATATGACAAGGTTTCCTTATTTTTTATGGCTGAATAATCTTGCATTATATGCATATACAAAAATTTCTCTGTACATTCATCCCTCAATGGATATTTAGGTTGTTTCTACCTCTTGGCTATTGTGACTAGTGCTGCATTGAACATAGGAGTGCAAATACCTTTTCGAGATCCTGATTTCAATTCTCTTGGATAAATAGACAGAAGTGGGATTGCTGGATCATATGGTAGTTCTATTTCTAATTTTTTTGAGGAACATTTATACTGTTTACCATAGCAGTTGCACCATTTAGAAGGTAGATAGTATTAATGCACACAGGAGCTCCCACTGTATTGACCAGCTAGACCCCCTACCTACTGCCTGCCCATCAGGCCTAGGTACTAACTTTTGACCTTTATAGAGCCTCAACAGATAAGGAATGTCAGTCAGTCACCCTAGAATTAGCCAAGCAGTCCCAGCCTTCTCTTGAGTTGGAAACATTCCCATTAACCCTTAGCATCTTTGTTCACCAGCACTTCTAACCAGCTGGCCTGGGAGCTAGAAATTTAGGGAGGTGGTGGGAAGCTGGTGGCCCTCTGCCATGTGACATGGGGAGCAGAGCAGGCAGAAAAGTAATAAAAGGCCCAGAGAGATGTGACGCAATTAATGCTTCTGGCTGGGTTGATGGCAGAGCCAAGAATAGAATTTTCTATGATCAGTTGGTAGAAATTTGTCTCATAGCAACTGACCTCATGTTGCATTGTGGGATTTTTTTCAAAATAGAGATTTCAGTCATTTCCTATTAATCTTGTTATTATTTCTCATCTAGCAATGGAGTTTGCAGAAATGAGACGATGTCATGTGAGTCAAAGAGGACTAGGTTTGAAGAGAAATGACCCTGACTCCTGGATAGGTATATGTTGTTAATACCAGGTTGGCCTGTGGCAGATGCTAGGAAAGAAGGGCCATGGCCACAGGTGGAAAGTGGGATCAAGGGAGACTTACTGAGGATCTCCTGCTACTTAGACTGGGAGAGCTCTTGGAGACCTGGGTGGGCTAGAGCTGACTGAGACAGTCTAAAACTGGGTGGAGCTCGGATTTAAAGAGCAGATTGATGTTCACTATAGCAGGAAAGGACCCTTGAATGGGTCAGTGATGGAGACTAGGAAGTTGGGCTGGGACAAAGGCTTGACTTGGAAGGTGAATTGACAAGCAGCTGTCCAGAATAAAGGCAGATGTGGAGAAGACATTTGAAAGACCCTTAAGCCTCATGGCAGAGAGAATCAGACTCTATACTGAAGGACCTAACACAATGCTTTGTGGATAGTAGGCCCTCAAAATATATTGGTTTCCCAAAAGATGTTGGGTAGTAAAAATTGAATGAATCCAAATAACTGCAGGGCAATTCTAGGAGAACATTTGTATAAGGAGTAGAAGGATCTTTGAATAAGGTGGCTAATGATTTCTTCATTACGAAAAATTTTGGACACCCTGGTTGGAGTAGGGGTGGGGAGGCCCAGGGTTCCTCTGCACTGCTACTTGGTATCTATCTGATTTTCCCCTCAGTGAACCCAAGAATCATCTTCCTGGAACCCCCGTGGTTCCATGTTGCACAAGTTTAAAAACCACTAGATTAAATGATCTCTAAGGCCAATTCTAACTCTAAGAGTCAATGATTTGTGTTATTAGAAAATTTCTCCATAAATTATCTCGTATGTTGTCATCCCTGCGGTCTCCTTGGTTGGCTTCAGCACCCATGGCTTAGCTGTGCAGATACTGGGTTTGCATATCAGGGATTGTGAGGGCAGTTAAAGGGCCTTTTCTAGTGGAGGCTGTCCTTGGTCAGCAAGAACTATTCCAAGGAAGGCCTAGCACTAGATGTGAACCTTTTTTTTTTCTCAGAGATCTTTGAGCAGAACTATGGTAGATGGCAAACACGGCCATGATTATCCCCTTCCCTCTATTTACAGTGTGACTTTGCAGCTCCTCTCATCAAGATACAGAGTCTCCTCACCCTTTGAGTCTGAGATGGCTCTGTAACTTGATTTGACCAATAAAATGTGGCAGAAGTGACATTGTGCCTGTTCTGAGCATGATCAGCCAACACATGACAACCCCAGGCTAGCAAGCTAGAGAATGGAGATCATGTTGAGCAGGGACAGGCTGTCTTAGCTGAGGCCATCCTAGATCAAGCAGTTTCCTGCTGACCTGGCAGCTGACTGCGGAGGCACCAGTAAGTTGACACCAGAAGAGCCATTCATCCGAGCCCAGCTCAAATTGTCAACCCAAAGAATCATGAGCTAAATAAATTGTTGTTTTAAGTCACTAAATTTTGGGTGATTCGTTACACAGCAAAAGTTAACAGATAAAACCCATAGGATGTACAACATCAAGAGGGAACCCTTATGTAAAATAAATACTTTGGGTGATTATGATGTGTCAGTGTAGGCTCATCAATTGTAACAAATGCACCACTCTGATGGGGATGTTGATAATGGGAGAGTCTAGGCATGTGTGGGGGCGGGATATTTGGAAAATCTCTGTACTTTTCTCTCAGTTTTGCTGTGAACCTAAAACTGCTCTAAAAAAAAGAAGTCTTTTTTTTTTTTTTTTAAAGTTAACAGCAGTAAAGAGTCGATTAAGGAAATGACCAACAGAATCTCCTGAATCTTAGTGCAGTTGCCATGGAGGCCCAGTATGACCCTTTATGGTAGAGAGAATGCTGTGTGTTCCACAAATAACTTCATTTTCTTCTTGGCCATACAGGAATACTAAATTTACCAGCCTCTTTGCATCTAGATGAGGCCATATCATTAGTTCTAGCAAAATATACTGTGAGTGGAAGTGGCGAGTGTCATTTCTGAGCTGGAGTGATTAACTGTTCAGTATGTGTGCCTCAAACTCTCTTTGTTTCATCTGCCAGCTGGATGAAACCAGAATGACATCAAAGACCATGATGATGGAGCCATGAGATGGAATCAGACTGCTTGGAAGAGAGTACCTCACCTGTATCCATCTTTCATGTGAGCTATTTATGTTGTTTTAAGCTACTGTTTGGAATCATTTGTTATGGCAGCTAGCATTTATTACCCTGACTAATACCTAGGTAGAGACCAGGCACGATTAATGCCCTAGGGCTCTGAGGGAATTTATTTTCAAGAGATTCAATTTATTTACTTTTTATTTTAAATACATTTAAAAATTTGACAATACATTCATATGCTTCAGAATTAAAAAGATATAGGAGGACTTGGAACAAAAAAATCTCCTCAAACCTATTCTCTAGCCATCCAGATCTTTTCTTTCAGGGCAATGGTAGATATTTGCTGTATATCCTTCAGAAATATTTTGTGCAGATGCAAACAAGTAAATATATATATTCCAAATGTATAATATATACATATATATACACATATTCATATATATGTGTATTCTGCAAATGGTAGAATGTTTTACATATATTGTTGTATGCCTTACTTAAAAAAATTAACACTAAATTTCGGAGACTTTTCTTATAGTACATAAATAACTTCCTTTTTTTTCAGCTGCATACTATTACATTGATGGACATATTATAATTAGTTTAACTGCCTCCAAGTTGATTACCATTTGGCTTGTTTCCAATCTTTTGCTAACACAAGCAATGCTGCAATGACCCCATCCTTAAACATACGTCATTGCTCACAAAAGTGGGAGCTTACCTTAAAGAAAAATGACTAGAACTGGAATCATGTAGCATTATGCATTTGTATTGTTGAAGAAAGTTTTCAAATTTCCTTCACAGAGATTTTACAATTTATGCTTCTATCAGCAGTGTGTGAAAGTACCTGTTTTTCTACATCCGCCCCATCACAGTATGATAATCAATGTTTTGATCTTTGATGAACTGGTAACTTCTGTATTATAAGTGCATTGTGAATCTTTTCATATGTTTGAGAGTTATTGGTTTCCTTTTGATGAACTGTCTTTGTCATTTGCCCATTTTTCTAATGCTATTGGATTGTTGGTCTTTTTCTATTATGTTGAGTCATAGGAATAGATGAGGTTCATTTAGGGAAGTAGAGGGAGTCTGCCTTTACTCCCCTCAACTGAGCACATAGCTCAGAGAACCCAGACAGGAAGGTAACCATTGCCAATCCATCTGGACATGTGGAGAACAAAGGAAATGCTAGCTTTGTTCCAGGTCATATCCATAGGGCCTACCATGAGGCCTGGCACACAACAAGCACTTAATAAATATTTACTGAATTTCCAATTAGCAAATAAATGAATGCCAAATGCTGCAGCTTGGAGGTTTTTTTCAACACTGAATTCCTTCCAGAATGTGGTTTCTGCCCTAACAAATGGTTCTACTGCAGGGGCTTGGGTATTGGTAATGTAAGCACTAAGACTTCTTCTGCTACATTAGCTGGGAGAGAGTGCCAGAGGATGCTTAAGGCAGGGCTTTGTGCTCCAGAGATACTACCCACAATCCCATGGCTCTGGGGGATTCCACGCAGAGCTAAATGATGACACGTATGGTGTCTGAGGTGGAATCTCCCAATTCCCACTTAGTCCTTCATGTTTCTATAGCAGAAAGGAATGAAATGGGAGGTACAGGCAAACTTTTATCCCCTAAGCCTGTTCTCATATGAACTCCAGTGCCTTGCCTCTCCTCCCCAACATCAAAACCACTTCTGGGAAAGGTTCTGCTGTTAGTAACCTTGGTTTGGGCTCATCCAGCACCTGACTCTGAGACAAGGATTCATGTACAGCTTGTTTATTTGGGAAGCAAAGGAAGTAGGCAAGAGGGAAAGTGAGTCAAAGAAGGGGAGCAAGCCCATGTAGAGTACATTAGCCCTCCAGCTTTTGCTGTAGCAACTGACTCTTCATCCCATTGGAGAGGCTCTGGAAGCCAGTGTAGACACATGTCTCAGAGCTATCCCACCCAAGAGGTGAGAAAGCCAGGATGTTTAGACACTGACTCCAACCAATCATTGCTTCTGGCTTACTGTGAGGGTTGCAAAACAGGGGCAAGAGAAGGTCCTCAGGCAAAGAGATGGCGGTGCTGGCAGCTGGTAGATGTGCCAATGGGCTCTCTGAGTGGTCTGGGTGAGGGGATGTGAGCAGGGCACTGACATTTGCTCCAGCCATTTCTACTGTGGCTTTGTCTTCAGTCTGACCCACTTCATTCCTCCAACTCATTTTCCTCCCAGCAGCCAGAGTGACCTTTCTAAAATGAAAATGCAATCCATTCACTTTCTTGCACTTAAGATAAAGCACAAACTCCTTAGCAAGGCTCACAAGGCCCTGGATGATCCAGTTCTCCAGCCTCATGGCTCACAACTGCCCCAGCCCTGCAGGTTTCAAACCTGAGACACCTGTGGCTCCCGTCGACCTTGCACCAGGCCCTCAGGGCTCCCTGCTGCACTGGCCTTGTCTAGTACTGACCTCACGGACCTAGGATTGTCAGCCCACTTGTCTGGTCTTCCCAGATGCCCCAGCTGCTGTGTACACCTCCAGGGCCAGGAAAACGCATGCGGCTTCTGTAGCCACGACCCCAGGTACCTGGTGTGCTGCACGCCCTCAAGTGCTGCCTGTAGAATGGATACGTGAATTTCAGTGATGGAGAGAAAGGCATCTGGAGCAGATAAAGGAAGGTTTTGAGGGAAAGGTAACAAATAGGTATTTGCTAAGCTCTTACTAGGAACAAGGAGCTTTCTAATTATTGCCTCATTTAATCCTCATGATGATCCTGTTATTATTCCCACTTAAAAAACAAGAAAACTAGGCAAAGAGAGGCTATGTGACTCTCCCAGAGTCATGAAGGTGTTGAGTGTTGTACGCAGATGCAAATGCTGGTCTCTCTGAAGTGAAAGCCTGTGCATTTACTGATGACACCAGGTTGTTTACGATTATCCACTCTCTCTGCCCCTTTAAGGTCAGTCTGTGAATGTGAATCTTTACTTCTCTCAGTCAGAAGGCCTACCCCCATCTCAGGCAGTAACGCCACACTGGGCTGAGGGCATGGGGGCACGAGGAAACCTGGCCCTGCCCCTCCTCCTCCCCTCACCTTCTTCCCTGGCCTCGTTGGCAGTGCTCGGAGCTTCTCTTAGTTCTGAATATCCAGCATTTGTGTTATCACATGTTATCAGCACCAAGTCTCCCTGGGACAGAGCACTTATTGGAATCCTCCAGAAGCCCACCTATCCAGCATCCCACACCAGAGAGGTCCCGGCTCTCCAGAATCAAGCCCCTTTCCATCAGCCTGAGATAGAATTAACCTCCCAAAGGACCCTGTGCAGCCTTTATGAACCGGTCACAACTGGTTCCATGTTGGGTTTCCATGGGCTTTATTTTATTTTTCCTCCAAATCTTGTGGCTGTTGCATTAGGCACCAGCTCCACAAGTTGCTTAGAAACTGCTTTGCGTCAGTGCGCTCATCCAGGTCCCTATGTGCAGGCAGAGTGATAAGCACCACTATTTATTTTTTTAAATACAGACATATAATTAAGCAAAATGTTCTGATGTCTGCAAAGTCCAGCTGGCAATGAACAGTCAATGAGAAAGGCCTCAAGGTGGAACAGAGCTGGGGATTTCAGAGAAAATGAACAAATGAGACCCCCTTTCACTCCTCTCTACAAGCTTAGGGTCAGTGCCAATTTTAGGTGACTCACTTTTTTTTCCTCAATCTGGTTCTTCTCTGGCCATGCCCAATCCTTCAGAGCTAAAGATGTTTCTCAAGGGGGAGACATTTCCAACCTCATGTCTTACTATTCTGGATGAGAAAAAGGAAGAGAAAAGAGAGGATGCAGATGGCCGTGGACATCTGTTGTGCTTGTCAGCCCAGCTTCCATGTCCACTTCTTCTGCTGACAGCACTTTGATTTTGCATTGGGATACTACCTCTCCCCTATTCAAGGCCACAAAGTTTATGGAGGTGACTCCACCCAGCTCCAGAGAGAAGACACATGACTCAGGTCTGGCCAGGGGGAATGGCTCAGGGCTGGACACACGATGCAGGAGGGTCAGTCTTGGGACTTGGTTGGAATTCTGGGAAAGGTGGCATTTTCTTCCTGCTTTAGTTGCAACCCTGGTAGGGTAGACACCTGGTTCTGCTGGTGGTTGTCTTTTCACCATGTGGGGAAGGCCTGCTGAGAATGAAGCCAAAAGAGAGAGAATAAAGTTAAGAGATGGAGGCCATTTTGTTGGAGCCACTGGATCCAGCCTTTACAGTAAAATGAGTCCATACATTTTCTCTCCCCCCCTTTGTTTTTGATTAATCCAGTTTGACTTGGACTTTTGTCCTTTGCAGCCGAGGTAGTCCTAGAAAGCAGTTGTACCAGTCCTTCACTCCTCCCACCAAAGATCTGTTTTCCACCTGCTAGATAGGGCCAGGGCAGAAGGGTTGCTTTGCGGTGCTCCCATTAAGGTCCTGATACCTACTTGTGTCCTCTATGGACAGTGGGTGAAGAGGAAGTAGGTGTGTGTTCAACAACCTGGAGAAGGGGAAAGAAGTCTTGGAATTCTCTTTGAAGACAGTGGAAATGTGTATTACAGTGCACAGATGTGGTGGCTGAAGAGAAACATCAGACATGCACTCTTATCTCCAGGAACTTTGGTATTGAGAAAGGGTGACAGGATGCACGTGTAGATAGAGCTAAAGATACAAGCCCACAGTGCAAGCCCTGATGGGAGACCTAGACAGTCAGGGTTGTAGGAGTTTAAAACGGGTAGAGAGGCAGGCTTCCTACAGCAGTTGAGTCATGGGGTTAGAGCGGTCAGTGGAAGGGAAGGCAGAGGGATAGTATCAGCAAAACTGCAACAGTTGCAACCAGGTCAAATTCTCAAGACTAGAGTCTGCCAGCCCTTTAAAGCCATGCCTCCCTTTCTGGGTGAAGGGTCTCTTAGTATTCTCCTGTCTGCTCCTTTTCACACTCCTTCCTCTTCTCTTCTCCTTCCTTTTCTCTATCCTTCAAAACTCTCATGGAGTAGGGGACAGGCAGGAGGATGTGGTTGTGGGCACTCATTTCTGTCTGTTCCTCCATCCCTGGGAGTCCAGCACAGGATGAATGGGCTTTGAGTTGCATCAGGGTGGAAGTAGGTTAGACTGAAGGAAGAACCAAGAGACTCCTAAAAGGGCCGGCACTGGTTGCCAAGGCAACATGCTGACTCTTTCCCTGGAGGAATTTTAAAATAGGTCACACATTCCTTTTTATAGGAGGTTGGGAGTCCTGCCAGGAACGATGATGGGACCTGCAAAGGATTCAGCATGAGAGGTCAAATTCTGTCAAATCACAGATTTCATTTATAGAAATCTGTACAAAAGGGCAACTCTCTCTCATTGGCTAGGCTGCTCTCAAGGACGACCTGTTCACACAGCCTGGGAAGCAAATGTGGTGGTCCAAGGGATGGAGGGGCCTGTATGGTTATGGTTTCATACATGCTCTGGGGGTTTAAGCACCTGAGTGTCACCTGGGTGCATCCATCCTTTCTTTACAGCAGGTGGGGGTGCCTCTTGGTAGCCTCTCTTCCAGTGCTGGAGCAGGGGCCCCTCAAGCATACCTGTCTTCTGTTACTGGCTCCTGAGAGCTTTGGATCCAGGTTTGACTCCATGGTCTGCCTCTTACTAACCAGGAGATACAGTCAGCCCACTAAAACTTTGGGAACCTGGTTCTTAATCTTTAAAAATTGGGAAGCAGGCCACCTACCTAGAAGTGATGGGTAGAGGAGGAGATAAAATAGTGGAGAGAAATGGCCCGAGACACAGAGTATCTGGCACAGAGCAGACATGTAGACATTATCAGCTTCCTTTTTAAGTTCAGTGTTTTCATCTCTTTTAGAGAGAATTACTGAATTTAGGCAGTCATACCTCTTGAGAATCTGGTCTCAGCCCACATGTTCCTTAGGCAGAGATGGCTTCCCTGAAGACCCACCTAGTGCAAATCTCACCTTATCCTCTCTCACGGCCTCCTTTATTCTCCTTTCTAATTTGTGCTTATATATTTATGATAATATGATGAACATCTGCCTCTGAGTAAGAACGGGGGACAGGGACCTTGTCTGCTATATTCTCCACTGTATCCCCAGTGCCTGGCATATGATAAAAGTTCAGTAAATGTTTGTTGAATGAACAAATGAATAATCAGAATCTCTGCTTGGTAGTTGCATATGTCTTTGCTTAATAAGACACAGGGGAAATGAAGACATAGTTATCTAATAAATGTAATTTCTCTGGGAGGAAAAAAAATCTTTGCAAACATGAGCCCATGTGATGTATATAAATAATTAAACGGGCCCTTGGTGGTGAAAAAGTGAGTAATTCCTAGAGTTACATCATCTGGTTGAATTTTGCTTTTATTTGCTCCAGTTTAATGCAGCAGCCTTCAAATCTGCATCTGTTGCTTCCACCTGCTGAATTCCATGGACTAGATCACATCTGTGTTGCTTTAGGTTCTTGGCAGAGGTATTTCAACTCAAAATCTATCCCTAATTGTTGCCCCTCACATATCTGTTGCTGTGTTTCTCTCTTCCTTCCTATAGGGCCGTGGGCAGGATTGTCCCTTGCACCATGCTGCTTGTGCTTCCTTGGGCTGGGCACAGTAACAGCTACATCACAGCCTCAGTGCATGCACATGTGTGCACATGAGTGTAAGCACATGTGGAGGCACTGGGCTGACGGGGTTAGAAGCCACTCCATTGGAAATAAGTGCTGGAACTGGAGTCAGGTGGATCAAGAAAGAGCCCATACAATTGATCGTTAAAGGGCCCTCTTGCTTTGAAATGATAAACTAAAGAGAGCAAGTCTGAGGGGAACAAGGAAATATCGGTAAGAGTATCAGAGATGGGTGATGGGAAAAGATAGTGATTCTGATTTCTATACTGGGCCACCTGGAGGCTCAGGGTAGGCAAGGTCTCCAACTAGCTCCTGTGGGTCTCTTCATCATTCCAGCTGGGGATAAACGTCTTCATCTCCACAACCCACATCAGAGTCTCCTTTATATCAGTGAGGACTGACACAGGGGTTCCTTGGAAAGATTTGCTGAGAAAATGATGGCTAGTAACCCTCCCAGTATTCCTTCAGTAATGGAGAAAGAGATGGTATCAGAGATGGGTAACTGTCTGCTCTCCCCTCCTATGGTAAAAGTTGAGATGGAAAGAGGTTGTCCAGCTAGGGACTGCATTTTCCAGCCTGCCTTGTACTTTCTGGCCATGTGGCTTGTTTTCACTAATAGAATATGAGAGGAAGTGATGTGTGTCATCTCTGGGCCAAGGTTTTTAATAAAAGAAGGATGTGAACATATATGTTCTCTTCACACTTGTTCCCCTTGTGCCAGTTGGATATATATGATATCGAGGCCTTAGGGAATGAGGGGAGTGGACGGAATGAGGGGAGGGGAAGGATTCTCATATCTGAGTGACCAAGTGGAGGGGAGTCACCTGCAGACTCAAACACCCTTCATGTGAACATGTGAACAAGAAATAAACTTGTACCGTGTCAGACCATTACCTTTTTTGGTCTACTTGTCATGGCAGTTTGGCCTACACTGAATAATACAGACAAAATACTCCAAGTATGAGCCAATGGAGTGGCGGGACAGAGAAGATCTCCCCCAAATCTGTGTATATATATTCTGTCACACAATTTTCATGACCAGCCTTGGCAACTGACTCTCGAAAGAGGTTCAAATAATATTTTATTGGGCTTGAGATGGTCATCCTTTTTGAATAGGTAATTCATTCACATGGTTCAATAAGCAAAATGTTATGAAAAGATACGTGGTGCTCACTCTCACCCCTGCCCCATCTACCTATTTCCTGTGCCTCCCCTAACACACAGAGGGCTCACTATTTTCATTAGCTTCTCGTGTATCCTTCTAGAGTTGCCATTTGAGTTGTTTCCACTCTTCTTGTTACAGACAGTGCAGCAAAGAATAATCTTTTCGTGAGTGCAAGAATAGCAGTAGGCACATTTCTAGAAGTGAGATTATTGGGTCAAGAGATAAACGCATTTCTGATTTTCATGGATGTTTGCTCCTCCCCTTTGAATCTGGTTTCTGGGAGGCACATTCAGGCTGGCACCTTGGGTTTCATTTCTCTGGCGTCTCCTGACACCAGTTGAAGCATTCAGTTGAGCTGAGAGAATGTGACCAGAGCTCAGTCTTGGGGCAGTATCTTAGAACGCTCCAAGGTGGGCGCTGCAGTCCTTCCAGATTCCCTGAGTCTCTGCCAGCCAGAGGTGCTGTCTCTGTGCTCTGTTCTCTTGTAACATGGTGCCCATTAGAGCTGTGAGTTGTGAGCTGTTGTTCCCCATCTGTCAAATGGGGAATAGAGCCTCTCTGGCTGCCACATGGTGGTGGTGCCACTCACTTGAAGTGATGTATATGACAGAGCCTCGGAGACTGGGTGGAGCTGGAGCTCTGGATGCAGACCGTTTGGGTTTGATTCCTGACTCCACCTTTCCTGAACTTTGTGACCTTGGGCAGGCATTTAACCCTATGAGAAGACCTTAGTTTCCTCAGCTATAAAATGGGAGAGTTAATAACAGAGGATTATCTCTGCTGCTGTGAGGATTGTAGAGGATAATGTAGGTACAACATTTTGCTCAGTGAATGGCACAAAGTGCTCAAAATGAATATAAGAGTTAAATGATCTAGATGAGTCGGCAAGCGTCATTTGTTCTTCTAATTGGCATTATACCCAGCCTTATGCATTTTACCTGTCTCTTCATGCAAACTGTGGTTAAATGAAATTTATAGGCCACCAGAAAGTTCCTAATTTTTGTCACATTTACTCCTCTGATCACCTCTTCTTGATAACAGACTGATCTAGGACAGCATTGGTATATTTCAAGTGAAGGCTTTTGGTTCGAGAGTCAGCAGCTCAAACATGAAATAAACTCATAACCCAAAACAGTGATAAGTTCACAAACAAATGCCCCTTTCCGTCTTTTAAAATGTTTTTCAATTTGGCCAAACCAAGTGACATTTATGCTGTGTCATTGAAGCACAGAGCAAAAGTGAGAGCAAAACAGTTTCTAGCACATCCGCTGATTTAGACAGACGGACTTTATAGGTTGGTGACCAGAGTGGATGAGCTGGCCGCAGTTATAGTTCTGAGAGCCATGTCATTTTCACAGAGTAGATATAACCTTAAGTCCTAACCGAAGATCATCTTTTTATCCTCAGAATTTAACAGTGTGCTTGGAGTGGAGTAGGTGCTCGATAAATATTTATTGAATGAATGAATGAACCAATGGAGAAAGACTGTTGGTGAGTAAGAAGTAGAATACAGGAGTAAATTCGTGCTTTTGGAGAGTATCAGTTTTTGTTCTATTGTTGGCTTTACTTCATGGGTCGTTATTTCTCCTCGCCAAGAGTTGGTTTTATTCAATAACCAGTATGCGTTGAGAGCTGACTTTGAAGGCCTAGTGCTAAGAGCCGGTGGGCATATAGGGGCACTGATTCTGTGTCATTTATTTAATTTAAATTAGAGAACGTTTTTGCCTGGCAGAGGTTGAGATGTCATAAGTTGTTTGACTCTGTAACAACTTTGCTTCAGAATCCTTATTGACTTTAGAAAATGCAGCTTTGAACGTTTTCTGCCTGTTATGATTCGGCTATGAAAATTGTCATCAAATAGAAATGAGAATGAAACACAAGAAGTCCAACCAATAACACAGGCAGGAATCTGAGCTCAAACATTCTACTGCTGTCAGACATCCCACATCATCACAGGGAGGAGGGAGACAGGAAAGGAGTCAGTGAGAGAGCCTGGCGCTCCAAGGGCTTCCCCAGTGCCCGTGGCCTCTGCCTTGACCCGAAGCCCTAGCCCCACTCCCTGCTGTTACATTGTCAACAGTTAAGTGCAGCCCAACTCAGTCCTTTTGAAGGCAGAGACCCACTCACCTTTTGAGACAAGACATGAGCGTGTTCTCAGCTGCCAACTGACTTCATGCTTGGCCACCCAGTGGGACTCGGTAAATTGGATCTGAGCACACATGTTATAGTGTGACCTTCTGCAAACGTGGCCTGAAGTGAGCACCCCGCCTTCATGTTCATAGCTATTATGGTTTATATTTAAATGCTACTTGTAGGATATATTCTTTTTGATTTTTATTGTTTGCTTGTTTATTTATTCTTACCGTCCTTAGACCAGAAAGCATGCAAAACCAAATTTTCTGATTTGTAAACCCCTGATTTAGGTAAGGATGATGGATTCAAAACCGCCCCACCCCACTGCCTTTGAGCAGTGGGCATCTTTCCCTAATAGATGGAAAAGGAACAGGTGAAAGGCTGTGGAGAATTCTGCTACCAACACCCACATGCATATGTCTCAGCCACAAAGGGAAGTGAGCAGCCATCTCTTATTAAGAATGGACTGTGCCAGCCACTGTGCTATGTGCTTTATCTACATAAGCTTAGTTCTTACAAAATCCTTCAAAGAAGGGGTCATTTTCTCATTTCATAGATGAAGAAACCAAGACTCAGAGACGGTGACTCATAACAGACCACCCAGCTGTGAGCGACGAGGAGATGTTAATTCCTTCTCGGGGTTTATCATCCAAGTCAGATACTATAGACTATGGGCCAGATCTGGCTTTCCTTGGCATACAGTATTTAAAAACAAGTTAATTTACTACATTTAAAAGCCAGAAAATTTCACAGAAAAATCTAAGCTTTGGGCTTCTCTTGAAGAGCATCTAGCCACATCGGACCTGCACACTTATATGGTACAATTGGCACAGCGGTGGCTATTCTCTCAGGTAATGAAACCCTCCCTAGGTTACCACAGTCCCATTTGGCCCACATTATTTGCATCCTCTGCCTGGTCCCTTTGCCATTTGAGTTTGGTACCCTTGATCCAGGTTTCTCTGTGAGTAATGGTAAGGTATGTGGTACGTGGTGGGGGTGATGTAGGGATGAAGGATGTTGAGGCAGAAGACATATTCTAGGATATTCTGGAACAAACTCAACAATCCCAAGCTGTATTAACCATTTTGAGCTTGGATAACTTGGGGTCAAATGAAGGGGCCACACTCACTTGTCTCTAAATTTCCATCTAGTTCTAAGTTTCTCTCTAGGCCTTGCTTCACCTGAAAAACCATATTTCCTTATTGTGAGTGGGTTTGTCATAATTGCTATTGAAAAGTGACTTCATTATCAAGGTCACCAATGAGCAGTAATCTTGAGTTGATACTGATCAGCGCTGCTAAGTGTACAACTCCAGGGTTCCATTTTCACGGTGTTGTACGTGAATGGTGCCCTCTGGAGGTAGGCAACATGGCAGCCATGCTGGTGGTGTGTGCCACCGTTCTAGATGGATAAAATAGTTAAGACAGTCTTTCCTTAGGGGCTATTAAGTCTAGGACAGCAATGTAGACTCGGAAAGGATATAGACAACTGAAGAAATGCGTTAGTCACGTTTATGGAGTGTTGGACTACAGAAAAAGGAGTATGTAATGCAAGGATTGGTATTTCAAATTTGGGTAGGATGACATTGAAGGTTGTCACATTGCTTATCACTCTGGAAAGCTGTCATGAAAGAGCCCTCTGTTTACAAGCTGATTAATAGTGAAGGGAAGCTGCCAGTTGGGCTGGGGTCAGGGATAGGAACAAAGGGAAAGAGAAAAAGCAATATTTTCAGGGAAAAGTCTTTTTCTAAGAATTTTTCCTTCCATATTAAAAAAATTTAGATGGAGCATTTCTTTTGGCATGAAGACAATTATTCCAAAAAATAGATTGCTACTTTGTCTTTATTGTCCCCAAATGATTTTTAAAAATCTACATACTAGGAAGATTTTAATGGAATATTTACATGTGTTTTCTGCTAGTCTCACATTGTTTTCCACCAGCCCAGGTAATCATCAACCTGTTTTTTAAAAATCCAAGTGTATTTTCAATTTCAAGTGTAAAAGAGAACAAAGTCAAGTATTTTACGAAGAAAGGAAGAATATCCACTTTTAGCCAATTTATTCAGTGTCTTGGGGCCATGTTGACTCATTGGGCCACATTAGAAGGTGAACAGTCTGCTTAGGATTTGCTGCTGTGATGGGAGTTTTTAGGTGCTCAGACCCTGGGACATTTGTACACGTCTAGTCAATAGATGCGCCTTAGGATTCTGCCAGACATGTTTCTCCTGCAACACGGCGACAAGAACTTTGTACAACACACTGTCTGTCCTCTTCCTTTCGCACAGACTCCTGATTCTGCCATCTTCTGCTTGCTGTAAAAGAATCAGCCCATCTTTCCATCCTTATCCCAAGCCAAAGAACACAACTGTGGAGAAGGATAATGAATCCTGAAGAAAACTTGAGTTTTGTAGTTATCCTCTTTTTTTTGAGGAAGATTAGCCCTGAGCTAACATCTCCCACCAACCCTCCTCTTTTTGCTGAGGAAGACTGACCCTGCGCTAACACTTATGCCCATCTTCCTCTACTGTATATGTGGGATGTCTACCACAGCATGGCTTGCCAAGCAGTGTGTAGGTGCGCACCCAGGATCCAAACTGGCGGACCCCAGGTCACCGAAGTGGATCATGAGCACTTAACCACTGAGCCACCAGGCTGACCCCTTGAGTTTTGTAGTTATTAGTGTCCCAGCCCATCCCCTCAGAATTTGCCTCTCTAAGACAAAGGCTGCTACTGTGACGTTTGTGAATCTCTGCCTGAGGGCTATTTATCCGGCCCTGGGAGCACACAGCCTACATTCAAGGCAAGCCAGAAACCCCACGTCCTGGAAGCAGCCCTCAACCAATCCTTGATAAGAGTCGGTGTATAAACACCCCAGATTCCCACTCCTTTGTAAGAATAACTCTGGCATTATATCCTATGCTGGCTTCCTGAGGTCCCGCCAAGCCTGAGCTCCGCCTATTCCAGCAGTAACTGGTTTGGTAACATTGTTGGCTGCCTTCCTTCCCTATCTCACTCCCTCACTCTGTTTCCCAGATTACCTCCCAAATCAGCTACTTGCACTCAAATCTTTGTCTGAGGATCTGCTTTTAGGAGAATCCAAACTAAGACATCTATTGAAAGGATAAAAGGGAAGCCCCAGAAGAAGCAGGAGCTGATGCTCATTATAACTGTGAAAGGGACATCGATCGCACAAATTTAAAGGGGGCAAGGGCTGAATCTGGTGAGTTTGGAACTCTTTATAACCCCCTCTTTTCTCTTAGCCACTTTGTTGAAAATGAGGCCTTCTATGTTTATTAGATATTAGAAAGGCCATAGTAAAAATTCTGATGCATGGTTGTATAGCTCCTAGCAGAAAGCCTGGCATGTGGTAAGCACGTAGAGTAGTTGCTGAGTTCATGAGCATGGATGTATCAGACATGTTTTCAACTAACCCCCTCAGTCATTTCAACACGCATCACTGTTGCATCAGTTCTTACTTCCACTATTCATCCTGAGCTGTCTGGTTAATTTTTTTCCTAGTCCAAATGGGGGTCTTTACCTTCACCCGTATTGACCTTTTTCTTGTTAGATTTACCATATTTCCAGTTATTGGGGTTCTTCTGGGCGCTGGTTCTTTCACCTTACTATTGCTGCTGCTGTGCCCAGCTTCATATTCCCCATAGTTTTCCTCACAACATCATCTCGGTCCTCATCCAAGGCACTGGGACAGTTCTTAACCAGGAAGGAAGTTAAGAACCTGGGCAGGAAATCGTGCAACCTATGTCACTACTTCCCTTTATCTCAGGAGTTGCTGTCTAGCAAAGAGCAGAAAAATGCTCAAGCTAGCTTAAGAAAAGGAGGGTTTGTTTTAAGCACTCTGGGAAATTTCATGCACTCTGATTTTGCTCTGCCATTTGAGCGCTCATGGTTTCCTATTTCTGCTAGGGGGACTGCTGCATTTGTAGCCCCACAGACTTGTAGCCCGTGCAGACTTCCATTTCTGCTCATTCACTGGGGCTCATGGTGAGCCATCATGGCTGCCCCCAAGGAGTTCCTTCAGACCCCAAGCCCACTTGGCCTTCCAGCTCAGCTCCCTATGTTCATATACTTTGGACTGACCTAGTTTGGTACAAATGTCCACATTTGTTTCCACCATCTAAGGCCAAAGGCAGATTCATATTGTATAGCGAGCTGCTCCTGCAAAATTGTGAATGAGACCGTTTCTCTATGTTAAGGTAAAACAGAGAAGAAAATGATTGCACTTATCTAGGATTCCTCCAAAGGCCCAAAATGCCACCATAGGTAAGAGGGTATTCATGGGGTAGATTTTGGAGACATTAGCATTTCGAGGCCACACAACCTTCTAGGTAGGCCTGCTATGTGATTCTCTCAGAAGATGGAGCCTAGGGCAGCCAAATGTCTATTGGAAGCCTACTTTTATTGGAAAGGTATTTATTTATTCACTACTGGGGAAAACCAACAATTTCCTATTGTCCTATTCTGATTTTAATTAGAATATTAATCAGCTATGCTCTGCACAATTTTAGCTAAAACTCCACAATGCAATACGCTAAAATTCCTAGGAACAGAGCCAATTTAATTCATATTAGATATTTTGCCCCAGGTTAGCATTAGGGACTTATTATTGCATGTCTCATGCAGCTATTATTATTATAAATGTGCATATTGTACAAATTAAAATCATATTTCATTCAGGGAAAAACCTCTCTGTTTGCTGGAGTCCTAGTGACTATGTCTCTGTTCCTGAGGGAATTCAGTACTTGTGCCACCCTTCATGGTAGATCTAGCAAGGAACTGCCTCTAGGCACTTAGCCACTTATCACTTCTGGAAGGACATTGTTTACCCACTGCTTCAGTGACTGCACTGAGGACACAGAGGAGGACCAGATGATGGTCATCACTGTGTTTTTGTTCAAGGAGCTTTCAGCACCCACAATGATGTAGGATAAATATTATTATGGGGAAGTTGAGGATACTATGATATATTTGGTCATGTCCCAGCCTTGTCTAGGAGGTCAGGAAAGTTGTCTGGAAGATAGGATATGTAAACCAAGACCTGACGGTTGAGTAGGAGTTAAACAAGGGAAGAGAGTAGGGTATGGGAAGAATGAACTACAGTACAGTATGGCTGCATTATAGAGGGTGGGGTGAGGATTGGCAAGACTGGAACTGGAGAGCTAGGGTGGGGCCAGGTAGCGGAGAATTTTGAAGGCATAGTATGGAATTTTACCATAAGGACCAATGGGAAGCCAGTGAGGCTGTTACTAGAGGAGTGATATGATGCAATTGGAATTTTAGTAGAATCCCTCTGGCTAAGAAGTGGAGCATGGGTTGGAAGAAAATAACAATAGAAGCAGAGACATTAGTTAGGAAACCATTTCCATGATGTAGACAAGAGAAGATGATGGACTGAACTATGGTAGTGGCTATGGAAATTGAGAGAAGTGGATGGACGGAGGGGTTATTTGGGGGGTGGAATTGACAGTTGGTGATGATTGACTAGATGTGGGGGGTGAGGGGGAGGTATGGGTCAAAGAAGAATTCCAGATTTGCTTGAAACATCTTGGTGGATGATAGTGCTGTTTACTAAGAGAGAAATATGGGAGGAGAAGCATTTTTGGAGTGGGATGGGGGTGGGCAGAAAGGGGATAAGTTCAAATTTGAACATAAGTTTGAACGGCTGGGAGATAGTGCTGTTTTGGAAATGTTGGATATATGGGTCTGCTCTTCAGGAAAAGAGACGTGGGTTGGGGATAAAGACTAAGAAGTCTCAATGCGGGGATGGTCTTTGAAGCCATGGGTTTTGTTGGAGTACTCCAGGAGCGCATGTCACTTGAGAAGAGAAGAAGATGCAAAATAGAGCCCTGAGCAACAACCTGACAGTAGAGGAAGAAGGGCATGTAAAGGAGATTGAGAAGGAGTGTGTAGAGTGGCTGGAGGGAAACCAGAAAGCACTGGTGCCACTTACATTTAGAGAAATGTGTAATGGAACTGAGAGGGCATGGTCAACAGTTTCAAATGCTAAGGGCTCAAATTAGATGGTTCCCCAGAGAAGCTAAACTCAATCCCCTATGCCTATAACCCCAGAGTCCAGTAGCCAAAGATTTTAGCCCCTACTCACCACTGCATATTTATGTTCAATTTCTTGTCCTCTTTATCTTTTTTTGAATTTAAATATAACTTCATAATTAAAAGAATTGTATCTAGTATCAATAGGTATTCAGTGTAGTGAGTGCATTTCCACTGGAATTCTGCCACTTTGATTAGAAATCTTCATCCAGATGTATAAAATCATTGCTTTTCTGTACTCACTGATTTCACAGTCACATAAATGTTCATATTTATTTAGTAGCTCTGTTAAAGTAGTGGTTCTCAAATGAGGTCCCTGGACCAGAATCGATAGCATCATCTGATGTGATAAGCAGAATTCTAACATGGCGCCCAGATTCCTGACTCCCTGGGGTACATGTTCTATATAATTCCCTCCCTGTGAGTGTGAGAGGGACTCATGAATATGATGGGATATCACTTCCATGATTATGTTATAAGGAGAAAGGATTTTCCAGATGTAGTTAAGGTCACTAATTTGATCAAAAGATTATTTGGGGGGGCCTGACAGAATCACTTGAGTCCTTAAAAGGGGCTGGGCCCTCCCTGAAGGAACAAGTTCAAAAACTGAAATAAATTTCTTCTACTGGTCTTGAAATGAAAATTGATATATTGTGAGAGGGCCTATGGAGAGGCCTGTGGTAAGGACCTGAAGGTGACCTCTAGTCTCTGGCTAATAGCCAGCAAGAAAATAGGGCCCTCAATTCTGGTCTCCCAAGGAACTGAATTCTGCCACCAGCCACCACTTGAGCTTGGAAGAGGACCCTGAATACCAGAATGGGGCGCAGTCCAACTGACACCTTGATGCCAAGGCTGTTGTGGGCTGTCCCTGAAGGTCAGGGGCTGACAGGTCGTCCCCTACCGGGCGGCAAATGCACAGAGGCCTCTGCCTTGCTCACCCTGTGCTGCACACATCTCCCTGTTGTCCTTTCTTCCTCCTCCTGCACCTGCCTGGGTTCCTGGGTACCTGGTAACCTCCTGTCACCAGCACAAGGGCAACCAAGGTCCCACACTTCACCAAAGAGTCTAAAGAGTTGAGTGGCCTCTGACCATTCAGTCCAGACACAGGCCCTGACTGAGGACAGATTAGACCCAGCCGTGAACGAAACCCACTGGATGGAGGGGCAATGTAATTCGTTTAACCCCTCCTGGCCTCAGTTTCCCCATGAAAAATTAGAGGACAAGAATGGTCCTTGATTTGGTCTGGACTCAGACCTGCCTCTGCCCTTCCAGCTGTGGTCCTCACGCCAGCCCCTTCCCGCTCTGAGCCTCACGGCCTCATCACGTTCTGAGCAGCAAGTGAGAAGATGTAAACAAAGGGCACATGGAAGCCACAGGCAAAGGGCCCTGTGGAGGTGAGTGGTTATTCTTCCAGAATCTAGTTTTACTTGACTGAGACGCGTTCTCCAGGCGCCGTGACATTTTTGGCAGCACAGTTTAGTGGTTCAGGAGTGTGGCTCTGGAGCCAGACAGCATGTTGAATCTAGCTCTGCTAGTCACCAGCAGCAGCATCTCGGCAAGTAGCTCACACTGTGTGTTCCCCAGTGTCCTCGCCTGTAAAATGGGTCAGTAATAGAAGCGTCTCGGGGGTCACTGTGAGGATTCAATGAGTCAATGCACTTAAAGGCTTCAAGCTGTTTCTGGTAATAATGCCTGCCCTCAGAAGATGCTAGAGTGTGACTCTCGTGGTGGGGTGGGGAGGAGGGGAACAGTGACCAGGGAGGCATCCAGGGAGAATAAGCTGTTTCCTGATCTGGGTGCTAGTTTCACAGGTGTGTTCAGTGTGTGAAAACTCATCAAGCTGTATGCGGAAGATATGTGCCTTTTATCTGTATCACGTCTTCAGAAAGTTGTCTTTTTTTTTTTTTTATTAGTGCCTGGGAATTAGCAAAATTCCTGGGAAAACTCCAGACTTTCAAAGGCTGTGAAATTGGTGGGGTCCAAGCCACATGTCCAAGGGGTAAAGGGCTTCCTGTGTTAGAGGAACCCAACTTATCTGTGCTAGAAGTAGAGTAAGCAGAAAAATCACACTAAGATATAGATGTGATATGATGATAGGACAGGGCTGGAAAATAAGAAGTCCTAGAGGGGCTGACCTCATGGCATAGTGGTTAAGTTCACATGCTCTGCTTCAGTGGCCTGCGGTTTGTGGGTTCATGAGTTCAGAGCCCAGGCGCAGACCTATAGACTGCTCATAAAGCCATGCTGTGGTGGCAACCCACATGCAAAATAGAGAAAGATTGGCATGGATGTTAGCTCAGGGACAATCTTCCTCAAGCAAAAATAGGGAGATTGGCAACAGATGTTAGCTCAGGGCCAATCTTCCTCACGCTGCCCCCTTATGGAAAAAAAAAAAAAAAGAATCCTAGAGAAGTGGGGAGGGATTTAGAGGCTCAGGAGGGTGGTGGGACCTCTTAGGCTGGGTGGTGGGAGTGGGGGGTTCCCTCTCCCATCCTCAGGAACTTTGTGACTATTAAGTCATTCCACGGTGAAGATCTGGAATGCTCTAGAACAGAATACACATCTCAGTGCCCATTTCCTGAGGCAGCAGTGTGCTTTAGATGATGGACAACCATCTCTATCTCCTTTTTCTGAGGAAACTTAGTGAGACATGGAGCTTCAATTCCATTTTTAAAATTTCCATTGTGTGATTGGGCTTCTCCCTCTATCATTCTTCTTCCTCTAGGGGAACCAATTGCTGCCAGTCTTCAGAATAAAGGAGGCATCAACCAGGTAAAGGAGTCAAGGCCCAGACCCAACAAGACTGACTTCTGACTTTCCTGTTCCTCTTTCCATCTTGTAAATCAATTCTGTTGGCAGTGAGAGACATCTGAGATGGGAACATTTAGGAGAGAATAAAATTATCCTGTGGGAAAGGTTTAGAATGGGGACCAGGTTTCATCTGAAGCTCACAGACCATCTTTCTGGGTCTGATGGAGGGCTCTGGGGTGAAATCCAAACCACAGTAATTCAGTGGCTGTGGATGGATTGAGGGAGTTCAGGAGACCTGAAGGAGGATAGTGTTCCCCAACACTTCTTCAGCAGCTGCCTTCCTATCTTAGGTGTCTCTGGTATAAGTGTTTCCTTTGTGTTAGGGAAAAACTAAATGGCAATGTTGAATTTCTGAAAGCCTCTGGAGAGATGCCAGAGCCCTCTGTGTCCAGGAGCTTCATCATCCTACCTGATGAAGCATCAAGCATTGTAGGTCTGAGGCTTCATGCCTGTCTGCAGCTGAGGACTCCCAACGGAAATATCAACAGAGGATCATGTTCAGAAAACCTTTCTTTGAGTTTTTCAAAGTAAAAATAGGAAATATTTGTATCTACTTTAAAAGTGAATGTCTTGTACTTCCAATTCCAAACAAGATGGAGTAGAAACATTTCTCCCTACTCTTCCCAATAAATACAGCAGAAAACTCTGGAAATTATAAACAAACTAAGAAGGCTCTGAAAGATGTAGAAAAGAAGGTAGATCAGCCAGAGACCTCAGGACTTGAGAAACAACATAGCTGTGAGTTCCCTGGGTTTTCTTTTTGCCTCCTTACATCCCAGACTGCCTGCAGCTCAGTTCACATGTCCAAAAGCTGGAAACCCAGAAATGTTAATGGGTACAGACAAAAAGAGGCCCAAGTAAAGCTATCTCTCTTTAGCCAAAGGACATGAAAGGTACAGCCCGGAAGGATAGAAAACTCTTTGACAATAATTACTCTCATCCAGATAAACAAACCATACCTCTTCCTCACACCCAGGAAAGGCTAGTGGGGAGACTAGACTTCACCCTCACCTGGTGCTCTCATCACTCTTATTCAACAAGTACTCAAAGTCCTAGCCAGTGCAATAAGCAAGAAAAGGAAATAAAACACATACAGATTGGAAGAGAATACACCTCCCTATTTGCAGATGACATGATGGCCTATGTAGAAAATTTCCATAAATCTACAAAAAAATTCTAGAACTAATCCATGAGCTGAGTAAGGTTGCAGGATAGATCAACAAACAAAAGTGACTTGTATTTCTGTACACCAGCAATGAATGCATGGAAATGGAAATAATAAACATATCATATATGATTCCTTTTAAAAAAAGATGTATTTAGGTATAACTCTAACAAAGCTTGTAAAAGACTTGTACACTGAAAACTACAAAATACTAATGAAAGAAACTGAAGATCTAAATAAATGAAGAGACATACCATGTTCATGGATTGAAAGACTCAACACAGGAAAGATGTTACTTCTCCCAATTTATCTATAGATCAACACAATTCCTTTAAAATCCAAGCAAGTTTTTTTTTTTTTTTTTGTAGAAGAGACAGGCTTATTCTAAAATTTATATGGTAAGACAAAGGAAGAAGAATAGCTAAAACAATTTTTTTTAAAAAGTGAGAGGAATCAGTCCACCTGATTTTAAGACTTACTATATGGCTACAATAATTAAGGCAACAGTTATTGGCAGAGGTGTATAGGCACACTGATCAATAGAACAGAATAGAAAACCCAGAATTAAACTAACTGATTTACTTTTGGGGCTGGCCCTGTGGCCGAGTGGTTGAGTTTGCGGGCTCTGCTTTGGCCACTCAGGGTTTTGCCAGTTCGAATCCTGGCACTGCTCACCGAGCCATACTGAGGCAGCATCCCACATGCCACAACTAGAAGGACCCACAACTAAAAATACACAACTATGTACTGGGGGGCTTTGGGGAAAAAAAGAAAAAATAAAATCTAAAAAAAACCCCACAAAAAACTACATTGATTTTTGATAGAGGTGCAAAAAGTAATTCAGTAGAGGGAGGATCATCTTTTTAACAAATGGTGTTGGAGCAACTGGATAGCCATAGGGCAAAAAAAGAAGAAGAAGAAGAAGAAAACCTGACCTAAACTTCACACCTTGTATAAAATTTGACTTAAAATGGGTTATAGATTTAAAGGTAAAACATGAAACTATAAAATTTTTAGAAGAAAACATAGGAGAAAATATCTGGGACCTGTAGCTTGGTGAAGAGTTCTTAAACAGAGTACCTGAAGTATGATTCATAAAAGAAAGAAAATTTTTAAATTGGACTTCATCAAAATTTAAACTTCTGCTCTATGAAAGACTGCATTAAGAGGATGAAAAGACAAGCTACATGGAGAAAACATTTGCAAATAACATATACAGTAAAGGACACATGTCTATAATATATAAAGAATCCTCATAACTCAACATCTTCCCAATTAGAAAATGGGTAAAAGGCATGAAGAGATATTTCACTGAAAAGTATATACAAATGGCAAATAAGCAGGTGAAATGATGAATACCACTAGCCTTTAGGGAAATGCAAATGAAGACCATGATAAGATATCACTATATGACTATTTGAAAGCTAAAATTAAAAAAAAAAAATGACGGTAGCACACACTGGCAAGGATGCAGAGAAACTGGTTCTCTCAAATTGCTGGTGGGAATGTAAAATGGTACTGCCACTCTGGAAAACCACTTGGCAGTTTCTTAAAAGTGAAACATACAGTTATAGAATGACCCAGCAATCACACTCCTGGGCATTTACCCCAGAGAAATGAAATTTATTTCCACACAAAAAGCAGAACATGAATGTTCACAGCAGCTTTATTTGTCATAGCCCAAAACAGGAAACAACCAAAATATCTTTCAGTGAGTGAATGGATAAACAAATTGGGGTACATCCAGGCCATGGAATAGAGCAAACTATTGATACAATTTTGATGGATCTCAAGGGCATTATGCTGAATGAACAAAAACAATCTCAAAGGGTCACATACTGTATGATTCCATGTATATAACATTCTTGAAATGACAAAATTATAGACATGGAAAACAGATTAGTGGTTGCTAGAGGTTAGGAATGATGAGTGGCAGGAGGTGGGTATGATTATGAAGGGTTAGCATGAGGGAGATCTTTGTGGTGATAGAATAATTCTGTACCTTTCTTGTAGTGGTGGCTACAAAAATTCATGCACATGATAAAATGACATAGAACTATACACATACTGTGCCAATGTCAGTTTCCTGGTTTTGACATTGTACTATAGTTATTTAGCAAGTAACCATTAGGGGAAACTGGGTGAAGGTTCATAAGACCTTTCTATTTTTGCAACTTCCTGTGAATCTATAATTATTTCAAAATAAAAAGTGAAAGAATTAAAAAACCCAAAAGTAAAATATCTTATAAGTTCACGCTGTTACCATCATTTCAGATTTAGGATTACAGAGTAAACCTCACTGATCTAACATCTGTGTCTCCTTTTCTCCATACCAAACAATCTGATTCTCAATGACACCATCATGAGTACCCCTTCCCTCCACTTTTTTTTACAATACACAGACTCAGAGTCTGTTGGGTAATAATACCAATACTCCCATCAACAATGTGACTACTGAAAGCAATTTAAGAATTTTGCAAGTCTTTCTGTCTTTAAGGTATATCTTACTAGGGACGTACCGGTAATTAGTTTAGATCACTTAGAATATCTTCTCTCAAGATCAAGCTACCAAAAGATATACATATACGTTCATTTGTTTAATTTTGCTTTTGATTTTAGGGATTGAATTTTTAAAATTTAACTTCATTTTGTAATTATGTAAATTCTGTACGTAGATTATGTTTCAAGTCAAATCCTCAAAACTAGGTAGAAGCCTAGATTTTTTGGGGGGAAGATTAGCCCCGAGCTAATATCTACCACCAATCCTTCTCTTTTTGCTGAGAAAGACTGTGCCCATTTTCCTCTACTTTATATGTGAGATGCCTACCACAGCACGGCTTGATAAGCGGAGTGTTGGTCCGCACCCGGGATCTGAACCAGCAAACCCCAGGCCACTGAAGTGGAGCACGTGAACTTAACCACTACCCCTGACTGGCCCCTAGAAGCCTAGATTTTTATACCGTCTGTTCCCTTCTGTCTATAGGTAACCATTTAAAAAGTTTTATGGTTCATCCTTCCATTTTAAAATATGCATTTGCATATATATGCATATCTTTATATCCACCACTTTTTAGAATCTATACAAACTTAACCACATTGAAATTTTTACTTATTTATTGTGGTAACTACTTACTTATACCATATGTTTTTGACAGGTGTATAACACTCCACTGTGTGGATATACCATTTGTTATTCCCTCACTTTTCTATTGATGGGGCATTTACATTTTTCAGGTTTTCTGCTATTATAATTACAACACTGCAGCAAATAGTTATATGCACATATCTTTTCTTATTTTTGCCAATGTATCTTTGGGATAGATTCCTAGAAATGGGATTGCTGGACAAAATGATAATTGTTATAGATATACAGATAGCTTTTGATTCATTAAAAAATAAAACACAATGAAACATGAAAGTGAAATGCAGAATTTCACTTCTGTGAGGATGACCACTAATTTTGACCCCTTGGTTCTTCCTTAGGTGGTGGAATGTTCCCCATCACAGGGGTGGGTACTGCGGCAGTTTGGAAGGTGAGCCTTCTGCCTGCCCCACCAACCCCTGGATGATCTTTGGGTAGTGAGCTGAATCAGGAATGCAGGTGAATACCTCTGGTGGTGCCGAGCAGGGTACCAAGTTATTTCTGGGACTGCTCTGCTCTCCAGCCTCTTGGGGAAGTCCAAGCACTACTTGTGCACTGACTGTTATCCATCTCTTGATGTAACGGGACTCCTCTGTGTCCCAACCATCATGCTCATTCAATACATCCACCCTAGGAAGAGAAGATTATTAGGAAAGTTGAGAAAACTGAGATTCAGAAAAGGTAAGTCTCTTTTGCAAAATGCCATAGCTAATAAATGATAGAGTCAGTTTCAAATCGTGGTCAGTAGAATATCCTGCAAGATGATGGAATAAAGGTGTTTCTCTGATCTTTCTGTTTTCCAAAAAATTATCCAAAATCAACAGGGAGAACAAGAAATAGAAAAGTATGAAACACTTGGAACCCTGAATCCCAAAATGTCAAGTCAGAGAGACGAGAGAAGAAAGGTTCATGGCTTAGCTAAGGGAATGAAACTTAAAACCAAGTGGTTTCGAGGTGTGTGTGCATGAGAGTGAAGGTGTGCGTGTGAGTGTGTGTACACACACATGCCTTGCTGGCTTTTGTCATGTAGAATAGGAGGAAGGCTCGGATATGGGGGTGCTGCAGGAGCCTTAACATGCTGAGTGAGGTGCAGCCCTGGAAACAGGAGTTATTTGAGTCTATATAAGAAGCAGTTAGATATCAGATTCCCATCCCATGTCTGCAAGAGACCTAGAATTCGTTCTTTGGCAAACTGAGCCAGAGGATAGGAGGCCAGGCTGTAGAGGAGAGCTATGTCTTGGTTTGCTTTAACAGGAAGTCACTGGGTGATATCTAAAATGGGCAAATCTACACATAACAGCAAATGCATCTCATTTGGAGACATAGCAGTAAAGCCTGGAAAAAAATAACCCAAAGTATTAAAAATGATTGCTTCAACAAAAATAAATAAGTGGTGAAATTGGGAACAGAGGAAACCAGGAGGGCCAGATGTTGATAGACATTGAAACTGAATGACAGGTACATGGAGAGTCATCATACCATTCTCTCTACTTTTGAGTATGTTTGAAAATTTCTATAATTAAAGAGTAAAAATCAAGGGCCACCGTTGTTATTATTATTATTAAAGCACCATTTGACTTTTGAAGCTGTTCACCAGGAATATCCCGATGGCAGAACAGCAGCAAACCTGGTTTGTCCACTCCCTAGTCTACACTCTCAATACTCTTAAACTAAGCAAGACAGCTGAGGTGATGGAGGAAGCCCTGGTTTCTGGGATCAGACCTGGAGGGTTTTGAGAAAGTTGCCCAGCCTCTCTGGGCTTTGGATTCCTTATCGGTAAAATTAAGAGTGTGGACCAACTCCGAAGTCAGTAATACTAGGATTTAGCAGGGTTGGAATAGACTCTGGGAAAGGAATGGGACAAGGTGGGGGAGCAGAGTGTATTAAAAATTTTGTGAGAAAATGAGGGTTAAAAAAAGTGAAGATTTGTCGCTGTCAAAGAATCTTAAAAAGAATGGTTTCCACTTTTCCTTATTTTCTCCTCTAGTGCTTTGTAATCCTCTTCAGCCAATTTAGAAAATGCCCCTCTATGCTCTGGGAGGATTATATTCAACAGGAGCAACATTTGATTACATGGAGGAGCTTAGCAGGGACCAGTGAACACCACCGGTGACAGTGACTAATGAAAGAGCAGGGCCGACAGCGTATGAATGGGAACGAGTGTTGTGTGGCTGCGCTTCCACTCTTAGTTAAATCGAAGGGCCCAATTTGGTCTGCTGAACAAACATATTTATGGAGGTTTATTGAACACAAAATTAATTTAGGAGACATTAATCTAAAGAGAACTCGACTGACAGCAACTGTGGTGGTATTTAATGGAAGACAGAGTAAAAAAATGAGCCAGCCCTGCCACAGTCCTTCCTTTTGTTGAGAAAATGTGAGCATCCCCAGGGCTTTAATAGACTCTAATCCTCTCTTTTGAACAATACAGCCTCCAAATAGACCAGTGAGCAAAATAGAATCCCGAAGAATGCACTGTCTAAGACATAACGGTGCTGAAGTCCCGTTGGCTTCAGGGCGAGATGCCGGCTGTGCACGGGCACATCTTCTCTTCTTGCTTTTGCTTTCTTTCTGTGTTTGTTTGGGTTGGGGTTTATTTTATGTTAGACTGTAGCCTGGCTTCTCACAGTGTGGTCCACAGACCGACACTGTCAGCATCACCTGGGAGCTTGTTAGAAATGCAGACTCTCAGGGGCTGCCCAGACCTGCTGAATTTGAATCTGCATTTTAACCAGATTCCAGGCTATTCATAAGCACTTTAGAGTTTGAGAAGTTCTATTTCATAAAGTTCCCTCCGTTATGAGGGAAAAATGAGAACAACCTAACTTCAGGTAGTCCAGAAAACCAAGAACTGTCTGAACTTTTCCCCCTTCCACATGATGAAACTAAAGACCAGTGCAGAAAATTTGGAAAAAAAAATACAGAGAAGTACAAAGGAAGAAACAGTCATCTGTAATCTTGCAAACCCAGTATGAAGACAATGAACTTTTTAGAGTGTGTTCCTCCTGTCTTTCTTCTATTCATATTATGTGTATTTTTAAATGCAAAAATATAATCAATCCTTCATTCGTTCATTTAATCATTCAACTTATTGAGCACCTAGCAGGCACTGGGTGCTGGGGATACAGTGATGAACAAGACTGATAAGGGTCGTGGGGAAACCAATATGCAACCATATGTGACTTAACCAGAGCCATACCATGGAGGGGACTCCTCTGTTTCCCCTTGCCCAATCTCTGCCTTCTTGTTCCCTATGTCTTTGTGTCTGACCCTCAGCTCCAGAGAGACAGGGATGGTCTCCCCAAAATCTGTTCTAACTGGCCTTGCCCTCACCCAGACACTTCCCCTTAATCCCCCTTCCTCAGGGTCTTATTAATTATAAGATTAGCTAATGTTTATTGAGTACTTACAGAGTGCCAGTCACTGCCCTCAGTGCTTTGCATGTATTGTCTCTTATCCTTGCAACAATCCCATCAGGTAGATTATCAACCAAGGTCACCCAGATTGTAACTGGCAATCAAACTCCAGGGCTAGCCCTGAGCTGATAACACTGATTCATGCTAGAGTGTTAATGGATAATAGCTAACATGTGTCTGTCTGTGCATTTAATAGGCAATTATCAGAGAGCAGACAAGATTCCTTAACTCAAAGAAATCGATCCCTAATTGTAACATTTTAGGAAGAGAGGGAAACCAAGTAGGGTGGAAGGATGTTAGAAGAGGGTCTTCCATGTATGCCCTATTTCATATCATTTAATTTTTTGGTGATCTTGTTACATTGTGTTGGCTAAATGGGGAAACAAATATCAAAAAGATGTTCCAGTTACTGAGTCTAAAAGCCCTTTAAGAAATTTGACCTCCCGCAATACTGTCTATTTTAGATTCCCAGCCAGGCAAATGTTGTGGACCCCAGAAGCCTCCTACTTATTCTTCAAGGCTCAGCCCAGAGACTTCCTGCTCCTTGAAGTCTTACCCATATTAACAAGGCCAAGCTCCTTTTCCCTCCTTGTTGTAACATGCTCTTCCCACTACCTAGTTATAGGACGCTGAGTCTGTGACTTGTCACTCCAAGCCTCAGTCCCGTCATCTGTAAGATGGGAATGATCGCAGAGTCTACATGACAGGACTGTATCAAAGGCTGCAGGGGATATGCTTAGCTGCCTGACCAGCACGTGGTAAACACTCAGTAATGGTATCGATTGTTCTTTTCACAGTACAGCTTTTTATCTTTTTATTTGCCTGTCTATCTCCCCTTTTGGGCTGTGTTTTGGAGAACAAGGGCTGTGTCTTACTCATTTTTATATTTTAAGGAGCAAGGACCCAAAATTGGTGTTCAGTGAATGAAAGTACTAGTAGAAAAGAAAAAAAATCAGTACCTACGTTAGGCAAGAAATGAAGACAAGGATTTCATTTACGGTAGCGCCTCATGCTCCGGGGCATAGAAGCAGAAGAGGACAATTCGTGCTTATGGAGGGTGTGAGTAAATATGTTACATTTCCAAATGTTTCCAACGCATCGATAAAAATTAAGTAAATGTCCAGTGATCTTGCCTCTGCCTTTATATTCGTGGCCATTGCCAGTGGTTTGGTATATTCTTCAGTGTGAGGCTTCATAGCTATAGGTTTAAGTAGAGCTTGTCATTGGTTTAGGGAAGATTTAAGCTGATCATTGAATTGGAAAACACCTATAAAAGAAGGTTAAAGGTCCAGTACTAGCTGATATTAGAAGAAAAAACGTTTAGAGCAAATTGATATTATTACTAAGATGATAGGAAAATTGTGTGTGTATATGCGTGCATACACAAAGAATAGTTTTCCGTATCTCAAGTCATGTTTACACTGATTTGGGTATAGACTCATCTCAGTTCCTCCTACAGACAAAGCAAGAGGACCCTGGCAGTTTGGGGCTTTAGATCTGCTCTAAGGGCTTTATATTTGACTTAAGGGATTTAAGTTAGTTATAAACAATGGTCATTTGAGACCATCTTAAGCTGTTATCTGCTTCCTAAGTTATAGAGAAAGGTCTAGGAGTAGTCTTTACCTGAATTTATTTTTTTAAATATAAGAGTTCCTTTGCTATAATAAAAAATGCTGGTTAATGAATTTCTTGGGGAATTTTATGCAATAAAATATGAACAGAATACACCTATAAATTAATTTCACAAATGTCCCAGGTTATTATTAGCAAGGGAAGGCCCATGTTTCTCAAGGGCCTAATAATGGCCTAGAACAACTTTAGACCTCTAGAGATTAAATAACAGTACTACTATAATTATAATGTTAAATTTCTCTGAAAGGCTCAATAATAATTCTCTCCCAGCTTCTGGTTGAACTCTCTGGCCTCCTCTGACTGACAGCAGACCTTGGAATGGAGAACTCTCCCTCCAGATGGTCACTCTGATATGGTACCGGTGGCCTCTGAAGGCTGGGGTCATGCCCATTGCTCCAGCTTCCTGTATTCTTAGCTTGCAGCTAAGCTGCATACTTAAGCTTTGTTTCTCTTTAATTTGTTTTTCCTCTTAGCACAACATTATTTCCTTTGTTGGCCACAACTCTGAACGACCAGTGCAATGGGAAGTATGTTCAGAGTGTGCTACCCTGGCCAGATCCATCATGGCTGCCCCACTTTTCAGTCAGTCTAACCAAGATCCTCCCTCAACACTCTCAGCCATTGTCTAGTGGTCTTAGACCTCCTAAAGGGGACATGGGGAGGGAACCTCAGGCCAAGTCAACTGCAGAAAATGCATGGGTCCCTGTTCATTGCTCTGTCAGAAGACTGTCATCCTGGGTGTGTTTGGACTTTTGATTGAGAAGGAGAATAAAACTTAATCAGTCATCAATTCATGCACTGAAGCAGAAAGCACTGAGCTCCTACTTTGCTCTAGCCTTTGATCCGGCTGCTGGACATACAAATGTACACAAAGACTTAGTCTGTCTAAGGAGGAGCCAAAGGTTGATATGTGAAAAATGTACACGTAAAAAAATATCTGTGGAACAGCGTGTTGTGGTGCTAGAGGTACGTCACAGGGAAGCTCCCCAGTCTTCTCTACGGGTGAAAAGCTACCTTAGGCAAGTAGCCACACCCACAGTCAGCCTATGAGTGTCCTTTCTGGGATTTGACTCCTGTTCTCTTCTAGTCTGAAGAGTAATGCCTTTATCTGTTCCTCTAGCATCATTCATTCATCATCCGTTCACTTGTTCATTCAACAAACGTTAAGTACCTACCAAGTGCCAGGCACCTTCACAGGTTTTAGGAATGCGAATATGAGTTCTTGTTTTCAGAGAGCCCATAAGTAGACAAGGAAAAAGACCCTTAGAAACTAGTGTGACCAGTGCCCTGTTAGTGGTATAATCTTTAAAGACTTCATGGAAGATGATTCATCCACTGGGGCTATAGTGTGGAATTGGGAACTCTGGACTTGTCCCATTTGCTTAATGGTGACTCACTGGATGAATAAAGGTATGCAGAGAGGCAATTAGAATTATTTTCAGTTGAATAACGTACCTAAAATTCTCTGGTGCAGAATGTGTGGTCAGAGATAAAATTTCAAAATTGGTGCTTTTTGAAAATGATGTGATATGATAGTGGGATGTTTTATAGTTAGCAGAACTTATGCACATTTCAGGTATTTTTATCTACAATTATCTTGTGAATCTTGGGGCAATGGTGAAGCAAAGGTCTGCCTTTGTCCGTGACATGTCAGCATTACAGATGTGAGTCACTGGTATAAACCTTCAGAAGGGGTGTCCCTGGCCTCTACCTTGTGAAGCCAAAGAGAGCCTGGGGTGGCAACAGGTAAAGTGGCTGAGGGAATGAGCTTTGCAACCTCCCTGATCTGACTTTTATTTCCAGATCTACCACTTAAGTTGGGTATATTTCCTAACTTTCTAAACTTCAGATTTTTATTTTTGTAAAATAGAATAAAATTGTATTTGAGAATTAAATAAGGTGATGCAGGTTAGGTTGGGTTCTCCAGTAGCAGACTCTGAGTTGAGGATTTGTGTGAAAGTGATTTATTAGGAAGTGGATTTAGGAAAAAGATTGTTTTTATGTAAGAAGAAAGGCGGTTGTATACATTTATTTTCCTTGATGCCTCACGGATTTGCAATTCCACCTCTTAAATACACAACCTTTTATTTTATTCCATTGATCAATGTATTCGTTTATCATTGTTTTAATAACTATAGATTTACATTATAGATTTAGTTTAGTTATAGATTTACTATAGATTTACTAGCTATGATTTACAGCACATTTAATATGGATCCCCCTTAATACTCTCCTTTTTTGAATATTCTGGCTATTCTTATGTATTTGTCTTCCCAGATGAACTTTAGAATCATGTTTATCAAGTTTCTAGAAACTTTATCTAGGAATTTTGATTGGCGGTGGTTCAATTTATAGATTCAGAGAACTGACATCTTCCCGTTTTTAATCTTCCTATCCAAGAACATGACATTCCTCTCCGTATAGGCCTGTGTTCTGTTAGATCCTTCAGTGCAGCTTTATGGTTTCAATCTTATAGTCCATATACATGCTTGTTGGATTTATTCATATGTATCTTATATAAATGTGAGTGGGATCTGTTTTTATATTGCATTTTCTAAGTGAATTAGATCTTTATTCTTGTTGTATAGGAAACCTGTTTTCTACATTTATTATGTACTTGATCACTTTATTGAATTTCTTATTATTTCTGTTAGTTTTTCAGTTGATTTTCTTGTGTTTTTGAGGAATGCAATGAAAATATATGCAAATAATGGGAAATTTGCCTTCTCATTTAGAATATTAATGCTACTTATTTTACTTTTTAGTTATTTTCTTGTTTAGCATGTTTATACTGTTTGGAACTCTAATCAGAATGCTTGTGTTTTACCACTAAACAGGATACAAGCTATTGGTTTTGTGTTTGTATATATTATTAATTTTATTGAATTTCTAAAAAATCAGAATTTTGTGCTTTTTGGAAATCTCTCTTGATCATCACATGATTTCTCCCTTTGATCCATTAATATGAAGAAATATAGTATTAGATTTCCTAATTTTGAACTGTGCTTACCTTCCTGGAATAAATCCCACTTGAATTAATTTTTAAAATATCCTTAGATTCTCTTGCTATTAAATTCAGACTTTTCATGTATATTTATGAATATTGGAGTGTTTTAAACAAAATTATCATGGACAAGTTCTAGTATAAGCACTGTATCAATGTGGTTAAAAGAATGAAAATATTTTCCTTCTTCTCTTATTCTCTGATTTGTCCTAAAGAGCATATGAGGTTTGATTTTGAAATAACTTGCCCCTGAAACAATTTAAAACTGGCACTTTTTTGAGGAGTAGTTTCTTTCTGATAATTTCCCCAATTTTGATCTGTGGAGATAGGAGAAAGTGAATTATTTTCAGCTTCTCTTATCAAAGGGAATTGTCAATTATCACTTTGGCCATTAACTGAACCTAGAATTGGCTTTTCTGGAAAGCTATTTTCTTTTCTTATGAGGGCACACCGAGGGGCATCTACAGCCATGTTAGTTGCCTCCCAGGTTTGGGGGATGGGAACTTAGTGGACTGACTTCAGGGCTTGGTCATTTCCTCCCCCAGGACAAGACTTCCCTGAGAGGAGAAAACAAAGCAGGAAGGCGGGCTGGGGCTTAAATCCTGTCGCTGCTTGGCCCTCCCTCCCCATTGGAACCTGTCGTTGGGTTCCTGTATTAGCCCAAATGTTTTCAAATGCCTCCTAAACATCTCCTAATGAGAATCTCACCTGTCACCTTGTCCTCCAAATGACATTTCCTTCCATAGTCTTCGTTCAATTAACGGCACCACTACCTACTCAGTTTCCCAAATCCAGAGCTTGAGTTTTGTCCTCGATTATTCCTTACCTCTTACACATCCCATTTGATTTGTTGACAGTGTCTCTCACATCCGTCTCTTTCTCTCCGTCACCATCGTTGCTGCTTTCCTTCAGGTCCTTAAACCTGGTCACTTCATTTTGTATTAGCCCCGTCATCAGTCTCTTACTCTGGTCTTGTCCCCTGCTGTGTTCTCACTCCTCTAATCTCCTCTACCCTTGTACCTGTGACCTTTTTAAAAGATGATTGATTTTTATCAAAGTACTGTATATAGTTAAAAATATCAAATACAAGTATACAATTACTGGTGTGCATTTTTTAAATCAAAAAAGCTATGAAAACATATTTTTTGGGTACCTTTAGCACCAAAGCTCATTCTGGTGGCAAAACCTGAATTAAACTTAAAGTCTCATTGTGAAATATTGTGTTAATTATTGGATGCTGCCCCACACCCTGATGGGAGTAAGTATGATACTGTACGTGCGTGATATTATCTTTAAAGATCAGAAAATATCTGAATTCTGAAATACATCTAGCTTCAAGGATTCAAGGTTGTGGGTTGTGGTTCCCCATCCTGCTCTCCAGAGGCAACTCTGTAAACTCCTTTAGCTTTTAAAAATTATAGTTATATTCATATTTTTAAATAACATGCTTAGTCTTATAGTTCTTGATTTATCAATTTTGAACATCTGTATATTGACTTCCTATTATAATTTATGAAGATTTGACTTACCTCTTTCCCAGTTGTATTAGTCTGCTCGGGCCGCCATAACAAAGTGTCACAGACTGGGCCGCTTAAACACCAGAAATTTGTTTCCTCACAGTCCTCGAGGCTCTTCTCTTCATTTTCTTCATCATTTTTCTGAAGCACATCTGTAGTAACTTTCCCAGAAAAGGCATGGGATATAAGTTTTTAGATTCCCTGCAGGTGTGAAAATGCATTTTATACTCACACGTGATAGTTTGTGTGGGCATAGAATTCCAGGCTGTGAACAATTACTCATTAGATGTTTGAAGGCATAGAACCCTCACGTCTACTAGACCTCAGCGTGGCTTGGTGTGTACCTGTTTGTGTTCTCTCTGGAAGCTCTGGAATCTATCCTGGAGATTCTGAAATTTCACAGTGACACGCCTTGTAGTGAGTCTTTTTCCACTCATTGTTTTAGGTATCCCTTTCACTTTGCTGGCTTATTTTTCAATTTTAGGAATTTCTTTGAAAATTTCTTCCTGTTTCTGTGTTCTCTTTCTGTAACTCCTATTATTGAGATATTGGACTCCTAGAATGATTTTCTAATTTTCTTTTCTCCCCTATTTTCCATTTCCATTTCTCTGTTTGACTTCTATAGAGATTTTACCTCTGACGTGAAAAGTTGATTGAAATGTGTGTCCCCTTTAATGGCTCTGTGTAGCTTTCAGAATAAAGTCCCAGCTTCTTTAATGATCAGCTCTACCTAAAACTCTTCCCTTGTCGTCTGAACCCATCCTTTGCTTTTCCGTGATATCTTTTGAATGTCTCTTTCAGTGCTTATCACACTGTATGATTGGTTCTACTCAGTTGTCTCTACTTTTTTTGTGAGCTTCCTAAGGATGGGGATTGACTTGTTGACTTTTCATCCTGACACACTCAATAATGTTTGCTGAGTAAATGTGAACAAAGCTACTATACCCCCCTTCTTAGGCTGATCACCCCCGAAGTGGGTCTTGAGATGAAGATTGGTGTGCAGGTGGTTTGTTAAGCAACTGCTCCCAGTAGAATTTACTAAGGGAGTGGGGAAGCAGGACAGGGAAGGGAGAGAAGCCAGGCAAGGATGTAATTTTAGGCAAAGTCATCAGCTTCAGTCTAATCCTCTAGGGGAATTCTGGAGTGTAAATTATTCCTCAGAGTTTGTCCAAACTGGAGGGAAGGGAGTTGAGTTTTCATAATCCAGCACTGTCTGGGATAGAGCAGAGTCTGTTCTGGGATAGGGCAACCAATCACCTTGCTTGGTCCAGGACTATCTTGGTTTTAGCATTAAAAGTCTCATGTCCCAGGAAATCCCTCAGTCTGGGGCAAGCCAGGACAGTTGGCAACATTAACAGGTATTTCCAGCTCTCTGTACTTGCAGACAAAGTGACTCCAGCAGCTCAAGGGAAGTCCTTGGAGGAGAGAAACAGCTGCAGCTATTAGAAGCTGTGGTACACAGAATAATGGCCTCCAAAGATGTCCACATCCTGATCCCCAGAACCTGTGAATACCTTACCTTCGATGGCAAAAGGGACTTCGCAGGTGTGATTAAATGAAGGATGTTGTGATGGAAAGATTATCCTGGTTTATCTGGGTGGGCCTTATGTAATCATGTGGATCCTTATAAGTGAAAGAGAGAGGCAGGAGAGTCTGAAGAGATGTGATGACAAAAGCAGAGCTCAGAATGATGTGATCACTGGCTTTGCAGACGAAGGGAGCTACAAGCCAAGGAATGCAGGCAGCCTCTAGAAACTGGAGAAAGCAAGAAATGGATTCTCTGCTAGAGACTCCAGAAGGAATATAGCCATGTGACGCCTTGATTTTAGCCCTGTGAGACCTATTTTGGACTTCTGACTTCCAGAACTCTAAGATTATAAATTTATGTTGTTTTAAACCACTAAGTTTATGGCAATTTGTTACAGAAGCAATAGGAAACTAATACAAGGCAAGCTGGGGGAGGGGAACACAGAAACAGTAAAAGGGATCTGAGGGGGCCAGGAGGTGCCCCAACAGTATCTTCTCCCTCCAAATCAGAAAACTAAATTGGAGAGCTAAAGCTTTAAATCAATGGTCAACAAATTAGTTGACTGTCAAACTAGGGGGGCATGGCGTAGTGATTAAGCCATGGCGTCTGTAGGTTGATGTCCATTTTAACCAATCTTGGCTTTGGGCATTTTTAGCTCTATGACCTTGGCATGTTACATAAGCCTTTCAGAACCTCAGTGCCTTGTCTGTAAAATGGGGATAACAAAACCCAAGAGCTAGTCTCCAGATTAAATGAATACGTATGTAAAGTGCCTGACACGCAGTAAAACCTCAAAGCAGATATTACTGGTAGCACAATAGGATCCCATCTCTATTCAAATACTACAGTTGAAAGACAGCATAAGGTGAAAATTAAGCTTGGTGAATATTAGGGATTAAAATCACTCAACTCGCCCAGAGTGTACAGAATATAGGGTTTTGTGTTCATTATCTTGTAAATAATGTGTACATATGAGAGGTTGCTTGTCACCACAATGGGAATTATATAATACTGAGTCCAAGTGCAAAGCATATGTTACAGTATTTTAAGTTACTTAGACGAGGGAGGGAGTTCTTGGATATTGTGCAGCGGGCTCCTCCGTACGTCTGGTATTTTAGCGTTTTTGTCAGTCCATGGTTTGTTTATGTAAAGGATGGCTTTCACCTTCATTTGCGTTTGCTCTCTTCCTGAGATCTTTGTTAAGCCAATAAAGTTGCCCATGATACCTGTGCCTGTCTTCTCTTCCCATGGTTATCTGGGGGGTATTTTCCTAGCCTTTGAATATGCTAAGCAGCCATAATTGGAGAAAGTTTAATAAACAACCATTAAGTTGCTATTAGAAGTGTCAGGGCCGGTGTAACTAGTAATTTTGTAATAATTAATGAAGCTCACCTGTAACTATAAAGCCACTTACTGTCCCAGATCAGCTTCAACTGGATCTAGAAATGGGCCCTACAGACCCTCTGTTATCAAGGTGCCTGCTGTCCAGGTGGGCGACCTTGGATATTTTATTCATCTCTATTAGAGAAGAGCACCCCCAAACTCAAATCAGCTAAATGTGGAGACTTTTAAACAGCTCTTCAAAGAGGCCAAAGCCAGCGGTTATATGTGGGGGCTAGGAACCATCCAGAAGTGGTGTATCTGTGGTCTGCTCTAGCCCCCTCTTCCAGGTCACAGAGTCAGAGCTGTTGAACATCCTAGCAGCCCTTTCTTCCACATTCCAGGGACATCACTGGGTTGGGCTGAATCTCTTTTAAATGTGGTGATTTTTCTGCCTTGGGTGAAATGGTGACAGAGAAAGGGCGGAAGCCAGGGGAGGAGGGGAAGGTCTTTGGCTGAGCTGTAGCCCAGGGGGCCGCCTGGAGCCTGCTGAGGAAGGGAGTGGGTGTGGGAGAGCTTGCTTCCCTCTGAGGCTGCTCCAGCTCCTGGAAACACTGCCTTTCTTTCTGAAAACCCTCCGTGAGGAGGACCAGTTAAAACAACAAAAGACATCAATCAAACCTTATGGGGTGATTTTAAGGCCAAAGGGAAAGTATCTAGATGGAAAAGGGAGGTGGTCAGCAGTGGGAACTCCACCCACCGTCTGCTCTCGCAGAGCCTCACTTTGCAGCCCCTCACACCCTCTGACCGCCCTCTCCCCACCTCCATCTGGCTGCCCTGGAGCCTGGCCCCACTTGCCTTGTTCGCCAGATGAACTGCCCTGTCTGTGCCTTGCCTTAGGCAGGGCCTCTCGGGGATAGAGCTGTGTTTGTCTCCGCTGTGTGTTGAACTTGGCAGGTGCAGGAGCATCTCATTCCAAGTCAAACCACTACCTTTCAGAAGAGAGGGCTGGCCTGGAACCCATGGCGTGGGGCAGCTCCCGTCTACAACCACCAATGGTTGGAAGCAAATGTTGTCCCTCACCATCACCCGTGCCAGGCCTGCTGTTGGTAAGGACTGGGAGGGGAAGAAACAGGCATTCAGGACTGGAGGTAATAGGAGGAGGCTGGAGGGCTGTGGGCAGGAGGAATGAGGGCAGCTTCACAGAGAGAGGTTCAAGCAGCCCCAGAGAGTCGACCGTTGCTTTGGACAAATGAGCAGTTATTGGCCACTCTGATGCCACCTGGGTGCATACCTGAGTGTGCAGAGCCAGCTCAAGAATGAGGTCTTGTTTCTCAAGAACTAGCCCTCCTGTTGGAAAGCTCTGGAAAGACAATGAGTACATTCAGGAAGCTTTTCTCCCTTTGCTTCCCCAGCTGGCTGCCATGGAATCTTTGCTCCCATAAAGAGAGGCTGCCCTCCAAGGACCAGGAAGGGAATCCTGCAGATCAGAGGGGCAGAAAGACTCCAGCCTCAGTTTCTCATTTGAAAATTGTTGCCAGATAGTGAGATCCGTTGTCCACTTCACCTGTGATAATGACTCCCTGACAGTTCAGTGTAGACATCTAGACGCCAGCTCTGCCATATACTAGCTATGTGACTTGGGCAAATGACTTAGGCTCTCTGTGCCATGGTTTCCTCATCTATGAAATGGGGATATGGCCTATCTAGTAAGTGTTGTGAAGATGAGAGGAGAGAACATCTGGGAAAGCGCTCACTTGGCTGTTATATTTATCAGCCTCTGTGCAGATGTCATAGCATTTTTACATGGAGTTTCTCACTTTCTCTTCATAATCGTTCCACGAGGTAGAAGTGGAAGGGTGGTGTGAGAATAATTACATTTTCTATCAAAGTTTTCAGAGCTTTGCCAACGGAAATGATGGTATTGGCAGCCCACATCTGGCACAGAGAAAATGACCCCAGCAGTTTTGTGCCCATGTTGGGTATGTTTTCTCTTTGCTTGGTGAACTGGCTATGAAACAAAGAATTTCAATGGAGGTACACAATGTTGACCATTTTGAAGACCCTCTAGGGCCACCAAAGATGGGTAATCTGGTTTAAGGAAAACAATTCATTATCCCTACCAATGCTGTGCAGTAGAAACTTCTTGTGAATCATTCACGGAATTTTAAATTTTCTTGTAGGCACATTGGAAAAGTTTTTAAAAAGTGAAATTAATTTTAGTAATATATATATATTAACTCCCATATATTAAAAATATTACCATTTCAACACATAATCCAAAAATTATTGAGATACTTTATATTCTTTTTTTCATACCACGTCTTTGAAGTCCACTGTGTATTTTCCATTTACAGCACATCCCAATTCCATTGCTAAGAATTCATTGGAAATTCTTGATCTGTATTTAGATTTCATAAACCTGATAGCTGCCAGAATAGACTCACATACTCAAATCATTCCAAATACACTTAAAAGTTTTCCAGTAATGGAATCGAATGTCGGTTTTTAACTACAAATTTAAATTAACTAAAATTAAATAAAATTTAAACTTCAGTTCCTCAGTCACACTGAGCAACATTTCAAGTGCCCAGTAGCCACATATAGCTTGTGGCTGTCAAATGGGACAGAACAAGAGAAGTTGTATTTGCTACCCCGTTTTCTTGTTTGCCTGTATTTCCAAAGTTAGAATTATGTTCATTAGCTTTCTTTCCAAGAAGGTTTTTAAGTGACTTGCCTATTTTACAAGTATTTTAAACTAGACCACACTGTCTAGCCACCTAACAGACACAGTGACTGAGGAAGTTCTACTGGTGACTTTGCACTGGGAGGGAGCCATGGAGTCCGCATGACTCGGGATTCTCTGCCACAGTGACTGAGGGAGGGCCCCAGTGTCAATCCAGATGTAAATAGTATAAAACGTTAATTTCCGTCTTTTGTGGGGGAGGGCAGACAAAAATAAACAGAAATGGAAGATCTAATGTTCTCCTCCTACACTCCTGTGGATCACCTTTGCATACCACGCTGGAAGACCAGGTTTGGAACATTGCTGCTGTGATCTTAACCTTTCCCCCTGCTGAGGCACAAGCTCGGTCCTTGACTTTCAAGGAATGGGTAGTGTTTGTTCTGGGCCTTTTCCCTTCTGACCTCCTCTTCCACCCCTAGAGTTCCTGGGTCCTTTTTTTTAACCTGAGGAAGATTTGCCCTGAGCTAACATCTACTGCCAATCTTCCTCTTTTTGTATGTGAGGCACTGCCAAAGCATGGCCACTAACAGAAGACTGGTGTAGGTCTGTGCCCAGGAAGCAAACCCTGGGCTGCTGAAGCAGAATGCACCAAACTTAACCACTAGGCCACAGGGGCTGGCCAGCTTTTTGGTTTTTTTAAAAAGCATCATGTAGTACATTCATTTTAAGACTTTTGATTAAATAGTAAATACTTTGTCATCCAAAATAAAAAACAAAAAAATGTTTCCAACAGGAGTCACAAAGATGTGGTCACATCTTTATTTTAGGGTTTGACCTAATTTTATTCTTTGGGTACAAATTATACAATAGTTTTTCCCTCTTACTCAAAATTGCCTAAATGTTTCGGCACACTGTAATGGAGACAACATCCTGGGAATTTGTACTTATATTACCAGTGTTATGATTTTCTCCAGCTTCACTATTTTCAGAAACAGAGATGCCTTCCGGTTTATGGAAGGATTATGGATTGTTTCATTTGTTCGAGATTTCAGAGTTTGGGCTGTGTCTTTGCTTAGCAGTTTCATCCTGGCTGGGTTCTGGGTGGTCCATTTCTTCTTCCATTTCTCTAAGTGACCCTCCTTACTCCTGCCACCTTTACTTTTCTTTCTTCAGCTATTTTGCTACTTAAGTCATCTGAGGTGGAACTTTTGGAATCCTTGGCTTTCTGTGGATACAAGTTTGACTCTTATGACCCGAGCAGGAGGAGCTGCTCCTTGGTGCTTTTCTTCTTTCCTGCTTCCCTCTTGAGGAGGATCCAGATTAAATTCTCTGAGGGAGTGAAATTCTTGGCAAACCGTAGGGACTTTCTTCCTCTCTTTTGTCTTGAATTGTATAAATAAAATATTCCAGAGCCCTGAAATGTTGTTTTGCACAAATGCCTCATGGGGAATACATTTTACTGGAGGAAATTTAGAATGTTCCTATCTAAGTTCACACAGGCTTCCAGCATATGGGTGACTTGTGTGTGGCTGTGCTGGGCCCTGCTCAGGGGCTGAGGCCCCTCTTGCTAGTTATCATGGCCTAGGACGTGATTCCAGTTTCTTTGATCTGTTTTATTTTGAGGAATTCTAACATTGTTTTATAAGCCAGGAGGTAACTTCTTATTGCTTCTGCTTCTTTTCTCATTTTAATTCCTCAATTTCAAATATATTTATTTCCTTAGCATCAGCTCTTGCCTTGTCTTCCCAGGGAAGAAACTCCCAACTGGGAATAGTTGGGCTCCGCTTAGCTTTTTGGAAAGTCTCCCCAGTAAACACTGGTCCAGGATGGAGATTTGCATACATATCTATGCATAAAAACTCTCTGGGTTTCCTATCACCTTCACCTGCCCCCTAGGGGTTCTGTTGCCAAGGGGCAGGGCACTGAAGGGCAGGAAGGTGGCAGTGTGGTCATGGCCAGGGACCAGAGCACCTGGATTTCCATCAACCATGCTTCAACCTCCCATCTATTTTGTGAACGGTTTTTATTAAGGGAGCAGTATTTTAAAATAGCTTTTTGTTTATGAATCAAGACTATTATTGCTTTTTGTTATTTAGTTCATTAATTTCTGCATCTAAATTAATTGAGTGCATTTTGTCTAGTTTTATTTTGTTATTCTTTCCCTAGCTTCTTGAATGCTTAGTTCACTTATTTTTCTATTATGCATGTATTCCATTTAAGAAATCTTTGCTTATCCAAGATCATAAATGTCATATCAAAAAGATAAACTGCTATGTTTTCTCTAGAATCTTTATAGTTTTTGCTTTCATATTTAGGCTCTATGAACCACCTGAAAACACTTTTTAGTGTAAGGTGAATTAGGGATTGTGTGGTTAGTCAACTGACCCAGCAACATTTATTGGAAAGTAATTCTTTCCCAATGAATAGAATGAATTGGGTGATCACATGTGTGTGAGCCTGTTTCTAGACTCTCTTCCACTTGTTTATTTTTTTATCTTTGCTCCAAAACCTTGTCATAGCTTTATGATAATGTTTGATATTTGTTATTATTCATCTTCTAGGTTCAGTCTTTTTCAAAATTGCTGTGACTATTCTTACTCCTTTGCATTTTCATGTATGTTTAGAAACAGCTTGTCAATTTCTGTGGATAGGCTGAAAAATGGTCCCACAAAAGATATCCATGTCCCAATCCCTGGCTCCTGTGATTACCTTGTATAAAAAAAAAAAAGGTCTTTGCAGATGTGATTACATTAAGGATCTTGAGATGGGGAGATTAGCCTGGATTATCCAGGTGAGTTCTAAACGCAACCACGATTCCGTCTAAGAGAGAGGTAGAGAGAGATCTGACTACACAAAGAGGAGAAGATGATATGAAGATGGAGCAGAGAGAGATGTCACGATGGTGGTTTTGAAGATTGGAGTGATGTGGCCGCAAGCCAAGGAAAACAAGCAGCCACCAGAAGCTGAGAAGTAGGGAACAGATTCTCCCTTAGAGTCTCTGAAAAGAGCAGGCTCCTGCCAACACTTTGACTTCAGCCCAGTTATACTGATTTCAGACCTCTGGCCTCCAGAACTGTGCGAGAATAGCTTTTTGTTGGTTTAAGCCACCAGCTTTGTAGTAATTTGTTATAGCATCCTCAGGAAATGAATATAATTTCCAAAGAAGAATCTGTCAGAAGTTTGTTGAGGCTGTACTGAATCTATAGATCACTTTGGGAAAAACCGAGATCTTAACCATTTTGTCTTTCTCTTCATGAACGTGATATAGTCTTTCATTTACTTAGAGATTTATTCATTTATGAAGAGTTTATTTTTTGCCTGTGAAATGTTGGTCAAAGGGCCAGCATTGAAAGGCACATGGAGAGGTTGGCACTATGTCCTTGCCCTGTACCTTACTGCCACCTGTGTCTGGGTAGCTTTGTGTCCACAGGAAAGGAACAAAACCAGAAAGAAAGGAAATGTAGATTGTTGTTCCACTCAAGGGGATGCACAGAAGGGTGAGGTCCTCTAAGGAGCAAGCACTGAAAGAACTCTTCTGAGTGAAGCAGGGATGGTATCTTTGAGAGTTCCCGCATGCTTCTTACTGATGTCACAAGAAAATCACCTGGACAGTTTAAAAAAATACTAATACTGAGGCACACTGTAGAGTTTCTCATTTAATTGGCATGGCGTGGGACCTGGGCACCTATATTTTTGGAAAGCTACTCAGGTTATTCAGCTATGAAGCTAGGGTTGAAAACCAGGGTGCTACAGAAAAGATATGAAATCCTGGGACTGTGGGATCAACAGAAAAGGGAATTTTAGCTCCTTGCTTTAAGACTGGAAAGGCTGATCCTGGATGATGGAGGGTGTTTCTCTGTATGTGTGTGTGTGTGTGTGAGAGAGCGAGCGAAATAGACAGAGGGAGAGATTGGGGTGGGGGATAGAAATAGGGAAGGAGCTTGGTCCACAGGGAGATACTTACCTCAATATGGTGGTGAGAGTGTAAGAAACTGAAGGGAGGCAGCCCTGTTTAAGAGGGAAGATAAACATGAAGCAAGGACATTTGGATGCACATAATCCAACCACGCAGAGGTCTTCGGATCTGGAAAGTGGGGCTGAAGGGCGTGATACCTGTGATTTCCATGGCAGCTTATAGCCTGCCCAGAACAGTAGCTGGATGTGGATTAAGTACGAGGATAAGTGAGCATTCATTCATTCAACAAGTTTTGATCTCGAGGATAACTGACAAACACATTGGCATTCCCGATGCTCTCCTATTCATTATTCTCCTCCTTAGCATTTATCCTACATATATTCCTATATATATTTCATATATATGTGTATATATTCATGGTATAGCTTACTAAGCTATATATTTCTGAAACATATGGGATGGGTATATATATATATACAACAAGGGATTATCACAATGTATAGAAGAGTCATACAAATCAATGTGTTATTTCATTTAAGAAAAATGGAGGTTGGATATGAACAGGAAATTCACAGAAGAAACATGAATGTTTAGTAAAAATGTGAAGAGTCTCAGTTTCACTAATGTGCTGTGGATTAAAGTGCTGTGTGAGCTGCAAATCCACTCTCCTGTGCTCTGCTTGTGGTGCTGGGCCTGGGATTCTGTGAACTGTGTTTCTCTGCTAGCTGACTTCCACTAGTTTCTGCCAGAAGGACTGGGAGGAGGAGAAAGGAGAAGGGACCTTCTCTTTCTTCTGCATCTCCTGTTTATCACAGTGTCACCTCGGGAACCGCAGTAGTCGGTTCCTTTTCCCAGCTTCTTTCCTCACTCCCTGAGACATTATTGCATGCCTTCACAGTGCCCCTCACATCTGGGCAAGGGTTTCTTCTCTGCATTTGGAGTTCAGTTTTTGGAAGTTCCTTTTCCAAGCTCCTGAAATGTCCACACCATCCATGCAATGAACCTTGATTTGTGGTCTAAACCTATCCACGTGGCTCCTCTCCAAGCTTCTGGCTTCCGAGAACCCCCACCCATCCTTCTGTTTCCCCAGCCTTGGGGGTGGATATGCTGCCTACATTTGCTACCTTTGTCTTACCTCTGACTTTTCCAGGACTCCAACATCTGTTCACCCAATTACCTCTATCAATTCTCTCTTAAGCTAACTAGTGTGGTTTTTCATAAGACTCACTTGAAAATAAAATACAAAACACATTATAATATAGATCAAGGTTTTGTGTAGGTTAGAAAACCCGAAGTTAGTAATTACCTGATCCCAGGAATTGCTCAATAGGTCAATCCCCTGATCCCTTGCTATTTTCACCTTTATGCAGCTGTAGGGGGAAGGTGGTAGTCTACAAGCCTGCGAGAGCTAGAGTGGAGCTTCCTATGTGACAGAAGCAGGATGGGGCCTTCTCTGCTAAAATTCCATGGAAATAATAATAGTAATATTGACTTATTTATGGAGGGTACACAATCAACACCTGGCCTTGGCAAGTAACTTAACCTGAGTACCGGATCTCAGATATTATATTGAGATATATTATACCCACCTAATAGAATCTTCGCTTCTGAAGACTGAAGTGAACAAGGAAAGTGCTTTATACCATGGCAGAGTTATACACCACGCCGGGAGCCCTCCTACCTTTACTACATGGGCTCAGTGTCCACGGAGAACTCCAAGCTCTGGAAATGTCAGGATTAGTCAAGAAGACAGTAAGATCTCAAGTCACCACCAGCACCAAATGATAGAGTCAACAATCCCAACTCCCTTTTCAGGCCCCTTATCTAGAAAAGGGACTATGCCCACAGTCCCACTGGGAATTGCTTTCAGAGGAGCTGATGAAAGCTGTGAAGGCACTGTTGCCCAACAGTGAGGGGAGTGGAAACAACTTGGCAGAACCTCTGGGAAGGCCCATCAGGGCATGAGATCAGTGACCAGAGACGAGGACCACACTCCAGGGGTAGAGGCAGAACCACATGTCATGCCCTGCAGACTCCAGAGCTGCATCTCCAAGACAGAGGGAGGCCTCCAGCAGACAAGATGCGGATGCGGGCCTTCTAAAACTCAGGTATGAGTTGAGCCAGGCATGTGTTGAGACCCTACTGGGTGTCAGGATCTGTGTTAGATAAGAACACTAGCTATGTTTGCTTCCACTAGTGGTGGAAGGAAATACCTTTCTCAATTTTTTTTCTTCTTTTTATAAAATTATATAGCAAATTTGAAAGACATAGAAAAATAGAAGTATCCAGAGATTTGCTAACTTCACTATTGCAGCCATTGCGATGAGTAAAACTATAGAGAATGAATGGCTAGAGAGTATTTTCTATATTTTTATAATTTATACAAAAATTATACAGTACATTGACATTGATACATTTAAATATATTCTTATTTTTAAAATTCAACCAATTCAGATAAAATAAAAGCTGCCACTGGGGAATGCCATTGGGAGTCACTCCCCACTTCCAGTCCCTTTGTAAACTCTGTCAAGAGTTTGGGCTGTAATCTATCAGAATTTATATTTATGTTTGTCTTACATTTGTTTCAAAATAACACAGTTATGTCAACAGCATCATTGTACAGTTTGAATTTTTTACCTACCATGTCCTGCAAATCTTTCCATGTCAATTCGTATAGATTGACCTTTTTAAAATAGTGGATATGACATAGTTTTAGTAACCATTTGACAATTCCCCTACTGTCATTATTTGAGTCCAAGCAGTGCAGCAATGAGTATCACACAGGAATGTCTCTGTACTCAGGTGGGAGTCTTTTCCAAGGCTGGCCCACTGGCTCTTTCAAGCTTTACTTGACCAGAAATCTGCTCTTTAAGGACACAGGAGACCTTAGCCTACCCTGATCTCCATTGAACTTTGCGAGTCTCTCAGTTCACTGTTTCCGAGGTGGTCTCCTGATTTTAGCTTAGGAGCTGGGGACTCTTCAACCTTACCTATTTCCCTGCAATCTTCAACTCTTTAAGAGATTCCTAAATTAATTTCTAGTATCCTTTTTTTAAAATGGAAATTCACCTTAGAGAAGATGATCTATTTCTTTGGTGAGCTTCTCCCTTCTAGACCTTCTCTTCCCTCAGGACCTCCTCTTCCCTCTGTTCTCTGCATCAGGGGCATTGTTATTCTATGGCTGGAGCCTCTTAGGGCACAACGCCCACTCTCATCCATTGGTAGGATGACCAACTCATCCTAGTTTGCCTGGGACTTTCCTGACTTCAGAACAGAAAGTCCTGTGTCCCAGGGAACCCCTCACTCCCAGGCAAGCTGGGATGGTTTGATCACCATATCCCTTGGCTCATTTTCTGCCATTGCTTCACCTGTAAGTTGGCTCTGGGCTGCATCCATTAGCCCCAACTGCAGCACCACTGTGCCACATTGTGTCCACAATGCTGAGTGTGAGGGGCTGAAAAGTGTGTCTGCCATCTTCTCCAGTCTGAAGGCCCTGTGTGAGCCCATGATCAATATCGGAGGGGGACTATCTCAGGGTCTTCTGGACTTCCACACTCAGAGGCACTAGGGCAGAGAGAGGACTACTGAGGGTGATGACCTTGTTTCCCAGGACTGCTTGGTAACTTTGGCTATGAGTCCTACCTTGAAACATGGGTGCTTGAGGGGGGAAAGGCAGACAAGGGAAGAGGCTAGGATTGGACATCTCTCAACTTAAATGCTTTAATGGATTCAAGGACCCTGAGAGGCACATCTGACTTCTGCCACATATAAAACCATAAACTAAGAACAGCTAGGACCTACTGAACTCCTGAACAGGGAAGAAAATCTAAGAGTGATTTATGAGGTTCCTAACCTAAGAAGGGGACCCAATTTCTGGTTTCTAAGCTATATGGAACTCCCCAGGAGGGGGCAGTGTAGAGTAGGCAGTGAGCCAAGGACCATTCACAACTGACTCAGACAAGATCCTGATTGGTCTGCCCCAACTTCTTGCCCATGTGTACCTTTAGGGCATTTTTCAGTTGTGTGGTCTCCCTTGGAACCTTTAATAAGTCATTTGCTCCTTGGTCAACCAGATCACTTTTAGCCTCCTCTTCAGTCGGACCCTGGACCCCTTACTGGGTAGCTTTACAAACTCCATTATAGCTTCTCTCTTAGGCCCCCCCCAGGTCCTTTCCTAGCTGGGCTGGGTTGAGCCCTTCACAGGAAGTTTTCTGGGAGCTCCACTCATTCCTTCCTTAGGACCTTGTCCTTTTGGCCTTTAAACTCCGAGTGGGGTGAGAGTCTATGTTTGCCCTTTGGCTAAGAAATCCTGGTTATTTTCTTGGAGGCTGTGTCTGTGCTAGAGACTGATATTCTGAGGGTCAAGATCCACTGGAGGTGGATGAGTCCCCTCTGAACTCCGGTGCTCCAGTTGCTTTTGGATCTTGTTGCTGAAAAGAAATCTTTCTGAAAGGATGGAGACCAGCCACATAGGCCTGGGAGCCCAGGCTGGATGGGCATTAGTTGCGAGCCAGAGGATTAAGGCTTCCTGAGATCTTTGGACAACAGAGGGTGACCCACAAACGTCCCAGCTGCTTCCGCAACCAGTATCATTTCAGGTGTTGAATTTCAGTCAGGGCGAGGGCCTGTATCTCATCCTGGGTTCCAAGGAAAGATACACTACAGGCCCTAATCTGGGTTGTAAAAGATCATAGGACAAGGAGAGAAGGGAAAGAGATGAATCAACCTTATTCTGAAGAGAAATCAGATCCTGTGCTGCCTCAGGTCCTCTTGGCCAAGTTCCCCAAGCTGACCCTTTAATATTCCTCTTTGCGCCTCTGTGTTGATGCTGAAAGACTAGAATGAGGGGCTGAGACTCAAGTCTCACTCTTTTTTTTCCAGGCAGGTTGCAAACATAGTGCGTGAATAATATGATGTTCTACATGGCATTAATAAAGAGCTATGTTCTTTCCATGTTATTCACTTTTAAAGTGGATAAAAATATTTTCTATTTTTCCATCATTGAAAAACTCAAAGAAGGGTTTTTTGTACCATATCTTTGATTGGTAATTCGGTTGGTAGCTTTCAGATGAAGACAGCACCGAGTCTCAGACCTACGCTTGCTGGCCGTTCCATCAGATAGGATTCTACACCTAAGAACAGACTGAGGGCTCTATCAGCTGACCAGAGACTCTCAGAGGCTCAGCACCACTCTCCAGATAGGTCCTAACCCAGAGGAAGGGCTCATTTCAAGATGCCTGAGATGGGAAGCACTGACACACCAATGTTCTTCTGCAGGTGTCCTGAACTCCATTAATAATCCAGTCCATGACCACTGAGTCCCTGTGTTTGGGATGATATTCTTTTCCTTCCTAATGTTTCCTGTCTCAGATGCGTCTCTCTGAGCCAACATAATTGATTTAAAAAAGTGGGAAGAGGAACAGGAGAAATAAGAGTCAACTTCAGCTGGGGGCTGGGCCTTGGCTCCCTTACCTGGTTGATGTCTCCTTTATTCTGAAGACTGGTAGCAAATGGCTCCGTTTTGGAAGAAGGATGACAGAAGGAGGAGCCTAGCCACACACAGGAAGTAAATGATGGAATTGATGACCCGTGGCTCACTCACTCTCCTCAGAAAGGAGATAGGTGTCCATCATCTGAGGCCTGAAGCTCACTACTGCCTCAGACAACAGGGCACTGAGATGTGTGCTGTATTCTAGAATGTTCCAGGCCTGCATCACAGAGCATGGAGCAGTGACAAAGAGTTCTTGAGGGTGGGGGAGGGGGACCCACAGCCCCACCCCAATAACCCAGACTAAGAGGTCTAACCACCCTCCTGGGCATCTGGATCCCTCCCCCTTCTCTGGACCTTCCTGTTGCCAGCCCTGTCTGCTCACCATATCACATCTAGACCTCAGTGTGATTTTCTATTTATTCTACCTTTCTATTTATTCTACCTACATTACCTGGGTAGCATTACCTGATATTTCCCTTAAAGATCTGCCTTAGAGCCCACCAATTTCACAGCCTTTGAAAGTCTGGAGTTTTCCCAGGAATTTTGCTAATTCTGAGTCACTACTGAAAAAGAAGACACCTTTCTGGAGCTGTGACACAGAGAAAGTGCCCATATCTTAGCACTCAGCTTGATGAGTTGTCACACACTGAACACACCTGTGAAACTAGCACCCAGATCAGGAAACAGCTTATTCTCAGCACCCTGGATGCCTCCCTGGTCACTGTTCCCCTCCTCCCCACCCCACCACGAGAGTCACACTCTAGCATCTTCTGAGGGCAGGCGTTATTACCAGGAACAGCTTGAAGCCTTTATGTGTATTGACTCATTGAATCCTCACAGTGACCCCCGAGGCGCTTCTATTACTGACCCATTTTACAGGCGAGGACACTGGGGAACACACAGTGTGAACTACTTGCCGAGATGCTGCTGCTGGTGACTAGCAGAGCGAGATTCAACATGCTGTCTGGCTCCAGAGCCACACTCCTGAACCACTAAACTGTGCTGCCAAAAATGTCACGGCGCCTGGAGAACGCGTCTCAGTCAAGTAAAACTAGATTCTGGAAGAATAACCACTCACCTCCACAGGGCCCTTTGCCTGTGGCTTCCATGTGCCCTTTGTTTACATCTTCTCACTTGCTGCTCAGAACATGATGAGGCCGTGAGGCTCAGAGCGGGAAGGGGCTGGCGTGAGGACCACAGCTGGAAGGGCAGAGGCAGGTCTGAGTCCAGACCAAATCAAGGACCATTCTTGTCCTCTAATTTTTCATGGGGAAACTGAGGCCAGGAGGGGTTAAACAAATTACATTGCCCCTCCATCCAGTGGGTTTCGTTCACGGCTGGGTCTAATGTGTCCTCAGTCAGGGCCTGTGTCTGGACTGAATGATCAGGGGCCACTTGACCCTTTAGACTCCTTGGTGGAGCCTGGGACCTCAGCTGCACTTGTACTGGTGACAGGAGCTCACCAGGGCCCAGGGCCCCAGGCAGATGCTGTAGGAGGAGGTGAGGACAACAGGGAGATGTGTGCAGCACAGGGTGAGCAAGGCAGAGGACTCTGTGCATTTGGGGCCCAAAAGGTGATGACTTATGAGACCCTGACCTGCAAGGACAGCCCACAACAGCCTTAGTGGGTGGTGCAATGGCATCCACTCTGTCCTACAGCCTTGGGGTTGCAAAGGGCACACCGGGATTCAAATCCTAGCCTGCCACCTGCCAGTTGTGCACCCTAGATGGGTTGCTTAAGCTCTCAGAGTTGCTTGCTTTATTTGTAAACAAGGTTGATAGTAACACAGATCTCACCACATCCCAGGGTGGCTTGAATGGGATAGTATATGATTCATCTGACTCATGGCACATAGGAGACCTCAGGACATTTCTGTTTCCCTTTCCTACGATCTCTTTCTCCTCAACTCTGTTCTCCTCAATACTGATTTATAGCAAGTATTGATGGGAACTTACCTCCTTTGCAAAGTAAAATGAAATAAGAAACAATATTGTTTAATATTCTTACTGCTAATTGTGTTCCAGGATCTTGCATGATTGTAAGCAGGAGTGGCTTAGATGGAGTCATTAAGGAGAAAACAGCATTGGATGTGCACACAGACCTGGCCCTGAATCCTATCTTGCCATTCACCACTTGGTGGCCGTGTGACCCTGGCCACGGCACTTCCCCTCTGATCAGCAGCTGGTTCCTCACATCACCTCTAGTGAGCGGGGGTGAGCGAGCACTTGGTGAAATGCTGCCCAAGGATGGGTCCATGACCAGGCAGTGTAGCAACCAGAGCCCCAGGACCAGAGCCCCCCATGGTGGGGTTTGTTGGCATTTCTGGAGCGGCAGTTGAAACATCTCCCCAAAGTGTCTCCGCGTGGTCAGGGCTCCCCACAGCCCTTTACTGAGATGGTCGTCTCCATGCAGCCCCTCCACGGTGGCTGTCCTTCTCTGGAACTCTCATCTCTGAGGACTAAGAAGAGGGAGTGACGTGTGAATCCTGTGCCAGCTTATTTACGTTCTCAGACAAGTGTGTGATATTATGTGATCATGTTGAGAAACACAACCCAGACCTGACACGGCCCATGTCACCTGAAATGCACCTCCTTCAGTTCTCCAAGGGCTCTGGGTATACCTCTAACCATGCCCTCCCAGCATGGCAGCCAGGAGCCACACGTGGCAATTCACATTTAAGTTAAATACAATAGAAAGTTCAGCATCACTAACCTTGTCACCTTGTCTCCTTCCATCTTTGATGTCACCTCTACCACTTGCCTCTTCCTGCCATACTCCCTTCACGTGGTCTCCTTTCTGTGCATGAATATGCCAAGCTCATTCTCTCCTTAGGGCCTCTGCACTCTTCATCTCCTTTGGAACACTCTCGCTCTGGATTGTCACCTGGCTGTCTTGTCCTCATCATTTAAGTTTCAGGGGAAACACCTGTTCCTCAGAGAGGAGCCCCCACCTCTTAGCTGATGTTCCCCTCCCAGTCACTTTCCATCTGGCCCTGTTCTCTCCTTCGTTCACTCCCCAGTACCTGGGGTCAACTTGTTTGTTTACACATTGCTCCCCACCAAAATGTCAACTATTTGAAGGCAAGGATACCTACTGTCTCCTCTCACCACTGATGTCCACTACTTGGGGTAGAGTTGTCTTTGAACTTGAGTGTCTCCTAAACTTGAGTTTCCTAAACATCAATCATTTGTGCTTCATCCTCATGAGGTTTGCCTTGTTTGTGTAAAATCTGTACTAGGACTTAATATTTTTCTTTAAATTGATCTGCATTCTAACTTGAGTACCTACTTTAGCCTGATCCTAAACAAGCAACATTATGGAATTTATATCCTAATTTTTCCAAACATGGATAAATGCATAATTATTTTACACTGTTTTCTCCGTGCTACCTAAAAATCCTTATGCTCATCTCTCCTGTATGCACTCTTTCAGAAACGTTGCTGTACCCCAGCTCAGCTTTCCCATCACTATTCCTCACACCCACCTTCCTCTCTCTGGTGGCCCGTGTTGCCAGCTCCCAGCACGACTGCCGTTCCCCACTCCCGACTCCTCTCCCACACCACTACCACCCTGTGGATGACAGAGCTGGAGTTTCCAGGTGTTGAGGTTTCAAGTTCATTATTGGGAACTGAAGTCCTGGCATTTGAGTGTTTGAATAGCTGGGTTCTTTCCCTGCTGGATGTGTGACCCTCTAGCAATTTGCCCTCTGTGTGACTCTGTGACTCTCCTAAAAGGCCCGGCCAACGTGCACAGCCCGACCAGCTCACTGACAACCACTGACTGTCCCCAGAGACCTGCCAGTTGACCAGAACCTCGGTGATCACTGTCATTTTCTTCTAAATTCAGCAGAAGCCTTAGGTCCTCCTCCACTGGCTGTGGTGGAAACACGAGTTGTGGCCAGGCCGACTTCTCAGACACCACTCTCAGCCTACCAAATGAAAAAGGAGGAGGTGAAAAAACACCCTGTAACCTCAGGTGCCCTGCCTCCAGCTTTGGGTCCACTGGAAAATCCGTCGAGGTCTGCCAGGCCAGCTTGGACTGGTCTGTGTGTGTGTTCAGTGGGGTGTTCTGGATCTCCGGCAGCTGAGATGCCTCCACAAACAGGAGGTGTCATGATTTGGCATGTGTTACTTTGCTTTGGGTGTCTTCTCCTTGTTTTGTTTTTACCTCCTTTTTCTGAATATAACACATGGTTTCATCACTCCAGGGACATTCTCCTTCCTTCTTCCTGAGTTTCCATTTCCTCTTCTTTCTGTCTTTCCACACCTCATGACCATCAGCCCCACACACTTCTTTGGCTCCTCTTAAGAGACAACTTGCTGGGGGAACTTAGTAAGCGCCTGCCTTGCTTCTCATGGCCACATCATCTGAAAGCCTTTCATTTCCTCGGACTCGCCTTGCTGTCGCTTCTCACTTCTGAGCCTTCTAAACCTGGATCATCATTTCCCATCACTGTGGGTAGCTCACTGCTAATCACCCTGCAAGTCCCATCTTAAGTGTCACTTCTTCCTGAAGCCTTCCCCTGCCCCTGCTGCCACAGATTAAGTTAAATGCCTCTCCTTTCTGCTTCCACAGCATCTCGTACCTCCTCTATCAAACTCACAGTGTCATGTTGGGACGGTGTTTGTGCCAAGGGTGGCTTCTCGGTAGTAGGGAGCCTCATCCTCCTTACAACTCCAACAGAATTACCCAAATAATAATCCAGCTGGAATAATAAGAGTGTTCTTGTTCCCCAGACACATTTCCTCTCCTTCAGAGAAATCCCAGAGCCCCTGCTCTAGTAATCCCTCTAGACTGTTGGCTGTGTGATGGAGAAGCCGTGTCCTTGTTCATGACTAGATCCCTGGTGCTTAGCACAGGGCTGGAATGTGGTAAATACTCCATAAATATTTATTGAATCAGTAACTGGATGAATTAATTTCCTTAGAATAATTGACACTGACTGAAATTTTAAGACTCTACTGAATAATAAAGAGATAACAAGAGGGAAAGAGTGAATATACCAGAAGCCTGAATGGCTGACAAAGTTTGAGTAAAAACAGGTCTTAACATAACCAGTTCACTCCCAAGTCAGGCTCTGGGCCAGTCCACATGCCCTTGTTCACGAAAATATCCTCGAGAGAGAGACAGAGAAGTGGATTTCATGCCACTGCCCACCTAGGGTCTAGCTCTCAGTTCTGTTTACCATCATTAGATGGTTGAAATGGAACCGATGTGATAGTTTTAGACTTCTTCTTTCTTGTATTTGTCCCAGGTAGCTTCAGAGAAGGGCTTCTTACTTTCAGAGAAATCAGGTCCAGGGCGGAAATAACGTAATGGAAATGTATACTGTAATTAAAAAAGGAAGTTTGAAGATGGCATCATGAAATCAGGATTTCTTCTTTTTTTTCTTTCCAATATGAAATTTCAGAAAACCTAAAGAAAAACAAATGCAAATATTACATATCATAATTTATGGAATCATTTAAGTGATATTCAGAGGAAAATTCTCTCCTTAAATATGTGTATCAATAAAAAAGAGAGAATTAAACTAAATGAATTAAGTGTCTAATTCAGTAAGTTAGAAAAAAATAACAAATAAATCTGAGAAAAGTGGAAGGAAGGGATTAATAATACAAGAGGAGAAATATTGAGTTACAAGACAGAAAATAGTAAAATGAATTAAATATATCCAAGTTCTGATTCTTTGACAAAACCAATAAGAGAGATGATACATTATCTTAATCCAGGGGAAAAAAAGGGAGAATGCAAAAATATACAAAATAAAAGAAATTTTAAAAGGAAATTAAAGATATAGAGGAAATTAAATGAATCACGAGATTGCTTTGCTCAACTCTATGTAAATATATCTGAATACTTAGATGAAATAGATAATGTTCTAGGAAAATATATTTCACCAAAATTGAGTTGGGAAAAGATAAAAAATCATAATAAACCAAGTGCTATAAAAGAAATGGAGAAAGTCATCAAAGAGCTGCCCTCCAAAAGCACCAGCCAGATGGTTTCAAGAGAAATTCTCCCAAATCCTTCAAGGATAAATCATCTCAATGTTATTTAAACTGTTTCAGGCATAGAAAAAGGAGAAAAGCTTCCAATTTATTTTCATAAAGCAAGCGTAATATTGATACCAATCCCCATAAGATTGCACAAAAAAGAAAATCACCTTTCATTCTCACTTATCCTAATGCAAAAATTCCTAAATAAATCCAAGAGCACATTGATAGGAAAATATACCACAACCAATGGGGTCTAGTCCAAGAACATGCGGATGACTTCATAATCGGGATGGCTCAACAGCATGATTTAACACTAGGGCTTCTTTTTTATGGCTGTTGTTTTAAAAAAATCAAAGAAGTTACATGGAAAATCAGAACTTCTTTAAATCTTTTAGCGTGTATCTTATTGCTTAATATTTTTATTTGAGAAATGTATTGGGTGGACATCATAGTAGTTCAATGCTTAGGGCTTCCGAAGGTCTTAACCAGGTCTTGACTGCAGCAAGAAGTTGGGTAGCACTGCCAACTGGCTCTGTTGGGTGGGGCTCGTGGGGTCTGCTGGTTGACACATTTTAGAGCACAAGTGAGGCTGGAGGCTGGGTATGTCGGAGAGAGAGAGCTGGCGAGGGCCCTGGTGCCCCTATGGACCCCCACTCCACCCCTCCTCCCACCTCACACCTTCCCCCAACCCCTACCCCTCCTCCCACACATCCTTCCACCCCAGCAGGGGATAGCCAGAGCATTCACCTACCTAGCTGAAGTCTGAAGCACTCTTAAAGGCTTGGATTGCCATAGAGCTCAAAGAAAAGTGTGCCCTGTCTCTTGAGAGGATCCTACAGGGACTGGCACGTACACAGTAGCAAAGGTGGCAGCTAATTTCTAGGACATTTAAAATGGGAATATTTTTAGATGCAGTCAAAGAGTGAAGTTGACCTTCAGGTGGAGGAGGGGAGGGTTAACATTATTGGGGATGAGCAGAATAGGGAAGCATGCCGGCCAGCAGGGTTCCGTGAGTGCCTAGAGCAGAATCCATGAGAGGGTTGCACCCATTTGGAATATTTTCACCCTGACATACCTATGTGTGTATGCGATAGAGATCAGTGCATATTGACAGAGAAACAGAGACAGAGAAAGGAGAGGGAGAGAAAGACTCGTTTTATTTTAAAGAAAGATCAATGATTAAGGATCAATACTTTCTACAATGAACCTACTGGTTACTGGTTTCTGGTTTGCAGCAATAGCTGCTGCTCACTGAGGCTGCTTCCCTGGAGGAATGCAGGAAGCTGCCCGCACCGTGCCAGCTTGACCGGGCCTTCTGAACGCCCTTGTGCCGGGTTGCACTGCTAACTCATCACTCACAGAAGGGCTGGCCAGACAGAACATAGGCAGACTTACAAAAATATTTTGGGGGGTACATACTGCATCATGTTACCTTGGGCAACTGGGCTTGTCCTTAATTCCATCCTCAGTGCGCTCACCCAGAAACTAGTCTTTGCTCTAGTTTCCACCTACAAGCACTGGATGCCTTAACAGAAAATGTAGAAAGTAAGGTCCCGGAGAACCTGCTCTTCTGGAAAGTCTCTACTGTTATGCCAGCCCTGTGGAAATCCAGCCCTGAGACACAGCACTGAAAGCTCACAGAAGCAGAGAGCTCAGCCCCAGCTCTCCCTGGGCAGCTCTCACTGCCCATTTCTAAGGCTTGGTAGCCAGCTTCTCTTTCATCTCTTCCACAGACCCCTGCAAAATCAGCTCCTCTCATCTTTTTAATTTTTAAATAAGAGAGCCTCTCTCAATGAAACTTTGCCTACTTTATCACTTTAAAAACCCATCAACTTCATAATTGAAAAATGACATCTCACCATTGTTTTGTTTTTTATTTCTTTGATACGGTGGAAATAAATGTCTTTTTTCATATCCTTATAATGGTCATTTGTATTTCTTCTTTCATGATTTAGCTTTACATTTCTTTTGCTCATTTTTTTCTATTGGTGTGATAATGTTTTTAAAGTTAACTTAGAAGAACTTTTTATGACTTAAAATGATAACCTTTATATTTTTCATATTTATTTTTATATTTCTTTCCTAATTTACAATTTACATTTTTGTTGTTGGTTTGATGAATAGATATTTTTAATTTTATGGAGTTGTATCTTTCTATGTGAAATTTTTATTGTTTTTATTCATAGAAACTCCATTCTGAACAAAACTTAAATATTGCTTACACTTTACCCTGTATTTTTACATTCTTTAAAAAACTATTTGGTATGTCTTCAACATATCTGAATTTTTATTTATTGGATTAGACCTACCTCCCCCTCCTATAAAATGGCGTTTTCCCCAACACTGTTTTTTCTAGTCCATTTCTCCCTCTTAGTTTATGATCCTCATAATATGCCAAGTTCTTAAGCACACCAGGCCCAGTTTTCTTGGAACAGCTTTAATCATTATAAATTTCTTTCTATTATTGAATTGAAATCTGTCACCCTCTTTCACTTCTTGAGTATTCTGTCCCTGTAACCCCAAAATATGAGGGGCTACGTGTTGTTCTGTCCAAAATGTGCTGAGTAACTCTGTGGGAAGATGGCGCACTGCTGGAGCGCCTTGCCAGGGCTTGTACTTGGCTCTCATTGTCTTTTTAGTGAAAGGAAGTTGTCATCTATGAGAATGTACCTGGGTTAGAGAGCTACCTCGTGCCTCTGAGGCCAGCTTTCTCTCTAGGCTAGGTCTAAGGAGAGTAGGCCCAGTTGTCAAAGGAAAAGCATTTTTCAAAACATGTTGCTTTTTAAAGGTTTGAAAACAAATCAGCCTGACTTACAGGTACTCAGACAGGTGGGTGGGGAAGGAGAACCAGAGAAGAACCAACTTCTGAGCGTTGAAGGGGGTCAGGATCTGCCACCCCAAAATATGCCACTTTGGCGTAACAATTATTTTGAGCTCAAGGAATTTGATTTCCTGAAACCCAACATCTGCATAAAAGCAGAGCCTCCCCATAACTCGACTGTCATAAGTCCCCTCCCTGCGAACCGCTCTAAGCTTCTCAAAGACGAGAGGTCAGCCCCACACTCAAACAGGTGTTGTCACAAAACTGTCATAGTCCCATCTCTTCTCCTAAGGATCCATTTATTTCCAGAAAGTCGTTTGTTTTTCCATAAGTGCCCTTTCTGCCCCCTTCTAGGAAGTTATTTGTTCTCCCAGAAGCGCCCCCTTCCCCTTCTCATCTCCTATTGAGGTGTTAGATAAGCTCCAAATTTCTAACCTGGGTCACATCTTTCTGTGAACTCCCATATACATATGTAAATAAAAATCCATCTTTTCTCTTACTAATCTGTCTTTTGTCAGTTTGATTTGCAGATCCCCAAGTACAGAACATAAGAGGGTGGAGAAAAAGTTTTTTTCTTCCAGATAGTCTGTAATGTGGCAGGTACTGGAATGAGAACTGCCTGAGCTCTCTTGAGGCCAGCTTGCCCATGGCCGCCCTGGGGAAGAGACCAGGGGTGTGAATGTGCATTAAAGGAGCAATTACCTTGGCGCTTGAGTTTGGGACCTGCTGTGCTTGCACAGGGACTATCCCTGTGCACCAGCATCCAAGGAATGGTGTGGGTCCCAGCTCCAATAGCCACAGTCTGTGGCAGTGAGAAACAGTGGTTGTCATGGGACACCCTGATTCCAGGTCCCTCATGCAGGATCAGAGAAGGCTGATTCCTTTGCTACTGAGTAACCCTCTGGGCTTCTGGGACAACCCAGTTTGGGTGGATGGGAAGCCTCACGAGGGATATACTGGACCAACTGTTCATCAGGTTTATGTGTACTCAATTAATTAGAAAAAGGAAAGATTTGACACGCATTTGTGAAGCAGTTCAAATCAGTTAAACTTGTCAAAAGAGGTCAAATCAGATCAAACCAGTTAAACCAGATAGTTACTGGCTATCCCTCCCAAATCTTGTCTTCAGACTAAATATTCCTATTTCTGTAAAATCATCCTTACAATGACTTAACTTCCTAGCACCCTCATCACTCTTTTCTTGTTCGTCGCCAGTTCGCCAATATTGCCGTTAAACTGTGGCATCTAGAATTTACCAGGTAATCCAATGAAGTTATCAGGTTGGCAATCACTCTTGTTCTGAACACAGGCCAGGATATTTTCAGTTTGTCTCTTCAGATCCACTCTCTAACGTCCCCCTGGTGGGAGCCTGGCAGGCGGCTGTGTGTCGAGGCAGCATTAATGGCCCCCTTGCTCTCCAGTTGATGGAAGGCACCAGTGAGAGATCCAGAGGACAGGAGGAGGGTGAGGTCCTGGGGTTTATTCCCTTGGTTCCCTCCTGCTCTGCCCTCTACTCAAGGCCACGGCTCCTTTCAGGCCTGTCTTTCCAACAACTCTTCCTTTCTAGTTTCCTTTGCTCGGCCCTGGAGACCTAGGGATGGCAACAGGTCCCACTCTTATATCATCCTTTGTCTGTTCCCTTTAGTCTTTTTCATACTTTGTAAATAGTTCCTTTATTAAACGCTCCTTAATTACTCAATTTGGCGTTGCCTTCTGTGCCATCCATGTCCTAGGAATATGCATTTTATGAAACATCCCAGGTGTTTCTTACGCATGTTACATTTGAGAATCATTGAGAGGTTTGAGGTGGCTGAAAGCAATTCCCGGCAGTGTTTTACATGACAGAAATAATTAGACATATGTTGTGAGACCTCCTCTTGCCTCCCAATGAGCGGCAGAGCCACATGCATTGTTGTCTGGCTGGATATCTACAAAACCATCCATGAACAGCTCTGAAATGGGCCTCCTTGTATGGGCAGGTCCAGCCTGGAGGCCAGGGGCTGGGCAAAGAGGAGGCTGGGACTTTGATGAGCTAGGGCTGGTGGAGTTACAGGAAGGAAGAGTTGAGCAGTCACAACAGAAGTTGTTCCCTCACATCCCTCTCTGCTGGGGCCTGTGCTGGGACAGCAGTATCCCAGAGAGGAGCTGGGTGCCAGGGCCCCAGGGGCCACCAGTGAACATGGGGGGCTCATGGCTGGGTGGACAACCCAGGACACCCTGCCTTTTTAAAAGAAGAACTAGAAAAAGTTATCCTTGAACTTGGTGGAAAGTGATGCTTATTTATAGTTATTTTCCTATCACTTTGTTTTGTTTAATGCAAAATCCTTCTCACGGTAAGCTTAGAGCAGCCAGTAACAACTTTTGCCTGGACTGCTGCAGAGGCCTACGCACTGGGCCCTCGACTTTCGCTCCCTTTCCTTCAGTTCATTCTCCCAGGGGCAGCCTGAGTGATATATTTTTTTTTTTAAAGATTTTATTTTTTTCCTTTTTCTCCCCAAAGCCCCCCCGGTACATAGTTGTGTATTCTTCGTTGTGGGTCCTTCTAGTTGTGGTATGTGGGACGCTGCCTCAGCGTGGTTTGATGAGCAGTGCCATGTCCGCGCCCAGGATTCGAACCAACGAAACACTGGGCCGCCTGCAGCGGAGCGCGCGACCTTAACCACTCAGCCACGGGGCCAGCCCCCTGAGTGATATTTTTAAAAATTCAAATTGGACCCTACCCCTCCCATGCCTCACGGTAAAGATCAGAACTGTGTTCCTAGTGCACTTAGGGGAAGGCACACACGGATAACACCGCCCAGGGTCCCCCTCCTTTATGCGCTTGTTTATCTGTTTGTTTATTTTCTTAAACTACTGATTGGATGACTTCGTTAGATGAGCCAACCACAACAGCAGAGCTTATGGCGAACACGGTCAGAGGGATGCACCTAAAAGAAAGACCACCACGTTGCTTAGAACCCAACCCTACCTACTGGAAGGAGCCAGGACTGAATGGAGCCGGTGTATTGACATCTTAGGATGGCCCTGTTCCATGGAAACATGAAATGAGCCTGTTATATGATTTCAATTTTCTAGTAGCCACATTAAAAACAACCAGGTGAGGGGGCTGGCTCCGTGGCGCTGTGGTTAAATTCACACATTCCACTTCTCAGCGGCCCGGGGTTCACCAGTTTGGATCCCGGGTGCAGACATGGCACCGCCTGGCAAAAGCCATGCTGTGGTAGGCGTCCCATGTATAAAATAGAGGAAGATGGACATGGATGTTAGCTCAGGGCTGGTCTTCCTCAGCAAAAAGAGGAGGACTGGCAGTAGTTAGCTCATGGCTAATCTTCCTCAAAAACAAACAAACAAACAAAAACAACCAGGTGAAACAAATTTTAACAATTTAAAAAGTACGAAATATGTAATAATATCAAAGTTGTGTTCAATGGAAAGTATTTTTATCTTGCTTCAGATTTTCAGTTGTCACTTGAATTAAAATTAAATAATATTAAAAGTAGAGTTTTCCTGTCATACCAGCCACACTTTCTGTGCTCACTAGCCATGATCCTGTGTTATGCAGTCTGCAGGCTCTGCTGCGTCCCTGGTCCTCACCCAAACAGCACAGGGGGCCCCTGGTCTCTGCTGCTCTCCCATCTCCCTTAAGGACCTCTCCACACCTCCTTCCTTCTCCCTTTGACCCTTCTGTCCCGTCAGTACTGTCCTCCTGGTGAAAGTCTACTCCGTCCAGCCTTCCCTCTCTCCACGCTCCCTTTGATGTCCTCCTCTTAGAAGGTAAGGAGATGGATTGCGGGCATTTGCAGGAAGGTGTGAATGAGGCTTCAGATGCAAATCTCCTATTCCAAATGATCCTCTAATTGCTGGAAGCAGGTGGGAGCCAATGGAAATGAAGTCTGCTGCAGAGCTTTTACTTAATCCTGGAGAGTAATATTCAAGGACTCAGCTTGGTGAGCACAAAACTTCCCCGCCCTCTCCCCAGCCCCTCCCTCACCCCTGCAAGCCAAGGCCTCAAACTCGGTCAATGCAGCTCCTGCTAACAAATAATAAAATAGTTGCCATGTGTACAGAACAGATGATTTCAGACCCTGTATCCTGATAGCTGGAATCCCCAAAATGACCTTGCAAGGGAGCCATTATCATCCCATTCACACGGGCTCAGAGAGTCAGCCAGGATGGGGACGTGGGTCTGACCTCCAGCTGTGGGCTGCCTGGACAGCAGTCCCACCTCCAGACCCTCAGCTGTCTGGGAGGCAAGGGCAGCTGTCTGAGCAGCAAAGCCCTGTGAGAGAGGCTGCTCCTGAGGGTGACTCACGGAGAGCTGTAGATCCACAGCAAAGCGCAAGAAGTGGAGACCTCTCCCCCTACCCACAGGGCTGTTACCCCAACCAGAATGGATTCAAGGTTACCTGGAGCTGGTGGAAATGAGCCCCCACACTTTTTGCTGCTGTTTCCTAGAATGGTTTGTTTTGTTGTTGATAATGTTTTTTTCGTTTCTTTTTTTTGAGATATAATGAAAAAAATATACCTCTGATGAATTTTGACAGTAGCAAACACTCAATGTAACCATCACACCAATCAAGACGTGGAACATTTTCATTATCCCAGAAAGTGCCCTCACGCCCTCTTCCAGGAAGTGCCCCCTGCAAAGGCAACAACTATTCCAACCACGTCGATATAGATTAGTTTTGCCTTTTCTTGAACTTCATAAAAAGGGAACCATATGAGACGTATTCTTTTATGTCTGACTTTTGCTCAACATTGTCTGTGAGATTCTTCCATGTTGTGTGTATCGGTAGTTTATTTATCTTTCTTGCTGAGTGGTATTTCCTCAAAAGAAATACCTCAGTTTGTTTGACTGTTTTTTATTCTCCTGTTGATGGGCATTTGGGTAATTTCCAGTGTTTACCTATTATGACCAAAGCAACTATATCTTTTTGGGGACATATGCAGTCATTTCCACAGGGCACATACTAGGAGTGGAATTGCTGGCCCATAGGGTGGTATATGTTTAACTTTATTAGAAACCGTCAAACGGTTTTCCTCAGTGGCTGTACTGTACCCACAATTTTTCACAGGTGCTCTGGTTCCTGGCCAGGCAGCTGACAGGTCCACTTGCAACCACACCATGGTGGCCTGGAGGGGCTGCTTGTGCACTGTCAATCTGGATGTGGGTCAACAGAACCCCAGCTTGAACTGGCTTAAATCAGAAAAGGGGAGTCACTGGCTAATGTAATCCCATGGATGGGGAGAGGGCTGCGTGTCTGGAGCCAGGGACAGTCCCTCCCCTTTCTGTCTCTCAGTTCTGCTTCTCTTGGCCTTTGTTTGACCATCTCCCAAACTGTCCTTCTCCACGTGGCTGAGGTATGGCTGCGGACAGCCTGGGTCCCCTCCTTACAGCTTTGCAAGCGTCTGATATCTTCCGATGCAAAGGTAAAACATGCTGAAAGTTAAAACTACCTTAAGAAGCCTTTATTGATGTTGTTGTTGGATTAGCCCTGAGCTAACTGCTGTCAATCCTCCTCTTTTTGCTGAGGAAGGCTGGCCCTGAGCTAACATCCGTGCCCATCTTCTGGCACTTTATATGTGGGACACCTACCACAGCATGGCTTGCCAAGCAGTGCCATGTCCACACCCGGGATCCGAACCGGCGAACCTCGGGCTGCCAAAGCAGAATGTGTGCACTTAACTGCTGCGCCACTGGGCCAGCCCCAAGATGCCATTTTTAAACTTTTCAGATTGGCAATAATCTGAAAGTTTGCAAGTGAGAGTGAAAAATTGGTACAACTCCTATGGAGGGAACTTAGCCCATATGTATCAAGACAAGCAAACCCACTTCTAGGCATACATACATTTTCAGACATGTAAGACAACATATGTACAAGGTTAGTCTTGGCTGCATTGTTTGAAATAGCTAAGATAGGAAATAACCTAAATGTCCATTGAAAGGGCACTGATTAAATAAAGTACAGTACGTATATTCAACAGAATCCTCTGCAGCTATACTGTTAAAAAAATATAGGTCAGGAAGTACTTCACATACTGAGGTGGAAAGATCTCCACCAAGATACAATGCTAAGAGAAAAAAATTCTAGGAGCAGAAAATGTGTACTTTATGCGACCATTTGTGTAACAAAAGGAGGGCGAGGTAATAAATTTGTATTTATTTGTGAATGTACCCAGAGTACCTGGTTATGGGAGGGGAACTGGGGAAAGGGAGGAAATAAGACTTTTACTCTATACCTTATAGCTTTTTTAGACTTTTTGATTTTTGAACAAAGTAAATGTATGACCTAGTTAGGATATTAAATACTTTGTGTTTCTTTAAGTTGAAAATTGTAGCCCTGTTTGTCTAGGCTTAGTAATGTGCCTGTCTCTGAACCAATCACTATGTCTAGGTTGACGTACTATTTTGGGCAGCCTTCACTAGAAAGAGGGTGGAAGAACATTTCCCAGGAGCAGAGGGATGCTGTTCTAAGCGGATGGAACCACAAATGTCCATTCTAGCCAGAGAGCAGCGTCAAGTGAATCCCAGACACCACGGCTCAGGTGGCTTCCAGAGACTTTCTGGGCACTGAGGAGACAGGTCTTTGGAGCCCCAGATGAGGTTCTGCCCCAGTGTGCTCAATGAGCCTGCTGACTCCCTTCTGCTCCCCCACCCAGCCCCTGGAATTAAAGGGTCACTGGCAGGAGCTCCTTTTCTGCTTGGATGAGGGAGCTCTAAAGGGAAATTTGCAGGTGCAGGGTGTCTCCTCCTGCTGCTGACATCCTTATGCCCAAGTCCTTCTATGTTATTGGTATAACTAATCCCATCCCCCCTCCGCCAACCACACACACCTAGCAATTTCTCTGTAATCCTTCCAGTCCAACTTGGTTGGTCCTTAGCTTTATCCTCTACTTTCCCATGGAGGACAACCTTGCCCACTTCTCCAGACCAAGTCTGTCACAAGCAGAACATGAGATGGGTGTTTTTCTGCACATGATTTTTTCCCAGTGAGCTCTCAGGGCAAAGGGAGGGATGGAAGTCGGATGGGGCAGGGGATGGACCTATAAAGGATGCAGTCAGAGCTGGAGTCTGCTTTAGCCTGATCCTGTGGGGAGCTCTGGAGGGTGAACAGCACTACAGAGTTGTTTCCACTTTGAGACAAGGGTGCCTGTGTTTTGTGCCCCTGTGTAAGTCAGTCATTGGCTGGTAGCCTGGGGGGTGGGGTCATGCCTAAGCTCCTGGCAAGATGACCACTGTTCAGCTGTCCAAGGAGAGTTTTCCAGAGAAGGGGCGGCAGTAACACTCAGCAGCTGGAGGATGGGTATACCTGCCTGGTAGGAGGTCTGAGTAGGGCACCCACAGTGTCCACTTCTGGTTTGGTTAGGTGTCTTTAGGAAAGCACTCCTTTTTGAGCACTTTATTAATTTTTTTCCTGCTTTTTTCTCTCCAAATCCCCCTAGTACATAGTTGTATATTTTCATTGTGGGTCCTTCCAGTTGTGGCATGTGGGACGCCACCTCAGCGTGGCCTGACGAGCAGTGCCATTTCTGAACCCGGGATCCAAACTGGCCAAACCCTGGGCTGCCCCAGCGGAGCACATGAACTCAACCACTCGGCCCCAGGGCCGGCCCCATTTTGAGCACTTTAAGATGGTGTTTACTTAATTGCTATTTCTTCTATCCTCCCCTTACCTACTTCCTATCCACACTGATGTGGTATTTCAAAGTGGATTCCAACCACCATATCATTTTGTCTGTAAATACTTACATATGTATCTTGAATAAGTGAAGACATTTTCCACAACTTTAATAACATTATAACACCTAATAAAATAATATGTCCTTAACATCATTTTATACCCAATCTGTGTTTAAATTTCCTGGATTGTCTCAAATATGTCTTTTTAGAGTTATTTTCTTTAAAGCAGGATTCAAACAAGGCCTACACATTGTATTTGGCTGACTGTTTAGCTCTAACACCCTTTCCCCCATTTTCTTACGCCATTCATGTGTTGAAGAAATCAGGGTATTTGGCCTGCAGAAGTTCCATGTTCTGGTCTTAGCTGGTTGCGTCTTCATTGTGATGTTTAGCACGTTCCTCTGTCCTCTGTACTTCCTGTAAACTGGTAGATATGAGGGCATTAGGTATGCTTACTGCTACTGAGTTGTCATTGTTTCCAATGGACAGTTACCAATGGACAGAGGTAGGAAGCAAACATTTTTTAGAAAGAGAAATAAATCATGAGTTCCTACTGTTATTTCCCACTTAAATTTAGGATTATATGGTTTTCTACTAAATTTTTATATTTGTATCTTTTTTCTTGTGCTGAGAATCTTTAGTCCTAACAAGCATTACATAATTTCTTATTCTCTCTCTGTCCCTATCTATCTATCCATCCATCTATTGATCAGTTGATCCCTATAGATATATTTCTTCATGAACAGCTTACCGACATTATTTCACCCCTGGCTGGAGCCCCATGGATGCAGGCACTCTAGGTGCCACACCTCCCAGTCCGGCCCAGTGGCTGGCCACAGTGGACACTCAGCCAACACAAAGCATCCAGGACAAGCCCTAATCTATGGGCTGAGAGGTCTGAGCACTGGATTTGGGATCCTGATACTATCCCTGACTACATACATGGCTCTGGGACAGTCACCTAATGTTCCTGAGCTTCTGTCTGCACATCTGTAGAATGGATATGAGAGTCCTTGCCCTTCCCCTCAAACCAATATGGCAGGATCAGATGAGATGATGGATGCAAGAGCCTACTGTACAGATAGAAAGCACCAAGTGAATGAAAGCAGTAGCCCCTAGGAGCCCATGAAAAAGGTCCAAGGGGTACTGAGCATAGGTTGTTTTAGGGAATAATTTTCTAGATTCTTTTTTTGTGTGTGTGAGGAAGATTGGCCCTGAGCTAACATCTATTGCCAATCTTGCTCTTTTTGCTTGAGGAAGATTGTCGCTGAGCTAACGTCTGTGCCAATCTTGCTCTATTTTATGTGGGATGCCACCACAGCAAGGCTTGATGAGTGGTGCTATGTCTGTTCCTGGGATCCGAACCTGTCAACTCCAGGCTGCTGAAGTGGAGCGTGTGAACTTAACCACCATGCCACCAGGCTGCCCCTCGATTCTTAATTTATACACACACAATTTTCCTGTTTGATTTACATGAGAACATCTCTGATTTTGCAAAATTTGTTCTTATTATTAAAAAAAAAAAGCAAAAAGGCATATGCCTCACTTACCCCCAATCTGACTATGGTACATTGCCACAAGATGTGAAACCTGAGGGAGAATGGAGAAAAATAAGAGGAAGAGTCTTTTACTGCTTCATCAAGATCCAATTGCCCCTTGGACTCTCATATTTCCCCATCTTATACATTTTGTGTTAAGGGGAGGATGGTCTGAGAAACAGTATTTTGACAAGTTACACTGTTCTGAAAACAGACATATGGTAGCATGAGTGGTGGGAGCCAAGACAGTTTTCCTTCTCGAAGGAGGGTCCAATGGCAGCAAAGCAAAGAGAGCATCAGTCAGAAGCATTAACTGCTAAGGAAAAAAGAGCTCAGCTTTTAAAAATGTATTGAAATGTAATAACACTTTCCGACTACACTCAGTGTTAGTCCCAGGTCAGGTCTTCGCCGAAAGGAAGAGCACCATAGCACAGCACAAGCACGTAGCTTAGTGATGCTGACTCACTTGAGCATAGCTGAAAGGCTTGCCAAGACAGTCACTACTCTCAAGACACAGTAGATAAAACCCACAGATAAAAGTTTTAGGTGATTTATTTTGGATGCAGTGTACACTATTCAGTAAGGTAATTTAAAATCCTTTATATAATTGACCATTCTTTTTCATCATTCACCAAAATAAACTCAAAATGGATCAAAGACCTAAAGGTGAGACCTGAAACCATAAGGCTTCTAGAAGAAAACGTAGGCAGCACACTCTTTGACATCAGTATTAAAAGGATCTTTTCGGACACCATGTCTTCTCAGAGAAGGGAAACAATAGAAAGAATAAACAAATGGGACTTCATCAGACTAAAGAGCTTCTTCAAGGCAAATGAAAACAGGATTGAAACAAAAAAACAACCCACTAACTGGGAAAAAATATTTGCAAGTCATATATCCAACAAAGGCTTAATATCCATAATATATAAAGAACTAACAACAAAAAATCAAACAACCCGATCAAAAAATGGGCTGGAGACATGAACAGACATTTCTCCAAAGAAGCTATATGGATGGCCAATAGGCACATGAAAAGATGCTCATCATCGCTGATCATCAGGGAAATGCAAATTAAAACTACACTAAGATATCACCTTACACCCATTAGAATGACAAAAATATCTAAAACTAATAGTAACAAAGGTTGGAGAGGTTGTGGAGAAAAAGGAACCCTCATACACTGCTGGTGGGAATGCAAACTGGTACAGCCACTACGGAAAACAGAATGGAGATTCCTCAAAAAATAAAAAATAGAACTACCATATGATCCAGCCATTCCACTACTGGGTATCTATCCAAAGAGCTTGAAGTCAGCAATTCCTAAAGTCCTATGTACCCCAATGTTTATTGCAGCATTATTTACAATAGCCAAGACATGGAAGCAACCTAAGTGCCCATCAACAGATGAATGGATAAAGAAGATGTGGTACATATATACAATGGAATACTACTCAGCTGCAAAACAGAACAAAATCATTCCATTTGCAATAACATGGATGGACCTTGAGGGAATTATGTTAAGTGAAATAAGCCAGCTAGAGAAGGATAGTCTGTGTATGACTCCACTTGTATGACGAATTTAAAAATGTGGACAAAGAGAGCAGATTAGTGGCTACCAGGGGAAAGGTGGGGTGGGGGGTGGGCACAAAGGGTGAAGTGGTGCACCTACAACACGAATGACAAACATTAATGTACAACTGAAATTTCACAAGATTGTAACCTATCAATAACTCAATTAAAAAAAAAACCATATCATGAAATAATCCAGTGATAGCTAATGCTCATTTTACTTTACCAGATAAAATATTTAATCTTTTCTACCTCCTATTAACAAGAACAATATTATTCTATGGAATTAATTTGCATGATTAATTTTCAGCAGAATATACCTTTCTCTTTCATTAAATGCATATGAAAAGTTGGATCATATTTAATCTCACTAGAAGATGCATTTCCAATTATATTTAACTTTTTATGTTTAAAAAATTATCAAAATTGGTAATTTTTTTGCAGTTTTGATCAGTTGTGTGATAATTCCATCCAAAAGCAATTTTTTAAACATGGAGAGCTTAAGGTCACAAGAATAAAATATATTTTTTAATGTATTATAATATATATTTAATATATTTTTTACATATGATAGGATGATCAATAAAAGATTTTCAAATTTTAAAACTATGTTAAATTATGTTAAAGGTTTGTGAAGGAAGTAGAAAAGAAATATTAATTCAAGAAGAAAAAAGAAAGATGTAAAATTTCTCAATAGTGGGGGCTGGCCCCGTGGCCGAGTGGTTAAGTTCTCACGCTCCGCTGCAGGCGGACCAGTGTTTCGTCAGTTCGAATCCTGGGCGCGGACATGGCACTGCTCATCAGACCACGCTGAGGCAGCGTCCCACATACCACAACTAGAAGGACCCACAACGAAGAATGTACAACTATGTGCCGAGGGGCTTTGGGGAGAAAAAAAAAGGAAAAAAATAAAAAAATTAAAAAAAAAATTTCTCAATAGTGAAGAAGAGCTTATTTATATATTTTAAATTTGGTGATAGAGATCATGAAATTATTATGAGCTCTAGATTACCTTTAATGTTTTGAAAGACTGATAGTTTTATGTTTAAATGTCAATATTTTCAGCAAAAGAAAATTATATCCCTTGCAATCACTAAACTTATGATAAAAACTTTTACACATGGATTAAAAAATATGTGATGGGGTGCATTGTTTTTCCAAGTTCTTTTCGAGATGTGCACGTAAGCAAAACTCTGAATACCAGTGAACTACGGGAGGCCACAGCTGCAAAGACAGGAGATGCTGCTGCTCCTTCCTGGTCTCTCTCCACCTCCCCAATCCATGGCCAACTTGTCCAGGGGACGCTGTCTGCCTGAGCAGCGTTCAGCCAGCCTGCCCACAGAATTACTCTTTTCTCTCCAGCCAACTGCCTGCTGAAAAGAATAATAATAATAAAAACCAAACACATCAGTTAGCTATTGCCACAATTATTTTGTATGATAAAACAATCAGAAAACCCTCAGTGGCATACAATAGTAAATGTTTCTCTCAGGTTGTGAATCTGTGGGTTGGCTGGGCAGTTCTGCTAATCTTGTGCAAGCTCTGTTGATAGCAGTTGGGCTTACCTATGCATCCACAGGCAGTGGCATGGCTTGTCTGTCTTCCACGTGGTGTCTCATCCTCCAGCAGGTTACTTTGGGCTTATTTTCATGGTAGCTGGGCAGAGTTCTAAGAGGGAGAGAAAAACCTGCAAAGCCACTTGAAGGCCTCACTCAGTACTGGCACTCCATCACTTCCACCACAGCTTATTGGCCAAAGCAGATCACGAGCTGGCCCAGATTCAAGGGGTGGAGAAGTAGTCTCCACCTCTTGGTGGGAGGAGCAGCAAAGTCACACTGCAAAGGGGTGAAGATGAGAGAAGAGATAGAGAATTTGGGCCATGTTTACAATGAATCTATCACAAATTGTAATAGCTATTATGATTAGGTCCTTGTAATGAGGCAGACGCTGTGTTAGATGCTTCAAATGGGTGAATGCATTTGTTCCTCAAAAGGGTGGAAACTCTATCTATATGTATACTGTTATTTTTTTCCTGCCCCTCACAGGTATCCTGAAAACCTTTTCTCTCATAGGTACCCTGAAAACCACTTTTTTTCCCCTAATGAGGCAGAAACAAAAACTTAAGGAAGTTGTAAGCCACAGTGGCCAACAGAAAAGTTAGAATGTGTCCTGCAGAACAAGCTTCTCTGCTCTCCCAAACCAGGTAAGGCTGGGGCTGGTGGGCAGGGGAAGAAAAGGCGGACTGGGGAGGAAGCGCACAGAGGGACTGTGAATGCTCAGAGTGATGGGGAGGGAAATTTCTTCTGGATTTAGGATGAAGAATGGGGTGGAAGGGAGCTGTGTTCACTTCTCCTTAAGTGTGGACGCCCACTGGTCTACAGCTGGAAGACAATCCACTAGGACCCTCTAAAGCTCCTCTGAACAGAGGGTGGGGAATTTGAACTATTTGCATGGAATGGGCCAGAAAGTTAAACCTTACACCTTGACTAAGATAGGAGGGAGCAATTTTCTCATGAGCCAGGGTAGAGTGGACAAACTGCTTGATGAACTCTTGTTATTTGAGCACTTACGATGGGCTGAGCACTGTGCTAGATGCTTTACCTGTGTTGCCTCATTTAAGCTCACAACAACCCAGGACAAGAGTAATTAGGCTGTAGGACGGCTATTGGTCTCAGCACTGCAGGCTTTCTCCTTCACGTTTGGAGAGAGGGAGAGGGAGGGGAAGGAGGGAGAGAGAGGGCACCTCTCCCTTGCCAACAAACAAAAATCTTTCCCTTAATTCTGATTGGTTTAGCCTAGGCCATGTGCCCATGCCTTATCCAATAACTGTGTACCAAGAGAATGCTGAGTGCCGGCTGGCTTAGGCCTGGGCTGCTGAATCAATCACTGGCAGGGGAAATGGGATTATTATGATTGGCTGAGACTAATCAGGGTCAGCCTCTGGAGGGTCAATTTTTCAAACTACTTGCAGCTACTCAATGGGGGAGGGGTGGCGTGGCATTTGGGGGTCATCCATTCTGTCTACTACTTATGCATTATCATCTTCCCATTGCAGACAAACAGCTGAAGCTTGGGGACGGGAAGGGGAAGGAGCTGTGAGGTAGTGTAAAGGACTTTCTATAGCCAGCAGATGACTGTGTGCAAGCTGTTGCCCTTCCAAAGGCTCATGGGAGCCTGGGAACCTCACTGTGCAATTCTTGTCTTTCGTCCCTCCCCTGCCTTTAAATGGCTTGTCTCCATGGTTCTTTGTGGTGTTTTTGTGCTGTGATTGAGACTCTATGACCTGTTCCATCTCACAAGGCCAGTAAACAGAAGCGCCCTGAACCGGAATTTGGTGAAATGGCTGCACCCTGCTCAAGGAAGTCTGGGAAATGTAGTCTCTAGCTGTATGGATGAAATTCCAGGTGATTTTGTTCTAAAAGGAAGAACAGATGCTGAGAGACAGCACTCTGACACCAAGGGCTTATAGATCTACCAGCTTTACTTTGAATAGTATGTGCCCTGGTAGCACATCTGAACAGTTAAAATATTAATGCACTCTATTTACTTATTCGTATATCTCTCACAAATGCAATTAATAATTTGTTTATTCCTAGGTACAATGTGTAGAGGAATATTATTTTGAAATTTTACTTGAAGCATCCTCATTCTTGCTAATTCATTTTAATCTAGTCCTTCCTCTGCTAAAATTAGACCATGGGACTGGGTCTTATCTCCTCAGGAGCGGACTGACATGTGGAGATAGAAATGAGCCAGTGCTCAGCTTTGGGTTTTGAAACAGACTTTTGAAGCTCATGGCAGAGCCAGTAACTTTGAGAGATAAGACTTTTTAAATTCTAGACTGTTTGAATACCACTAGCCCAAAGTTTATACCCTAAACAATCGTTTCTGAAGGAGTGCGTGATGATGAAAGAACTTGTTTTCCCACCCAAAGGAAATAAGATCTGTAGGAGGTAAGAGTCAGAGAGCTGGAGAGAGAGCAATAGAGAAAAGTGCCGGGTGGGCTCTGAGCATGTGTCTCCATCCCTTCTCCCACCCCCAGGCAGATCCCTAGTCTGGGAGGACCCCAGAGAGGGTTATCAGACAGGGTGGGGGAGCCAGATCACAGAGTTCGCATCCCAGTTTTGCCTTCGACTGCCTTCTGACTTGGGCAACTTCTCTCTGTGTCTGCATTTTCTTTTCTGTAAGACAGAGTTAATAATACCTACTTTGTGCTGTTATTGTTAGATTTCAATGAATAAGAACATATAAAATACTTAGAACAGAGCCTGGTACATAATAAGCACCGAATAAACCTCTTGTAATTGTTAATGTCTGAGAGGAGAGGAACCTGTAGAGAGTTTCATTTTGTCTCTCATTTTAAACATCTACAATTTTGGCATTTCTTGCACGTTTTTTCAGTTACGTATGATTCAGACATTTTACACTTGAGAGTTTAAAATGTTTTATTAAGTAAATACTACTCAAAGTGTCCAAAACCTTTAATTACATAAATTGGTATTGAAGATGCAGAACTTCTTACAAACACCGAGTGCACTGCGTGAGATTCAAAATCTGTAAATTGTGTTTGATGATACACCTTGTAGAAATTCTAGACTTAATTTCAAAAAGATTAAGTAAATTAACATTCAAAGATGCATCTGATTCTTATAAGCATACCTGTCACTTGCCATTAACAACATGTCCAAGTTGAGGGTGTGGCGTCCATCCATCCATGGATGCCTGTAGTCCATTCGCTTGAGAGATTATGAAGAAAGTATACCTCAATAAAACTTGGTGGAAACACACTTTGAGGGGAAGATTCCCACAAGCACAGAACTAATCTAGACAATTTGAAAAGGATTGACCTCATGCTGTCTTGAAATTGAGGTTGCAATTGAATACAGGGTCCACTTGACTGGGAACGAGGGACATGGCTTAGGGGGCAATCCCAGGGCCTCATGTGGAGTGGCTAGGCCTTTCTTAGTAGTAACATCATTCTTGTCCTCCGTGCCACACACACTCGTGTGCACACACAATCACATCCCACATACCAACAGGAAGCACAGCTTTCTCCCTAATCATCTGCTCAGGTTGCCATAGCAACGCTTGTAGCCAAGTTCCCAGTTGAACTAGTTTCACAAGACACCAGAATATTTTCCTGCACTTCTCACTGGAAGAGCAGAGCCTGAATTGGGCTAAGATGGCTGGAGGGGCCTCCAGTGAGGGCAGTGGGAAAGGCCCCGAGAAGACACCAAACCAGCTCCACGTATAGCCACAGCGGAGGAAGACTGCCTGTGTGTTTGGAGTGACTTATCAGGGGCTGGTCAGATTACATGTGGAGTCCCTCTCTGGACACATTGCAGGAATCAGGGTTCCAGGAGGTGAGGACGGCTCTGTGCAGAGCCTCAGCTGCTGGTTCCCAGGTGCCTGCCTGCCAATACTACTCTCTTTCTACCTTATGGCTGGCAGGGCTTGAGCAGGACGCAAAACTTCCATCTCTGCCTTCTCAAAAGATCAAAACAAAAACATCTCTAATAAAACTCATGGTCCAACTATAGACCAATGTTTCTTATTGTCATTTTTTCTCAAGGCCTATTTTCTGCGCGTTGCCTGCTGCTGATTTAAACCAGCAGTCAGCCCCTCAATTCCCACCACACTCATTCTGGGAACAGGATCCCGAGTGTGGGGACTGCGCCTGGGACCTAGAACAAGGTAAAGGAGTTCACCTGGGAGGGCACACCTGCTATGGCCTCCTGAGGCCAGACCAAGGGCCAGAAATCTATTTAAGGCCCGTTTAGGGCTAGATAGTCAACATTGTCTAAGTAGCAACCAGATCGTGTGGTAAGGAAGGCTCTTCAAGCTTCACAAAGTCCTTGCCCTCAACAGTATCTCATTGGAACCTGGCAACAGTTTGGAAGGACCTGGAAGATATTCTTGTATCTGTCTGATGGAGAAACTATACAAACCTTGAGATGAAGCCTAAGTGATAGCTGAGGAAAATTTATAGCTTTTATTAGAAAACTATAAGAGATTTAAAATAAATGAACTAAGCTTTCTACTCAAGAGGCTAGAAAAAAAATCACAAGATTAACCCAAACATCTTAAGAAGTAGGATTCAAATCTTTTATTATTATTATTATTTTTTACGGTATTGGATTATAACATTGTATAACTTTCAGGTGTACCTCGTAGTATATTTAGAATCCTGTGTAGATGACATCATGTCCACACCCAAAGACTAAACACGAGCCATCACCACACACCTGTGCCTAACCAACCCTTTCACCCTCCTTCCTCCCCCCTTCCCTTCTGATAACCACCAATCCAATCTCTGTCTCTATGTGTTTGTTTGTCATTGTTTTTATCTTCTACTAAGATTCAAATCGTGAATCTTGGCTCTGCTATTGGCTCTGCTATTTATATTGGCTAAGAGACTTTGGGACAAGTTAATTCAACTCTAAACCTCAGTTTCTTCAACTACAAAGTGAATGGCGTAACAAAAATATCTGTCTTTGCACAATTATTTTAAGAGTCAAATGAGAAACTATATGCAAAAGTGCTTTGTTAGTGCTATAAAATATTACCACGAAGAATGTCTATTGACATGGAAAGGTACAGCGTGTACATATAATCTTATTTTTGTAAAATGAAAACATAGCATACATAGAAAAATCTGTACAAATAGCTACCAATATGTTAAAATCGCTATCTATGGCAATATTTCTCAAATTTCCTTGTAAGTATCACACCCCTCTCTGAGCCTTTTTAGGCCTTTTTTACCCCCATTTTTGCGCCCCATGAAATTTTAATACCACAGATATACTGTATATCTATCTGCTTATGTATTGTATGACTATCTGTGCTTTACATATATAAAGAGTAAGTTTTTCTCCCCATGAGGACCAGTGTCTGTCCCTTAGGGACCATATCATTCCTGTTGAGAATACATGGTCTATGGATAGTGGAAATATAGCAGGTTTTCCTTTGTGCTTCTTCTGTATTTTCCTTTACTTTCCCCCCTTATTTCTTGTTATTCTCCTTCTTCTTCCAATTAACATGCATTCCTTGTGTAATTTAAAATATCATAGTGATTTCCAAAAAGAAAGATGGATGATAAATGTACTGGACATTTCCGGACCTCTTCTTTATGTATTAAAAGTTAATACCAGTTAAACGGGCAAAGCGTCCTGGAATCAAACTGCCTGAAATTGAATCCTGACATCATCTCACATTTGTGTGACCTGGACGTGTTGTTTACCCTCTCGAAGCTTCAGCTTAATCATTTCCAAAACAGTCATACCTGCTGTGTTCCTCCCTAAAAGTGACTGATAGTAAATCCGCATTCATGCCAAGTTGGTGGGTGCTAACATATTTCCAAGGCAGAAGATGCACGTAGCTGGGGCCTCCTAGATAAAATACCTCAACCTACAGAAGCTGCTCTAGTGGAGAGAATTTTAGACACCGCAGCAAAAGAGGAGGCTTGTCATGTCCCTTCTGCATCAAACCATGTGGGCATTTATTTGCCTACTGCTCTTGCATCCTTCCTCAGCCTTAATTAAAAACCTAATTTCTCTATTACCATAACAATGAGTGCAATAACAACTGATTTGTTTCGCCAAATTAATTCTCCTTTTGGGAACCTGAGAGAACATTTATCAGAGCAGCAGAGATTTAAAAATGGGAACATCTTTCCAATCCATGTGCCAACTTCAGAAAATGACAGGACTAATGTTCCAGCATTTGAAGGCATCATGGAGATCTGTTTACTGCGGTGTCCCAAGAGCCCAGGACAATGCTGGTGTAGAGAAGACACTCAGTAATGACTTGACGAATGGACGAGTGAAATTAGTGTCACCAAGGTCTCACTGTCACAAGTTTTGGCTGTTGCTTACACAAAGTGTTCACAAGCAGGAATAATTTCATTTGTTTTGACATTCCATTAGATGTTTCCTGTATTTTCTCTTGTTGACAAGAAAGAACAGGTTTGCCTTTTTATGCACAGTCAAAATGAACAAACTCCTCTAACGTCATTCTGTTTGCCAGTGTGAAATGTTCCAGAGAATGAAAAACATAAGATATTTCTTAGAAAAAGTCACCCTTTTTCTAAGAAAATATGACTATGTCATGGGATAGGACAGTCCCTTAGGAGTAAACATGGTTGAGAGAGTGAACTCACTAAATATTTTAAAATTTAAGGTCAATGTTTTTGTAATTTTTTTTTGGGGGGGGGGGGAGGAAGATTGTCCCTGAGCTAACCACTGTGGGAATATTCCTCTATTTTGTATATGGGATGCCACCACAGCATGGCTTGATGAGCGGTGTGTAGGTCTGGGCCCGGGATCAGAAACCGCAAACCTTGTGCTGCCAAAGTGGAAAGTGAGAACTTAACCACTATGCCACTGAGCCAGCCTTAATGTTTTAGTAATGTGAAGGACTCCCTCATATGTTATTTTTCTTTTTAAGAATCAAGAAAATTTACCCAACCTCAAAGTTGTACCCAGCGGGAGAAAGAATTAGATACCTTTTCTAAGATGTTTTTGACATCTCACAATTTCATCTTCATTTCTCATTTTGCATATCTTGTTTTATCCCAAAGAATTATTGAATGGAAATGAAGTACAATTATGTACCATCAGTGAAGAACAATTTGCAACATGGGAACCATCACCTACTCAATTCCTGTTATTAGACAAAACCTTCAGAGGAGAAGGAAAGAGAGATAGGGATGGGGAGAGGGACAATGGCAATGACCACTTTACTGTGTGTCATCTCTGATGTGTAAGATTCAGTAAGTCTTCCATTTCTGTGACTAGATTTTTCTGACCTGGAAATTGCTGCCACCAGCTACGATTGGGCCTTTGCTTCAGGCACTCTAACGGAGTGATTTAAGAACTATTTCCAATCCTAATGGGATAATTTAGTACCCAGTCCCCCAAACCATGTGGTCTGCAGCTCTGTGTTGAAGAATTACAGACTTTCAGAGTTGGGAGGTAAACAAAAACCAAACAAAGACTCAAGAAATCCTCTAGTCCAGTGGTATCAAACCTTTTTCAAGCAGCAGGATTTGTTCAAACGAAAGTTTATCTGGAAACTGTAGCAGATAGTGTTGGTGCCCTATCCAGATTCCCCTCAAACCCCCTAACCCCAGACTGGGTGCACTTTCATTTCCAATGACAGGCACTGCAGCTGGGCTAGTGGAGCCCTCTTTGCCCACACTGGTGGAAAGCTGGAAGGGTCTGGAAATCTATATCCCTCTGGAGTGGCCCTTACTAATGAGTCACATGTACAGGAAGATGAGAGCCCAGCTCCCTTGCTGCAGGCCAGGACAACTCTGAGACGTAACTTACATGCCAGAGCTCCCCGTGGGATCAGGCTGAGGTCACTCCCTGCAGATCATATCTTTCCTTTGCTTTTTCTCCTGTCTGATCTGTCTTCTCCAACTTCCTTATGAGTCTCCCCTGGGTGCATTTTCTCAATAAATCACTAGCACACATAATTTTTCATCTCTGGGTCTTTTCTGGGGAACCCAGCCCAAGACAAAAGCTGGACATATAAAAGTGGAGATGCGGCGAGTGAAGTGTGGGAGAGAAGTTTGCTGACCACTATTCTGTCTAACTTTTGTACTTTCTCCTTTCTCAGAGAGAAAAATCAAGGCCAGGGTAGTGGAGGGGAGGGTGGAAGGGACAACTTACTATTAGAAAGGCTCCAGGTAGACAGGGACCCTAAAAGCCTGGGGAAAAACTGTACTATTTCAGGAAGTTTGTTCATGACAGCAGATGCTGCTGGTTCTGAAGCCACATCATTTGTGCCACCCCAGGAGGTCATCTGTAGCTTCAGCTGACAGTTTCTGAACACCCTAATGCCTTCCTCCTTCCCTCTGCTCCAGGACTTTCTCGGCCACAGAAGATACTTGCCAGCGCACAGAAAGGGTGGAAGTACTGGAGAGTTAATTCTCCCGAGATCAACCCTGAAGCCATGCGGGTGGGAGTTGATAGATGAATAGTGTGGCCTCTTCACCACTTGGTGGGTCAGGTTTGAGGTTTATGTTTTATGCTGTCTCTCAGAGGGTTTCTGGCTGGATTGAGTTCCAGGTGCCCATAGCTGTGATCTGTTGATTAGCCCACTCTTTCTAGGCTTTTCTTTCCTTCTCGTATCCTTTACTCGTTCCCTCACTATATTTCCTTAGATTATCTCCCAAACAAGCTACCTTCACCCAGGTCTTTTCTCAGAGTCAGCTTTTGGCAGAAGCCAAGGCAAGACATTCAGTTTGGAGTAGACCCAGCCAGAGTCTGAAATCAAGGTCCAGTTTAAAGGAAAGGAGTTGCCTTTGCTGGATGGCACCAGCTGGTGGTCCAGAGTTCTAACACACCCCCACTTGATCAGGGCTCACTCTGGACCTAGTCATGAGACCTCCTGGCCCTGTGCTGAGAAGATCTGGATATGGGTGGTATCCAAGCACTCCTGTATGTTAGTTTTTCAAAAGGACAGTCAGCTGGATAGATAGGTTCTCCAGGATGGGAAGTGAGGTGGGTAAGGGAGCTAGGGTTGTGGGTTTGAGAGTCAAGAATAGAAGATCTAAGGAGGAGTCATAAAGATGCTGAGACATCTTCACCTGTTGAGTTTGACTTTGTGACCCAGTTGAGGGCATGCCATTCCTCTGTGGGCTCTGTAAACCTCTTTTTACAAACATTAATGTTAAAATATTCAACAACCAGTGAGACGTGGACACTGACCAATCAAAGTTACGGTTGTGTAAGTGATCAGAAGGCCCTCCTAGTGGGCCTTGTTGAGCACCAACCTTGTTCCAGCTAAAATGTGGTCAGTTTCCAAAGCAAGGTCAGCATCGTTCACAGGCAGTGGGAAAATAATTTAGGTGGGATAAAGCTTTCTAGATACACAGGAAGATGCCACCTCTCCCCTCTGCAATTTATGGGCATGATTGCAGGAAGGTGCTCAAATTATCGGGAGCTGTTGTCCTCTTTCTGAGTCTTTCTACTCAGACCTGGGAGGATAGAACATGGGAGAAGGGAGGCAGAAGATCCAGCTTGGAATCTCCAGTGTTGCCATGCACAAGCTGTGAGATCCAGGCTCCTTAAATTTCTTTAGACCTCGGTTTTCCATTTGATGTACGTGTGTGTGTGTGTGTCTATGTGGGAGGGAGAGAGACAGAGATGGAGTCAGAGACAGAGAGACAGAAACAGAGAGGTGGTGGTGGGCCTTCATGCTTTAACAATAATACTTATTGCTATCATTCGTGGACCATTTACTACGGGCCTGGTATTATCTGAAGTGCTTTTCTTGCCTTCTTTCCCTTAATCCTTATCACAACCCTATGTGGTATGTATTATTCTCATTTAACAGGTATGAAAACTAAGGCTCAGCTAGAAAGAGACAGAACTGGGGTTTAAGCCTAGATCTATTTGATGTCAGATTCTGGGCACTTCACCACCAAAGCACACAGACCTGGAACACATTGTGTATCTGCGATACTGTGTGGATCTGAGTCCTCATACAATGTACGACCTGTCTGCCTTTCTTTAGGGATAAGCAGAGTGCCAAATTACACACTAACATAACAGAGCATAAAGAGTGAATGATTGTATCTCAAAAGGCTTCTCCAGTTTCTGAAGTAATTTCCATAGCAGGGAGCTCTCCTTGTGTACTGAGTTCAGAATTTGACGTGCAGTTCTATTTCCAGGGGATTTGATTTATACCTCCCCTATCACTCATTTAAAGCCATGAGAATGATCTATATTTATGGATATCTTTTGAGAAGTGTAGAATCCTTCACCATCTCTCCCCAGGTCCTCAAACCTTTCATCCTTATTTCACAGATGGGAGAAAGAGAGGCACAGGGAGATGGAAGGATTGGACCAAGGGCATTGAACGAGGATAAATCTGGGCCCAGAACACATACCCTACACTCCTGCTTGAGCATTCATGGGCACTTCTTGGCTGCCTTCATTGACCTCAGCCTTGAGGAGGAAGACACTCCATTTGAAAAAGTTCCTGGAGAGTCCACACAGCCAGTTTGATAGGGCTGCCTGGCCCTATCAAACTCCTCAAAGGCTATTTTTCTAGTGCCCTAAGAGTATTTGTTTCTTACCGCTTCCACACAGCCTTTTACCTACTTGCATTTCCAGAGAGCCCTGAGAAGAGGCAGGGATGAAGCATGCTCCTGGGCAGCCCCACAGTGTTTTCCATGCCTACCTGCAGGAGAAATCAAGCCTTTAGGGGCCAGTTGTGGGCCAGCCAGGAATCTTATTGCGTCTTCCCATGCCTGGAAAATCACAGGGCTTCAGCTGGTGCTTGGAATTCTCACAAGGCTTCAAGAGCTGCTCCCCATCACTGCTCATGTGGTTATGGACCCCCTCTGTGGGCCAGTTTACATCCTCACCAGCATCCTGCACTCTGGGTGAGCACTGCTGGCGGGTGGCTGGGCTAAAAGAGCATGAGATGCTCAGTGAAAATTCATCCCCTAACAAGCATGCACCTTGTTCAAGAAGGCTTGGTAGTGTCCCCATTGAACAAGAAAGTAGATTGGGGTAGGGGCAGATGTTGTGAACATGGTACCTTCCCTCCTGTGAAGTGAATCTGCTCAAAGCCCTGACCAGGCCATGGCAAGCATCATCATTATTCTCATGTAAGCTTCGTGATCAGCTGAAAATCAGGGCCTCCTACTGATTGGTGGACCTCAACTTTCTTTAAGGCTGAATGTAATAAATGGCCATATGTAGAATGTCTTGTGTTTTACAGGATTACTTGCAAAGTCATGGTCCACAGACTTTATGTATTCTTATTTTGCGTGTGTTTCTGTATACTCAACTTCATTTCACAGTGGAATTGAGTTGACGTACAAGAGAAACACCTACACTAAAATGGTAAAATACAGCTTAGAATAAAAATTCAGGTCCAGGGAAGTATAAACAATCATTTCCTTTGCTTCTTCTGTTTCTTTCCTATGTTGTGGATCTCTAAAAGTGAGCTTATTGTTTTCTTTTTCAACCAGGGTCTAAATAAAATAAACAGGCAAAAGGGTCAATGGAACCTAATAATAAGTCAGGAAGAGGAGGGAAAGGAGTTCGACGTGCCCGCTTGATTCTCTCTGTGTAGGTGCTGGGATCGCACGTCAGTCCCGCCTCTGAGCTTTATACCAGCCAAGGAGGAAAGGGGAAGGAGGCAGTTATGTATTTTTTTATTACCAGAGAGAACACAACATATCTGTTTTTCAGGGGAAGTAAAGGTTTTAGTACTTGACTCTAGGAATTTTCTCAGATATGAGATTCTAGAGGATTTGTACACTGCTTTCGTGGACAGTAGCTTCCCAGAGCAATTCTTTGGAGACCAATGGATGATGGGACAGTGGGGGCAAGATCAGCCCTCTGATGGCCTGGCTTCATTCAAAGATGTCAAAAGCCCTGAAGAAATTCTAGCTTGTGCCATAAGCGTCTCTTATTCTGAAAGGCCCTAGGTTCAGCTGTAGCTGTCAGCTGGATGCCGTGTTCCCAGAGACGAGCCCAATGGGCAGGGAATGGAGACTCAGAAGTGGAAGGAGGGATCTGAACAAGGTGGCAACCAGCATGGGCTGCTGTGTCTTCACTTCCAGACCTGGAAATGCCACAGGGCAAAAGAGAGGTTGCTGGAACCCAGGAACCAGAAACTGGGAGAAAACGCTGGGGCAGTGAAGGTGGGGTAGGGTCCCAGTGTGGAGTAACAGTGTCAGCCTGGCTTTCCAGCTGTGCCTTTTCTCTCCCAGATTGCCTTGGGTGGATGATTGCCCACTGGGTCAGTCTTCCACAGGGCAGGAAGCAGTCCTGCCAGAGAGAGGTTCAGAGTGCCACTAGGGCAGTGGATGGCACCCTGTGCAGGTGGTCTGGCAGTCTTCCTCCCAAACCTAACCCTGAGAGGCAAGCTTGCCTGGTGGGGTGAGCCCAGGGAGCTACCTGATGCAAGTAAACAGGTGAGAGGGAATGCGCATAAAGCTTTGAAGGCAGAGGATGGCCTGCCCAGCAAATGTTCCCTCTCCACCTGCCAAGTGGAATTTGCTCAAACATATGCAGGCTACAGTCGGCTGCACAGCAGGCTTCCTGGCCAGGGGCTCTGCTCTGAGAGGTTCCCTTTAGGAGCACAGTGAGAGCCCTCCATCCCCAACCAAGTGGACAGTACTAGCTGTGTCAGCTGACAATCCCAAGGGGGGTGGGGTGAGCACCCTCAGGGAAAGATTATAAGATGTCTGAGGAGCGCATGTGCTATCAAGAAGCCCAACAAATGCAGCAACTTGTGCAGGAGGGGCAGAACTAATGGAACAAATAGAACAAGAATTTAAAATAAGAATAATAAATATCCTCAGGGAGATCAGGAAGTAGGAATAAACATTTATGAAGACAACTAATTAGAGATAATAGGTATGAAAAATACAATGTTAAAATGGAGCACTCCGTGGATGCATTGAAGAACATCATGTATTTAGCTACAGAATGAATTACCAAGAGGGACGTTGGGGTCACCCATCTTATAGAAGTTATCAGAAAGGGATAAATAAAGAGACGGAAGGAATGAAAGAAAACAATATAGAGGCTAGAATTAGAAGTGCCGACATTTTTTTTCTGAATCCCACAGAAGGAAATGAGTAAATGGAGGGAAGAAAAATATTTGAAGAACTGAGAATTTTTCAGATTTAATGAAATAACTGATCTGTCTGATTAGATGGGTACATGGAATGCCCAACAGGATGGATGCACATACACATATGCACGCCCGCGCAAGCACACACACACACCTAGACACATTCTAATGCAGTTTAAATATATCAAAGACAGAGAAACGTTTCCAGAGACAGAAAGCAGATCCCTACGAAAGAGTCCATACAAATAAACATCAAACTTCTCAATCGCCAACTGGGATGGAGGAAGACAATAGAGTAATGTCTGCAAAGAGTAGAAAGAAAATATCTTCATAACTAGAATTTTATATATATCTAAATTATCATCTAAATATGAGTAGGAAAAAAGATATTCTCAGAGGTGCACAGTCTCAGACACAGACTCTGTAAAGTCCCTTTCTAAAGAGATCTGAGAAGATGTCTCCAGGAGGAAGCAATGAGATGTGGGGGCAGTGAGGGTAGACAAACAACTCTGCAATTGATTATCACCGAAGTAAGTAATGACTTTAAATGTGTATCCATACATCGTGGAACTGAAATGTCAGGCCCTTCGGCATCGCAGGGTGTCGGTGTGGATGGAGAAGGAAAGCAGGGAGAGATCAGTGGGAGATGGGAGATCATCAAGATCTGTCATATTCAGATGGAAGACACACACATGGACATGCACTGTTTTTTTTAAGAACTCGTGATTGGCAGCCTTGTCACCGGCCACTCCCTACTCTCCAGCCCTTCACAAAGGCACCTGAGGCAGAGTAGCGTTTCTTAGTGAATACCAACCACAATGACAAGCATCTTCCTCCTCAATAAGAATGACGGTTCTGAATCTCATTCCTTAAATAAGACAGACTCTGGGACAAGTCTGTTTCAGGAATTAGGGCCAGGAAAGACTCTTTTTTGACAAAGTGGATTGAGTTGTTCCTAGGTGAAAGTGATGCCATGCCCTGCTTGTCCTTCTTTGCCTCACTTCCCAGCACACCTAGGGCTAAGTTGTCTGGCCTGATGCCATCCCTCAACTTAGCTTCTTTTTTCTGTATGGTTATTTTCTCTCTCTGCCCTCTAACATCTTTGTCCCCTCTCTGCCCCAGCCTTTCTTTTCTATTTGTTACTGGACTTCACTTGGAGAAGGTGTTTTTTGACATGGCTTTTGAAGACTTTCGTAAGAGGCTGCACTGTATCTGTCTGTGTATAATGAAGTGGTTAGGAGCCCCACTCTGGAGTCCCCCTTGCACTAGCCCTGTGAGCTGGGCCAAGGGAGTGCTATTCTCTGTGCTCCATACTCTTCATCCGTAAAAGGGGGGATGCTAATGATCCTTATTATATCAGGGCATTGTTGTGGGAAACTGAGATCGTGCAAGAAAAGGGCTTGGCACAATGCCTGGAAAATATTAAGTCCTCAGTAAATGTTAGTGTTTTGGTCAATAATGTATCCTTTTTCCATTAGATCTTTTATCTTTCCCTGGAAGGACACAACAATCCTTAAATTATGATCATGCGTTACAGGCTAGTGGCACCTAAATGGCTTGCTGTTGGACCTTTCTCTGCAAGATAGACAGTGGTCTGTATTTTAGAGAAATGTGTGTGTGTGTGTATATATAACATATATGCGTGTCTGTATGTATATGGATAGATACAGAACGAGACAGAGAGATACAGAGCGAGGCAGAGAACGTGAGCTCCCTGACAGTTGGCCATGGTTGATACTGTGGCTCGGAGCCATCAACGGATTCCATTTGCAATTGGAGCTGTTGCCCTGCATGAGCCCCCCACATACTGTCTGGTTTTCCCAGCATGTTGGTGGGTGCTCTGTGATGGACGTTCTTTCCAGCAGCCCCATGCCTGCCCCCCTCACTAGTAGGATGCTGGCTTTAGGCCCTTCTGGCTTTAGGCCCCTTTCTCCTACTTCTCAAAACATCTCCTTTATTATTCTATGAACAGGAAGGACTTTGAGCTTGAACATTAAACAACCTGTTTTCACTTCCCCTGGCTTCACAGGGCTGCAGTCCCCCCACTGTGGCCCCTCCCTGGTGGCAGAAGCCCAGATCTGGCCCTGCTTCTTAGGTTCACATCGCCCACCACACCCCTCCCCCTCCTCGAGAGTGTGGGAGAAGATCCGGGGCTGGCCAAGCGTGAGCACCCAGGCTCTTGGGAGAGGATGGCACAGAGGTAGGCCTGCAGGGATGAGCACAGACGCAAGTACACAGGTGAGAGGGAATGTGCATAAGGCTTTGAAGGCAAAGGATGGCCTGCCCAGCAAATGTTCCCTCTCCACCTGCCAAGTGGAATTTGCTCAAACATATGGAGGCTACAGTCGGCTGAACAGCAGGCTTGCTGGCCAGAAACTCCGACAGAGTGGGGCCAGCCTCGCCTCCAAATTGTACCAATGTGGCTACTGCATCTCTGCTTGAATGTGCTGCAGGTGGTTCAAAACGCACGGTGCGCAAGCCCGCACCTCTCCTCCTCCCGTCCTCCTCAGCCCAGAAGACGCTTGCCGGCATCTGGTTGTTAGCTCTCCCTGGAGCAGGGACCAGTCTTTCTTGAGAGGGGGACCGTAACCAGATGATTTGTGGTGATTTTTGGGAAACTGAGCCTCAAATTCCAACAGCCAGAACAGTGCCCAGCAGGTAGCTGGTGCTCGATAATAGCAGTTGGATGAATGGGGGCGCTTTACGGAAGCTGAGTCTCTCTTCTGTTCTCAGTGAGCCTCTTCTATGTGGAGGTCTGAGAGAATTAATGTTTGCATTTCCCCGGGCATTGGTGGCTGTGGTTCACCCCTCCCCCAGCTTCTCTGAGGGGCTGCCATGGCTCAGAGCAGCCCCCTTCTCTGGAGAATTGCCCTCGGAGCTCACCTTGCCTGGGAGGTATGAACACCCCCAACACCAGGCAGCCCATAGAGACTGACTTACTGATAAAGGAGCACCAAGCCCTTAACTGCCTCCGTGGGGGCAACTCTGTAGTAGGATTTCTGCTCCAGAGCCCCCACTGAGCTCAGGCCAAGGCTAAACTGACTGGAGACCAGGTCAGTTCGGCCCCTCCCCTTCTCTGTCCTGCTTCCCTCCCTCCTGTGCACTGACTCCCCATCTCAGGCTCTGCTTCCCAGGAAATCCACCTAAGACATCCTGCAAGAGACTTTCTGTCTCACTCAGCTCCAAACTGTTGGGTTCAGAAGGGACCTTAGAGATCAAATTCCTTCCTTTGCAAAGCAAGGAAACTGAGGCTCAGGGTCAAGAGAGGACATACAGCTGGGCTGGGAGTACAACCCATGCACATTGTTTAATTTGGCAGCTGCCTGAGAGCACTGGGCAGGGGAGGTTCTCACTCTGGCCCATAAACCCATTTGCTGTGGTGCTTGGGGGAATCCCCTCACCCCGTGATCTGACCTCATCCCCTTCCTCACCCTGCCTTCCAGGGTTGCCAGGGCTGGGAAGCCCCCGTAGATATACCAAGACAGCTGGAGGGACTCTGTTCACAGGAAGGAGACACCACCCCTGTCCTGCCTCCACCTGGAGAAAGGCTTTTGAGGTTTCTTTCACAACCAAGAGGAATGGGTCAGGCCCACCCCTGGGGTGACTTCCCTGGGCCCCCATTCTTGGGAGCGAGGGGACACCCTGGAACATTCTACCTTCCTTTTTTTTCTCATCATTAAAATCTAACTTCGAAGTATTTCTGTTGATCATCATGACTGCGTGGCCTCCTCCTTTCAAGTGTGATCCTCTTGGTGTCTCCAGCCTGACTGAGGTCCTGCGGGCCCTGAAAGCTTCTGGGAAGGACTCTGAAGGGCTTTGCTATGGTTAAATTTTATCTCCTGAAAAGCTGAACTAGTACCTACGAAGGTAACCTTATTTAGAACTAGGATCTTTGCAGATGCACTTAGATGTAAATTAAGATGAGGTCATCCTAGAGGGGGCAGGCCCTTCATCCACAGTGAACAGTGCCCTTATAAGAAAGGAGAAGAGAGGCGCACAGGGAGAACACCCTGTGATGACAGCGGCTGGAACGAGGCAGCCGCAAACAAGGAGCACCAAGGATTGATGGCCACCAGAGGTGGAAGAGGGAGGAAGGATTCTAGCTGGAGTCTCACAGGGAGCATGGCCTGGCTGACACCTCGATTTCATACTTCCACCCTCCAGAACTTCAGGAGAATCGATTTCTGTTGTTTTGAATACCCAGTTTATGCTACTTTGTTATGGTAGCCCTCGGAAATTAACACAGGGTTGTTCCTGGAAACCCACACTACCAGGTACCCTGTTATCATTTGGGGAACCAAGCACCTGAACAGGAACCAGCAGGAGCAAAGCAGGTAACTGTTGGCCCTACTTTGGACCCCCAGTGTCTGGGTAGGAGTCTGAATTCCAAGAATGAGAACCCAAGAAAGAAAGAAGTTCTTGCTTCTCCTTGTGGAGATGTCATGGGGTTGTGAGGGCAAAGGGCTGTGGAGTGGAGCAGGCTACTGCAGGGCTGGGACAAGTTTCTCCAGAAAGCTATATTTGCTCTGAATCAGTGTCCAATATATGGTGCTGTTTCTTTCATAGCCAAGATTCATGGGTCCAGGAATCAAGGGGTGGAAATGGGAGTGGGACCACTCCCTCACCCCAAGTGACCCACCAGCAAAATATTTGCTTCCTGTTCCCATGACTTATGCTCTGCTGGCCTAGAGGTCTTAGTTCCAGAAGGGGGAATGCTTCCACCAGGAGACGCAACAATGATTCCTCTGAACTGGAAATTAAGATGCCACCTGGCCACTTTGGGCTCCTTGTGCCTCTGAATCAACAGGGAAAGAAGGGAGTTACTGTGTGGCTGGGGTAGTTGATCCTGACTACCAAGGGGAAATTGGGCTACTACTGCACAATGGAGAAAAGGAAGAGAATGTCTGAAACAGAGGAGATCCCTTAGGACGTCTCTTAGTATTACCAGGCTCTGTGATCAAGGTCAATGAAAAAGGACAACAACCCAATCCAGGCAGGATTAGCAATGGCCCGGACTCTTCAGGAATGAAGGTTTGGGTCACCCCACCAGGTAAAGTAGCACGACCAGCTGAGGTGCTTGCTGCAGGCGAAGGGAATACTGAGTGGGTAGTAGAAGGTACTTATGAGTTCCAGCCATGACCATGTGACTAGTTATAGAAACAAGGACGGGAACTGTCATATTTCCTCTTTATTTTGTTATGAATATGTTTGTGTGTATATATCCATATATTAAGCAAATATCTTTGTTTTCTTTCCTCTCTTATTCCCTTATCATGTAACATAAGATGTTTTGACTTTCTCTCATAGTATTTAAGTATTATTAATTTGACATCACAGTATGTAAGGTGCAGGATACCAAGGAGAAGAGTGAAGATCACTCAAGGACTTTACTTCCTCTTCTGGGGAAGGGGTTAGTGCATTTTCGGTTGTACACAGGACAGTTGTTTGATGTTAGGTGGAATTATAACCTTGTCATTGTTGTTATTTGGACATTAGGTATAGTTTAAAGAGATGTGTATAGGTGTCAAACTGACATGGGGTGGACTTGTGATGGTTAATTTTATGTGTCAATTTTCCTAGCCTAAGGGATGCCCAGATAGCTGGTAAAACATTATTTCTGGATGGGTCTGTGAGGGTGTTTCTGGAAGAGATTAGTATTTGGTTCAACTAGGAAAGCCAGTGGTATGATTCAGTCTGCGTCCGCAAGCCTGGGAACCAGGGAGCTGATGGTGTAACTCCCGGTCTGAAGTCAAAGGCCTGAGAACTAGGGACCACTGGGGTAAGTCCTAGAGTCCAAAGGGCCAAGAACCAGGAGCTTTGATGTCTGAGGGCAGGAGAATGAATCACCAATATGGGTGGGCCTCATCCGATCCTTTGGGGGCCTGAAAGGAACATAAGGTGAAGGAAGGGCGAATTCCTTCTCTCTTCTGGAGCTAGGACATCCATCTTCTCCTGTCCTCAGACATCAAAGCTTCTGGTTCTTGGCTGTTCGGACTCTGGGACTTACACCGTCAGCTCCTTGGTTCTCAGGCCTTCAGACTCAGACTGAATTATAGCACTGGCTTTGCTGGTTGTCCAGCATGCAGATGGCAGGTTATGGGACTTTTTGGTCTCCATAACTGCAGGAGCCAATTCTTACAATAAATCTTATACCTATCTATCATCTATCTATCTATCTACCTATCTATCTATCTATCCATCTATCCATCTATCCATCTATCCATCTATCTATCCTATTGGTTGTTTCTCTGAAGAATCTTGACTAATACAAAGCCCTATTTTTGCTCCTTCCATTGAAAAGTTGAAGCTTTTGATCAGGTCTTGGAAAAATAAGTGAAGGCTGGAGAAAAAGAAAATCATGTGCAATCTTTCCCGATACACATTTTTTAAGTTAAAAAATTATTTTCATGAAGACAGATGCGCTTGGTCTTTGAGGAAGAGAACTTGCTAGACCCATCTGCTTAGATGGAGAAAAAGAAAGGCTTGGAGTGGAAGAGAGGCAGATAGGGTGTTACAAATACTTGACTAGTTGGGCTGAAGTTTACCAGGGATCTAGTATTAGCAGCTACCAATTTGACATGTGACTCAGAGTATGTCATATGATTTTCCTTGTAGGACTCACTTTGTCCCGAAAGATAATGAGAAGGTCTCTTTATATTTTGGCTCTAAGACTGATGAGTTGTGAGTAAGTTGGACCCATCTTAGGATGCAAGGCCTCCAGGCAAACCTCCGAGGTCTGTAAGCCAAGCCACCCTGCTTTTCTTTGGGTTGCTATAAAGTGCAGGTGATTCCCCGGACCTAGAGACAAATGCCCAGCTGCCCCTGGGCCAGTCCCGCAGAGAAGGTTTTGAAGGGCAGGTTGCATTTATGAGTCAGTGTGGGGCAAGAAGCATTATACCTTCTCTCTATCAGTGACATTCTTGAGTGATTCTTGTGGAAAAAACAAAACAAATCCCAAGAAACCTAGGCAGGTAAGTGCTTCTAATTCGATGTGATGAGAGATCTATCAGAATGTGGTGGGATCTCAGAGAGAATGTTTGGAATGTGTGTGCTGCCTTAGGAGAGATGGGCCAGATCAAGAAGGGCTGTGCCAGCGATGGACAGAAGGGCTTTCAGTTGAGGGAGACAGGAAGAGAGAGCAGGTTGCAGGTTGGCTACGGGGGTTCTTTGTTGCATGTGAAATTGACTCCAGATGATGTGATCAGAAAAAGGAATCCATTGAAAGGCTATCAGACAGCTCACAGAACCCCTGGGATATCTAGAAAGTGAGGCTTGGGGGTTGGATGTGGACAGAAGGAGGCTGCACTGACAGAACCACAGCCAGTGTTTCGCCACAGAAGTAGACTAGGGGGACACCCCTGCTACTGTTAGCTGACTGCTGGACTCTGGATGCTATGGCTACACTGCCCCCATCACTACCAGGAGGATTATCCTCAGTCTCTGCTTCTTTGGGTCACTAACTTCCAATTGCAAGTCTGGGGAGGATGGGTGTGAGTGACCAAGACTAGACTACCTGCCAATGCATGGTTAATTTGGCTTCTATGATGGGAGATGAGATTGATGGAGAAGACCCTAAACATAGGAAAATAAGGTTGGGATACTGAGCAACCAAGAACAAGGGAGGGGCATATCATCACTAAACAGGCTAAATTAACTTAACATGAACTTATCAGATCTTCTCAAGGCTTTGAGAAAGGAGACTGAAGGTCGAGTTACTAAGGAAGGAAAAGTGATTTTGAGGGTCCTCAAATGTCCATACATTAGTTACTCCTTAATTAGGATTTGAAACTAATCAGAACTTGGATTAAAAAATGGGATCAAAACTGGTATCCATCGATGTTCCATATGATTAGGTTGATGGGTTGCATCCCTCTACCCTTGTTTGAAAGGAGAGGGAATGGACAAGGATGACCTGGCTCTGAGATCGGTCATCACAAAACTCAGGAGGCCCCGAAGAGTTTGGCAGCAAGTCAAGTGTCAGGCAAGGAACTTTCAGCCACTCCCACAGGGCAGCAGGAACAAAGTAATCCCAATGGCGACCAACAGTGAGCCTATGAGCAGTAGGTACCTCTATGAAAAGCACAGTCTCAACTTATTCCTCTTCCCTAACCCTGAAACAGTGTGGGGAGGTCTTTGGGCACCATGCCCAGGTGTTCTAGCAAGAGGAACCACACCCATGTATGTGCTTTCCAGAGCATACACACATGCAGCCTCCTCTGGAGTAAGCCAGGTCTTCCTTGAGACCAAGGAAAAACAAAGATGGTGGCGGGGATCATGGGTGAGTGTGAAGGGTTGGGCCTCTGACCTAGGCCTCCTGCTCACCCTCTGGATTCTTGTGGATGAGGAAGAGGCGCTCCAGCACAGAAAGCACCCTTCTGTGCCTGGGAGTGAACATGGAAGGAGGAAAGGATACTGTTGCTTGGGGGAGCTGGTGAGATGGTCCACGCAGAGGGATGGGCACAGCAAAGGCCTCCAGTCCCCTGCCCTTCTCTCACAACGATGATCAGTGAAGGCCTGGGCACTTCCAATAATTCACTGACATACGTTCTCAGGTCTTGCTACTGCCGTGGCCCTCAACCCCCCCTGATTTGAAGACATGTCAAATTGTGACAGGTATTTATGACAACATGACATTTCATACCCAGGGATGTAAAGGGAATCTTGACCATGAAACTGGTTGCCATGAGATTTTTCCAAAGCACCTCTGAGTTTTCAGGAGTTAAGCAAGGTGATGGCGCGGCCCTGCAGAGACAGGGGCTATACCAAGTGAGCGTTTCACAGGCTGTGGTTGAGCGTGGTAACTGGAATCTAGTGGCCAGGCTGCAGGGCTTTTCTGGATAGAGAATCATAGAATTTTCAAGACAGGTGGGGTCTTGGAAATCTTCCAGCTGGGGGCCCAGAGAGGGAGAGAGATTTGTTTGAGGTTACACAGCTGTGAGGGCAAGAGCAGCTGGGCTCTAACGATTTTTTTGTGCCTCTATGTTGTAGTGCTCTTTCTGTCTAACTCAGGGGATTGTGAATAGGCCCAAAATCTTGGTCTTGGGGTTTTCTGTCACTTGGAGCAGGAGAACCCTTAGTGGACTGGTGTCCTCACTGGTTACCACTGGACTGATCCTCACTGGACCAGTGTTATGAAATATGCTGGTAAGGCTCACCTGGGACCAGGTGGATCTTATCCAAACCATTGGGATTAAGAAGGGGGAAGTGTGGGATTTCTGTGGAAAACTGAGGAGCTGACAAAGGGTGATCTGGCTACTTGGAAGACAAAACCCATAGACGCCCACTCGAGCAGTTGATCTGATCTGAATCCTGTGTTTCCTCTACACCGGCTGCAGGAGCTTTGAGCTTCCATGACACTGGGAGCCCAGACTGCCCCTTCTAGTGCCCTGGGGGACCCCAGTCTTGCCTTTTACACCCCAGTGCCCTGAAATCTCAGCCACCAGGCAGAGGTCGTTGCCAGGCTGGTCATTGCCTGGGAAAGTGGGAGGTGGGTAAACAATCGAGTCTGCCATAATGCATCGTCCTACCCCAAATGAAAAGATTAAGCAGCTTATTATTTTAACTGCATAGCCCATTAAAAGAAAATGCATAGTCTTCCAGTCCTCTTTGATTGAGACTAAGTGCCTCATTAATGCTTGATACACCTGCCCAGGACGCCAAGGAAGGCAGTGAGCATGGTGCCTGGGGACAAGGGTCTGAAGGACCCACCCAGGATGCCCACCCTTGGGAGCCTGAGGACTTTGGAGTGCACTGTCAGGCACTCTGGGGCTGCACCGTCTGGTACAGTTCATATCCTGGGGAAGGACTGGGCGGGGGCAACAAATGTCAATGTGGGTGCTTTCTTGGAGCGCTGCTTGGGCTGGACCTCTTCACAGGCTGCGGTTGAGTGTGGTAACTTGGATCTAGTTGTCAGAGAATCAGGAAATTTTCAAGATAGGTGGGACCTTGGAAATCTTCCAGTTGGGGGCCCAGAGAGGGTGAAAGATTTGTTTGAGGTCACACAGCTGTGAGTGCAAGAGCAGCTGGACATTAACCCTTCCTTGAACCACTATGTTGTCGCGCTTTTTCCATCCACCTCAGGGGATTGTGATTTTACTGCCGAGATACCCCGTTCCTACAGGTAGGGTGGCCCCCCGCTGCGTGCCCAGCACTCTGTTCCCATACAGCCTTATGGCTCCTTACAGTAAGCACCTGGTCCTCTCCGCCTGAGGTCTTTCTCTGGCTGCAGGGCCGAGCGTGGCTGGTACACAGGGCCCCAGGGAGTTAACCACCCAAGAAGCAGCCTTCAGTCAACTCCTCACCTCCCGGTCAGATCACTCTGAAGCGTGCTCTTCCCTGTTATTCTCAAAGTGCGCTCCCAGGACCAGCAGCATTGGCATCACCTGGGAACATGATAGAAACTAGATTCACAGGGCCCACCACTTCAGACCTACTGGATCAGAAACTCTGAGTGGGGAGCCCAGCATTCTGTTTGCACAGATGCCTTCTGGTGATTCTGATGCACACTCAAATTTGAGGATCTAGTCTACGCAACCTCCTAGAGCTTCCTTCCTCAAAGCCTTGGTTGCTGCAGTGGTAACCTGCTTATTAATTTGTGCTGCTTGGCTCTCGTCGCTTCTCTGTCTTACTCCCCCCGATTCTACTGACGCTTCCTGAGATCATCTCCCAAACAGATGACTTGCGCTCAAATCCCTGGTCCTCTGCTTCCTCAGGAACCCCGTTAAGACAGAGGGTACAAAGGACCCCAAACACCTCTGAGATTTCTCTTCTCTTTCTTTTAACCACAGTTGGTTCTAGAGACAACGTGGGGGATGCAAAGCCCTTAATAAGTCCCATCCCGCACACCAACATGTCAACTGTCTCTTCCCTCCCAGGCACCAACTTGTGCTAATGTATGGCTATACCACTCTGAAAAATGTACCAGTGTCACCTAACCACAAAAGTCACTTCCTTTAAACAGCGGCAACAAAGAGCTGCTCTTTCAACTTTTCATTTCTAATCAAATGGAGGAGTAGAATCAGGCACCACAAAACACTGACTGTAAACTCCACATTTGCAGCCCTACAGGCACCATCCTTTCTTAAAATACAACCTTGCTGGGATTTTCCCCTCCTTGTTCTTTGTAGGCAAGAATTAGTGAGGGAGCACTCCCACATGTTACTGACAGCATGGTGGGCTGGAATGTAGCTTTCTAAAAGGCTAGGATTTGTCCAGCCAGACTCGGGACGTCGGGGTGGGGTGCGTCCTGAGGAGGAGGGTTTCTGCTGCATAGCCCAGGTCCACTGGACTCAGTAGGCTCAGGCGGAAATCGTGCTGGCTTCCTTGATTTACTGAGTGCCAGAAGTGGGGTAGGTGCTTTCATATGGTATTCTAATTGTCACAACAGCCTCGCACACTGCTGATTACTAACCCATCATGCTAAGGTATATAGGAGTTTCCAGGTCTCGAACCCTACCATTTACAAGAGCTCGCCACGTGTCACCTCCTGTGCCAGCTGTTTAAATGTATGACTTCTGATATCGACCAATCTCATGGTTGCCATCCTAGGGTCTCACAGTGAGGAGAACCAAAAGAAGCAGATATTAACCATGTTGCTAATGGTTACTCTAGAGGAAAGCGGATCCTTCTATTTTTTCAAATCAATAATGACAAGAAATACATTTTAAAGGAAATAAATTAATGCTAATTGCTTCCAAATATGATTGGTAAAACAGACAAATCTTTTTAAGAAAATAAGTATTTTATAATCTTTGGTTTTTGTTAACAGCTTTATTGGGGTATATTTTACATATAAAAATCACCCATTTCAAGTGTACAAGTCAATGCTTTTTAGGAAATTTACAGAATTGTGCAACTGTCACCATAAATCAGTTTTACAACATTTTCATCCCCAGTAAGATCTCTGGTGCCAATTAGTAGCTAATCTGCATTCCCACCCTGGGCCCGGGCAACTACTAGTCTACCTTCTTTCTCTATAAATTTGAATCTTGCCTGTTTAAAATGCGTTCCTCAGCCTCTGTGTTCTCATTTGTCCAACTAGACATTAGACAAGAGACAGCCTGGGGTGGTGGCAGAAGCGTGGACCAGGAGCCCAGTGGACATCTCCTCGGCTGGGACGCTCCCCAGGGACGAGGGGCTGGGCAGGTGACTCCTCTTGGGTCTTGATTCTTCCTTGGACTAGTGACCATCGCAACAGGAGGTTGACAAGGTTGCTGAGAGATAACTCATGTGAAAACATGCTGTGAGCTAGGTAGGTGTCATTATCCTGACTCATAGATGAGAAAACCCAACTTAGCAGGCAAGATGATGTTCCCAGTGTCACTCAGCTAGAAAGTGACGGAGCTGGAGTTTACACTCAATCTCTCTGGTCCTGAAGCTCAGGTGATTTCTTGTATGCCTCACTGGTGCCCAGACGGGGTCCAGTATCGAGCTTGAGGTACTTTTTCAAGCCTCTGAGTTTCACAAAATAACCTGCTTCTCCAGTGAGCTCACGTATAATTGACCTTCACTGTGAATCGAGAGACAGCTGCCTCCGGCCACCTTAGCAGCCTTCACATGCAGCCCCCACAGCCATGGACGGATCCAGCTAGCAAGAACTTCTCGAGTCTTCTAGATTCAGAGTTCTGCTGTCTGTGTAACTTCCCAGGTGTGTAGCTGCGGCCCAGGCACCTAAGCCGCCTCTCATCCAACATGCTCTTTCCCGTCACTCGGCACCTCCATTTCAAACCGGCTCACAGCAACCGTTCTTAACCAAGGAGCGTCACTGTTCCCGTCTTCGACTCTCCAGCTCTGTTGCCAAACACTCGGGACTCACCTTTCCACAAGCGCAGGGCCACTCCCGCAAGAGGCAGTCTCACGTTCCGTGATTCTGACCTTGGTGACTAGACTCTAAGGTTATTCTGCCATTAGTCATTTGCCAGAGTCAACCAACAGGCTCTGTTCCAGGAAACAAAGGAGCCACAGCTCAAGTGATACCGGGCTTGAAACCTCCCAAATCACCACGCAGTTACAGTACATTTGCCAAAATCACGACCTGAAAAAATGCAAAGCCCCAGACCAGGGCCTCCCTGAGGTTCTGAACTTGCCCATAAGGAGTGGGGGAGGAGGTGCTCACTGGGGAGCTGGAGTCGCTGTGGGTTCCACAGCTGAGGTGGCACAAGACCTCGTGTGGGTCACATCCCTCTCTCTGGGACGCGGTTTACTCCTTTGCGAGATAAGTTTGGCCAGGTCAGTTTTCTTTTTTTTAAGTTATGTTCTACAGCCTTCTCCCTCCACCCCACAACCCACACACACTAAGTTCTGTTTCTATTGACTTTATATGTTTGGGTTTTATGTACGATTTTATTCAGAAAAGAATTCCACTGCTAAAAAGAATGGAAAAACACTGGGCTTATTGCCTACAGCCCTAACAAATCATTTAAGACATTGTAAAAGATTTCTTTCAAACCTGAATGCCCTCCCTGTGATTAATGTCAGGGAGCAATCAGTGGACGAGCCTTCTACAGCTTTCTTTACAGACACTGTCTTAGGGACTCACTGACAGGGGAAGCTGCACCAATTTTATTTGCAGTAACAGATAAAGTAACAAATGCCATGGAGATCTGGGCAGCTCTTTTCAGCCTCCATGTTGATAATTCATTTTGGTCCTAACTGCCTCCTACATGTAGATTGTTGAGGGAGTTCAATAAGGAGAGGGTCTCAAGAGACCAGCAGAGTGGGCACAGGACAGGAAAGCGGAAGGTGCTTTGGTAAAGCTGTACTAACGTTTCAGCCAGGGGTCTGTGTCTTCCTTCAGACCCAGCCTCACACCTGTTCAGTCAAGGGTCTGTGCAGGGCTCCCTCATGACGCTCCTGGCGGGGTGAGCCTGTGTGTGAGTGCGCCTGTGTGTATATCACAAAGACAGACAGTGCTCTGGGAAGGAGGCAGAGAGAGAATAAGGACGGATAAAGGCACAGAGAGAGAAAAATATTCACAGCACAAGATAAAGTTAGGTAGAAACAGACATAGACAAACGCCAAAGTGGTGGGTAGGAAGAGAGATGTAGATACAAGAGGAGATAGAAAAATAGAAAGACACAGAGAAACAGAAGGAGACATAGTCAGCCCCCAAATATGTGTTGACTATAGCTTAAAAAGGACTTGAGAGAGTTGACACTTATGGGCCATACTTAGATGCTGATTTGAATTAGATGCTATAAAAAAAATTAATGAGGGCCGGCCCCATGGCCGAGTGGTTAAGTTCGTGCTCTTCACTTCAGGGCCTTGGGGTTTCACTGGTTTGGATCCCGGGCACAGACGTGGCACAGCTCATCAAGCCATGCTGAGGTGGCGTCCCATATACCACAACCAGAGGGACCTGCAACTAGAATATACAACTATGTACTGGGGGGCTTTGGAGAGAATAAGAAAAAACAAAATAAAAGATTGGCAACAGATGTTAGCTCAGGGCCAATCTTTAAAAAGAAAAAGCAATGAGACAATTGGAGAAATTTGAACACTGACTTGATGTTTGATAATATTAAGGAATTATTGCTAACTCTTTTGAGTACGTTAATGAGATCATGGTTATGGTTTTAGAGTCCTTATCATTTAGAGACACCTTCTGAAATATTTATGAGTGATGTCCGAGCTTGCTTCAGAATAACGTGGGCGGAACAGTGGGTGAGGATGCCCATGATTGTGGAAACTAGGGGATGGGTGCATGGGGGTTCCTTATATTATTCTGATACTTTTGCGTTTGTTTCACATCTTCTATAATATGAAGTTTAAAAATATTTGTTGAACAAGTCAGGCATTGTGTGAGGAATGGGAGGTAGGGTGAATAAAGACAGAGAGACAGAGAGACAGACACGGAGATGGAGGGATGGAGACAAAGACAGAGGCAGGAAAAAACCCAGAGAGTCAAAGAAAAGAGGGAGAGAGAGGGAGAGAGGGAGGGCGGGGTGCTTGGGTGCTCAAGGCCGTATGCAAAAAGCAGGCTTCATCCCAATGATGTTGAGATATTGGCAAATATTCCAGCATTCTTGGGCCATCCCAGACCAGGGTTAAAACTGAAATGACGTGGACAGTAATCACTCCCCACCGTGACCAGCCGATACAGGCTTTCAGCTCCTGGCAAAATCTCTGTACTGTGTTTCTAGGAGTCCTTTGTGAGCTCAAGCCCAAGTCCACTCAGCCACCACGTGGGGTCCCCGGGCTTCCCTGCCTCTTCCACTGGCCCTTGGCCCAGAGTGCTGCCTCTGTTGGGCACCTCTGTCCTTCCCTCTCCCTGGTCACTGGGGTTTCTTCTGGTCATTGCTCCTACTTCCAGTGGGTACTCCTATGCATAGTGAGCAACTCGATCCTTCCCTCCCACTAGTCATGGCAACCATGCCTGCTGGACATTGCCATCTCTGCCAGGCTGTGCTTCACCCAACACTGGGAGCTGCCACCTTTGCCAAAGAAAAAGCTAGAGCTCTCCACGCAATGAAATGCATAACAGTCTGTGTGGTGTCTCTCCACCTCACAACTCTTCTTCCAACAGCCCTTTCCATTTATACTCATAGTGCCCTCTTTTCCAGGACAGACTTCAGTGTGAGGGACAAATCCCAGGGACAGCCACTACACTGTGCTCAGCAATGCCCCCCTTCTAGCAACCAAGGTCAAACTGACCGCTCTTCAGATGGTTTCCTTCCTGTGAGATTCTGAGGTCCCCAGAAGGCCTGCCCCTCTACTTCCCACCCCAAAATGTCTCAGCCAGCCAGAGACTGTGCTTGGTAGAAAGCAGATCCCTCCTCACACAGTTATCAGGAAGCAGAACTCCCGGTGGGAACACTGCAGTCCCTGTGCCCTGTGCTGCCACATTCCAGGGCGTGGCTCCTCCTTAGCCCCATCCTCTCCCTCGGAGTCTTCCTCTGGATTTAAATTCAAGGGGACATTGTGAGCCTGCTGGACCCTGGTGTCCATTCAGACTTCTTCCTCTGAGTCCTAAGAGGGAGAAATGTGTTTTCCAACAGAGGGAGAAACTTCCATCAATGAAGGAATGATTCCTAAAATCATTCTCTCAGTGTATGGATGTGTGCAAAGGATGCCTTGGTGCAAAGGGATGGATTTCATCTTAAGGCATGGCTGATCTCTTGCTCCTCTTTCCTTTGGAAAGGGAAGGAAAGGCTGCTGGCCATGACTGAGGTGGTGCCTGTAAAGCATATGGTATTGAGCCTTTCACCGGTGGGATCTCTGTAAACAAGCGCTCCTCCCTAAGCCCTGCCCTTCCCTCCTACTCCCACCAGGAAGACCTCTTCTCTGTAGAGCAGGCAGACCTACTGGTCGCCCTTCTCCAGGGGGAATGTGCATCCGAACCCCTCTCTGTGCATTCGGGTGGAGATTAGGGAGCAGGTTTAGGGCCGAGGCCAAGAAACCTGACAGAGGGGTAGATGGAAACCGACTAGAGGCTGATGGACTACCCTAAAAAAGAAAAAGGGGGGCATAGAAGAAAACGTAACCAACTTTTTGCTTAGATTTAGCAAGTGTTTATTGTACATCTACTACGTGTGAAGCATTATGCTAGGTGTTTTCACATCCTATCGGATGCATATTATTATTTTAATCATAATAACAACTATTATTATTATTGTAACCACAGCTAGCATTTATTGAGCATTTACTATGTACCAGGTGTTGTGCTCTGTGCTCTATACACACTGTCTCATTTAATTTTCACAATCCAGTAAGGGAGGTATGTTTGTAACTCTCATTCCACTAATGAGAAAGGGAGGTCTGAGAGAGTGGGGGGGCCCAGATCCCACCTGAGTCGATGTCTGATGGCTCCAGTCTTTCCGACCCAAGGCTTGAGCTAGGGAATGCTTGGTTATTAGGGCTCGAAGGCTCTGGAGGTTGAGGCTGTATAACTTTGAGAAACTTGTTATGAGGTTCTGATGCTGCTTGGACTTTCTAAGGCAATGACTGGCTCTGAATCAGAAAGTGAATAGGCAGCAGACGGGCTTTCTCTGTTGTAGGCAGAGTGTCAGCCCTGCTTGAGACACTGAACCCCCGAGACAAGGCAGCACCTCTGCCTCAGCCCCTCATTGCTTAAGCAAGATGGCATCCCGGCCCCCATTCAGCCAGATGTTTTTTGACAATCCCATACAGGGCTTTATGTCACTCAGCTATGTCGGCGTTAAGATGAGTGTCACCACCATTAGCCTCAGGTGCAGAGCTGGCATGTAGGAGAGGACCCCTTACCCTGCCATTTCTCTCATGCCAGCTTGGAAGATTCGCACTTACTTTTATGTTTTACTCCCTGACAAATCCAGTTTCAGTCGTGCTGACTGTCAAATCTCTGCTCCATTAAAGAGATTTCCAGAAGCATGGATGTGGCTTCTAGCCTAGCAATCCCTTCAAGACCTGGAAGTCCAAAAGTCTTCTATTGACTCCCCGCTCTCATCTCCTCATTGCCCCTGTGAAATCAACTAGGGAGAAGTACAGGGTGTCATCAGAGACTCTTGAGGTCTCCCAAAGCTTGGCTACTCAAAGTGTGTCCCACAGACCAGTGGCATCAGCATCCCTTGTTAGATTTGCTGAATCGGGACTCATGATTTAACAAGGTCCCAGGTGGTTCATATCTATATTAGAGTTTGAGAAGGACTGTTAAAGCAGTGGTTCTCACACTTGGCTGCACACTGGAACCACCTGGGGAGTTCTAAAAAACCAATGCCTGGTCGCAACTCCTAGAGATTCCATTTCCTTGGTCTAGGGGTGGCTTGATTAAGAAATTATTAAAAGGGGCCGGCCCAGTGGCACAGTGGTTAAGTTTGCACATTCTGCTTCTCAGGCGCCCGGGGTTCGCTGGTTCGGATCTCAGGTGCAGACATGGCACCGCTTGGCAAGCCATGCTGTGGTAGTCATCCCACATATAAAGTAGAAGAAGATGGGCACGTATGTTAGCTCAGGGCCAGTCTTCCTCAGCAAAAAGAGGAGGACTGGCAGTAGTTAGCTCAGGGCTAATCTTCCTCAAAAAAAAAGAAAGAAAGAAAGAAAGAAATTATTAAAATATTGAAAGGTCTCTAGGAGATCCCAACGTGCAGCTGGGGCTGAAAACCACTGGCTTGGATGACACCCCCTTTACCTTACATGAGTGGGATTGAGAGGAGCGGCCCACTTACAGGAGTTTTATCACCCGGGGGGCCGAGGGTGAGTCCCTCCCAGGACTTGGGCTCCAGGCCAGCCCCTCCTTCTTGCTCCCTGGCAGGAAGAGCAGACACCACTTTCTTTTGCAATAAACAAAGGGGGCTTCTTTGCTATCATTTCATGGGAAGGTGGGAGGTGGGGAACAGCAAGATGCTTCCATTTTCCTGTGCCCAGGTAGCCACAGTCCCTGGCAGGAAAGGAGTTACTGGCCAGTTCATCGGAAGGCCAAACACCCGTGAGTGCCTTTCCTGAAGGGCGGAAAAGCAAAGAAAGGAGTTGGACTTGGGCTGCTGCCTCCCCTTGCTCTTACGGGAAAAACAGAAGTTACAGTGGGAGTGGCGTGGGGAGCAGGTGTTGATGGCCCCCCTGGCATCTCCCCAGCTGGTGACCTGCAGTGGTGGCTTGTGAATTGCAGCAGTGACAGGCAGTCACTCCCCCTGCTCCGTCCACCCAGGCCCTGCCTGCTCTCTGCTTCCCTGCAGGGACTGAGAACTCGCCTGCTGCAGAGGCCCCAAGTCTTGGCGGTTTCCTCCGTGCAGCTATTTTGGGAACAGGAACTCGGATGTTTGGGTGGAAGAGAAGTAGCCAAGAGCCTGGAGGCAGGTGGGCTGGAGTGGAGGGCCAGCAGCTCAGACACGGAAAACGCCCCATGCCCAGAGCAGAGGCAGCCTCTACTGGCCTCTGCTTGAACACAAAGGCATGGTCACATGGCCACCGGGGCTGCACTTGAAAGAGCTCCCATTGTCTGTGCTTTCAGGGAACCAGACTCAGGGATATCTGACTTTTTTTTGTCTTAAAGCAACAGGGGCGAAGGCCAACTGCATGTTCAGCTCTGGAAGGGGGTCTGCTCACGCACACAGGCCAAACAGACCTCTCCAAGTTTGTTTTTCTGACACATGGGAAACCACACAGTTCAGAGAAAATTCATCTCACATGCTGGGGCCTGCTTTCCCGGAACGTGTCCAGTGACTGCTGTGTCAACACTGCCGCACTCAGCAAGTTGCCCTCCAATGGGATGATGTGATTTGCTAAGGGAAAAACACAGCCCAGACCCTCAGGGGGACTGTGCATAGTTCAAAGGGAGGGTGGGCTTCCAATTGGACAAGGTGCTTCCCCGATTACACAGTTGTCACTGACCCCCTCCAAAGCCACCACTGCATCCCCTAGGATTCCCTATTCCCAGACAGGGCTGCGTCTGTGTGCTCAGCTGCTGACTGTCCTACTCTTAAAGACCCTAGGGGGAGGGAATGTGTGGAGGGAGGGCGAGGCTGGGGGTTCAGGATGTTTCTCAGCTTCTCTGATAAACTCTGCTGGGAGGCAGCTCAGTGTAAGAGGAAAGGGCTTTGGCGTCTCAGAGACCAGATGTAAATCCCCACGTTGCTGTGTACTAGGCTTGCCAGTTCTCTAAAATGAGGATGAGGGTTTCCTCCTTGTAGAGACTCTCCAAGAGTCGGGGGTGGGGTTAAGGATGATGGAGGTGCTTACCTTAGGTTGGGGACATCATAGGTACTCACTAAAGGCTGGTTCCCCCTCACCAGTTTGTCCTTGGAGGCCTAGTGGATGGTTCTAACTGTCTCATCAGCTACAGTTTAAGGCCAAATCCTCTTTGCTTTCAGGAGACAGAGGACAGCTGCTCCCTCAAGTGAGAATGTTTTGGGTATGGAATTCCACAGTCAAAACAGCTCTCCAGATGCCAAGTGCAGCAATAGAAACCTTTTCTTTCTCCCCACAGAGTAAGCCCCAGTTCCACTGGGCAGCAGGAAACTTTATCCAGTTCACGGTAAGGATTCCAGTCATCTCAGGATCTGCAACCTGCCTTTTGGTCATAGCACAGCCCAAAATGACCCTGTGAGATTTTTGTCCCTCTCCTCCTGGTTCTGACTACACTGCTAGGCTCTCAGGAGTAGGCAGCCAGTGGGGGTCTGTGGTGACTGGCTGTGGGTTGGGAGGGAGCAGCCACCTTGTTCTCCTCTGCTTTGGGTGCCTGTGTTGAAACAGTGGCCACCTTCTCCACACGGGTGCACAGAATATGGGCAGCCCTGCTGAGGCACGTTGCTCACGTGATTCATACTCTGGGTGTGGCCAGCGGGTGGTCTGGTCTCCAAAAAGCTCCCTGAGAGCCAAGTCAGCTATGCTTCCCTTTGGCCCTCACCATCAAACTGGACCCCCTTCCACTGTGTGTCTCCTTCAATCACCTCACTCACTTGGTACCTTCCAAGGGAGCATCTGGCTCCTTCCACTGGACCATCGGGTTACGGGACCATCGGGATCTCTCCATACCACACCATAGCTGGAGAAAGTGCTGCCTGTCTCCCTCCTTTCTCTTGCACCAGCTCCTTCCACCCTGCTGGCTCCAGCGGGGTGCCTGGGTGAGATTGCCACCTTTGAAACCTTCAGAAGAGAAGCAAAAGGCCTTCCTCTTCTCTCTCAGCTCTCCCCAAACCTCATGAAGAACCTCTTCTAGTTCTTGCTCCTACCTCTAATGGTGATGATGACGATGATGATGATGACGATGATGGTCATGATGATGATGATGGTGATGATGATGTGGGTGTGTGTACAATGGAACACAGGGCTTCTCACTCTTGATCTTTAAACTCTGTTCTCCTCCAGTCAGGCAGAAGGAAAACTTGATTTTGTCTCTGGACACCTCTTTGCCTCAATCTGTCCAGTCTCAAACTTGGAGCCGTGTTCTTGTTTGGAGATTCTAGCAGGGAAGCATAGCTACTCTTATACCCCGGACTGAAGAATGGTCCTCTTTTATCTGGCAAGGTTGTCCTCTTCCACCCAGCATGCAGCTTCAGGAGGGAGGCACGTGGAGCAGGGAGGGAGTAAGAGGACACCTGCCTAGCCAGCCAGATCAGCTGAATCAACCCTGGCAATCAATGGGGTGACAGAAGTTGCAGCCAGGTCACCCTCACATCCTTAGAGCTGTGTTCTTTAGCAACTTTAGGGTAAGAGGTTTTGTTCCCAGTGCTGGTGGCATCTCTGTCACAATGGATGGTGTTGATTTTAGTTTCCAGTTGGTAGGGAGTCCCAAAAGGAAGTCATAGGGGATCAAAAGAGGGCACATTTACTCAATATTTCACATATCAACCAGCGACAGTTATGTAATTTTTAAGTTAACTGGTTTCATTTCCCCTCTCAACTTGTCCCCTAGCCCCTGGCAATCATCTCATGGTGACTTTGGGTGCTTTGCTTCAGATCTCTGAACCTCAATTTTCTAAGACTGGATCATCTCTAAGGTCCCTTCCAGCTCTAAACTTCTAACATGGATGTGTTTGGGATTCTGGACAAGCCTCTATGTGCTGAGCCCTGACATCCATGTGAAATACAGTGAGTCCTCCTCAGACTCCAATCTCTCTAGTAATGGAGGGGAGGTCTGGTATAGATTCAATATAATCCACTGATAATCCAAAACCCCACAGTAGCCTTTGGTTTTGATCTCCTGTGGTAGAAGAGTGAACAAGCTGCAAAATTGACCAATTTGAATTCTACCTGCCCCTTCCCCTTCTATCCTCTCAAAGACATTCTAATTTGATCTGTAATGTGGCCAAAGCGCAGACAGTATAAGGGAGGAGAAGCCAGAGGCATGAAAAATCCCCAAACTGGATCATCCACCCTCTGGATAATGGGCAGTTGCCTGAACAGAATGCTCAATGAGCACTCGTCCTTTTTCAAGCCAGCCCCCATCCCATGCTGCAATAGCTGTAATCTCCATGGAAAAATGCATTAAACTGTCCAACTCCTTAGACAAATTCCACCATGCCTCACTCAATTCATAGGCAGGCTAGATTTTCTGAAATGGAGAAACTGGTTAATTCTCATTTGGAAGTAGCAGAATTTAAAACACCTTATCAAAATGCTAGTCTGGGGGGGTGGGACCCAAGGACTGTGTTTTCTGATGTCTAGACAACTAAAAGCAAACAAACTTGCACAAAATTTTTATGTTTTTGTCTTCCTAATTATAAATGTCCTTGTATGAACACCTCTCAACCCATGAATGTACGTGACTTGTAAATATTGCTGAAATCCCACATGAACTCCACTGGCCTCTCTCTACACCATGATCTTTTTTAGGGGTTGGAGGTACCTATCCTTGCTAACCATAATCTCTATGTATCTCATTTTACATCTTTGAGGAAGAAAATCTGATTGACTCTTGGCCAGCCAGTGGATAGGCTGCCTTTGGGTCAGACGAAGATATGTTCATTGTCTGCTCTACCACAGTCCCTGCCTGGAGGAGGCTGCCTCATATATCTTAAAACTCTGACCACAGGTATTTGGACTAGGAGCGGACATCTGAGCTGGGTGGTGCTTATAAAACTCTTGGGCTCTATGGTAATAGACTAGACCAGCCGTGTGGAAAGATCCTTCCCCACCATGGATCCTGTGGTCAGCATGTGGACTGCATGAGTCTCTGCAGGTCCCTCAAGCTCTAATGTTCTATATCTTTCCTAAGCCTAAAGACTCCTACAGTCTCTCAGACCAGATCCCAGCTGGGATGAGGACTCATCAGGACAGAGTGCTCACCTCTGGGCAGGCTGGTAGCCGACATTCAGGTGGTAGAGAGGGCTGGGAGTCAACAGAAATGGAGAAAAATCAGGGACCAGGACTATGTTAACTGTGACCCCTAGGAAGGAGGAGTACAACCAAAGAGGCTAAAACAGGTGTCACTGGATGTCTTGGCAGGGTTGGACTCCTGGATGCTTCTGGCATAAGGAGTTGGGGGGCCCCATCTCTACCCTCTGACTTACCTCGGGGCTGAGGAAGACTCGAACTCTGCCCATACTTGGAGTTAGGACCCCCTGATTCCCTTTACCTGCTGGTGTACCCAGCCCCCGGCTGCTGTGAGTGTTGGCTGCTGACAGCTCATAGTTTTTTCCTTCTCCAGAGGATTGCCCTTGGCTGAATCTGAGGTTAGTTGTGTATCTCACCCCCTAGAGGCAGCCCATGACTGACTGATGCAGGGGTACAAAAGGCCAGCTCCTGGCTTTAAGGTGGGACTAACTTTATGTTGCAATTAAGCCTCCAGAGCACCCCACGGGTTGAGGCTAAGGCTTGTCTCCAGTGGGACCACATCCCTGCTTAGCTCCTTTCTTGCCGCATCCTGCTCCCTCCATACGCCTTCTCCTGAGACCTTCCTTCAGTAAATCCTGTGCCTTTGAATACCTATCTCGGGTTCTGCTTTTAGGGATCCCTGCCTAAGTGACATTTTGCTGCTGAACACTTGGGAAAGGCATGTATCTTAGAGATTCCATGGGAACCACCTTTTTATGTCTACTTCTTTTGTGACTTTGGTATCTTTCATTTTAACAAGGGGCATCCAACATGGTGGATTTATCAAGACTCTTAAGAATAACATAACCACGACTCCTCAAGGTTGGTTCATTTAGAGTAGAGAGATAATTTTTTTGATGTTAAGGGAGGTTTTAGTTTATTACAGGCTGATAAAAATTTGTATTGTTAACAATTGAGTTAGGAAAAAAAGGATGTATTTGTGTTATTTGAATTGCTTTCTAAACAAACAAATTAATAGAAATTGCTTAAAGACTGTAGTATAGGCATTTCTGTTCTGGACTTTTGCTTTCCTGTTTTCCTCTTAGTCCTTCTCCCCCTCTTCTTCTTCTTTTCCTTTCTCTCCCTCATACTGTCACCTTCTCACTGTGATATTCATCTCAAAAATTTCAGGGTCTGGCCCCGTGGCGTAGTAGTTAAGTCCAGAGCACTCTACTTTGGCAGCCCAGGTTCATGGTTTTGGATCCTGGGTATGTACCTACACTGCTTGTCAAGCCATATTGTGGTGGTGACCTACATACAAAATAGAAGACGGGCACAGATGTTAGCTCAGGGATAATCTTCCTCAAGCAAAAATCCAAAAAAAAAAAGAGGAAGATTGGCAATGGATATTAGGTCAGAGCTAATCTTACTCACAAAAAAAATTTCAGCTTCTTGAGTCACTCCAGTGGGTACATCTTCTCAAAAGAGCTCTGTATTCCCTTCTCATCTTTCAAACAATCATTTCAAGCATAGTTCCTGCTCTTAAGAAAGAAGCTCTGCTTCCTGACTCACCCCACCATGCTGTTACCAGGAGTTTCCATGACGACTTTTGGTTCTGAACTGTCCCTCTGCTTATCTGGGAGTTCATCCAGTTGGCCAGTGCAGCCTCACTCTGCCTCCTTTCTTCATTTCGGTTCCTCAAACTGGCCTCTTGCCCAAGGCTTTCCCCCTTACCCGGTTCTGCCCATGGTGGCCACGGCTGCTCTTGATAGTCATTGAAGACCATGGCAAGAGCAAAAACACAGGAGTCTAGAATTGCTTTGTGGGTTGGTGTGTGAGTTTTCTATGCCACAAAACAAATTATCACAAACTAAGCAGCTTAAAACAACATCTATTTGTTAGCCCACAGTTCTATAGGTCAAAAGTCCTTGTGCCTGTTGACCAGATTCGCTGCTTGCAGTCTCACAGTCAAGGTGTTCTTATTTGGAAATTTTGGGTGGAAAATCCAAGCTCCTTCATATTGTTGGTAGAATCCAGTTCCTTGGGGTCGTAGGATGAAGGTCTCTGTCTTCTTGACAGCTCGTGGCCAGGATTTGCCCTCAGCTCCTAGAGGCCAGCTGCCCCTACCTGGCACATGGCCACTTCCATCTTCAAGTTGGTCATGGTGATTCTCCCTTGCATTAATTTCCTTTTCTACTTTGAATCTCCTACTTGCTCTGTCTCTGATCTCTCTAGACCCAGATTTAAAGGGCTCATGTGATTAGGTCAGGCCTCTTTGGATAAAATCCCTTTCTTAAAATCAACTGTGACATATAACATAATCTAATCACAGGGAGGATAGCCCATCTTATTCACACAGGGAATGTACGCCAGGGGGTAGGAATTTGGAGGTACATCTTAGAATTCTGCCTACCGCAGTTTCTCATTTCTCACTTTCGGTTCACAGTGCCTGGCTTCTACCTTGGCCAGAGTTGGGTACAACAACCTTTTCTGGCCTTGTGGTGAGATATGGTGTTCCTGGGTGTCAGGCTGTTGAAAATGTACCCTAACCTCTGTTCAAGTGCTCAGCATAGGGGTATGGTGGGAAGCCCATCCAGGGAGACCAGCTGGGACACACCTAGATCTGAGCCCACCCACCTCTGAGCCCTGACACAGCTATACTACCAAGAAAAAAATGAGCTTTTCTTAAATTTTTGTTTTTGATTAGGAAAGTAATACATGCTCTTGGGTAAGTGCTATATGTATTATACAGACATTTAACATGATGTGAGAAAATGCATGATCAAATATATATATAATCATCTTTGGAATTATGAATGTTTTCTGTACATGTATGGAGATAACCACTGTTAACATTTTGTCCATGGACCCATCCATTCTTTGTATTTAACCATTCTCTGTGCACACGTGCACACACATGCAAATGTGTGCACACACATCCCACATGAACAGACTTGCATAAATACATATATAGAAACTCACATTGCAATCATAATGTATGTACTGCTGATTTTCTAGTACTTATTTCATTTTCCTCATGACATATTAAGTGGCTGCATAATATTTATTGCACCTATTCAAGAGCATGGGCTCTGTAGCTAGGTTGCCCAAGTCCTTACTAGCTCTGGGCCCGTTGACTTATCCCTTCTGACGCTCAGTGTTCTCAGCTGTAAAATGGATACAATACTTGTACCTCCTTTTAAAAGGGTTTGTGAAAATTAAATGAGTTTGTAAAGGAGTTAGAGCACAGTGCTTGGCACGCAGGAGGTGCTCAAAAATTATCAATTACTGTAATATAATTGTTGTGGCTGTTATTCAAATTCCAATTGGTGGGCATTTAAGTTGTGTTCAGTATTTCACCACTATGAATAGCCTGTGTTGACCATTCTTGTAGATAAATCTGTGCACATCTGATGATTTCTTTGGAATAAATTGTTAAAAATAGAATCTCCAGATTGAGAGAGAGTTTTTGTACATGTGTCGCCAAGCTGCCCTGTTGGAAGCGTGTGCCCAGGCACTCACAGCAGCAGGGCAGGCAACCTCCAGAGGATCCCAAGATTATGGCCACTATCCCCCCATGGCACAGTCACATGGGGTCTGCTCTGAAAAGACAGGACACACATAAAGAATTAATCTCCAGATGTAACTCAGGTGTGACAGTCACTTGCAAAGTGTGACAAATAATTTATTGTGGATAATAATGAAAATTTCCAAATTTGTAAGTGATCTACTTTTTCATCCAAATGAGAATGGATTCCATGCTATTCTTAAAACACCAGGGCTCCTTGCTGTGTGTTCTGATATGCTTTTTTGAAGAGCAGAAGTATAATTATAAGAACATGTGTTTCTTTTGTAACTATTACGAAGGACAAAAAAAGTTATATTTTTACAAAAGCCTAAGTTTAGAGATTATCCTTGGGCAGCTGAGAGGACATCTCTTCCTCATGATCTTCAGGATGTTACAGATAAGGTCAGTTTCTAGGATGAGTAAAGTCAGATAACTTCAAAATCATTATATTAAAAAAATAAATATAAAACTAGCAAGTGGCATTGACATTTGGATACTATGGTTTTTTTCATGACTCCAATCGGCATAATCTCTGTGCCCTGTAGGGACAGAGAGCAGGGATTGTTAGGTTGATCCGAGACAGGCTGGTAGAGCAGGTAGACGGGAAGCATACTGGGGATGCTGTCAAGAGAGTGTGATGAGCAGCGAGCCTCAGGTCTAGGCTGCATAGGAGAGGAAGCCAGGACATGCCTGGGATGAGAAAGAAAGGATGGGAGGACAAGAAGCTCTCAATACCGTCAAAGAACAGGTGTAATTCCAGGTGAGTTCAAAAGCTTGGAGGACAGGTGGTGAGCTCAGAAATGGGTATAACCGAATTTAAAATTCCTAAAGTTCTGGGAGAGATTATGTTGTTGACTGTTGACTCGGATGCGGGACAAGGTTGCTGAAATTATGGTTTGGAAACCCTGTCAGTGAGCTTTGCTGTGTATCAAACAACGTCAAAACTTAGTGGCTTAAAACAACAATCAAAACATAGTAGTGCCGGGTAGAATAGTGACTCTAGAAAAAGTTGTGAGGGGCAGCAAGGCTTGGGTGTTCAAACTACTGTTGAGTGAACAGTTCTAGCAATCTGGAAGGCCAATCTCGTCTTTCCAAAGGAAGCACTCCATTCCACTTGCTAGAAAATCGTTCCTTGGGTCAAACTGAAACCTGCCTTCCTGAAATTTCCACCTGTAGGTGCCAGTTCTGTGCATAGGGCCAGAGGGAGTGGTGAATCTGTGTCCTCTGCTACACAGTAACTCAAGGAGACCCTGAGATGCTAAGGGGGAGCGATCCTGTTCATCTTCTGGGTAACGTCCCTTCATGTGCTTGAAGTTCCTGATTGAATCTCCCCTCTGCGTCACCCCGTGAACAGCTGTGCACAGATGCCCATTGCTCCTGACTCAGATAACAAAGTAGTTCTCCCCTGGGAGGAGAGACAGGCGTCACCGACCAGGAAGGGAGAGCTGTTTTTGAATCCTCTGGAGGGGCAGCTGCAAAAGAGAGAGTGTGGTCATTAGACAGATTCTCCTGGCGTCCCTAAAGCCTAAAATAGCTAATTGAGGCAAAGGTCGGTTTCCTGAGCCTAACTTACACACTTCATGTTCTTTTGCTTCTCCACTACTTTATAAGTGTAGATTTAGTCGAAACAAACTTACAGCCTTAAGAGAAGAAAAAAATTTACCAAGGGATTTTATCTACATTATTTTATGTAAACCCTTTAATAACCCTGCAAGATAGATTGCATCATTTCCATTTTATAGGTGAGAAAATTTGAGCCTCAGAAAAAGCTTGAGTGGTCAATCTACTATTACCAAGCCAGGCCAGCCTTATTCTGGGCAAGCTGGAAGCCAGCACCCACCCGCCACGTGTAGAGGGGGATTTGGGAGGAGACCTGGGTTCGGGGCACTAATGTACATGGACGTATATGTTTCTCAATATCGTGAGCTAGGCAAGAGTGTCTCAGAGGCCAGCAAGCGGGGCTCTTTGTGAGCGTGTGTTGCAGCAGAGGCAGTGGAACACCTGCCATCCTGCCTTTGCTGCCAGGCACCACAGTCGGAGGTGAGGGCGGAGGCCATTGTAGAATTGAACAGGAAGAGAGCAAAAGAGGCTTGGAGCAAAAGAGGCTTGGAGCGAAAGGGGGCTCCTAAAACAACAGCACAGGATTAAACACTGCTAACTCCTGGAGAAGACGGATTGCAGGCAAATTCGAGTTATTGAAGAGTGAGCAGGTTTTCAGCACTACTGCCTCGCCTGCTGAGACTGCAGGGGAGCTGAGGTCTGTTATCCATTGACAGCTGCTCTTGGGGTTCCCCAGCGCTCCTAGCCCGTTGCCATGTAGACAGATCAGAGGCCTCAGGGAAAGAATGGCAGGTGCTCACAGTAAGAAGCCTTTGGTATGTAGAGGAATGGTTGAGTGCTGAGGCAATATGGTGGGCCCAACAGGGTCTGCTAGGCCTGATTTCATGGGGTGTCTGCCACAAACACAGGCGTTTCCCATTCTGCAGATTCATGTGTATCCTCTTAGTTAACCTGGGATGTGCCTTAGAGTCTAAAATCTCAGTTAAAGAACTGAAGGGTTTGGAGATGCAGCACTTTCACTTCTCTTTTCACTTGTTGGACCTAAGGAATGAGTGGAGGGTGTGGGGTGGGAACAGCTGGCTCCAGATACCAGCAGGGAGAAGGTAATTTTTCCTGGACTGTGGCCTTTGATGGCGAGGAGGAGGGTTCCTGGCTAGGGAAGGAAGGCACTTCATGAAAAAAGGGAAAAAGGTGCTTCATGAGGCCTTGCTTCCTTGATAAAGAGGGAGCTAGATGAACCTTGAGAGAAGGAGGGAGAAATGAAACACAGGGAAAATCAAAGTGACCAAAATTTTAATCTAAAAGCGAAACAATAGTCTCATCAAGTACGCTTGGGTCTGGTAAAGAACTCATCTGAAGTACAAGTAGATGGGTGCCATGGTCAAAAGAATGGCCTCCAGGCTCACACTGTAGAATAAGGTGTGATACCCAGGAAGTCACGGCGCCAGTGGAGAAGTGCAGTGGGAATGTTCCAGTGAGGCGAGAAGGTGGGCAGTACGATCTGTTTTGCGTCAGGGTTCTAGTGATGGGGCTGGGGCTGCGGTGGCAGCTCTCCAGACTCTGCTGCAAGCCCCACTTCCTGAAAGCAGAGCCATTCCTAACGTGCGCGGCTGACAGCTTCCACTCCCAGCAAGGCAGGGAAAGCCTCGAAGGAAGAAAAACTGTTCCAGAATGACTCTGACCACCAACAAAAAACTAGTCAGCAAAATGAAGAGATAAAAGCTTTGTATGAAGTGACCATTTTACCCGGGGATTCTCAGTGAAATATTGGGGATGGTAAGAAAATGGATTCTAGACTTCAGAAGGCAGATAAAATGCCCACAAAAGATAGGTAAGTCCTGTGGCTGGAGTATCTAAATGGTGAAATGACATGAGACAAAGTAGAGGCTTTAAAAACCAAATTATAACAATCCAAGAAGAAGGCATCTCCAGAGAGAAATGTGCCTATATATGAGGCTCTCAGATAAATTCTACTCTAGAAAATATAAGGAAAAGACAGAAGGAAGGGCAGAGCCAAGGACTACGATAAAAGTAGGGTATGGGACAGGAGGGCTTCTGGAAGCCTGAATCCCGGGGAAACCCTGACTACCTCCCCCCAAATAATCACTGAACGTTTACTGAGTGCCTTCTGTGTTCCAATCTTTGTGGAAAGCATAATATCCTATTTGATCCTCATATCCATCCTATGAGGTTGGAAGAGGAAACTGAGACTCAGAGCTAAGTGACTTGTTCAAGTTCACACAGTTAGTTAGTTAGTGGGTTTAGTACTGAGTGACTTGTTCAAGTTCACACAGTTAGTTAGTTAGTGGGTTTAGTACTGAGTGACTTGTTCAAGTTCACACAGTTAGTGGGTTTAGTACTGAGTGACTTGTTCAAGTTCACACAGTTAGTTAGTTAGTGGGTTTAGTACTGAGTGACTTGTTCAAGTTCACACAGTTAGTTAGTGGGTTTAGTACTGAGTGACTTGTTCAAGTTCACACAGTTAGTTAGTGGGTTTAGTACTGAGTGACTTGTTCAAGTTCACACAGTTAGTTAGTGGGTTAAGCAAAAATATTTACAAGTGAGGTGGACTTACAGCCGATTCAACCATTGCTCAAAGAGCACTGATTTGTGCCTCCACATTAGCCTGGAGAAAGGTTCCTAGTGGGTTACTAACAGGCTCTGCCGTGGGCATGGGTTGGGTTAACGTTTTTGTGAATGCCCCTGATGGAGGTTGCATAAAGCCAGGAGGCGCATAGAAGGAATTTTGGTAGATAAAGATTCAAAATTATGAGGAGTTGGACTTCTTATACAAACCAGTGTCCATGCACAGGTCGAAAGGCCCTCTGGGGAATTCCTGGGGTGCTTTGTGGTGGGGGCCAGATAATCACAAACTCACATGGGCTGACAGGGTGTTGTGGCCACATCTGGTGAGGGCCTGGTGGTCTGACCGTCTGCTCTGAGTAACTACACTCACACACAGTTCTGAGCGGTCACACAGGCCTGCCTGGTGGGGAGGAATGCCCCCGCTACACCACGTGGTTGCTCCATTGCACCACCCCAACTAGTGATGCTGCTGGTTACCCAGGGCCCCCTCCAGGTCCTGGATTCCACCACACTAGTCCTCATTGCTGTGTCCCCTTTCCACGGCCACCACAGCCACACTGTCTCACGCATTCCTCATTGCCTGTCTTCCTGTTCAATGTGATTCTCTCTGATTTCTGTTGTTCACAAGTTTCTCATAGCTTTTTATCCATTGAGAGCTCCTCTTCTTATTTTTGAGTGTGTTTACATAGCTGTGTAGTATGTTCTTTTAGATTTTCTATCATTTCTAGGATTTGGCTTATGAGGGGCTGACTCTGTTGCCACCAGCCACGCTGAAACCAGAAGTCACTGCCTACATGCTCTGCTGAACACTATTTATGAAACCTCTATTTGAGAGCCACAAAAGACAGAGAAATTGTTTTCTTTTTAATTCCAACTCAAAAGGTACAAAGAACTGTTTATGCTCAATGCCCACGTGACAGCCACTTTCTCTTTTTTCACACACCCACACAGGTGCCTCCTCTGGTCAAAGACTGAAAAGGCAGTTGCAACAATTCTTCATCAAACACTTTTTAGACTTGCAGTGAATTTTTATTTGTGAAATCCTGGAGCAAGCTTTGGAGTATCTCCCGGAATAATAATTGCTTATAAGGTATCCAGTGAAATTATAATAGCTGGAGGCTATGAAAAATAATAACTTGTGTGGTGATTACATAATGTTTCCATTTTTTTTCATTATAAATTACTAGAGCCACAACTTTTCGATTTTTTCCAGCACACTTAATTTGAGCTATCAAAACTCCTTCTACTTGCCTTCTTATTCTTTCTTTTTGTCTTGGCAAGAAAAATAGAAGAAAAGGGGAATTAAATTGAGTCTTTTTATCTCACCTTATTATCAAGAATTTGTTCTACAAATTGAACAAGAAATAATATCCGAATGCAGCTTACGGTTAGTAGGACTAGCAAGGGTTCCCAGAGTCCAATTTTGTCCTTTGATATAAATCTCAGGAGATTTTGTTTAAAGACAAAGCAAATTTGGAGAGCCAGAGTCATCAGAATCGACGATAAGAGATATGTAAGAAAATCTGAATAATGCAGAGGAGAGTCAGAACTCTAACTGTGCGTGCAAGCGTTTGAGAAACTTGTAGAGAGTGGAGAGATCCTGGGTTGTCCTCACTGGGTTTAAATTCTTGGTGAACCAGCTCCTTCTTCCTTTCCAGGCTTATTTCCCACTATTTTCTCTTGCTCTCACTTTTCCTCTCTCCATACATACACACACACAGATGTATACGAAGGAGAGAACAGTTCAGTTGAAGTTCACCAAGATTCCCAAGATATTCTTACAGTTGACAGTGAAGGCTAGAGTTGCCAGTTCAAGTGTTAAAATACAGGATGCCTAGTTGAATTTGAATTTCAGATAAACGATGAATATTGGCACCTGAAATACAAAAAAAAGGTTTTGTTATTTATCTGAAATTCAGTTTCAATTGAGGGGCTTGTGTTTTTATTCTGTTAAATCTGGTAACCCTAATGGGGGCGGTGTGTCAGTCAGGGTCTTGTCAGAAAAGAGATCACACACTGAAATTGGGTAATTTGAGGAGAGTTTCAAAAAGAGATTATTTACAAAGGTGTGGACAGTCCCAGGAAACCAGAAAGGATGCTGGGGGTGTCCTAGAGTTAGAAACAGCAGGGCACAAGACAGCAGGGTACAATTACTACCCCCAAAGGGACAAGGAGAACCAGAGACAGAGGCTCCAGGGAGAGGGCCGCCCGACAGGAGTGACAACCTTCACGTGGGGCGCTGAATCCAAGGGCGGCCTGGAGCTGAGAGAACCTGCCGACGTGGCTCTCACAAAGATCAGCTTCCTGAGGCTGGTGCAGAATGGAGGAGGTTGGATCTAAGGGTCAAATGGAAAATATCCAGCACAGGACATCTTGGTGACTCTGGGCATCCAGGTGATGTGGCTCTAGTACAAAAGAGGCCATAGCCCCCTGGGGTGGAAACACTTCACTGTCAGATGCCTGCCTGGGAAGGCTCCCTCTGCCCTGGCACAGCCTCCGCCTGTGAGCTTAGGCAGATCAGCTCCCGCCCCCAGTGAGAGACAAACTCCCAAGATGTGGGTCTGTTTTTCTTGGGTTTACCTTTCCTTTCTTCTTCCCAGCTGTGGGCCTGAGAGAAAGTTCAAGGAACATCTTGGCCTGTGTATTAGTCAGAGTTCTCCAGAGAAACAGAATCTATAGGATATATACATATATCCATATATATATACACCAGGGTCAGTTTTTTGTGCTACTCGGGACTTCAACTGATTGGATGAGGCCCACCCACATTATGAAGGGAAATCTGCTTTACTCAGTTTACCAATTAAAATGTTAATCTCAGCCAAAAACACCCTCACAGAAACATTCAGAATAATATTTGAGCAAATATCTGGGCACCATGGCCCAGCCAAGCTGACACATAAAACCAGCACAGACTGTTCTTAATGTAGTCCTTGGCCAAAGACACAAAGGTTGTCTGTTCCCTCCTGTGGTCCAGTTCAGCTACCAAGGCTGGGCTCTTCCTATGCAGTTCTGGGGCCAAGGCAAGTGAAAGCTTGCATTTTCTTCACCCTGGCCTCTTCCTTATTTCTCCCCTAGGAACCTGGCAAAGGTGTAGGCAGGTGGCCAAGGATTGGGGAATTTAGAATCTTGATCCTCTGATCCTCAATCTTAAATAGCTTGGAGATATTTTGAAAAAGAATCTACCACAATCAAGAAGCATTTACCTAAAATGGTGTCATGAGTTCTTGATCATGGAAAATATTAGAAGCTGGTGTCATGGTGTGCTGGCATATATTTTCCTTGTAACTGTTTGCAGTATTGGGGTTAAGAACTGGCCATCAAGCCAGGATTTTTTTCAAGCTTTTATGTGGACAATTCCTAGAAGATCCACTTGTATAATAGCTAAACTAATATGATGAGTGTCTTTTGGAGAAATAATTCTGCTTCGCAGGCAGATACGAAATGGTCCTGATACTCGAGAGATTCAAATTCCTCTGAATTAGAAATAATATTCAGTTTAAATTATGAACCAGTTTCCGACTTCACACAATTAAATGTGCAAAATGATCTGGGACCTGCTGTGGCATTTCGATTTTTACATTAGATGTTTCTCCGCTAGGTATATTACTATGTCAAAGGATTTCAGCATTGCATAGGTAGGAGTAAAAATAAAAATTATGGTCACATATTTTGATAAAATCTTGATCGGTCCTCCCTGTAATGTTGTCCTAGGGGTGGCAGATGTTTTTAACTACTGAGATGAGAGCAAAAGTTTACCTTGTGTTCCTAAGGATTGAGTAATGGGAGCCACATGGTCATTCTCGCATTTTGTGGCAAGAACTTCCTGTAGTCTTTCTGTGGCTAATTATTGGTTTACCTCATGATTAGGTAGGATCAGTTAATGTCATTTCCAAAAAAATGGTACCACCCTTAAGTTCTAGATGGCAGGGTGTCTACAAAGTCTTGGAAAATCTCAAGGTCAACAAAATTCCAAATGGAGAACTTGAATGCAGTTTCTTGAGTTTGATTGTGTTTTTGCTGTAATAGCATTAATAATTAGCTGTTGATAAGCTTAGTAAATTCACATTTCACAAAGGTTTTAATTCCCCAACAAGATCAACAAGAGATTCACTGACTTTCAGTAAAGGTAATGCTTAAGAGTTTCAGTTAAATTCTATTTTCAGTCTCCATAGAGTCTTAGCTCACCCAGAGGTCTGAGTGCTGGAATAATGCACGTGTTACTAGTTCAAGGACATCTTGTTTGATTAAACGTTCAATCAATCTCTTATTCAGAGCAAGAACTCCGTTTATAGATTTCAAGGGAATTGGTAAAATCATTACTGAAGGCTCTAAGCAGAGGATTGACATATTCGATTTGGGTTTTAGAAAGGTCTTTCTGACTGCAGTGTGGAAATAGGTTTGGAGGGATAAAGATCAGCAGCAGGGAGACTGGTTGGGGGGCTACTGCCATCCTGCAGACAGGGAAGGGTCTGAACTGGGCTGGGAACAGTAGAGTTGGTGAGGAGCCATGTGTCTGGCCTCACATGGTGGTGGCGGTGAGTCTAGCCTCATGGATCTCCAATTACAGGGAGCACCCAGGGCCCTGCTGCTGTGCTCTGAAATCCAGCCTCATGTTTGTGTCGAAGCCATGCTTCCCATGGACTGCTCTCCACCAGTTACTGTAGGCAGCGGTTAACAAACGCAGGAAGATTCCCAGGAGACATGGAACCCCTCTGATGGCTGATTTTGCCCCAAGAACTCCCCAGTGGCTTTGTGGAAACAGCAGTGTAAGGATATTTCCACCCAACCTTCCTTTCTGCTCTCTTTCACTCCAGGCCACACCGCATCGTGGTCTGATGGCTCCTCCAGTCTCCCCTGGCTTCCTCCACATTTTCTCTCACGGCCATTTCCCTTAATCAAAATCCTTGCATGTTTAATCACACCTTGGTGTCTGCTTCTTGGAGAACCTGGTCAAACACAGGAGACAATTTCAAAATTTTTTTAAAAATCTGTTTTACTTTAAATCTTTTAAAAATAGAATTGACAAAGGAAGGAGGGAGAAGGGCGAGTTTATGACAATTCTTGTGTTTCCACCCAGCAAGAGGGTGGATGGTGGAAGCATTCATGGAGGTAGAGAACCAAGGAGAGGGGCAGGTTTGGAGTTGAGACTTACTTTATATCTATGGTCTCTGTGATGACGTGGAGCCCCTGATGCCTGAGGGGCCACTCTTTGCTGTCCCTTCTGTCTACAGTGTATAAAACATTGCTGTTCCTGGCTTCTTCCTTTCCTGAAGTTTGAGGCATGTAATGGTACAGGAACCTAAACCCCTGTCTTCTATCAATTAATTTCATTCCACCTTCCACTGTGATAATCCATGCACTCTTCACGGTCTTCCTGTGTTCTTGTCATCCAAGTACACACTCCACTGGATCTCCACGCTTTTGCTTCTGCTCTGTCCTCAGCCTGGAAAGCTCACCCAGAATTCTTCTGAAGTGTTTCTCTTTCTCTGGACAGTAGCTGTGTGAGAGAATGGGAAAGCACAGGGTTTTAAGTCGTGAGTCGTGGGCTCCAGCTCTGCCGTTAAGAGAGACAGCTGTGGTGGCTCTGGAGAGGACAATGTGGGGTCAAACCCTTGCTCTACCACCTGCAAGCTATGTGACCTTGGACAAACTGCTTCAGCTCTCTGTGCCTCAGTTTCTTTATCTGTAAAATGAAGATGGCAAGAGTCCCCATCTCCTAGGGTTGTTGTGAGGTTTAAAACATCAGTCTTGACGGTGACTGGCACATGGTCTGTGTTCAGTATGTGAGTGATTATCAAGCCTGGAGTCTTTGCACTGCCTGGATCCGGACCTGTGAAGTGAGGGTGTTGGACTAGACGACTGTAGCAGACTCTAAGGCCTCACTCATGTGCAAGAGTCCTTCCCTGACTGCTCCCCACTCCCCTCCAGAGCCCTTGGTTGCTTCCTAGGCATTCCTGCAGTGTGCACTCTATTTGGTTCTCATGCTTGTTTTGCTTTATATTTTACTTGCTTGGTTACAAATCTGTCTACTCCACCGGACCGGAAGCGACTGGAGGGCAGAGACTATGCCATATTCTTCCTTGGAACCCGAGTGACCAGCACTGTGCTTCACAGGAGCACAAAAATGTTTGTAATTAATTCCATTAATTAAAAATGACTTCTAGAGAAAAATGGTGGCAAAACAGAAGCATTATAATAATAGATATGTTGATTGAGTTCTCACTCATACCAATCACTATGCTTCAGTACTTTAAAACATTCTCTCACCTAACTCTCCAATCAGCTCTAATGATAGGCATTCGTTATGATTCCCGTTTTGCAGATGAGGAAAGAGGCTCACAGAGGTTTGGAAGTCAGTAGTGAGTGGCAGAACCAGGATGGAAACCCAGCTCGGTTGGTTTTCAGAGACCGTGCTATTCATGCTCCAATGCCAGAGTCTTCAATGCTCAGTGTTCCTCAAACTCCCGCAGGCTAATTTGTGTTGCATTCCACTTCCAGCTCCAGAGGCCCAAAAGCCACTGTGTTGTCCCCTGCCTGCCAGTTGCACCCGTCCCCTGCGACTGTGGTTGTCATTCCAGGCTGGCCTTCCCAAGTGTCATTCCAGGCACTAGACCTCTCCCTCCCCATCAGTACATCCTATTGCCCCAGAACCTTGCCAACTGGATGCGTTAGTGCATCTGAAGGTATTAGATACTCAAAAGGTTGTTCCTCCAGGATGAAGTTCTCTCTCAGGCTGTTGATGCCTTAAACCCAGCATACGAGACTTTTGAGTCCAAAGCAGGCTGGGAACAGAAGGACCTTTTGGTTCCTCCTGAAGCCGATCTCAGACTTTGTCACTTAGGCCAGAGCATCCATTTCTTACTAGAGAGAGAGAGCTGGAGGTGAGGCACCAACCTGTTTGTGCTAAGCTTACTCCTGGGGGGATCTGTTAATAGAATCATCAATCTACAAATGACTCAGAGCCTCGCATTTCACTGATTAGGCAACTGAAGCCCAGAAGGGTTAGTCACAATGACACATCCAAAGTGGCCGAGCCAAGGCTGGAAGGAAAGCACCACGAAAAAGCCACATCATTATTAGAGCAGAGCCACACATGTGTGCGCTCCCTCCCTCCCTTTCTTTCTCCCCCTCTGGCACGCCTCCTTGTCGCTTTTGCTGAGCAGGAGAGCTAAATCACAGGCACAGTTTCGAGAGGTCAGTTTCCAGGGTAGGCAGGTGCTGAGGTTACACAACCGCCTGGTGAATCACTCTGGAAGGTCGCCTCGAGCACATTCTCCTGTGGTCAGCTCCATGGGGTGCGGCATTTGTCAACAGCTGCAGAGAAGCCTGAACAATGTTGTGTGCAAGATAAAACCCCTCTTAAGAGTTTTAACCAATGTTCCAGGATCTCTCCATGCCACAGCCACAACCTCCCTGTGGGCTGCCCTCAGAAAAGCAAAAGGCCTTGAACAAGATCATTTAACCCTTAAGTTTGGGGGCTAGGTCTTATTAGGAGAAAGTAAATCTCCAGGAAAGTGGCCATTTCTTAGGAAATTATAGAAGACCAAAATTAACTCAAAAGTAGAAAACCTGTACAGACCAATAATTATGGAAAACTCTAAAAAGTTATCCAAGTATTACCTGAAAGACAACCACAAGTTCCTGGTAGAAACATGATTGAATAATTTCTTTTGAACTTTTAAGGAATACATCATTCTTTTGCTATAATAATTATTCCAGAACTTAAAAATGTAAAAAGCTCCTTTGATTCATTTCACAAGGCAAACGTAACCCTGATACTAAACTATGACAACTACCATTCAACAAAGAAATTCATAGGGGCCAGCCCCATGGTGTAGAGGTTAAGTTTGCAGGCTCTGCTTCAGTGGCCTTGAGTTCGCCAGTTTGAATCCTGAGTGCTGACCTACACACTACTCATCAAGCCATGCTGTGGTGGTATCCCACATATAAAGTAGAGGAAGATGGGCACAGATGTTTGCTCAGGGATGATCTTCCTCAGCAAAAAGAGGAAGATTGGCGACAGATGTTAGCTCAGGGCCAGTCTTCCTCACCAAAAAAATAAATAAAAAAACAAAAAAAGAAATTCACAGACCAATCTCATTTATGAGTATAGATGTAAAACTTCTAAATAGAAAGTTTACAACAACTCAAAAGTATAGTGAAAAGAATATGCATCAAGTGTTCTAGGACTGCAAGGATGCTTTGAAACCAAATAGTGAATAGAATTCATTACACCAGTAAACCACAGAACACTAATGGAGTTTACTATTCCTGATGTTTAAATAAGAGTAGAATGATATTTACTTGAGGTGCTGATTATTCTCAGTTTTTGCTCCCATATATTTCTTTCCTCCCTTTCTACCCTGTTCTGTGTCCTTCTGTGGCTGACCTCTACAGACCACATCTCCCGGGTCCTCTGCCTTCACATTGTGTTTAGCCATTGGGTGTGTGCAGAAGCCTGGAAGACAGACAGAAAGCAGAGTTGGAGTAATTATCCCCTGCATTCCCCTCACCCCCTATAGTCCTGGCTCCACTAGTTTTCCCTGCCCTTATCTCTTCAGAACTAGAAGTAGTAATGGGCGCCCACTGTTGCTAGCTCCTGGGCACCTCACCATCTTTGTTGGTTCCCTGAATCCAGCCTCTATATTTAGTTTCCTCATTCAATTCTGCTTAGTTAAATTCTTTTCAGTGTGCCATCTGCTTCCTGCCAGGGTCTTGACTAATACATTTGGCATGATGAATAATATTTCTTATAAACAATAAGCAATCATGTTTATTAGTGTAATTAAATTATTTTATAATATAATAATGGGGCAAAAACCCCTTAATTTTCCTCTCAGACAATTTTTGAGTCAATGAGAAAATTGAAGTTGAAATTGCAAACTCTCGAAATTATCAATAATAAAATACAGCATTTCAAAATTAATGGAAGATGGCCAAAGCTAGTTTCACAGAGGAAGAAAGCCATAAACACATATATTAGAAACTACAAATGAGAATTAAAAAAAAAAAATGCATGTAAGAAGTTAGGAAAAAACATCAAGGGTAATAAATGGAAAGCAGAAAGTAATACATTACAAGCCAGAAAAAGAGGAATCAATAAATTAAAAATCCGATTGCTGTTTCTTTGAGAAAACCACTTATATTATAAATAAATAAAATTAAAAATTAGAAAGAAGAATTAATGAGAAATACAGAGGTCATTAAAAGCAGTTTCAGGAAATGATTGGCAAATGTAGGTACAAATTAGGTTGAAAAATGGACGAAATGATTAATTGTTTAGAAAATACAAAAATTACCAAAGTTTACTGTAGGAGAGATAAGAATTCCACACAGACCAATAATCAGAGAAGAAATTGAGAATGCAACATCCCTAATCACTAGGCCCAGATGGTTTCTCAGTTAAATAATTTCAAACGTTCAAGGAACAGAGAAATCTCAACACTTAAGCTGTCTCCAAGCACAGCAAGATAAGACGGGCTTCCAGAGGAAGCCAAAGATAACACCAGCACCCAATCAGACAGAGCACAAGAAGAGCTCCAAGCTCATTTGTGAATGTTGATGTAAAAATGGTAATAAAAATTAGCAACTAGAAATGAGCAGACTATTAGCACATCTATAAACCATGGCTCAAAGAGATCCATTTTCAGTGAAGCCAGGGATGGTTCGATATTATGAAATCAACAATATAATTTACCCCAATAACAGATCAAAGGAGAAAAGTGTATGTTCATCTCAGGGATTCAGAAAAGTCAACTGAGAAAATTCAATATCTATTTTGATAAAATCTGTAGATAAAATAGAAATATACAGATACTCCTTCTGTGATAAGGTCGTCTCCACCCAAAAGTCAGCTTAATAGTGAAATACTTAATAGCAGTCAGTATTGCCTTTAAATTAAGTGACAAAAGATACGCCTTCTGAATTGACCGTTGTGGCTTTCTGGACATTTTAGCCTTACAAATAAAGTGGTTTATAAGAAAGAGATTTAAGTAATGGATGGGTAGGAGAGCAACATTATAATTATTTCCTGATGATGTGATCATAAACCTTGAACAACCCAGAAAAACCAACTGAAAAGCTACAGAGACAATAAGAAAATTCGGTAAGGTACTTAGAAAATTAACTCATAAAATCAATAGTCATTCTATATACAAACAATAAACAGATAATATAAAAGAAAATATCTCATTCATAAGAGCAACAAAGAAGATGAGATACCTTAGGAATAAAAATTCTGCAAGACACTGAGTTCAAATAGTCCAGTTTGATGCCCTCCCTTGGAGTGTGACACAGGAAAGGAAAGCTCTCGACCACAGGGAGAATGATCAACCGATTTAGCAGGAAAACCCTCCAGAAGACTCAAAATGTCCTGATTTTGGAAATGGATGTATAGGTTGGAGGAAAAAATACAAAACCTATATGGCAGCCCGCAAAATAGGGACTGAAAACAACATTGTATTTAATGTCAAATGGATACACTGTTCCGTATTTGATGTCAGTATTTTTTCCCCTGAATGCTGGTGTTGGTAGCCATGATTTGCTATTCACAGTAACAGAAAATATATTGTTGCCTCACCCCAGGTGATGGGACTTCGCACAATTTATGGGCATTGTTACTCTGAGTGTTCACAGATTGTCTTTAATTTGCCTGTGGATTAACTCTTGGGTCTTGTATGGAGATGGTGCTAGTTTTATTTTAAACAGCTTTATAGAGATATAATTCACATATCATAAAATCGACCTTTTTAAAGTGTACAATTCAGTGCTTTTTGGTATATTCTTAGAGTTGTGCAACCATCACCACAGCAAATTTTGAAACACTATGATCATCCTAAAAGAAAACCCTTACTCATTAGCCATCAACCTTCCACTCCCACCCCGTATACCCTAGGCAACCTCTAATCTACTTTGTGTTTCTATTGATTTGTCTTTTCTGGACATTTCATATAAATAGGATCATACAATATGTGGCCTTTTGTGACTGACTTCTTTCATTTAGCAAAACTTAGCCATTTTCTAGCATTTATCCATGCTTCATTTCTTTTTATACTGAATAATATTCCACCATATGGATATAACACATTTTATTTAACTATTTATTAGTTGATGGACATTTGGGTTGCTTCTACTTTTTTGGCGATTATGAATAATGCTGCTATGAATGCTGCTATTTGTGTGGACATATGTTTTCATTTCTCTTGGTTGTGAACCCAGGAGTGGAATTGCTGGGATACTATGTTTAATTTTTTTTTTTTTAAGATTTTATTTTTTTTCCTTTTTCTCCCCAAAGCCCTCCGGTACATAGTTGTATATTCTTCGTTGTGGGTCCTTCTAGTTGTGGCATGTGGGACGCTGCCTCAGCGTGGTTTGATGAGCAGCGCCATGTCCGTGCCAGGATTCAAACCAACGAAACACTGGGCCGCCTGCAGCGGAGCGTGTGAACTTAACCACTCGGCCATGGGGCCAGCCCCTATGTTTAATTTTTTAAGGGAATGCCAGACGTTTTCCAAGCAGCTGCAACATTTTACATTCCCACTAGTAAAATATGAGGGTTCCAATTTCCCCACATCCTTGCCAACACTTGTTATTTTCTGACTTTTTGACTATAGCTGTCCCAGTGAGCGTGAAGTGGTATCTCATTGTGGTTTTGATTTGCATTTTCTTGATGACTAATGATGTTGAGAAACTTTTCATGGGCTTGTTGACCAACATCTTTGGAGAAATGTCTGTCCAGATCCTTTGCCCATTTTTTAATTGGGTTGGTTTTTTGTTAATTGTGTTGTAAAAATGCTTATTATTTTGGATACAAGTACCTTATCACAAAGATGTATGATTTGCAAATATTTTTTCTTGTTCTGTGGGTTGTCATTTTTTACTTTCTTGATGATATTCTTTGAAAGAAAAGTTTTTACTTTTGATAAGGTCTACTTTATCTTTTCTTTTGTTGCTTTGTGCTTTTGGTGTCATGTCTAAGAAACCATTGTCTAGCTCAGGTTATGAAGATTTACTCCTAATTTTCTTATAAGAGTTTTGTAGTTTTAACTCTTACGTTTAGGCCTATGATACATTTTGAGTTAATTTTGTGTATAGTGTGAGGTAGAAGTCCAATTTCATTTTTTGCATGTGGAATTCCAGTTGACCCAGCAACATTTGTTGAAAAGACTATTCTTTCCCCATTGAGTTGTCTTGGCATTATTGTTTAAAATCAATCAATTGTAAAAGTAAGGTTTATTTATGGACTGTCAATTCTATTCCATTGGTTTATATGTCTATTCTTAGGCCAATATGAATTTATCTTAATTACTGTAGCTTTATAGTAACTTTTGAAATCAGAATGTGTGAGTTCTCCAACTTTGTTCTTCCTATTCGAGATTGTTTTAGCTATTATGAATCCATTGCATTTTCATATAAATTTTAGGACCAGCTTGTCAATTTTTGCAGAAAAGTCATCTGATATTTTGATATGGATTACACTAAATCTGTAGATCAACTTGGGAAGTATTGCCATGTTAACAATGTTAAGTCTTCTGACCTGAACATGGGCATTTCTTTATTTAGATCTTTAATTTCTTTCAACAGTATTTTATAGCTTTTGGTGAATGTTTTGTACTTCTTTTATCATATTTATTCCAAAGTATTTTACTCTTTTTGATGCTATTACAAGTGAAATTGTATTCTGAATTTCATTTTCAGCTTGTTTATTGCAAGTGTATACAAATACAATTGATTTTGTATATTGATCTTGCATCCCACAATCTTGCTGAACTTATTTATTAGTTCTAGTAGTGTTTTCTTTTAATGGATTTCTTGGGATTTTCTACATATGACATAATATCATTTACAAATAGAAATAATTTAGCTTCTTTCTTTCCAATCTGAACACCTTTTGTTTCATTTTCTTTCCTTGTTGCCTCGGATGGAACCTCAATACAATGTTGAATAAGTGATGAGAGTGGATATCATTGTCTTGTTTCTGTTCTTAGAGGGAGATAAGTCATCTTTTACCATTAAGTATGATGATAATTATGGGTTTTTCAAAAATGTCCTTTATCACGTTGAGGAAGTTCCTTTCTATTTGTGGTTTATTGAATGTTTGTTTTATCGTTAAGTGGCAGTGAATTTGGTCAAGTGATTTTCTGTATTTATTGAAGTGGCTGTGTGATTTTTGTTCTTCATTTTATTAAGGTATACGTTAATTGACTATGTTGAACTTTGAATGTTAAACCAATCTCGTATTCCTAAGATAAATTCCACTTGGTCATTTTTGTATGCTGCTGGATTTTATTTTGCCAATTTTTTTGAAAAATTTTGCACCTTTATTTATGAAAGATACTGGTCTGTAGTTGTTTGTTTATTTGTTTTTTTTTTAGTGAGGAAGATTGGCTCTGAGCTAACACCTGTTGCCAATCTTCCTCTGTTTGCTTAAGGAAGATTATCTCTGAGCTAACGTGTGTGCCAATCTTCCTCTATTTTGTATGTGGGATGCTGCCACAGCATGGCTTGATGAGTGATGTGTATGTCCACGCCCAGGATTTGAACCCATGAGCCCTGGGCTGCCAAAGTGGAGCACGTGAACTTAACCACTACATCACCAGGCCAGCCCACTGGTCTGTGGCTTTATTCTTGTGATGTCTTTGCCTGGTTTTGGTGTTGGTATCCTGTAGAATGACTTGGAAATTTTTCCCTCCTCTTCTATTTTTTTTGGAAGAGTAAAGTATTGATATTAATTCTTCAAATATTTGGTGGAATTCACCAATGAAGCCATTTGGATCTTTTCTTTGTGGAAAATTTTAATACTAGTGATACAATCTCTTTACTTGTTATAGATATGTTCTATTTCTTCTTGAGTCAGTTTTGGTAGTTTGTGTATTTCTGGGAATTTGTCCACTGTTGCAAGGATTTGGCTAATCTATAAAGTTCTGCACATTTTGATTTTAAGATTTTTTTTGCCATTTTTTAAATTGTTTTTTGAGAAGCAGATTTATAGAGATCCTTACTCTGGTAGTCTGGAAGTCCCACCTAGTTTAATTTTAAACGTTGTGAATAGTGTGTCCATGTTTTCTAAGAGTTCAGATAATAAAATGAGAACAATTAGAATGCAAATGGCACTATTGTCAGACGTCATCTGAAAAGAAGGCTAATTGTGTAATTTTAATGACAGATATAAAGACACATATAACTGGATTAGGGAGGTTACAAAACATTGCATACTATGCAATATGTAGAAAAAATTTTGTATTCAGCATGGTGGAGAAGGAGATGTGAAAACACAGATGGAGACTGAACCTCCCAAGTCTGGGATGAAACAGAAAAGTACTTCTAAATCAATCAAATGTTTCTTCATCTCCAAACAATACCATAAAGCGTACTTGAAAATAGCACCTTTGAAATTAACTTGGGCATACCACACAAATAAACACACTCTATCATGTTATCTCCTTGATTGCTCCATGAAATTGAGTGAGTTTTCATTTCTCGTTTCAGAGGTTGCAATGAAAATGTCCCGTGGGTGAACCAAAGGGGAAATTTTGATAACAGATATATTGGCCCCTTATAGTGGAGTGTAGATTCTGTCAGATCGCATCAACAATCATACTTTCTACGGTGCGTCAAGTGATGCGTCTTATTACAAAAGCCAACAGGGATAACTTATAGGAATTAGTTTCCAGCTCTTCAAAGATGTCCATCTGTTTTGTCATGCAGACTTGTTTTGGAGAGCTGAAAGCTGGTTCCTATAAGTCTAACACCCTGCTGTTCCTAGTAAGTAAAGTCCTAAGTATTCCATATCGAACACTTATGTAGACATTTGAGGGTGTGTTTAGTTTGATGTCATCACATTGGACTGATACCAGGAATCAATAAGGGCAGAACTGCAAGTCAAAGTAACATTTACGTTTGACTGTATTCAGTTTTAGCACTACATGAAAGAAAAGAGAGAGGCCCTAAAGTTTGCAGGCAATTCAGAGAAACGTTATTGAGACAGGAAACACAAAGAACAGAAGTGCGCTGTTGCATCTTGGGACAAAAAGAAACACGTCATTGTTATCTTTTATTAAATATATGTCACATCTATTTAACTAGTCCTATTGTAATATGTTCTTTTTAAAAATCTTGCATTTGTGTATCTGATGAATGCATGACAATATATCTACAAAGTTGAAATATCAATTAAAATTTCTTTTTAAAAAAAGAGTTTCAGTAAATTGCTCTCTCAGAGGATGGAAAGAACCATCATAAAAATATTATTATATTGCTCTCACACATTTATTTCATTAGTTCTACTATTAATTGCTACTAATTGGCACTGTTAGCTAGTCCTATTGCTGTTTTGTTTAATAATATAACAGGAAAGTAAATAATACAAAATAATATATAATTTCAAATAAACATCTATTTTTCATGTTTTTATGTTAAAGTAGAAAATACATGTGTATTATTATTTATTATATATTATTATTATATTCAATCTCATATGCCTGTGTCCCTAGTTGGTTCTCTACAAAGTGCTCAGTATCTGCAAACTACACCAAAGCCCAGGCAGTTTAGGGATTCCCATGCCTCAGGGCCGGTGGTGAAAAAGAGACAACCACCCTGCTGGTCTCTGCCAAGAGTGGAGTGTCCATCCCGAGGCTGGGGCAGCATTAGCTGGTGGGAACTTTTGTGCCCAGGGAGAGCTTGTAGGGCTGTACACTCCCTACAAGAAATGAGCCCAGCGATGCTTCCTGGTGACTCTCAGAAATACTAGGTGGGTAGGAGGAAAACTAAGGTCTTCTGTGAAGAGGTACGGACGGGCACCAGTGAATTGGAGGTGTCAATGTTAGTGTGACTGTACTAGTCTGCACAGGTTGGCATAACAGAATCTCACAAACTGGGTAGCTTAAAAAACAGAAATTAATTTTCTCACAGTTTTGGAGGATGGAAGTCCAAGATTGAGGTGCTAGCAGCGTTGATTTCTCTTGAGGCCTCTCCTTGGCTTTCAAATGGCCACCTTCTCACTGTGTGCTCACCTGACTTTCCTCTGTGAGAGCACTGGGAGAGAGAGAGATCTCTGCTATCTCTTTCTCTTCTCGTAAGGATGCCGGTCCTATTGGACTACAGCCACAAAGTTATGACGTCAATTAACCTTAATTACCCCTTAAGCTCTATCTCCAAATTAAGTTACATTGAGGGCTAAGGCTTCAACATATGAATTTTAGGGGGACACAATTCAATCCAGAATCGTGACCTCATAGGCACCCATAAGCAGGTAGAGCCTATAAAGCAGAAAAGAGAAATGAGATTAAACAAGAAATGAGACCACTTCAAGAAGCACCACTAGTTACACTCTGTTATTTAGGTATACAAACTCTCAGATGGGTCCCACAAACAAAATCCAGCAATATGCTATCTATAAGAAATGCATGTAAAAAACATGTACAAGACAAAGGTTAAATTAAAAGAATGGACACACATACATCATTCAAGTGCAAATGAAAAGAAATCAGGGTTCACAAAACTGATTTCAGAAAAAATACAATTGTTGGTGAAAAAAATACTGAAATGGACAAATGGGATAATTTAATAAATTTAATCATGCGAAGTACAGTCAAAAGAAACTATGTATCTCTGTATCTATCTCTCTATCCTCTTCACAGTGAGAAACTTTGTGTCTTCCAGTCTTTGAACAATTAGGCAAACCATTAATTATGATAGAGAGGATTTGAATAATAAAATCAATGAAGTTTATTTAATAAGAATCCAAGGAACTTTATATTTTTTAAACAGAGAATATATATTCTTTTTATTATCGCCTTTTAGAACACACATGCACAAATTATTCCACATTCTTTGTTCAAATATCATGAAAGTTGAAAGTAATAACAAAGACCTTAAACACTTGGGAATTTTAAAAAATTCTACCCTAAATAACGTTTGGGTTAAAGAGAAAATGAAAACTATAATTACACTACATGGCAATATTTGTGTACTGAGTCCCAAATCTTTGCCAAATGGGAAATCACTAGCCTTAAATTCTGTCATTAATAAACAGAAAGAATGAAAATAGATGAGCTCCTGATTCCATTCAATAAGTTATATAAAGAACATGAAATGGAGAAAATAAATTAATGATGATAAAATGCAGAAATTAATTAGTAAGCAGAAAAGCAGTAAAACTGATAAATACCTCTAAAAGCTGCTTCGCTGAAAAAAGAAGAACAATATAATAGACAATATTCTGACCACAAAGACAAAAGAGAGAAAACACAAATTCATGAAATTATGAATGAATAAAGGCTCCAACCAAAATAACATTTGACAAATTGATTCTAAAACTGGTTAGGAAAGCTTGTGGCTCTAAATCTAGATGAAGATCTAGTTCACTCATTTAAACCACAGAATTCTTTTTTCCAGCATGTAAATAAATCACAGTGTGTTTATCTGTTCTCCTATTGGTGAATATTTAGATTGTTTCCTGTTTTTGACTGCAACAAATAATACTCCAGTGAACATTGGTGTACAGACACCTTGTGCGTATGCGTGAGAGTTCTGCTGGGGCAGTCATTCTCAAAGTGTGGCCCCCGGCTCAGTAGCAACAGTATCGTCTGGGAACAAGACAGCAAGGCAAATTCTCGGGCCCCACTCCAGAAACTCTAAGGCTGGGTCCCAGCAGTTTGTGTTTTAAAAAGGCTTCCAGGTGATTCTGATGGATGCTCTGGTTTGGGAAGCGCTGCACTAGATTATATACCTAGAAGTGGAATTGTTGGATTGTAGGATAAATGCACCTTTATTTTTATAGGATATTGCCAAATGCTCTCCTAAGAACTATGCCAGTTTACACTTTCATTGTGGTATAAAAGAATTTTTGGTCCTCTACAGTCTTGACAACACTTGCTATTATAAGACTTTTAAAATGTCAAACTGGTAGTCATGAAATAGCACTCCTTATTTTAGTTTTTCTCTGATAACTAGTGAGGTTAAGCACCTTATCCCAGGTTTTTTGACCATTTAGTTTTCTTCTTCTGTGGAGTACCTGCTCATATTGTTTGCCTGTTCTTCTATTGGGCTAATGATCTCTTTCTAAATGACATGCAGAAACTCTTTATATATGTCAGGCATGCATATTGCAAATATCTTTTCTTGGTTTGTGGCTTATCTTTTTACTTTAATTATAGTGATTATAATTATACAAAAGTTTTACCTTTTATGTGGTAATAAATTTATCACTTTTTTTTCTAGTTTGTGTGTGTGTGGTTTTTTGGGGGGGAAGTGTTGGATCCTTTTGAAGAAATCCCCCTTGGCTTCAGTCCCATAAAGATATTTCCCCTACTTTTCTCATGAAATGGGCCAGCCTGAGAGAGGGTAAGCAGACATTTAATATGAGTATACCATCGATTTCTTGCAGAATACTAGGGCTATTGCCCACTGGCCTACTCGTGTACTTCTCCATGAAGCAAAAAGAATTCTCTTCTTTTTGTATCTTTATGTTCCAATCCATCTCTTCTGTCCCTACCTTGCTCCTGCAGCCCCATCCTCCTGCATCCAGGGAGAGACTGCAAATCCCAGACACTAACTGCATCTGGAATGGCACTGGTTGAGGTGATGACAGTGGTGATGAAACTCATAACGGAAATGATGTAATCAATTCTGAGAGGTATAATACCTACCAGAAAAACACCATTGGCTGTCTAGAGAACAGAAAATAAACCTAATAGAAGTCCACACAGAGAATTGTAGTTTTTCATGTGATACATTATTTAGAACCGAGGTAACCAGAGAAGTAGACCAAAGCATGAAAGTCAACCTAAAACTGGAAGATGCACTGGCTGGTGTTGACATTAACTTGCCCTTCAGGCAGAGATTTGAGAAAAACTTTGAAAGAAACCAAGGGGATCTATTCATTCCCACCTAGATGGATCTACCTTATTTGAGGATAAAAGAAAAATACCAATATGTGGGCTTTTGGAAAAATACTGAAAAATGAGAAAATGAAATTGCATCCAGAAGGTTCAGAGGAAGAGCACCCCTATGAAAATGATCTACTATAGAACCTAGAAGAAAAAAAAATGAGACATTACTTAGCATACTTAATTGAGTACTAAGTACAGTGTCTCTAGGAATCAGTAGCATAGAGTCATAAAGAGAGAACATGCTATTTTGATCAGGCAACTGGAAGAGAAAAAAAAGAAAATGAAATAAAAGAGAAATGCACGAGAAGGAAAGTTTGCATGGAAACCAAAATCTAAGTAACAAAACTAAAATCTCCACTGAAATCAGAAGTTATGTCATGTATAAACAAGTTATGTCAAGGGAAATATAAGAAGTAACATGGAAGATAAACTTGAGATACTTTCCCGAATGCAGAAGAAATGGACAAAAAAGTGACACTGAAGGAAAGAAAATATGATAAATATAGAATAATGAATACAAAGATAATTCATTTTCCTTAAAAAGGTATAAGAACTAATGGAGCAAAACAACATTAATTCACTCATTTATTCAACATATATTTATTGAACAATCTCCCATGCTCATTGGGATGCGCTGTGCTAGCTGCAGTGTAGACCATGAACACGAACAAAACCCATGTGATTCCTTCCTTCATGTAAGTTTCAGTCTAGTTAGATCTTAGAGAAGCAAATACACAAGTAAATGTATACTTTCAGATTGTGGTAAACATTATAGAGGAAAGCAGAACAATAATTAATGATACAACAGAAGAAAACTTCAGTGAGTTAAAGAAAGACCTCTGTATGGACTTAAAAGCACCCATTCGTTGTCAGGCAAAACCAATAAAGATAGAACCATACCAACCAGATAAAGACAACATTTTCAAATTACCAGAGTAAAAAAATAATCCTATAAATGGTCATGCAGAACAACAATGAAAAACCCAGAAGGGCTCATCTTTGCAATGTTGTATGTCAGAAAATTCTGGAGCATCAAGTCTAGGGGTTTTGCAAAAACATGATCCAAGAATGTCATACCCTGACATAAGACATAAAACGTCTTTCATATGCAAAGGCACATGACCTTACCAAATAAATAAAACCTTCAAAATAGATACAATCCATGTATGCTTCTTATGGACACTATTAGTTCAACCAAACAAGAGAAGATGAAACAGTAAGAGTGCAAGGATGAAACAGGCAGAAGGATGTGAGGCTGGATGGGTCCACATGGGCCAGGTCCTACAGACCTTACAGGCCATGTGAATTTTTCTGGACTTCTCCCTCTTTGAGAGAAGTACATCTAACCTTTTCAAAAGCATATTATACACATAATTAACAAAAGACCTCTGTCTCAAATTACACAAAACTTTCTCCATTCTGTAAGATAAAGGTGAATAACCTGTTGGGAAATTTCTTAAAAATGAAAAGACAAGTTGACAAAGGAAAATAAAAATGTAATTACAGGGGGGCCAGCCCTGTGGCTGAATGGTTAAAGTTCCACACTCCACTTTGGCGGCCTGGGTTCCCGGGTTCGGATCCTGGGTGCAGACCTGCTCCACCCATCAGCCATGCTGTGGAGGCATCCCACACACAAAGTAGAAGAAGATTGGCATAGATGTTAGCTCAGGGCTAATCTTCTTCAAGCAAAAAAAGAGAAAGTTTGGCAGCAGATGTTAGCTCAGGGTGAATCTTCCTCAAAAAAAAAAAAATGGATGTTTGGATAACATTGGACAATAAAAAATCTTTTGGAAGAATGTATCAATAAGAATAGTCCAGATTAATCTTGATTTTGTAGAATCATTGGTGGACTTGTCCTATCAGATGTTTAGATGGTAAGATGCAAGACAGGACAGGCAGAGCAATGGAACCAAAGGAAAATTACAGGAAGGGACCACGCCTGCCCGATGTAACAATTTGGTCTGTGACGGAGATGGCATCACAGCAGGGTGTCTAAGGGAATGGTTATTTGGGAGTCAGAAAGTCTAGGTTGCTGGCTGTGTCCCTGCTCAACCTTTCTGAGGCTCAGTTCCCAGATCTACAGTGTTGTGAGGTTTAAAGCAAATGATGTATGCTAATGTGTTAAAAAGGACTTAGCACAATCTGAGCAGGTAAGAAGTACCACTAAATGGTAGGGGGGTGGTTATTAATAAAATGACTAATATTCACCCTAGGTGGATTAAAGATTCTATATAAAAAAGAGGAAGTATATTCCAGGTGAATTAAAGAATTATATGTAAAAAACTATCACTACATTTCAAATGAGTTCGATAATTTTGAAAAACCCGTACATTGATATTTAAATGTCCCCAAATCAAAAATGCTAAAATTATAGCTTCAAGTGCAATTTAACAACAACAAGAAGAAAAATGTGAAGAAATGGAATTTGGGTGTGATTAGAAGTCCCCTCACGAAGGCCCGACTTTTCCCTTGCAGAATCAATTTGCTTCCCTCCGTTCTGCTGGAAGCAGGGACTCTGCCTCTTGTTTGGAAATTCCCTCTAAATGTCTGTTTAGAATTCTGCAGTTGCAGCCTGCCATTTTCCCTCCACACCTGACTCATATTTTACATCACCCAACGCCCCCCCTAATAGGAGCCATCTCCAGAGACATTATCTGACCTCTTCCACCTGAGATCTAATAGCTCGGAGAGTTTTCAGATGTTTAAAGTGTCAGGCACACCATCATCCAAGGAAATATTTTGCCTAGCAATTTACCAAGTTTCACAAAACCATTTTCCCAAACACCGACAGTGCTTTGTGAAGAATAAGTAAGATAAGTATAGAAAATTGCAGGGATGAACCAAACATCCAGTGATTTCACAGATGGATCATTACCAGACTCTCGTGAAAGCTTGTTTATCTTGTTAAAGATAAATTAGTTAGAAATGGGTAAAATGGTTTTGATAAAATAACTGTATCTGGCATATGTTTCCTCTGACCTTCGAAAGCACTCCAAGTATCTCATATGTTTTAGTTTTCTGTTTTCACTAGCTCCTCATGAGTAAACTAACATTAAAAAATAACTTTGTATTTTATTAATTTATTGATCATCACTTTTAATTATGATAATTGCATATCATAGAGAATACGAAAGAGAAAAGTAAAAAGAGGGCAAAAGTCAATATTAAGCTCGTGGAACAAACATATCCCTTACTAACATTGTAGGGTATTTCTTTCATCTTGTTTTCCATGCATATACACAGAGATACAGAAAAACTGAGATTATATCACATATAAAGGAGGCAATCCTCCTTTTTAAAATGCAAGATTATATAGTCAACTTATTTGTGTAAATCATAGTCAAGAACCTGATTTTTAGAGAGTATTAAATATACCCATATTGAATTATTGTAATTTATCCAAGCAATTCCTTGGATTTTTGGACACATAAGTTGTTTTCAATTTCTCACTACTATAAGTAACTTCCTTGTATGTATCTATCAATAAATCTCTTTATCATTGGACTTCTTACTATTTTCCCAAGGTAAATTCCTAGAAATGGAATTACTGGTCAGAAGGTGTGAACACTTTAAAGGTTTTTCATATGTTAATTAAATCTCTGCATCTCAGTTTCCATATTGTAATATGGGATAATAATAATACCAACCTCACATGACTGTGGAGAGGATCAAGTGAGATAATTGATTGCAAGTTTTTAGCAAACTATAAAGTGGTGTACAGAGTTTATTGTCATTAACCATTCCATTCCATCCCATTCCACTCCATGCCAATTGGTTCCCAGGTAGGCTAATTAGCCAGATCCTATTGCAAGCTTGCCGAAAACAAAGCAGAACATTAATACTTTCCTGGGAGCCAGTGGCTGCTGGGACTTAAAGCTAGCATTTTGTTCCCTCGGGAATTTGCCAGTGTTTTCGCTCCATTTCCCTACCTGTAGTTACATGCTGTAGTGATTTATATGGGCTGGAACAGAACACTTTGGGGAGTGGTGAAAAACTTGCCTGTTTTCACATCCCAAACCCAAAGAGGCAATCCAGCTCTGAGAAGTCTCCTCCCAAGACTTCACTGCTCTGTGGAATCAGGAAGAGTGACTAATAAAGATTGTGTTTTATACTTTAAAGGAAAATTTCCTGAATATATTTCTAGAACACACATTTCCATCCACAGGCACACGCATAGATGTGCCATATGCATCATGACCAAGATCAACACCCAATTTTCAGGAGATGGTCTCAGGGCCACGGCCAGCACAGCCAGGGTCTCTCTCAGTGGCAGCTGAGTCTACACAGGGGAGATGAAGAAACAAAGCCATGGCCGCTTGCCGAATCCCTCTGAAGGCTGTGTTTAGGATCAGAGCTCTTGACCATAAACTGTCTAAGGGATAATGGGCTTCAAGTCACAAAATGAAGCAAAATGCAAAAGAAATTCAGGCCAGTTAAATAAAGTTGAAGTGACCGGTGTGCTGAGGGACAGCAATGGCTTGCAAGGAGAATCTCATTTCATCTTTAATTTGCATACGGTTAAGATTGATTTTCTACGGCTAATCCAAATTTATGACACATCAGGTGATATGTAAAGGACTCAATGGAGCATTTAATAGCCAAACATTTTTCCTGATTAGTACTCACTTGACCTGGTGACCCAGAGATGAATGCTGATCACCCTGTCCCCCCTCCTTCCAATGGCTGTAAGTGGAATAGCTGCCAAGCAGGCAGCAGATGAACAGAGTCAGACTGTAGTTATGTCCAGGCATTTAGAAATCTGGTGCTTTCAAAGGGTGGGCAGGCGTTGGGGGCAAGGGACTGGTGGGTTTGTCTCTTTTTCAAAATTACACTTGTCAGGAGCTATATACCTTTTACACACCTAGCCTCATTTATGCAGAATACACTTTTAGAGCATTCATTATATGCTATTGTCTTTATTATACGTAATCCCAACAATCTCTATAGATAGGGATTCTTAATTTCAATTGACAGATGAGAAAACTGAGTCACAGAGAAGTTAGGTAATTTGCCCAATCATCTAGATTCTAAGTGGCAGGGCCAGGATTGAAACTCAGTTTGGGTGACCTCAAAGCTTAGACTTTGCAATTCAGCACTGCTCACCAAAGAGTCCTGGGTCACTGCCTTGGGTGGCATCTAGATCCAAGCAGAAATTATCAAAAGTCTGGGTCAAGGCACAGGGGATAGAGTAGCCAAAGTCAGGCCAGAGGTCTCTGCATAAATCTGGGAGCCAGATATGAGGAAATTTTTATCATGATTTTTATTTCTTTACAGCATCCATCCAGACTATGAAGAGGGTGTACTGGTCATAGAGCCTATGTTAATCACCCAGCATGAATAGCTCCATTGCTCCGTCATTTGTGGGCCTATTACAAAATGGGCTTCCCCAGGAATAAACTTGTTCAACCCTTAGTTTCACATCATTGAAGGTAATTTCTTCCACCAAGATGGAGGTGGACTTTTTCTCAGGAAGCTTGTATGGCTCTGGTTGAAAATTTCAGGAGTGTATTGTTATTGATGCATAAGAAACCACCCATAAAATTTGAAGGTTTAATACAATAACCATTTTTTTCTCATAATTCTATAGGTCAGCCATTCAGACTGGGCTCAGCTAGGCAGTTCTTCTGCTAGTCCAGAGGACGTTCATGCAGCTGCTATCATCTGGCAGCTCAGCTAGGGCTGGAAGATCTAACATGACTCACTCACATGTCTGGTTATTGGTTATGGCTCTTGGCTGGGCCACACTCTCCACAAGTTTTTTCATCCCCCAGCCTGCTAGCTTGAGTTTCTTCACATAGTGTTCTCAGGGTTCCAAGAAGATGGGAGCATAAGCCTCAAGGCCATTTGGGGCCCAGACTTGTAACTCCAACATCATCGCTTCTCCTGTAATCTATTGTTCAAAGCAAGATAGAAAGTGCCTAGATTCAAAGGAGCAGATAAAAAGACTCCCCCTCTTGATGGGGGAGTAAAGGGTATGCCAACAGAAGTGGGAGGAACTGTGGACAGTTCTTACAATCTCTCACAGAAAATAATCATACTTGGACAGGGAGATGCTCTACCTCAGTGGTCTTCAAACCATAGCATGTATGTGAATCATTTGGGGGGCTCGTTACAATGAAGATTCTGAGGCAGACTACTCTTGGAGTAGCAAGGTTCTAATCATTGACATGGGGTGGTGTCCATTCCCTTTTTCCTGCTAAGATGAGCTATCATTGGCCTGCTCTTCCAAGAGTAGAGAGCCACCCATCCTGTGTCTTTAGTTGGGATAGGCAGTCAGTGAATGTGTTCATGTCCATGTCTGTGTTTTCCAGCGTGGTTTTATGATCATGTTAGGAAAGATCATCAAATCTTAATATGAAAATATTCACTTTCACTTTTAAAAAAATGCCATCCATCTCTTTGATAGGATTTAAAAAAGATTTTAAATAGTTTCATATTTCAAGTATTATTAGAACAGATTGCTTAGATCAGATGGATGGTTCTCTGAGTCCAGAAATGTGTTCAGTCCCAATTTTCTTGCATGATAACTTATCCCTGCTGTGGGAGAAGTTATCACCATTTTGGGCAGGGCCCCCACGCTCAGGGATAGATGCTGGGGCAACAAAAACCAGGCTGAAGCCTGAGACTCTGGTCATGAGGAGCCCACACAGAGTGTATGTTCTCTTTCCAACATAAACTGATGATGTGGTTTGCAATTCAATAAAAATGAATGTTCTGAGTTTGTGCCTGTTTTCTGGCTGATGTGGGAGCCATCAGGCACTTATAAACAAGAGTGGCCAATTGTTACATTTGTCCTTTTGTTTTGTTTTGTTTGATGTCACCAAGGTATTTTATTTTTGTCCTCACAAATGCTGATCAGCTGGAGGAACCTGAGGCAATGCGTATAGCTCTTCTTTGGATAGTGACAAAATGAAAAAAAGGATGAGAAATACAGACATAGATGACAGGCCACTATGTGCTGATCTTTCTCTTTGGAGAAAAATGAATCAAAATTAGGCATCAGGTCAATACCTAGAGACAGTTTATTTTTTTAATGGTTGCCCAGATTTCTTTCAAAATGGAGGATTCAAAGTATAACACAAGCAAGGAGGAGAAAAAGTTCTGATCATAAATAAATAGAATGTTATTGTTCAAAGGGATGTCAGAGATCAATTAATATAAGCACGCCATTTTACAGATAGGAAAACTGAAGCCCAGAGAGATGTTTTGACTTCCACGAAGCCACAGAGCTTGCTCCCAGTTGTCCTGATTCACTCTATAGACTCAAACAAAAAGTGGGGGCGATTTGACATGCTGAGGTTGCTGTCACGCTGTTGGCCCTGCTTCTAAGATTTCTTGCCTCCTCATTGGAAACTTCTGGTCCTGTATTTGAGATTTCCCAAATCATTTGTTCAAAATAGTGAATATGATAACAGCCCTATTTTTTCCCTTATGACCTGTTCCATTCTTTTGTGGAAATCGCTCATTTCACACTATAACATTTTTATTAAAGTCACCCTGACAAATGAGGGAAATAAAACCCTTCTGAGGGTTGCTCTCCATCAACCTCTCTCTGTCTGTCCTGTGCTTTACTAAGGATGGAAAGGACGATAAGAATCCAAAGCCAAACCACCTGCAGGCTTTCCGGAATCCTACATTGAATTGGCTTCCTCTGTGAGGGGCCATTAGGGTTTGTGGAGGAGGAAGGGGAAGAAATTCTGTGCATAATGCTGAACATTCTGCATATACTAGCCTATTTAATCACCATAAGAACTTTCCTCTATTTTTCCGAGGAGAAAGTCAAATCTTAGAGAAGTTAAAATACTTGCCCAAGATTGTACAGTTAGTAAGTAGAAGTATCTGTCTTGGAACCCAGGTTGCCAAACCCTTTGATCTTTGCTGTATACCAATGGTTCCCAAATGCTTGTCCTGTTTGTGTTAGAGTCATCGTGGAGATTTTAAAACACAAATTCTCAGGATTCACCCTCTAACATGATAAATCTAACTTGGGATTTAGAAGTCCTATTGTATATTTTTTAAATTTCTATTTTATTTCTATTTCTATCTCTGTATCTACACCTATCAGTTAGCAATTGATATATAACAAATTGCCCTCAAACTTCAACGTCTAACACAGACTTTTATTTAGCTCACGACTCTGTGAGTCAGGAATTTGGGCTGGCCTCGGCTGGGTGGTTCTTCTGCTGGTCTTGCTGGGCTTATGCATCTGTGGTCAGCTGCCGGGTTGAATGGGACTTGCTGGTCTAAGATAGCCTCAGCTGGAACAGTTGGTATCTGCTCCATGTCATCTCTCACCTTCCAGCAGGCTAGCTTGGGCTTTTTACGTGGTAGCAGTGTCAGGGGTCCCAAGAGCGGCAAGAGAGGCCAAGCCCCCATGCACAAGCACTTTTCAAGCATCTGTCCCATTTGTATCACATTTGCTACTGTCCCATTGACCATCACAAGTCAAATGGCCAAACCTAGAAAGAAACCCAGAGGGGACTCCATAAGGGTGTGGATACAGGGAGAACAATTACTGTGGCCATTTTTGTAACCAATCTCTCTCTCTAGATAGATATAGATATTTGCTGAACATGGAGACAAAAGTTCAAATAGTACTTAAAGTTTTGAGAATATTTCTGCGCTTTATCCAGCCCCTCCATCATAATCCTACTCTCCAGAAGCAACCACTTTTAACTATTTAAGTTTTTACCTGGTAGTGTATAACCTTTTATTATTATTCAACAATTTAAAAAACCATTATAGTTATATAAGTACAAAACTTACAGAGACAAATTGTTCAACAAAGTGTGTTACAAACAACAGAATCCCCCTTCTCATTTTGCTCTCCTCCGAGGCAACAGCTTTCAGTTCTTTTGGCTGATTCTTCTGGTAGTTACCTCCATATTACTGATATACATATATTTGCTTCTGGATCTTTCAGCACCTATTGTCCTCTGTCTTCAGAAGATGTGGGTCCAGCCCTCTTTCATCTCACCTCTACTTTATCCAACCACACCGCCTCGCACCCTCTGTCCTGCCAATGGAGCTGTCACCACTTTCTCTCCTACCAGCCTGGGACTCAGGGGACCCAGGTCAGTTAAGAGAGTCAGTCCTCAGCCATCTGCTCTCCAGTTTACAAAATTTTTCTGACGTTATATTTTACTCTTTCTCTTTGTTCTTATGGACTATGCCTTTAAAAATCCCCTTTACTGCTGTTTTATTGGAGTTTTGAGACAGAGAAGAAATATATTCATATACTCAATCTACCTTCTTGACCTGGAAGTCCTGTAATACTTTTTCTTGATTTATCAACTTTAAGAAATGTCTACTGACTCTCTACTTTCAAAGGCAAGAATTTTAGCTCATCTGTACTATCCTTTTCACTTCCTTCTATTAGTTTTGATTTGGATTGGTTATATTTTTATTTTATTTATTTGTGTCAAACTCTAGGCAGTAGGAACACAGCAATGAAAAAAATAGACAAAGTCCCTGTGTTCCCAGAGCTTACATTTGAGTGGGGCAAACAGAGTTTAAATTCTATGTGTGTGTATATATATATATATATATATATATATATATATATATATACACATACATGTAATTATTACAACTATGAAGTCATTATGTATAAATTATGTATATAATTCATGAGCCCTTTCTTATTCTTTTTTTAATTGAAGTATAATTAACTTACAATATCCTATTAGTTTCAGATGTACATCATAGTGATTTGATATTTACATGCATTATGAAACGGTCAACAGGATAAGTCTAGTTACCATCTGTTACCATACAAAGTTATTACAATATTATTGACTATAACTCCTATGCTGTAATTACATCCCCATGACTTATTTATTTTATAACTGGAAGTTTGTACCTGTTAATCCTCTTTGCCTTTTTCCTGCTCCCCAACCCCTCCCCGCTCTGGTAACCATCAGTTTGTTTCCTCTATCTATGAATCTGTTTCTGTTTTGTTTTGTTTGTTCATTTGTTCTGTTTTTTAGATTGCACATATAAGTGAAGTCACGTGTTATTTGTCTTTCTCTGTCTGAGCTATTTCACTTAGCATAGTACCCTCTAGGTCCATTCATGTTGTTGCAAATGGCAAGATTCCATTCTTTTTTATGACTGAGTAATATTCCAGTGTGTGTGCGTGTGTGTGTGTGTGTGTGTGTGTGTATACCACATCTTCTTTATCCATTCTTCTATTGATAGACACTTAGGTTACTTCCATATCTTGGCTATTGTAAATAATCTACAATGAACATAGGGGTGCAGATATCTCTTTGAACTAGCGTTTTAATTTTCTTCAAATAAAAACCCAGAAATGAAATTGCTGGATCGTATGGTAGTTCTATTCTTAATTTTTTGAGGAAGCTCCATATGTTTTCCATAGTGGCTACACCAATTTACATTCCCACCATCAGCATATGAGTATTCCCCTTTCTCTGTATCCTTGCCAACAGTTGTTACTTTTTGATAATAGCCATTGTGGCAAGTGTGAGGTGATATCTCCCTGTGGTTTTGATTTGCATTTCCCTGATGATTACTGATGTTAAGCATGTTTGCATGTTCCTGTTGGCCATCTGTATGTCTTCTTTAGAAAAATGTCTATTCCAATCCTCTGCTCATTTTTTAGATTGGGTTGTTAGTTTTTTTTCATATTGAGTTTTGTAAGTTCTATATTTTGGATATTAACCCCTTATCAGATATATGATTTGCAAATATCTTCTCCCATTCAGTAGGTTTCCTTTTTTGTTGTTGGTTTCCTTCTTTCTTATTCTTTTGTTGCTTCTTTTTATAGATGCATGTTCTTGTTTAATGGATGCAGTAGCCACTTAACTTTCTTTGGGGGGAAATTAGATTTCTTTAAAGTTCTCTTCTCCTCCAGAAGTTATTTCTGCTCCCCTGGGGCTACTGTTCTATCTATTCGTATTGGCCCATCTTCTTTGTTTTGCTTGTTTACTTCAAAAGCTAGTGAACCTTGGTTGTTCCATCTTATATATGAAAGAGTAACTATGGCAATTAATATGGATGAGTGGTAGGGTATTCTCTCCCCTTTTGAAGGTCCATTTCCTTCATAGGCTTTCCTGTAAGCTCTGTGTGAGCGAACCAGATGGATCAACCAGCGAGCTTCATTTTAGGGGCCCACCAGAGATCAGGTGATCACTCAGTGGGCTTCAAATGTCAAGATAGAAAGAGTCCAGACAAAAGGTGTAGCCTCTTCATCACATGTCAGGCATGTTGTTCATTTATTTGGAATTCCTCTCCTAGGGCCAGACTCTGACACCACATTTACTAGAGGTAGGAGTCATTTCAATTTGTGACTCTTTGCTGTTCCCACTCTTTTTACTCACTAACCCAAAACCCAACAGTTTTGCCAAGCTCTTATCCCTGTGCCCTCTGAATTGTGATGCCCCTTGCTCTGATTCATTCTTTCAAATCAACACACCCCACCCAGAGATTCATCAAGGTCTCTGGTTTTCTTCACCATTGTCATTCCTGTATTAATGTATCATCTTCTGACCACTTTATTGTCATTTAATAGTACGTATATGAGACCACTCCACCATCTTGACCCAGCCAAAAAAATCTATGTTTTAAAAAACTCCCTAGGTGATTGAAAAGTACAGTCAGATTTGAGAATCACAGCCTGTGAAACTCACAGCCTGTGAAACGCTGGGCATCAGGGAAACTTTTGTTAATCTTTCTTTCAGTCCTTTTAAAAAACTTTATCTTAGTGATAAAGGAAGACACAGACCAGGTCATGGAGGGAGGCAATCCTAGTGTAGATTTCAAAAAGTCATTGAACACCAGCTGACAGCTAGGTGTTGTGAGGATACAAAAGATGTCGAGCTATGGTTCCTGACCTGCAAGTTGTGTACAATCTAGTGAGGGGTATTCACACGATACAAAAGGCAGGAACAAAAGGCTTGAGAGATGCATCAGAGGGAAGCATTCCTTCTAGCTGGCTTCACTGTGGAAGCCATGGAGAAGGCAGTGTTTAAGCCTTCTCTTCTTAACCTAAGCCAGGTTTCCGCAGGCCAGGATGTATCAGTTAGGAATCTTATGTTACATGGAACAGAAAACACAACTCAAAATAATTTAAACAACAAGGGTAATTTATTGACTCAAGTAACAGAACTCCTGAGTGAGGGCAGCCCTCAAGGTTGACGGCTCAGGTGGCTCAGCATTCTCCTCACACTGCCTTCCACAGTGCTGTGTTTGTTCTAAGGTTGGTTGGTTGATGGCTGATAGCAGCAAGTGGTGCCTTTACTTCCTCTTTGTGTCTAGTGGGAGAGAGAATGCTACTACCTCAGCTTCTGTCCAGGCAAGGGACCTCAATTCCCACTGAGCAGATGGCTTAGGTCATATGTTCACTCCCAGGCCAATCACTGGGGTCAAAGGATATAGTGTCTTGGTCGGTCTGAGTCAACCAGGATCCACTCCTTGGTGTTGGGTAGGGTGCAGCCTGTTTCTGGAGTGGGAGAGTGGATAACCAAACAAAACTATGGCTACTGATAGGAATTTCAGGGTGGAGAATGGATGCTGCAGAGGCAACCAGCAATATCCACTGCAGCAGAAATGGCATTTTAGACATGGTGTCAGTAGGAACATAGGCCTGAGACTGAGAAATGGAGTCTGAGTTTGGGGACTGGTGAATATCCCAATGTGCTGCACAAAGAGAGGAATAGCACCTCTGTACCTGCCTTTTCTGGAGTATGACTTACCTCTAGGTCTTTAATTTCCCTTTCCACGAGGAAAAGGGATCTTCATGTTGAGGTCTCTGTATCCCAGTAAGTCCACTGGGCAGACTTTAGGGGGTTTGTAAACCTCACACAATTATGTACAAAGTTGGATATATTTGCACATTTTTCTGGGGCAAGATATCTTAACTTTACTCAGATTTTTAAAATGATACATGATTCAGAACAGGTTAAAACCATAGGACCAACTAAGATCACCCACATCTGGGAGCAGTGCCAAAGGCTGGCAGCCTGTGCCCCTCTTGCTGATCTTCCCATCTGATTTACCCTGATCCTTGCCCACCTCTATCTTAGACCCAAGTACATGCCTCTTTCTTCCTACTTCTATAAATTTCCATGGACTTGACCGAGGATATACTCAGTCCTTCCACACTAGCTCACTTTTAAACCAATAAGGAAAGAATGGATTGTTACTAAGTGGAGTTGGGATATCTAGTTTTCAAAAGATGAACCTCATAATTTCTATACCAAAATAGATTCCATATGGTGGAAAGGAATGAATGTAAAACATTTCACCAAAAATATCCTAGAAGACTAGAAGGTTATATTTGAATAACCACATAATTTTAAAGTATGAAAGGAATTCCTTAACACAAGCTCAAGGGCAGTTATCTTAAAAGAAAATTGTGTAAGGATTAAAACCTCTAAACATCAAAAAGTAACATAAAAGATTAAAGGCAAATAAACTAAGGAAAAATATATGAAACATGTGTGACTGAGGATTAATATAATTAATCTATAAAAAATCCTTGTAAATCAATAACAAAAGATGAATTCTCCAAAAGAAAAATGGGCTACAGACATGAACAACTGGTTTACAAAAGATGAATTAGAAAGTGCTAAAATGTGAAAAACTTCCATTTTACTTATAATAGAAGTAGTAAAATGAAGACTGAGATTTTTCTTTGAACTGTAACAATCAGTAAAGGAAAGCCATAAGGAAATGAACCCAGGTACACCTGTTGATGTTTAAATTAGCACCACATTTTTAAGGAATGACTTGATAGTTTTTAGTTTGTAACAAAAGTCCTAAAAATGTATGTTTTTTGACTTAGGAATTCCATTTTTGGAAATTTAGTCTAATAAATAGTCACTCACATAGGCAAAGATGTAAGTTCAAGGATATTTATTACCATGCTCTTTGTAAGAATGAAAAATGGAAACATTCCACTGTTTAATAATAGGATATTGGTTAAAGAAATTATGGCCCATTTTTACAATGGAATATTGTGGCTATTACAAATGATTTTGAAGAAATATATCTATAGACACGGAAATATGCCAATAATATATTAATAAGTGAAGAATGTGGATTATGAAATAGAAAGTACTATGATCTTGCTCTTCTAATATGTATATATGTATAGAGATGCACAGAAAATGATCATCTGATCAGCATTTGGAAATATGCATCCAAAAGAAATATAATGCAAGCTCTCTATATAATTTTACATTTGCTGGTAGCCACATTAAAAAGGTAAAAAGAAACTAATATAACTGATAATATGTTTTATTTAACCCAATATATGCATAATATTCTGGTTCGACATGTAATCAATATAAAAATTATTGAGGTCTTTTATGTCTTTTTCTGTGTGTTAAATATTTAAAATCTGATGTGTGCTTTCCCCTTACGACACATCTCAATGCTGGCGAACCACATTCCATGCGCTCGATAGCCGTGTGAGAATAGTGCCTACTGATTTGGACAGCACAGCTCTAGAATCATGTTCCCCAAGGTTTTAATAGCAGTTGGAACAATCAGTGTCCTGTACGTTCTTTCTGTTATTGTGTTTTCTGGAATAATCACGTGTTACTTTTTTTATAGAAAAGATAAACAAAGAAACTTTTCTATTTACTGAGAGGATGGAGTAAAAAGAATAATTTTAATATCAGATCATGCAGAAGCAGAAGGGAGAATCAAGCACACTGACCATGTACACCCAGAGAAGGGAACCGAATTTCTGAGGTCTCCACAGGCAAGCTTCCAGGAAAGCAGCCCAGGAGGGTGTTTATTTTTTTTAAGGAACTCTGGAATTTTGTTCAAGTAAAAATACTGATGAAAAAAAAATGGCTATCACCTGGACTTTGGAAATCAGATAATTCCCTTTTAGAGATATTCCAATTAATTCTATGGAAGTGTGATGAGAAAAACATTTAAAGCTTTTCTTCGTGTGCGTGTTAATCTTAAATGAAGAGTATTTAGGAGAATCCTGCAATATACCCTTCAATTAAGCCAGATCAGTGGGTGGAAATGTTCCAGCAGAGATAACATAAAAATAGAATCGTTATTCAATCACAATTTAAATTATTCAAATATCTTCACATCAAGTAGAATTTAAATGAAGAGATAGAAATAACTTATTGTGGTCATTAGGACACATACGTAACAGAGATAGTGATACTCAAGCAAGAGCAGCCACAAGAAGAAAAAGGTAAGCTGCAGAACTAATATTCTTGTAAGTAGGCTTGTTTTATCAAATTTGAACCTGCCAATTAATTTTATTAAACCCCCCCCCCAAACTGTAAATTCCATGTCTTATTTGCTGATGCTTCCTCAAGGCCCAGCACAGGGCCTGTACATGACAAGTGCTTGTTATTAATTTCTTAGCTATTTAGTGAGTATTACATGCCAGACCCTGTTTTGCTTGGGATACATCAGAAAACAAAAAGTCAAAAATCTCTGCCCTCATGGAGCTTCCATTCTAGTGAGGGGACACAGACAGAAAGCAGTACATATATTAAATAAGTAAATTTTATGATATGATAAAGTAATAAATGCAATGAAAAAAAAAAAGAAGGTACATACCCATGTTCACAGCAGCAGTATTCACAATAACCAAGAGGTGGACGCAACCCAAGTGTCCATCGATGGATGAATGAATAAACAAAATGTGGTATCTACATGCAATGGAATGTTATTCAACTTTAAAAGGAAAGGAAATTCTGACATATGGTACAACATGGACAAACCTGGAGGACATTAGGTTAACTGAAATAAGGCAATCACACAAACAAACAAATGTTATATGATTCCACTTACATGAGGTATCTAAAATAGTCAAATTCACATTCACAAATAGAATGGCGGTTGCCCGGGGCTGTGGGGAGGAGGGAATGAGGAAGTGTTGTTTAATGGGAACAGAGTTTCAGTTTTGCAAGATGAAAAAGTTCTGGAGATTGGTTGCACAACACTGAATATACTTAACACCACTGAACTGTACTCTTAGAAACGGTTACAACGGGAAATTTAACGTTATGCATTTTTTACTACAATAAAAAATAATTTAAAAAACATAGAAGGGTAAAGCGGATCAGGAGGGCTGAGGGTAGGGGGTTAGGGGAGGGCTCAGTTTTGATGTTGTGGTTCGAATAGGTGCTGTGGACTGAATGTTTGTGTACCCCCAAATTCATATGTTGAAATCCTAACCTCCAATGTGATGGTGTTAGGCAGTGGGGCCTTTGAGAGGTGATCAGGTCATAAGGGTAGAGCCACTATGAGGGGATTATAAGAGAGGAAGAGACATGAGATCTCTCTGCTCTCCACCACGTTGAGGACACAGCAAGAAGACAGCCATCTGCAAACCAATAAGAGGGCTCTCACCAGACACCAGGTCTGCTGGCACCCTGATCTTGGACTTCCCAGACTGCAGAACTGTGAGGAATAAGTGTTTGTTGTTTAAACCATCCAATGGATGGTAACTTGTTACAGCAGCCCAAGCTGCCTAAGGTAACAGGCCTCACCGAGAAAGTGACATTGCAGCAAAGACTGGAAGGAAGGCAGGGGATGACCACCTGGATTTCTGGGAGATACTTGCACTCCAGGCAGAGAGAGGATGGGAGCCAGGTCGTCCGGGCCTCATACGCCATTGTAAGGATTCCGGCTTTTAGTCTGGGATAGGAAACACTGGAGGATCCTGAGCAGAGGAGTGATGTGACCTGACGTAGGTTTTGAGGGGAAAGGATGCAAGCAGGGAGACCATTTAGAAGGCTATTGGAAGGGTACAAATGTGCTGCTTTAATTAAAAAATGAAGAAACAAATGAATAAATGGGAAAATTAAGGTATTTTCAAGCTGTTACATATTATTTTGTAGTGAAGAATTATCTTTACCCAAAGCAAGTTCTGGCCTTTGCCCTCAGCTTCTGGAAGCTGATCTCTAGTCCCCTAGAATGTCCTGCCTGATAGGAATGTTTTCGTTTGCCTAGGACCTTTGACCACTGATGGTCTCAGAATGTGATTTAAAATGGGGTCTCTGGAACATGCCATGTCAGTTCTGACCTCTGGAGGAGCTGGATACTAAAGATTCCAGGTTGAACCTCCGGGAGGGACTGGAGACTGAAGGTCAGCCCAGTATGTGGTCAGTATGTGATCAAGCCCAGTGAAAGCTCTGGACACAGAAGCTCCTGTGAGCCTCACTGGCTGGCAGTATTGAGTATTGTCCCACATCATAGGTGGGAAAGGGGAACCCTGTCCAGAGCTCCACGAGAGAAGATGAGTGAAGCTTTGTGTTTGGGCCCCTCTCAGACCTTGCCCTACATGTCTCTCACTTTGATTGGTTCTGATTTAATTGGTTCTCATTAATATAGCACTTTCCTGAGTTCTATGAGTCATTCTAGCAAATTATCAAACCTGAGGGAGTCTGTGGAGACCCCTGAATTTGTAGTCACCTGGTCAGAAGTGAGGGTGGCCCTGAGGACCACCAAATTTGCAGCTGTGTCTGAATCTTGGGCAGATGTGGCAGACTGTGCCCTTAGCCTCGAGTTTGGCAAACTCATTGTAGCTATGTATTCCATCACAGTCTCTAACTGAAAGATATCACACACAGTCTTTTACAGGTGGTCACTTCCTGGACCAGAGATTTGCAAATTATAGCCCATGGGCCAAATCTGGCCCACTGCTTAGTTTTGCAAAAAAAGTTTTACTGGAATGCAGCCATGTTCATTCCTTAACATGTCATCTGTGTCGGCTTTCCTGCTATAACAGCAGAGTTGACTCATTGCAACAGAGACAGTATGGCCTGCAAAGCCTAAAATATTTGCTATCAGGCTCTTTACAGAAAAAGTTTACCAACTCTGATTTGGACCTGGCCCTGACCTGGGAACGGGCAGTATGGACTCAGCGGGTCACTAAATATGGGCTAATTCTTATTGTCTCTCACAGGACAACAGACAGGCAGGACAGCTCATAGAGGATAAGGAAAGTGAGGCACAGTAATGGATTCAGCAAAAGAAGGGCAGATTACTTGTTTGGCATGGCACTATTGCACAATTAATGTAAAATGATAACCTTCAAGGCTGGCTTCCACCTCACCCTCTTTGTCATCAAAATAGATTCTATAGAAGGAATTTTTTTGTCCCCATGACACACATTTCCAATTTTAGGCGAAGCAATGGTGGTAATTTACATTAAATACTCTACAAACCTTGCCAACAACTGAGATAAAACATGTTCAATGCTTTAAGAAATGCCATAGTCATTCTGTCAAGAGATTGGCTCAAATTCCATTCCGAATCCTGCAGAAAGTGAAATGCCGCTCTGAGATTTCTACAAGACTCCAGAGGTCACGTCTGCGGGGCCACCTCTCATGCTGAGCTCCTGCCTCAGCTGAACTAGACCTGTTTTCACCTCCTCTTCCCACCTGTGTATGCTGTCCCCAGCTTGCCTCATTGAACCATCTTTGATAGTCCTCCACTTTTAGACACTCACACAAGGCCTTTTCAGGTGTGTTAGAACTTGCTGGAAGTTGGGAGAGACAGAAGGACAACGTGGCAGTCAATACTACCAACTTAAAAGTGAATCCTAGAGTACCATGGTTCCCAAACTGTGCACCAAGACTGCAGCAAACTCACAGTGGTGCCGTAGGATATTTTAAATTTTCAAAGAAAGCAAAGCGATATTCGATGTCTGTCGAGCACTGTCCAAGTGACTAGCTTGAAGTAGTTCACTGTTTCAACAGTAGATTGCGCTGCATTCCTTTCAATGATGTCTTTGTGACTCTTGGATGTTTAGGGTTGCTGAGATAAAAAGCAAATACCTAGCGAAAGTCAACATGGAACAGGAAATGAAGATGGGGGTGTCTAATTTGACTCCAAAGTTTCAGAGGTGCACCCACCCAAGGTGTACACATCAGACTGGTAAATCACTGTAGTTAACAATAAAATCAAATAATTTTAATTTTGTATTATGTTTTTCAAAGTGCTACTAAGTTGTTAGGACATATTAAGCTGTTTGGGCTTACTACTTAATAAAAGAACCGTTAGGTATTTCTCTTGGCCTGGGGGGTGCCATGAAAAAATTACGAGACACTAAGGGTGCTGTGACCCAAGAAAGTTTGGGAACTGCTGTTGGAGAAGTTAACACTGTTGATAAAAGTTGCTGGACCATTTCTGCCATCTTAGGCACCAGCTCCTCAGGGGGCTTGGCATTTTATTCGCTATTCTATGCTATCTCCCTATTTTCCAGCTTCTGATTGTTTCCAGTACAGAACAATTTAGTCACCTCTTTCCTCCCCTCCTCCCAGGCCACGCCCTCAGGGTGTTCCCGTCCATCCTCCAGCAATTTATCAAGGTATTTCCTCCGCAAAGACAATTTCCTCCCTGAAAGAAATTCTTTTACCAGCGGATTAAAAATAAAAACTTTCGTTTTTACTCTTCTAATACAAATTGTTGTGATATGGGAGTAGAGACCTTGCGTATGACAGCATGAGGCACTCAGGAATAGGGAGAAGGAAAGGCCAACTCCGACACAACATTGTTGACTACAAGGAGAGAAAGGGCCTGAGAAAAGGTGCCTGCTTCACAATTTCGTCCTGACCAAAGGCCGTGTAGCCAAACACATTTAAATCTGTCCAGAGTCCGAACACAGACCATGGAGCACAGCTGCAATCTCTCCCCTATCTCTGCAAACTGTAAATTTTGCCTAACCTCACCAGGCAGGATTATATATTATCCTGGTGCTTCACTTCCTCCTGTAAATATACGTACTGGTATAAACTGTGGGAGCAAAAACTGGTAATTTCACCCAGCAAATATGTCTGTGTTCTCAAACAATTTTTCCAAAATTAATGAAATTTTTCTTAGTCATCATCTTTGGGCTTTGAGCATACACACCAACCACTCCTTTCCTTGCTTTATCCCTTACTCCTTATTTAAGAAGAACATTATGCAACTTTGCCAACCTTGTGGGGGAAGGGTGGAAGACCAGCTCTGTGATGAGAGCAGATCTGACCTGGCATTTCTGAAGGCCCTGCCTGCACTGTTTGCTCTGAAGTCCAATTAATGAAAATATCCGTGTTCTCTCCACCTTTGGCTTGCTGCAGCAATATCCTCTTCCATATCCATGACTGTCTAATGGCTGACAGAATGACAGACACACAGAATCATTCCTTGTTGTAGTAGAAATCTCTCACCCAAATGGGTTTCTTGTAGTTACTCTGACACATCTCTGGCCATAAGTCTCTTTTAAAATGGGTTTGGCATTCTGCTCTATATTGCAAGAACCACCTGTTCCCATGTTTCTTTGCATTAATTTGCATGAATCCCTATGGCAAATAGGACCTCTGTACTGGTTACAACACTCTGAGAAGGCCATTTACATAGGCTCAGGGCGGAGATGTAAAGAACGAAGAGGAACATGGCATTCTTGGGGCTTCCGTTGGGAATGTCTCCTTGGAATTATTTCTTGTTCATCATCTGAAGATCCCAAGGTCTTCTGAAATTTCAAGTGTAGAGTCTGTGTTTCATTTTCTGATATGTCCAGAGATCTCAATCTGATCTCAACCAAGCATTTAAAAACATGACTTCTATTGTTCGAGGCACTGGACTAAGGGCTTATGGTAGCTGGTCCCCAGGCACGGCTGCCATCAATTCCTTCCCATCTTGCACACACATGTTGATCCTCACTTGAAGAGACGGAGCTTATTTCCCTTTCCTTGAATCTAGGTTGGCCTTTTACGTTGCTTTGACAGATACAATGCAGGGAAATGACATTGCCAGTTCTAGGCCTAATATTTAGGAGGTCTGGCAGTTTCACTTCTTCTTTCTCTTGGGAGCCAGCTGCCAAATAAGAAGTACAACTACTCTGAGACCACCATGCTGTAAGAAAGCCCCAGTCACCAAATAGACCATAGAGAGACACAGAGAGAGAGCTGCTTGGATGGCCCCTAGCTCTTCCAGCCATCCCAACAGAGGCATGAGACATGTGAGCGAAGAAGTCATCTTGGATATCCCAGCCCGATAGACACCACATGGAGTGGAAGGACCACCAGTTGAGCCCAGCCTAGACTGCAGAATTGTGAGAAATCCTCAAGTGTTGTTTCAAGTCACTAAGTTTTGGGATGATGTGTTGTGTAGTAGCAGATAACTAAAACAGGGCTCAAGATGTATTATTTTATTTAATAAATATAACAACCAACCCTGTGAAGTACAATGTGGTTCCCTCACTTCACAAGTGAGAAATAGAGGTTTTGAGAATTACAGGATCTGCCCAGTGTCGCACAGCTAGTAAACGGCTGAGCTGGGACATGATCCCAGGCCTGCTTGGTTCCCAAGCCTCATAACTTAGCCAAAACACGCTCATGCTTCTCTACAGAGAATGAAAACTCCCATGGACACGGTACATGATACGGGTGTCCTCTGTTCAAAGGAAATCTGTTAAAATGCTTGGATTAACAGATGCTCATGGCTCCTGACCACCCCATCCCTTCAAGTTTCCCTAAAAGAAACCCCCATGTCAGGCTTTTTATGAAGACGGATAGTGGCCGTGTGAACCATGTCTGGGAATCACAGCTGCTGACAGGGACACAGAGGACAAGAGGACAGCTGGGGAAGGAAGTGGCATTTGTTGAATAGCTACCATGTGCTGCTTGTTGTACGTGGCTGGCTGATTTAATCCTTAGGACACCTAATAAGGAGGGCATAATTATCTCTGCTTTACAGATGAGAAAACTGAGACACAGAGAGGGTAAGGAACTCACCCAAAGTACCTGGAAGTAAATATCAAACATAGGATTTGACCGCAAGCCAGTCCAGCTCCCCAGTCTGCAGTCTTTCTGATCTAATTAAAACCAAAGACCCGGGGCTGATATCGTATGTAGAACTTTGAGATTTTAAGTGTTGGGGGTAAGGGAGTTTCCAGTTTTTACCTTTTATTTTTCAATGTCCTGGTTTTGCCAAAACTATAAGTCAGCCTGGGGGTAAAAACAGAGGAAAAGCAACATGTTTCAAAGAAAGACAAATGAGAACTAATTGAATTACAAACCTATTCAGGAAAGCAGAACCAAACAGAAGAAACTCTTGGTGTAGCCTCCTGAAAACACCAGGGGTTGGAAGGAACATGGCACAGGGGCTGATGCTGGACAGAGCTGATCCCAGCAGCCAGGTCCCGAGACCTCTTGCTCACGCATTGTCCTGTTCTCTCTATAGCACGCCATTAGCAGAGACTGCTATTTGCTAGAGTGTGTTTCCAAGGAACTTCAAAATGTTTCGAGAAGTCAAAACAATCTCTAAAAGTTGCCCTGGACACACACGCCCCTCCAAAGTACAGCAGGCAAGATTCCAGAGTCCCCACAGCACCCATGGCCCTGTGGAGTAGCTTGTAGTTTCTGTCACTTACAGGAAGGTTGTCCCTGCATCCTGGGACTTTGTCTGCCTTTGTGAAGGTGTACACACACACACACATGCATGCATACACACACGCTCACACACACAACACACATAGTCACACCTGACAGGCCTCACAGCGTGCTGCCTCTATCAGCATGCCAAGCACTGTCCCAGTTTCCTTTGGGTTTCCTAGTTACTTGGGAGTCAGCCTGGATAGCTAGCACTCTCTGTCTCAGAATAGAGGCTATGGGACCAGCTGAGTGTTGTCTGTGTTCTGTGTAGTCTGCCCTGTCTGTTCCTGCATTCCATTTCCTCCTGCCTGTGTCCCTAGCCCACAAGGGATGCAGGCATCTTTGGAATGCTCCCCCTTGCTCAGAGCCACAGCAGGTGCAGAGGCTCTGGAAGTCTGTGCTACCTCGGTGGTCTTGCCTTGGGAGGGGAAGTGTGACCAGCCATCCATGGGCTGTGTCTGTCCTTGGCCCTTGGCGTGCCCCTCTCTGGTCTGTGGTTTCCTCTAGCTACAACCAGGAGGTTCCCACAGAGTTCTTTTTTTTTATTTTTAGGTATGCTTTTTTTTTTTTTTTTTTTGGTGAGGAAGATTGGCCATGAGCTAACATCTGTTGCCAGTCTTCCTCTTTTTTTTTTTCCTCCCCAAAGCCCCAGTACATAGTTGTATATCCTAGTTGTAAGTCATTCCGGTTCTACTATGTGGGATGCTGCCACGGCATGGCTTGATGAGTGGTGTGTAGGTCTGTGCCCAGGATCCCAACTGGTGAACCCAGGGCCGCTGAAGCAGAGCACATGAACTTAACCCCTTGGCCACAGGGCCAGCCCCTACTGTAGAGTTCTTAAGGGGCACTCCCTGCTCTGACATGCTGAGACCAGAGAACCAGCAGTCTGCCATGTTAGGGAGGACGATCCTTTCCCTCCAGCTCTTAAAGGCTCAGCCCCGCCATGTCCCTGTGGGAAGCCCTCCCCAGAGTCCTCCTCGGAGGAGCAAGGCATGGGTGTGTCTGTGAGCTGATGTGGACTTTGCTCCCCATAATTAGGACTCTGAGTATTTACACATTAGGAGGTAAGCAGACACGCATGTGGGTCTCACTTAGTAATTAGACATCTGGCTGGTCCCCCCATTTTACCAAGTAATTGCAGCATCTGGTTCACCCAAGAATGACTCTCCTATTATAAAGTAGAGGAGAGGAAAGAAAGACCTTATTAACCCACCCAGGTGGGCTAGTACAGCTGCTAGAGAAGCAGGTGAATTAACAGTCTCATTTCGTATGTTTGTCTAAAGCAAAGTAGCAATAGGCACCACTCCTGCCACCTCTCTTCCTACCTCATAAATGCTTCTGGAAGCTTTGGACAACTGGAGCTTATGAGAAAAAGACTGAAAATATATTTGGAGCTATGAAATCACCTGTCATTCTACCAGGAGGATTGGATCTGGAGCTCCTGGCTCCGTGACCATATATAATACCATATCTTGCTTGTTCCTCTGCATCCTGAACTATAAGATTGTGTTTATTGTCCTTGCCACAGCTGCCTGAAAATGATCTGTGAAACTGTCTGAGGAGGTTCTTTGTTCATCGCTGCAAAACAAGGCTCAGGCCATGGCTGAGCAGGCAGGCACATGTTCCCAGATAAAAAAGATAATGTGTAGAAGAGAGAGGACGTAGGATCAGGGATTGGGAGAGTGACTTGGTGAAGTCACACAATCTTTCTGAGCCTCAGTTTTCTTATCTGAAAAATGGGAATAGAAATATTTATATTTTCCTAGCCTCTCTCACAGAGTTATTTTAGGGCTCAAATAAGGTAGACAAAAACTACATGTAGGTTTTTAATTGCTATAGAAATATGAGATGCCCTTGTTTGGCCCAGTCCTACTACAAGGAGATGGACTACATGGTTAAACATGGCGGAGAGCCTGTCTTGATTGGAGCAGCTCAGAGTTACTCTTTTAAGGACCCTGGTCTTTATGATCTTTTCTAAGCTCTAGGCTGATTTTATTTTCTTCACCTGTAAGGAGAGGAAATATATACATATAAAGTCTCATAAAATCCCAAGTCGTAGGTCTACAAGAGGCAGAGCAAGGGCAGGGGCATCTCAGAGCTCTGGCTGCTTTGGAATGATTCCCAGGTGGCAGTTTTAGTGCTTTCATCTCCATTAAGGAGGAAGACACCTGTGTGCCAATTTCTCATCTCATTCTCAAAGTTATTCTTCCTTTAGCAAATATATAAGAGATATTTGTTGAATTGATTTGGTGAGACTCTAAACAAAGCAACACAAAATAAAATGCCATTTGGAAAAGATGATTGTTAAGTGACCAAGTTTTAGATAAAGACCAAGCACAGGATGTCAGCTCTGTCCACCCAAACTGATGAGTTTCACAAGGAGCTCATTAATCCTTGAAAGCAGGACTCTCTCAGACAAAAGTGTACAGGAATCAAGGCACTTCAGATTTGGAAGTGTCTTTAGGGATTCTCTTTCTTCAACTGTCATTTCACAAATAAGGAAAATAGGAAGAAGGTATTTGGCCAGAGTGACCCAGAATATGAAAGGTGGAGTCAAGTCTCAAACCCAGGCCCCCTGTATCCATTATAAACTCAACCATAACTTCATCAAAAAGTGGCCAAAGTTCCAGGCACTCATTTGCAGTTATTGATCCCAAACACCAAGCTATGGCTGGTTCATTGAGGCTCAGTCATAGCCTCTTATTCAAACAGATCCCAAGGTCTGGCAGGGCAGACTGTTCAGATATCTTAGGCACTGGAAATATATTAAAAGGCTGGCAGTAATCAGAAAAGCCAAAAAGGATGCAACATATGGCCTGGACGGTGAGGTAGAAGGATAGAGTATCCAGATATAGGGTGAATGAATAACAAGATGTCTTGGCAGGAGGCTGAATGGGAGGAAAATGAGAAGACAGGACAATGTCAGAAAGGTAGCGTAGGATAGGTAAGAACAAGTAAGTTCCTGTGGGAATGAAGGCAGGTAGGAGAAAGAAAGCCAAAGCCAAGCTGCTAGAAGTAGAGTGTAAAACATCAGCCTGGTTCCAAAAAAACAAAGGGATGCCCCCCTACAAGGAATGGAGTACAAGACCAGCACAAGTCTTTGGCGGATAGAACAGAACACCTGGCCTAGAACCCCATTAATTATCTTAGATCCAGAAAGGATTGGTCTCAGAGTCTGGAGGCAGTAGTAAGTAGCTCCAATCATGGAGACTGAAACACCACAGGAGGTGAGAAGGCAGAAGGTGAGACATTCTTCTGTGAATTGTACCCAGAACATATCTCATCCAGAGGGAAAGGAAAGGAAACAAAAGGCAGATGAGTTGATGCATAAAAGTTTCTAAAACTTTCGTTTCCAAAACACACTCTTTTTTAAAATTAAGAAATAGTGGCAAAAAGATCCAAGGGGTGGGGCCCTTTTTTATTGGAGTGACATCGATCAGATAGTCCTACAGTAGACAACAAGGAAGGAAAGGCAGAGCTCTCTAGATATAGCCCTGGATGGCATCTGGAGTGAAACCAAAGCCACTAGGTCTCCTCCCACTCTGGTCTTCAGCGTATTTTTGGAAATATATCATGTAGTTAAATGTCCCATTCTCATAAAAATTTGAGCCTTGAAATGTTTGACTTTATTCTCAGCTGGATACGGGCCTAGGGTGACCATTGCTTAAGTGATTCCATGCCTTGGGGGAGCCTAAGTTGGGGCTTTCATGTTCAAAGGACATGGTCCATTGAAGACTTGGAATATGGACTTGCTCTGATCTTCATAGTCTTCAGTTCTCACAGCCAAAGCAAGGCTGACTTTAAAAAGGTGACTGTATTATCTTCCTCTCTTCCCCCCACCTCATATTATCAACTGTTCAAAGGCAGAGGAAGCTAATGCAACATAGCAGTGGAGGAGCTGTGGCTGCACTGGCAGAGTTTAACTCTTGGGCTTTCATAGCTCTTCTTCCCAATGGGCAAACATCTCCCAAGATACTCTCTCGTCATGAAAAGCAAACCATGTCAGCTCAACTTTTCAACTGGACTTTGAGGGTTGGACTTGAGATAAAAGAAAAACGATTTTGAAATCTATATTCAGCCAGCATAGTCTGAAATTCCAAATTTTCACAAATTCAGAGGAGAGTGTAAATTCTTTGCCTTCATCAGGAGAATAATGGAGTGTTATTAACCATCGTCCCAGCTCAAGACATCAAGATGGACTGGTGTGGAATGTATTCTAACATTTGGAGGAGGCAAGTTGGGCAAAGGGTACGTCTGCGCCGTTGATGAATGGCATAATGCTGCAGGGTCAGGAGAAGGCACACACGTAGTGATGGTTAGGCAATAAATTGAATCAGCACTGCTTGTTAGTTTGTGATAAGGCCATGCATGTCGAGTGGGCAATAGGAAAATACGGTTGGTGCTGGGGAAGCCTAAGAGGTTCTGGGGAGGCAGAGCTAGTACAGACACTTGAAGTTCATTCCCAGGGGAAGGGGAGCAGTACTTCTTGTGGAAGAAAATGTGACAGATATGAGAAGACTAAAGACTAATGGAGCACCCACTGTGTGTTAACTATTGTGCTAGGCACAGGCATGTAGCAGATACAGTTTTTCACCTAGACATCCCACCTATAAACTCAGTAATGTTGTTCCCTAGTTGACAGAAATGGAAACTAGCAGCTTAGAGAGTTAAAAGACTTGTTAGAGCTGTGTGTCCCTCCTAGCCAAGACCACGGAGCTCTGGGCTGGAGGTGCCAACCAGAAGTGTTTACAGGCTGCTGCCTCGCTCTGGGAAACAGCATACACCTGCCAACATATATCTGTCTAATCAAGAATGCTGCTTTAAGTTGGACAGAAAGTGAGCAGCTTCCTGTCAGCACCAAGCACTGCATCCTACTAGAACAGCTGGTATAACAGGCCCGACTGGACTGGACTGTGAGATGCCTGATTCTAGGCTCTTGAGATGAACTCTCCTTGCTGCTTCTCTCTCCATTCCTGGTTTGGCTCTGCAATATTGAAACATTTGGGATTCAGCTCTGCTCTGCCTCAAGACTGGCAGGGTTCTGTGCTCACCTCCTAAAGCCCACACCTTTCCATGACCTTGAGGCATTTGCCTTAAGGGCTGTTCCTTCCCTCTTTCTATGTTGTTTTACATTTCAGTGCAACACCTGCATCCCCTGCCAACAAATAGGACCGCTCACCTGTGGGCGGTAATACGTGCTGGGCTTTATTAACCTGGCTCCTGCTCATGAGACACCCTAGCTTGCTGCTGGGCACAAGCTGGGCGGATGGAACAAAGATATCAATGAGCACGATCAGGAACCATGGAAGCAGAGGAGGACGCGATGGGGGCGAAAAGTGGTGGGAAACAGAGTGGTGAAAGCAGGTTGGGCCAAACCACAGACAGTGAGAAAGGCCAGATTGGGAATGTAGATATTCAGCTGGGGGAGTGTAGCAAAGATGTGATGGAATTAGCGTTTCACCATCAGACTGGAAGCTGCACTGAGGATAGATGGAAGGGGGAGAGATCGGAGGTGTGAGAATGATGGAGAAACTGACTAGCAATGCAGGAATGAGACCATGTGGACTAGAAGTAAGATTTTTATACAGGAAGTGGAGAGAAACAGATGCAAGCAAAAATCTCAAGAATAACCCGTGGTACTTGGCTTTTGATTGTGTAGCAAGCAAAAGGGATTTCTCATGGTAATACATCTGATTAAAACATTTCAATCTTCAAAGAGGGACCACATAGTGTAAAGCCACTTCTACCTTTAGGCAAAGCTTCACTCAAGTCACACCAGACAGAACTTTTTATTCTGAATGTTCTCCCAAATCTCTGGTGAGAATTTGAATGTCTCACAGCCACTGATAGCAGATATTTTGATATTTTCCCTGTACAATGGAAGCATCTTCACTTCCTGTTGGCTATAATGCTGATGCATGAGAACTGTACATCACTTACATAGGGTTCTTTGGACCAATGGTGATTATGGATCCCCACCACTACCACCACCCTTGGGCAGCTTATGTGCCTTGGCTGACTGACACAGAGTTACAAAGCCCAGCCCCTTTGCCTCCAGGAGGGACCAGTTCTGTGGTTCAGTTCACACTCTGGAGCTCCCTGTGGGATCAGGCTAAAGCAGACTCCAGGTGAGACCACATCTCTGATTAGTTCTGCCTTCTGCCCTCTCCTGCTTGTTTTTCTCTTCCTTTCCTGAGAGCTTTCCCCCAATAAGTCACTTGCTCATCTCAGGCTCTGCTTCTAGGGAAGCTGAGTTAAGACACTTGGGATTCAAAATAGGTTAGTTCATAAGAACTGAATCCACACTATGAGTTGAAGCGCGTATAGTTGACTAAATAGAAAAATGTAACCATAACCATAAAAATATGGAAAACAGAACCCATGCCAAGTAGTTTAATCAAGGGAATTTTAAAAAAGGGACCTAGTTACAGAGGTTTTGGAAGAGCTGAAAACGGGACAGAGATGTAAATTAGAGATTAGAAAGATGTAACCACTCTTAGGGCTAGAGGGACAAAGGGCAGAGATGGTGGCACCAGCACCTATGAACCAAGGCTGCCTAGGTGGAGCTGAACCTTGGAGTTGGAAACATGGAGGAAGCTGCCTAATGGAAGCTGGAACCATCAAGAGATATGATCACACCTGTTCTCTGTTTCCCATTGGTTTGTCCCATTTGCTGAACTTAACAGGAAGCCAATGGACAAGAGATCCTGGGAAATGTAGTTTTTAGGGGACTGATGCCACATAGAGTAGAACAGCAGAGGGGCAGAGAATAGATCCAAGGCCAGATAGGCAAATGATCATTACAATATAGGGGGAAAACTACAAGTAACACATAACCGTCTATGGTGAGTTACACGTCAGCTCCCCATCCTTTCTCCATAAGCCATTAGGGAAGCCATCAGTAGGGAGAGACTGGGAAAAGTCTCCAGGTTATTTCTTTTCTCTTCCTTTCTCATACATGTATCAGCTTTGGATCCTTTTCTGTGGTCCATGCTTGTTGATCCATGGCTTGTCACTTCCTGCACCCTGCTTGTTGATATACTAACTGTATAGAATTCTTCTTTTTTTCAGGTATGCATCATTATATTTTGATTTCTTTGTAGATTACATCATGTTCACTAGCCAAAGACTAATTAAAATCCATCATCATCCACGTGTGCCTAATCACTCCTTTTGCCCTCCTCCCTTCCCCTGTGGTAACCACCAATCCAATATCTGTCTCTATGTATTTGTTTGTTGTTTTTGTTACCTTCCATTTGTCAGTGAGATCATGCAGTGTTTGACTTTCTCCCTCTGACTTATTTCGCTTAGCATAATGCACTTAAGGTCCATCCATGTTGTCGCAAATGGCCAGATTTCATCATTTGTTATGGCTGAGCAATATTCCATTGTGTATATACACCACATCTTCTTTATCCATTCATCCCTTGATGGGCGCCTAGGTTTCTTCCAAGTCTTGGCTATTGTGAATAATTCTACCATGAACATAGGGGTGCATATATCTTTACACATTTGTGTTTTCATGTTCTTTGGGTAAATACCCAGCAGTGGAATAGCTGGATTGTATGGTAGTTCTATTCTTAATTTTTGGAGGAATCTCCATACTGTTCTCCACAGTGGCTGCACCAGTTTGCACTCCCACCAGCAGTGTATGAGAGTTCCCTTTCCTCCACATCCTCTTCAACACTTGTTATGTCCTGTCTTGTGAATTACAGCCATTCTGACAGGTGTGAGGCGATATCTCATTGTAGTTTTTCTTTGCATTTCCCTGGTAATTAGTGATGTTGAACATCTTTTCATGTGCTTTTTGGCCTTTGGTATATCTTCTTTGGAAAAATGTCTATTCAGATCTTTTGCCCATTTTTTACTTGGGTCGTTGGTTTTTTGTTGTTGAGATATATGAGTTGTTTATATATTTTGGATATTAACCCCCTATCAGATATATGGTTTGCAAATATCTTCTCCCAATTCTTAGGTTGTCTTTTCGCTTTGTTGATGGTTTCCTTTGCTGTGCAGAAGCTTTTTAGTTTGATGTAGTCCCAATTGTTTATTTTTTCTATTGCTTCCCTTTCCCAATCAGACGTGGTACTTGAAAATATGCTGCTAAGACCAACGTCGAAGAGCATTACTGCCTATGTTTTCTTCTAGAAGTTTCATGGTTTCGGGTCTCACATTCAAGTCTTTAATCCATTTTGAGTTCATGTTTATGGTGCAAGATAACGGTCTTCTTTCATTCTTTTGCATGTGGCTGTCCACTTTTCCAAACACCATTTATTGAAGAGACTTTCCTTTCTCCATTGTATGTTCTTGGCTCTCTTGTTGAAAATTAGCTATTCACAGATGTGTGGGTTTATTTCTGGGCTCTCAGTTCTGTTCCATTGATCTGTGTGCCTATTTTTGTGCCAGTACCATGCTATTTTGGTTACTATAGCTTTGTAGTATATTTTGAAATCAGAGAGTGTGATACCTCCAGCTTTGTTCTTTTTTCTCAAGATTCCTTTGGCTATTCGGGATCTTTTGTTGTTCCAAGTACCTTTTAGAATTCTTTGTTGTAATTCTGTGAAAAATGTTGCTGGAACTTTGATAGGGAGTGCATTGAATCGGTATATCACTTTAGGAAGTATGGACATTTTAACTATGTTAATTCTTCCAATCCAAGAACATGGAATATCTTTCCATTTCTTTGTGTCTTCTTCAATTTCTCTCAACAATGTTTTATAATTTTCAGGGTACAGGTCTTTCACTTCTTTGGTTAAGTTTATTCCTAGGTATTTTATTCTTTTTGTTGCAATTGTAAATGGGATTGTATTCTTAATTTCTCTTTCTGCTACTTCACTGTTAGTATATAGAAATGCAACTGATTTTTGTACGTTGATTTTGTATCCTGCAACTTGACTGTATTCATTTATTATTTCTAAAAGTTTTTGGTGGATTCTTTAGAGTTTTCCATATATAAAGTCATGTCATCTGCAAATAGTGACAGTTTCACTTCTTCCTTTCCAATTTGGATCCATTTTATTTATTTTTCTTGCCTAATTTCTCTGGCTAGGACTTCCAATACTATGTTAAATAAGAGTGGTGGAAGTGGACATCCTTGTCTGGTTTCTGTTCTTAGAGGAATAGCTTTCAGTTTTTCTCCATTGAGAATGATATTAGCCATGGGTTTGTCATATATGGCCTTTATTATGTTGAGCTACTTTCCTTCTATACTAATTTTATTCAGAGTTTTTATCATAAATGGATGCTGTATCTCGCCAAATGCTTTCTCTGCATCTATTGAGATGATCATGTGATTTTTATTCTTCATTTTGTTAATGTGCTATATCGTGTTGATTGAATTGTACATGTTGAACCATCCCTGCATCCCTGAAATAAATCCCACTTGATTATGGTGTATGATCTTTTTAATATATAGCTGTATTCAACTTGCTGGTATTTTGTTGAGGATTTTTGCATCAATGTTCACCAGTGATATTGGCCTGTAATTTTCTTTTTTTGTGTTGTCCTTGTCTGGTTTTGGTATCAGGGTAATGCTGGCCTCGTAGAATGAGTTAGGAAGCTTCCCTTCCTCTTCAATTTTTTGCAAAAGTTTGAGAAGGATAGGTGTTAAGTCTTCTTTGAATGCTTGGTAGAATTCACCAGGGAAGCTGTCTGGTCTGGACTTTTATTTTTTGGGAGGTTTCTGATTACTGTTTTGATCTCCTTACTGGTGATTGGTCTATTCAATTTCTCTATTTCTTCTTGATTCAGTTTTGGAAGGTCGTATGATTCTAAGAATTTATCCATTTCTTCTAGATTATCCAATTTGTTGTTGTATAGCTTTTCACAGTATTTTCTTATAATCTTTTGTATTTCTGAGGTGTCTGTTGTAATTTCTCCTCTTTCCTTTCTGATTTTATTTATTTGAGCCTTCTCTGTTTTTTTCTTGCTGAGTCTCACTAAAGGTTTGCCAATTTTGTTTATCTTTTCAAAGAACCAGTTCTTCATTTCATTGATCTTTTTTCTTTTTTTTTTTTGTATCTATTTCATTTATTTCTGCTCTGGTTTTTATTATTTCCTTCCTTCTACTGATTTTTGGCTTTGCTTGTTCTTCTTTTTCCAGTTCCAGGTGCACTGTTAGATTGTTTATTTGAGATTTTTCTTGTTTGTTGAGGTAGGCCTATATTGCTATAAACTTCCCTGTTAGAATTGCTTTGGCTTTATCACATAAATTTTGGTATGTTGTATTTTCATTTTCCTTTGTCTGCAAGTATTTTTTTTATTTCTCCTTTGATTTCTTCATTGGCCCAATCATTGTTCAGTAGCATTTTGTTTAATCTACACATCTTTGTGGCCTTCCTGATTTTCTTCCTGTAGTTGATTTCTAGTTTCATACTCTTGAGGTCAGAAAAGATGCTAGGTATTATTTGAATCTTCTTAAATTTATTGAGACTTGTTTTGTGGCCTAATATGTGATCAATCCTGGAGAATGTTCCATGTGCTTTTGTAAAGAATGTGTATTCTATGGTTTTTGGATGGCATAGTTTGTATATATCTACTTAGTCCACCTGATCTAATGTTTCATTTAAGGCCAATCCTTCCTTATTGATCTTCTGTTTGGATGATCTATCCATTGATGTAAATGGAGTGTTAAATTCCCCTACTACTACTGTGTTGCTATTTCTCCTTTTACGTATGTTAATAGTTGCTTTATATATTTAGGAGCCCCTTATAAAGTGCATAGATATTTACAAGTGTTATATCCTCTTGTTGGATTTTTCCCTTTATAATTATATAGTGCCCTTCTTTGTCCCTTATTACAGTTTTTGTTTTAAAGTCTATTTTGTCTGATATAAGTATTGCTACTCCAGCTTTCTTTTCATTGCCATTTGCATGGAATATCTTTTTCCATCCCTTCACTATCAGTATGTCAGTGTCTTTAGGTCTGAAGTGTGTCTTTTGTATTCAGCATATACATGGGTCTTATTTTTTAATCCAATTGGCCACCCTATGGCATTTGATTGGAGCATTTAGTCCATTGACCTTTAAAGTAGGTATTGATGAGAAAGTACTTCATGCCATTTTGTTACTTTTTTTCTGGGTGTTTTAGTAGCTCTTCTCTGTTCCTTTCTTCTTCTCTTGCTCATTTCCCTTGTGGTTTGATGCTTTTCTTTAGTATTATGTCTGTGTTCCTGTCTCTTAATTTTTTTGTGTATTTATTATAGGTTTCTAGTTTGTGAACCACGAGGTTCATACATAGAATTCTACAGTCTCTTTTCTCAGACTTCTCACTCTAGGATTTTCAGTAGAGCATCTTCATCAATTCTGTTTCTGTATTTTTTGCCAGTGTTGATCTTATTTGGTACTGCACTATTCAGTGCAAATTTTTGGAGTGAGGACTCACCTCTAATTTTCTAAATAGGATTGCAAAGAGCTCAGGAACACCACCTGCCCTCTGCATTATTATGCTCAAATGGATTGATAGACCTCCCAGGCTTTAATGAGAAGGGGACCTGCTCTATCTAATTGATGATGGTTGAAGAAGTGTCCTGGTCCCCACTCATTGCTTTTAGAAATGCTCTGTGGGTAACTCCTTGTGTCAGTATCCATTCTACTGCCCCCTCTCCTAAGCTGTTGTGTTTTCTGTCTTTAGCCTTTCATGTGTGGGTTGTATGAGTGGAAGTTAATGGATTACTCACCAAGTGTAAGCCTAAAGCCCCATTTTCACCAGCTGGAAAAACAATTCATGACCCACCTTTTAGCTCAGCTGTTTCCCTATGCATGGGTCAGATGGCCTCCCTTTTCCTATGTCCCTATCACAAGGCAAGGCCCAGTAGACAACCTCCATTTCCTGGGCCTCAGGGATGCTTTTGCATCTGACTGAATAGCTGCCTTGCTGTAGGCTCTCTGAAGTGGTGTCTTTCATCAAGGGATGTGAATGTCTGTGCCAAGTTCTCAAACAAAGGTCCTTTAGGGACAGCAAATATTTTACATGAGCCTCATGAATTTCTTACTTGGTTGCCTTTCATTCAACACATTGTCTTCATTCAACACATATTTATTGAGTATCGGCTCTGGGATTAGCCCTAGGGATGTGATGGTGGCTGTAGGGGGCTAAAGGGCAGAGGGGGAGACTTCACATGACTGCTCCACAACACTAGCAAGGCACTCAAATCAGAATGCCCAATAAATATTTTCATTCTTTCTTTCAAAAGCATCCTAAGTGAGAGAGTACTATGGCTAGGCACACATAAATGACTAACATGGTAGGCAATATTATTTGTCTTGATTGTTCCATTCCTGGTCTTTGTGTGGTAGAGTTTACTTCCCTTCCCCATTGACTCTGAGCCTGGACGTGGGATTTGCCATGGCCAATGGAATGTGAGCAGGGGAGACAGGGTGCCAATTTGGAGCTGAGGCCTTAAAAGGCATCATACACAGTTTCTTCCCCACCTTAGAGTTTCTAACCTTCACCGTAGGAAAAGCCTTCTCCATGAAGCTGTTGGGCCCGCAGGTGGGGTCCTGAGATAATAAAATAGGCAACTTAAAGCCTGGAGCCTGGAGCTGAGCCCATCTAAGGTGCAGCTGAACCACAGACTCACGAGTGACTGGTAAGTACTTGTTGAAATCTACTGAGATTTTTGGATTGTTTGTTACACAGAGATATTGCAATCAAACCTAGCTATTAAGGCAGCCTCCTAAGCTTTGGTTTTTTCCATCTGTAAAATGGCAACAACAGTACCTACTTCTTGCCAGGAGCAGGGAGCTCCTGGCTCCATGGGTTTCAAAGGAAATAACATGCATAAAATACTAAGCACAGTGCCTTGCACATTTAGAAAGTGCTCATAAATGGTGGCTTTATCATCATCATTAGTATTAATACAACTACAAGATTTATCCATTAGGTCCTTTTCAATGACTCTGATATTCACACTCCGTAGTGGGTTCCAGATTAATCTATGGCCATGGTTTTATAAAGCCAGAGCTTACATGGTGCCTAAATCAACGGGCTCAGATCATAATTGCTCTTCGAGCTGATAACATTTTAACTTGAATTCCCTTTAATATATCAAGCAAAGACTGTGTGAACTGCAGGTGCAAAAATCCATTACCAGATCACTTGGTCTGAAATCTGTGGGCAAAGGAAACACACTACCACAATCCCCACACATCATTAAAGAGCCGGTTTTGTCGAGAACATCAGGTGAGAAGAGTAATTTAATGAGAGCAATAATAGGCTTCCAAATGAAAATTCAAGTTTTGAGAATTAGGTCATCTTAAGTGGAACTCAGAAACCTGGGCCTAAAAATAGACTAACTCCATGCAGGGTGAGAGATGAAGAGCTGCCATGTGAGGTGGAAAGTTAGAACCAAGAGCCTTGCATAAAATCAGGATCCTCAAATGTCCCATTCTCATGAAATGGTTTGCTGGTTAATTTTGTGTGTCAACTCGGCTGGAACGCAGTGTCCAGATATTTGGTCGAATATTATTCTAGGCATTTCTGTGAAAATATTTTTTGGATGAGATTAACATTTAAATCACTGGACATTGAGTAAAGCAGATTTCACTCCATAATGCATGTGGACCTTATCCAATCAGTTGAAGGCCTTAACTTAAGAACAAAGCTTGACTTCCTCAAGCAAGAAGGAATTCTGTCAGCAGACCACCTTTGGGCTGGTACTGCAACTCTTCCCTGGGTCTCCAGTCTGCCAGCATACCCTGAAGAGTTTGGACTTACCAAGCCTCCGCAATCACATGAGCCAATTCCTTAAAATAAATGTTTCTCTCCATATATATTCACATCCTGTTAGTTCTGTTTCTCTGGTGAACCCTAATGCAAACAGTGAACTAGGGAAAGTCTACTCATTATCAAAGGAAAGTGATTAACAAGCTTGAATCTCTCTAACCTTCCTCTGAATGGAAAAGATACTCCTTGGAGAATTTTCATCCCAGGGTTGCCTCATATGGGTGACAGGTTCAAATTTATCCCAAGAGACTCCAAACCTGGAAATTAATAAAAGGTGATCCTTGGTAAGCAATATCTCTGGGGCATCTGGAAAGAAGCAAAACTAAAACCCTTCAGGAGAGATTCCTCCCACCCCAAACTGTCCTCACAGGACACCACAGGTACAGCCCACCCAACAGGAAGTCACAATTTCAAATTATAAAACACATGCTGAAACAAAGCTCCATGAGCCAGAGTCAGGAGATGCAACTAACAGAAGATTTACACTCCTACAGACTTCAGATAATAAAAGTATCAAATGCAGAACATAAAATAAATGTGGTTAAGAGAATTCGATAGAGACAGTATAATATAGAGGTTAACTCACTGTCAAATGTTGGGCAAGTTACTTAATCTCTGTCTCAGTTTCCTTATCTGTCAGTGGATCCCTGAAATGTGCATTTTCACCAGATCCCTAAGGATTCTAATGCATACTCCTTCTTGAGATCCACTGCCCTGGTCATACTGGACCAGGAGCATCATAGGACATGAGATATTCTCCTGTTTTCTGGAGGGAGGGTCATCCTTTCCATTGCCTGCCCAACCCTCCTCTCAGCCCATACACAGGTGGGAACACTAACCCCTGAGCAGAAGAAGCAGTAGAGTGTGGTGCTCTTACTACATGCCTAATGCCGCCAGGAAAGATGTCATAGGTTTGGTTGTAAACCTTGGTTGTCAGCCATCTCTGTTGAAGATAAGCTGAGGTGAGCCACTGGATCAAGGGCACGAGTGACCTTAGAGCCAAGTTACAGTAAGAGTACCAGGTAGCCACCACTGCTGCTCAGCACTGCAGGGACCTGACTAAATTATGTTGCCACAGTAAGGAGGCAGGAGCTGCAAGAACGTGGCAAATTCAGGTACAAAACTGAGGACAGCATGGTAGGAATAAAATGGTCAACACTGAAAGCCTGCTGTGGAAGGCCTGACCCTTCTATAAACACGGGGAAGCAGTGGAGGAGGGCACACCAAGGTGGTTCAGATTGGAAATAACCTGGTTATTTCTTCTAAGGAAGATGATGGGAAAACTGTCCCCATATATGCAAAGTTCAAGTGTAGGTGGGCCCATTGGGTGGCAAAGGGATAGGGAGCATTTTCTTAGAAGGTGGGTCTGATGATGGACTTCCCAGGGATTGTAGCAGGAAAGTCAAATCTGAGTTGGAGGAAGATGGAGACAGCCACAAGAAAGAGGCAGGCTGGGAAGCCGGGAAGGCAGAGACTTTCCCACAGCTTAGTTAACACCTGCATGATGATGTTTCAGCCTAACAACACACACAGGGATGGCCCAGAGGTGGACAAGAGACAGAGTAATGAGGAAATCACACCCTGGGAGACAAAGCACAAAGGAGGTGAGCAATTCACCCAGGGGCCAGGCTAATGCACACACCCAAGGAAGCCAGAGAGGCCCACCCACAGCAGTGGGCGGTGTGTCTACCTAAGGAAAGGAAGTCTGTCCTAGACACTGAAATGCACAAACAGATCACTGGCAGGAGAAAATGTAGCAGGAATTTATCATTCAACCTGGTTTTACATGTTGACAACTGTTTCTCCTCCCTTTTCTTTATCCCCTTAGTGGGCCGCAATCCAGTCTGGGCACAGAGGGCACTTCCTACCCACAGGGACGGAAGGCAGATGTCTCATCACTTGCTGGCAGAGTTTCAAGAGCAAGCCCTCCCTGCCCTCAAGGAAAGGGGAACCAGTTTTTTGGTTGCTAAATATTCGAGCTCTGGGTTTTAATGAGCCAAAGTTAATTATGAAAGAAAAGAAAATAGGGCTTTTCTATGGAAGAAACAAGAGTGTAGGTCAGAACCCAAAGGAAGATTGTGGGAATAGGAGCAAGCCAGTTGTCCCGTGTGGGGCCTGGAGGTAAGCTAGGGATCTGCTCTCTGGACACCTAGAGGGGCCAGGGAAGGGAGCCCAAGACCCCCATTTGTGATAATGGCTAGTATTGCCTTCTTTACTTTGGAGACATTACAGAATTAGTCTGAAAATCCCCAGATCCTAGTTTTATACCAGAAGAAGACCTCATTAGCTATTCTGGAATATGTGGCAAGGCCATGACACCAGGGGAGACAATCTTCTTTCACAGCAGGTTGCTGACAACATCTACTCCCAACCTAGCATGCACAGGCTCGTCTGGAGGAGTGCATCCAGACAAACAACAGATATCAAACCCACTCGTAACTTAACTCTTTAAAGGAAACAGCCCAGCAATATAACATCCAATCCCATGAAACAACAGAAACCCAAGTAAAGCCCATCAATACGCAAACCACCCTGGGCCTTTGCACTTGCTGTTCCCTCTGCATAGGACATGTGGCTCCCTTTCTCCTTTCATTCCACTGTCTGCCGAAGCATCATCTCCTCAGAGAGGGCTGACAGGGCCACCCCATCTGAAATAGCACCACCTTCAACTCTTTCTAACTCTACTTCCCTTTTCTTCACAGCACATATGATTTCTGGCATCATTCTGTATATTTGTTTCCTTTCTATTTCTCCTTCCAAGATGTTAGCTTCAAGAGGGAAGAGAATTCGTCCATTTTGCTCACTGCTATGTCCTCATTATCTAGAACAATGCCCAGCACATGGTAGGCACAGTTAATATTAGGTCAATGAATGGACCACCAAGATAGAAAAATTAGCCTCTCCATAAATACTTCGTTTAAAACAGATATATTTCAAAGGGGTTTTATTTTAAGTCAGTGATGTATCATCCCAGTCCAAAAAGACCCTCCGTGAGCTAAAGAAAACCAGATTTCCTAATAAACCAGTGTTCTATTAGAAAAGAAAAAGTGGTCTGGGAGCCAGAATTATTTGTTGGAAGGCTTCATCAATTGATTTCTCAACCATTAATTTATCTTTGTATAGTTGTCAGACCTCAAGAACATCAATCCCCTAATGCCTGTCACTGATCCACAGTAAGGAGAGGATGTCTGTCTTGTCACTCCTGTTCTTTGCTTTGCTGTTTTTCTTCTATAATTTAAAAGTAATTTTATTACCTTTTTTTAGTTTAAAGAAATACAGGGATAATAATGTAAAATAAACTCAATGCAAAAGGGTATACACTGAAAAGTTAATTTCCTCTTAACCTCAGAGAATCTTGGTCTCCTTCATCAGAGACATCCATTGGCATCATATTGTGATTGCAATTTACACTGCCCTCATTACGATGAAATTAATCACCTCTTCATGTATATTTGGTCATTTGGACATCCTCTTCTCTAAATGATCTGTTCGAGTCACTTGCCTATTTTCTCCTTGGGCTGTATGCCCTTTTCTTGTTGACTTATAGTACTTTATATTCCAGATGCAAGTCCCCTTTCAGTTCGATGTTCCAAATATATTTTCCCACTCAGTGACTTGCATTTTCATGCTCTTAAAGGTGATTTTTATGAACTGAAGTTCTTAATTTTGAGTCCCATTTAGTAATCTTTTCCTTTATGGTTAGTCAGTGTTTTTTTTATGCCTTGTTTAACTCAAGAAATGTGCAAAGTTCACAAGAGAGAGGTGGGTTGGGGAGCCAGGGAGGCAAAGACTTTCTCACAACTTGGTTTTGAGTTTTGAAACTTGAGTTTGAAAATATGTATAAACCCATGAAATTGTCACCATAAACAACGCCACAAACTTAACTATCACCTCTACATGTTTTCTCCTCCTTTTTTTTTGGTGATATGAATACTTAACATAATATCTACACTCTTAACAAATTTTTATTTCATTAATTACATTTTTTCTCTATTATTTCTTTCCTTCAAGATAATGAAGATATTTTCCTCTAGAGAATTTGTTGTTTTGCCTTCCAAGTTTAGGTTTAAAATCCACCTGGAATTGATTTTTGTGGATAGTATCAAGTTGAGATCCAGTTAATTTTTTTCGTATCGATATTTCATTGTCTTGGCACCATTTATTGGAAAGTCATTTTTCTAATCCTCTGTGGTGCCACTTTTGTCATAACTCAAGAATCTATACATGTATAGGTTTGTTTCTTGGCTCTCTATCATGTATCATTGGTGTATTTGTCTAGATTATTTACCTTAGTTAACTGTACCTCAATTATCAGAGCTTTATAATAATTCTTATCATATGGTAGAGCAAATCATCCTGCTTTATGTTTCTTCCTAAGAGTGTCTTGGTTATCCCTTGCTCTTTTCAGTTCCATAGAAATTCTAGAAAGAACTTACTAATTCTCACAAAAGAAAACCCTATTCATATTTTGTTTGGAATATTAGTTCAACAAGATTGATGGCTTTTATGATACTGAGTCTTCTAATCTATGAACATGGTATGCCTCTCCTATGCATATGTATATATGTAAATATATTCCTCTCAGATACATATATAAATATACCCTATACATTACAGAATGGAAGGAATTGCTGAAGAACCAGGTTTCCAATTTCAAAGAGGACAGGAGCTAGGGCACTCTCGGGATCTGAGGGCAGGAAGTAATGTAGTTTTTACATTACTCTGTTCAGAACTCAAATTCCAAGGAATGAGTATGTTATTTATGTCAAGTGCCTACCTCTTGGCCAGGGACAGGTAGGCCGACTGGCTTTTCAAAAGCAAATTCAGAGGCTTTTATCAGAAGATTTGGGAATGGATCCTGGGCAGACAAAAATAAAAGATGTCCAGTACAGATACAGAAAGAGAAATACAGCAGGAGAGACACAGGAGCATGGAAGCAGAAGAGAGAGAAAGAAAGAAAAGAAGAAAGACATGAAGCAAGTGGAGTGGGGTGGTTTGGACCAGTGTGAGCCATCTGAAATGGGAGAACATTCCAACAATCAAGAAAAATAACTGAAAACTCCCCCTCTGCCCATGGATTCAGTATGAATTTTGTGGGTCTTCATGGGCCCCTTCCTCCATTAAAAAATATTAAAAATTATATTTTATGATTGTGCTGGTATAAAGACAAATGTAATCCAGGCTGGATTTATTTTTATATATTCATTATTATTATGTCCATTCTTCTGATCTTAAAAGAAATTAAAACATTTTCCTGGGCCCCAGGTGCTATGCCTAACAGATGAGTCAGCCCTGCCTCTGCTCTTCTCTTCTTCCTCACAGCTCTTCCCCAAGGTGCAGCCTGCATCAGCACTTACCATTTTCTTGCAGGTTGGCCCATCTTTCCACAGCTAGCACCCTGGCACTTTGCCTGAGGGCTCTCTCCATCTGCTAAGGCCATCTTTGCCTGCAAGAGGGAAGCTGGAATTTTTGGGGATTTGACATCCTTATCCAGCAGCTCATAATCAATAAGTGATGGGAGATGGTGTGCAAATACCCCAACTCCTCACCCCTTGGGTTGGAAACTCAGAGGCACATGTTCTTCATTGACTCACAGAGGACCCAAGTAGGACTAACCTCCAGTCTCCCAAAGTGGTAATTTGTTTGATGATGGACATTTTATTGGTTGCCTTCTCTTTCCTATTTCAAGTCTCCACTCTGCTACCAGTGTTTTCTGGGATTGTCTCCCAAATGAACCATTCACACTCAAATTCTTGTCTCAGGTGTGCTGCTGGGAGAAACCAAACTGAGGAAATACTCTTTAGATTACCTTGTATTTGGGGACAAAGCTCTCAAACACACCAGCCCTGCAACCGGAGGTGAAGGGATGGTGCCTCCACTCTGCAGAGAGGAGAAGAACAAAGGCCCGCCAATTATTTTCTTACAGACATACTACCTAGTTGGGAGAGGTAGTCTGGCCTTGAATATTTTCTTGGTTGACTGCAGTGAGAATATTATTCAAGAGGTTTTTGTGGTCATCAGACTTTCTTAACCTGGGTATTTTCTCTTGTTTCAATTTCCTATGAAAACTCTAGCATTGGCCAAAGAATGATGGACTATTTAATCAAATCAAAGCCTGGTGAAATCCTTCTTCTTTATGTTTTGGCTGGCTGAATCACTTAGTTTATACAAACCAACAGCAGCGGGGCAAAGCACTTTGATAATATAAAGGGTTATGGAGAGACTAATTCACATTAATCATCTGAGTTATGTTTTCATTTGCTTTAATGTGGTGGATTTGGCCATGGGAGCATTAGGCCTCATGACTGCCCCTCAGAATAAAATTTTAAGGGAATGTGTATTTTTGGAAAATCGCTTTTTTGTAACACACCCAGAGTTCTTTTAAGATGCTTTAGTTTGCAAAACTTCAAGTGAAGAGCCATTATTTACATTATGATCCAAGGCAGAATGCTTGGGAATCTGGCAGAGAAGAATCTAGAGGCACCACACATGTTTTCATGGCATATTTACTGGTGGAAGTTGGGAACAAATGTGCTTTATTCTTTTTTAAAAATAGCTCTTATGGTTTTACCCACATTGAGACATCTGCAATTTTCCTCTCCAGTGTCCCCGAGGGGTCAGATCACACACAGCATAATGATTAACAGCATGAGCTTCAAACTCAGAAGATCTGGGTTTGAATCCTAGGTCCACCACTTTTGTGTGACCTTGGGCTAGTTAATTCACCTATAGACCATGGTTTCTGGATTTTTAGAATGGGGATAATTATACCCACATCATAGACCCATGAGCTTAGTGTTAGGATAAAAAAAAAATGCATAAAAGTGCTTAGCATGTACTAAATACATTAGTATAAATATTATTATCCTTTGTTTCTTGTCCTCAGCCAATATTTCCTTAACTGAGTTCCTCTGCCCTTTTGATAACTTTTCTAGATCATTCACAATATCCTCAGCAAGAACCAAGCTGTTCCCACTCAAGGCCAAGGTGTTCCTCTGTGTGGATAATCATCTGGTGTAAGAGCTGAAGATGCCAGATCTTGCCCACACATGCATTTCTCCCAGAAGCCTGATTCCGTACTGATCTCCTTGCCCACTATGTTGGATTGTCCATGTCAGACACTCTTTGGGATTGCATGACTAGGGTTGGATTTGGCCAGGTCAGGAGATATGGTCTCTGAAAGGCCACTGAAAGGATGAGAAATTGTCACCTACATGGGATTTGAGGGCTTGTCTCAACCTTCTCACCTTTGTGAAGGCAAGGTAGTTAGGTGAGAGATTGAGCAGAGGCCTGAAGTACTGAGAGGCAGGAAAGGTAAACTTCACTTGGTGACAGGGAGGGTATAACTGACCCTCAAAATACCCAAAGCAATCAGTTTCCATAACATGAAGACAAGGGTAGACTGTGTTCAGGGTTGTTCAAAGTCCAGCAGTAGGATGACCGTTACAGGTGACTGTGAACTTTGGCATCATAAACAGTCAACCCAGATAGCCCAGATGATGAAAGTAACAACCACAGAAATAGTAACACATTCCACTGATCCTTTGGTCCCTTGGTTCACAGTTTGAAAAGCATTTTCATAGCCATTACCTCCATACCTCATACCAAACAAACTAGAGACTGCTCTACACCATTGTCACCAACGTCCATGTCTGTCTCCTGGACAGATGCCAAGACAGAGTGGGCATTTGGAAATGAGAAGACCTGGGAGGGGTCTCCAGCCCTGCTGTCTCATTTATGAGCTGAGTGACAAGGGCAAGCCACACAGCCAACTGAATCTCAATAGATTCTCCAGTAAAGTGAGGGCACAATAATGTCAACCTCAGGACTGTTGGAAGAACCAAACGAGGCAGGTTATGGGAGATGCTTCATAAACTTTACAGAGCTGTGTAAATAATATATTCTTCAGTTTATGGGGCTTAATCCAGGGCCTTTGTAGGGGAGGAAGATATTTCCTCTACCTGCTTTAGGTCCTTCTTGCAGGAGAACAAATTAAATTCACATGATACAGAATAACAGGAGAAAATTAAACAAAGCTTTATAACATGTATACATGGGAGAGGCTCAGGTAACCTGAGCAACTTGCCAAAATGGCTGAAGACACCACCTTAAATATCATCCTCAGCTAAAGACAAAGGAGGATGTTGGGGGTAGGGGGAGTCAGTTACCCAAGGTTACCAAACAAGCACAGTAAACAAGAGTAAGATTATTATGCAGATTTAAGTCCTTGCCTTCCACATTGATCTATCAAGAGTTTCTAGAGATAAGGTCATCCCCCCTTCTTCCTGGTACAGACAGGGAGACATCTTTACAGATGGAGATTTCCTTTACAATGTAAATGTCTCTTAACAAAGGGTAAGTAAATTCTGCTTTTCAGAGTTTCTTTCCTGTCTGCAGTGTTTGAAAGTAACCACTCCAAAATAATCCTCATGCCAAAGAGACATATCTTGGGGTGGCCAATTCCCATCCCCTACACCTTGTACATTTAAGAAGGTGTTAACATTGAAGTTTCCACAGAGACAATGAGACACAATAGTGTGAAATTCCCAAGCCAGATCTCTCACATAAAAATTACAAACAAAATTGTCAGGAGCTGGTTTCACAGCTCCTGAGTCCTCTCTGACCTGTCAGTCTCCTATATTTTATAAACAAAATACACAAAAATAGTAGAGAGAGGGGAGAGAGAGAGAGAATTTTGAAGGGATGTGTGTGTGTTTATTTATGGAGAACGCTGTTGCTATGCCATGAGATTCTCACTCTACCCGGGGGAAATGGTAGGAAGGGCTACTTTTGCCTCAGATTTAGCAAGGGAGATTCCATAGGACCACGCAGAAAGCTGTGACATTTATGGCCTCATTTGGAAGTATGAAGGAAAGAGCAGTGTCTAACTGTACAGCTGATGGAGACAAAGTGGTCCCCGACTACAAGACTTAGGGCATGGAGTTGGGTGCAGCTGTGTCCTGCAGAAGCGAGGAACAGAGTGGGGTTTGCTTGTGTTCCTCTCAACAGAGGCCCCAGGAGCTGAGGGAGAATGCTGGATCTCCGGGGGCTGTGGAAAGAGCCTAGAATGACTCCTGGAACAGAGACATCTGTCTGGATGAAGGAAACTCCTAGTGAAGGGCTGGCAGGGAACCTCCAAGGAGCCCACAAGAGCTCCCTGAGAAACCTGGTCAGCTCCAAACATCAGCCAGAGCAAGAGAGGACAGACCCGGATCTGTTCACAATCAAAAAGGATTTTCCCTGCCCCTACTTCTCCTCTATTTCCCCACTGCTGACCACTCTGGGGGTCAGGAACTGTCCACCAGGTTGGCCTCTACACAGTCTGATGGTTCTGTACTGTGAATACACCCTCCCCAGAGACACCATCTAACTGCAGAAATCTGCTATGGAGCCTACAAGTTTCACTAGCGTCTTGGGGTAAAAGGTATCCCGGGGAAATTTCACCTTTCCCTCTGCCTCTTGGCAGGCAACCCTGAACAACTCTTCATAAATGTGGGAGCCCAAATGGGACCCCAAACGGGACCAGTTACATAATTTGTGGGGCCCAGGGCAAGGTGAAAAGACAGACATCCTTGTTTAAAATTATTAATAATTTCAAGATAGCAACAGTAGAGCATTAAACCAAGCATAGGCCCTTCTAAGTGTAACTTCACAGGGCTCACACATGAAGCTGGGCCTGACCCCAAATTATCTCCTCCATCGACAAGCCCTAAAAGGGGATTCTGGAATCTAGTTGCCGTTCAGAGAGCTCTTCCTTAGACTGCACCCCTCAGAATGACTTGAACAAGCATCAGCCCACAGTTCTCCTCCAACTCCTCCAGGTGGGAAACTGAGACTTCAGAGATGACTAGCGCCAGCTGGAGCAGGAGAGCCCATGGACACTGGAAAGTCTCCATCCTACAATGTGGCCTCGGTCTCAGGGCAAAAAGAATTCTTCGGCAGGATGCTGGCCTCTGCTTAAGAGCCCAGGGATGGCTGGAATGTTCACCTTCAATTGTGAGAACTGCAGAGGGACTCAGCTCATAACAGCATGGACTGGTCCCAAGCTGTTTAGGATTTTATGGGCTGGTGGTTAAAATCCAGGCTGGATTCTTCTAGGAGGCAGTCATAGCTCCTGTGGGCAGGAGACCCTCCCGAGAGGCTGAAAAGAACAAGTTTTTAAAAAATGTAAAATAATTAGAAAAAGGAGCACCTGCAAGGGGCCTCCTGCAGGGTTCTCACCCGTTTGATCGTGTCTCTGTTCATGGGTTCACTGATAAGAGTCAGCTCAAGGGAGATGGTGAGACTAACAGTGCCATTTTGGCCCCTAATCCCAACTACATCCCAGCAGCTCCCAAAACAGAGGAAAGGTTCTGATGGCTCTCCTTCTGCCTGGACTCACTCCCGCTCCTCCACCATCTTGGAAATATGGCCTTGGAGACAAACAATCCCATTGCAATGAGGAAGACCCACCTGGCCATGATGTTCCCAAATGCATGCATATGCCTGTTTAATATCTGCCTTTCCCCAGGTTAATAAGTTCTCTGGGGCCCGGGCTGAGCCCATCTGGTTTCTTGTGTGCCACAGTGTATGAAACATGCTTCAACGTATTTTTTAACAAATGAATGGATTTAAAAGAGAAAGATGAATGAAAAATTTCACAGAGAGCTTGAGTCCAGGCTCCTTATAAGGTCTGGCTGTATCTCCACTAGTCTTAGGTTGCCTGCCCCAGAAGCAGAGCCTGAGAAGGTGATCAAGGGCATGTAGTTCATTGAAAGAATGCTTTCAGGGAAAGGGGCGAGAGGGAAGCCAGAAGGAGCAGAGGACAGAGCAAGATGGGGTCTCAGATGGAGACTGCTTTGGCCTGATCCTCCTCCTGGGGAGGAGGTCTGGAGAATGAACTGCACCGCAGACTTGTCTCACCCGCAGGCAAGGGCCTGGCCTTTTGTGCCTCCAGTCGGTCATGGGCTAACTGCTGCCCTGGTGGGGAGATGTCTAACCTCCGGAGGGCAATTTCTGGAGAAGCAGCTGTGACCCCTTAGCAGCCAACACTCACAGCAGCTGAGCAATGCGCACACCAACCATCTCCATCTGACCACCCGGCTCTCACCCCCTCCCCCAACAGGTACACCTGAGCAGGTGGGTCCCAAGGTTTAAATTCTCAGAATATGAGAAAGCTACTCTTTGGTCCACTAGCCTAGGCCACATTCACAGCCTTCGGGGTATCTGGTGCTTTCTCAGTGATCACAAATGGGATGCTTTGTTCTCCGTTTGGCTGCCGGTCTTTTTGAACACCAGAGACTCTCTCTGGGGCCCTGAAGGTGAGATACAGGGAGCTGGAGGATTACCAAAACCTTGCCCTCATTCCCCATAGACAGTGCCTGTGTGGAAAGAGAGAGGTGTGTGATACAGAGAGGAATCCAAGTGACTTAAGGCCTCAGCTGAGAGATGCCAGTAATGGACATCAGCTCCTACAGACCCTGATAAAAACCCTCCCCTGGCTTTGAATGGCGCTTGAATGAAAATCTAAACTCTGCACCCCATCTGGAAACCTCGCCTCATCTGGTCCCTGCCCACCCCTCTTACCTCCTCTCCTCCCATTCGCCCTCTTATCATGCTCCAGCAGCTCAGCATCTCTCTGTTCCACAGACAAGTAAATCTCATTGCTGCCCGGGGTCTTGGTACCGGCTCCTTCCCTGCCTGGAATGCTTTCCTCCTTCATCAGTTCCCTAGAGAAGCCAGTGTTGAGCACTCTGTCCAAGGAGGTCCACACTCCTAACCTATCACCACCCAACCCACCACCCCCTGACATTTCTCTTCTTCATTGATTACGTGTTTATTGTATTCTCCCCTGACCCCCTCTCTAAAATGCAAGCTCCATGGAAACACAGATCTTAACTAATTCACTCATGGCTGTAACTCTAGCGACTACATGTAGGAAAGTCAGGGAAGGGAGCTATTTGAGAGTCAAGGAGAAGGAAGAATCACACATTATATCTGGTAGAAGTCAAGTTTGATGTTACAGTGAAATATGTAGATGGAAATGCCCAGGAGACAGCTGGAGATGCCTGGTTAGACGGAAGGGTGAGTTTGAGCCTGAGATATATATTTCGGAGTCCTTCCCATAAAGCTAATAGTTCAAGTCCTGGGTGTGGATGAGAAGACAGCTAAGAGCAGAGCCTTAGGCAATACCTACATTCTGGAGGTTTGTTTTATTGCTGCCTAGAATGTTCCTGCACCTCCAGTTAAGCATCCCTCTCTCAAAACTAAAGTTGCAGTTTAAGAATTCCTTCCCTCTTGCCCCACGTTTATAATCCCTGCCCTGTTGCAAATGCAGAACGGCAACCTCAGCCCTTCTGGAAGCAGTGCTCTCCTTCCTGGCAGCTGACAGGAGGCTCTCTGGCCAGGCTGGTGCTCTGCATATGGAAGTTCAATTACCGTCAATGGGAGGCCCATCTGCGGAGCGAGGGCAGAATACACAATGCAGATTGGTACACCAGATAGGAGCCTGGATCAAAGAGGAACCCAGAGTTTGTGAAGTCCTTTCATCCTCCCTGATGAAAGGTGATACATGAAGGCAAAATTATCATGATTATTTCATTGGGTTCCAATTGGAGATGGGCAACAGCTCACCAGTATGGACAATAGCTAGCAGCCTGCCTGGATGGCTCTATAATATACACAGACAGGCTGCACACAGTCTAATATGTGTGTGTGTGTGTGTGTGTGTGTGTTCATCAATAACATCACCAAAGCACTTTTTATTGTCAAAGAAGCCCTAAAGAGAATCACAGACTTGAACTCCTCGAGTCCTATAGACACAGACATACCATGAAATATACATGTTTTGTAAATGTGTATAGAAAAAATCATAAAAGTAGGGGGTAAAGGAAACAGTAAGGACATTTGGATTTGTCAGCGTCTCTCCAGAGAGGGCCCTGAGGATATACCATTCTTAGGATAAAGCTTTCATTTCACAGTGCATCAGTGGGAAAATTAACAAGCTCCCTTCGTCCTGTTCCATAATTCATTCTCTTTGTTTTAGATATTGAGCTAAGCTGGTGACTTAAAACCATGCGAAATAGCTTTTAAATACAGATCTGGGTCTGGCAGTTTTGCCGCGCCAGTGACAGAAGACCGACTTGTCCCATCATTAGGGAGATGGACATCATGTCACTTTGTCATTCAAATTCCTTTTCGATTTGAGTTTGTGTCCTTCACTGGTGCTGGCTGTGGCACTGCAGAGGATGTGGTTTCTGGGCCGAACATTTTCCTGCCATCCCAGGATTACTATTGTGGCTGGATTTAGAGGTCCTTAGCTTGGAGCAAGGATAAGACACAGCGTATGTGGGATGGGGGAGGGGAGAGCTTTCTCAGGCCCTGTGTTTACCTGACCTTGCACACAGCATTTTCTTCCTTAGGGAGGAGTTGGCTGCTGTTTTCAGCAGCTCTGCATGCCTGGGGAAAGTGGAAGGCCACAGGAAGGTGACAGCTGAGGCAGGGCTATAACAGCAGGTCCCCAGGGTGGGTCATTCACTGGGCTGACAATCCAGTTGATGCTTTCTTGGGTTGGCGCCTTACACTAATTTGGGTGCTGACATCCTGGTGACAGCAACAGAGGGAAAGTGAGCTGGGGAGCAAAGATGGGAAACCTTGAAATGACTCTCCTAAATGATGGTTGACTTGTTTTGTGACATCATATCCCTAAGGCACAGGGATGCTGAGGTGTCAAGTGGGTGGGCTGGGTACATTCCTATTTAGGATATGGTGGCAACAGTGTCCTACAGAGTCAGCCTGGTGGCTTCATCATCACAGGGCTTTGCCCAGCTGGCTCTGGAAATCTGTTAGCCTAGATTCCATTTTCCCTGCTGACTTTTTTATTCCAGCAGAAATAGAGGGCTTTCTCCTTGCAGCCGTGCAGCAGAGATACAACTCACACGCAATTCCTCTCAAAGGACATATCAGATTCTTGAAGAGAGTATAACAGGTTTAAGTGGGTCAGATGCCATGGCTCAACAGCATCTCCTTGATCCTTTAATCTCACATCTGAAGCTCAAGACCTAGCCAGGTTACCTGGGGCAGTGCCACCACGGTGCCAGCAGGCCTTCTCTTTCGGAAGGTTGAATAATCCACCTGCTGCACCATTCCACACTCAGTTTGAGTCTCTGAGCATGATTTCGAAGTGTGAGCTATTGTTTTCAGATTAACCAAGGTCATGCTAGGGAAATTCTGTCCTCTGGGAAGAGAGCCACAATGACCAGGCCACTTCAAAACCCCATGAAGGCCAAGAAGAAAGAGTCACCTCTCAGAGAGTTGGAGGGAGCAGAGACAAAAGAACGCTACAGGCCTTGGACTAAAAAGCGTGGGAGTGAGTTTTACCTCCATTTCCAGCAACTGCTACACACACACAGTTCCTTCCAAAAATGCCATGGCCTCAAAGAAGAGACAGCTGCCTCCCCAGTCCCTCTGTCATCACCTGCTTGCTGCCCTACGACTGATAAGACAAATCCAGATCAAATTACCTGGCAGCTGGGAGAGCTGTGAGATAAGGAAAGGCAAACTCAGTAGTTCAGAAGAGGAGCAAAGATCAAATTGTATATTAAATTTTCCAGGAACTAAAACCTTGCTCTCTCTGCAAACCTGGGGGAGGCACCTCAAATCACTCAGCACCAAATAGGCTTCCTGGAGAAAAACGACATCTTCAGCTTCTAGTAGAGGGATTAAGAAAATAGAGCACTGGAGAGATCAGTCCATTCTCACTGGCCCAGATGATAGGAAAATGAAGACAAAGGGCGGAGATGAACACTATAGGGGAGGTGAGTGGCCAGTGGCCAGAGAAGCTTTGAGTAACACAAAGGACCTTGGACTGAGGAAGAGACTTGGGTTCTTATTCTAGCTGTCTGTCTACTTTTGAAAATGCACTCGAACCCCTCCAGGACTTCACTTTTTGTAAAATGATGAGGCGGGGATCTCTTCAAGCTGAGATCATTCTGGCTTGAAGATTTTTAAATTCCTTGTTACTGCAGCAGTCACAAGGCATTCCGTCTGATGGCTTATTCAGTTGACTAGGTCATTTTACTCAGCTAAAGCTCAAGTTTTGAGTATAGAATACCTTAGAGGTGATACTAAAACTTTAAGCTTTTTCATTAAAAATCACCAGTTTTGTTTGGCACCTAGCATCAAGACGTTGAGCTCTCGAAATATCAATGATCTGAGGAAATTTTGGGGGGTGATTGAACTGTTCTGTATCTTATTTGTGGTAGTGATTACACAAGTCTTTGCAAGTGTTAAAAATCATAGAACTGTACACCAGAAAAGGTAGCTTTTACTGTATATAATTTTAAAAATATAAAGGAAAAAATTGTCAGCCATCCTCCGACATTAAATCAATCCAAATTCCTAATGAGATCCGTTCTCCTCCTTTACTCAAGAAGCGAAAAAAGAAGAGTAGAGGCATAGTAGAGTGGTCACACCAGTGGGCCCAGTTCCTCACCCCTTCTTATGGTCCTGCACTTAGCCATGACCGCTAATGACCTCCCACTCTCTCTGCATCCAGCCCTGTGCCTTCCTTTATCCAATGAGATGTTAGTAGATGTGACACAAGCAGATGCTTGGAAGAGCTCTTACATGTTCCTATTTGCATTTCTGCTCTTGCCTTCTGTCACCACTATGACAACATGCCCAGTCTAGCCTGCTGGAGGATGGGACACAAACATGGGAGCAGAGCTGAGTCATCCCTGTTAAGATGGGCCAATAGTCAGACAATTACTAGAAAAGTGAGTGAGTTCTGAGCCCAGAACTGCTCAGCCGATTCAGCCTAAATTGCCAGCACAAAGACCCATGAATTAAAGAGATGCTTATAATTCCAGATTTTGAAGTTGTATGTTATACCGCATTATTGTGACCACAGATAACTGATACAAAAGTAAGGAATTATGAACTATAAGAAAAAGGTAGATGGACCAAGCAAAGAGTTAATTTTGGGGAGATGGAAAACTATGGGATTTGGTCATGCTTTCCTGAAGTAACCGTATCTTTTTTTTTTTTTTAAAAAGGAAAGCCAGGGGCTGGCCTGGTGGTGTAGTGGTTAAGTTCATGTGCTTCACTTTGGCAACCTGGGGTTTGCCGGTGCGGATTCCAGACACAGACCTACACACCACTCATCAAGCCACACTGATGTCAGCCCACGTACAAAATAGAGGAAGATTAATATGGATCTTAGCTCAGGGCCAATCTTCCTCATAAAAAAAAAAAAAGGAAAGCCACCTGAATAATGCTGTGTAAGAAGATGAAAACAAGATTGGAGTGGAGGCAATCAGGGACGTATTACCTTGTGATCTGTTTATGACTCTACCCAATAATGAGGGTCTTTACACATCTTTGAGAATCCATGAATTCAAACATACATGGCCTCAGGTAAATCTAATAAAATAATTGTAATAAAAACAGAGCAGTGCCCTTGTAGTCTTTTATGAATACATGTGAATAAATGTACATACACACACATATATGCACACAAGTCAGCCTGTATAGGTATTTGTTCCTAGGTATACACATTGCATAATGCTCCCATTGTTTTAACTGGGATGGGTGTGGCAAGGTGGCGGGCCAGGATAGCACCACATAGGAGGAACTTTGGTCTGGCCAAGACGAGGCCAGGAAATACATTCAGACGATGACCTCCCTATGCTTAGCTCAGTCTGCCACCCAGGACAGAAGAAGGCAGCAAGACAAAGACTTAGCAGCTTGGTTTCGTTTCGGATTAGTGGTGTCCTGGGGAACAGGAAGGGAGGGTCTAATCTAGGCCACAAGACAGAGCAAGAGTTCTCAGGGAAGGAGCTTAGAAACAAGAGGCCAACAACACATGGAACCAAGGGGAATCCATATTGGAGCAGGCCCAGTCAATGGCTAAGAGTATACTGTCCCAACAAAACAGAGCTTCTGGAAAAGTTGGGCAGCATGTCAGTGCCATGCAGGATTGAGGGGTACAGGCTAGTGAGGAGCAGACCAGCCAGTTAGGCCTATACGTGTTGGAGTAGGCAGGGGACGCATCTTATCCACAGTGTAGGGCTGTAAGGATGAATAGCAAGAGCCACATTCTGATCACCCTGGAGCAGGTGTCAGGGTAAAGCTTGACATATGGAAGATCCAGACACACAATGGGAACCAAAGGATTAAAGAAAAAAAAGAGAGCCTTCGAGGCTTCAGTAAGGCTGAGAATTAGGAACCACAGGCGAGCACAAGTGGAAAGTGGTCTGGGGTAATTTAGGAGCAATGCCTGTGTCAGCTTCTATGGGCTCGTGGAGGAGGCTGTAGAAGTGATTAAAGTTCAGATAAAGACCCTGGAGTCCTGGGGTCATATCCAGCCCATTACCAAATCCTGTCAACTTCACTTCTAAAATGTCTCTGAGATCCAGGCCTCTCAGCATCCTCCCCACCATCCTCTCTTGTCTTGATTTACATAAGGGTCTTTACTTGTCTTCCTGCACATCTGCCAGAGTGAGCTTTTTAAGATGTAGCTTGGATTGCATCATTCTCCCTGTTTAAAACCTTCCAAGTCCTTCTGCATTCTTTACCGATGGTTTCAAACTCTTTATCATGACCTACTTCGCCCCTTTCATGCTGTTCTCTCCCTCTCTCGCTGCCCCTGCCATGGCGACCTTGCTTTGGCTCTGTGATGCCCACAGCTCTTTCCTGACTCAAGGCCTTCATGTAGGCTCTTCCCCTCTGCCTGCATGCTTTCTCTCCCCCTCCTCATGAGGCTGGCTCCTGCTCTTCATTCAGGGCTCAGCTTAATTGCCGCTTCTCTAGGGAGGCCTTCCTAGATTGCCTAATCTAAGGAGGTATCCCCACTTTTTCTCTCTCATAGCATCCCATTCTTTGTCTTCAAAACCATAATCATAATTGGTAATAACCTGTAATTAATTTTGTGTATTTGCCTCCTTACTGTCTGAAATCCCCACCAGACTGTAATGTCTATGAGGATAGGGACCAATTCTATCTTGATTACCACTGTATACCCTATGCCTAGCATAGCACAAGGCATAGGAAAATGGTTCAGTAACTATTTATTGAATAAATGAATGTGGTTTGGAACAAAGCAGAGGATGAACAAGAACACCCTGGTTAGGGGAATAGCCCTCTAGTCCCCCGGTGGGCACCCCAGATGCAGGATGTGTGCCAATGGGTGAATTCCTGTCAAAACTACAGCTATGGTCTTTATCTGGCTTGAGGATGGATCTGGGCCAAGCAGCCATGGTTGGGCTGCAGAAGACAGGGGCCCACACTCCTATAAAGCCACAAAGGGCTAACAGTGTTAGCCTTTGAATGTTAATTCATTAATAAAGCATTACCTGAAACCCTCCTCTGTGCATAGCTCTATCTAAGACTATGGTTGTTTTCTGCCTTCCTCTAACCCACTGTGTGTCCCAGCATCATACCATCTACACTCTAGGCAGCTGACTGCTGATAAAGGGAAGCTTCCAGCAACCACCTGGAACGTCCATCTCCAGGATCCTTCTTGCCTTGTTTCTACTCCGGCTTCCAGGCTTCTAGCCCTTGTCTCTGCCTGCCATTTTGGCCTCAGCTCCTGCCCCTGGGACTTGTGTCCACACTGAAAAGCTTCATCTTGAAATTGGTCACTCCTCGAGGTCATCTTTAGTCTCAGAGGTGAGATTGGTTGAGCTGCTAATGTGGCGCACAGGGCTCCGGAGGCTTGTGTTGCGCTCTGGCCGGTGCAGACAACATCCAGTTCTGCTCCTGCCAGACCATTAGTACTGATGATTCTGGCCTAAACTGGCACCACTCTCCCTTTTGTCCCTTTCCTCTGGTGCATGGTGTAGCTTTCCCTTCCCTACCCTTCCTTCATTGAAAAAGATAAAAGTGAAAATCAATGGAAAACCTTAAGCTTTCCAGCATAGGGTTTTTTGTTTTATTCTCTTTTACACATTTATCGAGAAGTAGGAAAGGCTTAGAAGCCTGCATCTTCCTCCCTGTGTTGATTACAAGCCCTGGGTCTCAAATACTCTTCAGGTGAGGTTTGAGAGAACTGGGAGACAAGAAAACAATCTGTGTGACCTAGACGTAATGAGACTGAAATAACTAAACATCAAGTATTGGCAAAGCCACATTTTGTGGTGAGAGAAATATTGTTAGAGCCAGAGGGCACTGGATATCGGGAGACCTAAAGTGACCCCAGGGGAGGACCTTGAGTAATTAGAAGTTTTTTGGCAACCAGCAGCCAGGATGATGTCCCTTGTCCTGCCCATCATCAAAAAGGTCTCACCCTCTCACCCTGCCCCACCTCTGCAGAGATGAACACAGGGACTTTGCAGGAGGCCTTCAAAGACATTTTTCCAAGAAGCAATATCATAGAGCCCTTATATTTCAGGAGAAAGGAGCTCTTCCTGAATTTCCAACATTTCACAGATCTATGCAATCACACTTAGGTACCAAAATAACAGAGCAGCAGAAATAGAACTGCTGAATTGTATCCAAGACAGAAAGTCTCCATACTTTAAATACTGGACGTTGAACAACTTCTGCATTTAGCACCTCAGCTTAGACACTAGAAAACGGTCAATCCAATGGGAGTTTGTTTAGACCAATGGGGAAGGAGGCTCTTCATAGACTATTGAAGGAAGTGAGATGAACGTGGAACCAGGACAATATGAGTAAAGGAGGTCCCAGAGCAGACACTTGTCTTTAGTCTCCTCTTTCAACAAGATGCAGCCATTCGTTAGGAAGGGAGGATGGGGAGAGGCCAGTAGACCTCCAGGAGAGTTAAGCCTGTGTATATTTTGTAATTTGCCTACATGTATTTATGTATTTTAATTAGAGTATAATTGTGAATTTAACACGTGCATTTTAAATAGAACTTTCTGGAGACGATGATTTAGTGGTTCCCAATTAGTGGAAGTTCAAGCACAGTGGATGGGCAGTCCAGGGAGGTACTTTGGAAGTGGACAGTATCTTATGCTGTTCTTGACACCATCTCAAGGAAGCAGCCTTCTAGACTGCTCCTGGGTAGGGCCAACACTGCTCAAAATGCTGAATATCACAAATGCGATTAGTTGGATGAAAATGCTAACCCCATGTTCCAGAGAATTTGACTTTCAGTCACAAAGGGTGCTAAGATCAAGGCCTCGTACCAGGGCGAGAATGGCCTGAGTGCCAGGCATTTGCCTGAAGGGCAAGGTCTCTGGAGGCCACTGTACGTTCCATGGGGCAGGGTCAGGGCCCTTGTTTTGGGTCTCTTGAGCCGTGGCCTTGGCTGGGACTTGGGTCCCCCCCCCCCAATTCAGCTTGTGCCTTCCCTCCCCCATCTCTTAGTCACTAGGCATCTAGAAAAGATTTCTCCTTGTTTTATCTGGCAGAACCTTGGGACAATAACTGGACTGAGTTCAACTGGCCAGGAAACCAAAACCCACAGAAAAATGCCTCATGACTCCTGCCAACCCCCTGCTCCCTGCCAGTCCCAGTGCTGGACAAACAGCTCTGCCAGCGTTTGGATTTGCGAGGGGAAGTACATTCCGTATGTGGAAGCCACATAATGGAAGTTATGTACTTTTCGGGGACTGCATCAGCCAGTGCAACTGCTGCTCCCATTATGTGGCTCATGAAAGGGTTTTCACCTCCTGGGCTGGAAGGGAGTTGGTCTGTCTGCAACAAAGGCGTTTGCCTCTGTGGCTTTCTGAAAAAGAATGTGTGTGCTTGTCAAAACAGAACTTTCCTGCGTACTTGGAAGAGGAGGCCTTTCTGCCTGCCAGAAAGGAGCAAGGCTCAGTCTGGTTAAAAAGGGGAAAAAATTCCACTGAGCGGGCCCGTTAGCCACTGCCCAGGCCAGCCTTTCTCTCTCACAAAGACACTTGTTCACTGTTGCACAACTGGCTTCCGAGCCGTTTCCCACCAAGGCAGTTTGATTCAATCTGAAAGGTGGGGAGCTGGCGAAGCCATTAGGGGTGAATGTTTTCTGATCACGGAAAGGTAAATAAAACTTTTCTCTGTGGTGGACTGGAGCCCTAAGGTTCAGGGAATTGTGAGTAACGTGTTGGTAAATACTCTGGCTTTGCTTATCCAATCATTTTTTTTCCTCCAGAGTAGGCTGCTGTTATCTCTGTGATAGTGGAACAACTGAGACACAAAGATAACTTTCCCCAGGACCTGGGGAAGGGCCCTGAAACCCTGCCGGGTGATTTAGCAGCTGACTGTGTCAATGCGGCCCTCCTCCAGAAGTTTCTTCTGGATTCAGCCTCCCAAGGCAGCCACAGGAACATGCTCCACCAAAGCAAAGGCCAGGGGCCAAGTCTGGTGCGACTCTAGGAGCGCAGTGAACAGCACCAATTTCTCCTGCAAGGAGGATCTAACCCGGCTGCGATCAACAAATATCCCTTTCCAGTGCCTGATAGCCCCATTCCTTGGTGGCTCCAGATTCCCGAGGGAATCTTCATAAAACTCAAAATGCATCTGGAAGAGGGATCACACCTCCTCTGTGAATGGATCATGTTTCTGTAAGACAGGTCTGCACAATAGACTATTTGAGGCTACCTGCGGATTTTAAGCCCTCTATGGTGAGCATTGCATCCATTTAATTTGAGTGGTTGGTTTAATTTCCCTAACAAGTGAAAATTACCTTCCTGATTCTTGGGTAAGATGAAAGAAGACAAGCAGAACCCAGGCTAAGCTCACAAATGCCTTGTTCTCGCAGTTGCAGAAGCATTATGCTTGGAGATACCACAGCCCTCAGGTATCTGCCCAAATTTCTGGAGTCACCAGCAAAAGTCTTGGCGGGATGAAAGACATTTTTGGATCTAGTTCCCAAAACTATAGTTGTGTGTTTCAGGACAGTAATTAAGTATTATTGTGGTTAGGAATTGTTGTTAACCAATTTATGTGAACTTGTTTAGAGGTAGCTGGAAATTTTTAAGTAACGCATGCAAACTTACAAATTGTTTGTCACTATCAATAACTGACATCTGTGAATGTGGTTGCTTTGTTAAGAACATGCTTGGCTCTCTGGAGCTCTGAGGATGAGTGCGTAACACAAGCATCTGGTTCAATGCTATGGACTATTTCATTCCAAGCGGAACTTCGTGTTTGCTTGAGACGTCAAAAATCAACAACATGGTATAATTATAAACGTGGACAATAATTGAACTTCAGGAATAGTCTACTATGTTATAGCTGCTGATCTCAAGAAGGTTCAGCTGCTGGGAGTAGCCAGTGGTCCCTAATGGTTCTGGACTAAAATCTAAAGTCAACAGTAAGAACATACAAGTGGGGCCAGATTGTGATTCAAGAAAAGTACGTTAGGTTTAAGAAAAATAGCAGCAGGCACTGAATAAGGATGTGAGCAAAGGAGTTGCCATGGGCATCATGTGTCTCCTCATACGATGCAATGGGAGTATACAACTACACTCCCCAAGAAGTAATCTTGCCAGAAAGAATTAAACCTGGATTTAATCAAGCATCTGGATATAACTGCCAGTGAACAGGAAATTCGGGAGATAGAGGAACATGCTAAACAATGTTACCAGGAAGAAAGAAGCCAAATCCAGAAAATGGGAAACTCTATGGGACAAAGGACCTGATCCCTTCAATTATAAATGACATTGAAAATATGGGAGAGGAGAGAATGCTGTAGATTAAAAGATACTTAAGAAATATATTTTAAAAACATAATGTATAGACCTAGTTTGGATCCTGATTTTATCAAACTAACTATAAAAATTTTTTTTGAGATAATCTGGGAAATTTGAACAAAGACAAGTTGTTAGATAATCTTGGTGATAATATATATGGATGTGTTAAAAACAAAAGTCCTTTATCTACCTATCTGTATCTATTTGTTTGTCTATCCATCTATAATCTGTCTACATATCTGTCTGAAATGAAGTAGTTGACATTCACTTTTAAATACCTTAGCAAAAAAAGTGGATATAGATGGAAGAAGATTAGTAAATTGTTGATACTTGGGTAATATGTATGTGAACTTTTGGTATACTATTCTCTCTACTTATGTGTACATCGAAAATTTCCAGAATAAGTTTCCAAATAAACAGAAAGAAAGTTCTGAGAGTTACAGCTTTCCATCAAGGGAATCTTGAGCCTTACTTTGTGGTGGGGTGGGGGAGTGTTCAAAGGAGCAGAGTGAGCACAAAGATTGAGGCAGATGGGGTGCTGGCTTGTGTAACAACTGGGCAAGCCACTCCTGAAGGCTGCCCCAGGCTGATCATTGCTTAAAGACTAGAATCCAAACACTGCTGTCTCCCCCCGCACACCCGTCCCACTTCTCACCTTCTCTTCCATTCACCCTCAAACGCATATTGAACATCCCGCACAATGTTTCCTGAGGTAACAGAAGGTATAAGGCATTGCCCTGCTCTGGAGGAGTGGACACACTAACACACAGAGAATGGGAGAGTTAGTTAAACAATACCCACCCCTAAGCACCCTGGACCACTTGATCCCCTGATCTTCCAGGGCAAATCAGTGGTAAATCATCGTGGCCACAGGGAGACCTGAAGATGGAAGGGTCCACAGTCTTCAGAGGGTTTGTGGACTTTATCCACAGACAGATGCTTGGGAATGCTGGTCAGGCTGTCCCTCACAGTGTCCTTTCTAATCCTTCAGCTGGGATCAGAGCAACCAGACCAGAGGCCCTGGTCTATGCTGCCTGCCGTTCCAGCTTAGGTGGTTGACCCAAGCCTGGGTGTGCAGGAGCTGTAACTCCTTGGCCAGAGGCACTTCCTTGCCGGACTTCAATCTCCAGCCCTGGGACAATGTAATCTGGAACAACCTCCAGGAGGCATATGGCACAAGCATGCTGGCAGCTGCCATTCCTGGTGACATTCCTCCACACTCCTGGTTGACTGAGTGCATTTGAAAATGTATTCACATTGGCTCCAGGGAATAACCATTTCCAATCTCTTAACTCCATATCCCCTGTTCCCTTCCTACTTCCTTTCCTGACATGGACACAGACCCAGGTAACCTCTATCTTTCACTGTGCTCCTCTTCCAAGAACTTTCAATCACTTACAGCCCAGCTTCTCTTCTCTCCCACCCCTCCTCTGTACTTGTTTTATTTGAAGAGCTCCAAATGATTGTTTGTGCTAATTGCAAAGGATATTTGAATGAGGACAAGTCTCTAGTGAAAGAAAAGCCATGGTTAGAGAGTGTTTTGTGCAGAAACAATCTTGTTTCTGTAAAGCATGCACAGTACCTCTAACCGCTCATCAAAGAGCTCCGAGTATAGGCCTCACCTGTCAGATTGGTGCTGTTTACACTGGCCTCCCTGGGGTCCCAGGTCGCTGCAGGGCTGCTTGAGCAGCCAACACTCACAGTGGAAGAGGGATGAAATGGTAAGAGGACATCTGAGCTTGCAGGGCCCCACAACCCACCTTCACCTCAAAGAACTCCCCCTTTTCTGCTATGTCTAAGACTTAAAAATGTGTTTTCCCTGTCTAAATAAAGTGAAGTTAAAACCTAGCTGTTTTAATAAGTAAATATTCCAACTCACTGTTGGTTTACATATAGCCTTTGCTAAAGGCTTGAAAAATGCTTCACTAAGATGTCTGAACACGCCACCCATATTTTTATTTAATCTCTTTGTTTTGTTAGCAAACCTTTTCTTCACAGCTATCATGAGGACAAACCAGCTCGCTCCTGTGTGATTTCACACAAATTTGTAGAACTGGGGATTCAAACGTAATTACATTTCTATAGCCAATCTTTTTCCTAAGTGGAAGTTCCACGGCACCAATCAGCCAACATTCCATTATGGTCTGCCCTTGTGGCCTGCCCAGATCCCAGATGAACATTTAGGAGCCACTTGAACACAGCAGGGGCTGTGGGAGAAATTGTTTCTCATTGATCCTCTTCTGCTGGAAAACCAGGTTGATAAATCCAGGTAGGTTTGGACATGCCCCTCCTCACCCCTCCTACTCCAATAATTCCCACAGCAAAAAGCCAAGCAACGTTTGATAGTGACAGGAAAAGTGGCCACACTATCGATCATGAAAGAAATCCCAGGGCAGCAATGAGAGCTAATCACTGCCTTCTTGTCACCATTTCCAATAAGGATGATGGCAAATTTACTGCCTCATAACCACAAAGTACCCTCATGCTTCAGAGCAGATAAACAAATTGTGGATGCCATTATCTCTTCTGTGGCTTCTTCAAGACTTGAGGGGAATGCATTGAATGGAGGAGAGGACACAATTTGCGGGGCAGAGAATCTAATTCTGACAACTGTGGTGTTCCTAATAAGGAATCAGACAATCTTATTCCCTGACCAATAGTTGGGGACAGGGCATTCTTTTTATGTCAGCAAATATTTATGGAGCACATGCTCCAAGCAAAGTCCTCGGAATAAAGGAGCCACAGTGATAATGAATGAAAGTTCCTGTCCTCACAGAGCTTGCAATCTAGTCACAGAGCAAGGTAGTACTCAACCAGCTATAAAATATAAAGCATAATGTGTTAATGCCATGAGAGAAAATGACACAGGAACTAGGGAAGAGCAGGGGATGGCACACAACCCAGAGGCCTGGACTAGAGGGTGTGAACCAAACCCTGTATGCCTACGTTTGACGTGGGCCCTACTGCTGGGATGTTCCTGTAATACCACAGCCCTTCCCTATGAACAACACTTACGCAGGACGAAGGAGATCTCTCTGTGGAGATTGTGGGGACCCATAGAGACTCCCTAGATGCTGGCGTATTGGTTCCAGGAAGTGCAGACAAGATGAATGCCACTTACACAAAGGAGGAAAGAACAGCGGTCCACTTGGCCTGATTTTGAAACTGGAGAAACTCTCTATTCCAAAATCTCTCTCTGATTTGCCTCCTTTGAAATAGAAGATTTGTCCTGTAAAAAATGCTACCTTTGTAAGGGATAGCACATTGGGCTGAAAATGGACCAATGGAACATTAACATGCACAGATGTTCAGAGGTGGCAGATTAGATAGAACATGTCACTCAGCTACCTCTACTCTTCCTTTTCTCAACCTCATTGGGAACTTTAGGCCTTTGATTTCTCCATTTTCTTGCTGTAAATCATCCTTTTCCTTCACATCCTTCTCTGTCCAGCTAAAGAGGAGATGCAGGGAAGGTTACTATAAAGTTATGGAGAGGTCCTATTGAATCCAAAGTCAGGAAACAAAGCTAGGGCTGTGGGAAATGAAGTTTTAGGAATCAGGGCCACTCTCTCTATATCTGAGGGACTATCTTCTCACCTCTGCTTCTTTACACCCAACAGTTCCCTCCTCTCTCTGCAGATCAGTTTCTTTTACCAATTCATTAACTTGTCCAGGGCCCCCAAATGGTCACTCCAGTCCCAAGTCTATTGGAATCCCCAGTGCTCAGCACAGACCAGCAATGTCCACCTGTCCATGTCTTTTATTAAAATCCCCAAAGCAGAGGTTCTGATGACTCAGCTCCCATGCCACGGGTTGATGGTTAGCCTGTAGCCAGGCCTCAGTCGAGTCAGGTGCCCACCTTCGCCTCCCACCGACAGCTCAATCAGGGAGAGAAGAACCTGTGATCCAGCTCGCAGAACAGCACATACGGACCATGTATTAGTCTGCTTGGGCTGCCCTAACAAAGGGCCAAAGACTGTGTGGCTTAAGCAACAGAAATTAATTTTCTTACAGTTCTGGAGGCTGAAAGTCCAAGATCAAGGTGTCGGCAGGTTTATTTCTTTTGAGGTGTCTCTCCTTGGTTTGTAGGTGGCTGCCTTCTTGCTTTGTCCTCACATGGTCGTCCCTCTGTCTGTGTTATCTGAGTCCTAATCTCTTCTTGTAAGGACACCAGTCATATTGGATTAGAGCCCACCCTAATGACCCCATTTTAACTTAATTACCTCTTCAAAAACCCTGTCTCCAAATATAGTCACATTCTGAGGTAGTGAGGTTTTGGGCTTCAACATACAAATTTGAAGAGGACTCAATTCAGTCATTCAGTTCTTTCCCACATCCCCTTCTGGTGGAATTGTTGGTCTGTTATGACAGCTCATAACATGTCCATCATTCTCTTGCCAAATTTTCAACTCCTGTATCATTGTCTTTTCATCATACAGACCTGGAAAAAAACCCTAACCTTGTATCAGTCTAACTCTCTTAGCCTATACTTGAGCTGCTGATCACTTTTAAAGGAAATCACTCCACCTCACAAATTGGTGCCATGGCAAGTTCTCCAACATCAGAGGGGCCCAGAGTCACTTCTATGTGCCCCTGAGCAGCGCTGTTCTATTTTTCACAGCATCTATTTCAATTTCTTTCTACTATCCTTAAACCTCTTCCCTTTTGGCAAATACTTCCTTTTCCCTATAGAAGACGGAACACATCAGAGGGACTCCTTTGACGTCCTGCCACTGAAGTTATAAACGTACCTGCATTTGCTCCCATCTTCTCCTTCCTTCTAGTTAAAATGGAGGAGCTACTGTCTTGCCTGAGACCAGTCCCAAACCCATGGGCTCTGGATCTCTCCCTTTCCAATTTCTGGGATCTCCTCCACTCAATGATCCTCTACCCCACCCTGTTTGTGCCTTTCCATCAGTATTTATACATAATCAGATCTCTTCCATCTGAAAAAATAAATCCTCCAACAACCCACGTTCTCTCCAGCTAATCCTCAGAGCCAAACATTTACAAGTACTTCACTATAAATGCTTTCCACTTCCTCGCCTCCCATTTGTTCCTCAACTCTATCAATGTGGCTTCTGTTCCAATTACTTTGCTGAATGTGCACCACTTCCCCTTGCCACCCCCACCACACTCCTTAACTGAAAAACTACAACACATCCATCAGGTTTCAGCTTAAATATCACTTTTGGGAAGTGATCCCTGCCCTTAAGACTGGGTTACATACCTCTTATCTATGTTCCCATAACATGTGACTTTTCCTCTCGTCATGATGACTTTCAGTGATCCATTTACTTCTCTGATTATAAGCTCCTTGGAGGGAAGGACTGTTTTTTGCTTGCTAAAGCATCCCACTGCCTGGCACAGTGTCTGGGACAAAGAAAGGCTTTCAAGGTTAAAGAGCTAGTGATGGGCAGTACTGGGACTCAAACCTGAGTCAATGCCAAATCCTATCCAGAATAAGCTCTGTCTTTAATTCTCAAGCAAAAAGATTTCTCTAGACCAGGGCTTCTCAAACTTTAATGTGTATCCTCATCACCAGAGCATCTTTTGAAAGGTGAATTCTGTTTCAGCAGGTAGGGTAGGGTCCAGGGTCTGCATTTCTAACAAGCTCCCAGGTGATGCTGCTGTTGCTGGTCCATGGGTCCCACTTAAAAGAAAGGACCTAGCTGACATAAAAACAAATGTTTTTATAGACTATATCACAGAAAGAGGGTCTCCCTCACCCAGTGTAAGCTCAGATCCCAAACACCATGTGGGAGGGACTGAGAAGGAGATTTATCTGCCCTCTGCCCTCTTCTTTCTCCAGCCTCAGAATCCCTGCTCCCCAACAGCCAATGAGAAATGTAGTCAATGACTCCTTCCTGTGCAATTATACGCTTTAACTCACATTGCAATCCTTGACTGCATTTCTCACTCTAGGAAAGATTACAATTTGACAGTGGAAGGTGAGATAAACTCTGAGTTATCAAATTGTGTTTCCTGGATCTGTCTAAACAAATTCCTTTAAATCCTGCTGAGGAAATGGTGCTGCTATTTCCCCAGTAATCTGGGTAGAGTTGATGTCATTCAAAACCCAGAGATCAGCCAGGGCTGCTCCCGTCTGTTTCTTTAAGGTACCTCACTCAAAGGAGAATTCCATACTTCAGAGGTGTTTTCCCTGTAAGAAATTAAAGAGACAGTGCCTGTGAGCCAACAGGGCCTGGGACCACCATTCTACAGCTGGGTAAGGACACTAACTGGCTGTTACAGAGGGGTGCAGTTCACCGAGCATTTAAGGCACTGACTGTCGATCATGTCTTATCCTGAGCACACATAGCCCCCTATTTCCTATCAAACTAGGCATAAACCCTTCTTTACAACCCTGCAGTCACTATTACATTACTTAACAGTACCTACTCAACTTTTTTACTGTTGCTCTAATTTATTTATCTATATCTTATCAATGCACAAAAAAGAGCACCGACGAGCTGAAAATTTAAAAAAACCCACACATCATAGACATGATGATGCAACAACAGCAACCAAAAAGTCATTAAAGCAAGAGGAAATAATGAAAAAAGAGCGAAGTCTCTAGGACCTTAGCAGACCTTAATTCCCAAATATATCAATTTCTTTCTATTCCAGAGTTGTCTAGGAAAATATAAACCATAGCCAGCTGTCTTGCAGAAAATCTAAATTTGTATCAATGCTCAAAAAGGAGACAGGAATAAATGCAAGGGTGGATTAACTTAAACCCTCCTCTCCATCAAGAAGACTTTCCAGATACGCTCTCCTGACGAGGGTGGGGTCAAGGCCGGTGTCTTTCTTTGCCACACGTACTTGCTTTCCTTCTCAGCTAAATTGTACATTTCTGCACGACGTATCTCTCCCTCTTCTGAATGCAAATTTCTTATTAAAACCTCAAATATTACTATTCCTGTGGATTACCTTATACTCCCATCAGAATGATCTCCACTGAGCCTTATGTATAGATTGTTTGCAAAAACGTGCACAATTATTCCCCTCTTCACATCCACACCCTTTTGCAATGTGACTTTTCTGCTCCTCTAGTCAAGGGGTGGAATTATTTCCCAACTCCTATAATCCAAGCTGGTCACATGACTTTCTTTGACCAATGTGACATGGCAGAAGAAACACGTAGGAGTTTCAAGCCTAGGTCTCAAGAGGCCTTGCATGATTCTGCTCACTCTTTGGAGCCCTTGACTTCTGCCACGTGAACAAGCCCAGGTAGCCTGCTGGAGGATGAGACAACATGGGGCAGAGTCCACCTAGTATCCCAGCAAGGGTCCCAGACATATAAGACAGCACAGTCAAGATGCACAAAGTCAGCTCCAGCAACCTACCAGGTGACCACAGGTGCATGAGTGAGCCCAACCAAGATCAGCTGAATCTGGCCAAGAGGGGAAGAAATGCCTAGTTGAAGTTCACAAATATTTTGATATAATTTCATTGTTTATACTTACTAAATTATGCTAACTCACATAAATAAAATGAAATAGAACTGTGCCATTCCCAAGAGAATTGCTGGATTTATAAATAAGAGTAAATCATAAGTGTCAATTTGAGGTCTTTCATGTATGCGTGGCCAGGGTCAGATGGCTCGCCTCCTTATCTCCCCACCTCGTCCATGATAGGCCCTGTGCCTAGCACAGAGTTCAACACACAGTAGGCCTCATTGATATAAACAGGATGAATACACATGGCTTCCCATTTGTTTTATAGAAAACTGAAATCAATCATTAAGGATCCTCCAGACTCAGATCAACTCTAAGTAAGATTACTGCTTCACAGACCCGTGGGACAGATAAAGAAAGGAAACTTCCCTTTTTCTGCCCACTAAGGCAGGAGTTCTCAACCTTTTTTGCTGCTCCAACACCCTGAGGGACACATACTGTCTTCGATAATAGTGGCTCACTACAGAATTATGCAGGACTCTTCGGCCTGTGGTGGGAGGTGGTGCTTGTCAGAATAAGCATGTGTGTTGCTTCAAAAGGATCCCCCAAGTAATTCTGATCAACCCCCTCTACCTACATGGAGAATCACCAGGGAGCCCTAATATCCCAGGGTGAATGATTTGTTTTCAAACCCTCCTTAATCTACAAGCTTCTAGGCCTTTGCTGTCCAATATGTCCTCTAGGCATATATGGCTATTTAAATTAATTAAAATTAAATAAAATTTAAAATTCAGTTCCTCAGTAACAAACACATTTGGAGTGCTCAATAGCTCCTCGAGAACAGCACAGAGAACATGTTCATCACAGGAAGTTCTATTGGACAATGCTGTTCTAGTCAGTCCCTGAACTCCTTCCTTAGCGCCCGGCAGCCCCCCTGTCCTGTAGTAAATCGTCTTGTTTTCTGGTCCTTGGTTTATCTATCTTTCCCTTTTCATTTTATTTGCCTTTTCTACTGCTTGTCCCTTGCGCACCTTCCCCCCTTTATTTCACAGAAGCCATCCTGAGCACCTTCCCCCAGGCCCTGGAGGTCATCAGCTTCAGTATTTTTCTTTCTCTAGGAGCACATCGAAAACCCACATTTACATTTAAATGAAGGTCCTACTTCAACCAGACAGAGGTATGCCTAGAAATAAATCCATATATTTCAGGCAGAGGAGTTATCGTCATTCTTGTAATATAACCTGTCTGCATGCCATTGGAAATTATTACAAATCCGCTGTTGCCTGTGCCTTCAGGAACAGAGTGCTGATTTGGTCTCAGCTAGGAATCCAGGTGGCAAACCCGTGCTGAGGGCTGGCTCGCACTCTTTCTTTGGCTGTGCTGTATCTAAAATAACCAAAGCAGTTCAAAGCCACGCAGTAAGTCTTATTGCTGTAATTGATATTAAGCAGAAAACAGAACGTGAGCTGTAATGAGAGATATGTTTACTAAAGCTGAGCCATCTTTCTGCCTTTCAGGAATCTGCTACTGCTAAGGGGTTCCAAATGTAAGAGGGATCATCTTGATCTCTTCCTACCTCTGGGAGACCTCGTTTGTCTTTGTCTCTAAGCAAACAACCAAAATCTGCCAATTCAGAGAGTGGACTTTGTTAATCTTAGAAAACTCAGAATTGGGGGGATTAATGTTCCTGAAAATGAGAGGAATAAATAAGAGTACCTGTGCTTATGTTGGGTTCCTCTGGAAGCAGGTCCTGAAATAAGGATTTTAATACAAATAGTCTACATGGAGGTGACCCCAGGAAGCACTAGTATGGGGTGAGAAGGTGAGAGAAGGGAAGGAAGCCAATGCAAGAAGTATTAATGAGCAGTTTACAGCTATAGTCAACTGTGGCTCAATTGACTAGCGTCCTCTGGGAGACAGTATAGACTATGCTTCAGTGTCATTGGGATGGGGGAGCTGGGATAGTTATCCTCCAATTCCCAACTGTCATTTGTTGATGGATATTCCTGAGGACGTTAACTACCTACACTTTCTATGAACAAGTCAAACACAACCCTCTGGCAAGAGAAAGCCCTCAGAATAGCTGCAAGTGCTCTCAACATGTATGGGAATGGTAACACCAAGGCACTATGGGTGGGGCACCGATAGCTTTGCCACACCCCTCTTCTTCAGACTGGAATTTCATCCTTTTCCTTAAGCAAGCAAGAGGTTTGTTTCTATATCTCTTGGACCCTTTCAAAAATCATCCCCAACCATGATGAATGGTGGCAACCATATCATGTCATTCCCTCCCCTAGAGTATTGTATTCAACCTGGACTCTCACAAGTTACAGTGGGTATGGTGGATTTGTTCCATTGACCTGCTCAGCTTTCTTCTTGCCATCCTGCATTACTCTGATAGAACGGTCTGTGCTTCATAGAAACTTGCCTGTCTTCTGGCTGCAGAAGACAGCTGACACATGGTTCAGGCCAGGCCTATCATAGCTCTCAAACAGTGATTAAATATTCAAGGGTCAGGCACGTGCCTCAAACAGGGCCAATCAGGATCTCTTCATGAGATCTCACATATGGACTGTGGGAGAGTGGGAGTCTCTAGAACCATGTAAGCCTGGTGCTGCCCAGGACCACCTTTCCATCCACAAGAAAAGAGTATCTGGAAAATAAAGCCACACTGAAGAAAGTAGGAGCAAAGAATGGGTAGATAGAGACCGAGTCCTGGTGAAAACATGTGAACTCCTGAATCCAGCTTTGCCTGAAGGCAGTGCACTCTTAACTTTCAAAGCATACATGCCAACAAATGGCCCTACCTGCTAAGATTAGTTTGAGCTGGGCTCCTGCCACTTAATTGAAAGAGTCCTGTCTAAGCAACAGGTTTGAGAATATTATGCTATTATGCTCTGTGTTGTTCTGAGGGCTGACTCTTCATCAGATTGCACAGAGAGAAGAGCAGCCATTGCATTCACCAGTGGGATGTCAGTATCACCTGGGTATACACTGCCTTTGCTCTGGGCTCAAGGGCCCAGAGGAAGGTTAACTTTGCTTTTGTTTCATGGACACTATGAATTGTATAATTGATGGGTTTCCCTCCTTGTGCTGGCTGCTAGGAAGACCTGAGGGAAATTGTGCTCTGTTCTTTTCTCCCTTCATTGCTCAGTTTCTTCATGTCTTTTGTGTCTTGTACTGCAGGCATCTGTGTACACCAGAGCAAATCTGTTTTCTATTTCTTTCAAATGAGAAGAATTGTGGCAGATGTGTTTGTAACTTCCAACTTCAGCCTGTAGCTGTGATGGACTAATCCTTGCAGGCAACAGCATCCCAATTTGCTGAGCTTCTCTTGGTTTTTCTGCCTTGGAGCTTTCTCCACAGCCACCAGGGCTTACTCAGTCTGCACAAGCACAGCCCAGAGGATTGGGGAGTTGACATCCCCAGAAGAAACCTTCAATCAAAGGAGGATGGGAATTGGTATAAAAATGCCCCAGCCTCCTCTTGGCCAAGGGGACAATTTTGAGGTGCATTCTGCACAATTCCTTAGAGGGTCTCAGAGAGACGGCGTTCCAGGTGCCCACGGAAATAACCAGTTTTTATTTTCTTCTCTAACTCACCTTTCACTGGCTTTTCTTCTTTCTCTTATTTCTGTCTCCCCACTTCCTCAATTCTACCTCCTGGAATCACCTTTCAAAAACCTACCAGCACCTAAGTCCTTGTTTCAGACTTGTTTTTGGGGAGAAACCAAATCAAGAGATAAATAGATAATTTAATTATTAAATTAATAGCTGGTTTTCTTCTCACCCCATTTTAGAAAATGCTAAATGAAACAGGACTATGCAAGAAATAATGCAAATTCAACATGCTTGGCTGTGAAAATGTCATCAAGAGGGTCCAAGAAGGTCCCCATGCCAAGCACAGGGCTCACATTCCCTCAGTAGAGAGGGTATGATGAGACTCTGGAGTGAGGCCAAACCGTCTCCAGGGACTGTTGGGCACATCGCTGCCTCCTGGTTGCGGAACAAAATAAAAACCACTGAGGGGAGGATGTCCTTCTAAACTGCAGGCTCGCAGACACATTTATACATACACACCACACTGTTATAGTAAAGAGAATTACGTTAGCATAAATGGAAAACAAACAAACACGAAACTTGAAACCTGAAAAAAAAACAAATTAGCTAATTATTTCCACATCTAACTATTCGGTACAAATGTCTGGCAGGATGTAACATTCTCCTTCCTTTTCTCTGAAGAAAATTTCCACGGCATTTGTTCCCAACAGTGTCATGTACTTCCTGTTGTGATTTGTGAGCTGTTCACACCAACTTGATGGTTTGCTTCAATTAAAACTTCCCTTTACACCAGGCAGAAGTGATTACGCCCTCTGGGATGGGATGGGGGGATGGGATGGGATGGGATGGGTGCCTAGTGGCCTGGGAGTGGTGCCTCCCTGCTCTGAGACCATCCCAAGTCCCTTCTCCCTAGTTTATTCCCATGGGCCCTCAGGCCTCAGAGAATCCAATCAATGCCCTGAGCTGACTCACCCAGCACATTCAGTGCTGTGAGGGCAAAGGCCCTGCTCCTCCGGCAGAAGCGCAGAGAGTGGCTGCTAACAGGAGCGGGTCCTGAGCAGAACCAAGCCCAGAATTCTTCTCCAGGATGCACAGCCAGGCCAGCTTTCCACATGAATAGCACACAAATTAAGCATAGCTGCTGGAGTTTGGCTCCACATCAATCTCTTTACAAAAAAATAAAAGAAGGGAAATTGGAGTTGAGGGAACGATGATGGAGGAGATGATGCAGGAAGAACTGTGGGGAACCTGCAAGGGGTGCTTGGAGGCAGGAAGGAAAGCTCTTGCCACGGAGACCAGGACTCTGTCTGGGCCTCAGCGACTTCACCTGTCACGCCAGGGGTTTGCACCAGCTCGTGGAGGCCCTGGCCCACATAACAGGGCTGGCACACAGGAGACCCTGTAGGCTCTGACGTGGATTTAGCCAAATCCAGGGTCACTGAAGGGTCACGGTTCTTTGACTGTAGCCCTGCCCCTCCATGTCTCTGGGAAGCATGCAGGAGGAGCTAGTGACCACACAGCCCACCCGGGGGGGGGCCCACTGGTGGCTCCGCCTGGCCTGGTGAGTTCCCCTGGATTCCCTTGGGGACTATCTGACTCAGCGAGCTCCTAGGAAAGCCTTGCCTCCAAGAGATCCAAAGCAAGGAGTGTCAAAACAGAGCCAAGAGGCTGTTTGTTGCTGCAGTGATTACAGAGGAATTGTTTCCATCTGTCAAAGACCCAGGCTTTGCCTCACACTGAAGTTCAGGCTGGTGTGCAATGAAGTAGAGCTTGTCTGCGGCTGGAGCCTGGCAGGTGCCCCATGACGGGGACTGGACCTGACTCCCAGCCTCCTGAGTCACAGCCATTTATCTGGCTGAGATGGCAACACATCCCATGCCCAGGTGCAGGGGCGAGAGAGGGGTCTCAACTCCAGGAAGGTCAAGGGATGGCAGGCTCAAGGGCTGGAAAGCCCCTCACCAGAAACTCTTGCTGGGCTTCCTTAACCCGGAGCAGCTTGAGGGCAGAACAAGGAGGCTTTTTGCAGGGTGGGGCCTGGCTCTGGGTAACAGGACACCATCAAGCTTGGGGTGAGCGGTTTCCCATGGAAGGAAGAGACAGTGCTCTTGGTTCACTTGGAAACAGGAATGGACAGGTGGAAGTGCCAGGCAGCTACCATAGGTCATGCTCTGTGACCTTGGGAAAGCTGGTCACCATTCTGGGTCCCTGAGATTTCTCACTTCTTGGTACAGCTCGGTGAATGCTCTTGAAGAAAAGGGAATGGCAGTGGCCACAGGACTGCTAGTGTGTAAAGCTTCAGGGAGCCCGCTGGTGCTCAAGAGAGGCGGGGCAGCTGGTTTGAAGGGCAAGAGGCAGGCAGGCGTGGTGACTCTTGCCACACACATGCACACACACACACACACACACATACTTCCACCCTACAGAAGCTTCCCAGCCAGCAGAGGTCAACCCTGACCATGCAGCTCAGAGATGGAGGAGCCTGGACTGAGGTGGGACAGAATCACAGGGAGGCTGCACAGGAGGGCACTGATAAGGAGGCTGATTCCCCTTCCTCTTTCAGCAAACACTTGGCACCACCACTCCTGGGCGTGGGGTCTGCTTTTTCCTGAGGGAGCCAAGAAAGGAGTCAGACGAGAGAACATCCTGCCCAGCAAAGAATGGCCCATTCTACTCCCTCTGGGAGTAGTCGAGCTTGATGCTTAAGAGCTTGGGTGCTGGGGTCAGAGTGGAGTGGGTTCAAGTTCAGGCTCTGGGACACCTTATTCCACCTGTGAGCCTGGTTGCCTGGTTTGTAAAACAGAGGAATCAAAAGTAACAACCTCAGAGGGTTAAGTGGGATGATGATGCAGGTATCTTGTTTGTCACGGTCTGGTAAATAGTAACTGCTCAATAAATGCTGGTTATTGCAGTTAATTGAGCTCTAAGGCAGTGGTGCCCAGCACATGAAATAGGCTCCATTAGTGAATCCAGGATACCTGTCAGTGGGGGACAAAGGTGTCTTACAGGAGGCTAGTGCCCTGTGGCCTTGGTAAGGGGAAAGGAACGGGGCTTATGAGTGGAAATGCTCCAGCTCTGCCTCCTCCAGCCATCTGGCCTCCATTGTGTCCTGACCAACCACACTGGCTCAACATGATGGCACTCCTGGACTGGAAGGGTCTGGGGCTGCAGATGGAAGAGGAAGGAAGGGGATTCTAAATCCTTCAAGGACCCATCCTTGAGGAATCACAGAATTGTGACAACATAGAGGCTCCAGAGTTGGAGGCCTGGACTTGAATTTCAGCTCTATAATTTCTACCTTGCACGACCTTGAGAAATGGAGCTCATTGCTCCTAACTTTGGAATTACTGTGAGGATTAAATGAGATCATATATGTACAGCTCCTGGGAAACGTTTAATAAGCGTTAGTGTCCTTTTGTTTGAGGGATAGCTTCTTGAAATCTCTGTCTGTTTCTCTGTTGTGTCTTTTATCATGCGTGGTTTCACCTCTGTACAGAATCAGTCACCAGGCTTCTAAAGCAAAGATCCTGTTACCTTCTGTGTCAAGCCTTGCTCGACTCAAAAACCACACACACACACACACATACCCCTTTTAAAAGAAAATTCACTTCACTTTACTAAAAGAAAATAACCACACCTACTCCAGCAGGAATGAAGGTTCCAGGGACTATGATGAGAACTACAGATTCAACCTGTGTCCCCTTTTTCCCTTCCTCCCACCTAGTACCCCAGCTTTCTAATTGCATCTGGAAGCTTTCTGCCTAGCACTTGGACTGCAAAAGCATGAGTGACTCCGTAGGAGGCTGCTGCTCTGCAGATCTGTGTGCTGTCCCAGCCGGGTCGCCATGGAAAACGTCAAGGGCTACTGCCAGAGCTAAAGGTTACACCTTCTGGATGGAAGACGGGTTTCAAGCCCAAGGGATTGCAGTTATTTGAACTTTTTGGTTTACAGTCCATATGCATGCTGCAAAAATCCACCTCTAATTCCTATTTCAGGGAATAACCAGCCACAGTCACTCAAATCAACACACAGACAGCCCTGCTTGACTCAACCCACACACATCCATCCATCACTCACTCAACTAACACTCGATAGAGCAGCTGCTATCGCCAGGCATCAGGCAAATAAGCCCTGTCAGTTCTGTCCTGTCTCTTCTCCAGCCCTGGGCTACTGCCTCAGCCCAGAATATCGCCATCTCTTATTGGTCCATGACAACAGCCTCCTAACAGACTAATCCAACCTCCACCTGGGAGCAGCCTCTTAAGCCCTGGTGGTGCCTCAGGTTTCAGCTTCATCTCCAGGGCCTCTATTCATACACACTGTCTCAGTGAAACTTAACTTCCTGGAGTTCCCTACTTTCTCCCCCTGGAATACCCACCCAGCTGGCCTCCCTACCCTTCCCCCACCTGCCTGGGAACTAAGATTTCCTGAAAGATTTACCTCGAAACTCACCACTTTTGGAATCTCCCTGATAACCCTGAGAGAATGAGTCATACCTTCCTGGAGGCTTGGTTGTACCTTTATCTCATTATACTGTAAACACATCCTGTGCACATTGTCTTCCTCACCTGACTCTGAGCAACTTGACACCAGAAACTCTGCCTTAGTCCCCTTCGTGGACACTCTCCCTGGCACCGAAGAAGGGCTGTGCAATAGACTGAATGTCTGCATCCCCTCAAATTCATATGTTGATTCCTAATCCCCAGTGTGATGGTTTTAGGAGGTGGGGCCTTTGGGAGGTGATTAGGTCATGAGGGCAAAGCCCTCCTGTATGGGATTAGTGCCCTTATAAAGGACATCCCGGAGAGCTCCCTTGCCCTTTCCACCATATGAGGACACAGTGAAAAGACAGCCATCCATGAACCAGGAGGTGGGGTCTCCCCAGATACAGAATCTGCCAGTGCTTTGGTCTTGGAATTCTCAGCCTCCAGAACTGTGAGGAAATAAATTTGTGTTGTTTATAAGCCACTCAGTCTATGATATTCTGTTACAGTAGCCCAAATGGACTAAGACGGTCTCAGTTTTGTGGAATGTATTTGTTATCAAATGCTGCACAAGAAGTCACTCCAAAACTTAGGGGCCTAAAACAGGAACAATCATTTATTATCTCTCACAGTTTCTCTGGCCCAGGAATTTGGGAGTGACTTAATGGAGTGGTTCTGACTTGGGGTCTTTTGAAACGTTGCAGTCAAGGTGTCAGCCATGACTGCAGTCATCTGAAGGCTTGACTAGGGCTGGAGGATCCACTTCTAAGGTGATTCGCCCTCATGGCTGCCAGCTGGAGACTGGCCGTTGGTGGGAGGTCTCAGTTTATTTCTAGGAGGCAACCGCGAGATAAATACAGGATACTCCATTGAATTTGAACTTCAGATGAGCAAAGAAAAAATTTTAGTATGGCTATGTCCCAAATTATATTTTTGGTTGCAAAATGTGGCTACCCTGACATGAGGGCCTCTCTACAGGACCGCTCAAGAGTCCTCGCCATGTGAAGGGTGGCTACCCATAAAGTGAATGCTCCCAAGGCAGAAGCTGCAATGTCTTTTGGATCTAGCTTCGAAGGTCACAATACCACTTTTCCTGTAATCTATTGGTCACAGAGGCCAGCCTTGATTCAGTATGGGAAGGGACTACACAAGGCTAAGAATACTATGAGGTGAGGCTCTCAGTGGGGGCCCTCTTGGAGGCTGGCTCCTACAAGGAATAAATTCCCCAATAGCTGAACTCTACTGCTAGCATCTCTAGTTATTCTCAGAATGCCAGTTGAAACATCCAGTTCCCCATCTTTAAAATGAGAAGCATAGCCACTCCTGCTGGGTGCTTCTCTTAGACCAGATCATTGAAGATGTGAACCAGCCACTTTTAAATGCCTGCTTTGGCAGAAGGAGGTTGAAGCTTGAGTAATCCAAAAACCAAATGGATAATCTAAAAACACCCAGCTGCTTATCTTGGAATTTATAAATTCAAATGCACACAATGTCCTTCTCTATTCCTCTATCCTGTAAATTCCTCACTCATTCCACCCTCTCCCCTTCTACTGTCAGAAGCCCCCATCACTTACCAAAGGAGATCTGGCTATATTGAATTGTACTGCAAATAGTCAGATAACAGGATGGTCCTTATCTAATTCCAGAAAATAGGATAATCTAGAATTGAGTTTACCTGTGCTGTGGACTTAAACTACAAGATTCATCCTTGATCCCCCCTCAAGGCATTTATACCTGCCATCCCTCTACCTGGGAAATTCTCCCCCGGAGGGCCCAGCTCCCTCTTATGCTTCAGGTCTCTGTTCAAATGTTACCTCCTCAGAGAAGCTTTTTCTGACCAGCCTGTCTCATACAATCCCTCACCATCCCTCCTACTCTGGTCAGCTTCTATCACTTTTCCTTTGTTTCCTCAGAGCACCTGCAACTATATGAAATCTTCTCATTTTTTACCTGTTTAGTTGTGTATGTCTGTTCCCCCCACTTAGAATGTAAGCTCCAACGAGGCAGGAGCTTTATGACCTGCTGTGTCCCTAAGAAATTGAACAGTGTCTAGTACATATTAGGCACTCAAATATATTTGTGTCATGAAGTAATGAATGAATCCTAGCATATAGTTTTATACTAGACTTTTTTTCTTCTAGCTCATTCATTAGTTCACTCATTCACTGAACAAATGTATATTGTGTGCCAGGCCATGTTTTGTTTACAGAATAATCAGAATAGACAAGGTCATATCCATAATCTTCTTCAAGACAAGTCTCTCTCTGTAGACTTAATCAGTGCTATTTTGGGTATATGATTTGCTGTGGGACATCACCTTTAAAATTCCTGGAAGCCCTTCTGTCTAGCTGAGTGAACTTACCAGAAACTACCTTAATTCTTTCAGCATCTCACAACCATATCCCTGATTTGATCTTACCTTTAGGTCATGTCTTAATTTGATCATCTTTTCCTGACTCAAGAGCCTAGAAATGAGAAAGTTTTTACTTTTAAAATCAAGTCTTTATGTTTTCCCTCTAAAATTGGCTTGCAAACTAGCCAGTTCTCTTGAGAGTCCATTTCTTTCTTGTGGAAACTTACCATATACAGCTAGTAAAAGCCAGCTGACACTTTCAACATTCCAGCTAGAGATCCTTTCGGACATGCCCAAAACTTCATTTGGTACATTTTCTATCTTCTAAGTTAGCACAGGCAACTGGCCGTCAGCTGACCCAGGATGATCTTGGCTGGGACAACTTGCTCCCGTACCAAGTCCCGTTCCTCCAGCAGGCTAGCCAAGGCATGTTCTCATAGCAATCAGAGACCAAAAAAGAAAGAACTTTAAATCACTTTTTAAGTGGCTTATGGCAACAATTTATCATTATCTCTCATATTTGTGTAGATTGCATGAGAAAGCCCAAGTGAGAATTGTTCAGCCGATTCCAGTCAGTGAGATGCATGCGGTGAGGTGGTGTGATAGTGGGAAGAGTGAGATAGAAGAGATAGAAGAGGAGGAAAAACCAATGAAGGGGGACGTTAAGAAGTGAGGTACCACTGTGTACAACTGGGGCTCGCTCCACTGGGACCTCCTAAGAGTCATAAAAAATATCTCCTAGAACTGTTCATCCAAAGGATGGACATTTATCCACAGGCATTTATCTACCAGCTTCCCACTAGTTGGGGTTTGCCCCTTATGTGTTAACCATGCATTCAGGCTCAGGCAGAGAGAGAGCCTGGCCTTGGAGAAGCCTTGGGGCAGAAAGCTGAAGCACTTAATCTATGGTAAGATGCTGTCAGCTCAGCTGAGCCTGAGCTTGCCCAGAACTGTCCTCTGTAACTGCGGCTAAAGAGGTAGGCTGGCAGATGTGACATGGGCCACTGGAGGCATCTAGAGCAGTTTCCGTCAATCACTTTTTTCTATTCAGAGGCAAAGGTTTTCATCTCAATTCTTGTTCTTGTAGCTCACGTGAGGCCGTTTAGCCAGCTCATCGCTAAATGCTGAGGAAAGAGCCAGAACATTGCCATCTCGATTCCCCTCTTTCACACTTGCTTTCCCTTGTTAGAGAATAAGTGTGTAGGGGTTTACCTTTTCTTTACCTCGAGGTACATACACTGTTTCAGAAAGGCTTTTATTTCTGCAAGACATTCTCTTCCTAAAATGTACGATGAATAAGGAAGCCTAAGAAATCTCCCCACGTATACCAGGGAATGAGATGGAAATTTGTTTGCTCAGGGGTGTCATTTTTACATGAATCCCAGCTGGTATCTGGGGTCCTCCTTATTCCTTGAGATGTAGGGGAAATCGTCTTGGAACTTCCTTCCCTTCTCCTACAGGCCAATTCCATGGCCAAAGGAAGTCTAAAACCCTCTCCCAGACTTCTGCCAATCCTTGGGAGTTTCTGTCTGCCTGGAGCCACTGCCTCATAGGCTCCAGCATCCTTGAATGATTTGTAACACATCAATCCCAATGAGAAATTCAAGCTTGTGTTTCATTCCAGCAACAAACAATAGTTCACACCAGTATGTGTGAATTTGGTGAATTTGACTAAAGGCTGGAGGAGGGCACATCTTAAGAAGAGGGTCTCACCCCACTTCACACACAATTCAAGCACCTCATTGCTTCCTTCTCTCTCTCCCTCCCATCTTTTATCACCACAAGTAACTTTAAGAACGCCCTGGGAACTCTAAAAACTTTCTCCTTCTGCTATAGAACTCTCTTCTCAGAAACCTTGTCTACCAGACACACAGAACTTCAAGGGGCTTTTAAAATTTTACCTTTTGTCCTTATGAAGGTTTTGTTTGCTTTGTTTTTTTAAGACAAAGACAGTTCCCTACTTAAGAGAAGTTTGGCGCCAGCTACTAAAATAATCTTACCCTATTCCTTTCATTAGTGATGTTCACCAATGTGTTACCTGAAATTCTGTACCAACTACTAACATAATCCCACTCTTTCCACTTCTTTACTGGTTTATTTACCAGCACTCCCTTCAGGTACACCCTTTGCCTTGCTGTGGGAGGCCACACCTTGGGTGTGACTCGAAGGGCATAGCTTTGGTACCAGCACAAGCGATAGAAATTAATTAATTAATTAATTATGAGAAGTCAGTGGAAGAAGGCAAAGGTAGCTCATGGAATCCAAGAAACAGGAAAACTCCCAGCTGGGATCAGAGCTGTGTGGAGCCCATAGTAGCATAAGTCTGGAGTTTCAGAGCAATCTCTTGAAGTGTCTACCATTAATGTGACTCTGCTTGAAAGACTGCCAGTCCATATTTCTATATGATCCAAAATTTAAATTCACAGGCCAGAGACTCTGATTGGCTCAGCTAGGGTAAAGTACTTACCTGTGGATCTATAAATGATAGCTAAGGTCAGAGGAAAGTGGAGGCACATGGCAGAGAGAAGGCACATTTCCATAGGCATGGTCAAGGGAGGGGAGCAGGGGAGTGGGTGGGGTTATTGAACTGGGAAGCCCCCTGAGAAGGCCTGCTGCGGCCATTCGTCAATGGTCTCTTCCACACTCGGAGCGAGTGGGCCCTCAGTTCCCATAGCGCCCCCTTGAGGAGTCCAGACCCTGAAGCCTACTTGATATTGGCTGTATTGACTTTTAAACAGAGTCTAAGCTGTGCGCTCTGGGGAAATGCTAAGCTTTAAGGTTTTGAGGCTTGAGAAACATATTTCAACTTTTCTGCCACTGCCAGGTGGGTCATGGTACAGCTTTTTGGGTCATATTTCATGGCACTTGTTGCCTTTATCCTTTGTGTATTGTGTAGCCTATTTACTGGCCCCTTCTAGAAATGCTTTCCCCAACGTCTTAAACATTACCTTTCCATCTGTCGCTTTTCTGATTTTCCCTGACCCCTCCTCCTCCTCTGACCATTTGATGCAGGCAGTCACCCCACTTGTGTTCTCCGCTGTCTCCTCTTTTCTCAGGGCTAGAAAGACATGTTATGAGGAAACCTGGGAATGAATACCTGAGTTCCCTGAAGCTCCGTAGATACTTACAGCTTATGGTTCTAAATATTTCCAAACTGAACCTAGATGTCTATTTCTTTAGAATTTTGCATTGCTATGGATTCTTTTAAAATTTAGTATCAGATCATATGGTTACATTTATTTTTTTTAATAAAAATAATATTTCTGTTTTTAGTGGCAGGATTAAGGGATTGGGTGGAGGAAGAAGAGAAAAACATGCAGATTCGCAATTAGTCAAACTAGTGTAGACCTTCTTTAGTCATTTAGACGGGGATGGTGGCGTTTCTGCCGCCAACTGCAGAATACTCTAGTTGCTGGTTGAACATCATGGTGTGCGAGTAATAATTATCGGTGGCATTTATCAATTATTTTCTATGTGATAGTCACTCTGTTGAGCCCTTTGCATGGTATATGAATTTCCTTGTGCTGCCATAACAAATTACCACAAACTTGGTGGTTTAAAACAACAGAAATTTATTCTCTCACAGTTCTGGAAGCCAGAAGTCCCAAATCAAGGTGTTGGCGGGGCCACGCTGCCTCCAAAGGCTCTAGGGGAAGAGACTTCCTTGACTCTTCCAGCTTCTGGTGGCTCCTGCCGTTCCTTTGCTTGTAGAAGCATAACTCCAATCTCTGCCTCCATCTCCATGTGGTCTTCTCTCTATCTCTCTGCATCTTCTCCTCTTCTTATTGGCTTTAGGGTCCACCTTAATCCAATATGATATCATCTTACCATTAACTAGTTGCGTCTGCAATGGCTCTATTTCTAAATAAGGTCACATTTAAGATTTCAAGTTGACGTGAATTTGAAGGGGGACAGTATTTAACCCACTAGACATAGGGATTATTACATATCATTATTTCCATTGCATCAGTGGGAAAGCTGAGGTCTAGGAGGGGAGACAACTTGCCCTGTCACTCAACTGCCCACTGGCAGAGCTAGGTTGTGGACTTGGCTCAGTCTTATGCCAATTCCATGCTTTTTCTACTAGACCATGCTGCTTCTAGAAAACCAGTCTGCAAACTCAAAACTAGAAAGTAATGACATCAATGGTCATCCACCTATTGGCTCCCGGATTATACCAGCAGAGGTGAATGATCAGAGTGTGGCTTTGAGGTTTGTTTTTCATTTCAGATACGGTGTTGGATCCAAGAGGATGATGAGCTCATCACTGTTTTGTAAATGGAAGCAGCCATGCCACGTACTACAGTTTTGCCCAACTAGGACATAACTATCCAACCATCACACAAGGACTGGAATGCCACGGACTGCTCCGCCCTGAGGCCCCAGTTCTAACTGGCCAGGTGAACTTAAGTAGGTCACTTTTCTTGGCCTCTGTAACAGCACGACCAGCGTTGGACAACGTCTTCATTGCTGGCATTTTTTGAGTGTATACAACACACTTGTATAGTTACAGGAAAGTGTCCTTGCCCATATATGTTAATATTTGCTGGAGTGTGGGCAGGGCAGTTTAAAGAATGTGCGCACCATTGACTTTTCACCCCCAAGTTAATGGTTAACTTTGTCTCCTTGTTTGACTATGTTGCTTGTTAGCTTTGCTCAAGAAGAAAAATTCTGAAACTCCAAATGAAATGCTTGTAACATTTACCTTTTTTCACCTTTACTTGCTACAGTTTATTTCCATTAAGTCAGGATAGCTTTTCAAAAACATGATATTTCAAAAATACAGTATTCCACTACATTATTTACTATATAAATCTTGGAACAGATGTCAAGTGTTCAAAATAGAAGAATTCTCTTTATACGCTTGTGGTGTCTTTAAAGGTTAGAGACATCTATTGCAGCAATCTAGAAAAATCCTTCTTTGTAGGTAGCTCAGTAAAGTAAAGGTCTATGACAGCACTGTGTAGTGGGAACACCTCGAACCTTGGGGTCACACAGACCTCAGTTCAAATTCAAGTTCTATGACCTTGGGCAAGTCACGTAACCTCTGGATCTCAGTCTCATCCCTGAGTGCACCTCAAAATAGCCCCTTCATAAAATTGTTGTGACTTTTAAAGGCATATATGTAAAAATCCTGTGTGTAGTGAGGAGCCCAATAAATGTGACCCAACCTCCTCCCTCCTTTAGTCAGTTGTTCTGTTGGGTCAAGATCCGCCATTTTGAAAATGTAGGTAGGACATTATGATCAAATTCCCTCCTCTGCCAAGTCTACTAGCAATGTGGAAAACGCTGATCTATTTTTCTCATTCAAATTAGGCCTTGGGGCAGTATTCTGGAGGAAACCCAGGCAGCATGGAAGATTTCTTCCCCACTGAGGAAAGTGCCTATGTCCGAATCTATAAGTTTAATCCACCGTTCTGCCTCACCGATGGATTTTACCTATTGTGCCCCTGAAAGGAAAGGAACACAGTGAAACTGGCTGTGGGCACACTTGATAAATCATTGTTGGAACTGGAGGGAATTTCGTTGTGGAGGTAACAAGCGACCACAGCCTGCCTCGGTGCCCAGCCCAGATAAAGTGTGGCTGAGACTCAGAATTGTTTACTGTTCAGTGCTGCGGACACGTTTCCTGTTGGCCCTGCAGGGAAATGACAGATGCCCATGGTCGTGCACCAGGATTTGGTCTGTCAGGGGAGCTTGTTTAGAGGGGATCAGACTATGGAGGGAAGGCCATCGTGAGGGTGAGGAGGAGCAGATAAGGTTTCTGTATGCAGAATCCCAGACGACGATGCAGGGGCAGGAGAATGGACCAGATCACCTTGGCAAGACTTCCCAGGCCCAATAGCAAACATATAACGAGCCTCTCATGTGCCAGCCCCTGTATCCCCAACTGGAGGCATGCGGAAAAATGAGAAACAGCTCCTGCCTTCGAGGTCCCCATTTAGTGCAGCAGACAGCCTGGTAACCATCAGTGCAACAAAGCAGAGAAGAGGCCTCTCTTGCCCATGGAAGGAGGAGCACATTATTAAGGAGCAGGTTCTCTGGAGCCCAACAGCCTGGATTCAAATCCTACCAGGGCCACTCCCTAGTTGTGTGACCTTGGGCAAGTTATCTGACCTCACTGAGCCTGAGCAGCCTCATCTGTAAAATGCGGACAATAATAGTACCTAGCTTGTGGAGTTGTTAGAAGATTACAAAAGTATTTTTAAAGTGCTTGGCACATCCGAGGCACTTTGCTGTTAAATTGCAAATAATCCTCAGGGAATCTGTTTTCATTATGTCTGAGCACCTTTTCCAATCTGAAAATAAAGGCACTGAATATATAAGCAGAGCTCTCTTGATTTATAAGCAGATGTTCGTGAAAAGTCTTTTGGAAGGTGGAAACATTAAACCATGTTTGTGTTTAACGGACCACCCTTCACAGGGAGAATCCAAGCGTTTGATATTAGCACAGTGTCTGATTTTACCACTGACTCTTTCTAGCAAAGGCTTACGGGGCCCTTTCTGTCTTGGAGAGAGCTGGAAGCATGCCCCCGTCTTCAGCATACCTCCCCAGTTATAAGTAAAAATAGTATAAGAAAGAACTGCGTGTGATGAATCTTGGGAACAAAACTGGAAAACTTAGTGATGCAGAGAGAGCCGGCGTGGGCAGAAACAAGCGTTTTCCCAGGCTAGCTCTCTGGCTTCCAGGTAAGTTAGCGTTGTGTTGTTAATCGTCCCTGCTTCAATTGTACCCATCCCTGATCCCACACCAGTATGGAACACACCCTGAGCATGAGTATGTGTATGTATATGAGCATGTATCTATGCTCATGGGCACACACACACATGCGCTCACACACACACATGCTCACAAGAACACCAGGGTTATCCTTCTAAGCTTTCCTGGCTCTGAGGAAATGACATTGTTTCTGACTGGATCTAAACAGGCCCCAATAAAACATCCAGTCAGTCCCTGAGGTCTGTGAACCAGGCCGTGTCTCCCACATACAACTGTTCTGTTTCCTGACCAGCTTCTGACCTTGTCAGCGTGTCCTTGTTTCCAGCTCAACACCCTCCTCCCTGACTTGGACACAGAATTTGGCCCTTGGGCTCCACAGGAAGCAGCCTGCAGTCCCCCTCTGGCTCCATACTAGGAGCTCCACCAAACCAGTTCCACCCACTGTGGCCTCACCCAGTGTGGATGGCCAGGCAGCCCAGAGCACCTGTCCAGGTGAAGAGGCCTCACTCCACCCCCTACAGCTGTAACCTCTCCTTAAACCCCACATTCAACCATTTTCCTCTGAACCCATTTATAGAAGCACTTTTCCCCATCCAAAGAAGCATCATGATGGCGTGCAGTGACAAAGGAACAGACCTGAAATCAAAAGACTGTTCTAGTTGTGATACCTTGAGGAGGTCTCATGAGCATCTGGGCCTTGTTTCCCCCCTACACACACACATTTTAAGTATCCAGTAAAGTTGTATAGGTGGAAACACTGCAAACTTTTAAGGGAAACAATCCTTCCTTGTCCTTTCTGCTCCTAGACTTCCCCCCTTTCCATCCTTGCCCCTCACACCACCATCCCATGTCAGAAACAATATTATCCTTGATTATCAATTCCTCTGGCTACTGATTCCATTGTGATAGATTTATTTAAGCCATTAAAGAGGGAGAGTATGAGGACTATGAGTTCCTCAAGAGGAATGTGTGCTAACCTCCCAGTCCCTAGCCCAGTGCCTGGTTGAGTGAACGAATGAACAAATGAATGAATGATATGATGGCTTGCTATTTAGCATGAAAAAGCTGTCCCACGCTAACTAGACCAGACTCCATCTGGTAACTTGACTGTAGGATGCCACGAAGATCAGCTCCATAGGCAAGACTAACAAAAACGAGAGACGGGCACAGAAGTGCCCCTGCTTCTGCACTGTTCATTCTGACTCACTGGCCCCTGCCCCAGCCAAGACTCTTCCCAGAGTTCACCATTGTGGCACCCAGATGCTCCAGTCAGAACATGAGAGTTATCTTCAACATCCCTCTCTCTCTCTCACCCACCTAGTGATCCCACACACCAAAACTTCTCTTTCTCTCTCGACTGCTACCACTATTTTTAGCCATCATCGTCTCTTGTCTTGTTTACTATAAAATACTAGACCTCCCCACCCTTCCCCTAATTTGTTCAGCCTGAGTAATCATCTATTATAGTGAAAATCAGGTCATGTCATTTCCTTGCTTAAAATCCTTCAGCGACTTCCCACTATACTTAGAGCAAAATAGAACTCAAAATAAAATCAAAACTCCTTAGCATGATGTATAAGTTAGAGTAACACTAGCTGCTGTAACAAGTGGAGCAAAAAAAATATATAACAGTTGAAACACGATAGAAGGTTATTTCTGAGTAATGTAACAGTTCCAGGTGATGGGTCCTAGTCAGCAGGCAGCTATCTCCCAGGATTTAGGAACCAAAGTTCCTTCTATGTTGCAACTCCTCTACCACTTTTGTGGGCCTCACAGACATCTGCTTCTAGCTGGAAGAAGGGGAACAAGAGCCTGTGAAGAAGGCAGACCTGCTTCTTAAAAGTCTTCACCTAGAAATGATATGTATCATTTTAATTTATTGGCAAGAAATAGTCATATGTTCACAGCTAAATGCAAGAGGGGTAGGGATGTAGTGGTGTCCTGACTGGACAGCCACTTCCCAGGAAGGGACAGCATGAGTCTTGGTGCTGGTCATCTCTATGACACGTGGCATGCAAGGCCACGGGAGATCTGGCCTGCTTTTCCTACTTCATTTGAGGCAGCCAGCATACCTCTCACTCTCAGTGGCCACTCTTTTTGTTTCTTACTGGATCTCACTCTCTAGCTCCCTCAAAGCAAGCCAGCTACGACATCCTCCTTTCAATTTCTTAAGTGCACCAAGCTCTTCCTGCCTCAGGGACTTCGCACATCCTGATCTATTCCAAAGTTCCCTCTTCCTTCCACCCCTACCCTTCTGATTTTGTGGGGCTATCTCTAACGATCCCTTCGTATTCAACTTAAATTCATCAGAGAGTCTTTCCTGACCTCCTCCACATGCAAACTCCTATCTGCCTGTTATGCTCTCTCATGGGGCCATATTTTTTTTCTTCCTAATACACATGTAACTAAAAATTTATTTTTGTTTAGCTTTGTTAATGCCTATTTTCTCCTGTTAGACTCGATGAGGGCCAGAACCCCTTATGTTTGCTCATCGCCTGGGTTATTCTTGGGTTATACTCAGGGCCCAGTTCAGCATCACAAATATTTGTTAAATGAATGGATGTATAAATGAATGAATGCTTTGTTTTCAGGATTATGAAATTAAATTAATTAAGGTTAGGAGACAGGGTAATCTTGTATTTATTTAGCAGTCATTATATGCCATCATTTGGCTAAAACCTTTACACACATTATCTGAGTTGATCCTCAGACCAGCTTTTCAAGGTAAGTATCTTTATTTCCACTTTCTCTGTGAGGCCTCTGAAGCTCAGGGTTCCTAAGCATTTTGCCACAGTTCAAACAGCCAGAAAGTGGTGAAGGCAGAAGTCCTACTCATAGTACCTGCTCCCAAAGCACACGGCTCACTCAGGTTTTAGAGAGTCCTGAAAGGGAATTGGATCAGCCAGAAGTGCACATGGCACAAGCTGCTTTTGGGCCAGAGCTCTCCGCCTGCTCCCTGCCCACTCATCTATAGCTTCTTTCTTTCTGTGGGCAGGTGCTGTGGGGTGAATTTTCTCTTTTTTCTTCTCTCTATTTAAATATGTTTTGGTAAAATGTAGGTATTTCTATATTCCCACACACTTCACCCACACAAATTCTCCCATCCGTATCTTTCATGTTCCAGGAAATACAAATTCTAATAGGACTTTTCGCTATGGAGTGTGTCCATTCAGAAGAACAAGCGATAAGCAAGGGCAGGCCTAGCCACTGAGGCCTGAGAGCTGCAAGGCCAAGCAAATCCAGCTTTCCATCCGGACTTCCCCAACATCAGGGCACAAAGAGGTGCTGGCTGAGGGGCAGAAACATTTCATCAAACCGGAAAAGGGAGAAGGAAAGACCTGTGGCATAAAAGCAACATAAATGGCCGCGAGGAAAGATAATTCACATTTGCACTGAGATCCTACTTGGGAAATCTCTATAAGGTGCCTTTCTGGGATCCTCCTCACCTCCTCTTACCTCCAACACCAACACTTCTGTACCCTATTACAGAATTCATTTTGAGGCTAAAAGAGAAAGGCCAAGGGAGAGGGGATGGGAAGGGGGCCCAACATGGAAACACGACGGCAGACCAGGCCACATTCCTGTCCCTGTGAGGGTGATCAATTGTCCCTGAGCCTGAGGGGCTGCTGGAGTCGCAGGACTTTGAGTGCTAAAATCAGCAAAGTCTTGGGCAAACCGTGACAAGTTGGTCACCCTAGTGCCCGCTGGCCACGCTGAGAGGCATGTGCTCACACTCTTGTGACTAGCATTTTCTAACTCATAGCCACTAAAACTCAAGACACACAGGAATGAATAATACAGCAATTTATGAGAAGCATCATTTTGAATAAGCAAAATATAGTCTAACTCTACTGGTGCTTTAAAAAGATACACTAGTATAATTTGCAACCCGGAAATCACTTAAAATTAAATATTAAAATGAATTCAAAAGCTAGAATTAGGGGCTTGCAGTGAAATGCCAACCCCAAGAATGCATGGTATATTCCCCTAGAAAAGGCAGCTTAAAATCAGAGACCCAGTTGGATGCTTCTGCTGGTGTCTCTCAAAGATCTAGGGATTGCCTTCTGCGGATAACGCCTGGACACATCGACATGGAAATGCATGGGGGCACATTTTGCACTCGAGTTGCTGAGGGTTTCTTATGGCCCCATATGCCAACCATAGCGGGATGTGGGTATATCCCAGAATTCAGTCATTAGTCCGTGAACAGGTGTTGAGGGCCCATGATGTGTCCAACACTTTTCTAAGTGCTGGAATTTGATGCTCAGTTTCCCAGAAATCATAGCAAATGGTTTGGGTATGGTACTTCTTTTAAGAATCTCTGGCCACAGGAGAGAGTATATAGGAGTCAGGAGCTTGGCACTGGTATATGAGCATATGTGTGCTTACAGTGGGACAGAATATTCTTGATCGACCATGTTCCAGAAAATCTGTATACATGGGCCGTAAGTCAAATGTCTGACCACCCGTCTTTGGTCTAAATTCTTCCAACATCCTTTCCCATAAGCTGCCTGATGAGGAGTTTGAAAGGATGAGATAGCAAAGACACAGTTGTACCCAGACTACAGCTAGCCAAAGAGGCCACATCAGGCCCTGAGAGTTTTCAAACTGGTTTTTAACTATGAAATATAGTTTACTCAATTGCTAGATTAGACAGAGTCCAGAAAAGAAAAGGAGGGCACCCTCCAATGGAGTAATGAAGGAGAGTGTAAGAAAGGATTATTTTTGAGGGCGTGGACAGGGTTAGGAAGACAACAGGGGCCAGTGAAGCACCTGAGACCAGTGACCGTGGCAGCCTTACCCCCTCCCCAGACTTGAGGTGGTGAACAGAGGGGGTGATGACCTGCGCAAGAGCCGTGGCCTTTGGAAGAAGAGCGCAGCATCCCACGCACTTTGCCTTCACCCTCAGTCTCCCACCAGTGCCTCCAGTAGCCACACCAAACAGAAAACAGAGAGGACTGAGATCCCGCTACAGTCCATTAGGGAGGGGCTTCTGGGAAGGGCAAACGGAGGCTATCCAGCACAGTCATTAGTAAATACCACTCCCGCGAAAGAAGTTCCCATCACTTGAGCTCTTCCTCTGTGCCAGGCACTGTGCTGGACCCCGGGAAAGGCATTCTCTCACTTTCTCCTCAGATAAAATGGTTGCCTCATTCGAGCTTCTCCTGGATAAGTATCATATCTTAAAACTCTTGGAGCTCCAGAAATACAGTGTCCTATCCATGGGAGGTAAGAATAAATATTCTTGCCAAGCTGTTTGAAAAGAAAAACAGCCTCTGAACAGAATATAAGGAAACAGTGGGGAGGACACTGTTAACTAAACAGCTCTCCTCATGTCGTCAGCGCAACCCCTGGCCTGAAGTCCAGGATTCTGGTCTCCAGTTCTGCCACCACCAAATTTGACGACCTTCAGCAAATGATCTCCCTTACTCTCTGCGAGTTTTTGAAACCCATTTCCCCGCCCACCTAAAGGAACGTAGTCCCCAGCAATTCAGCTCTGTTGACACAGAGCGAATGGACATGAATTACTTTTCACTTCCCAGTTTGGAGTTCCTAAAATTATCACACTGTCACAAGCACAAAATTAGTCAAAGCCCAAGTGAGCCATTAAATTAACATCCCATGAACTTAACTCTCCTTGATTCATAACTTGATTCCTAAGACAGTTTACAATTTTAAACACCATTGTTGGGGAGGAAAACTAAAGGAGAGCTTGCCTGGAACTTTCCAGATTGCTTTTTGGGGTCACTTGACCGACTCACATACTCTGATGTTTTTAACACATTACCCTGTTCACTGACCCTGTTGTCGGGCTTAGTAATTTGCGGTGGAAGGTGACTTTCTGTAACTGCAATTCCACGCCTACATGGTATTTGAATTTGGTTAACCAGTTAGAATTAGGTTGCCCCTGGCACTGGGTCTTCGAAGCAGTGAAAGACTGGAACAAAATTCAGAGAGAGCGAGCTCACATGCTCCCAGGGGCTGCCAGCTTCGGGATTTTCACAACTTGTGTTAAGTGACCAGAACCATATGCCTTGTCCCAAAGGCTTATTCTCATGGGGAGTGGATGCAGTGGGCACCAGGCTCACCAGGTAATGACTTATGAGCTACACTGGGGGTTAGGAGGCCAGAGCTCTGCTGTTTATCTAGCATTGTGATGGGGAAAGTCACTCCTGGCTTAAAAGCCTGTAAGTGTTTCCTTTCGTTTTTTGGTGGGAGTCTAGCATCCTGTCTGACTGAGCTGACCTTGCTTGGCCCACCTTCCACTACGCTGCTATGTGCTGGGCATCTGCCCATGATCCTCAGAGCCCTCCGCTGCTCTGCTCTGTGCCACAGGTGCTGACCATGCAAACTACATGTCCTAGGCTTCCTTGTCTACTGGGTTTTGCTTAGATTTGGTCCACGAAAGACATAGATAGGAGGTTGGAGGGCAGGAGGAGGGGAGAAGCCAGGATTTCTTTCTATGATGTCTCTGGCAGTGGCTGCATCTTCTTCGTGGGCCCAGCTCCCATCTGGGCTCCGGTAACATCACTCCACGTTTGTTCTTCCAGCCCCTGGGGTTCTAGCGGCTTCCCACTACTGCCGATCTCTGAGAGGCCTCACGGTCTCCTGGGTGCCCTTTCAGATTTTCTATCACACTAGTTCCTTGCACCAAATTCCTGGCATGGATTCTGTCTTCTGGTCTGGACCCTTCTGATACACTGGCCGTGTCACTTGCTCTTTCTATTGTCCCCTGCAAAGATCCAAAATGCCTCCACGCTTTTCGCCAAGACATCCCTCCTTTCCTCGGGCCTGGCCAGCCCAGAACAGCCTCTGCTTCAGATTCCTGGAGAGACGTTTCTTTAAAAACAAGCCAGGCCCTGGAGCTTGAGCCCAAGGTTGCGTGAAGCCGACCCACTTCTACCTTCCTGAATTCTGAAAAAGCCCAGAGATACTGGTGCTTGCATGAAAGGTCACTGCTCATTTTAATCAAACCGTATTGCTCTGCACCGCTGGGCTGTGGGCTCAGTCAAGATTTCCTGTGTGGCAGATTTTCTGTCCTCTTGGATAACAGTGCTATTTGCTGCAAGTATCTAATAGAGCTTGAAATTACCCTGGCAAGTTGTTTTCTCTTCTCCAGAGTGGCCCTAGGCTCTGTGCCGTGTTTATCTAGCACTGACATTGTTTTTATTAAGTAAGCCCTTGCACTTCCAAAGTGTGCTATAGGCTCTGTAAATATTTTATTAGCCTTCCTAATTAGTCGTTACATCTCACGAACCTGCTGGGAAGTAGGTCAGTGTGACAGTGCCCATTTTACTGCAGAGGTGGAAGACAGCTACCCAGAGATGGGAAAGGGCCTTGAATGTGAGGGCAGAGGGGACTGCTCCTCCTTCTGAGGGAAGGCAGGGCCTTTGCTTGCTGGAGTTGAGAGGGGTTTGATCGTCCAAAAGGGGAACAGTGAGAAAACCTGTCCATCACCTCCAAGATGGATGGAGATTCCTTTACTCAGGGCTGTGCTGAGAACTGGATGAGAAAACGTAAAAAAGTGAATGGCACACAGGCATGCCAGCACATAGTAGGCACTCAATAGTACCAGTTCCCTTGGCTCCATTGCTCCTCTCTGCCTCCTTCTCATTACTACACTCAGGCTTGAGTGATTCTGCTCTGAGTAGGGGAGCGGGAGGGACAAAAAGAGCTGCCGTCTGTGAGGACTGTGGTCCCAGAAGGAGACCTGTGAAATCTCTTATCAAAGAGATTTATTGATTTTCTTTGTGGTCAACCAAATGTTGACTTTTAAACATGTTTTCCAGGGTTAAAAAAAAATTTACGTACAGCTATTAAACTAACTTCTTGGTTGTGAGATTTAAATACTTTCTACATTGCTTGTTTTTATCTCCTTGATATACCAAATAATGAAAGAGGTGTAATAAAATGTCCTATTATCATTGTGATTTTGTAAAGTTCTCCTGATATTTCTAGGAGTTTTTATTCTACGTATTTGGCTGTTAGGTTTTTCATCACACAAAGGTTCATGGCTGTTTTATCTTCCTCAAAGATTGTATCTTTTATGATTAAAAATTGGATTCTTTGCTTTATTTAACAGTTCAAGCCTTGAATTGAGCTTTATGTTAAAATATCACCTTTCTTGTTTTTTAATTGTTTGCATTTTCCTGGTATAACTTTGAGCATTAAAATCAACATTTCTTCATTATTTACTTTTAGAGATGTCTCTTATAAACTGCATATAGGTGAAAATTTTGTTTGTTTTGTTTTTTTCAACCTGAGCAGCTATCTTCTTAAAGGGAGAATTCAGCCCTTTTATGATTGTTGGCTTAAGTGATGTATTTATTTTTAGTTCTTTTCTTTTTTTATGTTTCCTATTCATTTTAGTTGGTAGTCTTCATTTATCTGTTTTTCTTTTCCTAGTATTTGGCTAGGAAACCCATGTTTTCGGGTTTTTTCTGTACTAGCTTCCTCCACCAGCCTTAATTGACACCTGTTATCGTGCTCCTCCATTCTGCTCATGGGTGCAGCCCCATCTTTTTAAGTCTATGTTTTCAATTGATGTATGAAATTAAATAACAGCCGTTCTGTCCCCACAAGACATTTTACCAGCTCAGCCCCCTTCACTCTGGAAATTCTGAGCATTTTTTTTTCTGGTTATTTCTTTGCTTCTTCAGCTTCTAATTTTGCTGAGATGATCCATAATTATAAATTCTAAATCATCAGCTTTCCCCTTCAAGTATTTATCTTTGGTTTCAAAAATCCTGCATTTACATTTTTCATTTCCTTGTGATATTATCATCTTCCATGTAGATCTTTTGTTAAAAAATAGATTAATTCATTTTAGTTTCTTTTTGCCTTGATTTAAAAGTTTTTAATCAGTTTTGTCTTAATCTGGGTTTGCCAGAAAGCAAAGCCTACGACCAAGGAAATTGGAGATTTGATCGAAGGGACAGGGTGAGTGACAGGAGAGTGACGCAGGGGAGGAGGAGAACCAGTTCAAGGAAGCACTCCAGCTTGGTCATGACTGCAGGTGACTGGTCATTCTGTCCTGGGAGACTTCCTGGAAAGCTGCATGAATATGTCTCAGCCCTGTCCATCCAGTGGGAGAAAGAGGGAAGGATGCAGCCACCAGCTCAAGACGCCCCATCCTGCTCAGTGGATCCAAGATTTGACTCATGGACTGTTAACTCCCTTGCATTCCCAGGTTGCATGTACATGAGAAGTGAGCAGTTTCCCATGGTGGCTTCTGCCTGGGCCTTCACAGAGAAGCCCAAGGACATGAAGTAAGAAACAAAGGGCACGGGCCTGAGGCCAGGTACTGTCAGGCTGCATCGCAGGAAGCTGGCCAGATCCCGTATAGAACCCGTCATACGGCCAAGATTTGAATAACAGAAAGTTGAGGCTGGTACATTCTGAAGCAGTGCATAGAGGGTTTTCAGTGTAAGTGTAGGACCTGCAAATAATCACACACACATCACACCCAAAGATTCAGAATAAAGAATGACCTCTCCCCACTCCAGCCCTTCCTGCTCCTCAAGCCTGCTCCCTAGAAGCAATTTGTTTTTGCCTCTTTGAACTGTTATCTCCGGATATTAACCTGCAGATTTCTAAAGACTTTCCCACCACCAATTTTTCATTCATCAATCTTTAGAACTTATCTATCGATTTCTTGTTAAAATGAGCGAAAATTTTGTTGTAATACCACCAAAACCCAATGCTCTGCTCTCGTCCTTCCAAAAACTTTTACAAAATAGTTTTTGTTCAATAACAATCAATGTTTACATTATTGTGGCTATGTAAATAATGTTCATTGCAGTGGCAAGTAGAAGTTTATATTTTTTCCCATATAATTTTTTCATTTTTGTAAAATTAATGGTTGCCTGGTTTTATTCACTCACTCGGTTTTTATGTACCTATATTTTTGCCACATGCAGCAGCTGATCTACCATAAGCCTACTAGAATTTTCTTTTGGAATGTTCCTTCATATCAGATAATTTTTGTATAAACAGTTGTCTTTTTTTTTCCCCTTTGGATCTCTCTTTTGGAACCTTTGTTCCTCTCTAATCTGGGTGGGCTGGCTCCCTGGACCTGCTACAAAATCCTCAGCTGGAGACTTCCTTTGTGCTCTCCTCTCTTGGAGACCATTTCCTGGACCCCATGTCTTCTTCTTTATTGGTTTACTCCCTTAATTTGCTGGAGCACATCCATCAGTAGTTTCCTATGAAAGGATGCCTTGTAGCCCAAGTCTTTATTAACACTTTGGCTGGCAATAGAATTTAGGTTGCATATTATTTTCTCTAAGAATTTTGAAGATGATTCTCTTTTGTCTAGCATCCTTAGGCATGTTGCTCCTAAGAATACCCACGCCATTCTCACTTTTAATCTCTGATTTGTTTTCTCTCTGGAAGAGTCCAGGAGCTCTGATTAACTATGATATATTGAAGTTTCTTGGTTTTGCTTGGGTGTGATCCTTTTTTCCTTATTGTCTTGAGGCCTCACTGGGCTCTTTCAATAAGGAAACTCTTTTCTTCACATCTGAGAAATTCCCTTCAAGTATTCTTTTGACATTTTACTCTCAAATATGTTCCTGCTTTCTAGAACTCATCGTTTTGATGTTGAATATATCCTTTAGGTCTCTTATCTTTTTTCTATTTTTTTGTCATCTCTTTTCACAATGTTCTATTCTAATTTTATAGATACAACATTATATTTTATCTCTCATCCAGTTTTTATAATAGGCACTTAAAAGACACTCATTAATATTGGTTAAATGAATGAAACTCTCCAGTAATAATACAGTTATTTTAATTATTTTGGACTTTTCTTTTGCTCCTGGTAGTATCTTTGATCTCCAGATTCCATTTTATGTGTTGATTTTGCTTGATATCTTTCTTCATATATGAAGTTGAGTCCATTAGAACTGGGCTTGGCTGAAAGTAACAGAAAGTCACCATCACATAGTGATGACACTAAATTGAGTTTGTTTCTCTCAAACAACAAGACAGTCTAAAGCCTTGCACCTTCTCAATGAAGTCATCAAGCACTCAGGCTCCTTCTAACTGCCTGCTCCACTACCCTAGGCTTTTGTTCTAAGGCTACAAGATGGCTGCTTCATCCCCAGGCGTCACATCCACATTTCAGATAGATAGAGGTAGAAAAGAGGAAAGATTAAAAGGCAAAATGTGGATGCAGTTTAGTCTATGCCTTTTAAAGCCTTTTCCTAAAAGCCCCATGCAGGGAAACGCACTTTTATATCTCATTTAAGGCAAGTGTGCCATATGGCCAACACTAACTTTAAGGAAGTCTGGGAGGGGAGTGTGGGCAAATTGCTGCCTAAACAGGACCAGGACTCTAAGGATGAAAGAAGGGAGAAGGGATGTTAGCAACCAGCAGCGTCCAGGGGTCGTTCACTGCCTGCTTATACTAGAAGTGAGACCCTGGGGGCCAGCCTGGTGGTGCAGCCGTTAAGTTCGCACGTTCCGCTTCTCGGCGGCCCGGGGTTCACTGGTTCGGATCCCGGGTCGGACATGGCACCGCCTGGCACGCCATGCTGTGGTAGGTGTCCCATGTATAAAGTAGAGGAAGATGGGCACGATGTTAGCTCAGGGCCAGGCTTCCTCAGCAAAAAGAGGAGGACTGGCAGTAGTTAGTTCAGGCTTAATCTTCCTCAAAAAAAAAAAAAAGAAAAGAAAGCGAGACCCTGCAGGTCTGATTCCTCATGGGGGTGATCGTCAACCGGAGAGTTTCCCTGTGGGATCATCAGTTGGAGAGCTGACAATTCTGACAAAGCCTGCAAAATGTCAGCAGGCTGCTGCCAGCTTTCTAGTGTCCTCAGGAATGGCTTTTGTTCACAGAAAATATTTCGAGATTTGTGTTATTTTTGTTTTGAGTTAATATTCAATTTATGAAAGTTAGAATTTTAAAAATCTCATTCTTTCTTAAACTTTTGACTTGAACTTACAAATGTTATTGGTCTATTTATAAGTCTAACAGGTCTCAGAAATTGCCTCTAAGGAGTTTTTGAATGATGTTTGGTCTCATTTACAAAAAATTCATTAGACACTTTCAAATATTTTAAAATTCATATACAAACTTAATACATCCAATTTTCTTTTAAAATACTTCATTTCCTGAATTAACAAACAAAACTTTCCTGAGCATATAAGTAATTTTTATGCTTAAAATATTAAATTTATAAGTACATTGACTCTAAAGTTATCTAAAATATTCTAATTCAACCTAACCATCACGAATTTAAAACAAATATCTAATACACCTTTTAAATTTGAGTTCAAGGATTTCACTTATAATTAGCCAAGTTCTAGCATTACAAATACCTAAAATACCAAATATAAAAAAAGATTCCCTCTTAACAACAAAAAAATGAATACAATGATTTTAATTCTCTTATTCCTTTGTATTTTTAATTCTAAATCTTACTATGATTTCAAGTTCCCTACCCACTAAAGAAGTCAAATTCTGCTCCCGATGTAACCAGGGTTGTTTCCTGGTAGAGATTTTGTCAGAACCTGGAACTGCAGAATCCCAGAGCAGTTCGTCTCTCCACCCATACTGTCATATCGAGCCTATCTTTAGTAGGCTGAGCCATGTGAAATCGGCATTTTTATAGTGTCAAAGATGTTCAAATACTGGTTCAACTTAATGAGCACATTTATATCATGGGCTTCAAAACTCAAAGCAGCAGCATCCTCATAGCTCTTATTACCTAATTCTCTAAGTCACACAGTTCTGACACAGATCTAAAATGATGTTTGAGTGAATTCCAGCTATCTTCATGAAGTCATTTTCAGGAAGTCATTCTACTTTCCCCTGACCAAGGGTCAAACAATACCTTCTAACTTTGGTATACGCTCTTTTCTGTATGCTTGATTGGTACAGTGAAGGAATCAATAATACCAATATGATAGCAGGGTGAGTTAAGAGATCTGACAGAAATACATTCTATCCCACTTTTCAGTCCAGGGATATTTATCCTCTCCTGAGGTTATTGCTGCCATCTCCCCTGGGTATCCATGCTTGGCCACCAGTCTTCTGGGGAGGGTTGAAAGAGGAAGGCTGCAAGGGAGTTCCCCCTGCTCAGGAATCACATGTTCACTTAGTTCCCCTGGATTAAGCTTTAGCTGTTACCTCCTACCCTCGACTGTGTCTGGTGTCCTCTGCATTCTAAGTCTTTCCGAGTCAACCTCCCCAGGAGGAAGCAGATTCCTGGTGAGGGGGCAGTTCCCTGGCACTGTGGGATGGAGGAGAGTACAGCTGATGTGCAGACATCTTTAACCAATCCCCCTGCCCTGGCTTCCAGCTCCCAATGTTGCCCTGCCCTTCGCTCTCCTTGGTGCTCTTGAGTCCAGGTTCTGTAGAGTGAATTGGCTCCACTGTGCTTCACTCACTTCTTGATTTCCAAACATCTATTGAACCCTTTCATCTGCTGCTCTTTCCTCTCCTGCCTTTTTGACTTTGTGGGTTTTTTCCTTTTTAAAATTCATTTACCATAACTTAAATGGGGTCACAGGAGAGAGAAATAGTAGATGAGTGGTCATCTTTAACTGGAAGTCCATCCATCTATAGTTTACACATTAAAAGAATTTCTGCTCTCTTTTGGTTTGAATTCTTCTGCCATGAATTCTCCTTAAATAAGATACCTAAGTAATGGACTTTCTGAGTCCTTGAATGGTTGTTTTTCTTTTGCCTTGACATAGTAATGCCATCTTGAGTATGTGTCCAGCTTTTATATTACTGTCCTTTTCTCTCAATAAGATTTCTTTGGGAGCTAGAAATGTAGTGCTGGTTCCCAGTGCTCCAGATGAGAAGTCTGCTCCTAATTGAATTCTCTTTCTTTTGTAACGGAGCTTAAAAGTCTTTCTTTGTCCTTAGGATGAATAAATTTAGATATCTGGGGCTTTCTGTTGTTGTTTATACTGATTTTGACATTAATTTTTATTAACTCTGTTTTTTATTCAGTAAGTCCTTAAAATCTGAAGATTTGAGTCAGCTGAGAGAAGTTTTCTTCTATTAATTCCCTAATTATTATTACTCTTCCTCTACATCCTTCCACATCTCCTATTATTTGCGTATTATATTTCCTGTATTTACCCTCCTGGTGTCTTATATTTTTCATTCATCGCTTCATTTTCTTTGTATTACATATTGCTCAGTGTAGTAAGATACTTCTTTCTTTTGATCTTCAAAACCAGTTAGTCATTTTTCAGGAATGATGGTGTATTGTGGTCTGCCATAACAAATACCACAGACTGGGTAGCTTAAACAATAGACATTTATTTTCTCCCAGTTCTGGAGGTTAGAAGTCCAAGATCAGGGTGCCAGTAGAGTTGGTTTTTGGTATGACCTCTCACCTTAGCTTGCAGATTCTTGCTAGCTCCTCACATAGCTTCTTCTGTGTGTGTGCAGAGAAAGAGCTCTCTGCTGTCTCTTCCTCTTTTGATAAGGACACCAGTCCTAAGGGATTAGGGCTCACTCTTTGACCTCATTTAACCTTAATTAGCTCCTTAAAGGCCCAATCTCCAACTATAGTCAAATTGGGGTTAGCGCTTTAACATATGAATTTGGGGGGACACAATTCAGTCCATAACAGATGGTTATCATTTAGTTTTTTTATTAAAGTTTTAAATCCAGAAATCACATCTTTTAGTATTCTCTAATTTTATCTCTTTTAGAGAGCTTGCCACTCTTTAAATAAAATCAATTTTCTTCTGGCTCTTTAGTTAGTTTGACTCAGTGGGAACCATAAGTTGTGATGGTCAACTTGGTGCCCCTTCTTTGAGTTCAGGAGTCCTCTATGGTTGGGCATTATTTTTTAATTTTATTTTACTTTATCTTTTGCTGGGGAAGATTCACCCTTCACTAACATCTATTACCAATCTTCCTCCTTTTTCCTCCCCCTAAAGCCCCAGTACATAGTTGTGTATAGTTGTAAGCTCTTCTGGTTCTTCTATGTGAGCTCCTGCCACAGCATGGCTACTGACAGACGAGTGGTGTGGTTCTGTGCCCAGGAACCGAACCCAGGCTGCTGAAGTGGAGCACACTGAACTTTAACCACTAGGCCATCAGGGCTGGCTTGGTTTGGTGTTATTTATTTGCCACTGTTGCATGTGAGTCCCTTAAGCAGACATTGAGGGTCAGTCTTAAGATTAGCAGGAGGTGGAAGACTACAGAAAGTTATTCCAGTGGCTCAACAGGAAATGAGCTGGCAAAATGTGAGCCATTTGCCACTGTGGGGGGAAACATTTCTCTGTTCCCCAATTTCTACTGGTACCAGCAGGTGGGCAAAAGTCATCTCCTATCTCAAAGCCTAGGAAAAATGCATTTCACTGGTACAGCCCCTTCCTGGTCTCCCAGGATGCCCAGGATTGAGGGGCATAGGCTCTGGGTAGAGATGGTAGATGTTCTGGCAGGAAACCAGTAAGGACTCAAGTCCAGGGCAGCTTCTGCTCACTCTCTGGACAGTAGATCTCCTCCATAGTGGCCCACAGCTAAGGCCCATGTCTTTCTATTCCTTTGCTCATCCTATGCCTTCTCTTCTCCTCAACATATGCAGCTTCATCTTTAACTTCCACAAGAGACCTTGAAGAGTTATTAAAACTGCATCCCAAATCATTAGCAAATGAAAATAATTTTCTCCTTTCCTAGAGGAGGGAGAGCTCTGTCTTCAACACTCCCCTGAGGTGAAAAGAAATAGATTCCTTGATGACTTCTAGCGTAGACTATGTTGACTCTTTCTAATATAGATACACATTTTTAAAAAGAAGGAAAAAACCAGAAACATCTGAATTTCCACAAAAAAATAGATTAAAGATGCATGTCCTGCTGCAACTCTCTTACCTCTGACCTATGCTTGCAACGTGTACCTGAAAGGCACTGTCACTGGGAGGCCACAGACCCAGAGAACCAACCATATAGCTGCCAGGATCCCTTACCCACATAACCAAATCTCATGACTGTTAAACGGCACAGAGAGGGACAGGCTTCCCCAGACGCACATACACTGCCGTGTGTAAGTGAGTGTGGAGTGTGTGTGTGTTTAACTTGCTGTATGTGTCTGTGTGTGCCTTCCTAAAATAGCCTGGAAGCCCTTTGAAAGCAGATACATTGCTGGTACTGAGTACCCCTCATGGGGCTCCCACAATTTAATGCTCAATAAATATTTTCTGAAATGAATGAGTAAAAGACAGTAGAATTGAAAGAAAAACTATATGACTTCACATAGATGAAAAGTAAGAGTGTGTATAAGGCCAAATTTTTACAGGCCTAATGATTTTTGGAAACTAGATGCAATCACTATCAGTAAAATCATCATCTTTTTAACCCAAATCTTCAGCTGCAGTACTCTGCAAGGAGTGACGGTCAACCTTGAACATAAATATGACGACCTTCTCCAGTTTGCTTGCAGATATTGGCAGGGAATGGAAATCTTTGACACACACGGAATTGTTCAACTGTGACCAAATAAATCAGCAAGAAATGATAAGCATTTTTGTATAGAGAGAGCTGTATAAAAAGGCACCGATCAATGCAGCCAAAAAAAATTGTGTTCTCAGATTATGAGATCCTGATCAGAAAACACACGTGTTCAGTAAACTGGGATGTGGTCCCTATACTACACAGCTGATAAACCCAAACTGTGGCTCCCACTCCTTTCTATTCTGCTTGAAGAGATGGAGACTCCCCAAGAACAGCTGGACAGAAAAGTGGAGACAACCAATGTTAGTGCAACTTGGAAGGTGTGGTCCCTACATGAAATGCTGCAGACAGGAGTGGTGGCTAGGACAGGAGGTAGTGGTCATGTCCCATGAACACTATCTCTTCTCAGTCCTGGCAACACTTTAGAATCACCTCTGAAAATATACCAGTGCCTGGGTCCCAACCCCGGAAAGTGTGGATTGGGGACTGGGCATCAATATGTTTTAATCTCCCTAAGTAGATGCAGGCAAATGTAATGTGCAGTCAAGGTTGAGAACAACCAGTTTATGCATTGTCATTATCAACCCACCGCTAGATTATACCTCTGAGGAGGATATTCAAGAAGCCTTCAAGGAGATAGAAGAATGAGACAGTAAAACAAAATCAAATGCTATGAAATATGAGATCAATAATGTGGAGGGCAAACTTGATAAATTGTTGTGAGGTTCAGAAATGCTTGCTGGGATTGAGGCAACTCTCTGTATTCCTACTTAACAATAGAAGTTCCCAGGAATTTCTGCTATGCTCCCCTTCACAGCCCTCTCCTCTTACGAAGCCTTTCCCTCATCCCCAACCCCGCCCTAGGTGCCAACACTAAAGAAAATCATATCCATGATTGGAAGACAAGTTTGTGAAATGCTTTCAAAACAGAGTTAAGAGAAGAAATGAAAATGATAAGAGAGACAATAGCTATACGGGATAGAGAATGAAATCCAACATAAGAATTATTGCTTTCCCCAGGGCAGAAAACAGGCAAAAATCAAACTCATAATTGAAGACAACTTCCTGATTTCTTGTGATCTGATTAGAGGTGTTGAAAGAACTTCCCATGCCACATGGTAAATAAATGAAAAATAAACGAAAAGAGAGCCATACCAAAATGCATCCCGTCAGCTTGAGTTACTCCGACTGAAAAAATGTCTAATAAGCATCTACACACAAAATACAGGCCATTCAATCCCCACTTCATTTCAAGCCTCACCTGCAATGCCCAACAGCTCATTCACATGAAACTTGCTGCCCCGGACGCAACATCTGTTTCTACACCTCTGTACATCTGAAAATTCAGCTGCCTCACATTAAGGCCTCCTGCCCAACCCTCTTCCAATCTCGTCCCCTTAGGTCTACACATCCTTCAAGGCCTGGCTCAGACTGCCTCCTCAGCAAGCCCCCTGCCCGTTTCCCTTATTGAAATGAGTCTCTTGACGGCCTTCCTCCTCTCACTGCACCCCGCTTTATGATCAGAGTTGCCATCTGCCTCCTTCCTAGACTACGAATCTCTCCTAAGGGAGGAGGCACCGCTGGCCCAATACACACAGCCTCTAGCTCATGCCTGACAACAAATGCTTGCTTCATAGTTTGGCTTTTACTCCCTGTGTCTTCCCCGTAGGTTTCTAGAATAGGCCTTGGCCCTCTTCTCCAGAGAATGATGGACATCGGTCATCCAAGGGTGAAAGCCGCTCCAGAACCGCTGCCCCATCTGGTGGGTGACTCCAGCTTCCAACAGAGCCAGTTATCTGGGACTGGTTTCTCCGGGAGAGGGACTCCTTCACTTGAACTCTGTTGATCTGATGGCTTTGGGATTGCCTGAACTTTCGCCCTCATGGTTTAGATCCCATAACCAAGCACTAAGGCAGGTATTACTGCCCTTACTGTATAAATGAGGAAGCTGAGGTTCAAAGAGGTGCAGCGTTCCACCCAGTCTCACACAGCCTCTCAGTGACTGAACCAGGATTGGCACTCAGAACCTGGGTCTCCACACCCTGGGGTCTTTCTACCATCCCAGGCTGCTTCCAAGACTGCTGAAAAGAAGAGGAAGAAGAGGCCAGAGATTCTAATTTGTCCCTTCCTCCTCTTCTCTGTGGTGGTTCCGTGTTTCCAGAACACATGGACAGTGGTCCGTATCTCTCAGGTGCTTCACCATCGCACCAGTTTCTTGTGTACAGAACATCAGATTAGAGACATTGTTAGATCTTTGACTAGCCTGCTCAAGGAAGAAAATCGAAGGCCACTGCCCGTGTGTGAGACACAGCTCTAGAGAACTTGTTTCAAGCCTCAGCTTTAGAAATTAAAATCTTCTAATCTGAGACTTAGCTTTTGACCTCTAACAGGGAAAGTAAATAAGCAAACCCAGACAACACAAGCACAGCACAGTCACAGAAGCCCAGTCTAGCATTTTAGCAATTAGGGGTACTTGTCCATAAAGCACTTAAAAATCCATTTAGGCCGGCCAAGTCGGTTCAAGCTCTTTAATCTTGGATAAAGTAAACAAGACTGTTTTTAAGCTGGGTTTTTTTTTTTCTATTTTAAAGCAAGGATATTGGGAGAGAAAAAATAAGACATTCAAGGCCAGCCCTTTTGACCCTAGTAATGTATAACAGCTGCAGAGGCTAGTCAGACCTTTTGGTGATATTTTCAGTCTGCCAACGCCAGCTCGCCCTTTCACACATTGAAAACAACACATCTCCTCTTCTTTTTGTTTGTGGTTTGGAAATTCCTTAAAGGGAGGTCCCAAACATTATTCTCCACCCCACAAAGTATAGCTCAGCCCCGGGAGTCTCAGCAAGCGCTTGCTCACAGACTGACCAGTGGAAGCAGCAGGCTGTGCCCTCACTGTTCACTGTTTGCAATGAACAAATCTCCCCCGAGCCCGCGGGCACCCTACTCTCGGGCCAAACGAGCCCATTTCCAATGTCGAAAACCTTCAAGCTACTCCTTGTTCCTTATTTGCACACATGGATTCTCCTCCTGGAGCACGTTTCCATCCTTCTGCCTCTACCCATCTCTATCAGCTGAAAGGACACCTCAGTGGAACTTTTCCTGATCTCCTTGAGACGTCCCTGGTTTATTTTTCCGCTACTGGTCTCTTGGCAGTGAGTTCTGGAAGGCATGGGCTACTACACATTTCTCTGTGTTTATTTGTTTAACGTCTGTTTTCCCCACCAAACTGGGTGAAGGCAGGGACGACAAGTGCTTTATTCACTTCTGTAGCCCCCATGCCTAGCACAAGGCCTGCCAGCACGCGTACTGAGCTGAGGTGAATAACTCAAACCTCAAGAGAACCAGGTAAACAAATCCCAGTTCATTCTCCCTTTCACTTAAAGGTCTCAGAGTGTAGTGTGCCCTTCAACCAGCATGGCTCAGCCAACTGATTACTCACCCACGGCCGCAAAACTCCAAGTTTAGAGGCTGTGCCATTGCAAAGGATGGCTTGCAGGGGCCCACGAAGAAATGCTGTGCAGTTCTTATCTGAACAAGGTGCACCTACCAGAGAATTCCTGAGAATGGGAGGTGGAACGTGACCAGAGGGTGGAAAGCGGTGCCTGTCTGTACTTAGAGAAATTGTTCAATGGAGCTGCCGTCACAGCTTCCCTTCTTTTAGCTCTTGTTCAACTGGAAGTTATTGTTTTTCTCCTACACAAGGAATTCCGTAACCAGGATTGTTCCCAGGAGGGCTGGCCGCCGGCCCCTGTGTGCTGACAGCTGTGGCGCTGGTAGGCAGGAGTGTGCCGAACTTCGGACCCCTCTGGAGAACAAACCCTTCAAAGCTGTTTAGAGACTTAGGAACACGATCAAAGCATTTAATCTGGAGTCCCTGACACTTTCACAAGGCATCACACTCCATTCTGCAATGGAGAAAAGATGTTGCAAACACAGAATTCAGGCTTATAACACCAGCCCTTTTGGATTTTTTTTTTCCCAATTCTGATCTCCTATTAAGTTTGGATGTTTTGTTTTGTTTTGTTTTGTTTTTTAAAGATTGGCGCCTGAGCTAACATCTCTTGCCAATCTTCTTTTTTTTTTTTCCTTCTTCTTCTCTCCAAAGGCCCTCAGTACATAGTTGTATATTCTAGTTGTAGGTCCTTCTGGCTCTGCTGTGTGGGATGCTGCCTCAGCATGGCCTGATGAGCGGTGCTAGGTTCACGCCCAAAATCCCAACTGGTGAAACCCTAGACTGCTGAAGTGGAGCGTGTGAACTTAACCACTCACCCACGGGGCCAGCCCCCTAACTTTTTATTTTGAAATAGTTATGAATTCACAGGAAATTGCAAAGATAGCACAGAGAGGTGTTATGTAGCCTTCACCCATTTTCCCCAAGGGTTGCATCTTACATATACTACAGTCCTACATATGTTTTGTTAGAATTCTACCTAAGTATTGTAATTTTTTTGAACAATGTAAATGGTATTATATTTTTAATTTTGGTTTCTACATGTTCCTTGCTAGTCTATAGAAATTCAATTGATTCTTGTATTTTCTTCTGATATCCTGCAATGTTACTGAACTCGCTTACTAGATCTAGGATCTTTTTTGTAAATTTTTGGGACATTCTATGTAGATAATCATGCTATCTGCAAATTGGCACAGTTTTAACTCCTTCTTTCTCATTTGTGGGCCTTTTGTTTCCTTTTCTTGCCTTATTATGCTTGCTTGAACTTCCAGGACTATGCTAAATAGCAGTGGTGAGCGTGGGCATCCTTTCCTTATGTCTGATCTTAGAGGAAAAGTGATTAATCTTTCACTATGAAGCATGGTATTAGCCGTACTTCAGGAGATGTTCTTAAGCTGAGGAAGTTCTCCACTATTCTGAGTTCTGTGAGTTTTTATCAGAAGGTTGAATTTTATCACACGCCTTTTCTGCATCAATTGATAAGATCACATGATTCTTCTTCCAACTTTTTAAATATATTGGATTATATTGATTGATTTTCTAATATCGAATCAACCTGTCATCGCTGGAATAAACCCCACTTAGTCATGTTGCATAATTCTTTTTATATATTGCTGAATTCTGTTTACTACCATTTTGTTTAGAATTTCTGCATGTATATTCATGAGGAATATTGGTCTGTATTTTTCTTTTTTTGGGCATTGTCTTTGTCTGATTTTGGTATCAAGGTAGTCTTGGTTTTATAAAATGATTTGGGAAGTATTCTCTCCTCTTCTATTTTCTGGAATAAATTGTATAGAATTAATGTTAATCCTTCTTTAAACGTTTGGTAGAATTCTCCATTGAATCCACCTGAGCCTGAAGGTTTCTTTTTTTCAGCATTTTTTCATTATGAATTTAATTTTCATAATAGTTATACGGCTATTCAAATAGTCTATTTCATATTGAGTGAGTTAGGATGGTTTGTATTTTTCAAGGAAATGGTGCATTTCATCTAAGTTGTCATGTTTATAGATGTACATGTGTCATAGTATTCCCTTGTTGTTCTTTTGATGTCTGCAGGGTCTGTAGTGAAAGCTTCCGTTTCATTCCTGACATTAGGAAATTGTGTCTACTCTCTTTTTTTCTTTGTCAGTCTTGCTAGAGATTTGTCAATTTTATTGATCTTTTCAAAGAACCAAATTTTTGTTTCATTGATTTTCTCTATTGTTTCTTTTTTCAATTTCATTGATTTCTGCTCTTTATTATTTCTTTCCTTCTGCTTGCTTTGGGTTTATCTTGCTTTTCTTTTTCATTTCTTGATGTGGGGCATAAATTATTGATTTGAGACTCTTTCACTTTTCTAATGTAAGCATTTAGTGCTGTAAATTTCCCTCTCAGCACAGCTTTAACCGTAACTTTCAATGTATTGTATTTTCATTCAGTTTAATGTATTTTTTTATTTCCCTTGATTATTTAGAAGCTTACTGTTTAATTTTCAAGTGTTTGGAAATTTTTCTCTTATTTTTGTTATTGATTTGTAGCATGGCTCCATTGACGTCAGAGAATACACTTCAACTTTTTTAAAAGAAAAAAAAGAAAAAGTATTATTTCAACTTTTTAAAATTTGTTGAGGTTTATTTTATGGTCACAATAGGTCTCTCTTAGTGTATGTTCCCTGAGCATAGAATGTGCATTCCACTGTTGTTTGGTGAAGTGTTTTAGAAATGTCAATTAGATCCTGTTGGTTGACGGTGCTGATGAGTTCTTCTATGTCCTTGCTGACTTTCTGTCTACCTAGTCTATCATTGCTGAGAGAGTTGAAATCTCCAACTCTAACTGTAGATTTGTCTATTTCCCTTTAGTTCTATCAGTTTTTGCTTCACATATTTTGTAGCTCAGATGTTTGATGCATACATGTTTAGAATTGGCGTGTCTTCTTGGTGGATTGACTTATTGTTATGTAATGTCCTTCTCTGCCCATAATAATTGTCTTTGCTCTGAAGTTTACTTTTTCTGATATTAATATAACCACTCCTGGTTTCTCTTGATTAATGTTTGCATGGCATGTCTTTTTCTATTCTTTACTTTCAACCTACCTATACTATTATATTTGAAGTACGTTTCTTATAGACAGCGTATACTGAATCATGGTTTTTTTTTTTTAAATCTACTCTGCCCACCTCTGTCCTTTAATTAGTGTATATGTTCATCTACATTTAATGTAATTATTGATATGTCAGGGCTTAAGTCTACCATTTTATTTTTTGTTTTCTGTTTATTCTTTCTGCTTTTTTATTGCCATGTTTTACTTTTGTTGTCATCCTATGGGTGACTCAAGCATTTTTTTAGAACTCCATTTTGATTTATCTGTAGTGTTGTTGAGTGTATCTCTTTGTATGCCTTTTTTAGTGCTTGCTCTAGGTGTTACTATGTATGCATAACTTATCATAGTCTACTAGTTTTGATATTTTGCCAATTCAAGTGAAATGTACAAATCTGACTCCTCATTTTGTGTCCCTTTACCCTCTCCCACTTACAATTGTCTCAAATATTTCATCTACATGCTTTGAGAATTATATTAGATAATGTTATAATTTTTTCCTTAACCATAAAATAATTTAGAAAACTCAAGAGGGGAGGGGAACTCTGTTATATTTACCCATATTTTTTATTATTATGTTATTTCTTCCTTCCTGATGTTCCAAAATTCCTTCTTTCATCATTTCCTCTCTTTTTAGAGAAATTCTTTAGCCATTTTGTCAAAGTAGGTCTGCTGGTGACAAATTCTCTTAGTTTTCCCTCATCTGAGAAAATCTTGTTTTCCCCTTCATTCCTAAAGGGTATTTTCTCTGAATATAAAATTCAATGGTGGCAGTTCTTTTCTTTTAGCACTTGAAAAATATCGTGCCACTTCCTTCTGAACTCCATGAGAAAGTCACTGTCATTTGAATTGTTTTTCCCCCATAGGTAATGCATCATTTCTCTCTGGCTGCTTTCCAGATTTCTTTGTCTTTAGTTTTCAGAAATCTTGGCATGGATTTCTTTGAATTTATTCTGTTTGAGATTTGTTCAGCTTCTTGAATACATGGGTCATTGTCTTTTGCTAAAGTTGGGAATTTTTTGGTTATTCTTTTTTCAAATACTTTTTCACACTTACCTTCTTTCTCCTCTCCTTTTTGGGTTCCAATAACACAAATATTTGCTTTTTTTGTTATAGTCCCACATGTCCCTGAATCTTTATTCACTTTTTTAAACAGATGTGATGTAACATAATTCACATACCACAGAATTCACCCATTTAAAGTGTACAGTTCAATTGCTGTTAGTATATTCACGGACTTATACATCTAGCATCACAATTAATTTTAGAACTTTTTCATTAGCCCAAAAAGAAATCCCACATCCCTTAGTCATTTAGGGAATATCACCATCTTAAAAAAATTACGTCTTTCAGTCCATAAACATGGGATCTTTTTCCATTTATTTAGATCTTCTTTAATTTCTTTCAACAATGTTTTGTAATTTTCAAAATATAAGTTTGCACTTCCTTGTTTAAATTTATTCCTATGTATTTTATTCTTTTTGATGCTATTATAAATGGAATTGTTGTCTTAATTTCCATTTTCAATTTACTCATTGCTAGTGTGTAGAAATACAATTGATTTTTATATATTTATTTTGTATCCTGCAAACTTGCTGAACTCTTTTTTTAGTTCAAATGGTTTATTTTTTTCTTTTTACTAGATTCTTTGGGCTTTCCTATATACAAGATCATGTCATTTGCAAATAAAATAATTCTGCTTCTTTCCATCCAATATGGATGCCTTTTATTTCATTTCCTTGTTTCACTGCTCTGGCTAGAACCTCCAGTACAATGCTGAACAGCAGTGTAACAAGAGACATTCTTGTCGTTTTCCTGACTTCTAGGGGAAGGCATTCAGTCTTTCACCAGTTTGTTAGCTGTGAGTTTTGTCTAGATGCCCTTTATCACATTGAGGGAGTTTCTTTCTATTCTGTTTTTCAAGACTTTTTATCATGATGGGGTGTTGAATCTTATCAACTGCTTTTTCTGCATTTATTGAGATGATTCTGTGGCTTTTAGCTTTTATTTTATCACTATTTTCTCTCTGTTGTTCAGATTGGCTAATTTCTATTGTTTTATATTTAAGTGTATTGATTCTTCTCTCTTCTGCATTCTGCTGTTGAACTCACCCATTGAGTTTTTATTTCAGTTATTATATATTTTAGTTCTAAAATTTTCATTTGGTTCTTGTTCATATCTTCTGTTTCTCAGCTGAGATTTTCTAATTTTTCATTTGTTCAAGTATGTTCATCATTTCTCATTTAAACATGTTTATGTTGGCTGTTAAAAAACTGTGTCAGATAATCCTCACATCTATGTCATCTTGGTGTTGGTATTTGTATTTGGCATTTGGTATACAAGTTGTCTATTGATTTCCTTTTGTCATTCAAGTTGAGATCTTCCTGTTCTTGGTACGACAGTTGATTTTCAATTGAAACCTGGACATTTGGGGTATTATTTAAATCTCATATTTTAGAAGGCCTGTTCTCACACTGCTCTCATGGGGGAAAGGAGGACATCACTTCATTGCTCCCAGTGGGGCTAGAAGTCAAGCCAGGAGCAAGGAAAAAGCTCTTTTTTACTCTTGGGCAGGACTGGGTCTCAGTCTCGTCACTCAGTCTCTGCTGTTATCATCCTGGCTGAGGGGCGGAGTGGCACTTTATTGCTCACTGTCTTCTACTGTGGAGGGGTGAACTCATTCCTGCTGAACAGTGGCAGAAGTCCTGGCTCTTCATTAGGCTTTTTCTGACACCACCCCAGTGAGGAGGGTAAGGGGTACCTCATTATCTATCACTAGGTGGAGGTGGAAATCTAGGCTTCTCACAGGAGCTCCACTGACAGAGGGTGCGTGTTGGGGGGGGGCTGTCCTTACCTCAGAGATGAAAGTCCCAGCTCCCTACTTCCTGTGATGCTACTCCATCAGGGGGTTGAAGTACCTCGTCACAGCCTAGTGAGGGTGGAAATCTAGATTCTCGATTTGGTCTTTGCTGAAAGGGATTGGGTGGGGCCACAGTGCTTTCTGTGGTGTTCAATTGGAATAGAGCAGTTGTTGTCTAAAAGTTTTCTCTCTTGCAAGACTGGCCTTGTCCTGGTCCTTTAGTTAGAGAAAGCAGGCTTTTCTTGGAGCTTCTTTTTTCTGCAACTATTGGCATTTCTGCATTGCTAGCTTCCTTTGTATCCAGTCGGAGATCCATGAGGCAAAAAGAAAACCCAGGGAACTCACAGCTTTGTTGCTCCTGGGGTCCTAAGGTCCCTAACAAGTGCCTTCTTTTCTCCACTTTTCAGAGTCTTTTTATGTTTCTTTTATATGTAATGTCCAGGGTTTTTAGCTGTACTTAGCAGGAGAAATAACAAAACATATATCTGCTCCATCTTTCCAGAAGTGGAAATCCCCTCCACTTGGATTTAAAAAACCAGCATTGCCAGCCCTCCTGGAACGCCCACATAAGTTGCTTCATAGTGCTGGAGCATTCGTGGTACACTCAATGCCTTGGAATGGGGATTCCAAGAGTCAAGGTTTCAATGGAACACCGTGAGCAAGCAGCTCCAGGAACTTCATTTACATCCCATTGCACACTTACAAGAAATTTTAGTAAATTGTCTGAGGTGGTTTGAAAACATCGAGAACACATTTACTAATCACTTAGGCTGGGTTACTTATTGAAAGTCATCGCATTTTAGGTGAGCAAAGGTGATGAACACGAAAGAAAATCAAATTTCAATTCCACTTACCTAATAAACTTGAATATATAAATTCCCCCAAATTAGTGGGCTCTCAGGTGACGCAAAAAAAATAGTGAGCTCAGGAAGTTCCCGAAAGATCCTCATTTCTTTTCCTTTTTAAGGTATGGATTGTGTCAACTGCCTCATGTTCCCTTTGTGATCCTCATGACCTTACTAAGTCTCTGTTTTATATAATATTCAGGAAAAAGCAAACAAACAAGCAAAACTGAAATCTCATGTAGACTCATTCCACAAGAAATTAAGCCGCGACCTGCATATTTCCACAGGTAGAGAATTGGAGAGGCTTCTCCCACCCTAAACAGCACCCAGCTTCTCCTGAGGAACTTCTGTCTGTCTACTCTCTGCTTCTGCTGCCTAGTGTGTTCTCTGGGCATTGATTTGCCCAGACACCAACACAGCTGCTTTTTTCTTTTTCTTTCCCAAGACATCACTAATACTGTACTGTGTGGGTCACTGAAGGCTTGAGAAAAATAAACAGAAATTATTGCACAAGACAAAAAGTAACAAAAAACTGACGATCCCTGCCTTCGGCGTATCTTACCGGCTGGTATTCCAACTCCTGACATGAGCTTACTAGGGAAAAATAAGAAATATCTTAATACTAAGTGATCTAAGCAGAGTAATTTCTCTCTTTTTGTCTTGACAATGACCAGGGAGCTTATTTATAACCAAAGGGGCCATTAAAGCATTTTCTTAAAGAAAAGAATTGTTTTCTCCCTGAGAATAAATTCTACCTTCCCAAACACAAAATTTGTTGAAGTCATTTTTTTAACATTTACCCCAATTCTTTAAAATGATTGTTTCTTTTAACAAAAAGACAATCCATATGGTCTGACAAGTTTTGTTTCCCCAGTGTGTGAATGGTATACTCATATGAAAAGCCTTTCAAAGTTTCAAAATTAAATCAGATCATAGCACATGCTTCATAGAGACTCAGTACTCTTGTTCGGAAAACCGACACTATTACATACCTTACAGAACTGTTGGGCTGTAAGTGAATTGCAAAATATTTGAATAGTGTAGAAACCCAACCCAGTTTCCAGCGCACAGAGTATGCTTAACATATTAGCTGGCCCTTTAATAAGCAGAGTAAAATTAAAAGACATTAGGAATGTTCTGAAATATTTGGGTGTGAGTTCCCACAACTTACAAAATATGTGATTCTCTCTCCGTCTTCGATGTATTTACTTTCTACAACTCAAAGAATTTCAACAGGGCATATGTAGATCAAATTTTCTCAGAGGATGAAAGGGATCTTAAGAATGCCTTTTCCCAAAATAATCTTTCTCCTTCCTACGCCACCCGATCATCACCTTAGTACATTATCTTGAGATTAAAGATATAAAAATTATCTACTAACTTTTATTTTCAAATTTTGAGAGATAGAGTTCCATTTTTACTTCCTTAATTTAATATGCTTTTATGAATGTGAAAACATTTATAACAGTTTTTAGATTTACATACAATCTTTTCTCAGCCATTAATCCTCCTAGAACTGTGGGTTTTTAAAAAAAAATGTAGCCATTGTGACTGGGGAAAGAATAGTACCCAGCAGCTTTCCCTTGAGTTAAACTAGAATTTCTTCTCATGCACTAAATGAATCCCCCTCCTCATCCCCCCACCAGGTCCTCTGAGCTTTCTGTGTTACTAAGCTCTTTGTACAGCCTGACTTGACAACAGCCGTTTCCTAGGGGTCAGAGAGCTTTCAAAGCCAGCTTTGGAACTCTCCTCCTCTCTGCTTTGGGTATAAACAGCAATTCCTAAAGGTAGGAGATGGCATTCCAAGGAGGCTGACACCAGATCTTCAAATGCTTTTCATTTCAAATCCACAAATGTTAACACTGTTCCTCTCTTAGTTTGGGCTCCCCCAGAAGCAGAGCCCGAGACAAGGACTTGGTTTATTTGAGAAGACATCCCAGGAAGCAGGGGTGAAGGAAAAGAGGGCGAGCAAGACAGGGAAGGAGGAGAAGCCGTTCTAAGCATGCATCAAGTTTGCTGCTGTAGGCACCAGGGGGTCATTTCTGCTGGGACCTCTGGCAAGGGTTCAAATGCCTTCCAGAATGTTCCATCCAAAGAATAAGAGGCTGGGCATTTGTCTACCAGCTCTCATTCTCCACTGGCTGATGGTGGCTCCTGGAGTATTACCTCCCCACACTTCCAGGTTGTGCTTGCATGAGGGCTGAGTGGGATCCCAGCTTCAGAGACAGTTCTAAAGCAGGAAAAAAAGTGGAAGGCTCACCTCAAGCTTGAAGCAGACATTGTCATGTGAGCCCACATTGAACTTTCTACCAGAAGCAGTGGCTGAAATCATAGGTGGGCTGAGGGATGTGTCGTAGAGTGCCAAAAGCATCAGCTACAGTGTATTTTTCCTTCTGCATCTACTGTTCCCCACCGTTCCCATGGCGGTGATCCCCCACCAATGAGTCATCCAGAAGAAGATTAATTGATGCTCTAGTCCAAAGGATATTGGCATGGAAGGTCACTGCAATTAGCCTCCCCTGATTGGTGTGAGGGTCTCCTCCATCTTCCTTCCAATCTAAACTTTGCCTGCATCCCCCCTTCTGCAGGGAACTCCTGTGTGACTGAGAGGAGCTGTGCAATCTCAGCAGGCCCAAGTAGTAGATGAAAGCTGCTTTTTAAGAGAGCATCTCAGTGGACCACAAAAGAAGATGGTAGAGAATCATCTGATCCTGCCTAGGATGTCTCTCCTGCCCGCCTCACCTGGCTTGCTCACACCTGCCCTATGTCCAAAACACTCTCAAGGCTGAGTTCAGTGCCCCTGTGCTGCCCCTTACCAGGGAACTTGTCACATTTGTTTCTGTGTGTTTACTGGTCCATCCCCTGTGTGCACCAGCAGCCTGTTGAGCATGACACTATGTCTTCATTTCTATGCTCAAGACCTAGTGTAGTGCCTAGGACACATGAGTTCTCTGCAAATACTTGTAGAGGCAAAGGAGGGAAAAAGGGCGGGAGGTGGAAGTCTGTTGCTAGGACATAAAATGATTTGCTTATATCCCAGTTGCCAAAGATAAGTCATCTGACACTTGGGGAATTCTCAGAACTAACCGTTTAAAGCAATACTTAGCTGAAATCTATTGCAAAATGCAATACTTACTTAGGCTCTTTTGCCTTTATTATTTCTTAAGAAAGAGATGCTCCAAGAGCCAGTGACTCAGACCACCAGGTGACTTGGCTGTGGTTTCCTATGAGTCAGGCCTACCAGACGGCTGAGGACAGAGGTGAACAGGAAACAGGCCGAGGAAAGCCAGAGAAACAGAAAGAGTCAACACAGACGTCGAGGAGGCTTCCGGCAGCTCTCTGAGGCCAAGGGACACACTACCCCATGAACTCCCGGACGCTCATACACAAGTGGGTACAACCGATGCGGCTCCAGCTTGAAAACTCTTCCCAGGCTGCAGTTGAAGGGAACAGGTTGTAAAGGCCCTGGGGTTACAACTGCTTCAAGTGGGCTGTTTTTCTTATTTGTTTGTTTCCACAAAGAAAAAAAATAAGATGTGAGCACTGACACTTTCATAAACTGTGAATTTTCCCTCCCTTCTCTGTTCCCTGCAGCCTTGCTCCCTACTCTGACATTTGCCAATTCTAATTTTTGCCCATTACACAGAATATGTACCAATTGACATCACTATGTTAATTGAGAAAGAGAAAAAGAAAAGTTGACTGCTCCTCCTTGAAAGCACAAAAGCACAAAGACTTGAGGCATTTTTGAGCAGAAGAAGCTGCCGCAACCCTGTGCCCTCTCCCAGCCCTTAGCAGCCGCCTGGGCTTGTCTGATGTAGCCCTCAGGGTGTTTACCATCTAAAGCAATCGGGCAAAGCAGAAATGTAAGAGACTCTAATTAACACAAATTGCTGATTATTGCGTACAGGAAATAACATATTACATTTGTAATTCTATTTACAGTGTACAAAGCACTTTCTCCATAATCTAATAACAATCTTGAAATTATTATCACTATTTACAGATGCAGAAGCTGAGGCACATAGATTCAGGTAACATGCCCTACTTCACATAGCTAATACCAGGCAGATCCTGGCATTGAACTTGTTTGTCTGGGCCCAAGCCTGGTGCTATTTCCAGGATCCTGCAGCAAACTCCCACCAGCTAGCCACCTATGGCCTCCCTTCCCCTACCGCTGTCTCCTGACCAGAAGTGTTTATACCTCAGTTCCAGCACAGCAATGACCATGGCAGATAACATGCAAATTGGAGAAACACCAGCCGCATCCAAAAGAGAGCGTAGTTCTGATAACTGTTTAACTAACATCTAAAAGAAAGAGAATGACCATTTTAGGTGAATGTTTAGATGAAGTAAGAAAGAATCTTGGAGGAAATTGAGGATTGCTTAAAGGTCATTGAACATGCAACGCTAAAATTGGGAAAAGAAAGCTCAGTGAGGGAGATGAGGGTTCTTCCAGAGCTGAGAAGAGACTAGCACCTCGATACAAGGCTCTAGAGCCAGGGGACCAGAAAATGTCATGCATGAAGTGTCACCTGCCACACTGGGCACTCAGCCCACAGACTCACCTGATACCTCCCCTTGCCTTTCCAGTCCTCATGGAGAGTGCTTGGTGCCATGGGGCCTTTCTAAGAAGAATAGTGTCATAGCCCAGGGCACTGATGCCAGCCATATTGGACCACCCCTGCTCATGCAAGATTGGTGTAGAGAAGAGAAAGTTGGGTATGCTCCAAGGTCGCCCCACCAGGGTAGGCCACTGCAGAGGGAGCATGAACGCATGCTGGAGTTAGCAGGGCAGCCTGGGCCCTTCCACGATTCTGGGAGTGTTAGAGTGATATGTTGTGAAAAAGACTCACTAGCCATTGCTGGCTTTGAGGCTGGAGGAATGGGACAGTGTCTAGAAGAAAAAGAATTCTGGGCCAGTCAGCACAAGAAAGAGAGAGTAAGGATAGGGTACCGGTGGGCACTTGGGACAACAAGCCGACCCATGATTTTAAACCTTAGGCAAATGCCAACAACTCTCGAATGTGTATTTCCAGCCCAGAGGTCACTTCCTAGCTCTACATCATTCATTTATACAGATGCTTGGATATATCACAAAAATCTCAAACTAATTTGTTTAGAATGGAACTTGTGTCCCAGCACTCTCAGGCCTGTTGCTCAAGTAAGACTCTGGGCACGGTCCCCGAGTTTCTCTCCTTCTTGCTCCCACATTCAGTCAATTACTATGTCATATTGCACTCCCAAATCCATCCACTTCTTTGCCTCTCCAAGGCCACCTCCCTAGTCCTAGCTCCCACCATCTCCTACCCAAACCATCAAATCACTTCCTTAATGGCCTTCCCGTGTGTACTCTGCTTTCACAGAGCAGCCAGAATGACTTTGCCTAAGCATGAACCAGATTGTCATTCCGTGGTTAAAAACCCTCCAATGGCTTCAGAACAGAACCAAACTCTAATGAGACTGGCTACAGTGCTGGCATTACCTCAAACCCTTTTTTCCTCACTTTCCACACTCTGGTCCCTTCATTTCCTCTAAGGAACCAAATCCTTTTTCACTTTAGAGTCTTCCCACCATGTTGTTCCCTCCGCCTGGAATTCCTCCCTTTTCCCTGCCTTTGCAATGGCTATTTCCTTCTTATTCACTCAGCCTCAGGTTAAGTGCTGCCTGAGACTTCCCACAGGCCTCCCCAGAGACTTTCCAGACTATCTCATGAAAAGAAGGTCCTTCCTGTTACTCGCTCTCAGAGCACCCAGTTCTCTTTGCTAGGAAGTATCATGACCTGCTATTACACACTCATGTGCTTTACTCCTTTGAGGCTTGGCCCTCCTGCTGGACTGTAGTCTTCCTGAGGATAGGGACCATGTGTGTCCTGTTTAGCCCATATCCTGAGAGCCCAGCCCAGTGCCTCATGCATAATAAAGTGGTCATAAATAGTTGCTAATGAATGAATAAATTAATTTTAAAATCCAGCAGACTAATTTGCAACTGGTTCTCTCAAGAGAACCCCTGGCCTCCCCTTTCCCTTTAATCGCTGATTCTCCCCAATTCACCATTGGCTCTGAGCAGCCATGCAATTTAATGCTTCATCAGGATGGGTATCCTGCCAGGCAACTCATAGAGAAGCAAGACAAGTCCCTCCCCTGGGCCCTGAGCCACACCACTTCCTGCCAGGCCTTCTCCCCCCACTCTTCCCCTTTCCCTCCTTTATTAACTCAACAGAGAAGCCCATATATAGTCATTATAATCATAACATAATAACAACTACATTTATGGAGCTTTTATAACTTGTTGGGCACAGTCCTTTATTTCCTCATTTAGTCTTCTATAGAACCCTAGATGCAGTTACTAATATTTGTTCCACTTTAAAGAGAGGAAAATCAAGGCTTTGCGAGTTAAGCGACTCTCCCTGAGTCAGATGCTAGTAACCGGCAGAACCAGGATGTCTGTTCGATGCTATAACCAATAGGCCACAGTGCTTCCCAAATGCTCACTGATTTCAATACCTTTTAAGATTCAACCAACAACTCTTAAGCCCTGGTGTATGAACCAAACACTGTGCACAGCATTTGTGTTCACTTTCACATTTTATTCCCACAACAACCTGGTGAGGCAGGTCTTTGTTATCCTCATGGAAGCACTTTCAATGGGTTCTCTGTGGAAGAGCTGGGATTTGATGCAGCTTCCTCCCTCCAAGGCCACTGCTCTCTCCATTCCTACAGATTTTGCGGCTCTGCCCAAAGAGAAAGAAGTGAGGAGGACCAGAACTTAGACACATGCACATTCTGATCAGTGGGGGGTAGCTGGTGGGATAAAGCTTCTCCAGAGAAGCCCCTGTCGCTCTTCCGCCTCAAGAGGGGCTCTGGAAAGCCATGAGGCAGGGAAGAGGGCTTGAGCTTTGGGATGAGACAGACATCCACTTAATCTGCTGCTTTGCCCCTCTCTAGCTGGGTCGCCTTCTGCAATCTACTCAACTCTCTGGGCCTCTGGTGCCGCTAAGAAAGGGGGTCTCAGTATCAACTTCATGGGGATTTTGTGGGGATTAATTAAATCACAGAAAGAAAGCCCTTAATACAGGGGTCAGCACATGGTAGGTCCCTGTTGGTCGGCTTGGTATTTCCAACTTCCTGCCCACTGGGTTCTCAGGCCTGGGAGAGGAGACACTATAATTAGGCTATTCTGCTATGGAATTCCTCAGAGCCTCGTGCCTCTCTTTTTTTCCTTCTATTGTCTCTCCCTTCCTTTCCCACCCACAATTTGAAGCCGACTGTTCTGTCTGCAGGAAATGTGTTAAATGAGACAATGTTTGTGTTCGCGCTTCGTTCCACAGGCTTTGCTGGCATGTTCCTCTCTTCTAGCCCTTGGGGAGTGTCTGAAACGTGGTCAGGTGCGCCTGCTGACAGTCTCACAGGCACAAAACACGCAGTTATTAGAAGAGAAATTTCATTTGCAGAAAATAATATGAGAGTAACGTATTCAAATAGGCATGGATTTTAGAGATGCCGGTCTGGGTCCACATCCCAGCACAATTATTGGCTGTGAGCCATGGCCAGCCTATGTACTATCTCCATGTGTCAGTGTCCTTGTCCATAAGACTTTCAGGATCCTGATTAGAATAATGAGAAACGGTATTTTGAAACATCTGGTCAACGTCAGGCACATTATAGATGCTTGATAAATGAACATCTAACACAGTGCTTGGCATCTAAAACAACTGGCCCACAGGCCCAATCCAGCCTGCTTTTACAAATAAAGTTTTATCGAGATACAGCCACACTCATTTGTTTACACATTATCTATGGCTGCTTTTGCTACAACAGCAGAGTTGAATAGCTGCCAATTCCTCCCTTTTCTTCTAGAAGCTAGAGGACTGATGTAGACCCCAGGATATGATAGCTACAATGATTATGGGGTCCTCCTAGCAGCTGCTCATATATCAATTGAGATTAAATTCAGCTAGATTAACAGAGAACCAAAACAATAATGGCTTAAACATGACAGCAGCTTATCTGTCTTTCATAAAAGTCTGGAGATGAAAAATCCAGGGCTATTCTTTCCTACAAAAGGCTCAGGCACCCAGATTCTTTTGCCTGGCCACCTTTCCTGCCTAGAGTGAGGCCTTCATTTTCATAGTCCAAGATGGTGGTTGAAGTTCCAGCCATCATGTTCTCATTCCAGGTAGCTGGATAAAGAAAGAGATGAAGAAAAAGGGGCAAAGTGTATGAACATATTCTTTTTAAGGATGGTTCCTGACTGCTGGCTTGACACATCTGCTAATATCTCATTGGTTACATGGACACATTTACTTTTTGGGGAGGCTGGGAAGTGGAGCATTAATCCAAGTGGCCATACGCCCAGATGAAAATGAGGGGTTCTATTCACTAAGGAAGGTGGGGAGACACACAATGGGGCAAAACCAATGGGTTTGCATCTTTTAGGATTGTTTTAGCTGCAAATAGCAAGAGCCCAGCCTTCAGTGGTTTAGGCCACTAGGACTTCTACTCCTTAATTATCAAGAGATTCAGAGGTACATAGTCCAAGCTTCACCTCAGCTGCTCACCATATCATGAAGTACCCATGCTTCCACTCTACCTCTTGTTTCCCCAGTCTGTGGTCATCTGGTGGAAAGATGGCTGCAGCAACTTCAAGCATCAGATCCTCCTACCCTGCTCCAAAGGTAGGAGTGAAGAGGTGGTGGAGAGGGCTTCCTTCCTGTGTTGCTCTCAGAAGTCCCTAGAAGCTTTCCCTTCCATCTCCTTTGCCAGCCCTTTCTCTCATTCCCATCCCTAGACCAATCGCCAGCAAGAAGGAATGGGATTACCAAAACTGGTTTACAGGACTTGCTGCCTGAACAAAATCAGGACTCTGTTAGCAAGGAAGGAGAAAGAAGAACTTTTGAGTAGGAATGCAATAGAACGATCCACTGTTATCTGGAAGAGGGAAGAAATAGTAATTGTTTCCCCCATGCCTCTAGGAACACAATACTTAGATCCTTCCTGGATAAAAGGCAAGGAATGAATTGAATTTGGATCATATTCTCAAGCTTCATATAGCTGCTATTTATTATCACCATATTTTGTATCATTACAAAATCTGGAATTAGAGGTAAAATCTGCTCCATAAATCTTTAGGCTAGAGCTTTCAGTTCAATACTCTGCACAGTGCTGCCTCCACAATGCTCAGAGCTATTTTCAGGTGGATGTTCTGGACAGAAAAGGCAGCTTCCTAAAAATAATTTTACAGTTGCAATCCTACATCTGCCAGAAATGAAGCGCTTTATCTTGTTGATATGGTCTGCAATCTTATGGCAGGGCCGTCAGCCCTAACTGGACTGCTGGTGATAACGAGATTAAATTCCTCTCCATTGAAAGCAGTCCCCACCCTTCCAGCAGAGTCCAAACAGAACTTTACAACTTTATCCATCAAGTATGATACTTGGGAAGAGCAGTGGGCAGACCACATCTGGATTTGCAATGTAGAGTTGGAGGCTCAATGTAATAGGCAACTTGGCTCACTTAGATTTCATCCAGATCCTTCCCCTGGAGAAAAGAAAAAGGAAAGTGATTTTCCTTGGGTGTTTACCATGGGTTAGGTGCTTCATATCTATTGTTTATCAAAGTCCCACATTTGTAAATTGAGTTGGTCTTGTTCCTGTCTGAAACGCCCTGACAGACTGGACTTGGATGAGACTTTGGTTGACTGGGTTGGGGACTTGAGGCTTGGAGTCTTGGACTCTGAATTTAGGCATCCAGGATTGGAAAGAGCCAAAGAGTGTACACCAGACAAGTTTCCCAGTGAACTGCAAGGGCCCAAGTCTAAGAACCCAACAACACTGCAGAGAAAGTATTGGGGAAAAACCCAATGGGTTTTCATAAATGAAGTTCAAGGGCATATATTGTGTAAGAGTAGCCTTCAGGTTCTGGTTGGGGAAATGATTATTCCCATTTCACTGAGGGTACCTTAGGTTCAGAGAGGCCAAACACATTATCCCAGATGACACCATTAGCAGGTGGTGCAGCTGGCATCTGGACTCTGGCTTAGTACTGGTCCCAAATCACTGCTCTTCCCACTGCACCACATAAGTTCTCTTATAGATGAGAGGAACCACCTGCATGAGATGCTGAACAGCCTTGCTCCTGATGCTGGGCCCTTGGGGCTGCTGATATGGCTACCACCTAAGCTGTGGAAATGTAACTCCTTGTCCCCTCTGATCTGCTTTTGTCACTGTAGGTGAGTTTGCACTTTATAGAGGTTTATATACATGGAATTATATAATATATACTCTTTTTTTGGTCTGGCTTTTTTCACTTAGCATAGTAATTCTGGATTTCATCTATGTTGTTGTATAAATCAATACTTCACTGCTTTTTATTTCTGAATAGTATTCCATTGTGTGGATATACTGCAACTTGTTTATCCATTATTCAATTGGTGGACATTTGACTTGTTTCCAATTTTTGACTATTACAAATAAATTGCACATTCATGTACAAATCTTTGTATGAACATATGCCTCAGAATCCTCTGATGTGCTGATTCCAAATTCATATATCTTCTTTGGTGAAATGCCTATTCAAATTTTTTACCCACTTTAAAAAATTCATTGTTTGGTTCCTTATTATTGAATTGTGAGAATTCTTTATATATATATGGCATACAAGTTGTCTATTAGGAATATATCTTGCAAATATTTTGTGCCGGTCGGTGGCTTATGTTTTCATTCTTCCAACGGTGTCCTTCAAAGAGCAGAAATTTTTAATTTAAATCATGTTAATTTTATTAAATTTTATTTTTTGATGCCATATCTAAGACAACTTTGTATAATGCAAGGTCAAAAAGATGCTCTACGCTTTTTTCTACAACCTTAACATTTTTAGGTTTTACATTTAGATCTATCATCCATCTTGAGTTAATATTTGTATGTGGTACAAGGTATGGATTCAAGTTCATCATTTGTGTGTGTGTTTGAATATCGGTATCTGATTGTCCAGTATCCTTTAGTGAAAAGACTAACCTTTCTCCATTGCATTGCCATTGCACTTTCAATTAAAAAACCAGTGGTTCACATATGTGTGGGTCAATTTATGGGCTCTCTCCTTCGTTCCATTAATTTATTTGTCTGATTTGACACTAGTACCACATTATCTTGATTACTGTGGTTTTATAGTAAGTCTTGAAATCTGGTAGCGTTAGCTATCTAATTTTGTTCTTTCCAAAGTTGTTTTGGCTATTCCAGGTTCACTGCATTTCTACAAGAACTTTAGAATCAGGATGTCATTTTCCACAAAAAGTCTGCTAAAATTTTGGGGCCGGCCTGGTGGTGCAGCGGTTAAGTTCGCATGTTCTGCTTCTGTGGCCCGGGGTTCACCGATTTGGATCCCAGGTGCAGACATGGCGCCACTTGGCAAGCCATGCTGTGGTAGGCATCCAAGATATAAAGTGGAGGAAAATGGGCACGAATGTTAGCTCAGGGCCAGTCTTCCTCAGCAAAAAGAGGAGGATTGGCAGCAGATGTTAGCCCAGGGCTAATCTTCCTCAAAGAAAAAGAAAAAAGTCTGCTAGAATTTTGATAGAGATGGTATTAAATCTGTTCAAGAATCTAGTAGTGATATTGATCTTAACAATATAGAGGCTTCAAATCCATGAATAAACATAGCTCTCCATTTATTTAGGTCTTCCTCAATTGCTCTAAGCAAAGTTTTGTGGTTTTCAGGGCACACATCTTTCACATCTTTTGTCAGCTTTGTCCCTAAGTATTTTATCCTTTTTGGTGCTGTTGTAAATGGCTCTTTTTACTTTCAATTTCCAATGGTTTGTTGCTAGTACGTAGAATTACGGTTGATTTTGTGTATTGGTGTTATACCGTGTAAATTTGCTAAACCCATGTATTAGTTCTAGTAGCCTTTTTGTAGATTATTTGGGATAGCCTATGTGGACAGTCATGTCCTTTGTGAGTCAAGATAATTTTAGTTCTCTCATTCCAATTTATATGCCTCTTATTCTTATTCCTCTTTCTTGCTTTTTTGTATTGACTAAGACCTCCAGTATAGTGTTGAATGACAGTGGTGAGAGCAGACCTTGCCTTGTTCCAGTCATAGGGGAAAAGCATTCTTTTACCATTGAGTATAGTGTTGCCTGTAGTTTTTGTAGATGTCCTTTATCAGGTTGCAGATGTTCCCTTTCATTCCTAGTTTACTGAGAGTTTTTATCATAAATCAATATTGAATATTGTAAAACTTTCCTTCTATATGTACTAAGAGGAGCATATGGGTCTCTTCTTTAGTCTGTTGAGATGATGAATTATATTGTTTGGTTTTCAAATGTTAAACAACAAGAATAACAAGTGGGATAAACATCTCTTGGTTGTGATATTATCTTTTTTTATACGTTGCTAGGTTCATTTTGTAAGTATTCTTTTGGGAGTTTTTGCTTGTATGTTCGTGAGGGATATTGGTATGTAATTTTGAAAGTTTTTGTCTAGTTTTGGTTTTAGAGTGAGGCTGGTTTCATAGAATAAGTTGCAAAGTACTCCATTCTCTGCAATTTTCTGAAAGAATTTGTACAGAACTATACTGGTTCTTTCTTATGTTTGTGGCAGAACCACCAGTGAATCCAGCTGTGTTAGGAATTTTCTTTGTAGAAATGTTTTCAACTTCAAACTCAATTTGTTTAATATATTTAGGGCTGTTAAGATTATCTATTTTTTCCTGAGCAAGCTTTGGTTGTTATATCTTTGAGGAATTTGTCCATTTCATCTAAATTGTCAAATTTATTGGCATAAAGTTAGCTACCATATTTACTTATTATCCTTTTACTGTCTGAAGAATCTGAAGTGAGGGAACCTCCCTCATTCCTCATATTGGTAATTTTGACTAATATCATTTAGTTTAATTGATTTTTCTCTGTTTTTCCTATGTTTGTTATTTAATAGATTTCAATTCTGATATTTAGCATATCTTTTCTTCTGTTTACTTTGGGTTTAATTTGTTCTTACTTTTCTAATTTCTTAAGGTGGGAGCTAAGATCATTAATCTAAGACTTTTCTTCTTTTCAAATACAGGCATTTAGTGTATAAATTTCTAAGTACTGCTTTAATGCCCTAACACAAATTTGGGGTTTTTGTTTTCCATTTTCATTCAACTTAAAATACCTTCTAATTTCCCTTTTGATTTCTTCTTTGACCCACGGTTATTTAGTACTGTGTTACTTAATTTCAAATTTTTGTGAATTTTCTAGGTGTCTTTCTATTACTGATTTCTAATTTAATTTTATTGTGGTCAGAAAACACTTTGTATGCTTTGAATCTTTTTAAATTTAGTGTAACTTCTTTTAAGGCCCAGAATGGTCTCTATCTTGGTAAATTCTCTATGTGCACTTGAAACTATGCCTGTACTCTATTATTGAGAGGAATGTTCCATCACTGTCAGTTAGGTAAAGCTGGTTGATAATATTGTTCATGTCTCCTACATCCTTACTAATTTTCTGTTTGTTTCTTCTATCAGTTATTGAGTTACTAAGATCTCCAACTATTATTGTGGATAGTGACTTCTATATCCTTGAAGTTCTATCAGTTTTTGCTTCATATATTTGTGGATCTGTTGTAAGGTGAATAAACATTTAGATTTGTGAATGACTTTCATAAATGCCTCCTTTCTCATTATGCAATATTCTTTGCTCTGAAATCCACTTTGTCTAACATTTGATATAGTCACTCCAGCCTTTTCTGGGGATGGGAGGAGCCACTAGTGTGGGCATGGTATAATTTTTTCTACCCTTTTATTTTAACCTATCAATATCTTTCTGTAATATTTCTTAAACCTATAAGTATTTAAAGTGCATTTATTTTAAGAAGGATTTAGCTGTCTCTTCCTCTTTTATCCAATCTGACAATCTCTACCTTTAATGGGAGTGGTTAGGCCATTTACATTTAATTGATTATTGTTATCATTAGTTTCAAGTCTATCATCTCGTTTGTTTTCTATTTATTCCATCTGTCTTTGTTTCCTTTTCTTCATTTTCTGATCGTTTTTTCTTGAATTGTTAACTTTTTTTAATGTTTTCATTTATCTCTTTTTTTGACTTTTTAGGTATAACCCTTTGTTTTATTATTTTATAGTTTATACTTTACATCTTTAAGTTATCATAGTCTACCTTCAAATGATTCCACTCAAATGATACCTTCAAATGATACCATTTCACATACAGTATAAGAACTTTATGCTAGTCTGCCTCAATTTCTCCCTTGCTGTCCTTTACGCTAACGTTGTCATACATTTTCCAGTGTGGCTGGTGGGAACAGGCACTATTCCTGGCCTGTGTGAGCACAGGGCACTTTTACCTCTACTCTTTTCAAGCAGTTCTTTCCTTAACCTCAGGTGGTTTCCTTTCACATATGCACTGATCACTACTCTGTTGAATATTCCAGGGGGCTCTCCATAGATCTCTGGGATTTTCTGTTTGTGCAGATCTCTCTGCTCTTCAGTCTCCTGTCCTGCAAACTCTAGCCACTTTGGTCTCGCTACTCTCTGGGAGACCAACTCGGGGAGACTACCAGGCTCTGTCTTGATTCCTTTCCCCGCTCTGTGGCCTGGAAACTCTCTCAAGGTAGTAAGCTGGGGCTAATCTCATTTGTTTTCTGTCTCTCGGAGGTCACTGTCCTTCATTGCCTGATGTCTAGTGTTTTGTAAACTATTCTTTCACAGATTTTGTCTGTTTGTTTGTTCCTTTATTTGTTTGCTTTGTTTTATTTAATCAGGAGGACAAATCTGGTCCCTGTTACTTTATTTTGGCAAGAAGCAGAAGTCTAGCAGTCAAATGGAAATTTTTTTAAATAAAAGATGCCATCATTGAAATTGGAACCTGAAAGATGTGTTCAAGATGAGATTATATGTGGCTGAATAGAGAATCAGAAGTCTAGAAGATAGATCTAAGGAAAATACCCAGATGAAGTACAGACATATAAAAATGTCGACAATATGAAAGAAAAGGAAAAGATTTTAAGGACAAAATGAGAAGGTTCAACATACATCTAAAAGAAGTTCCAGAAACAGGAGGAAACGCAATACTAGAAAAATAAAATTAAGAATGCTGAAAAGGGGCTGGCCCTGTGGCTGCATGGTTAATTTTGTAAATTCCGCTTCCACGGCCCAGAGCTTCACTGGTTCAGATCCTGGGCGTGGACCTAGCACCGCTCCTCAAGCCATGCTGAGGTGGCGTCCCACAAAGCAGAACCAGAGGGATGCACAACCAGAAAATATAACTATGTACTGGGGGGCTTTGGGGAGAAGAAGGGAAAAAACAAAGATTGGCAACAGATGTTAGCTCAGGTGCCAGTCTTTTGAAAAAAAAAAAAAAAAGGGAATGCTGAAAAATATGAGTTCTCAGACTCAAGAGGTTTTCAAGCAGGATAAATAAATCCACACCTAACACATTGTTGTAAAACTACAGAATACTCAAAACAAAGAGAAATCCACAACAGCAACTAGAGAAGGAAGATAGAGTGTTCACAAGGAATGTGTAGTCTGACAACAGATTTTTCCACAGCAACAGACGATTGGTGTAAGATGATGTAATAACCAAGGGGAAATTCATTCTTAATTTAAAACGCTGTACTCAGGTAAATATCAGTCAAGAGTAAGGGCAAAAAATGACATTTCCAGGCAAAAACTGAGAAAATCTACCACTTAGGCATTTCCCCTGAATGAACTAAGGATACACTTTAGGACGAAGAAAATTGAATCCAGAAGGAAGAAGTTAGATACAAGAAGCAATAGAATTGGAATGAATTTGATAAAATGTAAACATCTATTTGATCATGGTGGTGGGTATATGGGTATGTAAAGTTCTTTATGCTTTTTGCATCTTTGAAATATTTTACTATTATAAGAAAGAATGGAAGCCAAGCCAGGAGACTGTTACTATGTAAAATACTGCTGAGAAGCAAAACATATGAGGACAGAAAATTGCCTATGGTTTTATAGGATGATGCCCATTGGTGAGATTGTTAGAAACAGATCAGTGGCTTGGTGGAGGACGAACCCAGACGGGTCTGTGACTGAAGCATCAGTGAGTGGTCAGATGGATGTCCTGTGACTGGTGTTTTAAGCATTGCTACCTGACCGGAGGATCAGACCTTCTCTGTGCGACATACAGGTGTAAACTGACCTCACCACCCATCACTCCCCTAATTCATCAACATGAGAAAACCTATCTACAGCCCTTCTGTGGCTCATCTGCCTACAGGACAAAACTTGAATTTGGGGGCCTAACATCCAAAGTAGGATCAGGCACCTGCCCACCCTCGGCACGTTAATGTAGGTCTACCTATCTGAATTGATCGCCTGCGTTGGAAATGCTGTTTGCCTGCTCAGAGTTATCTAGCTCTTTTAATTTCTGGATGCTCACTGAGCTCCCATCTTGGCTGTTTTAACTCCTCCATCTCCTTAGCTATCTTAGATCTTCTGGTATTAGATTCCATGATCCATTATGTTCAATCCTATTTTCTTTTTTAGATAGAATCTGACTTCTTACTTATGACACCACCTTTCCCATAAATACATTCCCCACATATTTTGTATTTTGTCAGAATCCCAGACCTGATGTTTCTGGTACATTTAAATCCTGGTATAACTAAGACCCCAACAAAACAGAATTCTCTTTTCCGTATCTCTGATGGCCATTTGTTCAGGCTGTTCTTGAATATCAGCAATGTCAGGGAGCTCCCTATCTTAAAGGTGCCGTCTTCACTTGGGACAATTCTGGTTGATAAAATATTCTTTCTTATACTAAGGGGGAAAAAAACCCTTCCTCCCTGTACCCCCAAGCACTGATCCTAACCTTCACTCCCAATATTTGAAATTAGAGTGTTACTGGTTGTACAGAGTCAGACTGTTGGATCAAAATCCCAGCTCCAACACTTGAGCTACGACACTGGACTGCAATGAACTCATCTGTAAATTGAGAATAATAACAGTGCCCACTCCATAGGATTACATGAAAGATCACATCAAATAATTCATGTAAGATATTTAGCACAACACACTGATTGACACAGAGTAAGCACTCTCAAAATGTTAGCTCTTACTAAGCATCAAAGAGAAGATTTTTATTTTATTTTTTTAAAGATTGGCACCTGAGCTAACATCTGTTGCTGATCTTCTTTTCTTCTTCTTATTCTTCTTCTCCCCAAAGCTCCCCCCAGTACATAGTCATATATTCTAGCTGTGCGTGCCTCTGGTTGTGTTATGTGGGATGCCGCCTCAGCATGGCTAGACAAGCAGTGCTAGGTCTGCGCCCAGAATCCAAACCGGAGAAACTCTGGGTCACCAAAGTGGAGTGCATAAACCCAACCACTTGGCCACGGGCCTGGCCCAAGAAGATATTTTATACTGTAGGATCTTTCTCCCTTCAGAAGAGCTAAGCCTGTCTGGATGCTGAACCAGGGAAAGGTCCCTTGATTTACGGTGGGGTACTCTGGAAGCTTCACTCAGGCCAAATGCTTGCCAGGAAGTGTCAGAACTCCAGTAATATTAAGATGAGGGGAGCAGGTGCCCTGAGGTGGTCAAGGAGCACAACCACTCCATGCTGGCACTAGAGCTTACCTCCGACCACCAGGACTCACCATGCCACAGGCTCCAGGGTTATCCATGGTGGTGACATAGTGGCCGTAATCATACTTTTATAATACTTAATGCTTCTAAAAAGCTTTTAATCAAAATCATTACTTCATCTCCATAGCAATCCCATGAGATTGGTATTATTCCCATTTTACAAATGGGAAAATCAAGGTTCAGGTGAATGAAGGAACTTGACCGGGGTCGTAAAAGACGGAGTAATCCCCATTTATTGAGTGACACATCTGTGCTAGCTATTTTACCAGGTGATTTTGCATATGTTATCTCATTTTATTAAAAAAAAAAAAAACATACCTACCCATGAGTAGGTACCCGTTTTTAGAAGAAACTGAGGCTCGGAAAGGTTAAGAAACTTCTCCCAAATCATACAGCTATAAGTCCATTGCCATCAAATCCATGTATTTTCCACAACCCCATATGGCCAGGGAAAATTACACAGAACACTCTGAACAGCTTGAGGGGGAATGGAAATGACAAATAGCCACACTGGCTTGGACCACATTTTCCACCAGGTATGTTATAAATCTCGCTCATGAAAGAAGTTCTCTCCTGTTCCTAATTCTGGTTCCTCAGCATGGAGGAGTCACATTCCTTGATGGAGAAGCCTAAATTAGTGAGTGCACCTGGGGATCCATCTGCAGAATTAGAAGTCTGTTCTGACCAGCCCAATGGGTGGTCCTCAACACTACAGAACACTTTGGGAAGATCATTCCTCCTATTACCAAGGGAAAAGAAAATTTAAGTTGAGACTATTTAGAGCATGCTCCTCCAGCAGGGTGACAAGGCTTTTGAACTTTGGCCAGGATACATGAGAGAGCCACTGAAGTCGGAGATAACGAAGTCTAAAAGATGCCAGAGGTTGCTGGGCTGGCTTAGAGATAAACCTTCGAAGTCTTTCATGTTTTCAAAGCAAAACAACCCTACCTCATACCATTAATAAGCCTGGCCATGGAAGAGGGGGACGTGGGTCCTCGTTCCAGAGAGTGAGGGAATGTGTGGAGGTGGCACCAGCCATATCCCCTGGGGTCATGGTAGATGGGTAGCTCTCATTCAGAGGCAATTTTTCTCCCAGGAGATATCTGGCCATGTCTGAGACATTTTTGGTCTTCACAGCTGGAGCGGGGAGGGAGAAAGCTATTGGCATCTAGTAGGTAGCAGCCAGAGATACGGCTAAACATCCTATAATGCATACGACAGTCCCCCAAACAAAGAATTACCTATCCCAAAGAAGAGAAACCTGGTAGAGATGAAGAGGGACTCCAAAGGCTAAAAGTCTCAAGGGCAGCTTTGCAGGTTCTCAAAAAGCTGGATGGGGATATTCTTCAACAGGTCCTCTGAGAGCAAGGTGCTGATTTGAGAGCACACCCTAATGCTAGTGTTTGCAGGCCAACTCACTCATTCCCTGTAAGAGGGTCTACCACAAAATAAGTCAGAGGTTACTTTCTGGCAGGAAGCCAAAGCAAAGGGGAGAAATTAGATGGTAGAAATAGCCAGAGCTGCGAGAGGCCCGACACCTGTTGTAGTTGGAGTCCCCAGCAGCAGATCCTGAGAGGAGAACCTGACAAGGGGGGTGGGGAGTACAGGACCTGGAAGGGCAGGAAGCCAAGCAGAGAGTGATCTCAGGCAAGGTCCCGCAGACGGCGCTTTCAGCCTGACCCTGCGTGGGAGCTCTGGGATGTAAGTTTTGCTCTATAGAGCATGGGATGTCTCAGGAAAGGGAAGGGGCTAGAATCCTCCCACACCCGTTAGTCATTGGCTCAGGGCCATGTGGAGAAGCAAGCTCCCTGGAACTTCCAGCCTTTCATATGGCAGGGGGCAGGGAGGATCTGGTGGGCTCCAGCAGTTTGATGGAGCCCTCCAGAAAAACCCTGTTAACACTGACCATTGGCAGTGAAAACACAGGGAAGACAGGGGCAGGCAAAAATGGCAGAAAGGGCCCTGAGGGGATCTGGGCAGAGCGCTGACATTGTCTGCCGCACACTTGGTTCAGCAGAAGGTACAGACCCACCCACAACACAAGTCACTTATGGAGGGCCTCCCCTGTCCCAGCACCGCTGCCAGGGACACAAACGCTTCATCCATGGCTCTTTACTCCACCACATTGAGGAATGAACGTTGTAATTGCCAGCTTATCGCCTGCCTTTGTTAATTCCAGTCCTCAACTTATGCTCTGGTCTGGTTTGTGTTTCTACTATAGCCTCCATTATAGTGCATTTACTGGTGTGACCTCACTGTCAGGGGATCCAAGTCAAACCCGCAAATCCATGCCCCGAGAAAAACTATACAGGCCTCCTCAATGTTGCTGCAGTTTCTGGGTGCTTGCTGATGGTCTACTCTGCCGCTGGAATTTGCTTTCAATATTTCAGCCTTAATCAATTTGGGTGGAAAACCAAGCTCCTCTACAGATTTCTGTGAAGAGCCCACAGAGCCCAGGGTTTAGCAGGGGTTTTCGCTAACCTAACTGACCTTGAGGGAGCACAGAAAGAAAGTAACACTGTGTGGAGCACAGCCCACTATCATCCCACCAGTTGCTTTTCTTCTCTCTCTGCTTCCCTCTGATGATCACAGTTAAGTCCTCTCCTGGGCCCTGCACAGCAGTTCAGCAAGCCTCTCCTCAGGCTTAAGCTTGCCCTTGGGCTCTCAATGCCACCCGAGTGGCTCATCAGTATATTCCTTCCACACAAATACGATGCTCTTGCTAAGAGGAATTATGGGGAATAAGAAGGCTCCCTTCCACAAGCCTGCATTTCAGATTCCTTTTTTTTTTTGTTTGTGCGCCATACCCTGGTACATTCCTGCACTGTTGTTTATTTACGTATGTATTTATTTATTTACTTACTAACATTTTGATTTCTCTGTCAGTGTTTTCGATACGTCTCTTATAAATAACCTATGTTGGGATCCAATCTGGGAATCTTTGCTTTTACTTAGGATCACACTTGTTGTGAAGATTGACATAGTTGGTCTTATTTCTTTCATCTTAGTTTATGCAGTCTGTTTGGATTTTTTATGCCTCTTCTCATCTTCCTATCTTTTGTCAAATATCTTATTTGTTCTTTTACCCAATGATTTGAAAGTTTTGAATTCTATTTTTACGGGGTTAATGGTTACTTTTACATTTCAAAAAGTAGTTGATCCTATATTCTCTTATCAGTGTCAAGAAAGATACAGGACTAGTCAGCCTTCTCCATGGAAAGTGAGAGATCTCGTACACTTTGGTTTCTTACCCAGCTATGTCTACCTCCAACTTCCCAAGTTTTTGGTATAACTTTGACTTTTAAATCCAAGTTAACAATATTGTTTAATTATTGACATTTTTATTTTAATAGTTATTTTTACATTTGCACTGTTTCCTTACAATGTTAAATATTTAGGCACCGGCCTGGTAGTGTAGTGGTTGATTTCACATGCTCTGCATCGGCGGCCCGGGTTCATGGATTGGAATCCCCAGTGCGGACCTACGCACCACTAATTGGGCCATGCTGTGACAGTATCCCACATACAAAATAGAGGAAGATTGGCACAGATGTTGGCTCAGGGCCACTCTTCCTCCAGCAAAAAGCCAAAACATTAAATATTTATTTATATTTAATATTCTATTTAAAGATTTAATTATTGAGACAGTAATTTAAAGTTAAACTCCAACCTTGCTCACCACACTTCCTTTATATTTTCCTCATACTTGAGTTCTTTATTGTGATTTGTTTCTGAGATCATTGGACTCTTTTTGAGAAAACAGAATTGAGAAAGAGAGGCGAGCTGCATCCTTTCTGAGACCTGGTCTGTCTGGGAGGTCCTCTCCACTGGCCTTGCCCAGAATGGTCCAATTGCCATCTGTGAAGCAGCTCCATTTTCTTCTGATCCTTAGAGTTGCAGAAAAGAAGTGAGTGGTCAACTTGATCATTTTGTTTGTTTTATCCACATGGTTACTTATAAGACTTTTTCCCTTATTTTTAAATTTTTAAAAAATTTTCCAGGATATTTCTAAGTGTGTATTCTTTCTTTCTTATATTAATTTCTCTGATACTTGTTAAGCCTTTTTAATCTAAAGGTTCTAGTCTTTTTGGCTCAGGAAAATGGCTTTTATTATACCTCCTGAATCAATTTTTCATGACTCTTATCTTTTTGCTCATGATCTCAATCTTTTTACACTTATAGTAAATCTTTTTACATTTCTGGATAATCAGATAATTTATCAAACCATCCTTCAAAATCAACGACTCTCTTTTCTGCCTCATCCACTATGCTATTCACGCTGTCTAGGATGGTTTTCTAAATTAAGGAATTCATGTTTTTCATCAGAAACCAATCTATTCTGATTTCAGATTTCTTCCTTTTCATCAGCACAGTGTCCTCTTGAATCTTACTGAGAATACAAATTAGAAGGTTTTGTCTCCTGTGGGTGCAGTGCCCAGGTTGTTCCCAAGGTTGTGACTTGCCCCAAAGCCTGCAAGTCTCCAGCCCCTGAGGGAGGTCTGGGGGTGCTTGTGTCCCTCAGGGCTGCCACTGTTCACAGGGGATGGGGAAAGCCAGCTGGAGAGAGAACCACGCAGCGGGAGGGTTCACTGTGAGCTCAAAGCTTCTCTTCACAACACTCAGCAGCCCCAAGTTTTCTGGCGTCCTACAGTCCTGTCTCAGGACGACTGACAACTTGGGGCAACCCCATTTAATTAACTGTACTGATCAGGCCACACGATGCCATAGCTACTTACTCCACATGGTGGGCACTAGTACAGTTCATTCATTCATTCATTCATTTATTCAACAAATATTTCCTGAGTACCTTTTTGTACGAGGTCTGGTTCTACACATGGAAGATATGATGGCAAGTTAGTTCTACCCCCTTAGTGTTTTTGTTACAGTGGGGAGACAGACAGTGTACAATAAATAGATGATATAATATTAAAAAATTATAAGTGCTACAAATTTAAAAAAATAAATCCAGGGTAAGAGTGTAGAGAAAGAAAAAGTGCTGTTTTAGTACGAATGATCTGCTAAGACCTTTCTTAAGTTTATTTGAGCAGAAACTTGAATAAAGTGAGGGAGTAAGCCAAGAGGCTGTCTAGAGGTCAAGCAGCCAAGCCAGAGGCAACAGCAAGGGGAAGGGCCCAGAGGCAGGAAAGTGTTGGACTTCCTATGGAGAAACAAAGACAGCAGTATGTCTGAGGCTGCCTGACAGGGCAGAGCAGGGCAGGGACAAGTTCTGAGGGGCAGCGTGCTACATGGTGCTTACTTTACTAGACAGCCCTGTGTGCCTCTGGGCCATACTTGGGCTTCTTATGAGAAGGTGGTATCATTGGAGGTGCAAGGCACATCCCTTGGCCAATCAGGGACATACTTTATAATAAAAAGCACCTCGGCAGCCCAACCCCAGCATGTGGGCTTGGAATTACTCCTGCTGAACCACGAGTTTACTATCTGCCGTGATGAGTCCTCTGGCCAGCAAAGAGCTCTCTATGTTAGTGTTTCACTGACATCCATCATGTTGGGCCAGCCTCCCACCCTCTGTTGTCCATAAGCCTGATGCTGAGCTTCAGCCTTCTTGACCTGAGCCCTGAATCTGCTGAGGGCCCACCGCACCCTTGTTCTGGAGAGGAGCCAGATGGCCTTGTCCAGTCCGGCTTCAGCAGGGGTTAGTTAGCCTGGTTAGTGGACTCATCTCCAGGTGGGATCAGCACTCTCCTGCTTAGAGTACCACCTACTGCCTCTGCTGTTTCGGACCCTCCTAATGTCTGCCAAAGTCTGGGTCACCTTGGCCAGCCCCTGCCCTAGAGTCCCGACCTTCACTCCAACCCTCCTTCTTCCCATTCTTCCCTAGTGTTCTCTGTCTCCTACAAACCTGTGTTTCTGAGATCTCTGCATGTCTCACCCCAAGTCCATCTGAATTTTTACAACTAGACACCTACCATCCTCACCCTGCTCTGTATCCAAGCTGGGTGATGTAAAGGGATGAAATCACAACCAGATTTTTATAAGCAAAGAAACCTGTAATTAAGGTGAAACTTGTAATTTTCAAAGGAGAGTTGCTAGGATTGGGCAACCATCTGCTTCCCTCTGTCCCAGCAGACCCAGCCACGGAATGACTTTTCTTAAACGTCTGAGTCTTTCTGAAAGTTTTGGTTTATGCAATACAGAGGTCATCCACACCCTTAGATTTTATAACTCTAATATTTGCTTGAGACTTCTGTTAACAAGAACTTACATCCTTTCTCGAACTAAATAGGTGGATAAATATATATTGATTTATGTCAAGATAGATTTATATCAGGAAATTCTTCCCTTGCACTCATTTTTCAAAAAACTGTATGGGTTTCTCACCAAAATCTTTTGACCAGTTGTGCTAAATCTTAGAATGTATCCAAAACCACCTGGCATATTATCAGATGAGTAACACCTGGATGAGTTATAGGGTGAGTATATCACAAACATTGCCTTCTATAGCAGTTCAGAGTTTTCTCTTTTAAGCATTTTTCAGGAGAAGAGAAGTAGTTTCTACAGCTTAAGAATAAACTGAAGTGCTGAGATAAGTTTCATTACTTGCCACCCACCCACACCTATAAAGGCACCTGTCAATTAACACTGTATACTGTCAAGCCACACAGTTAATGGCCTTAATTGATCATCCTGTCAGCTGTGTTTCAGAGAAGTTAGCCCAAAGTAATGTGGGACCGTCATGGCAGGTGGCTCAGCAACATCTTATCCAGCATGAACTAGTTGACCTGTATTATGCCTTACACTCTGATATTACCAGTGGTAAGAACACGATATATTTGCAGAGACTCAGAATTGTCTTCAAGGACTGTCTTGACCTTAAATCACCTTCCAGACAGGATGGTCTTCATAATGAGTCCAGTCGGCTTAAACTAATTCAGCAACGGTTGCTGTTTGCGGAAGACAAAGATCTGAATCAAGCAGCCCCAGATAGGTTTGAAGCTCATATCTTGTCTTTGGAGCTGGCTCACCGTGGATTATGAAAACTTAATCTTTGATGTTGGGAACAGCAGCTGCTCTGACCAGGCAACTTTAGAAGATAAATTGACCCAGGATCTTCTAAAATTCACAACATAAGCAGTAATTTCTCAAAACTCTTCTTTGCTAGTAGAAGGGGCACAAATTATTAATATCCAGCTTAAATAGCAGTAGTTCACAGGCTACAGATTCCATTTGTGAAATTTAAATCCTGAGCAGTGACTGATGGTGCTTGGGAAAAATGCATCTTCAGTAATCCCACAAGTTCAGCTGCCTTAGTCTTATTTAAAGCAGGGACTGTGAGAAACTCTAACATGGCATGTGTTTATGTCCCGGCAATGTAAGCAAAGTAGGGGTCCTAACTACAGCACTAATTTCCATTTCAGTGGCACAAGCCCACACCTCATGCCAAATCTGCTCGCTCCCTGCTCCTCCAAACTGCTCATGAACAGTTGTCCTTTCCTCTTCTCTGGTACCTCCATTGATGTTTTACCAATCAGGAAGCCATTTAAGGATGGTGCCATCACTGCCTTTCTTCCAGGAGGACCCAATATTCCTAGTTCAGTTTCCCCCTGAAGCATACCCAAAGACAGGGATTCAAGCAAAATTGCCTTATTCTAGAGATAATCCCAGGAGTAGAAAATTAAGCAGGGAAGAGAAGGAAGTAAATAATGGATATGCTATCAAGCCAATTGCCATCTTTGGCAACTGAAGGTTAATCCCAATGAGGAATTCTGGGAATCAATGTAGAAAGGACACCTCAGAGTTAGCCCTCTGAGAGAAAAGGGGTATTTATATGCCATCTCCAAGAAGGTATTATTTGAGGGCTCCTGGGGGCAGGGGTTTGGGCCAGAGAAAGCCTTCAGGCTACTGGAGGACAGGCTGGTGTACACCACAATAGTAAGGCCCAAGAGGATACGAGTGGGGCAGCCACAGCACCTGGCTCACCAGTACCCACAGCAAGGATGGTGTTTCCTGGTAGTCACCAAGCTGAGGAGACCAGGTGGACTGCGTTCCCTGCAGACCTTACTCTGCCAGTGTACACATGCTCAAGGACATCTGTAAGATACATTTTAGAAGTGGAATTGCCTGTTTCAAGGAGTATAAGTTTTTAAATTTCAAGATACACTGCCAAATTGCCTTCCAAGAAGTGTTCACCAACTGACACTCTGTCTGACAGTGCATCTAAATTCCCTTTACCCTACTTTGTGGGATATTGTTATATCCTGTTACAGTGAAAGTGGTCATATGGTGGTCCTCAACCTTTTTTTTTTTCATTTTTTAGATAAAATTTACATATGGTAAAATTCACCCGTTTTATTGAACACTTCTGTGATTTTAACAAATGCAAAGTCATGTAACTACTGCCACAGTTAAGATAAAACGCAATTCCATCACCCTCAACAATACACACATGCCCCTTTGTAGACAACCCTTCCTCACACCAAGCCCCTGGCAACCATTAGTATGTTTTCTGGTTCTATAGGAAACTTTTCCAAGTCATCATATAAATGGAATCATAGAGTATGTAAATTTTTAAGTCTGGTTTTTTAAATGCGGTATAAGGCATTTGAGATTTATCCATGCTATTGTGTATATCAATAGTTCATTTCTTTTTATTGCTATGTTGGAAGTACTTGAGTTTATCTGCTCACCCGTTGAAGAACGTGCATGTTCTTTCTATTTTTGTTGATTATGAGTAAACATTCGTGTACCAGTTTTTCTGTCAACATAGCTTTCATTTCACTTGGGTGAACATCTTTGAGTGATATTGCTGGGTCATACAGCAAGTGTATTTAACTTTATAAGAAATTGTCAAACTATTTTCCAAACCGCTATATTGTTTCGCATTCCCACAAGCAACGTATGAGAGTTTCAGTTTCTCCACATCCTCATCAGCACTTGGTGTTGATGGTGTTTCTCTTCTTGTTTTTTTGTTCAGCCCTTCTGCTTGGTGTGTAGGGGTATCTCGTGATTTTAATTTGCATTTCCTAATGACTAATGATATTGAGCATCCTTTCAAGTGCTTATTTGCCATCTATATATTTTCTTTGGTAAAGCATCTGTTGAGTTCTTTTGTCTCTTTTTAACTAAGTCAAGGGTTTTTGTTTGTTACTTGTTTGCATATGAATGTTGAAAAGACTATCCTTATTCCAATAAACTGCCTTTGCAATTTTGTGGAAAATCAACCAAGCATGTACGCATGGATCTATTTCCGGACTTTCTATTCTGTTTCATTGATCTTTGTGTCTATCTTTTCACAAATAACCCACTTCCTTTATCATCATAGCTTTAGAACAAGTCTTGAAGCCCAGTAGTGTGAGTCCTCCAAATTTGTTCTTTTCCAAAATTGTTTTGGTTTTTCTAGTTCTTTTGCCTGTCTATGTACATTTTAGAATCAATTTGCCAATGTCTGATAAAATCCTGCTGGAATTTTGATTGGAATTTCATTGAATCTATAAATCAATTTGAAAATAATTGACCTCTAAACTATCCTGAGTTTTCCAATTCATGAACATGATATAACTGTATTTACTTAGGTCTTTTTTAAATTTCTTTCATCAGTGTTTCGTAGATTTCAGCAACCCTATTCTAACCATATTTTGTAAAATTTGGACCTAAGTAATTCATATTTTTGGTGCTATTAAAATGATACTTTTTAAAATTTCAATTTCCAATAGTTCATTGTTACCATATGGAAATAATGCTGATTTTTTATTTTGACCTCGTATATTACAATATTGCTAAGCTCATGTATTAGTTTTAATAGCTTTTTTGTAGATTATTTTGGGTATTCTATGTAGAAAATCATGTCATCTATCAGTAGAGACAGTTTATTATTTCTCCTTTCCAATATAGATGCCTGTTGCACGGGCTAGGATCTCCAATACAATGATGAATGGGAGTGGTGAGAGCAGACATATTTACCTCGTTCCAACCTTAGAGGGAAAATGCTCAGTCTTTACTAGTAGTAAAGAATACTAGTAGTAGTATACATTAGCTGAAGGTTTTTTGCAGATGAGTTTGATCAAGTCGAGGTTAATTCCTAGTTTGCTAAGAGCTTTTACCTGTTAATCAATAGTGAATTTTGTCAAATGCTTTTCTTGCATCTATAGAGATTACCATAGGGTTATTCTTCTTTAGTCTGTTGACATGGCAAATTGCAGTGATTGATTTTTAAATATTGAACGAAATTTGCATTACTGGGATGAATCTCACTCATTCATAATCCGTTATCCTTCTTATATATTGGATCCATTTTACCAGTATTTTGCTGAGGATTTTTGTCTATGTCCGTGAAAGATATTGATCTATAATGATCTTTTCTTGTAAAATCTTTGTCTGCTTTGGTATTAGGATAATACTGGCCTCAGAAATAAGTTGAGAGGTATTCCTTCCACTTCTATATTCTCTAAGCATTTGTGTATAGTTGTTAATATTTCTTCATTAAATATTTGGTGGCATTCACCAGTGAAGACATCTAGGCCTGGAGTTTGTTTTCATGGGAGGCCTTTAACTACTAATTCAATTTCTTTATAAGGTATAGGACTATTTAAGTTATCTATTTCTTCCTGAGCGAGCTTTGGCAGTTTGTGTCTTTCAAAGAATTTTTCTATTTCATTTAAGTTCTGGGCACATTTCTGGGCAAAGTTAGTCATAGTATTCCCTTATTATGCTTTGAATGCTTGCAGTGTCTGGAATGATATCACCCCATTTTGCCTGATATTTGTAACTTGTGTCTTCTGGGTTTTTTCTTTGTCATTCTAGTTAGACGTTCATCAGTTTTACTAACCTTTTCAAAGAAGCAGATTTTAGTTTCACTGATTTTCTCTTTTGTTTTTCTGTTCTCAATTTCATTGATTTCTGTTATTGTTTTTATTGTTTCTTTTCTTTTGGTTGCTTTGGGTTTGTTTTGCTCTACTTTTTCAAGTTTCTTAAAGTGGAAGCTTAGATTCTCACCATCTTTGGATTATCCTTCCTGTGTTGGAAGACATAATGAGCCCTTTGTCCCACTGTAGCAGTGAAAAGTTGCTCTCTCGGCCTCATTGTGTCTAAGCTGCTGGTACATTCTATAGGCTCCAATCAGACATATCCACCCAAGTCTTCTATTCAGAAGTGGGCAATGTGAAGAAGTGAGTGAGCATGAAATCATTTTGACAAAGTTGCTTGTGAAGGTATCTACCACTGTAAGAGTTTCAGAGTCAGAGCTGCTGGAGTCCAGTACCTAACTAACATCACTGGTGCAAGTTGCAGAGTCTGGATCAAGTGTGGGCAACAGGGGTATCTTAGCCAGAATAGCCCTCATAGTGTGAATTGGTGTTGTTCCAGCACTGCATCTTGCAATTCTATCTCTCTAGCCCTTCTGGAGATTCCATGAATTCCTTCCCTGCTTAAACTCTCCAGACCGAATTTTGTTGACACCTGAGAACCTCTACTGATAAATCCATCTTTTTAGTTTTTCCAATCCTATGTGTGTCAAATGATACTTCATCTTCATTATTTGATTATAACTACAGTCTAGAGGATTTCACATGTATTTGGCCATTTGTATATCTGCATCTGAAGTGCCCATTCATATCTTTTGTCTATTTTTCCATCATAACTTTTTCTTATTGATCTATAAGACACACATACACACACCCCTATTCTGGCTGGTAATCCCTTTTGTATTAAATATATTGAAAATATTTCTTCTGCCTGTAACTTTCACCATCTAATTTTGTTTATGGTATTTTTTATCATTGTTCAGAAATTTCTCAAGTTTCCACTTATCTGGCTTTTTGGGGCTTGTTTCTTGTTAGGAAGGCCCTCATCCAAATGTTTTTTTTTTTTAATGAGCTGTCCTGTGTTTTATTCTAATACCCTTATAATTTAAAAAAATTTTTTAAATTGAGTTCATAACAGTTTACATCAATGTGAAATTTCAGTTGTACATTATTTCTTGTCTGTCACCACATAAGTGCTCCCCTTAACCCTCTGTGCCCACCCCCACCCCTCTTCCCCTGGCAACCACTGAACTGTTTTCTTTGTCCATGTGTTTGTTCATATTCCACATATGAGTGAAATCATCTGGTGTTTGTCCTTCTCAGTCTGGCTTATTTTGCTTAGCATAATTCACTCCAGGTCCATCCATGTTGTGGCAAATGGGATGATTTTTGTCTTTTTTATGGCTGAGTAGTATTCCATTGTATGTATATACACCATAATACCCTTATACTTTTATTCTTAACTTCTTAATCCTCAAGTTTATTTCTGTGTACAGTGTGGCATAGAAGTATAACATCATTTTTTCGTAACACCTTTTAAAGAAGAATCCAATTTTTTCTCCACTTTTCAGCAAATCCTATTACAGAAAGATTCAAATAAGAGTGTACGCCACTCACAGTGAGTCCCTAAATGTTGAATATTTGCAAACCATTCTGAAAATATGCTCCATATGTAAATGCTAAATACGGTAGTATGTAACTAAACTTGTGTAATTATTTCTTCATTTATTTCCCACTTTATTCCAGAAAAGATTGTGCACAGGGTTATGTTGTTCTTTCAGCATTAGAAGTGACCAGTGGAATATTCTAGATGGAGTTACTTTGCATCATCTTTGTTTTGTCAGCCGAGCTCTGGTGCGTTTGTCAGCCGAGCTCTGGTGCGTCAGGCCTTCTCAGAGGCCCTGCACTGGTGGGACTTGAATTGGCAGGCTCTCGTTGCAGAAGCTTTCTGCTTTTCTTAGTGTATTCGGCGTGTGCATGGGGCAGTCACAGCAAAAGGGCCAAAAATGTGTCCTTAGCTGTCATCGGGTGAAGCAAGTAGGGGAAGGAGGAGGGCTCGGCAATTTCCTTTTCATTTTGTCACATGGAGCTTTAAGGGGGAAGGAAAGGCTCAGAGCATGTTGTACTGATGCAGGAGGCAGAAAGAGAAAGCACAGTATCTGGCAGAGCCCCTCCTGGCCAAGGGTGAAGAATGCAGAAGAATGCTTTTCCAGGCTGGAGCCAGCTGCACCTGCTATATTTGGGGTCAGACTCCCCGAGGCAATGCCTCTGCAGGAATCACCCAGGGCATTCCTGGGAATTTCCACCCACTTCCTCTCCTCCAAATGGCAGCAAGTGGCTTTTCACTCTGATGGCATTTGTGTTTGCATTTGCATTTGGGATAAATTGTCAACTTACCCAGGCTTCTTGGAGAATCCACAAAAATCAGCGTCTTTTTAGGAAGCAAATGAAATTTTCTTGGATGTGCTATTTTGGGTGTGTGCTATTTTCTTTGTTTATTGTGTTTTTCTAATCATGTTGAGTATTTGAAGGCAATGATTTCAGTACTAATTAGAGGTGTGTAAGAAAGGGAGGGTCATGCAGGCAAATGCATGTAATAGATAAGACTGGCAGTACTCCAGTGAGAGTGTGCCCGGGAGGGCTCAAAGGCGGAGGGCAATCTAGTTGTCAAATTCCCCTAGAGAGGAGGAGAGGAGGGTCTGGAAGGCGTCTCTGAGGAAGCAGTGATCTGGGCATGATTCTCACTTCTCCTGTCTCTTCCAGGGAAGATGCTCACCCTCCACTTCCTGCCTTAGCAAAGCCGTTCCTATTAAAATCCCCCTTTGTCATAAGACTCACAGGCAGACCTTATCCACACTCTACTGGAGCCTTCTGGGACACCTGCACCAGCCGCCAGTGTGCCCTCATTCTCCTAGGCCTAGAAGACAACAGAGTGTGGTGGCTCTGCAAGAGCTGCAATCGGGAAATGAAGGAGAACATCCCTGATGTCCCCCTTCAAGGACGCCTTTGGCAACAGCGACGGTAGATGCTGGCCAGGAGCTTGGCAGGAGGGTCAGTAATGTGGGTGGAAGGGAGGAGCCCAGGAGGCTGCTAATCTATAATCGCACTGGGTAGGGGCTCTGCATTAAAGATCACTCAGAGGGTTGATTGCAAAAAGATAACAGTATATAAGTGTGCAATTGAAACAATGTGCCAGACACTGTTAATTCCCACGACACTCCCATGCAGTTTGCATTATCATTCCCATTTTACAGATGATGAAGCTGAGGTGTAGAGAAGCTCAGTGGCTAGTCAGTTCTGAATTCAAACCCATGTCTTCTTTCCACAATTTCCTCCCACGCTACTGCACTTGATGTACAGGATTGTATTTCAAACCAGCAGTTCTCAGCCTTCCCTCTGCCTCCACATCGTCTGCATTCCAAGGCTTGCCCGTCAGTAACTTCCCAGATTTCACACCAGGATTCTTCACCAGGGAGACAGAGAACGGGCCATGTGCCCACTGCCAGCCCTCTGCAGGGGACCCATCAGATTCAGAGGGGAGAGGATGCCTGGTCTGAAAGAAGCTCCCCAGAAATTCTAAAACATCCCCCAGGCCACTTGAGAATCACTGATTCAATTAAACCAGGAGACACAGGCCAGGTCACATAATTTGCTTCCTGCCCACATAACTGCCATTTTCATTCCCAGGGACAATTTTGGATTAGCATTTGACACTCCCTCCTGCAAGCCTTTAATCCTTTCTTCCTTTTTTTTTTTTTTTTTTGAACGTGGGAGTTTATCAGAGGCCTGCATTTTCCATCTAGAACACTCATCGATGTGCAGGGCCCATGTGGAGGTACAGATAGTCAGATTAGAGGAGATGGGGGCTCTGAAGCCTCCTAGGAACAGAGAGTGGATAATTTAAAGACTGGAGAAGGGCTGGGCACAAGGAGATGGCACAGGGGGCTCTGCCACAGCAACAGGAGGACAGGAGGAGCCCAGCAGCAGATGATGATGGTGTCCCAGCCACACCCCCTCTGTCCACCCCGGAGGACTCCTGCAGCCAGTTGATGTCCACGCTGCTGATAGTTTTCTGTGCCTCTCGCCTGAGGGCATTCTCTGGCCACAGGAACATGCTGAGTCCACATACAGGTCAGGCTGGAAGGACCGGGGAGTAAAATGCCTCGTAAAGTCTCTCAGCCAGTGAAGGATGGGAGCTAGGGAACAGAAACTTCAGTTTCCTCACGCCTTGGTGAGAAATTCTGAGGTATGTTCTACATCGGTTCCCAGAGGTCCCAGCGGGATTCACTCCCACTTGCCCACGGAGGTGACATGCCCATTAGCATCCCCTGAATTCTCTTCTTTTCCTTCCCTGTCTCACTTCGCCCCCTCCCTCATTCCTGCTCTCTGGGACCACCTTCCAAATAAACCACCTCGCCCAGGTCCTTGTTGCAGGGTCTGCTTTGGGGAGACCCAAATGAAGACAGACGCCCACACAGACATTTTTGGTCCAAGCTCTCTCTCAGGCCTCCATACCACAGACCCGTTGCCTACAGGATGCCTCCACTACACCCCACCAGACTCCTCATTTTGCCGTGGGAACTAGCTTCTCCGCCTTCTTTGGCTGAGTCATCTAATGACATGGGGATTCTTTTCTAGGATATCACCTCTCCTTGACCTCAGGGATTAATCCAAGTGACCCAATTTGGATGAAATGAAAGCAAGAATCATGCCATTTGCTCACTTACTCAGGGAGAAAATCTCTCCTTTCCAGCTCCAAGAAATGCTGGTTGCCATTTGTGAGTGCGAAGGCAGAGCCCCCTAAGAATGGAGATATGGCTGATGCTGTTGGGGCCCCACCATTATCCATGGGGTCTCACCCCTTCAGGGGCACCAGTCACTCCCAACTGCGTCTCTGCATCTGGGCTTTCTCAAAAATCTCAGAAGGCTGTGCCCCCTGAGTGCACGGCAGGTGGAAGTGCCAGGGAATTAATATTCCCTAGGAGAAGCCCTCCACCCGTGACTGGCGGGGCTGTTCCCTCATCCTCAAGCTGGATAACACTGAGGCCCCTGTTCTGCATATCTTCCCAGAGCTTCCCAGTGGGCTCAAGCTCCACGCACCCACAGTGAGAGCTGGCTCGATAACGCACCATTTTCTGGCTGTCTTCCCTTCCCTGTCTCACTTCCCCACAACCCCACTGGTACTTCCTGCACATTCAAATCCTTGCCTCAGAGTCTGCTTTGGGAGAACCCAAATTATAAGGTGACAACTCCAAGGACAGAGATAAAATGACAGAAGGGGAGGAAAAGCTACTCTTAGTCATCATTTGGACCCTGGATCAAGAAATGCCTGCAGCAATATGTTGCTTTTTTTTTTTTTTTTTTGCTTAAGTAAATCTGATTATTTTTTGCCTTTTGTAATACTGAGTCTTAATAGAAATATCTAAAATCCTGCAACAGCCACTGCGTAGGTACGCTGCCATTCCAGATCCTTCAAAATGCCGTCACCAGCTTAGGTTCTCCAGTGTTCTCTCCCCACCCTCCCTATCTCCCAGCACAGACCAGACTGGGCTTGCTTCTTGTTGCTGAAACTCTTCATGGCCTGTCCTACGCTCAAGCTATCCCAGCTACGCTGGCACCTTCCCCTTCTCTGTTTGACCAGACGCCATCCATCGTGCAGGGCCCAATTCTGAAGCCTCCTTTGCTCGCTCCTGTCAGATCAAAGTCTCCTCCATTTTCTGGTGGGATGTTGAGTCTCCTTCATGGCACTTTCCATGTTCCTCTTATGTTTGTAATAGGAAGAAAAAATTTCTATTTAAATTACCAACTTGGGGGCTCTAGGATTCTGCTTTTGTTTCGTTTCTTGATCTGGATACTGGTTGCACAGGTGTGTTCACTCTGTGAATATTTATCAAACAATACACTTCTAATGTCTACACTCTCTGCATTCATGTTGTGTGTCAATAGAAGAGCTATTTAAAGATAAAATATCCACTTCAGTCTGAAGTCCTCATGGCACAGAGAAAGTCCTTTTTTCTCCTGAGCTCTGTGATACATTTGGTTGTACAACTTTGGGATTAGGAGATGAGTGAATGATTCTCCCAAAAAGAGGAAGAAGAGCATTGGAGCATTAAAACAATGGCATTAATCTATTAATTAATTGACTTAATTTTTAAATTTCCATTATGTGTGACTCTGAACTTTCAATGCATTATCTAAGCTCAGAAAATGCTTGAGTGGATTTTTTCTCGACTGTGTTAAGGTGGCTTAGTTCCATCGGTCCACTGGTACAGGATGAAATGTTAGCACACTTGATTCAGAAGCTGGCGGGAAAGAGCCCCAAGAGAGGGTGAATTCTGGAATTAGTGTTCGTCACTGGGAGGACATCAGACGTTATGGAGCCAAGAAATTGGGTGTTGAAGCAAGTTTAGTTCCTATCAGAGGGGCATATACGTGATATAGAGAGAACGTGATATAGTTTTCTTAGTACGTCCTTTCTCTTTTATTGGTCCGTAACTTTCTTGAGGTTGAAGGCAACAATTGGATAGATAGATGGATGATAGATAGATAGATGGATAGATAGATAAATAGATAGTAGATAGATGATAGGTAGATAAATAATAGATAGATAGACATCCTTGTAGCTGCCCTCTTTCCCCAGCTCCAAGCAAAAAGAAGGAACTCAATAAATTTTTTTCATGAATTAATGGAAAGTGGAAAGAGATGAGGGATTTGGGGTTTCTTGGACAACAAAGAACTCTCCTGCTGTAGAAGCACCTTACAGTATAAAGAACACAAAATTTCTAGATGAAAAGAGCTGGGTTGAAATCTCAGTTTTACCATTTACTAGTTGTGTGACTTTGGGCAAGTCATAACTTTGAACTCCATCCAGTTTCTTCACCTACAAAATAGATGCATAAAGAAGGAAGCACTTTTATAAACTGTAAAGAGCTTTTCAGATTTCTGTTAGGAGAATCGGTCATTTTTGGAACCTGCATTCAAACGTGACATAACTTACCTGAATGGCATAACTTCTCTACCCTCCAATGCCTCTCGCACCTGTTTGTTGGCTCTGGCATGGCTGTAACAGTCATCAAGAGCATGGAAATGCAAACGGTATTGATTTAAATTCACACAGAGGGGTAAGTGATTCGTGGCAGATTCATTCCAGAAAAGCAGGTTTTCTTTGGTGGGAGGACACTGGGAACTTCAGTGGGATGAGGAGAGGACACCGGAAAAGGGCTGGGGGCCTTCAGCAGCTTTATTTCAAACCCCATGAAGAAAGGCACTCGTACTTCCCTTGCTGTGTTGTCACTGCCGTGCACTATTGCCATTTGTGTTCCTATCTTATTTATCTCCCCTATCTTGGGCAAATGTTACATGAATTTTGGAAAGGAGTAAACCAGGTGTGGAATGTATCTCCTCCGAAGTAATGCCTGCAGGAGGTGCACCTGGGTTGCCCCTTCCAAGCACCTAACGTTGGGGGTGTGATGTTTGCCAGATGCACCCTCACAGCATCCCTACAGGGCCCTACCCAGTAGTGGGCCACTACAGTTATCCTGTAGATCAGGCCTTCTGACTTGTCTATGCCTAAGAATCTCCTGGCAGTTTTGTCAAAATGCAGATTCTGGTTCAGCAGGGTTGGGGGGCCTGAGATTCAGCATTTCTAACCAGCTCTCCCAGATGGTGTTGATGCTGCCGGGCCATGGCCTATATTTGAGGAGCAAGGCTATAGATCCTTGTTAAATTAATAAATGAATGAATAATAAGTTAATTTATCAAATTTCCATTATGGATATCATCAGCCCCAGCTCTTTTATCTACTAAGAAACTCTTACCTGTCTGCCCCTCCCAGGAAATTGCAGCCTGTTATTTACAGCCAGCTGTCTGAAAGGAAGCCAGGATCTATCTTCAGCCACATGGCCCCATCACTGCTTTTGAGCAGCAGCTGCCTACCCCTCAGTCCCCCCACCCCCAGCCTGTGCCCTATGACTCACCAGGTAGCATTTGATGTGAAGATGAAAGGACCAGCACACCTGGGTGTCTGCCCCACTCTTTCAGCTCCACTTCCTTAACATCAATCACTCCAACCTTCTCATTGATCAAGATTAAAAGCTGGGCTCCCCAGCTCTTGCTGCAACAAATTCTGGACCCCAAGCCCGGCTCTGCCCAGCCCCAAGAAGAGGTGATGGGGCCAGCAAAGTGGTCACTTCCCATGCTCAACCTCTGGGGACCAACTCAGTGTCCAGTTGGCTATCATTCTCTTCCTAACATCCCAGGTGCAGTGTTGGATAATATCTGGGAATGGGAGGTGAAAGACCCTGAGCATCTTCAGGGTGTGCCTAGCAGCACACAGCCCGACAGGTGGTAGGCCTCAGAGCAGCCTGCTGGCACAAGTTCTATCCCAAATCCCTAGTGATAGGATATGCTTTGTGTTGAATAGCAGCAGACACGAACTAAGAGCTTGGTCTCCTGTTTTCATGGCTTCTCACTGCATGAGAGCCTTCATTGGGATGAATTATCGAGGACAAGAACACATCCTCATCTCCAACATCAGCCAGATTTTCATCTTTTGAGTTCCTTTTGATGCATCCCTCTGGACATAGGCGTGCTGTCTCTCTGGAGGACTTTGATTCCTTCTGAACACAGCTGACGATGCTTGAGGACATTTGGAGGTCAGCAAATTCAACCCATTTTTACTGAACACCTAATAAGTCCCAAGGACCAACCATACTGCTGAGGACACAGTGGTCAACAAAACACAGAGGCTCCCGCTCTCCTAGAGCACACATTGTACTGAGTGAGGAGAGAAATCAAACAAGTCAATAAATAATTAAAATTTTTTTCAGATAGTGATGAGGCTGTAAAGACAATTAAACAAGGTTATGCAACACAAGGACTTTAGGGGTGTAGGGAATGCTTTTAGGAAGAGGGAACATTTGAATTGGTATCTGAATAGTGAGAAGGAGCCAGGTGGAAACGTGCATGCAAAAAAGAGCATGTTACCAACGCAAAGTCCCAAAGGAGGGGTAGGACACTTTGAATGCTCCAGGAAGGGACAAAACGGCAGTGTGTTTGGAGCATGGAAATGAGGGAGATGGTGGGTTTGAAAAGCCAGGGGGCAGAACATGTGGGACCTTGCGGTTTACTCTAATGCAGGGAGATCTATAGGGGGTTATAGGTGGGCAACAGGCATGACGTGGCATACATTCTAAAGAACACTCTGGCTGCTATAGCAGAAAAGGATGGAGGGAGAGGGGCATGAGGTGGAAATAGCAGCATGAAGGCCAATTGGAAGGTCATTCACCAGAGAGATGATGGTGGCCTGGACTGAGAGAAGTGGCTGGATTTGGAAATCTGGACAAAGAACCTCAGGGAAACCTCCACTTGGGTGGCATCGTTGTCACCTCATCCCCTACAAACTCCAGCAAAGATGCCTGACTGCAAGAAGTCATCAGCCCTAGACCTGCACTCCCTAGAAGCTGGAAGCTCTTCCCCCCATCCTAACACGGTGAGACTGTCCCCCACCATCTGAGTGCAAAAAATCCAACGTCTGGCCACCTTCCACTTTCTGTTGCTCAAACCAGGAACCACCAATAAATAAGCATCCAAATGCTTTGCTAGTACTAAGTATTTTGTCTCAATCTTAAACTGCCTTAAAAGATGCAACTGAATGGGAATGTGCTCTTGCCTAAACTGTGTTCAGTCTACTTTTCCTAGGTCTGGACCCTCAGAATGAAATCTGAGCAGAGTTGTTTGACTGTCTTTGTTCCTTCATTCCTCCATTGCTCCGTGTGATTGAAAACAGGGTTTGCTGACAACACATCATCTCTGTCCCTGCCCTTCATGACCGTTAGGCTCAGCAATGCCACCGTCATTTACAGAGAGCAAACCCCACTGGCAGTTTCCGTGGTGGAGCAGTGATTGTGGAAGGTAGGAAAGTAGGAAGTGGAGTGGACCTATGGCTATCAGCGTTGCTAAGCTTCCTAATACTGGAGCTTTTTTTTCTTGCTGCTTTAGGATAAGGTCTGAGGGCTAGGGAGATAACAAAAGCTATTAAACAGAATTGTCACACCCACACAAGGGGGGATGGAAGTATTTAAAACAATGGAGGCTTATCTGAGCCATAGTTAAATCGCTTGAGTGTTGATAAATTAATTATTGAGGAAGATGGGATTTCCTGGAATTCTTGACAATTTTCCTCTATTTTATAGGCTCTTAGTTCTGGAAAAAATGAACAAGCCTGGTTCTCTCATTTCAGTGAAGAGGAAACAGAAGCCCAGGGAATGAAAGGAACTTGCCCTAAATCAAACAAATTGGTGTCTATCTTAGCCTAGTTTATTCCCAAAAGCAGAGCCTGGGACCAGGGCTTGCATGCCAGTTGCATATTTTGAGAAATGATCAAAAGGAACAGGAATGGAGCAGTGGGAAAAGTGAAGAAGAGAAGGAGAGAAAGCCAGCTTCTGTCTCTAAGGGTCAAGGCTTTCCCCATGGGATGGTAACTCTCCTAATCCTGGTTATGGGTATCAGAATGGCTGAGCAGGTGCCCCAGGCTGACCCAGGGCAGACAGGAGAGACGCACAGCGCCAGTGAGGTGAGGTGCTCCAGTGTTTTTCTACTACCCCTGACCGTCACTGACCAATGGGGAAGCTGTGGCCACCGGACATGTGTGAAAGGTGAAAGGTAGATTAGAATATGGAATTCAAATTCACAGGTATTAATGCTTGTTATGAAATATTGTCTTTCAAATAGGACTGCCAGAATGCCAGACTGTTGAAAGATAAGGCACATATTTAGCAGTAAATATGAAAATCAGAATGGGCTATACCAGCTGTGACTCACCCACTATCTCAAATGTCTGTGTCTACTCACTTCTCTTCACTTCTTGGCAACACTGCCCCTGGTTAACACTTCAGATACTAGGATAGAGCAATTCTTTCTCGTTCCTTCCATTGATTCTCTAAGAGTAGGGGGCTGATAGCCCAAGTGAGCTACAGCAGAGTCCAACAGGTGTCCTCAGACTTTCTCACTAGCCCCCTTCACTAGCATAAAGGACTCCTCTCACCTGTCACCTCAGAAAAACCCAAACAGAATAAATGAGGATGAGATTGCCTTTGAAGTAAAGTGCCCTTCGCTCAAATGTCCACATTGTTATGATGTCTCGGTGAAGTTCTTAAGAATTTTCAGAATTTGTCATTTTCAATTAATGGATGTGTAATAGGAATATCTGTAAACTTTTTAGTAATGTGTAGTGTCTTTTTATTTCACAGCTGATGGAAACTTCATTTTCTCCAAAAAGAGGACACAGCTGACCTCACCATTCTCATTTTTTATTTGTCTCAAGACCTAAAATAATAACAAACAGCTCCATCTTTTGCCAGCTTTAACCATGAGAAAGTTTCTTTCTGTTACTGAACCAAACCTTCTGACCTAGTTCTGCCCCTTGGGGCTACACAGAAGAAAATCTAGTCCTCCTCCCCGATGGTAGCATTTTGGTGTCTGAAGACATTTGCTGTAATTCCTATCATCCTACCTTCTGACACAACAACCTACCACAATGCCAGCCTCTCCCTGAAAATCAAAGCTAGGATTGTTTCAAAGAAATAGAAGGTTTAATGGAAGTGATCTGAAAAATACTATATCATAAATATGAATTCTGAGAGGAACTTCCTACATCCTTATTCCACCTCCTTACTCCAACGCAAATGGGGATTTGGGATGTCATTACGATGACATTGTGTGATAAGATGTTTGAGCTGCTGGTTTATGGTTCATGGTCTTTTATGGTACAGTTTTGAATAATGCAGTTAATCCTAAAACGTTATTAAAACATCAGATTAACCTCTGTGACAGTACAAGGTGACCTGGTCAGTTGTAGCCTAGAATCCTGAACACAGCAAAAGAGGGCTTACTCTGTAACCATGCAAGGAGTCTGTATCCAACTCTTTTCTTTTTTCTAGAAGGCATCAAATATACTTATCTATTTGTTGAACTTGGCCTTGCCCAATTATAAGAAAAAGTTTTACAGAACTTACATAAATGTATACATAATTTCAAATAATGTCAGTAAGAAGTGGGGACAAAGGGAAAAATCAGAAGGAGCCAGAGGGTGAGTCAGTGTACACAGTGAGAGTAAAAAGTCCATATGCAATTGATAGGCCCTATGCAAATTGCCCAAATTGGGATCCAGACATCTTGAGGTCAGAGGAAAGGGAATCATAGCTGTTCAGGAATGTCAGGCATCCATAAGAAAAAAAATCAAGCCAAGGGATGAGGAGGAGCCAAGAGATGAAAAACAAAACTACATATTTAAAGTGTAAAGACATAAAGACATGTGTGGGAATAATAACTACCAAATTAAAGAGGAACATAATCTCTAGAGGGGAGAGAGAGATAATCAGGGATGTTTTCATGGAGATTTCAACTATGTCAATAATATTTTATTTCTTATGTTGGATTATGGAAATGTGGGAGTTTGTTATGCTATTCTTTGTACTTTTCTATGAGCCTGAAATATTTCACAGAACGTATTTTATTCTCATTGTTATGAAGGCAAGAGTGGAGATAGTAAGAACACTAAGGAAGTTACAAAAGTTGTCCAGGGGAGAGATGAAAGTAAAGTGGACTAAAATGAAGCCAGTGTAGTTATAAAGGAAGTAGATAGATTTGAGATATGGATTTGAGGTAAATCCCACAAGACCTGCCAATGAATTGCATGTGGGGTGTGAGGGAAAGGAAAGAATTAAGATTGACTAAGTTTTGGTATCCTAAGTTGCCTGGAGGGTGGTGACACGTAGTACTGTGGGGTGACTGAGAGGGGGTAGTTGGGGCTAGGATTGGGGAGGTGTGGTAACCAGCAATTCTTTTTGGACTTGCGAAGTTTGAGATGTCTAATAGACAAGCAAGTGGAGGTGTTAAGTAGATGGTTGAATAGAGGAGTCTAAAACTCAGAAGAAAGCTCTTTCTGCTGATCAAAATTTGAGAGTCATCAATACACACATTTTATTTACATACAGGAGACTGGAGAGACCACCCATAAAGTCTGGATAGAAACGAAGACCAAAGAAAGTGCCTTGGGCATTCCAACATTTAGAGATCTGGAAAGAAGCAGCAGCCAACTAAGGAGACTGAGAAAGTGTGGGCAGTAAGGTAGGAGGAAAACAAGAAGAGTGTGTTATCTCAGAATCAGATGAAGCAGAGTTTCAAAGAAGAAGAGAGTGGCGGATTGGATCAAATGGCACTGAGAGGTTGGATGAGGACAGAAAATTGACCTTCAGCTTTGGCATGATGTAGGTCAAAGACAACCTTAGTAAAAGCCCTGTCAATGTGGGTTAATGAGTGTGAAATGTGGCTGAAGTGACTGAGGTGAAAATGGGAGGCAAGGAATTTGAAAGATTTGTTTATATCCAAGTATTTCAGTGAGTTTTTCTGTGACTCTGAACAGAGAAACAGAGGGTTTTATTTAAGGTGGGAGATATTAAGGTATGTATGTATGTATGTATGTATGTATGTATGAGATGACTTAGTTGAAAGGGAGAAAGTGTTAATGCAGGAGAGAAAGAGAATAATTGCAGTAGGTAAATCCTTGAGTTGAAAAGGGATGGGATAGAGGGTAAATTGCAGGGCTTAGACAAGACAGGACACAGGTCTTCCATTATAACAATGGAATACAAATGCAGGTAAAATGGCAGACCAAAAGGTGAAAAGATAAGGTCATACTCATCTAATTAAGTTGTTTTTCTCTATCAAGTTGGACTTGAGGTCCTAGCTGAGATTGAGAGGTTAGGAGCTATTGGTGGCTTGAGGAAAAAGAAAAGAAGTTAAACAGCTCTTGGTGAGTGTACAAAGAGTATTGAGGAGTATGAGGAGTGTCTGGAAGAGTTGAATGCCCATATGAGATCTAAGGTCATAAATTTGAAGTGACTTAATGTAATTTTCTCCAGTAATACTCAGCTTCTTGGGCACAAGAGTAAGCAGAAAATTGGGTTTAACCAAGGTGTTTTTCCAAGAATAATTATGAAGGGAGAGAGGGGCAAAGGGTATTTACAATAGAATGGTTATACTGTGCTGTCTGTGTAAGTTACAGTGGTTGGGAGGGAAATAGGCAGTGAAGGATGGTGATAAAAGATAAAGTCAAAGATGTGGAAGTTTCAATAAAGACAGATATTTTCTGCCATGAAAGAATCAGAGTAATGAGATAGAAGGAAAGGCAATGATCATGAGATAATTGGATATTTAAAGTGGAGAATTAGGTCATGATTCGTTTATTATGGATGACAAAATCTAGACCACAAAATGACCATGTGAATGGATGGCTGAGGTACAGTGAAGAAAGAAAGGTGACAAAGAAATCAACAAAAATCACAGCTGTCTAAAAAGGCATTGATTATTTAATAAAAAGAATAAAAATTAAAATTAAAGATAAAATGCCAAGTGATTTCAGCACTGGAGGTTATTAGAGTGGGCTGGGAGGGACATGGCAGAGAAACTAGGGAAATGAAAATATACCATGGTTACGTTCTTATTTGGAGACAGAACGTAAACACTTAACTTTAAATATGAGTAGAAACATATGTTTAAACGTATTTATTTGAAAATTAAAGGTAACTACTAGAAGATAAGAAACAACAAAAAAAATTCTCAAGTCACTAAGAAGGAAAAGGATCAAAGAAAATACAATCAATTCACTAAAAAGCAGAATCAAGGAGAAAGAGAAGACAAAACACGATAAATATAAAACTAAAATAAGATGGCAGGAATAAGTTTGTATTTGTATAAGTAATCGCAGTAGGTGCAAACGGTGGGGATGAGGAAGGAGGACTTCTGAAATAGCTCAGAGGCAAGCCTGAAAAATCCTTTCATCGAAAGAAAGAACAAAACTGGACAAAATTGTAATGAACAGCTATTTAAAGATTCTAGAGGGGCTGGCCCCGTGGCCGAGTGGTTAAGTTCGCGCGCTCCGCTGCAGGCGGCCCAGTGTGTCCTTAGTTCGAATCCTGGGCGCGGACATGGCACTGCTCATCAGACGACGCTGAGGCAGCGTCCCACATGCCACAACTAGAAGGACCCACAACGAAGTAATATACAACTATGTACCGGGGGGCTTTGGGGAGAAAAAGGAAAAAATAAAATCTTTAAAAAAAAAAAAAAGATTCTAGAGATTGGGCAAAGATACAACAAATGAGAAGTGCTGATAAAAACAGTAGGAGTCTATGATATTTTAGTTTGAGACAGCTCTCATCTCCCCCAACCCCTCTGTTGCATAGAGGTTCTGTGCCAGTGGGGCAGGCCATGAGACTGGCAGCTCTCCTGCTTTAAAGGATTGACATTATTTGGAGCAGAGAGCAAAAACTTCCATGCCTGGGATGCAGCTGACATTAAAAGGAAATATAAGGAAATACTATGAACATTTTTATGCCAACAAACTAGACAGCTTAGATGAAATGGAAAAGTTCCAAACAAAATGGCGAAAGAAGTAGAAAATGGAATAGACTTTAAGAAGTAAAGATATTGAATTACTAATTGGAAATTTTCCCACAAATAAAAGTACGGGCCCAGATGGCTTCATTGGTGAATTCCACCAAACATTTAAAGAATTAACACCAATCCTTCCAATAAAGGAGAAGAAAAAACTCTCCAATTCATTCTATCAGGCCACTATTACCCTGACGCCAAAGCCAGGATCCCTCTTGAATATAGATGCCAAAAATTCTCAGCAAAATATTAGCAAACTGAATTCAGCAACATGTAAGAAGGATTTTATAGCATGACCAAGTATGATTTATCCCAGAATTCAAGGTTCATTTAACAACCCCACCCCAAAAGTTAATGTAATACATCATATTAACAGAATAAAAGACAAAAATTATCTAACATTTTAACAGATGTGGAAATACATTCAACAAAATCCAGCACCCATGAACAATAAAACTCTCAGCAAACTGGGAATAGACAGAAATTTCTTCAACCTGATGAAGGGCATGTATGAAAAAGCTACAGCTAATATCATACTCAATGATGAAGACAATTTCTTCCTTTTTCTAAATTAAATAAGGAAAATCTTAAACATATAGAGAATTTGAATGCCATAATAATAAGTTTGATGAGAGAGAGAATAAGCATTCTTTCTCAACCCACAAATTTCTGAAAAGTTTACTATATGTTAAGCCACTTACACACACATCACACAGTTAAAATCTCAAAAAAATTTCCCGTGAAGCAGAAATTATACTGACTATGTTCTCTGACCACAATGCTATAAAATTAGAAATCAGTATCAAAAGGATAGTCAAAAAGAATCTCTCTGCTTAGGAATATTAAAATAGTTTTAAATACAATTTTTGGATAAAATAAAAATTTAAAATGGAAATTATTACTATTTAGAAGTGAACAAAAATGAGAATACCATACATCAAAAGTAGTTCTCAATGGAAAAATTACAATTTTGAATGGATGTATTAGAAGACTAAAATCTTAAAAATAAATGAACTAAGCACACTAAAAAGAAAATTATGCAAAAGCTCTACAGCATAGTTCCAAAGAAGGAGGGGAATTTAATAATGATAAAAGCAGAAATTAAAAGGCTAGAAAACAAAAGAAATAATAATCAATAAACCTTAAACTTCTTCTTTGAAAACACCAATCAACAGGTAAACCTCTGGCAAATCCGATCAAGAAAAATTGTAGGAGACACAAACAATATTAACCACCAAAAAGGACATGAATCCAAGTAAAGAGGAGATTTTTATAAATTAAAAGAGACTGTATACATAAAACATAATTAGCAGCAAATGTGAAAATTTGAATGTAATGGATGATTTCCTGGGGAAAAAAGTAAATTTTAAAAATTAATTAAAGAAGAGACAAAACCTGAACAATATCCATTGGAAGAAAAAAAACATGTAAAGAAGTAGTTGAAGAACTTCCCTTGAACAGGCACCAAGTTGAGGTGGTTTTAAAGGACGTTATGCAAAACTTTAGAAATAATATGCCCTCCTCTCCAGCAATTCCATTTCTAGGGATCCACCCTAAAGAAATAGTCAGATATGCTCAAAGAGTTATGCACAAAAATGTTTCTTCCTTGCTTTGAGTTTTGTAATAGCCAAAGAAGTGGAAGCAATCTACATTTCCCATCGGTAATGGAGTAGTTAACAGAGCCTGGATCTCCAAGTGATAGAATACTGTGCACCCTTTTAAAAAATGAATTTGACCTCTATATACTAACACAAAAAGATCTCCAAAACTGACTGGTCAGGAGAATGTCAAATTTAAAAACACTGTATTTAGTTGATCTCGAATATAGCAGCAGAAAAGTAGATATGTGAATTTGGGGCCATTTTTATTGAATGTAAATATGTGGTGAGGGGGCTGGGAGGATGCTGGCAGTGGCTGAGGGCACCATGGCATGAAGAGGGAATGTTGCTGTCAGATGACTATTTTACAAGGAGAATATATTCAGGTATTGCTTGTGTCATAAAACCAACTATAAAAATAAAATGAAGCATTCAAGTGGAGGACAGAGATTTCTCACAAGACAAACTTTAAGACCCCTTCCAGATCTAAAATCCCATGACTCACCCTGTCATGGTTCCTTCCAGACCAGACCTTTACCAAGCAAACAGCTGTTTACATTTAGCATTCTATCCCTTGGCTGGACCAGAGCAAATGACTACTTTTCATGTGGTGCCCTTCGGAGCTGGAAGGCATTGGCAATTCTGAGTAGGGTCTCTTCAAAGACAATTTTCTTCTCTCTGTCTTTGCTCCCACTTGGCCCCTAAACTCCACAAGTTAAACACCCCTGTGGTCAGACTCAGCAGCTATCTTATAAAACGTTAAGTTCCTTTCTGACTGAGAAACAAAAGCCTGTTTGTTGTTTTGCCTAGAATAGGACTAAAGGAGCTGCCATATCTGGCCTGCAAGGGAAAGGAGGTGAGTTTGGGGCTTTGCAGGCACACCACCAGCTGCCTGTTAGCTCAACTCAACTCTGAATTCACTGGTCACACCAGTCCACTTCTTTCCTTCCTCAGTCTTCCAGTTGGATAACCTATGAGCTGGAGACCTGGCTCCATTCCTGTCATTTTTTGCTTTTGTCTACCACTTCCACCTCCTTGTCTGCTGAGCTGTGGCATGACCAGGAATGGGATTATGACTGGCTCACTTCTGCTGAAAAGCAAGCTATCCCGAAACCCAGCAGCTTAAAACCACAGTCATTTATTTAGCTCAGGATTGTGAGGAGCATTCATTTAGGCTCAGCTCAGCTAAAGGTCATTCTAGTCTCAGCTGGACTCCCTCAGGAGCCCGCAGACAGTTCAAGTCACCTAGGAAGTTCTGCTTTGTGACTTGCTGTCAGCCAGGTGATAGGAGTGGCTGGGACAATTGTCTCATCCTCTGGCTGGCTAGCCTGGGCATGTTCACATGGTGCTGGCACCTGCACAAGATGGTTAACAGGCCATTTCCAGGCATTGGATTCTCAAGTGAAGAGAAAGAAGGAATCCTACCCTATAATTTACCTTCCTGCTAAACATCTCAAGACAAGCTTGTGTTCTCCGAGGCTGTCTCACGTACCGTGGATTCCAGCATTGTAGCTCCTTAGAGTTATCCAGTCCAGCTCCTCTTTCTGCCTTTGTTGCCAATGAGGAAACTCACCCCAGAGAAGGAAGGATGACACAGGTTTCCAGAGGGTCCTTCAGATCGTCCTCAGGCAGATTCCCTACAATGTAGTGCACAGACTTTGGCTTTTCATGCTCACCTCTATACCAAGACCCCAATAACCATCTAGAATTCTGTCCCTCTGGGAGGCTAGGAGAGCTTGGAGAGCCAGAAATAACTTCCATCCAAGCCCAGGTAAGGTCAGCCCAGTCTGTCCTGCTGGTGTGAGAGAATTGTGCTCGGTTATTCACAGCCGCTCTCATCAGGATTCTCCTTCCTGGGAGAGGTCAGCACCAGGGGTTCTTTGAAGGAGAAGGAAGAAGCAGAGCCAAAACCCTGAGCTTTCCAGTAGAGAGGCTGCCTACAAACACTGGATATTCACATTCAGGCCTACTTTCGTGGCTGGTGGCCTCCATTCCTCAGCTAAATCCAAAGACTTGCAGGTTTTAAAATACCTGGTGAGGCAAGATACAAAAACGCCACTGGATATGTCAGTCCAGCCCTTTCTTCTCCCCAGACACCATCCACCTGATTTCCCACAGTGCCTGAGCCCTCCTCAGAAAGTAGGGGGCGGGGGGATGGGGCACTGAGAATGCCCTCTGCTGGTATCTAGGGTTTTATGCCCAAGGTGTCACGTACAATTGGGTTTTAGAATTACGTAATCTACCTCTAAGAAGTGATCACTCATTTAAATGATAGGAATGGGGAAAAAAATTTTTTTAATTACATCCTATCCATGCCAATGCCTGTACTGGCACTGGTGTTACAAAAGTAAAAAGGCAAAATCCACATCCTTTGGATGCTCATGGTCTAGTAGGGGCTACAAACAGATATTCTAGTATTTGTGATGCAACAAGGTAACTTCTATAATGAAGTGTGTACAAAGTGGGAGCAAAAGAGGAGTAGGACCAGTCATGAAGCAGGAGAGAGAGAGCAGCAGTAAAGACTGAGACGTGAGGATCAACAAAAAGAAAAGGCAGCCTATGGAATGGGAGAAAATACTTGCCAACCATCTATCTGGTAAGGAATTAATATCCAAAACAGAAGAGCTATCAAGATGGAAATAGAGGCCTTGGTCATATGGTTCTGGGGCGTGGGGGAGAGATGCCTGGGATTTTTAGTTAAGCTGGAGCAGAGAATGCTGGAGAGAGGGCATGAAGGAAGAAACAAAAGAGCCAAGGTTTGAGCCCCAGGGAAGACACACTTAACAGGGTCAGAGGAAATGTGAGCTGGAAAGGAAAGAGAGTCAGACGGAGGGGATGGCCATCAGTGTCATCTTCTTCTGAGAAACTGGGACGATAAGGTCTGAAAGGGGTAACTGTATTAGCTCATGGAGGTCACTGGTGATGTCAGTAGGATCTTCTCCAGTCAGACAGGGTTCAACTCCAGTGAGACAGGAGTAAGAGAGAGGTCACAACATGGAATAGGCAGGTAGAAATGGCACTTTGGAAACACCATGTGAATGTATGGAAAGAGGGAAATGGCATTAAGCATTAACACAGCATCTAGAAAGGGCTTTAATTTAAATAAAGGAGACTTAATTTGAGTTTAAATATAAAAAACAGTGAGGACAATAATACCATCCTCCTAGACCTATTATAAGGATTAACCTCGAGTATGTATTTAAGATGTTTAGCAAAGTGCCTGGAACATAGTAAGTACCCAATAGTCACTATAATAACATTATTAATAATGACAATAAAAATACTTGAATGCAAAACACCGTGGGAAGGCAGGTTGAAGACACAACATGGAGAAGGAACAATTGATGACACAGGAGGGAGAAAGAGAAGGGATCTAGAATGCAGATGAGTGGATTAATTTTGTGTATAAAAAGAGATTCATTCATTTGACAATATGCATCAAGCACCTACTATGTGTCAGGCACTTCATCAAGTATTGGGAATATAAAAGAGAACAAGGAAAGCACTGTTTCTGTCTTCAGGGAGCTCATAGTCTAAAAGGTGAGATGAACAGTGACTCAACCACTACGGTGTGGTGTGATGGAGTTAAAATCAGGTTTGTGTAGAAACCTACAGGAAGGAATCCTAACCTAGTCTTAGCCAGCAGGGGTGGGAGGATCCAAGGAAGACTTCCTGGAAGAAGTGATCTCTAGTCTTAGACCAGATTTCCCTAGACAGGAGAAAGGTGGTAAAAGAGAGAAAAAGAGGAAACAAAGTGCAGTGGAGTTTGTAGCAAATGGGGCAGGGAGTGGAGGAATTCATGCTAGGCACCTCTTTCCTTCGATGCTATGAAAGTATATCCAAGGCATGAGAATGGGTTTGGAATAGCTGCAGTGGAAGGGCAGAAGGAACTGGGGAAGTAATAGAGACACTGAGCAGTATTGAGGGCATAAGTGGGAGAGCTGTGTGATTGCCCCCTGGCAGAACTCATAAGCTTGACAAGGATTCTCTCCTTCACCACACTTTAGTCAGGCTCCTCTAAGCCCTCTTCTCGACTAGGCCTCGACCTTGGCCTCCATCCTTGCTGGGTCTGCATAGCCCAGTTTTAGCAAGAAGCCTGCTAAGTCAGTTTAGAAAGAATCCCTCCACCCTTCGTATCTGATCACCCTCAATAATGTGATCAAATTCCTCATCCCCCACCATCCCCTGGTGACATCCAATCACACTGGCCTGCCTTTAGCAAGAATCCTGTTAGTTCAGTTTAGTAAGAACTCCCTCTACCCTTGATGTCTCCTCTAGTAATTTTCCATCCACCAATCCTCCCAACCTGCTCTTCAGCTATAAGTCCCCACTCATTCTTACTGTATTCAGAATTGAGCCTAGTTCTATACTGAGGCTTCTTTTCCCCTATTGCAATAGTTTCTGAATAAAATCTGTTTTCTTGGATTTAACCATAGTCTGGCTCTGATTCTTTTTAACAAGCTAGGCAGGCCTGGAGAGGGTAGATGAGGTTTGCAGAGTGGCTGCAGACTGAGGGGCAGGGGATTTGAGGGGACGGGCCAAAGAGAGGATTATGTGATGCCCTCTGAGATAAGGGGAGACAGAGAGGACACACAGAAAGGAAGACTCATGGAGTCAGAGAGTGGATGTGGTGGGAATCAGGGATCTGGAGGCCTGGGTGGGTGAGAGACCAAGCTCAGAGAGGGAGATATGGAGTGGTCAGCAGCTCTAGGCTGACAAAATCCAGCAAGTGCCACAAGCATGGAAGAGTGGAGGGGATAGTCGCGAGAACTGAGCAAGTCAAAGAGCTACAGGGTATTAGGATGATCATCCAGAAGGCCCTAGGATGATGGCAGGTATGGGAAGTCATCCCCCCTCCATCACCCTTGATGACTGGAGGTGGGATGAGGCTTGGGGCAGTAGAGCTACAGGACTATTAGTTTAGGCATTGCCTGCTCAACAACAAGGGCAACCCATTCTGGATTTACAACCACTCTCTCCCATAGTTCCCATAAATATTTGTGAGATCTTGTGCCCTGGCTTTTTTAATTTAAAAAATACAGTCTATGAATATGAGGAATGACCTATTTTCTTCCATCTGCAAATTACATTCTGATGTTCACCCTGGGGCTGTTCCTTTGTCGCCAAGTGGGCAAGGCCAGCAAGCACAAATTTACCACTTGATTAAGGCTCCATGATTTGCTTTTAAATATTATTATTCCATGATTTCCCTTCAGACCTAGAGGTTTTCATTCAACCTCATCAACTAGACAAGTACAAGGCAATTACAAAATGGTGTGTGCCATGATGCAGTAGAAGTCTGTGGACACACATTGGAGGTACCCTAGGCCAGTCTTATGGGATTCAAGAAAGGCCTTCAGTGCCCAAAGGTGATGTCTCCCTCATCTCATTTTCCTCTCCACCTGGCCCAGTCAAAAGTACACATGAGACATTAACCACGTAAAAGCCAAGCAGAAGCAGAGCCTTAAGGGGAAGCCATTTTCTCTTACACTCTTTGGAGCAGTAGAGATGGGAAAGTATACAGACCTCAATTTGGATTCATCAAGGAAACTATTAATCAAAGACTTGAAAGACACATCCTCAAACTTCCAATCAGCATCAGATTTGAGGGGGGTGGAAGCAGTGGCCACATGAAAGGGGAATGGGGGTTGTGAGAGCTCTATCCTAGCAGAACCCCCAAAGAAGCTGCTCCTCCCACTTCAAAAGGAGGCTCCCCAGGCATCACCTCTCTTTAACTTGGGCCTACTTGTCTCCTCAGTCTCCTGGCCTGATGTCTCTAAGGGAACAAAGTCTCTGATAAGTCAAATGTTGGCCAGTGAGTTGTACTTTCCTGAAATAAACCAACACATAGAAGAGAAAAATGGCTGCGAGCCCAAGCAGACAGTTGCCCAGACCCCAAAATGCCTTTAGTGGAAGGGCCCTGTGGTACTTGCGAAGATGCTGACTGAAGACCAGCCAAAGAAAGGAGATAATCTCTCTGGGAAAGTACAGAGGCCTATGGGAGAGATGTCAGGATTGAGGAGAACCTGAGACAAGGATTCAGATACAGATAAGGACATGCTCACAGGTGAGATTGGTATGAGAGGGAGGGAAGCAGGATAGAGAAGGGGAGAAAGTCAAGCAAGATTGTGATTTCAGGCAAAGTCCCTCCAAGGGTGGCTTCACTCTGGTCCCATAAGGAAACTCTGGAGGGTGTATTACATCTCACAGTTGACCGTCCCTCGGACATAGGAGCTGGGCCCTCATAGTTCTTTCTCCATTAGTCATTACCTGCCCTTGGGGATGTAAACTCCCTGGCATTCCCAGTCCTTCATGAACAAATGGGCTCCAGGAGCTAGAGGACCATCCTCTGAAGGAGAGCAGAAGTAGGTAGCTATTGGAAGCAAAAGTTCACCAAAACTTTTTTTTTTTTACACAGATGTGGTAAAAGGGAGCTGCGTAGATCAGGGCAGAGTACAATGTCCACTCAGTTGCTAATGTTTATGAATGTGAAGGAATGGTCAACAGAAACACTCTGGACCTGGATGCCTATCTCTTCTGTGGAACCTCAGAGTCTGAGGAAGTTCTAAGAGGCCACCCTGATTGGGAGGAGGACAAATGAGGGGTTGAGCATGCCAGGATGTCCAGGGAGAGCAGTGCTTCCTTCCTTTCTTCCTTTTACATATTGACCTTCCACATACAATGTCATTTAAAGAAAGGCTTCCCCTGCTAAACAGAAGTTTGAGCTCATCATGCCCTCCACATGCACAGAGGGCAGAGTGAATCAAGATGATAATTCAATATGGTGCCCTTGGGAGGAGCCATCCACTCTATACTAGGATAGCAGCAACACTAGCCTTTGAGGCACACCCTCCCTCCTTCCCCCTGTGCCCCCCACCAAGCTGGAGACCCTGAGCTTTCACCAGCTCTGCCTACACTGTTACAGAATTCTGTGGAAGGTCCTAAGAATAAGCATACATAAGACGTACTTCACTTTTCAGTGTGTAACAATGAGACAATGTCCAGATATAAATAAGGGACAGAAAAGAGAGAGGGGAACTTTGGCAACTGGTAAATAAAGCCCTTGGAAATAGAAAATGCAACCCCTCTGATACAAAGAAGAGGGCCAGAGGGAGATTTGTGATTCCAGAGAAGACTTGCTCTCCATCTGGTTAAACATGTTGTGGAAAAATAGCTTTAATTTCATCCCAGGAAGAGAGAGACACAGACTGAAAGAGTTGCTGCAGGAAAGCAGTCCCTACATTCCTAACTTTGCAATCACTCAACAAATATTGTGTGCCGGGCAGCCCGCTTGATCACCTGCCCTTGCGGAAAAGAGGGGGAAGGAATGACTCAGTTAACAGAAGCCAAACAGGATCCCAGGAGAAATAAAATTGGGGAACCCAAAGAAGAAAGTGTTTAATGCAGGCCCTTGAAATTCCAAAGTGTCTATAATTTCCATTTAAGTGCTATCAAGCAAGGAAGCTACCGAGTGCTTTAGAGAGAAAGACTCCATCAGCTTTCAAGTGACGTAGTTAGTTGAGGACAAACTGTGCAGATATGCCCTAAAGCAAAGTATAAACTGGCTGGCCAGGTTCACTTGGACTAATTGCCAACATCATAAGATTGAGAGATTTCACATAAAAATCCCAACTTATGGGTTTTTTCTGAAAATTGAACTTGACAACTCTGGGTGCAAGATCCTGAAGGTAATGGGGGATGTCTTTCTTTAGATGGAGACACTTTCACATTTCTTTGCAGTGAGGTGGCCCTACAGCATGAAGAACAGGATGCTCGTGCCTATGTGGACATCACGATGACGATGGTTCACCTGAGCGGACAGGAGAGCTACTGCTGCTGGTGACAGTCCTGTTTCTTTGCTTGTGCCACCTCTGCCCCACATGGGAGTCCATCTCTCTACACCAGGCGCTGCCATCAGACACCTGACTCAGCTAAATACAAGTCCAATCTGATTGTAGTAAGCACAGAAACACCAAATCCTCAACCAGGAGGTACAAGACGATAGGGTTGAAGAGCGTCTGTTTCTGAGGAAAGGCCTACCTGCTGACCACAGCTCTCAGTTCTTTGCACATGCTATCTCCTTTAATCCTCACAACAGCCCTGTGTGGTAGGTCACGTTACCAACTGCATCTTACAGTGAGGGAATAAGGTTCACAAAATGTTGAGTCAAGATTGGAATGACTGGGTCTTCACTATATTTTTGAATCAATACACTCAACACAAGCTAAGATTTGGAAAAAGGGCTAAGAACCCTACATGTTCATCCCACTCTGTCATGCTCCAGGACAGAGCAGGGGGTCAGTCTAGGAGGCTGGAAAGTAGTGCAAGGTCTGAGCAGGAAAGCTGAGCCCAGGAGAGGGGGAAGCCCAGGCTGAGCGTAGCCCAGTCCAGGGGAAACAGTGGCGTGACCATGTTTCCCAAACCAACAATGAAGCAGGTCCAGATCTCGGGGAGAGTACTCACAAGGGCAGGACACTTGAGAAATAAGAGTGAGCACTGGAAGACTGGCTTTATGACCGTCAGGATGCCAAGAGCCAAGCCAGGTGGTCAGATAACAGCAATACCTAATATTTATTGAGTTGGCTTTAGTATATACCAGGCAGGGTGCCAAGCACTCCACGTGTATCAATTCATGTAATTTTAACAGCTCTGAGAGTATTCACTGTGCAGGTCCTCGCTGTACAAATAGGGAAACTGAGGTGCAAAGAGTGCTAAGTAACTTGTCCAGCATCACAGTTAGTGACTACGGGAGCTGGGGTTGAAGCTCATCAGTTGTTTCCAGGGTCTGTAATCATAAACCCTACATTTGCCACTTCAGCTGGCCAAGGGCCAGCCAGGCAAACACAGAACGCAGGTGAAAGAATAGGTGAAGGCATCTTCTGAGGATGCATCAGCAGGTGTCAAGAACCAAAGCCTGAATAAACAGAGTCAGAGGCCCAACGCAGGGAGGCTGATGAAAATCCAGCATCAAACCCAGACCTCCCAGGGATGTGGATATACAGGCTCTCCTATCCACAGAGGGAAGGGTCATCGTATAGGCAATTTGCCTGAATCTGTGAATCCATAATGGCCATTCTTAGAGCAAGAAACCCCTGCTCTCCGTATTTACCCCAGAGAAGCCCTCATCAGTTCCTGCTGTGGATGGAAGACACAAAGAGTCCTGTCTGAGGATGATGATTGCCACACTGTTCACAATAGTAAAGAGGGGACCAATGTGAGTGTGCATCAAGAGGGGAATGGTTAAGTCAAGTGTATTCAGCCCACACTGGGGAATGTTCTCCAACAGAAAACATACACACCCCGTATGAGGAGATTCCAAGATCACTGAGGCAGCTGTGGAGCTGTGCCACTCAGATCTCCCTTAAGAGAGGACTTGCGGCTAGGCTGCAAGGAGTGCATGAGCTGACAGCCGACGGCCTCCGGCTGCAGAGCTTTGGGGATTCGCTGCAGCATTTGAGTTAGGGCCACGGTCCTCCTGGGTATCCCCCAGCCAGTCCAGCCAGTGACTGCACATGGTGGGCTACTAAGGCCTGACCATTTCCGCCCAGCGAGGGGCTCCTCTGAGAGGCAATCTCCACTCCCAGCTCCCCAGTGGGCTGGCCAAGACTCTGTCAGCCTCACGTCACTTTGTGCTCTCCCTGCCCAACTCTCCTCCCTCCCCGCTTTATCTTTCACACACCTCACCCCCACTTTACCTCTTATACTTCTAACTGCTCTCAGTGTCTGCCTCGCACAGGACCCCAAACTGATACATCCACTGATGAATGAAAACAGCAAATTGCAGGACAATGCATACCCTCGGATACCATTTATATAAGCAAACAAACAGATAAGTACATACCTGCAGGAAGAAATTTTTTTTTAAAGATAGAGAAAGAGAAAATGAAAAAGGGAAGGAAGAATGGAAAAAAGAAACCTCACACACACAAAAAAATATTTTTCTATGTATTCATATACATGGATCGATATGTACTGAAAAGTTCTGAGAAAAGCCCACCCAAATGGTAACAGTAGTTATTTCTTTGAGTGGGGGAAAGTTTGGAGGTGATGTATGAACAGAACTTTAGATTATGTCTATTGCTTTAATTTTCTTTTTACAAGGAGAACACATTCAGGCATTACTTATGTAATTAAACATTTTTAAGACATACATCAGCCCTCGGGAACCCAGGTTGCTTGAGCTGGGACTGAGTTTCCTCAAGGGGAATCCCCAGCCTCTCAGCTGGAGTCCAAGGCCTTTGGAGTAGGAACTGAGACCACCCAGTAACAGTCCACCCTACAGGAGTCTGATAACCCCTCGCCTGCTGTCATTCCCTGCCTCTGTTGGAATGGCTAATGGCCACAGTGATACATCAAGAAGGTGTCCAGAAAGATCTACGGGGTGTTTTAAATTGCATGAGACTTTCCTGGCCTCCCCAGCTGCACCGTGCAGCCATAACTCCCCAGTACAGCTTCTTTGAGAATTGCACTTGTAAATCTTCCCCCCGCATGACATGGAATGCATCAGAGAATGGTTCTGAATGATGCTAAATCTAATCAGCTGCATAGATGGTCCATGTAGGAGGAAGCCACATTTGTTACTTATCTGCCAGAACTACCTCTTTCACCTTTAAGCAGTCAGGGTCTTCTCTGTCTCTCTCTTTCTCTCTCCCCCTCCCTGACTCTCTCCTCCCCTCCTCCTCCTTCCCCCAGGGTCCTTAACAAATGCTGAAGGAGCCGCTGGGGAAGGGAAGAGTTCCAGCACTGAGACCACACACTGGGCACAGGCTGGAAGCTTCCTCCTTGGACTGCTGGTCTGTGTTCTCTCCCCGGCCTCACATTGACACTGACAGGCTGGTGACGGGTCAGAGGTTTGCAGTCTGGACGTGATGTGAATGGCTTTTCACAGCATGCCCAGAGAAAGAATGCGATCTGGCTGAGTTGAGGCTATTACCGTTTAGGAAATTACTATTATTTCTATTTCTAGACACCAATAAAAATGACATCTGGGACCAGGGCAGATAAATGTTCCATTTATAAAGAACTAGAACTCTGAGTTATGGCTGGGATTGCCCAGCCAAGCGTGGTAGGGGTGGGGGGACTTCTGGGAGGTGGTGGCCCCCTCAGAACTACAGGGATGTGACACAGCCCGAGTTGAGAAACAAGTTGAGGCAGCAGTTCTGAGAGATCCCAGAATTATCATCATGAGCAAACCTTAAACATGCAGCGCCTGACCAAAGAACGTCTTTAGGAAAGTACTGTCTGCTGTGTCCCTGGCTCTGAACTCATCAAGTGTGCACAGAAGCTTGGCAAGGAGGATACTGTCACTGTCACTCAACTGATGAGAAGGAAAAGTAACACATCTAAGGTGGCACAGCCTCACACAGGTGTCAGGGCTGGGTTTGGCACCAGGTGCTGTTGAAATTACTGTGCTATCCTTCCACCAGCCCTCAAAGCCAAGGTCTCGCTCTCAATGACCCTCCTGTGTTATCCAGGCCTTCAGACCAGCTGGATCTTCATGGGCACCCATTGCATAAAATGAACAAGTGGAAGGAGTAGAGCTCTCATTGGGCTAATGTCAATGTTTGTAAACACATCCAGCACCAACCTTATGAACAGGCTAAGATGTTCACACTGAGGCGTTCCTCCCCAAACGCTAAAGGGAAGATAGCACAGGTACTTTAGATTCTTACTCTACCGTTTTTTAAAAAATTAACTAAAGTCAAGATTTGCTTAGTCTTTGCCTAACATCCTTTTTCTGTCACAAGACTGGAACCAGGATACCACATTACCCTCAGTTCTTGTGTCTGTTTACGTTCCTCTGTGACAGGTTCTTAGACTTTCCATGTTTTTCATGACCTTGTCAGTTTTGAGGAGTACTGGCCAGGTATTTTGTAGAATGTCCCTCAGTCTCACCACTTTGTATCCAAGAAATCCTACTGGAAGGCAGAATTCATACAGCTTCCACAGGCATCTCCTAGCTTCATAAGCAGAGAATAAGATTGAGATGTTAGGACAAAGGTCTTCAAAATTCATCCATCCATCCATCCACTCATTCATTCATTCTACAAACAATCACTGAGCCTTCAACATGTTCAAAGAAAATACCAGAGGCACAGATGAGGGTGCAAGAGAAGCCGAGGATGAGGGGTGAGTGCCAGAAGGAGCATGCATATCTCTAGTCGGTTGTCCTCCAGCTTTCTCACTCTGGGGCTCAGCTCGCTCATCTCTGGAAGAAGGGTTGCACCAGACCAGTGTTTCTCAGAGTGAGGGAGATGGCTCCCTGCATTACAATCCCAAAGCTGCTTTTCAAAAATGCAAATTCTCAACCTTACTTCAGACTCACTGAATCAGATGCTCTGGTCAGGAATCCACTTGGGGAAAAAAAAAAAAAGACTGCAGTTGATTCTGAGGCTCCGGAAAGTTTGAGGGCCACCATGAAAGATGATACTGAATGTTCTACCTGCCCTGATGGAATACATACAAGCCCAGGTGGATACAAAGGCAGACAGATGAAAGCATGTAAGTGACTGTGCAGTGGTATTACACTGAGTTCCAGAAGCAATGGTACAGACAAAGAGAGCTGAGAACTGAGAGAAAGGGCATAGGATCTAGATGGCTGTGAATGGTGTCGGGAACAGAAAAAGCATTACCTGGACCTGAAGCAAGAACGTGTAGGAGACGTCAGAATCTGGTGGTGCTGGGTGGCAGCTGGGTAGGTACAGAATGGAGAAGCTGGAATCCAAGGTGACTTACAAACTTCAACATAGGTACCCAAGACAACAGTGTTCTCTCTCCTAAATAGAATATCTATAAGGCAGGACTGGCATGGAGCAGGAAGAGGGAAAGAAGTTTTTGTTTTAGACATGTTGTGTTCAAGGTCTTAATGAAATATATAAGCAGATGCATCCTATTGTCATTTAGGGATCCAGACCTAAAATTCAAGTGGGAGGGGGTGACATTCATGGGCTTTCGGGTTATAATAGAGCTGGGTTTGAGCTTCCCTGTCTCCTCGCTCTCCAGCTGAGCGGCCTTCAACCAGGTCAACCGACTCCTTTCAGCATCAGTACCCTCCTCTGTGAAGTACGTGCAGCATTGACCTTCAGGGTTATGTTGAGGATTTAATGAGATACCATATGTAAAGTCCCCAGAGCATCCTCAGAAAATTCCATATTAACGCATATGTGGGATCAAAGTTACAGTTGAAACCAGGAGCCAGACCTTGAGGGAAAGAGTATGTGGTATAAAGAGATTAAGGCCTGAGCCTTGTGGGAAACAAGAGTTAGGGGACAACAAAAGGAGCAAAGGCCAAAGACAAAAGAGAGATCCTTAAGGTCAGAGGACAGGCAGCAGCATCATGCAGTTGGAGGCAGCATTGACTTCCGGGGAGCCTTGACAGTCAAGTCCCACACACCAAGGTTCAAATCCCTGCTCTGCCACTTACCTGCTGAGAACTCAGACTTGAACTTGAAACTGTTTCCTCAAGTGTAAATCTGGGGTGACAATACTCACCTTATCTGGTTGTTGGAATAGCAGGTAAGATGCTGTATGTAAATCTTATGTCCTATGCAACCAACTCAATGAATGCTAATTAGCATTACAATTATTACACAGACAAGGCCAGCAAGTGTGAAAAAGGGGCAGCAAACAGTGTCCAATGCCACAGAGAGATTAAGAAAAATAAAGACTTGAGAAAAAATTCAAGATTTGTGATGTCCATGAGCCAAGACAGGTGTTAGGGATCAGGCAACGAGAAAACGATGACAGCGGGTATGGAATTCTGTCTTAGAGCATCCCAACCCATTGCAAGTCATGGCGCACACAGGAAATTACAATATTTATGCAACACACTGAGACAAACCATTGAGGCTACTCAAAACCAGAGAACACCAGCCCGGGAACTCCAACTGCCCCACGCTGTGTCCAGCTGCCCTGAGGGCTGAGGGGAGCAATTTGCCAGCATTCTACAACCGTGCCAGCACCAGGGCACTAAGGCATAGCAGATGGGCAGCTGTGTCCTGTCGCTGCCCCACTGGCAAATAAAGCCAAGGAGACAGTAACAAGAAGTTTCTGATAATTACTGAAACCATTTTTCCACAACCCACCTACTTTAAGCAGGGGTCAGCAAATTTCTACTCTAAATGGCCAGCTGTTTCAGGCTTTGTGGGCCATACAGTCTCTGTTGCAACTATTCAACTTGGCTGTTGTGTAAGTACAAAAGCAGCCACAGACAATACATACATGAATGAGCATGGTTGTGTTTCAATAAAACTTTATCTACAAAAACAGACCAGTGGTGTGGATTTGTACTACAGGCCATATTTGTGAACTTCAGACTCTGAGCTTCAAAATCTGGTAATACACTTCCACGAGAATCATCAGACACACAAGAATGACTAAAATTAAAAGAACTTATCTTAGCAAATGTTGGTGAGGGTGTGGAGAAATTGGAACTTTCACACATTGCTAGTGGGGGTATAAATTAGTATAACCACTTTGAAAACTTTGACAGTCTCTTCTAAAGCTAAACCTACGTAGCCTACAGCCCAGCAATTCTGCTTTTGGATATAAACCCAACTAAACTGAATGCATATGTCCACTAAAACACGTGAACAGGGATATTTTTAGTGGCATTATCTATAAAAGCCCCAAACTGGAAAATGCTCAAATGTGTAGCAACAGTAGAATAGGTAAATAAATTCTGGTATATTCAATACAATGGAATACTATACAGGAACAAAAAATAATACACTCTGCTACATGCAACCATCTGAACGCAGCTCACAGACAGAAGCTGAGTGAGAGAAGCTGAAAGATTCCATTAATGTAAACTTCTTAAACAGGCAAAACCAATCTATAATGAAAGAATTCAGAAAAGTGATTGCTTTTGCAGAAAGATATGGTTGGGATTCCTAATTTTAGGTGAGGTTACATGGTATATATATATATATATAAGAAAAGATTCATCAAATAGTACACTTAAGGTGCCAGCCCCGTGGTTAAGTTTGTGCACTTGGCTTCGGCGGCCCAGGGTTTCGCTGGTTCGGATCCTGGGCGCGGACGTAGCACCGTTCATCAAGCCATGCCGAGGTGGTGTCCCGCATGCCACAACTAGAAGGACCCACAACTAAAATTACACAACTATGTACCAGGGAGCTTTGGGGAGAAAAAGGAACAATAAAATCTTTAAAAATAAAATTGTACACTTAAGATATGTGCACTTTATTTTATGTCATGTCTCAATAAAAAAAGGTTTTAAAAGAGTAAATACCAAAAAAATGCAGATAATTCTGAATCCAACATGCCTGTCTACTGGGAAGCCAACAATAGCACCCTTCCCCTACAGAGGCTGCAGGGTGGGTCCAGTCTGTGGGCACAGCATACTTTCAGCCTCTGTAGGACTGGGAGAGTTAGTAAGATTTTTCCCGTACCATGCTGGACATTGATATTTCACTGGCCTGGGTTATAAGGACCCTAATATTTCCCTTATGTCAAAAAAATAAGTTCCAGGTGGTAGCCAAGTTGGAAGTAGTTGGGGGGAGGTGGTTGATATAGCAATAAAGATGGGGGTGGAGATGGGTGACAGCAAAGACAATGAATAAGATTTGTAGGAAACAAGGCTTGCTCCCAGTCACCCAGTGAAGGATCCTAGCTCCTGCAACCCTGGATTTCCTGTGAAGGCTATTCTGTGAGGTGACGTTATCTGCCACAATGGTGGATTCAATGGTCACAGCATGGAACACACCACCTAAGGCTTGGGTGCTTCACAGCCCTCAGAAGACTGGGGACCTTAGGAAACCTCTATCATACTCACTGGTTGTTAAATTGTCTGGCAGTGTTCTGGTAAGTCTTAAGTTAGCACTTATCTATGTGCCAACATGTAATCCTGCCCACAGCCATACACTGGCAAGAACCAGCTTTTCCCTGGTCTTCCAACAACCCAGGCTCCTTCCTGGTTTCACCAGGCACATAGGCTAGAAACAACATTCAGAGACAACAAAAACATACATTCTGGTCCATCCCTGGAATCCAGATCTCTTTCCAACTTTTGGCTCTCTCTACCTTCAAAATTAATGCCGCCTAGGGGCTGGCCCAGTGGCGTAGTGGTCAGGTTTGTGTGCTTCTCTTCAGTAGCCTGGGGTTTATGGGTTTGGATCCTGGGTGCAGACCTAGTACTGCTTGTCAAGCCATGCTGTGGCAGCATCCCACATAAAATAGAAGACGATTGGCATAGATGTTAGCTCAGGGCCAATCTTCCTCACCAAAAAAAAAAGTAAATAAATAATAATGCCACCTGCTCTTGTCACTGCCTGTTCACAAGTTGGCGACCAAATGAGTTTTCAGAGAGGTGTGGAGTGAGTGTGGGGGACTCAGTAAGAGAAGCCCACATCCATTGACCTCCACTGGTTTCCAGATGCTGTGCCAGATGATTTAACACATCTGTGGGGTACAATGCAGTAGCCTCTAGCCACATCCAGCTATTTTAAATTTCCGATTTTAATTAATTAAAATTACATAAAATTTAAAATTCAGTTCGTCAATTGCTCTAGTCACATTTCAAGTGCTCAACAGCCATGCAGCTAGTGGCTACTATATTGGAGAGTGCAGTTACAGAATATGTCCATCATCACAGACATTTCCACTGGGCAGCCCTGTATGAAGGCCTTCTTCCCCTTAATCTTTGCAACAGCCCTCCGAGGTAGCTTATCAGCCAGAATGCATCGGACCGCCTGTAACAGAAAACCATGGCTTGAAATGACTTTATAAATAAATAATAAATTTTTAATAATTTTTACATGAATAATAAATTTATTTATGCCTAAGTCCAGAAGAGGGGTGGATCCAGGCACAGCCCAATCAACGAGGTTATCCAGGATCCATCATCCTTCAGTCTCAATGCTTTGCCGTTCTCCCTACTGACTCCACATCCAGTCTAGTTCCCCAAGTGGCTGCAAGATGGCAACCAGTCGACTTTGGGACAATGTGTTTCCTTACTCCTACCCACCAGGAGAAAGTTAAAATAGCTCTCCTCCAATCTAGTTAAACCAACTGGGAACACATTCTCTTCCCTGGACCAACAACAGATGCTGAGGATTGCCATGTACTGCTTAGGATGAATGAAGTTTCCTCTGTGGAATTATGGGTTGAAAAAACCTGAACAAAATCAGGATTCCGTCAGGAAGGAGGATGAAGGAAAACGATGATGAATAAATAACCAGTATTATCTGCTACAGTGACGGTTGCTATGCCCATTTCACTAAGAAGGAAACTGAGGCTCAAAGGCATTAGGTAAAGTACCCGAGGTCACAGAACACATTTGCAATAGGGCAGAGGGTCAACCTAGGGCCTGCGCCATTGCCCACATGCCACTCTGCCACACAATACTGTATATGTTTTGTCATTCAGAAGCACACTGTCACAGTGCCACTCACGCGGTTATCACCTCATTTCTGATGAGTATTACCGTGATGACCAGCTAATAGGGCAGAGCACAATGAACTCGCTCTGATCATGTTTCTGTGTAAGCGACTTCTGGTATCTGCTGTACAGAACACATTATGCTGCTTTTCTCTCCCAACCTTTCCTTTTATGTTAAATATACGATTTTTATCCTCAGAAGGGGGATTATCTCAGAGCAGAATTGGCAAGGTTAAACATTATCTATAAAACACATTCAGCTATGCCATGAAATGAATTACATAATATATCAGTCATCTACCTGGCTTTCAAAAACCCGCAAATGCATTTCTGTTCGGTATGGGTGAGTATTTTATATTTTGCCTCCCTTCCTGTGAAGGTAAAAATGACCTTGGTTCTTAGGAAGCGGAGATATATTGAACGGGTTAGGATCAACACAGTTCCATTTCATTTAGCCTCCACTAAAATTGCAAGGAGTGAAAATAGAGATTGAATTTATTTTACTATATATTGCCTCATTTGAACTTTAGTAAGGCATTAGCTTCTAAGGAAAACCCTCCCCCTGCCATAATCTCTTATTGATGGCATGTTAAGGAAATTGCCTTGACTTTATTGATTCTGAGCTATGAGGTACAATGTACCCGGTGGTGTGTTAAACAGAAAAGTGTGCTGGGCTGGCTACGGCGGCAGAGATGGAACTTGCTGACAGCGCAGCACTTTGGCCCTACCCAACACCCATGGCCATTTCCCCCAAAGAACAAATTAATAGACTGCTGCCTGCATCACAGCCTTCCCTCCATGACCTTGCTTTAAAGGAGGGAGGCCTGGGAGGAAGAGAGAATAGCAGGACAAGACCCCCCGCCAGCTGAGGCCAGACTCTGTGAGCCTCCAGCTTCCTGGGGGAAGGGCGGTGAGTGGACAGGAACCTCCTTCAGAAGTCTCCACGGGTGGCCCAGAAGCTGTGTGTCCTGGCCAGGTTGCTTAACTTGTTGGAGCCTCAGAATCTTCAACTCTAAACTGGTTGTGTAGCTGGGTGAAGAAAGTTGTTATTTTGGCTGCCACCAGCTTCCCTTTTACATATTTCTTCAGGAAACTGTTGTGATGGGCCACTTTGGGTAAGAACGGAGGGACCCCCAGAAAATGTTCTGCAAGGTGACAGTGAAACAAGGTGGTAACTAACACGCTCTGCACCAAAAAGGTATCAGAAATTTCTGGAGATGGGAGAGAATCAGGTGAGTGGAGAGATGAGAAATGGAGATGGGAAGAGGAGGTGTGAGGGCTGGTCTGGTGAAGATAGGATTTTTAAGATCAGGAATATCTAAGATCATTTTACATTGTTTGTAATGAAAAGGCATCTGCTGCTCCCAGACTTTGATAGTTCGCCACTCACACAGAAAGTGGTTCAGGGTGAAATAGGAGGCATGGGACAAGGAGTAAGATAAGCACAGAGCAGAGGGAGGAAGTAGGGGTGAAAACGGGAGTTCAGAAGTGACCATAGCACCCCAGCCTTGGGGCATCACAGACATCTCAGTAAGAAGAGAGGGCTGAGAACAGGGGCAAACCCATCTCTGTTCAGACGTCAAAGGATAAACTGAGGTCAGCAGATATCTGGGCCACATGGGATGTAATTCCATACTTTGCAGGGTTGAGATGAGGCTCACATTTAATTGACTAAATTTCCTGATTCTTACTCCCCCTCCCTGCTCTGCTCCTCCCATCCTTTTGGAAGAATGTGTCCTGATGACAGTAGACATCATTCAAAAGCAACCCAAAGCCAAGAGAGGCAAGACAAGCTCAAAGGAACACCATGGTAGCTGCCGCATATTAAGTCGCTCTGTCTTGTTCTTCATCCCTCACTCCTCTTAATTTCCCCATACAGATCCCTTGTCCATCTTTCCCCTCTCCTACCCTCAGCTCTTACTTCAGCCTCCCACCCGAAAATCCTCACGCAGCCTCCTGGTAAAACTCCCCATCCCCTACAGCTCAACGTGGTCCCCAGGACCCATGTCCCCTCCTTTGCCTCTGCTCCCTCACTTGAGAAGACCTCAGAAAGGTCAGCAGCAACATGCACCCATCAGAAAAGTCCTGCATTCTTACTACTCTGGCCAATTCCCCCCCAGCGCCATTGGGTCCCTATGAAGAGTGAGGTCCCAGTGGGTGCATGGCTCACCAGCTGCCTTCAAAGATGTATATTCAGAAGCGAGAAGGCTTATCTTCAGTTGAGGATGCCTTGGACTCTCAGGTCGGAGCTGGTCTAGAAAATCCAAGTGTATCTTTGCCAGTATCCCCTCCCTTCTCACACACATCTACTCTACTGACCTCCTTCACCCCTAGTTTTTATTTCCATTCCTTTCGCAGAACTTACCCCTCATTTGATAACCAGTTGACCTAATGGAAGAAAGCACCATGGTAGACCCTTCCTCTGTAAGGAGTTAAGAAGTAAACATATCACTCCATGTAGGGATATTTGCTTTTGTGGAAAGGGACACAGCAAGGGGCTGAAGGAATGACATAAAGAGTAGAGTGTCTGCCACCAGCAAGGGGATGTTTAGGACTATGTGTCTGAGGTTGACAATACAGACTGATCTTTACCTGCTAACCCCACCACCCTCCCCAAAAGAAAGAAAAAAAGTATCCTCATCACCTTATACGTCCTCAGAGCCCAGCCCAGTGTCTGACACAGAGAAGACAGCCAATGAGTGCCAACTGTCCCAGGCCATCCAAGGCTAAGGGACCATGGCTGCTGAATGAACTTGTCCACCTCTGTTGACCTCCAAGCTGTAGATAAAAGCCATCCCATGCCTAACAGAAGGGCAGTGTCTCTTCCTTTCTGAACGTGATAATGAGCTCACTTTCTCAAGAGTGATATCAGAGTGAGTGTAGGCTAAACAAATAAACATCTTTCTTCCTAGTATTACCCGACTCCTATGGCTATACTCTGAGTATGTGCTAACTAACTCTTTCCTTTTTCCTTGTCTTAGCAAAAAGTAGAGGGAGGTGAAGATGGGTGGGAGGAGATGATAAGGGTCAAGGAGAAAAGAAGGTTGTGAGGACAGCAGAAAGCCCATCCTATCAAGCAAGTGGTCAGCAAATGCATGTTGAATGAACTTCAGCTTGAGGTGACACCACACATTATACAGGTCACGGGCCAATGGCTCAAATGCCTCTAGATGGAAATGAGTGAAGCCACCAGTGAAATAGGTAATGAGGGGCCGCTGCTTCCAGAAGGGCTCATACCCTTTCTAAGAGCAGTAGCCTCGTCTCAGCTCTAGACAATTCTTACCAAGCAGAAATGCAAGTCCCCTACGGCTAGATCTTCCTATTTTTTCTGAAGAAAAGCCAGAAATGTGGACTTTCATATAAAAATACCCATTTTGAAACATTGGAAACCAGTTTAAAATTTTTCAAAAACTATACCAGTCAATAAAAAATGCATCTGCAGGCCAGATCCCGTCCCCGTGTTTGATGTCAAACAGTGGTTCTTCAACATAACTAGGCATCTCAGTCTCCCATAGAACATGGTAAAACAGATTGCTGGGCTCCATCCCGAGTCTCTGATCCAGCAGTTCTGGGTGGAGGCTGGAAAGTTGTGTTTCTGACAAGTTGCCAGGAGGTGCTTATGCAGCTGGTCCTGGAACCACACTTTGAGACCCACTGCTATTGTTGACCACCAGGGTCTCCAGCCTTGCTCTCTGCCCCGACGATATACTGCTGGCTGGAGTGGAAGGGGCCTGTGCTCCCCTCGGGGCATCCTGTGAATGAAGTTCTGTGTGACCTCTCCCTATCTAAAGCCTGCCTTTGGGGCATATTTTAAAAATAGGAGCATGAGGCTCTAATTCTTGGGCTCTTCCATTTCCTGATTCTATTTTCCTGGCAAGGTCTAGGCCCCAAGCAACACATTGTCCTCTTTGAGTTCCAAACCAGGAGATGCTTTCCCGGAGAAGCGGGTGCCTCTTAGAGCTGCAGTGCTCAACTACGTTTGGTGGTGTTAATATTAGATACCAATATAGATCCTCTTGGTGTCAGGGGTTCTGCAAGGTTGTTCTAATTGCCTATAGCTTAAAAGACATTTTTAACCTCTTCTGCCTCCAGAGCATCAGTTCCAACTAGGTGAGGGGAGATTTATAAACCCTTGGGGTTCTCATTAAGGCACCAGAGTACATTTCTGGTAACTAAGAGGAGTTGGAAGAAGTAGCACATACTTATTGTTCCAACAGGACTATGCTCATTCAGGATTTCCATTGTGACTTGTGTCTTTTCAAACCCGGAATTACAGAGCTGACCAGATCGTCTCTCTAACACAGGCCCTGACTAGAAAGTGGTGAACTCCCTTCCTCCAATTTCCACAGAGAATGGTACAGAGATTACTGAAGACCAAGTTTATAAGGTGGCCCAGAATGCTAGAGACATGGGAATCTGGCTGTCCTCAAAGATCTACTGCTAGGGCCCCAAGATGACAGCTCACACAGACTCTCAGGATGACGGGTCTAAGAACTTAATCCCCCAAATTCCAAATGCTCTCTCTCATCCCAAATGCCTGCATGTCTTGTCTTTGAAATCTCCTAACATTTCTTCACTGATAAGGTATAAAAATGGAAAACTAGCAGTCAAGTCTTAGGGTAAACATTCATGTCACTCTTTGGCATCTGGGAAAGGCCACTACCTAGGATAGGATGTCACAGGGCAGGTAAGCATAAGCAACTGTAAATAAGGTGGCCACAGGCCATGGGCTCTGAGTTGGGTGCGTTCCACTGGAGAAATCTCCCACTCAGATAGCTCTTCTAACTCAAGAGTGAGATTCCTGGCATGGACCTTTACGGGTGAAATCTCAACTGGGAAACTTGCATCAGCCCTGCCAAGATCCTGCTGTTGGAAGCTTGCCACTGGAGCCCAGGCTTCCCAAATCACTCACCTCTCAACTCTCCACCACTCTCTCTGGGGCAAGGTCTTCATCTCCTTTCACGTGGGGTCTGGGGCCTGTGTTCTGCCATTGTTGTCTGCACTGAATCTCTCTTGCTACAGCTTAGGCCCACTTCCCCTGTCTGAAATCAGGAATCCTGGATTTGGAGGACCCACAAAGAGACCTGAGCACCATCTGTAAAATGTATAGAATGAAAACTGAGGGTCAGATTGGACCCTTTGAGTAGCCTCAAAGTTCTTGGCAACCATGAGTAGCTACACATCAGAAGATGGTGTCTGTGGACCCTCTCTCTGTCTTGTTCCACTTGAGTGTTCTGGTTCCCTCTAGAGCATGGAGCAAAACCTACGCATGGTTCTCTCTCGCAAGGATATGCCCAGGAAAAAATTGGAGGGGAGAATTTTAATTTTAATGAAAGAACCTGGGTAAAGGTTAGAAGAATACATTTTTAAAGGGAATCAGCTCTGAGTACAGGAATCAGATTGGAGACTGTCATAGTCCTCCTCTCCCCGACCCCTGTCCCCAGGTCCCTTGGGCCTCCTAGGAGCCCACACAGCTTTACCTGTATGGATTGCCCAAGAGCAGGACCACAGAGAAGCCCACCGCCAAAGGCTCCCACCATCTCTTACTCATAGTCCAGCCTCGCTGTAAGGCAAACTTTGGGGCACATGTCTCAGCACCGTGTGAGAGGTGAGAGCAAGTAGAGCGAAGCACTGGCAGTGGGGCCAAGCAAAAGAGCAATGGGCACACACCCAGATGCCAATCCTGGCCCAGCTGCTTATTGGTTGTACGTACTCAGCCAGTGAATTCTCCTCTCTGAGCCTCAATTTGTGCATCTGTGAAGTTGGAATAACAACATCCATCTCACACATCTTTGTGAAGACTCAAGGAGCACCTGGTGCCCAGCAGGCTCCACCTGTGTGAGCTTCTGCCTTAGGTGAGGTTCCCTAGAGGAGGGCCTGAGACAGGGATTCAGGGGCATGTGTTTTATTGGGGGAGTGCCCTCAGGAGAAGAGGAAGGAGGAAAACAGGATGGAACAGGGTATTCTACTAAGCAAGGAAGTGGTCCAGCTTCAGTTTAATCCCATGAGGAGCTCTGGAGCATGAATTGCACCACAGACGTGGCCCCTCCTAAAGGGCAAGGGCAATGGGCTTTTGTACCCATGTCGATCAATCATTGTCTGCAGGCTGTCTGTGAGCAACAGGGAGGGGAAGGGTGATAGGGTAGGTTTCTGGGAGAGGCTGCTCCCCTTCAGCTAGGGGCAATTCTCCGGAGAAGGCTGTGAGCACTTTGGAGCCAGTATTCGTAGCAGCTGAGGATGGGCACCACCTTGGTGAAGGAGATTTGGGTAGGACAGCACCAGCATCCACCGCAGCTTCTTTTTAGTGCTTCCAGAGATAAACCACCTTGCTCAGCTGGCACGGAGGCACACCTGCCTCCTCCTGAATTTGGTGCTGTCCCATTACAGCAAGACTCAAAAGTGTCCCACCCCCACAGGCCCCACGGCAGTGTGATGTGTGCAAATGCACCGCTCTCCTGACCTCCTGGGAAGCAGCCAGACAGGGAGGAGGACTGCTTTGCCTGGAACAGTGATGGAGTCACACTGACCAGCCACACCTTTGCTTTGTCACCATTTCAACCAGGCAACTCTTCTCCAAAGGCTAATGGGGCCAGGGCTGAGATCATGGGATAGAGCCTTGCTTCTCAAATTGCGGCAGACAGAGCGGCAGCCTGGGCATCACTCGGGCGCTTCCAGGGAATGCCGACTCTGGAGCCCCGCCCAGGCCTGCTGACTCAGAAGCCCCAGTCTCACAAGGCCCCCAGGGGCTCCGTGGCACACTGAAGCACAAGAATCGCTGGGACAGGCAGTTCCCTTTTCTCTCCTCCCACAGCACCGTCCACTCACCTCCATGGGCATGCTTATCACATTTGCTGCAATTTGTATGCTTCACTTGTCTGTGTCCAAGAAAAGAGTGGTAGCATGAAGCCAGCAAGGAATCTGGAGACCACAGATTTGTTACTGACTAGTGAGATGACCTTAGGCAAGTGGCTTCACCACTCTTGTGCCTTCATTTCTCCACAGGTAAAATGAAGAGGATAATTTCTACCTTACAAGATTGTTGTGAGAAAAAGTGAAATACATCTAACTCTGTGCCAAGCACACAGTAGGCATGCAAAAAACCTCCCAAGGCCTTGCTTAGGGTTTGACATGCGGTAAGTTTTAGGAAATTTAATTGAAATGGATTGAGTTGAAGCAGACTGCCTTGCAGCCTCCAAGGAAACAGAATGTCTGCATGGAGGGGGAGGGAGTTTCAGAAGCTTTGATCTCCCTGCCTGCTCTCGTTTCTCTTGCCCTTGATGGTTAAACATCCGGTCTTCAGCTGTCCACTCGTAGAAGTATTTGTCCCTGCCTTGCAACGTTCAAGCGAATGGATGGAGACTCGCAGGGACAGAGAGTGGGGCCGGAGGCCAGGTGGCCTTGGCATTTGGAGCTCACAGGCCGACCTCCAGACTTTAAAGCAAACATAGCAAACTGGTTTGCTCCTATTTTGTTCAGCCCTGGCTTCTATTTTGTTTGGCTTATAGAGGTTTTAATTTTTTTTTAATTATTTGAAGACTTAAAAATCAGGAGGATTTATAAAAATGTCTAACTTTCTGGCTTTTCTTAAAATACTAGCGTCACTGATCCCCAACTGCCTGGCAATAATCAGCTGGAGCTGAGAGCAGCTGTTCTCTTTGTCAGGGCCTACCCTCTCCACTTTGTCACAGTCCACACCATTCCCTCCTGTAACATTTAATCCACATATGTTCTCTGCTTGGCCTCTCCTTGACTGGAAGAAAGAGAAGACCCCAGGGAATTTGAGAAAGACCTTGGCTTCTATCACCCATGGGATGAGGCTTTGAATGAATGGTTCATCCTCTTAAGGGTCAGAGAGGCCCTCAAGATCCAATATTTTATGTCTCTCACTATTTGAGCACTTAGAATATGCCAAGATTTTTGCATAAGTTTCATGTTTTATCCTTACAGTATTTTTGTGAGGTGGGACCCATTTTATGGATGAGGAAAGTGATAATAAGAAAGATAAATATGTTGCCCACAGCCACACAGCAGGCCAGGGGCGGAGCCAGGACTTAGCTGGCAGACCCCAGTGTTCCTAAGCCCTGGCCACAAGGCTTAGATTCATATACGTGCACATAGAGGGTTGTGAGATGATGAACTCCCACAAAACAAAAAAAAAGAACCAACTAATTCCACCATCAGTTATTTATAAACTCTGAAACCAGTCGAAAAGAAAGAAAAAAAATCCATCGGTACCAAATGTTGTTGGAAGCCTACTCTTTCATGCGCCCTTTAATTTGTAATCAGAGTCTGCTGAGCAGCCCTCCTCTTGACGCGTATGCCTGCGTAAGAACAGCGCCTCTCTCAGGCCTGCTGCCCACCCTGTCAGCCAGCAAAGGGTTGACCGGGGCCTTGAGCTGCAGCCAAACCTTCACATGAGGTTGTCCCTGGTGACCAGCTGCTCTTCACATTGTCCTACTGGGCCATGATACCTACGGGATGACCTTGTCACACAACTCTGATGCCACCTTGCCATTCTCTTGATTCACACTCAGAATTCCACCCCTATTTCTCCCAGCCTGGAATATTCCAAGAGTGTAGAGTAACAGGGACCAACTAGGCCCCAAATAGGTTCTCCAGTCATAACTCTACATGGCATTATCACCCTCAAATTGTGGGTCCTCTTAAAGAAACTCTTCTCAGCTTTCCGTCCGCTGTGGGGTCTTGCAGAATTTCTGGACTGATAGAATGTTAAAAGTGGGCAAGTTTCTATTTCCGTATTCACATAGACCTGTCTTCTCCCACAGGAATTCCTTCCTCAGCACCCCTGACCGAATGGTGATGCAGCCTTATACCCTTGGAAATGTGAAAGATATTACCTCAGGGGGGCATTCTGTTCTATATTTCAGAGCTCTGAGTTTTACTAAGCCCTCTTTAAATCTTCCTGAACTCCACTTCATTTTTATACGATTCATCCATCAGCAAACCTGTGTTGAGCACAGATTCAGTTATGACATAGCGTTACAAGTGACAGAAACCCCAAACAAATTGACCTACCCCCAAAAAGGGCAATATATATTTTTAAAAATGATTTCAAGTGAGGCTTGCCCTAGAGTTAAAAAATGCCACAAATGACTAGGTGGTGCTCCCATTCCAATTTGCCTGCTATGTTGTCGCCATGCTCATCCTTAAGACCTCTAGGAAGCCCCCTGAGTCAGCCTTCATGTTAACAAAATGGCTGCCGCAGTTCCGGGTCTCTTATCTCATCCTCTAGGAGAATGAGGAGCAACTCTTTTGTCAGCTCCCTCAAAGTCCTAAGACTCACTTTTATTAACTCAAATTCAGTCATGTACTGGATGTTAACGTTGTGGTGACCATTTCACAATGTACACAAATGTCTAGTCATTCTGTTGTACACCTGAAACTAATATAATGTCATATGTCAATTATACCTCAATAAAAAAGAATTTTTTAATTGAGTCATGTACCCATCTCTGAACCAATCACTACAGATAGAGGGATGAGATACAGAGCTGGGGTGGGAGCAGGGCATTGTCTATCTCACCCAAACCAAAAGACCTGAAATTAGGGAGGAGTAAATTCTCTAAAGGAAAATGAGGATGCTATTGGCAAGAGAAGAAGAGAATGGATGCTGGGGAGGAAGCCACAAATTTCTCCCACAAGTCTTTGCTTTGTGACAGCCAGCATGCTGGTTACTGAAGAGCGCAAGTTGAACAAAACCCAATTCTTGCCTAAAGAAGCCAGTAGCTTGGTGGAGTCACTAATTATCACATTATCTCATCAGTGCCACATTCTGGAGTAGAGAGAACACATCCTCATTTTATGAGGCACCTTCTAGGCATTTGAAGACACCTTGCCCTTCTCTTCAAAATCTCCCCAAGTTAAACATCCCTGGCTAGTCCAGTTGCAAGCCTTCTGACTTCATGTGCAAGACTCAGACCATGACAATCCCCTCTGGCTGATGCCATGAACACAGTGCACAGAACTGAATCCGAGCTCCAGAAACAATGGGACTGCCTTAAGCTAGAATCCCCAGCAGTAGTTTCTGAGACTAGGATTGGAATGCACAGAGTTTATTTGGGAGGTGGTCCCAGGAGATAGCAGTAGGGGAGGTAGGGAAGACAGCCAATACAGAGTGGTTAATGCATGGGTTATCACTGTGGGCAACCAGGGCCCAACCCTCCCATGGAATTCTGGGAGACCATGGAGAGCATGCTGTAAGCAGTCCCTCAAGAACGAGGGGGCTGGGCAGTTATCCCCTAACTCCCATTCATCATTGGTGAGACTGCTGCAAGGGTGTTAACACCCTGGCTCTTTGACCTGCTCTAGGCACAGGCCAAGTACAACCCTGAGACCAGAGAAGCCACAGGTAGACAGGTGCTTGCAGTATGAAGTATTGGTTGTAAGGGGACCATGAGTGCAGAGGGCAGGTGGAAGGTTATTGGCAGCACTTGCTACAGGGACCACTCCTCTAGAGCCGGCACTCACTTAACTTCTGCATCAATGATGTGAGCGTCACACACCTGAAAGCTGAGACCAAATCTGTGGTTTAGGAAAACAACCCAGGGCTTGCTCCCACTGAGTGCTTGCTGTCTTGCAGGGTCTCCCCCAACCTTCCTCCTGTGCTGTGCCCTCGGATTTTGGATTAAACTTTGCATCTTGCATTTCTCCCTGGAAGTGTTCATTCTTTTGGTTTCAGCCCAAGACCCTAGCCTGTTAAAATCATCTGGCCTCTTGATGAGAGTATCCATCACACCAACTCTGCCTCCAGCTTCAATCATGGCCAGACTCTGAATACTGCCTTTTGTCTTTTAATTTTCTTCAACTTTTTATGACACAAGTTACACTTGTTCATTACAAAAAGTTGTTCAAAAAATCAGATTAGTAAAATGAAAGAGGTAAAATTGCCCACTATCCCACCACCCAGGGATGACTGCTATTCATGTTTCAGTTTATATGCTTGTAGAATGTTATCAAGGCATGAAAATATTTTTTCCTACAAAATGGGATCGGGATCATATGATATATACTGTTTTGTAATTTGCTTTTTAACTCTTAAGAATGTATGCTACATGTTCACAATTCTTTGACACTCTTCCCACTAGAAGGTAAATCTTAATTTCTCTGCTCTTGGAGACTCACCTCTCACTTCTCACAAATGGAAAGGTAAAAATAGTCACTTACAGTGGGGAAATATGGCAGACACCACCTTAACCCAGTGATCAAGGTCAACATCAGCAGTGATCAGTCATGTTGATTTTTATGTGCCTCTGATATAATACGATGAGAAAGGCTCTTCACCTCTGGGATGTTCTTCCCCCAAACCCACAGCCCTTGTCTAATCATGAGAAAACATCAGACAAACCCGACGTGAGCAACATTCTACAAAACAGCTGGCCAGTCCTCTTAAAAAGTGTCAAGGTCATGAAAAACAAGACTGAGAAACTGTCACAGATTGGAGGAAACTAAGGATTCATGATAACTAAATATAATGTAGTATACTGGATTAGATCCTGGAACAGAAAAAGAGCCTTAGTGGAAGCGTGGTAAAATTTGAATCAAGTCAATAGTTTAAAAATTTGATTGCACAGATGCTGATTTCTTAGCTTTGATATAACCATGGGGTATGGGTATATAAGATGTTAACATTCGGGGAAGTTTGTGTGAAAGGTGTACTAGAACTCTCTGTGCTGTCTGTGCAACTTTAAATCAAACTTATTTCAAAATAAAAAGGGTTTTAAAAAATATATGCTGAAAACATCCTTCCGGTTCAATGGAGTTCCACAATAACATTTTTGATGACTGCCTAGCGTTTCACTGTAAGAAATGCCAAATTTTACTTCATCAGTATGTAGTATTTTTCCCCTAAATTCTTCTATTTTAATAACACTGAAATGATAATTCTCTTAAATTCACTTTTGTGTGCTTGCCCTTAGGATAAATTCCAAAAGGTAGAATTTCTGGGTGCATTTTAAATTCTTTCCCGGTGTCTGGGGGTTCCTGCACCATTATGGAGGGGCTAGGGTAAAGTGCAGCTCCTCAGACCACATCCTGGATGTGCTGAACTCAAATCACGAGAGGTAGGCCTAGGAATCTGCATTTTCACAAGCAAGTTGCCTCTTGTTACAGTGATGTTGGAGGAGGCTGGTCTGGTCTTGGCCGAAAGAACTTCAGGGGAGTTGCAGATACCTTGCTTGGCCCATGCCCCGCCAAGGCCTGAATTGACACCCCATATGCCATCTTGGTTTTTGTGGCTGGAGAAGCTGCAGTCCCAAGGAAGAAGGCTCCAGTCAAGCAATCAACAATGAGTTTTGCAGATGCAAACTCTGTGGAGTATTCTGGAGGAAATATAGGGTTGCAGCCAGGAAGGTGGAGCTATGTTCTTTTCAAATCCAAGAACAGAGTTAAGTGTGAGAAGGGTGGAGGAGCTGAACTGCCCAGGCCTCAGACACCCTCTCTCCTCCCTAGCCCAGGAGCTTCTGTGGCTGAACGTCACCCTCTCCTGCCTGGTCTGAGGAAGGAAGAGAGCAGTGCTTCTGGGAAACCCCTCAGTCCCAGAGAAACTTGGATGGTTAGTCACCCAAAGTGAGTGACCTAGAGAGAACCCGGTCCCTCCTCAACCATGTGGCTAGAACAAGTTCCACAGCTCTGGGGTTTTAGAGGAGGAATCCAAGATGCTCTGTGAGTCCTCAATCTGACTCCTCCTTCTGTTCCCAGTACCTCCTACGGGCCAAGTCCTCCATCTGGGCAGCCTGCCTCACCCCTCCTGCACCCTCTGGGCATCAGCTAACTCCTACTCGAGTACCAAAATTCAGCTCCACTATAGCCTCCTCCAGGTAGATTTCTTACCTGTCCACAGGCCGTGGTAGATGACAATGTCCCCATGCTCCCTTGGTCGGGGCACTCAGTCCCTCAGCAGGAGAGTCAGCACGGCACGAAGTTTACAGAGGGGCCCTATAGCCACAAACAACACCTTGCCAAATTCCTATTCTCCCGCTTAGGGGCTATGTGACATTGGGCAACTTACTTAACGGCCCCTAAGCCTTCATTTCTCCATCTGTAAAATGAGTTTAATAAAGGGAATATTGGATTAGATTAAGTGAGATAATGTATATACAACTCACCACATAGTAGATGCTCAATAAATGTTCTTTGAAAGAATGAATAAAAACATGGAGCTGGAAAATTCAATTCAGAGGCAATGCTTTATTCTTTTCCTTTCTCCTCCCCTCTCTCCCTATACTTGCACCTTCCTCTGTCACAGGTGTTCTTAACCGTCCCAGTGCCATGGACTCATACGGCAGCCTGGTCCTGTGGACTCCTTCACAGAGTAATATTTTTAAACGACTTACATAAAATCATAGATTATAAAGGAAGCTAGTTATATTGAAATCATTATTAAAATATAAAATATAATTTGAGATGCAGCTATATATAGCTTCTATATTAACACATTAAATAAGATCTAGCAGCAGGTCCAAAAATGATTACAAGTTGAAATAACGACTAACTTATATGAGATCTTAAGATAACTGCAAAACAATAATGCAAAGGAAAAATACCCATGGTTTCTCTTGGTGACAGTCCTGCTAATACTACTGTTTGTTGCCTACGTTTATAGTTGAAGGAAATGCTAAATTTTACCCAGAGGTTAGTAAAAATAAAGACGCAGTGTTTTTCCCAGCCAAGTTCACAGACCCACTGAATTCTACCCTTGGGTGCTGGAGGGGAGGTGTCTGTGGAGCCCGGGTTAAGAACCCCTGCTATTGATGTCGGCAACCTGAGGACGGTGCGCCAAGAGCGGCTTCCCCTCAGCCTGGGGCGCACCGGCTGTTGGGGGATGTACCATGTCCCCGCTGCTCCTAGAACTTTTGGGATTGTTCTCATTCTAGCCTTTAAGAATATTTCTTACACATCAGGAATATCACTATGTAAGCAGGTCTGTGGGGATGGTCTGTCACCTGCTCTGTCCACGGCTAGAGTGGCTGCCAGGGGCACAGTCAGTGGCAGGCCTGAGTCCCCAGAAGAATTCCTCTGGCAAAACTCATGGCAGAGGGATGCCGGCAGTGGTCCACTCTGGTGGACTCCGTTGTCACTGGGGGCCACCCGTCAGAGCAGATTCATGTTCTGTGGGCCTGAGCCCACACAACTTGGGGACCTCTCTTTAGGAAAAAAGCACAAAATTACCAATACAAAATTAGATATAAAAATGAATACCTAGAGTGAGAAAAAAATAACAAATTATAGGTATTAAAAAGCTGACAACACAAACATCACAAAATCCGCAAAAATTAGCATATTATTTTTACTAAATAACTGCCTGACATGCCTCTAAAGTACTCTTTTCCCCGCATGTAGTTTTCTGCGTTCTCTTTCACTGCTTCATGACATGACGACAATTTTATAATATCGCTTTTTTACAGCACCAATAGAAGGATAATTAAGTCTTTTCATTAGAACACTTGATTGTATTGTTTTCATTGTTGAAAGTTTCGTGAAGTTGCTTGTAGCTTCACAACTCATTATCGGTAAGGTCATATACATTTTCAGGATTATTGTTAAATTTGGAGAATCTTCCCTAAGGGGAAGGGTTTCAGGGTATTTCAAGTTTTCTTACATAGTGGCTCATCTTTACCTATACTTTGAGTTGAAGATGCTCCTTAACCACTTTGTCATCCACGTCATCAGCAACGTTGCCCATTAGGAGGTTAAAGGCATCATATTTGACAGGAGAGAACTTCCGTTTTGACTAGACATTACAGAGAACTGAAACCTTCACTTACAATTTCATGCATCTGTTAAGTGGAAGAAATTTCCTCAATATATTTCAAATCTTGTTTCTCCTCCACCCTCCACCTGCTTCCATGCTGAGTATTGTGGTCCATGTTTCACACTGTGTGACAACCTGTGGCCCCGCACCTTTGAGACGTGCTGCCAGGTGAGTCAGCCCTGTGGGTGGTAAGAGAATTCCTGGAAGTCATTCCTACACAGGTCATTCAGTATGACTTAGCGAAACCCCGAAGTGACGGTGAACCATATCCCTCCACATTTGACTGAATGAGTGACCAACTCAACTGACTCTTGGCCAGATCCTCGAAATGCCTATGGCAGCTTCACCTGTGCCCAACTCCTAAGGCAGTGGGACAGGGGGACATCAGAGTGGAAAGAGGCAGTGTTTTAATGAACTGTGCTTAAAATACTTGGCCTTCATAAATTTTACAAAAACCTGGGAACACTTTGTTAGGCCTCCCTGGAGCATTGGGAGGGGCCCAAGTAAGTGAAGAGACCTAAATCTTATGTTTATTTAGCTTCACAGGGATCAGCCTTGCTTCCAGCTGCAGGCGACAGAAAATCCAGCTCAAAGTGGCTACAAAAACAAGACACCTCACTGGCACATGTCCTGGAAATCAGAAGTGGGCAGCTTGCGGGGTGGACCAGTAGTTCATCAGGGACCAGCCTCTTTCTGCCTTTCCTCTCTGCCCTCCACACTCAGCTCCATCCTTCACCTGGATCCCCTCTGTTCCTGAGACAGCTGTCAGGAGCCACCTGGCCGTCTGCCCCCTCTCAGAACTTTCATAGACCCTCCAGTCACCCTCTCTTTGAGTCTCACTGGCCCAAAATGGGTTGCCTACTGGTCCTAAACCAGTCACAGGTCAGGCTATCGGGATTATTTCCAGCCCAATCAAGTTTGCCCCTAGAGTCAAGGTCAAGGCCCAACCTCATTGCTGATCTGCCATGGAGTTGGAGGGGTTGTCTGTTGCAGTCTCACAGAGGTCAGAGGTCAGAGGTCAGCTCTGGTCAGTGCCCTACTGGGAACACAGAGCCATTTTCAACATTGTCTCTGTGGAAAGATGCCTTCAGAGCTCCACACCATCCATTCATTCTTTCATTTATTCAATAAGCTTATAAGGATGCCCACTGGGGCCAGGCCTTGTGCTGTGAACTAGGGAGTCAGAAAGGACTCAGATGCAGTCCTCAGCCTCCCGTGCATGGGCTAGTTGAGGAGAAATGAAAGCAAGTGCTGGACTCAAGAATGAGAAGATGAGCCTTACAGACAAAGGAGGATACGTGAAATGTCCTGCAGGGCAAGACTGCTGGGCTCACCTTCAAGGGGAGAAGGTCAGGGCAATGGTGATACAGAGAGAATGATGCAAGGATGCAGAGGCCCCTGGCAAAGAGAAGAGAGTCACGGTGCTCTGCCTGGCTGGAGAACAGGGCAGGGCTGGGCATCAGGCTGGGCGTCAGGCTGGGCGAGAACTGTCTTGGGCCTGCTGGGGACAGCGGGGCCGTTGTGCAGGTGTTTGTGCCGGCTCCAGGCCTGGGCTTCATCCTGAAGGTGATAAGTGACCGACAAAGTTTGTTGGGAGAGAGCCACGTGGGTAAGTTCAGTTTAGAAAAGAACTGCTTTTTCAAGTAGCTGTGGAGCAGGGACGGGAGGGATGCCAGTTAGGAGGTGAGCAGCAATGATTTCAAATTCTGCGTAGTTGGCTGGTGTGGTATTCCCTCCGGAACAGACCCTCCCCCACAGAGCTTCTACCAATGACTCCTGAGAGAACTGCTAAATCACCAAAACAGCTTCTCTCCCCGTTTTGGGCCTTTGTCAGTCGTCTCACAGCCACTCGTGTGTGTGTGTGTGTGTGTGTGTGGTCATGTATGTGCCTATTTATGTATTTGTGTATATACCTATGTGTTCATGTGCGAGCACACATCGCACATGCTTGTGTGTGCACTCGTGCACGTGTGTTCACATGTGTGCCTGTGTGTTTGTGCATATACATATGTGTGCATTATGTGTTCATGCACGTGTGTTTGTATGTGCCTGTTTATGTGTGCTGTGTTCGTGTGTACCCATGCGTGCTCATGCACATGTGTGTATTATGTACGTGTGTGTGTTCATGTGTGTATGTATGTGTTGAGAGTAAGAGCTGGTCTGCAGCCAGCTTTTCCCCCTCGCTACTTGATGCTCAAACACTTTGCAAAGAGACCTAGAGTCGTGTATGAAAGAGAAAACTGAGCTCAGTGTCCCCGAGAAAACTTCTCTGTCCCTTGAAAACCCTGCAATGGAGAGGGGAGTAATTGCTGGCCAGAGGGAGGGCACCAGCTCCGTGCTGTCACTGTATGATCGTACGACAGACATTCTAATTTCCCAAGTCTTCATTTCCTCCTGTGTAAAATGAGGAACAGAATTCCCAGTTCTGCCTATTTCCTGGGAGGCTAAAATGGAACAGAGAGAATAAACTTTCAGACTGTAAGAATTAGAAGTTTTGTTTTAGGATCACCCATATGGAACAGGCCTTTTAGGATCAACTGTACAGAACAGTGTTACCATCCTGGACTGTCAGCTGATGATGACTTAGTAGTTTTATCATTGGTGTTCCAGAGAAATTCAAACTGGAATGGCAAAGAAAGATAAAATGTCTCCAAGGTACGTATTTGGAGAAAATCAAGACTTCACAGGATCTGACTTTGGAAGAGTAAGAATAACTTTCAACCAGAAAATACATTCTTATCTTCAAGTGAAGACCGCAGAGCAGAGGACACAGGCGATGTCTGCTTCGCTCTGAGGACCAGGATGCAGATGACGTGCAATTGCCAGGTTTATTGGGGGAAAATATGTCCACAGACCCATCAATCTTAGGTAAATAATCAAGCCTTACAGATTTACCGAACATTTACTATTTGCCTAGATGAATACCATTCCTCCAGTGCCTTTTTTTTTTATTGTGGTTAAATATACGTAACACAAAATATACCATTTTAGCCATTTTTAACTGTACAGTTCTGTGGCATTAAACACAATCACGTTGTTCTGTGACCATCACCACCGTCCATCTTCAGAAGCTTTCACCTCCTCCGACTGAAACTCTGTACCCGTTACACATGCAGTCCACTTATATGAGGTACCTGGGTGGTCAAATTCACCAATTTCCTTCAAGCAGATGCCACTTTTTACATTTCACCTCTTACACAATAAGGCACAGAACTGATTCACTCATTCATTCATTCAGGCTAGCGGGCCTAGGTGTGAACTACAGAATAACTGCCTTCTGTTGCTTGAGACTATGTAGCAAGACAGGAAAAAACATGAAAACCCCTTAGTAACTTCTGAGCGACATTTTTCACAGGGCTGTGGGAGAGCTGGCAACAAGGAGAAAGGATGTATTTTTGAAAGGATAAAGCCCCCTTATTACAGTATTACGCAAAATTCCTGCTGCTACAGTTTCCTTCAGGAAAACCCCAGGCGCGGCCAGTACCGGTGTACATAAAACAATGAAGACATTCTGAGGCTCTGCTCAAAGCCAAGAACAAGCTTCAGGAGTGCGAGGAAATGTCACCATAAAAGTCTGGGGAGATGGAGGCATCCTGGAGACCACACGGATTCAGCTTTTATCTGCACTATTGTTTTATGGCGCACCGTGCCTGGCTTTCCCTGAATGTGGAAGGGGGAGCCTTGCAAGGGGAAAGCCTCTTGCTAGTCACTTCTTAAGCTCCAGTGGCTGTTTGACTCTATCTGACCAAAAGAATTAAAGGCCAGGAATGTACATAACATTCTTCCATACGTGTACAAGAGGCAGAGGAGCCCATGTCGGTCCTTTAGCGTTCTCCCAAGGAAGGTGGAGCCATGTGTTTGCCCAGCTTGTCTAAGTGAGATCTAGGGTAACTTTCTCCACCTCTGCACTACTCACATTTGGAACTGGATAATTCTTTGTTGTGAGGGGCTGTTACGTGCATCGTAGGAAATTTAGCAGTGCCCCTGGGCTCAACTCTAGTCTACCGGGCTAGTAGCACTGTTCCCCCCTACACACAAGTTGTGGTTGTAACAACCGAAAATGCTTTCAATCGTTGCCAAATGTCCTCTGGGAGTAGAGTTGCCAGATTTAAAAGATAAAAAATTAAAAGGATGCCTAGTTACATTTGAATTTTAGATAAGCAAGGAATCATTGTATTACAATATTTGGGATATACTTATACTAAAAAATGATTCCTTGTTTATCTGAAATTCAAATGTAACAGGGCATCCTGTATTTTAGCTGGCCACCCTACTTGCAGGGCAAAATTGCCTCCAGTCGAGAACCACTGTAACCAACCATCCTGGTTTGCCCAATCTGTCCTGGTTTGGGCACTGAAAGTCCAGCATCCCAGGAAACCCCTCAGTCCCAGGTGAACTGGGACAGTTGACCACCCTAGAAGATCGCCCCTCAATCTTTTGTGCTGGTTTCAGCTTTCAGGCTCCTCACGTGCTCCCCACAACCCTTGGGAGGTGCTGATGTTTTCAGTGGATGGAGAGGCTTCATTGCAAGACTGATAGATAGGGCTCTCTGTGGGAACTACTAAATGGTCCTATTTTTGCTGAATTGTTGATTCACGAACACAACCAAAACATTACCAATAATGGCTCGTGTCAGCCTTCAAAGTGGCCTATTGATTTTGACGGCCTCAAAGCAGATTGTTCTTCCCAGAAAAACACATCCATATCCCAGATATTTCCTCTTAAATAATCTAATACCCAGAGCTAATGGGACTTCCCCACCAGCTAGTGAGATGATAACTACGCTTTGGTTTTCCCATAAATCCTCAAGATGGATTTTTTTTTTGTGGATTGTTCTTATCTTAATTCAGAATTGTATTGACTGGTCTCCTCCTGCATCCTGGGCTGTTACCAGGCAACAGAGATTTTTTTTCCTGCCATTTTATATTGGGCAGGATGGCAAAGTGAGGTGGGAGGCATCTAGAACATTCTTCTATACTAATGTATCTATTGCTAACCATGATGTTACTCAGTCCATTACAGACCCCACACCCCACTCTTTATAATTTTTTTCACAGAACTCTGGACTTTAGGCAATATGAAAAGGAAAGCCAAATTGGGTTTCTTGAATCCATCAGGTTTCCAGTCACTATAAGGGTCACCTTACAACTGTTCCTTGCTGGCATACGGGGTAAAAATAAAATGTTCTCCAAGAACTTGGAAACAAGAACTTTTCCCTAAGAATTAAACTGAAAAAGTTCCCATACAATGTCTGTGACTAATTTGGTAAATGTGCTACTGAGAATTCAGGGAACAACCCATAATTCCCATCAGGACATCTGGACATAGTCAATGAGGGTCAGGATGCAGCGTGATCACAACGGTGTGCTGGAGCCTGACTCTACCAGCCTGGAGGGCCATTGCGCACAGCTCTCCCCACTGGTAGCTTAAAATCAATCTTAGTAGGGGTATTTATGCAATGGAACTTGGCAAGTGCTACAGATCAGGGCTTTTGTCTTTTTCTTTTCCAGAGAGCCATGTGTTGAACATTTACTAGTCCACTATTGAATGGAAGTATAATTAATACCTAGAGGTCTGGCCAGTTGAGTTTGACCATGTCTGGAGAAGAATTGTATCAACAGCCTGGCATTGAAACAGGAGCCCTGAGACTTGACCATTCTCTTCTCAGTAGCTAGCCAGGAAGACGAGGCCCAACCCCTGCAGACACACCTCCACCCAGGTGTCCAGGGGATCCTGTCTGTGGATTGACTTCGGGTTCCTTGGGGCCCCTCTGAATACAACTTGGCTTCCCAAACTTTGAATTACAATTCTGGCCAGTTCTATTTCTCATTTTAAATTAATAAATCAGCATTCCAGGCTTATGTATCCATCTTGGGAGCATGAATGCTTCCCAGTGTAGTAGTTACACCCCCAGATGCTGGCAGGAGTCAGACACCTTAAGTTTGAACCTCACCTCTGCTACTTCCTGGCAGTGCAATCTGCAGCATGTTGCTCTCAATCTCACCATCATGTGCCCCTAATTGAGGCCCAGCTCAGTTTTCCCCATCTCTACAAAGCTCTGCCTACTCCAGCATGAACTGATCACTCCCTTCTCTCCATTTATTTTGTTTTATTTCTAGTCTTGTCTCCACCAACTAAATTTTATGATTCTTGAAGACAAGGATGGTGCTTTATATGACTCTCTGATTCCAAGAAAGACCTGTCCCTATACTGCCCACGTAGCAGGTGCCTGGTACAAGCTCACTGAGAGTTAATTAATTAATACAGATTTTCAGGAAGCTTCCAGATGGACTATAAAGTTTGTTTCACACTAAACCATCAAAGATGACAAGCCCCCTTTTGCCCACTGTATGCCTTCCCCTTATTTCTCACCTTAGTGGGTGTTCTTGTCTCAAGGACATGACCCCAACTCTATCAGTTAGGATGCTTTTGGGTAGAAGGAACAGAGAGCTTCAACTCACACTGGCTTCAGCAATAAGTAAGGCCAGAGGCGATATCATCTGAGGGCAGATACAGATCAGCTGCCAGGCGATACTGTCCTTAGAGACCCAAGAACCTTCCATCTTACCACCCAGCCATCCTGGACCCTGGCCTCTCCTAGGGATGATAGCAAGATGACACATCAGCACCAGGCACTCGTGGCAAAGTGCACAGGAAGAAGGGGCACTATCTCTTCCTGACTGTCCTTCTTAGGAGAGCGTCAACCTTTCCCAGACCCTTCCCCCCAACACACACTGCTTTCCCTCGCATCTCACTGGTCAGGAGTGGTGCACATATCCTTTACTTAATCAATCACTAGGCACAAATGACCCCACTGCCAAGCATCATTACTGCTCCTCCAAACTCTGGTGATACACCCACCCAAAAGGGCACAATCACTAAAATGGGGGGATTAGCTTTCTTTTCCCTCTTCTGTGAATCTGATAAAGTAGTGCAAAAATTCCTTCGAATTTTTAGTGAAAACAACTGTAGTCAATGGTGTCAGTGCCCCGCCAGTATTTCTTGGGCCTTATTATTGCAGTATGTGACAACCAACTTCAAATCCCAATATCTATATCTCTGCATCTGACAACGTAGGAAGGCCACTCTGCCCCCAGGAAACAGCCAGAAGTGCTAGGGCATCATCATCCCAGCCTCCAGCAGCCCTCAACCCAAGATTCTCAGGAGATGGCGTATGAATACCCCAAATCCTCAGACCTAAGGGGGAGGATAACTCTGAGATGTGTGTTCCATAGTGTTTCCCAGGTTTCCCCACAGGATTAAGCTCCAGGCCCCCCGGCTCACTTCTCCACCTCCCTACTGCTGTTCCCCTCACATCCCGGAATCCTCATCTCAAGGTCTGCTTCTGGAAGAACACAAGCTAGGACTTCCAGTTAAACTTACAATCCTCTCTCCCCTTGTAAGCCAGGCATGGCTCATCTATGAGGGGACTAGACAAATCTGGGAGGAGATACTGAGTTTGTGTCCCAAGCGTCGTCTCTGTCCGCTCCAGGTGGAAGTGCCTGGCACCGACTAGACCCTCTACACATGCTGGCTCCTTCTCTTCCTTCTTTTCCAGAATCACTCTCCTAGTAGAGGGAGAACAACCTGACCTCTCCCTTTCATTACTTACGGAGGCTTATTGTCATGTAATTTAAGGAGCTGCTCTTTACTCACAAAAACAAATGGAGGGGGAAAGGTCAGGGGTGGGACAAAGGAAAGAAGAGACAAGGAAAAACAAAGATCCCAAAATATTATCTAGAAAAGGTCCTGGTCTTTCTGAGGGGGCTTTAGCAGTTGAAGAGGATGCTGCATGAAGGGGTGTGGACTACAGGAAGCAAATTTTTCGTTTATTTTTATTGTAGGGAATGTCAACATGACTGTCCTTAAGAAGTCCTGACTCTGTAATCATACCAAAGAATCTAGTGATATTTAACTCATGCTGCAGGCTTTTCCTGGTTCTTTGTATCTTAAGCTTTGGGGAGTAGAGGCCACTCGTGGTCACTTCTCGCAGATCATTACCTTCTCTGGGACAATCCTGATGTCAGGCCTCAATCGCTCATCCCAAACTCTTGGGGCCAGATGTGTTTCAGAATTTAGAATGTATTTGAGAGATATAATTTGGTGCACATACCACATCTTGCCCAGCACCCGCAGTGGGATCTGGGGCATCTCATGATCAATGGCATTAATATTTTTGCAGCATCACGTATGCATATTCACACCAAGTGAGATCAATAAAGGCCATAAATAGCCTCCCCTTAGTGCAAGTCAGCTACTTCTGGCAAATGAGATGTTAGGTCAGATTTTGCTGCTATTTCGATTATAACTAAATTTTGGTTTTCAGAGCTTTTTGGATCTTGAGGTTGTAGATAAAGGAGTATGGACCAGTAGAGGCATGTTTTCATAGCAATATATTAACATTTTGAAAAGTCAGTGAATTCCAGCTCTCACCCTGAGTGAGACCTCACCAATTTCCCATTTGTGAGAGTGGAGATGGGGCTAGAAAGACCCCGCCCTGACTGCCTGGGCTGGGCTAGATTAGAATACTATGACAGGCTGTGTCATCATAGTGTTGAGGGGAAGGGGGTCCCCTGTGAAGCCAGAAACTGCTGGAACCCAAGGAGTCAGCCAGCAAGAAGGTGGCCAAGGCAGTCCTCAAAAAGCCATATCAAGTGTGACATCTTAGGGACAGGTATGGGGACAACATGGTCAAAGCATAGGCTGAGAACAAGGCAGGAGTAGAAGGACTGGACATTCCTCTTTGGGACCAGCCTAGGCACTAGAGGCAGGTCAGCTAGCTTGGATGGATAAGCACTGGCCAGACTGCACTTGCCTCCAGAAGGATCCAGTGAAAAGGTGCATTCGCTGCCTGGATGCACAGGCTCTGGTCCTCCCCCACGTGAAAGGATTAGGTCATCAGATGAGCTGAGGGCAGGAGGGCCTCAGGGGATGGGAGAGTGGCTTCTTCTGCCTGAACTACTTTTAATGGCATATCTAGAAGGTGTGTTCTTGCGCATGCTGCAATCTCTTATCCATGAATTATTAAAAAGCTAAGTGACTTTGGTCTCCAGCTGCCTTCTCTTCCTGGTAGGGTGTAATTCCGAAGGTAGACATCTTAGGTTTGACTCTTTCATATCCAGGACTGAGACTTCACCTCTCAAATCCTTGTTCAGATGCTGAACAGCAGAGCACACAGGGCAGGCCCCTGTAATGGAACAGAGATATAGACAAGGCTAACAGGTGGTGGTGATGGTGGAGTGGAGGGGGAACCAAGTCACCTGCCCATCCACTAATGATCCATTCACATGGGCCAAGAACCTCCTGGCAGAAGAACCTGAACAATGTCAGTAATCAGAGCTCTGACACATAAACAAGGCATGTTTTGTGAACTGAAGGTAAGTCCACAGGGGCGTATTCACAGAGTCTAGAGAAGCACCAGGCACAGTGCAATCGTCACACACATCATAATAGCAAATACACTCTTAGCCTTACTTGGGCTAGGCATTGTTCTAGGCATTTTACATAAATGAACTCACTTAACTCTTAACAATGTCATGGGGAAGCATACTATATGTTTTGGGTGCCACACCACGGCCTCTACTCTCACCTCTGATTTCAGTCCAGCTGTGATGGGGAGCTCCCCCTTGGACAGGGGCCCTCAGGCATGTGCCCATGGCTTGCCCTTCTCCACCCTCAGGACCCACTGAAGCTGCAAAAGCCAGCTCAGCCCTCTGAAGGGCAGGGCACCTGGGTCCCACTCTGGGCAGCTCTCGACCAAGGGGGGCTGGGAGCTGTGGATGAGTGCTCCTGCCTCCTTCATTCAGGAGAACATCCTGGGGGCTCTGCACACTTCTTGGAGGTTGCAGCACAATTGGGCTCCCAAAGCAGAGGCAGTGCTCTTGATGACACACCCTCATGATGGTGCTTGCCTCCTTCCCTGCTCATCTTCCTGCCCCCTCACTCCTGCCTCCTGGGATCCTTTTCCAAATTTGTGACCTGCACCCAAGTTCTTGTCTCAACTTTGCTTGCAGGGAAACCCAAACCAAGACAAATAGATCATTATCACCTAGATATTATTATTTTACAGATAATTGGTCCACGATGAATATTTGTTGTTGACCAAATGAATTAATGAATGTGAGGTTGGGGTGGGAGGAGAATGATTTGAGCCAAATATCAAAAAAGGAAGGCAGGTCCTTAAATGCGAGCCAAAGAGGGAGGACATCATACCAGCTGTTTCCTGCCCCTGGGCCTGAGGGGTATCCTGACACGGCTGCTGAGGATCTGTGTGGACCACAGCAGAAATGGGTGTGGCTTCTAGGAGTAGCTAAACTTGCTATCCCACTGAAATCTGAGGCTCTTGGGGCCCAGGTAGCCTGCTGCATGTTCTGTATCACAGAGTATAGCCCAGAGGAGCGAATCTTCTCTCCTCACAGGGCACAGTCAGGCGCCACGAGGGCCGAGAGCATCAGCAGGCGATTAAGCTGCAGAGATCTGCTTCTGACGGCCTCTCCTGGGTGAGAGCAGTGGCCCAGAGGATCTCAGGCAACTGTGGCAGACTGGGAGGACTGTACAGCAGCAGGTGGCTCAGTCTGGAAGATGGGGGATGGAGCTGGGAGACCTCCAGTCCTCCAAGAGAGGCTGCAGGAGAGTGTCCACCCACCAGAAGCCCAGACAGGAGTGCTGGGGTTTCTCAGCATGGCCAGCAGCCCCCTACAGGCCTGTGACAACACAGTGGCCACCAATAACCTGGTCTAACTCATAAGTCCACATAAGCTATTCTTGGAGACTCCCAGAAGTACCTTGAGGTGGGGCTTGCAAAAGACTGGAGTTCCCGTTAACAATTAATGTGACATAGTTTTCTCCCATGAATGGTGAGGCTGAGGAACAACTAGTTACAATACTGTAACTTAAATATAGATATTTAATATTACATTTAATTTATATATATTATATGTCAATATTCTATATAATTTAATATATATAATAAATATACCTACAGCTCCTCGCACTGCCCTCGTTGGTGGAAGTGTGACTACAGATTCTGAAGACAGACTGCCTAGGCTAGAATCTCAGTTCGGCCACCTACTAGCTGTGTGGAGGGACATGTCTATAACACATTTGCCTCTTTCGTAAATGTGTATAATATGAGTCACTTCCAAGGCATTTGTCAGGAGATTCTGCATCTAGAGCTCTTAGCGCATAGAGTAATCACTCAATACCTGTTAGAGAACATTACTGCCGTCAACACAGACACTATCCTCCACTTCTCAATTCTCAACTAAGGATATTATAGTGAATATTGATTATTTTACTTGGCCATCCAACCTCTGAACCCCCTTTTTATTTGGGAAGTTCCCCCATGAGTCTTCATTGTCTTCAGTGCCTGCCTGCCCTTGTAGACGGTGACAATGACAGAAACTAGCATTCTCAGAAGACTTTGCAAGTCAGGGCACAGGCCACCTCCAGGACCCACTGACCCTGTTCCCACACTGGGCTTTGACTCAGGAGCTAGAAGCAGGAATGGTGGAGTTCTTTCTCTCCCTCTCTGCTACAGGTTCAAGTTTGTGGCACAGAGGTAGCAGCAATGTCACCCAGGGTTCAATGGCCACAGCAGCAGAAGTTTCTCCAGACCCCTCTGCCATGTGATTCTGGATGTTGCTCCAGTCTGCTCATCTTCCACTCGGTCATCGCCCTTCAGCTGACTCTCTAGCTGCACAGTGTCCTTTCCATCAAACTCTCTTCTGCTTCAATCAGCAGAGGTTGGCTTCTGATGCCTATAACAAAGAACCATGACTGATATGACTACATTGCAACGTAACCACGCTACAGCCTGGAGCTCACAATGCCTCTCCCTCTGAGTGCCTCCGAGAGTCACCAGCAGTCCTATATTTCTAAATCTGAAGCCAGTGCAAACCATGACTCATGAGGACCTCATGGCTTCTTGCCTGCCTTACTGAGACAAGTCTCCTCTCAGCCCAGCCTCCACGCTACCGTCAGAGCAATGCCTATAGAACACAGATGTGGATCCACCACCCCCTCCTTCACTGGCTCCTCCGAGTCTTCAAAGCACTAAGGGCACCCAAAGCGTCCATGGTCTCTTCTGACCACTTTTCAGTTGCATCTCCTTCCACCATCCAGCCTCTGCCTCCAACACACAAGCTCACACCTGTACAAACACACCATGTCCCATTGCTCATAGCTCACAGGACATGCCAAGCACTGAGGTCTACTTATCCTTCATCCATCAAGACATAGTTCAAAGTTCATCCCCTCCAGGAAGCTTTCCCTTCCTCTTATAGATTACATATTAGAGTCCTCTGGGCATAGATTTATTGTCAAACTTTTCAAACTCATTGATAATTGTAAGTCTACCCTGTGATTCCCTGACAAGGATTGTGTCCTTCATATCTGTATCCCAGTACCTAGAGAGGGTAAGCATTTGGTCAATGTCTGCTGAATTACTGAAGGAGAAATTGTTATGTCCATGTTCCCTTCCTCCCTCATGTCCCCTCGACCCTTTGTTTTGGCCTCTGTCTGGTCTTCATTCTGTTCTGCAGTGATTACTGGTAAGCACATTTTTTCCATCTTGGGCATTACTACCAAGAGTCATATATCTGATGTTTGTGAACTTGCTTTAATCTAGGTCAACACAGTGAGCTGGCCTCCTGTGTTGCTCACATTTACCTCCCTGCAGAGTTTTTGAAAGCCTGTCCAAACACATTTAGGGTTTCTCTTACTCTTTCTCCCCGAGGTGAGTGGGCCCCACCAGCCCTTGTCCACAAAGCCTCCTTAGCTCGTGAACTTGGGACTTGACCATCTTCAGAGTGAGAGAGAGTGGTACCAAACTCTGCTGGAGTGCCCAAGAGAGCCCAGTCTATGACAGGGCTGGAAGGGGCAGGGATAGATGGCCTTGGACCAAGAACGCAGAGCTCTGGACCATCTTCCTGGTTTGGTGGGATCTGGGCTGCCCAGCTCTTTTTCTGAGGTTTCCTGGATATGTCCAGGGTCTTTCCAGTGACATATCTGGATCTACCATCCCCAAGGAAATCAGGAAAAGAAGGCACCAAGAAACTCCACCTAGAAACCTGCAGGTATGTATATACCAGAGGTGTAGAGACACATAGACTCACTTACATCTGTGCTCCACAGTTTTTGTTTTAAAGCAACCTAGAACAAAACTACCACTACTCCTCTCTTTATGCCTCCTCTCAACTCATTGCATCCTGAGTCACCTGCAATAGAGCCTGGTGGGCCCCCAAAGTACTGTGTTCACAACTCCAATTTATTCTACCCCAGAAACAGTTCTACTTCCTGTCCCCCTCTCCCTCCTTCTTCTTCCATTCTCTTCTGTAGGCAGTGAAGTGAGGCACATGGTTACCCTCAGCCTCAGCTTATTCATCTGTAAAATGGGACCAATAATACCTATTTTGCAAAGTTGGTAATGGGATAACCAGGCTAGGACTCTAAAAGACACCCCATAAAATGTTGATCTTTTGCTTTTCTTGACTCTGACCCCAGCAGCCCAGCAGCCTAAGGCTCACAGCATCCAGTGCCTTATCTGGTAGCAGCCCAGGAAGGGTCAGCACTAGCAGGTAAGAGAGGAGGGAGAGAAGAGCCAGTGGACGGGTGAGGATGCCAGGGATGAGAAATGATTGAGCTGTTTTACAGCAGAGGATGATGCTCCCAGGCTTGGAGGAGTGGTCCCTGGGCCACACCTGTCATAAAGCATCAGGAATCATCTATCCACATCAAAGCAGTCAATTCCTTAGTCTCTGAGTGTTTAAATCATGAAGACAATCAATACTGAGCTTTGAATGCTGCAGCAGTCCTTCATCCAAGGGCTCCTGGGGGACCACAAACAAAGCAGGTTGCCAGTCAACTCCTGCAGATGGGCTGTGTTGGCCCACTCCTCTAGGAGCCAAGTTGCATTCTGGGTGTCAAGGGTCAAAACTATGCTCCCATTAGTGACATCTCCATTTCTCTGGTGATTTTGCATAACAAGGTGGCAGAGCCCCTGCCTCTATGCACTTGTGGAACTGGATTTCCACCTTCTTAGGTCAGATTCCCTAGAGGCAGAGCATGCCAGCAACCTCGATGTGCCCATACCCTCAATGACGATTTCCATCTCTAAAGTACTTATAGTCTGTGAAGGTTTTGGCACACAATATCTCATCTAAATCCCACAAAATCGTTCTGTGAAGTAGGCAGAGCAAGAATGCTTTCCCTCATTTGAGAAAGTAGAAAATAATATTTACAAAGAGTAAGTGGCATCCAGCATGTAATTCTCAGGGCTGGGACGCCAGCCCTGGGCTCTGTCAAGACTCCAAGACTGGGTGTCTCCATTCCCTGCTCATAATCGAGGTTTTAAATTTCTACTACTGGACCTCTCTCTCCCCTGAATTCTTAAATAGTCCTGCTTCTCTGACACCCTGCACACAGGGTTATCAGAGCATTCAGCCCATTCGCTTATCAGTCCCACCACCTAGACTGACATCTTATCTTGGCATCTGTATAGCACCAGTGTCTAGTATAATCCCACTTTCAAAATGACCTCCATCGACTGAAGCAACGGTAGGTATGGCTGAAGAGTGACCAAGAACAGGCCATGCATGGCCTCGAATGCCAGGCAAAGGAAATGACACTTAATCATATAGAGTGGAGATAAAATGAAGGTCTTAGGCAGGGCTGTAGCATAATCAGATTTGCATGACAGAATCCATATGGGTCTGTGTGGAAGATGGCAGGAAGGAATCTCCCATCACTATTTTAAAATAAGACACTTTAAACATGAAAGTGTTTTTGCTGAGGAAATTGTATTATCATAGGGGAGCTTGAAGAGGGGGTAGATCCAGAATTCTCTAACCTAGAATTCAAGACCGTCCATGAATGATCATTCCCCCATCTCCTCCAGCCTTAAGTACCCCACTTGCTGTTTTGTACTCTAGTCATTTCAAGCAACTTACAATTTCTGAAAAGGTTATGCCAATTCCAGACATCACACTTTTGCCCACGCTGTTGTCTCTGCCTGCAATGCCTTCCATTCCCATCTCCCTGGGAAATCCCTATTCAGTGTTCACAGCTAGAGCAAATTCTAGGTCTCTTACTGTCACTTAGGCCACTCCATAAAGGACTGCTGATGAGGTTGGGTCAGTTTTGAGTGCATTTATTGGGACTAAAGGTGGAGCTTTTGAGGTAACCAAGAAAGGTCAAAACGCGAAGACTTCGAGAAGTTCAGTGGCCAGAATGAACTCCATCAGTCCTCTGTCAGTGTTCCGTCAGTCCAGAGTTTACTTGGAGATTGGTCAGCACCGAAAAAATAAAAACAAAATAAAATAAAATAGACTGTGAAGGCAGATATCCAGGTACCTCAGGTCCCCTCAATCCTTATTCTCTCAGGAGAAGCAGAGAAGAGGAAATTGTACAAGTTACACTGCCATCAGCAGCGTTCAAGAGTGTCAGTTTCTCTACATCCTCATCACTTGGTATTTTCTGGGTATTTCCTCCATCTCTGAAGCACTGAGGTACTTTTGCCATGCAGAATTTTGGGAACTGACGTTTTCTCCTCTTTGTCACATTTTAGTGATGGTTTACTCTCTTAGTAGCCTTTGTAGACTGGCATTCCGACTCCATGTTCATAATGGGCCATTCCTTTCCTTCTTAGCTCTAAAAAACAAACACACAGAGGTAGCCAGATTATGTTCCCACTGGGCTGGCTCTAATTTTCTCCTTTTCTCTGCTTCTCTAGAGAGGTGCAAGTAAGAGTGCAGTTATCATAGACATTCCTTTAAATCTGTCCCACTTTTTAAATAAAGCATTTACAAGCATCAGTTCCTTAATAATTACTGGTAACAAATTCCTTGGTCACACCCCACTGACACTGTAGGTTTGCCAACAACCAGCTGTGTGATCCTGAACAATTTCCTCCCCGTCGCACCACACTCAGATCTGGGCAAGTAAGTGGAGCCCCTGCTCCAATCCCCATGCCTCAGCACCCTACCCCTGCCCCCTTGCTTTGGAATGCCTTCCTTAAGGCATTCCTAAGAACAATTTAGTACTTGGAACCAGCCAGGGCCAGCACTACTAATTGAACAGAGTATCCTAAGCATGGACTGGGAACCATTGGGCCCCAATCCCTATTTCTTCCTTTCAGAATGCTCTCTGACCCTCTTTCCCATGGGTAGAGTTGAACTGATGCCCCGAGGAGCTCCAGGACTCACGCTTATGTGTAAGGCCAGCTGATGAGCAGACTGTTCCCACTCGCTGTCATGGTATTTCTTTTAAAGGATCACACTAGACTGGGCTGCCAGAATGTTGCTGATATGCTGATTTGAGGTGACTCTCACTTACACCAGACACAGGAGAGGTCAGGGCTCTGGACTTCCACCAGTTCACCATCAACCGTTGGCCTTAGGTTCTGTGCGTGGGCCGCTGGGTTGGGTTTCATCCAATTGTGCTCTGACTACAGTGTTCCCTCCAGTCTATAGCTCCTGAGGGCAGCAGGGATAGTTACTCTGTGTACCGCCTGCTGTGGGCACCCAGGGCAATCACCACAACCCCTCTGCAGGCTCTGCTCCCTGTCAGGCAGCCCTCTAGAGTCGGCTGCACCTATCTTCTCCAAGGGTTTTCAAGACTGTTACTCCACAAAGCCACTGGGCCTGTTGGATCAACGTCCTCTTTTCCCATCAATCAATGTAGTGACATCGTGATCTCTCAGGTCAGTGGTAAGCCACGCTGGACAAGAGATGGCGATTCCCTACACTAACGGCTCCATGCATGGGCCTTAACCTATCTGCTGGTGTGGAAGGCAGGGCAGCAATCAACTTTGAGAACAACCACAGTTTAGAAGTGCAGTGATGACAGCTTAAAGAGATCAAGAGATGATATTGTCGGAAGACATGTTCTACATTTACATTATAAAATTCTAGACAGTAAACTTAACATGACCAGAAAATGAAGTATCGTTCATCTTTTCCAGCATATTCTGGGGAAGACTTTCATTTGTAGTTGTGATGGTCAGTTTTAGGTGCCATTTTGACTAAGCTATAGTCTCCTGTTATCCAAGCAAATACTAATCTAGGTAGATGTGCTTAACACTTATAATCAGCTCACTTTATGTAAAAGAGATTATCTTTGATAATCCAAAGGGCCCTCGTCCAGTCAGTTGAAAGGCCTAAGAGCAGAACTGAGGCTTTTCTGAAGAAGAGGAAATTCTGCCTGTGAACAGCACTGTTAGCTCATGCCTGAGAGCCCCAGCCCACCCTTCCTGATAGCCTGCCCATAGATCTCAGACCTGCCTAGCCAGCTCCCACAATTGCATAAGCCGATTCTTCACAATAAGTCTCTCAATATATACGTATCCTACTGATTCTGTTTCTCTGGTTGACCTTGACTGATACGGTGGTCATCATCCGTGAAGCACAGTGCCATTCTTTGAGAGAGCCACGGGAAGTCATTATTCACAGGTGGCACAGAACATGATGCAGCATGATGACTAATGATAAGGCCAGCACTAAATAGATGGCGTTAGGGAACTGCAGAGGCAAGGAGATCTATTTTGTTTCAATACAAAGAGGTTCCCAAAAGCCATGGCATTTTGACTATTGCTATCTTTTTCTCATAGTGGGAGTTATGAAATTACCCAGGAATGGTGCACTTCACAATAAAGGAGGTCCAGAGAAGATTCATGGACCTAAAAAGGAAGAGACAGTGCCTGGAGTCCACAAAGAATCTTCACCTGCACTGATAGGACAATAAACAAATAAGTACCTCTTCTCTACTCATTATTCTAAATGTTAACTGATAAATCACTGTGCCTTATGTGGGCCCATGAATTTTCCAATACGCTTATTAGAAAATTATTATTTTCTAATTATAATTTCATTACAGTATTTATTTAATTTATTTGTATTTATTATATATATTATTTATCATATTATTTTCTAATTACAATTTCTTGTTATTGTTTCAAGTTGCTTATATAGACAGGGACCCTGCAAAAACTATTTTCACAGGGTTCTCTTACCCAAGTGAGTTCACGTCTTCTCCTCCTGCAGCTGTTTCTCCATTGTAATGAAGAATTTGACTGGTTCTTCTCCACAGTTCTTTCTAGCTCTAATATTCTGAATCTTTTCCCAAGGAATTCAAAGTACCTTTCATCTAGAGTTAGAATGAACTTCAGCCCAGCAGATGTGGGGCTTTAAATGTGGCTTAAAGGAAATTCTCCCCTCACTTGTCCACTCAGAGCCTCTTGCTCCATTCAGACAGAGGACTTCCCTACTCTGTTCTCAGATCAAGAGCATCCTCCTTAGGACATCTCGCACCGGGATTCTCACAGCAGACAAGTAGCCCAGGCCAAGTGTTGGTTGGATTAGAGCACCAGGCTCACATCTTTACTTCTTCATACAGCGACTCTCAGCCACGAGGCCTTGCAAGCAAATTCTGTGTGGTTCTCCTCTGCTGGGTGGACACAGTCACGTTGCCTAAACTTGACCTTAAAGCAGTGTAACAACCGCTGCAAGCATTTCCATACATGGTGCTTTGGCTCCTGTCCAGCACAAACACTTGTACGTGGACGAGTGTGTAAGGAAAGGAGTGCCAGAGTGGGAGACGGGTGTTCCAAGTTGAGCTCTTCCAATAATTAGCAATGTAAAACTGGGAAGATTCTTTTTCTCTCCGGACCTCAGTTTCTTCATTTATAAAATGGGTAAGATAGACTAAGACATTAAGGTTGCTTTCAGTTCTCACATGCCGTATTTTCTTTTAATATGTAAAAGAAATATGAAAGGAAAGTACAAATAATAATGTAAAACTCATCATATTCCTTCCACTCAATATATATACACACACACAGACGCACCCACATATGCATGTGTGTGTGTGTAAGTTTTTAATTTGTGTAGGTAATATATTTATTCTCCTTTTTTTAAAATGAAGAAATCAAACATTAGCAATGTTTTTGACCCCTAGAGGGACATCTGAATCTGCATTCCTAAAATGGCAGTGCTTGGTCCTGACTGGTTCACAGACACACTTGGTGTTTTCAATAATGTGAATGCTGATGCCTTTCAATGGGACGTGTATTCCCTGGTTCTATTACAGCCTTCCTCCTTCCAACTCTGTTTACCAGACTTCACTCACATTTACGTATCCCACAAGGCCACCCAAGGCATTTGCGTTTGTGAACATCAATTTATTATGCCTACCTGAGAACAGAAATAATAAGTGTTTCCTCTCCCTTCCCATTTCACCTCCACTGTATCTCCCGAGAGATATTTCATGGACAGCGAGGGCACTAAGAAGTTCGTTCTTCCTGTTGTGGATTAATTGCATCCTGACATGACACAGGCTTGGAACGAACAGACTTGGGCCCAGATTCCAGCTCCACCCTTGGCTTCTTTATCTAGAGCCTCCAATTTATTTACCTTCCAGAGATTTTGCGATGATCAGCAAAAGCAGCTGGCACAGGGGAACACACAGCGGGAGCTCAATAAATGCTAATTCCTTCTCTCATGATGTTGCAGAGTCAGCCCGAACCTCTCTCCAATTTCTTCTCCAGGGAAAAGGTCTCTTGGGCCCATCCAGGCTGGGCTGTGGTGTGCAACGCCTCATTAACAGATGTGAAGAGGCTGGAAACCGAAAAGCTGGAGTAGAAGACCAGAGCGAGGCTGCCTGTTCTGTTTCTTTTGCAATCACACATGACCGTAGGGAACAGCACCATGAACAGGGCCAATGTGACAGCAGCCTGGGTCAAATGCAACTGCCCTTCTGAAAACGCCTAAGGCAGCACAGCTTTTGTCAACCCCCTCCCTTTTTTTCCTAATCAAGGCAAAGATTTAAAAAAAAAAAATCACATAGTGAAGGAAGCCAAAGGAATGTTGGTGCCTGTCCCTAGAAGCCACAGATATCTATTTTTGGCTCCCAGTAAAGCCCAGTACACTGTAATTAGTATAATAACATGCTCTCTTCCATAAAGACAGACGATACAGTTGACCCCCCGTCCCCATCTGGACACAGGACATGTGCTGTGGGTTGTTTTGTCAGCTGTGGACTTGGATTATTTGTCGGTATCCTCTCCTCTAGTTTGGGCAGGAAGATGGGGAAAGATGAGCGTGGGGTCAACCAGACCTCTGAGGGAAGAATGGGTAGATGTGGAGTCTGGGGTATCATGGGTGAGATTAGTAAGGAATTTGGTCCAAGCAGTCACTTCTGTAAAGAGCAACTGGCCCCTCACCTCTTTGGGAATCAAACCCCTTACCTTGGCCTTTTCACCTGAGGCTGGTGGATTCAATGTGGGCTCCCTACCCGACCACTTACTAGTCTTGAGAGCTGACTTGCCCTTGAAGCCACCCTCCAGCACTCTCCAAAGGCCAGCCTCCCGGTAAGATATCAAATATAGGGCCGGCCCGGTGGCGCAGCGGTTAAGTTCACACGTTCCGCTTCTCCGTGGCCCGGGGTTTGCCGGTTGGGATCCTGGGTGCGGACATGGCACCGCTTGGCAAAAGCCATGCTGTGGTAGGCATCCCACGTATAACGTAGAGGAAGATGAGCATGGATGTTAGCTCAGGGCCAGTCTTCCTCAGCAAAAAGAGGGAATTGGCAGTTAGCTCAGGGCTAATCTTCTTCTTCAAAAAAAATCAAGTATATACTCTCAGCCAAGCCTCCCGAAATGCAGTAAAACCCAATTACCCATAGGTAGGCAACCATAGAACACTGCACATTGCACATGGAAAGAAAAGTGAAGACATGTGAAGAACAAATAGTATCAGGTCAGCTCAGGAGTAAAGCTTTCTGAACACCCTCCCTCACAAATAGCACTGTCCAACCACCCAGAACCTTCCCTTTCTGCTCGCCCCAGCAGTCTTGATCGTCTCTCTGGTTCCAGTCTTCTCCATTCCCAATCTGAACTTGGTTCCGCCCACTGGGTGACCTAAGCTTTCCAATATTACATTTAAATGTTACAACTCTTTTAGTCCCCACCTACCCTTGAGTCATTAGTTTCTAAACCTCGGTGTCATTCTGCTAACCCTGGAGAAGGTACAAAGAAATCTCTTACCAAACCTTGTCGCCCTCATTTGTAAAGTACAGATGATCTTTCAGGCTCCTTCCAGTTCAGAAATCCTAATCCCAAGAATGGCTTATTCAACTGTGAGCAACCTGATATAAGCCTATCAACATTGGATATACACGCATGTGTGTGTGTCTGTGTGTGTGTTGTATACAGACATGTAGAGGCAGGTGGGTATATATGCATAACAGCCATCTTTTATAAAAGCCATCACAACCTACAATTATAAAGACCTTAGTCATGCACACTGCAGCATTCGATCTTTATAACAGACTTAACAGAGGCAGGGCAGGTGTTGCTCTTCACATCAGATCTTCTGACTTTAGGGAAGTGCTGTCTCTGTGACCCTACACTGCATTCCTCGCCAGCAGTGGCACTGGGAGTGTATGTGCCTCACAGAGAACGGGTAAATGGGACGCTCTTCCCCTCAGTTCTCCAGGCCAGTATAATGCTGTAGCTAAGAGCTCGGGCTTTGCTTCAGACTGATAGAATTTGAATCTTAGCTCGCCATTCAGGGCCTGTGTACTCTTGAGCAAGTTACTTAACTCCTCTGAGCCTCAGTTTTATCCTCTGTGACATGAGGGAATTAATAACACATACATTACAATGTAGTTATGAGGATTAAATGAGTTAGTCCATGGAAGTGCTTAGTATAGATGTGGCACATAGAGCCTCATAAATATTATTATTTAGATTCATATTGATATTAACATGCACTGATCCCTAAGGTGTTTCCTGCCACATATATTCAGAATAGGTTTAATTTTAAGAATCCAGTAGCAACACACCATTCCTAGCAAAAAGCATGAATCTAAAGTGAGGATAGATGAGCAAGTTCAGAAAGGATATTTGAGAAACCTGACGGAAGGAAAGACACCACCTCTTGTAAAATTCTGTGGTCTTCCAGATTGTGGTGATTCATACGTAACTAACAGAGCAAATCGTGTGTCGATAAACAGAGCTGTCCACAAGGAGTGGCTCCCAGTTCTGTTTAAAGGAGCACCAATCCCATAAAAGGCCATAAATAAGAATGAACAATAGCAAGAACCTTGGCTTTCAACACAGGACACGTTTCCTGCATGGAGCCTGCTCTAAATGCTTACGGATCCAGCTGGAAACAGCATTAGGCAGAAGTGGGGTCTGTAGCCAGGTCAGTCTAAGCCCCCTTCCAGGCTGAGAGTCGGCTCCCTTGCAGTTGGAAGGTTTGGGATGACTCTTCTTCCACATCCCAGCTATCCAGCTGCTGCTCAGGTTTGGTTCCTGGGGGAATACCTCTCCCAAGCCAGAGCGAATGAAGCATTTGTCCTCTCACGAACAGCTTAACTAGAGAGTTCCCAAGGTCTGATACAATGGAATCTACTTCTCCAACCAGCCAGAGCTCTGATCCGAGACTGGGGAACCCTGAATTCTGGCTCTGCCTCTGGCCTGAGTGATCTTAGTGACCTCTGGCTCAGGGTCCCACGCAAGGCTGACCCTCCACCTTTGTCTATGCCCAGGAGAAACTCAGGCTTCCAAGGTGGGGAGGGCAAGAGGACCCTGAAGCCCTTCACACTCTTTCTCCTTCTGTTCCTTTCTCTGGCCTAATCTATAAAACGTGGAGCCTAGGCTGGTCTGTCTAGGGCATGCACTCTCAATGGGAGTGGTATTGCCCCTAATGGGGCAAAAATTGGCTCTTGAGTGAGGAGTGTATGTATAAAAAAATTCTTACTCGTTTTATGTATAATGCACAGATATACATACAGTACATAAATAGATACACAGTACATAATATAAATGTTAATTCCACACTCACAGCCTATCTCATTGTTTGGGGTTTCATGGAGGGTGGATAAAACATGTTCTCCCTCTTTGTAAAGCTCCAGGTCTTCTTGAATCCTAGAGGTCCCCAGACACCCGGTTTCTTCAGCCAAGGGCCTTAAACCAATCTTCTACACACTTTTTTAAAAATAGTGCCTGTGTCACTGAATGCCCTGATGTTCAGCCCCAGATTTGGTAGTAGGATCTGCCAATGGCACCCTGACCCCACCCCCGACCCCCCCACCCCCACTGAAGCCATCACATCAGACAAACGGGTGAACTCTGAGAAGATACACTCAGCACCTTTAGCACATTTAGTCCCTCCTGGGAAGAACTCTGACAAGTCTAACCACTTCTGAAGTGGGGCCTTACACATAGGGTAACAAAACGGTTTGTCATCCAAACAAAGGCCACTTCTGAGAGTGAAAAGGCGTGCTATTAATAAATACATATGGACCACAGGAGTCCCTGGGACTGCCTGGGACATATGATCACTGTATTTAAACATATCTATGAAGGAGAACCTACAGTGATCTCATCATTAGCCCAGGGCAAGAACAGATGGCCCAGTCTGGCCATGCCTGGGGTCAGTTTTGGTTGTCACATTGATCTGAGAGCACTCCTGGTACTGAGTTAGTGGGGGCCAGGGATGCTAAGTGTCCTGTGGTGTAAAAAACAGTCCCAGAAAATAAGGAATTGTCTGGCCCCAAATGCCAGTTACTACTGAGAAATATTGATTGATATGATGGATTAATAATAATTATAAATAATGGTATAAAACTCAGGATGACAATCTCAAGTGCCTCCAGAACTAGTCAGGGATTGAAGGATATATACCCCTTCCTCAGATATTCAAATTCAAGTCTTTAAAAGACACTATCAAACAAGATCTCCTATGCACTGAATTTGGCTTTTGATCTCCAGATTGCGGTCTTTTAATAAAGGTTAAGTGATCAGAAATGATGTTTATGATATATTAAGTAAAAACAAAAGGTCCTAATCAATATGATACCATTTTACATATTCACATATATGTATGTGCATACGTGTATTATCTCATTTTATGTATACATGTATATGAGATACATACATACATGCATGTATATGTAGCAGTGTGTATATATGTGTGTATATACAAAAATTCTGGAAGACTATGGAATGAAATAGAGGGTGACAAAAAGAGTAGATGACCCGGGGCCAGCCTCATGGTGTAATGGTTAAGTTCACTCGCTCCACTTCAGTGGCCCAGGGTTTGCCAATTTGGATCCTGGGTACGGACCTGCGCATCACTCATCAGGCCATGATGTGGCGGCACCCCACATAGGAGAACTAGAAGGACTTACAACTAGGATGTACAACTATGTACTAGGGCTTTGGGGAGAAAAAAAAGGAGGAAGATTGGCAACAGATGTTAGCTCAAGGTCAATCTTCCTCACCAAAAAAAGAGTAGATGACCCAAAGCTTAAGTGTCTTCCCCTTTAAAGTTTTCTAGAGCTATGGGAACTATGGAGCTTTTTAGCAGATATTGGCAACTGCTTAGGATGGAGAACCCCTGGGAATAGTCTATGAAAAGAAACAGCAGCCACAACTGGAGGGTCTGTGCCTGTGACTGTCATCACATCTCAAATGATTTTTCCTAACCCTCAATCAGACTTCTGGTGGACGTGAACCCACACCCCTGGGCTCAGCCTGCTGACCCACAGGAATGGGAGCAATGTTGAGGGGTGGGGGTTCAGACTGTGGGGGACCAGGAGGAAATCAGCTGCAAATGAGCAAACTATCCTCCACTCGCATGTCCTTCTATGAGGAAAACACATGCCCTGGCCGCCAAGACAATTATTTCTGGACTCAAAAACAGGAAGAAATTCACTAAACACTACACCGCCAGCACAAAGAGCAGAGAAGGTTTGCCAAGAGCATGGCCCTGTCCTGACCAAGACATCAGCTAAGGCCTTAAAGGCAAGACCCACTGCCAGGCACACGATTTCTGAGGCCAAGGGGAAACCCCATTTGCCCTAGTCCCCCTCTGATGACTTTAAGATAATCTTAACCCAGGCCCATAGCTGGCAAGGGGGCATTGGGACTGTCTTGCCATTTATGTGGGAGAAGACATCTTTTCTAAGCTCAGCTATGCTAGGCCCCATGCATCCTTGATTCCCCCCACTCTTCTCAACAACCCTATAATGTGATTGACCTCTCACATGTACTATCTCATTTAATCCTACCGATGACCCTATGAGGCAAACATTACTGTCCCCTTTCTACTGATGAAGAAACTGAGGCTCAAGGAGGTTAAGTCTCACAGCTAGTCAGTGTCAGATTTCAAGTCTAGAACTGTCAGTGCCACAGTCTTCACTTTCCCGTGCTTGCCCATCATTGCACACCTCCAAGAAGTGGCAGAAGGAACTGAGATAGTCCTTCGCAGGTGGTGTAGCCATTGCTGCTGGGTCTCCTTGGGGATAATGTCAAAAGATGTAAGGGGATCTGGAACTGAGCCTTTAGAGACAGGACGTAGACAGACCATTCCATCTATCAGCTGTGCCATTGACCTAGACATCAGCCAGAAACTTTCTCCTATAACGTCTAGTAAAATTAAGTTTAAAAGACAATAGCATTCATTTGCAGTGAGAGCTGAGTAAGGGGAAAAGGACACACATCTCTTTCTCTGACTCTCAGATCGCATCAAACTTTGTTAAAAGTTGTATTAGTTATCTGTTTCTACATAACAAACAACCCCAAAACTAAGTGGCCTAAAACTATACCATTTATCTAGCTCATGATACTGTGTCCTGGCAATTGGGACTGGCCTCAGCTAGGTGGTCCTTCTGTTCTTGGCTAGGCTCCCTCATACACCTGCAGTCAGAGGCAGGTCAGCTGTTGCTTGGCTTTGCTGACAGTCACCGAGCTCTCACATTTCTCATGCCTGCCCTGGATGACTGGGCTGACTCAGCCCTGAGCCACTTGGTTTCTCATCATCCAGCAGGCTACCCTGGCTTCTTCACATGATTGGACAGGTTCTCAAGAGGGAAAAGTCCACAAAGACTCTTGAATCCTAGGCTCAGAACTGGCACCATGTCACTTCTGCCACTTTCTATTGCTAAAGCAAGTCATAAGGCCAACCCAGATTCAAGAGGTAGGAAAACAGACTTCACCTCCTGATGGGAGGAGCTGCAAAATCATATGGCAAAAAGGTATGGTTATAGAGAGAGGAATAATTACTGTGGCAAATAATATACCACAACTGGCTTAACATACCTCCTACTAGTATCCACTTCATGATTCCCCAAGAGGGTCCTTAATGCTGCCCCTCCCTATTCAATTCAGGTTCCTCTGAAGAACCCTAACCAGGTAGATGCTGATACCCAATCCTCACCCCATTTTCTACACCTTGTATCTAATAGCTTTCTTCAATTCTTTTAGAAACTTTAGCTAAGGAGACAGTCCTCTACACACACACCCAACTAATTAAGGTGGGACAGCAAATTGCCTCTCCTTTGGGGGACCTGACCTTAGCTGGATCCCAATCCATTTCTCTATACTCATCCTTTTAAGAAAGGACTTATTGGGCACCTGTGATATGCCTATCAACACTCTACTGTGTAGGAATATATGGAAAGAACTAGAACCACTTTCTGCCTTCATGGAGTTCATAGTCTAGTGGGATAAATAGACATAAACAAAGACCATTTTAATTTGTTGTTTTAGGAGCAATGACAGAAGTGGGCACAGGACTGTAGCCGAGAAGGGCCAATAAGACTTAGAGGGAAAAGCAGGTGGGGCAGGCTGACACCTGAAATGAATCCTAAAGTTGGTGAACTATGGGAAGGTGCTACATGGAGAGGGAACATCACGAACAGTGAACAAAAGAGGGAACTAGCATGATGCGGGCTGGAAAGCAGAGCTCTTCATCTCCCCAGAGCATGGGAGAGTCACAAAGGAAGCTGGGGCCATGGGCCCTGTGGGCTGTGTTGAAGATTTTGGATTTTATACAGAGGGCAATAAGGCTTGAGGGATTTAAGCATGGGATTGGAATAATGTGTATTATATATAATCCTGGCTACTGTGTAGGAAATGGATTGGCAGGGGAAGCCAGGAGGGAAGACATCACTTAGGAAGCGATGGTAGTAATTCTGTTAAGAGATGAAATGGCTTGGACTTGGGGAATGGTAGTGAGCATGAAGAGGCGATCGTTCTCATAAATACTTAAGAGGTAACAATTGGCAGATCTTGTAGATTGATCGGTTACAAAGGCTGAAGGAGAGGGAAGTCAGGTTGACAACATTTCCAGCTTAAATGACTGGCCGTAATCACCAACAGAAGCATAGAACATAAAAGAAAAAGCAGGCTGCAGGAGATGGAGGTGATTTTAGAGAACCATGGTGATTTTGGAGGTCTCTGTGGAGCTTCTCAGGGGAGGTGTTGAAGAAGCAAGTGGACATATTAGAATTAAGCTCAAGAGAGGGGACTAGAGTCATTGACGGACAGAACAGTCTGAAACCAAGAAAGCAGATTAAATCAGGGAGAGGATATAGGATGGAGATAAGAGGAGTATTTGGGATGAACCTTAGGGAACAACATGTAAAAGGTTCCTGGTAAAGGAGGAAGTCGTGAAAGAAAGTAGAAGGAACAGCTCATGAACGAAGAGAAGGAACAGCTGGAGGAGTATGAGGAGAAGTAGGGGACATCAGTGCCAACAGATACCCAGAGAACAGGAAATTCCAGATGATGCGAGGGACCAACAGTTTCCAATGCATTCCAGAAAGATGAAGACTGGAAAAAAGGCCAATTGAATTGACAGTTTGGGAGGCAATCAATGACTTTAATTAGTAATAGCAAACAATTATCCAATGCTTCCATGTCCTAGACATCAAGCTAAGCCTTGTATTTGTATTTTTCAAGTAATCCTCACAACAAGCCTTCAATTAACAATAGCTAACATTTATTGAGTGATTACCATGTGTCATGGGTCAGCTAACTTAATCTTTACAACAATCACATGAGACAGGTTCTATTGTTATCGGTATTTTTAAGTAGGGTTAAGTAGCTTTCCCAAGGTCACACAACTGCTAAATGGTGGGGTTGAGATTCGAACCCAGGCTGTCTAGCTAGAAAGCCCATGCTCTGAACCATGATGCTATACTGCCTCTCTTCATAAATATTATCTGCATTTTACAAATGGGGACACTGGACTCAATGTCACAGAGCTAATATATGGCAAGACCAGGATTTGAACATGAGCAGGCCCACTTCACAGCCCACGTGTTCGTTAACCATCACACTGTCCAATGATAGCAAGAGCAGCCTCTGCAGAGTAGGGGAGTAAAGGCCAAACAACAGAAGACTTAGACGTATTTGGGGGTTGAGGAACGGAATTATAGGAATGTCCCCTCAGAATGACAACATGTGGAAGATGCAGAGAAGGGAAGTGGGCAGAGTTCTTCCAGCCACAGACACTCAGAGGGCTCAGGAGAAGAGGAAAGTTCAGTCTCTCCAGCTGAACCTTAGCCTCACAGGTGCCTGGACAGGACCCTGGAGTATTGGTGCATGGCTCCTTTCCTCCTGCCAAAGATGCTGACCTGGCCTCCAAAGTAGTCTTCAAGGGAAACCTTGCTGCCTTCCCCAAGGACCAGGCAATACCAGCTCCTTAAAGAGAGTAAGGAGCTGTGCGTTGGCTCTCTGGAAGTGCTCACCCAGTGGACCAATTTATCTTCATTGTGATTCAGTAGTTATTTATTGCATTCCCACGGGTGCAGTGCCAGCTGGAGCCAAACTTGGTAATCGTTCCCTGCCTTATCCCCAGCAATTGTGTATTACATTCCAGCTGATGGTACGTACACTGATATAAATTGTTCACCAATAAACACGTCTCTTAAGAGCCTTATTTATCTTTGAGAGGCTTCATGAAGTAATCATATAGATTCATCACGCCATATTCTGCCCTTAGACTTTATGGGAGATTCCCCATTAACTTTAATGGGGAAGGTTGTTAGGTGTCATTTTCCCCCTCCCTTAGCATAGATCAAGGTTAGTGCATGGCAAATAAAAGACATATTTTTTGAAAGACTTAATGGGTCATTCCTACTCACCTCCTCAGTGACTGCAAGGGTGTCTTCTCCTAGGATAGTTTCTCATGTTTTGCCTTCTTCACAGTGGAACAACTTCCCCTTTAGGCTTTTGACCTCAGCCCCCACTTCCCAGTACATATTGGTCTCGTGCTGGGAAAATCTTCCTGCCATTAAACTCCAGCATTCTTTCCTCTCCTTCACCCAATGTCTTTCAAGTCACTCTTACCAAAGTAAATCTATTCCCCTGTTCTTGGCTCATGGTCAAAGCCAAGTCATCGGCACATCTGACATCTGTGTTTGAGCTTACAGGGTAGGAAAAGAGGGAAAAAAATGTCTTCTCTTTGTGTGGCAATTACCCGGAAGGGATACTTCCACTCCCCTCCCATTGGCCCATACTTGGTCCCAGAGATGCATCTGGCTGCCTCATGCCCAGTGCTACTATGTGTAGGAAAGCAGGAGAATAGGTTTTCGTGGACCTCTAGCACTATCCCCCACAGCTGTGCTTGCTTGGCTTATTTAGGCCTGAACTGTTCAAAACCTAACATAGCTAAAAGAGAATATTTCCTCAGAATAACGTTTGTGTAGAAGAAAGAAATATAAACCCAAGAGCTGAGTGGTAGACTCTGTCACAATGGCTCAAATCTTCCTAAACTAAAATATTTTCTCTGAAGTTAATATAAGAAGAGCTTTTAAAAGGGTCACCCTTGGCTTCTTTCTCTAACACGGCATATCTGATCCATCAGCAAATAGTGTAGGCTCTTCCTTGTCTGTGTATTCAGAATCTAATCATTTCTTCACCTCCACTTCCAGTCCAAACAACCATCAACTCTCTCCTGGATTAGTTCAACAACCTGCTAATGATTGGAATTCTGTGCTCCTACATGTCTATTCTCAACACAGCAGCCAGAGTGGTCCTTCACTGTCATATTTCTACCATTCAGAGTATCTTAGGTACTCAGTAATATTTGTGGAATGAATGAATAAATGAATGAATGAGTGAATGAAATGGCAGAGGACTTAGACAACTTCCACAAGAGAAAACACATTATAATCAAATGTATGGGAAAATGTTCTTCATCAGCTGCACTAATTGTCTAAATCAGTACTTACCATCAGGAAAGGGAGGAATGCTGTCCAGAGAGCATGGAACAGTAATTTCTTAATTGAAACAACCGGAGGAGTTGACTAGACAGAAAACGTGCCACACTAGAAGAATCTAGAGGAGAATCAAATCTGGCAGGAGCCAGGGGCAGGCAGGGAGATTCTACCTGGGTTTAAGAATCAGTGAAAACATATTCAGGGTTAAGTTGGGGGCTGTAGGGATGTCCTAGAAAGTTAAGACCAGCAGGGAATTGTGGATTGGTAGAGATCTTTCTGGACTAAAGGGTCAGATAGAGGGAAGACAGTAATAAGTCCACAAAGGCAATTGAAGCAGATGTGGGATACTATATCTCAGCTACAAAAATTAATAACACAAATTTTAATGGCAACAGCCAGTGTGAGAGAAGTTGGGAAGGAAATGGTACCATCATACATAGCTGGTAACATTGTAAATTAGTTCCATCTTTTGGAAAATAACATGTATTAAGAAGAAAAAAGAAATGTTCATACCTTTTGACCCAGTAAGCCCATCCCTCATCCAAAGGAAGAATTTAATGGAAGAAACCAATGATAAATACGAAGACATTCACACAGCAGTCATTGTCATAGCCAAAAAGTTGAAACAATCTAAACGTTCATTAATAGGCAATGACTAAATAAATGATAGTCTAGTTACTCAATGGAATATATGTTATAAAGCTCTCAAGAATACTTATGACATCATATAGCAACAGTAATGATGCTTATGACATAATGTTGTGTGAAAACCACACTGTAAGTTGTAGATTATTGGTTACAAATCTTTAAAACTATCCACACAACATGGCTAAGACTGAAGAAGAATGTGCAAAAATAATTGTGTGGTGGGATGGGGATTTTTTTTCCTTTTTCTAAAATTGACTTTATTTAATTACTAAAGTTTGTGTTTTTTTTAGGATTGGCACCTGAGCTAACATCTGTTGCCAATCTTTTCTTTTTTCTTCTTCTTTTTCTCCCCAAAGCCTCTCCAGTACACAGTTGTATATTCTTGTTGTAGATCCTTCTGGTTGTGCTATGTAGGATGCCATCTCAGCATGGCTTGATGAGTGGTGCCATGTCCACGCCCGGGATCCAAAATGGAGAAACCCTGGGCCACCGAAGCGGAACACGCAAACTTAACCACTGAGCCACTGGGCCAGCCCCCTGTTAATAAGTTTTTAATGACATAAAATTTCTTTCACACAAAAATAAAAGGTTGAGGTATGGGGAGAAGACATCCCTTCTCTTGGTGATTAGTCTGCTACTGCTGCCCCATGAAATCCACCAGCACTGGCAATCACTGAAAAACATGGGCATGCAGGCCTTCTGCACACAGCATCATCCAGCCCGGCCAAGTGAGCACTCCATCTGTCCTACCTACCAGATCTGGGGCAGAAAATTGCTAGGACATTGGGTTTGGACGCCTCTTGGGGTTCCAGTGGTCATATGGCATTTCCTGCTTATACACAAAGAGAACAGCCTGAGACAATGAACTTCGTGAGGACACTTCCTGCCTACTGTGTTCAGGCTAAACACAGAGCAGCAACCCAGGCTCCAAGGCCAGGGCTGGGAAGACTTAGCCTTTCTTAGTTGGCAGCTCAGGAACCTTCTGACCCTGGAGCCTCTGCTGCCCAAGGAGAGCTGGGGGCTTCTAGCAATAATTCAATTAGTCTCTGAGCCTGCCCGCACCTTGTTCTCAGAATGACCAGAGTGCAAGAGTCAAAGGGTCATAAGTTCTTCCTTTTGCAACTTGTCTTATTTTTTTTGTTCTTTTTTGAGGAAGATTAGCCCTGAGGTAACATTTGCCGCCAATCCTCCTCTTTTTGCTGAGGAAAATACGCCCTGAGCTAACATCCACGCCCATCTTCCTCTACTTTATATGTGGGATGCTGCCATAGCATGGCTTGATAAACAGTCTATATGTCCGCACCCGGGATCCGAACTGGCAAACCCGGGGCCACCGAAGTGGAGCGCGTGAACTTAACCACTATGTCACAGGGCAAGCCCCACAACTTGTCTTTTTCAATAGCTCACCAAACTCCCCCACATCCCATGATGAGAGCCATAGCATCACACAGAGACAATACTTGTCCAGGCCAGACCATCTATTCCCCTGACTCTGGGCAAAGCTACATTTGAAATCTTCCACGAGAATAGTTGTCAGCCTTAGCCTGAACCTTAACCACAGAAAAATATTCTCCAACCCCCTACAACTCTGTTTATCTGAAAGGCAAAGCAGTGTCCCACAGCTCAACTTATCTGAAAGTCCTACTAATTTAATTCCTTTCTACACCACTGCAGTCTGACCACCCACATTCCCCTTCTTCCTGTGAACAGAAACAGAAAGTAGCTGCACATGACCGTCATCACCATCGCATTTACTGAGCCCTTCTCTTGTGTGAGACGCTGCACTAAACTTTATTCATCCATTTAATTGTCACCACAATTCTGTGTAGTAGACACTGTTATTACCCCCATTTTATAGATGAGAAAACTGAGACAGGAAGACTACATAACTTGTCCAAGGTCACACACGGTAGGTGGCAGAACCAGGATTTGAACCACTTTAGTTTGAGTCCCAGACCTGCCCATATCAACCATGTGCCCTGCCTTCCTCCACATGACTATTGACAGTAGACAAGAGAAATGTGGCATCACAATGGAAAAACTGCCGAAATTCAATTTACCTTCTAAAATATTTCTGAGTTGCTGGGAATTCACGTAAACACAACCATAAGCTCACGCTGATGACCTGCCCCAGGGGAGGCAGAAAAGCTTCCAGCAATAGCCCAAACCGGCAAAGGTTTTTTTTAAAACTGAGCCTCATATCCAGCCCTGCACTCTGGGAAGAAAGTGGTGGGTCTCAAACTTTGTAAAAAAGAATTTTGATTGTGAATCTTAAACTTCTCTAAATAATAAAGTCTTAATTTAAAAAGAATAAAGGGAAGAAGAAGTTTGACCAAACCCTATGATACTCCTGGGCTCAAGTAAGCCTGCTGTGAGGCCCTCCAGCAGGACAGAATGCAGAGAAGAAGTGACATCCCTACCTGTGGGAGAGGTGAACACGTACGGTCCGGATGGAGGCAGGAGAGAGGCCCAGTGCAGCCTAAGTCTGGAGAGCTGTGCAGCGGCCTGGCACTAGGAGAGCCTGGAGCTACCAGCAGGAGCATCCCTCTCAGGGTCTCTCCGAGATGTCATAGTTGGGGTGGGGTCCTTCAGTTCAGCCAGTGGGAGGGGAATATGAAACTACAAGAGCAAAACATAGATCTGACTATCACTGTAACTTCCCTTATACTCACAGGGTGGTACGGAAGGCTGAATACCCAGTGCAGTCCTAAGAAACAAAGCTTCCTGCTCAAAGACCTCTGCTGTTCCCCTGGTAACCTACAGGATAAAGCTCTGATCCCCTCACATGGCACGCATAGTCCTTTGCGATCCAACTGCTGCTTCTCTCTCCAACCTCGGCTCCCAGGACTGCAACACCCCCAGGGCCACAGCACCCCTTCATCCACAGATGCACCAGGCCTAGGCTGATCTGCATCCGTGCCCTTCCACACCCTCTCTAGAAAGCCCGCTTTTCCTTTCTCTATTCCTACCACTTATTTTACAAGGCCTGCTAAGCTGCTGCACCTTCCCAACTCCCTTCTCCTTATCTCACTTTCCACTGCTTCCCAATTAGTCATCCTTTCCTTTGGGCTCTGAAATACGCAGTGTTCAGCTTTATTTAAACACTCACCGTGGCAAGGTGTTATAATTGTTGATTGCTGTCTCCCTCTCTCTACCTTGAGCAACCAGAAGACAGCCACCCATCTCTCATCGTTCTCTCTCACACCCATTCCTATCTGCTCTCCTCGAGGCTCTTGAGGTAAACCCTATGAACACAGGGAGAAGAGTCTTAAGTCAGTAGGTAAGGTAATCTTGTATCTAAATCAACAAGGGGAGTCCTAGAAATACAGCTAGTGATAGATACTTTTTGGAAGGCAAGGCCTGAAATGTTGTGGGCTAAGTGACTCAGAGACAGGTGACCCAGGAAATTAACCTGCATGAGGGGCTAGGTGTGCAGTGCACACTCTGAATGCTGGCTGAAGCCAGGCTCCCATTGGCCCTGACCTCTTGTATCCATCCCTACATTCAAGTTTGGGTATGCCCTAGCAATCCCTTCTCACCAAGACTATAACTGTCAGAATTTCCCTAAATCGTTCACAGGAAAACTCCTTTTAGCATAAAGACTAGTCTTTCATTCAAGAAACTGGAGAATTGGAAAATATTAAGCAGCCAGATGTCTCCCCTCACTGTGTCCCCATCCTTGCCTGGGTCACTGCCACCCTTCTGCAGTCCCTCGTTCCCGGGTTCCTGGAGCATCCCTTCCCTCCTCTCTCTCCATTCACACCTGGCTCCCCTCCCCTGCTCCTCCTCACGTTCTTCTGCCAAGCTTACTTACTAGGCCAGTTGGTTCAACTTCCTGGCTGCATGATAAAGAACGGTGTTCATAGCACCAGCAGTTTCTATGATGCAGGTCACTTCACTGAGTCATCTGTCACTGTGTCATCTAACACACTGCACTCTGAGTACTTGCTTCCAAAAGTGTCGCTGGCAATTCAAATTTCTAAAAGGCTCCTCTTGTGGGTTGATTTAGGGTAGACACAGGATTACCTGGCCTTCTGGCTCAAGAGTCCTCTCCATATTTTAGCAGGGTTTGACACAGAAGCTTCAAGAAAAGAGATAAGAATTGGCTTTTTCAGTCTACCCCAGTTTTGCCACTCTTAAATTAATTCAACCCTGGAAATCAGCCAGGAACCTCTAAGCCAGCATTCCTCAGAAGTCCTGCCTCCTTGGCTCCTAGAGAGTGGAAGAGGATTGCTTGAGAATGAGGGCTGGGCCCCAGGACTGCAATTCCTCTGTGGGGAGACTGAGCTCAGGAATGCCCTGTTGGGTGCCGGGAACCCTCTAGCACTGCAACTCGGACTCAGGCACAACTCCACATGGCAAGTCATGCCTTGCTTCCTGACACAAGCTCCACTTGGGAGAGAGACAAAGTTGGGGCAGGGATGGGACTTCCCTCCTTACCTGGTCTGGCTGCAGGACACTCTCATCTGAAGAACCAGCTGCATGCCAGTCTACTGGTGGGCTTGGCCCAGTGCCTCCAACCACTCCCTGGGCTGTGGGCCTTTGGCCATGGTCCTGAGAGCCACTGAGACTGACCCCCAAACTATAGCATCTTCCCAGGGTTCCTGTAACCAACTGGGCCCCCTGTGGATACCTTGGGATTGACAAGACTCCCCCAAGATCTGATCTGGTCCCTGGTGTGACATGCAGAGTCTAGGGAGACTTCCCCACCATTTCCCATGGCAGTGTCCACTTCTGTGCCTGGCTCTATTCTGACTTCTAAGGGGTCAGTTGCTCCCCCTTGGAATTCTTCTGGAATGAAACCTGGCTACAACCTAGTACTTTGGTGTGGGAGGAGAGTAGGCTCTCTGTTGCACCCCTGGACCCAGCCAGGCATAGAGCTACGAGCCAAACTGGGATTCCCCTGGAGTACCCCACAGCCATCTGACTAACAGGAAAGCGGGGTGCCTGGCTTTGGGGTCAGCCAGGTGCAATGAGAAGCCACTGGTAAGGCAACAAGGAGATAGCCAGGGCAGGAGGAAGCAAGATAGCCCAGTAGAGGGCCAGGGCCCTGCTAAGTGAGCCTGGAGTCGGGAGCTGAGCCCCTGGCTCTGAGTCAGCTCCTGGAACCAGACAGTAGTATCTGGGGACAGGGAAAGGGGCAGGCCAGGGCAAGAGCAATGCCAAGCCCCACTATGAGGCTGGAGTACAGGCAGAGGTGACCAGACAGGGCCTAGGTCTGGGCAGGAGCTTCTCAGTGCCCTCCAGCCTGAGGGCAGAGCTAAACTGGGGACCTCCTGTACCTGCAGGAGAAAGACACGAGGCCTCCATCTAGGAAGAGAGGAGAAATTCATGTGATATCAGCCAACGAAGGGGAGCATCAGACCCTACATGGGACAGTGATGTTCTTTCCCATGCCCACAAAAGTGCCCAGAGCCTGAGCCAGCCACGAGGTGTTTGAATTCTCCAGGGAGCCTGCGTGGGGAGGAGGAAGGGCAGCCCTTTTGAGATCACCCTTGCCTTCTGCTCTTTTAAGGGGTGGAATTGCCTAAGACTCTCAGGATTGCAAGATGAATACCACCTCAAGTGTGAAATTGTGCAAACTGAGATTATAAAGGAAAAAAGCTCTCTTGTTTTCAAGGTGACAGAACTTCTATACCCAAACAAACTCTGTCCCCCAAAAGCGTCACTCTGGAAAACCATACACATCTTATGCGCTGCTGATGCCATTGCTGGAGATGATTTAAGACACTTCTTGCGATCTTCAGAGACCATTTATGAAGCACCAAAGAGAAACAGTATCATCGCCATAAAACAGCACCTTGTTTTTGCTCAAGAATGATATTACCCAGCATATTAGTCAGGACCTTTAAATTACTGGGATCAGAAATCCAACTCAAATTAGTTTTCCATTGTTTTTTGTAGTTTTATGTTTTATAGTTTTACATTTTTATGTTTAAGTTTATGACCCATTTTGAGTTAACTTTTGTATAGGGTGTGAGACTCAGGTTAAGGTTTGGTGTTGTTTTGGCTCATGGATGTCCAGATGCTCCAGCACCATTTGTTGAAAAGGCTCTCTATCCTCCACGGAATCATTTTGCAACTTTGTTAAAAATCAGTTAGGCATATTTGTGTGGGTCCATTTCTGGGTTTTCTGTTCTGTTCCACTGATTGATCTTGTCTATCCCTCCACCATCACCATGCAGTTTTGACTAGTACAGCTACACAGTAAGTCTTGAAACTCGGTACACTTATGCCTCCCATTTTATGCTTCTTTTTCAAAATTGTTTTAGTTATTCCAGTTTCTTTGCATTTCCATAAAAACTGTAGGATAATCTTCTATATCTAAAAATGAATCATCCTGAGATTTTGATAGGAAATATGTTAAATCTATATATCATTTTGCGGAAAATTGACGTCTTGATTGTGTTGTCTTCCAATCCACGAACATAGTATGTCTCTCCAATTTATTTAGATTCTCTGATTTATGTCATTAGTGTTTTATAGTTTTCAGCATACAAGTCCTATACATGTTTTGTTAGATTTGCAGCTAAGTATTTCATTTTTCTAGTGAGTGATGGTAAGTGATACTGTATTTTTAATTTCAATAGTCATGTGATCATTGCCAGTATATAAAAATGTAATTAATTTTTGTATTCTTATTTTGTATCTTATGGCCTTGCTAAACTCACGGACTAGTTTTAGGTTTTATTCTTTTTCGTTTGGTAGATGCCTTGGAATTTTCCACATGGACAATCATGTCATATGCAACTAGTAACAGGTTTATTTCTTCCTTTTCAATCTGTACACTTTTTATTTCCTTTTCTTGCTTTATTGTGCTGGCTAGAAGTTCCAACATGATGTTGTTTTAGAGGGGTAAAAGCAGATATCTCTGCCTTGTTTCTGAACTTAGAGGTAAAGCATTCAGTCTTTCACCAAAAAGTCATAAGATTACTTGCAGGGTTTTTGTAGATGCTCTTTTTCAAGTTGAGTAGTTTCCCTCTATCCCTAGTTTTCTGAGAGTTTTTATCATAAATGGGTTGTTGAAATTTGTCAAGTTCTTTTTCTGCATTAATTGATGCGATCATGTAACTTTTTCATTAGCCTATAAATATGATGGATTACACTGATTGATTTTTGGTTATTGAATCATCTTTGTACCCTTAGAATAAGCTCCACTCTATCTTGGTAAATAATTTTTTATATATTGCCAAATCTCATTTGCTAATATTTTGTTACAGATCTTTGCATCTGCATCCATGAGACATACGAGTCTATAGTTTTCGTCTCTCATAATGTTTTTGTTTGGCATCAGGATAATACTAGCTTTATAGAATGAATTGGAAAATGTTTCCTCCTCTTCTATCTTCTGGAAGAAATTTATGTAGAATTGGTTTAAACATTTGGTAGAATTCTCTAGTGAAATCATTTGGGCCTGGAGATTTCTTTCTTGGGACTTTTCAAATTACAAACTCAATTTTCTAAACAGTTAAAAGGCTATCCAACTGATCTATTTCATGTTGAGTGAGGTGCAATAGTGTGTGTTTTTCAACAAAGTGATCCATTTCCTTCAAGTTGTCAAATTTACTTGTGTAGAGTTGCTTGCAGTGCTCCCTTATCAATTTGATGCCTACAGTGTCTGCCAATAGCCCCTGTTTCATTCCTGATGTTGGTAATTTTTGTCTTCTCTCTTTTTTCTTTTGTCAGTCTTGCTAGAAGTTCATCAATTTTATTGATTTTTTTCAAAGGGCCATCTCTTTGTTTTGTTGATTTTCTCTATTGTTTGTTTTTAATTTCATTGATTTCTGTTCTTATCTTTATTATTTCCTTCCTGCTGCTTGCTTTGGGTTTATTTTGCTCTTCTTTTTCTAGCTTTTTCTAGTGAGACCTATGTTGTTGATTTGAGTCTTAACCTCTTTTCTAATATATCTATTTAGTGTTATAAATTTCCTTTCAGCACTGCTGTAGTTGTGTCCCACAATTTCGATACATTGTATTTTAATTTTCATTCAGTTCAATGTTGTATTTTATTTCCTCTGATATTTCCTTTTTAACCCATGGCTTATTTAGGATTATGTTTTTAGTTTCAACTATTTGGAGTTTTTCAGTTATCTTTCTGCTATTAATTTCTAATTTGATTTCATTGTGATTGGAAAATCATTAATAGATAATAGACATTAATAGATAAATATCTATTAGATCCTATTGGTTAACTGTGTTAGCATCTATTGATTTTTTTTCATTCAGTTGAGATTTTCCTTGTTCCTGGTATTACAAGTGATTTTCTATTGAAAGCTGAACATTTTCATATTATGTTGTAAGTCTCTGGTTCCTATTTAAGCCTTCTGTTTTAGTTGGCTTAAGAGAGAGGGGCCCTCATTACTGGCCAATAGGGATGAAAGTCCTGGCTCCCTATTTGGCCATCTCTGGCACCACCCCCACAGGGGCGTTGGGATGCCCTGTCACAGCCTTGAGAAGGTGAAAGTCTAGGCTCCCACTTGACCTTTACTGGCATGGGTGGGGGTGGGCCACACTTTTTTCTGTGGTATTTGGCTGGATTAGAGCAGTCATTGTCTAAAAGGTTTCTGTCTTACTTGTCTGCCTCTTTCCTGGTCCCTTGGCTAGAGAGATCAGGCTTTTTTGGTGGCTTTTGTTTATCCGTACCCATTGGTGTTTCCAGGCTGCTGGCTTCTTCAGCTCCAAGTTTAGGGTACATAAGGCAAAAAGAAAACCCAGAAAACTCAACAACATGTCATTCCTTGGTTCTGAGGCCCCTAGCTGCTTCTCTCCATCTTTCAGAATCTCCTCACATTTCTTTCTTATATAATATCCAGAGTTTTTAGTTGTACCTGGAGGGAGATTAAGTAAAAGTATGTCCATTCCATCTTCCCAGAAGCAGAAGTCCACTGGAACACTTTTCATGCATTTCCTTTCAGTCTTTTTTCTATGTATGTTTTAAAACTTGGGAATTTTCTGCAATACAACTCTGCTTTTTTAAACTTAGCATTATAATATAAATATAATTTTAATGATTGCAAAATATTCCATAACATTGATATCATGCAATTTCTTAGCCATTTTCTTCTTAACCATTTGAATTTTTTCCAATATTTTATTGTGTATTTCCTTTAACTCTTCTCTTAATGAACATGTGACTTGTTTCCAAGGGCCTACTGATGTAAGCACCGTTGTAATTAGCATCTTTGGGTGTAAAATATTATGTCTTTGCTTGAGAGTTATTTTTTCAGGATAAATTCCTAGAGATGGGGTTAGTTAAAAGGGAAGACTATTGTCCATTGTATGTTTTTTAAGGCACAGCTTGGAATGTGTTTACAAGAAACATCAATGGAGACTTTCTTGCCTGTAGTATTTGGATTCATGGGGGCCCAAACACCTTCTCTCCCTTTTCAGTTTGAGCCTGAGAAGATCACCAGCTTAGCTTAAACAGACGTGACCATCATGGTCCTCTCCACAGGAGTCCTTCACCAACCTGCAAGTCAGGAATCACTCATCAGCATTTGTGACTCAGGCACCTCACCTCCAGGGAATAATCATTAAATCCTTTATTGCCCCTCGCTAGGTTTCTTAGCTTTATTAGGATGTGTATTCTGCCCATAAATTGTTTTAGAGCACTCTTGTGTGCTATGGTCAAAGTTTTTATCACCTCCATAAGTCATTACAAAATGAAGGCTAAATCTGTGCTGTTCGTCAGTACACACTTGCCACCTGTGGCTGTCTAAATCTAAATTAATTAAAATTAAAAATCTTAGTTCTCGTTTCCACTCACCACACTTCATGTGCTCAATAGCCATATGCGTCTAGTGGCTATTGTGTTGGACAGCGTGGATTACAGAAATTTTCCATAATTGCAGAAAGTTCTAGAACAGTGCTGGTTAAACTATTCCTCTCTTGGACTCTGCTGTCATAGAGAACCTTTGTTTCATAATTACCTTTTCCACAAATCAATTCAGATTTAGAGCAAAGTAAGTCCTTCTACTTACCAAAGACACGAAGGAACATCCCAACTAAAAAGGCCCACAGTAATAATTATGAACAGCAATGGAGGATTTACTAGGTGCCAGGCACTCCGCTAAACACAGCCACTTCCCCACAACTCCAAGGTGTGGGTACTATTTTAAACATAATGAGAATTTCTGCTGAAGAAAATGTTCTCCCATTCATTATAAGTAATTTGTTGGGAAGAAATGCTTTAATCTGCTGCTCAGGGTAGAGGGTGAGACTCCAAGATCATGCCCCAGCAATAAAAGGCACTTATCAAACTACTCTGTAATAATTTGTTTTTCTGAGGGGGAGCGAGCAGAGGGTTGAAAAAGGTACATCAGGAGGGTGTAAGCCTGAAGCACACGTAGCTCTTCGATCTCTTCAAAAAGCCTCGTGTGATGGAGGCAGGACCCTCACATACAGGCCTGAGGGCAGCAATGCAAGGAGACAGGAGAGGCAGTGTGGTCTAGTGTCTCCCAGAAAGACGTCAGCTCAATGCTGGATTCTCTCTCTTGCTGCCTGTGAGAGCTAGCTCAAGCCTCAGTATTCTGACCTGCAGTATGGGGACAATACCACCTAACGTGGGCATTTGCTTGAGGACTCATTGAAAGAGAGACAGGGGCTTCATCAATGTTACCTCCCAGGTCACCCCTGGGCTGCATGCCTCTGTGGTCTGACTGAGACAGGCACCAACAGAGCCACCCAGGTGGCACCTTCACTCCACAGCCAACAGGTCCAGAGCTACCTAGCATTGAAGAGGGAATTGTCTGTGCTCCTCCAAAGAAGAGAGAGAGGGTGGCTTCCCCCAACACCCATAAACCTGGAGCTGGTGGCTCACCCTGGGCTGCTGGGAGAGGTGATAGGATAAAATCAGCCCTTTGGGTGCTCCCAGCATCTTCCTCCCAGCCCCCCTGAGCAGAGGAGATGATGGCAACTTGAAGTCCCGTGAAATGCTTGATGCTGCCAGGAAGCAGCAAGGTGTGTCTTTGCAATTCTGTATGCTGCGGAGTGGGAGCCCCAGTTCTCTCTGACAGATTGGGCTTTAAACCTGTCACAGTAAATAGTCAGGAATTAATACACCAGCTCCCTGACTCTGGCAGTGCAATTTGCCATCTAAAATTGTTACCTTCCGCAGAACGGTACATAAACAAAATGAGCAGGTCGAAGGCACTTTTCAGAAGACCTGGTATTCTCAGGTAAGTGGTTCTTCCCCAAGAAGAGGGAGGGCAAGTAGTAGAGGAAAAGAGTTGCATTTCACAAATTCTTGTTGCAGGCCAAGTGGGGAGCCTGGCGCTGAGAAGGCACTGTCTCTTTTATCTTTACTACCACCCTGTGAGGGAGGAATTACCATCCCCATTGTGCCTATGAGGAAAGCGGAGGTCAGAGTCGCTTGCTCAAGGTCACAAAGCTGGTGAGTTAAGGAGTCACCCTCAGCCTGAATGGTTCTGACCCAAGTTGCACACCCCTTCACTGAATCAGGTCTTAAAACAGTTGTAGCAAGGAGTCAGCATGAGGTGTGTGAGCTGTTCAGTAGTGAAGGGAGACCATGGACAGAGCTCCATCCAGCCCCCAGGGGTGTTCCTTTTACCCTTCTGTGCACCCTTCCTCCAGGGTACGTGTTCCTTTGCTTCTCACAGCACACCTGCCTCTCCCTTAGGAGGACTGCTTCAGGGCTCCTGCAGTACTCTGATCACAGGAGCAAAAAGCTGGAAGTTTCTGACTTTTCAGGTGGCCCTTAGCCAAGGATTGACTGGGGACTGTGAAAGCCAGCTCTGTTGCCTTGAGTCAGGACAAACTCTGAGGTGTGACATGCCCCAGAGCACCACGTGGGATCCGGAGGAGGCTGGAACTCTGCCTGAGCTCACAGCCTGGCTTGGCTTCCACTCTGCCCTGCTCTCTCATCCCTTCCTTATTTCCTCTGACAGCATCTCCCTGATAAATCAGTTTCCCACAGGCCCTTGTCTCAGGGCTTGCTTCTGAGAATCCCACCCTAAGACAGAGCATTTTCCCACTGAAAGCAGCCAACTGGCATCTGGGACAGAGTTGACCGAAGGATCCACGTCTTGTCTTGTTCCTTGATAAGTTACTCGAGGCTAATTCTCTTTCAGTGCCTACCAAAGTGCCAGGCACGAGAATCTTTGCCTTGTTAATGAGTACAGGCTGATAAAATGTGTGCATTTTGATGTGCAAGTCAAAATTTGAACCAAAATACTAAAGTGCAGGTTTTTAAAGCCTCACTCAAAAAAGGCATCCACTCACCCCAAAGAGATCTTAATATTACTGGTACAGCCCGTTCAACCAGCTTGGGGTACAAACCAGGCATATCTTTCCCATTCTTCAGTTGCTCAACCCTCCCCGTCCGACCTTATCTGGAAGAAAAGTCCTCCTTTAGGCCTTCTCTGTCTCCATTGCTCAATATCCCCTGATGTTGCCCAGACTGAAGAGGTCGGTCCTGCTTTTAAATGCCTTGTGGAGACAGAACAAGAGTCTGCACAGCCCTGCTCCTATTATCACTTCTGTTGCTGCCACATGGTGTCACCTTTGAAAATTGGTCCTGCAGAGTTGGATGGATGCTCCTCCACTGGGGTCAGAGCAACAGTACCCAGCCACACAGGCTGCAGCCCCACTCCAGGGCTGCTCTTCTCATACACAGCCGTGTGACTGTAAGGGACAAATGTGTAGTATGCAACTGGTCCTACTGCGCCCCAGCGGCCTTGCTTGTACAAGCCTCGGCAGAGCCTCTGGTGCCCCAACTTGGGCTCCAGATTGCAGTTCTTTTGGTTTGCATTCACATGCTCAGCCAGTTCCGTATGCACAGCTGGAGGAATATCCAGCCCCACTCCCCTCCCGACGTGGGCTCTCACCCTCTCCCTAAGCCCCAAACCCACACGCACCAGCCTCTAGATCCTGCTCGTGAGTCTGAGTCACCAGCCCAGACCTCTCTTCCTCCTTGGTGACCTCACCTTTGGGCCTTGTGGTGTCCTCCAGCCAGGGGGCCTTAGTCAGGACAACCCGTGTACATGAGAGAGGTCCTAAAATCTCTGAACGTCAGCAGCTTGGGGCATAAATGGTCATATCCCATCTATTCTCCAGTCACTCAACTGCCACCTTCCCACCTCTCCTCCCAGGAAGCCTGCAAAGGGCTGAATTGTGTCCTCAAAATTTATATGTTGAAATCCTAACCTCCAGTAGCCCAGAATGTGACCTTATTTGGAGATAGGATCTTTAAGGTAAGGTAAATGAGGTCATGTGGGTGGGCCCTATTCCAGCATGACTGGTGGCCTTACAAGAAGAGGAGATTAGGACACAGACATGCACAGAGGAAAGGCCATGTGAAGACACAGGAGAAGACAGCCACCCACAAGCCAAGGAGAGAGGCCTCAGAAGAAAGCAACCGTGCCAACACCTTTATGTCACCCTTTTGTCCTCCAGAACTGTGAGAAAATAAATTTCCCTTGTTTAAGCCAGTTGGTCTGTGGTACTTTGTTGCGGCAATCCTCGCAAATGAGTAGAAATCTCCTTGCACACTTTCCCACCGTCTTCCCTCCTGCCAGCTCTGCCTCCCAAGGGATATTGGGAAGAGCCAGCCTTGTTCAGACACAAAGGGTGTCCACCCTTCCCCTAGGACAGTGGTGGCCTCCTCATCTTACATTTTCATGATGAAGAGGAACTATTCTCATGTCCAGGGCGACTTCCTGTATCCCCCAGCAAGAGAAAGGGCTGGCAGCTCCTTCCACTACAATGTTCCATTACCATAATCAAAGCTACCCAGCTACCGCCACCAGCAACCCACTCCCCAACTCAGGTGGAAGACCTTTGGTTCTTGTCCTACACTGTGAAGCAAGCATGGGTCCTCCCACTGCTACAGCATGGCCACGACACTACTTACTTCTCTATTTCACCTTCCAGAACTGGAGAGGGAATCTACAGAATGTTATTTTTCAAAAAATTCTAGCTTCCTGGAAGGAAGTCACTGCTCTCACACACGGAAAAGTAACATGACTATTACCTCCCTCACGTGCAGAGCTACCTTGACTGCCTGAGGGCCTTCCCCAGAGATGCAATGCAACGCTGGACCCCGGAGATGGGAGTCGCTGCTAATTTGGTTCCCTGGGTCACAGAGAAATGGAAGGAGATGGCACAGGGAGAGGGAGGGGGTATTTTCCCTCCATTCACAGGACTGCAGTACACTTTACATTTCCCAAAGGCCATAATTATTTCCTGGAGAAGAAATTCAAATGACCCAGATAGTTAATTCAGTGAGATTGGCCCAAAAAGTATTTACCTAAAAGACAGTTTTGTCAAAAAGAACATCACAACATAGTCAGGGTTTGCTCTCGTTGCCTGAAAAATGCAGGTGCCAGATCCAAGGCTGAAGTCTAATATAATTAGAGAAAGCTTGAGGTTTGGGAGGCAGAGAAAGAGGGAGGGATAGTGTGAGGGAGGGATGGAGGGAGAGACAAAGAGAGAGAGAAGGTTTTCTCATGAAGCATCCATTGCAATGACCAGGGCAGGGCTGTCCATGACCCCCCTGGATCCTAGGAATTCCCTCTGTATGGAAAAGAGTAAAAGCACAGGAGAGGCTTACCTTTGGCCACTTCCATCTCCCTTTCCATGTCCATCTTTGACCGGCTAGGACCACCTTTCCCTTCCTCCAAGGCCCCAGGTTCTCCCCACCCCCATGACTGAGCCTCACCTCCACACAATTATCCCCTTCTGGCGCCCCTAATCCAAATACTCATCTCCTTTGTGCAGGGAGCTCAGCTCTGAGTCAAGAGGGAACTTGCTGGTGGAATTAATTCACACCAACAGCTACTGTGTGCCCAGCACCATGCTCAGGGCCACAGACGAGGGAAGGCTAGACGTGAGCCAAGCTGTCGTTGGACAAACAAGAAAATGGAGCTGAAAGTGTTCTACAAAAACACGATGCTATCCGCACAAGGTATCCTGCTTGACACAACAGGAGTAAACATTCACCGAGCAGTTACTATGTGCAGGAGACTGTGTAAACACTTTGTTGTGAATTATTTCATTTAATCCATACAAAAACCAATAAGCATTATCCCTATTTTATAGATAAGGAAATTAGGAAGAGAGCCAGGACTGACTCCAAGAAGCCATGTCCTTAATCGCCATATCACCAAGCCTGTCAGTGCACAAAATGTCGTACCAGACTCTCAAGGTCCCTTTCTCCACCCTCTTATCTCTGTCCAAGGAAAAACCCCAAGCAGCTACCAGTAAATTGTCCTTCAACCCCTGAACTCATGCTATGTCTCCAACATAGCTGGAGTTGAATCACATGGGGCTAGAAAGGGTGTTCTTACAGAGAGGGACGCTGCCATTTGTGTAGCTATGGCATGGTTTGCACTATTGGGCAGGAAGAGATGTACCCACCTAATAACCCTGACCTCTCCCCACCCTGTACTCTCCTCAAATCTGATTGGTGAGGTTGAGAAGTCCTTTCCTCTTGGGGCTCTGGCTGCCTGCAAGAAACCTGCATTCTTTCCTGCTCCCCAAAGCAGGGTCAGGCCCCAACATGGGGAAAACTGTAAAAGTCCAGCAAAGCCTATGTGGGGAGGTCAGTCTATCCTGTTAGAGGCTCATTATTTTGAGGTCCACAGTGGATGCACAACTAAGCCATGCTCTCCACCACCAGCTTGGCTAGTGAAGAAGCTGATGTTCCATTACCAATCCAGAGGCTCCTCAAAGTTCAGAGTTCAGGTAAGAAGGATACATTGTTTATTGGGTCCCCTCAAATCCCAACAAGAGAAGTTGCTTCGTGTGGAGCAGGAATAGTGAATGGGCCGAGTCAAGGTGAGGGCAGGCCTCAAAGAGTTGGACCGGTCATAGGTGCTAGGCAAAGGTCAATCACACAGTCTGCCCAGTGAGCATCCAATGACTCAGGGAAAAACGAAAAAGCACATCTTATTGACCCATAATTTGAGGCATTATATCTCTATGCATAGGAAAGTATGTATAAATGTTGTTCAAACAAGTATGTATGACAGGTGGGTAGTTATACTATAGGAATTAAGTATGAGAAGATTCTTCTCACTTCCTAGGATTCAGAGTGACATTTAGGGGATCCTGATTCCATGGACTGACTTTTTTCTTTTTAATTTCTTTCTTTTTTTTTAAAGATTGGCACCTGAGCTAACAACTGTTGCCAATCTTCTTTTTTTTTTTTCCTGCTTTTTTTTTCTCCCCAAATCCCCCCAGTACATAGTTGTATATTTTAGTTGTGGGTCCTTCTAGTTGTTGGACTGACATTTTTGCAAGCCCAGGAACAGAGCTAGGTCTGCCAGCATCTTTTACACACTTCTTTGGAGACCCTAAGAGTCAGGGACCACAAAGGACAGAAGCTCAACTCTGTGTGATCCTGGGCACATCAATCATCTCATCCAGCCTCAGTTTCCTTCTCTGCAAAGCAGAAATAGCAGGACCTCCTTTGCAAGGTATTTGCAAGGGCTAAATGATAAATGCAAACATTTTGCAGATGTTTACGTGCTTAGTTTGAAGGGATAAAGCTACGTGGGGCTGAAGATATGAGGCTAAAAGACCAATGAGATTAAGGAGGGAGGCCACGACCATGAGGGGACCCAGCTGAGAACTTAACACATTTAGTGCTGCTTGGAGGAGAGTTCACGGGCAAAACAAGAATAGTTCTACAGCCTCCTCCGGATTCCAAGAGTGCCGAATCACCGAGAGTAAGATCAGGGTCTTGGTATTTGGTCTGCACCTTCCCACACATCCAACCCTTACAAGCAGAACTCGGGAGTCAACAGGACCCCCGGGTTCTCATGTGTCCATCTGGTCTTCCTAGTAAGAACATAAGCTCTTTGTCTCACACAGGGCATCTCTGTGTACCCTGCAGATCTGGGCATAGAGCTGGTACTGAGCAGATCCTCAATAAATATTTGCAGATTGTCTGCCGGGAAGGAGGTCTGACTTAGGCCAACTGCATCACAGACCTTCCACCGCCTCTCGGCCTGTGGCTGTCTTTCAGATCTTGATGCCACAGATGGAATGTGACTTCTACCAACTGTGGATTAAAGAAACTTTTCCTTGGTCCTCCAAGAGGAGAAAAAGCCAAGGCGGGTCTCTGGGAGGATGCAGGGCCACATCAAGAGGCCCTGTGTAAATATCACCAACTTGGCCTTTCCAGTGACATAAGGAAGGGTCAGGGGAAGCTGACTTTCCTTGCTGGCTGGGGCATTGTCACCTGGGATGTCTGCAGCAGGGCCCGCAGGAGAAAGGACGGATGCGAGGGGAGGAAATCCTAGCAGACCCCCACACTCTGCAGTGACGTGGTGCGCTGGCCACGCCCGGCCACCCAGCAGCTCCAGCGGGGAAACAGCTTCCTTTTGTGGTCTGATCCTGGCGGGCCGCCAGGGCTTCAACAAGAGCCTTGTGATACGAACTTTTGAAATGTGTTGGTGGCGCAGAATGTCATGTCTAACTCGTGTTTAATGCCCGTCAGCGTTTACGTCTCTTTCCCACGCCCACGGATGTAGACTGGCTGCATGTGGGGAGCTGTGGTCTCCAGCCCTCCCAATGCCCGACCATGTGGCCGGGGCTCTCTCAGGACACACTTCCTGTTACCCTCAACCTGCCCTCTTTCAGGCCAAAGATGTGACTCCCTCGGAGGAGGATGAAGAGGAGGCAAAAGGGAGCTATACTTCATATCAGCTGCTGGACATGCATTATGTCATTTTTAGTCTTCACGATAGTTCCCTGGAGTGTTTGGGCCCCCGTTTTACAGATGGGGAAACTGAGGTTCAGAGAAGTTAAATCTTTTGCTCAGCGTAACACAGCTAGAACGTGGTGGAGCAGGAACTCAACTCCAGCCTCTCTCCTTCAGCAATCAGACTCTTCCCAGACACCCCAGCCCCTCTCTTGGGAGGATCATCTCTCTAGAATCATTATCCTAAGGACAGAGGCGGCAGCAGCTGCACTCCACATTTCTACTGCCTGCACCTGCCTCAGAGATGACCAGTGGCAATCAGAGTTTGAGAAGGGCCAACATAGGCCAGGTCAGCTCACTCCAAGGTCGTGGTTTGCTTCAAGGGCATTTGACTTGATTTGGGTTGTTAATTCTCAAAATAAGTCTGTCAAAGTATAGAAGTTACTGTGCTTATTCTTTTTCCACTATTTTCCTGTTTTGCTATTGTTTATTAATTAAGGTGGCTCCTCCCCAACAGTCCCTGTGGAGACACACTTTGGCTTCAGCAAGTTGCCTGGGTGATCTCCAGGAAACTGGGACAAGAATGATGTGTAATGCTTTACATTGTGGTGACACAGCCCTTTACATTCCCTCAGTTCACATGAGCTGGGAGGAAACTGCTCCAACCACATGGCCCCTTTCATGGGCTAGGTTCCCCCGGAAGACTAGAATTGGAGGGCACACGGTTTACCTGGGAGGCCATCCCAGAAAGCTCCAGTAGGGTAGTAGGGAAAGTCAGACAAGGAAGGAAAGAAAGATAATCCGGGGGATGTTAATGAGCAGGTCACCTCTGCGGGCCTGGGGCTCTCTGGGAAACGTGTAGGACATGCCTCAGAGTTGTGCCATCCAAGGGACAAGGAAGCTGGGTCATTTATCCACGAGTCAAAGATTTAGGCATGCTCCCAGCTAGGTCAAATACTTTTGTGGTCCAAGCCTGCAGGTAGAGAGAGATACACATACCTGCGATCCAAGTCTGGCAGTAGGTACAGGAATGGTGAGTACCAAGGGGATATGGCTGGGGTGCCCCCCCTTGGTGCTACCATGCTGGGACCCAGGAATGCAGGACAGAGTCCTTGCCCCCTTTTCACTCCTCCTCCTTGTGGGTTTAGATTTGGAAGATGCTACAGCAAGAGCTCCAGGTCACCTTGTCTGTCTGCACATCCACCTTCTCAGGCATCTCAGGCCAGGGAAAATGCAATCAGGGGTCACTGACTAGTTTGGGGGAGTCTGAGGAGATGCAGATGGGGCACTTGGACGTGTCATCTATCAAAGACAAACCTTCCAGAGAGGAAAGAGGGCAGACCAGAGATCCCTCGATGCACTGGGCCCAGAAGCTATGGCATTGGTGACCACTTGCCAAGCTGGAGGCCTGCAGGGAAAGCCTGCAATAATCAAGATTTGCACACTCTCCCTGGGAGTTGTCCATTAAAGCAAAGAAGACCACAAAACAAAAACCCATCGTGGCTCCTTTTGTAAACGCAAGGAGGGGCTGGGGCCTGGGAAGAACGGATTGCTGCAGCCTCGGGGAGGGGCCGCCCGTTCCCTCTCATTGCTAGGAATGAACCCATTGCTTCCTGTTCTTCCCCTTGCTCCTTCCCTGTCTCTCTGTCTAGCTGGCTTCTCTCTGCTTCTCCCTGTGGGCTCTGTCCCCATTTGGTTTCTCCCCCTCCCACTCCCCCTCTCTCTTTCCCCAACTCTCTCTATCTCTCTGGGCCACTGGGTCTGTAAGGCACCCATCACTATCTCCTGTCTCAGTCTTCTCTCTTTATTCTCTCTCCACCTCCCTGCCCTTCCCCTGGGCTCCTCTGGGTTCCTTCCCCATCCTCCTTTAGAGACTTGTGCACACCTCTGGGAAGGCTTGGAGTTCCAGCGATGGAAGCTGAATAAATAACCAGTGGAAAGGCACAGGGCGTATGTGTCCCGGCGGCATGTTGCCTGTGTAGGCGGCAGACCCAGGCCTGACAGGTTCATCCATTGCCAAGGACTGCTCCCAGGGTCGGCTCCAGCAGCCTTCCATTCACCCGCCTCCTTTGAGCCGCGATCAACATTTCAAAAGCGAACGCACAGGCCTACAGTAGGTTCCTATAATTCACCCAAGGGTTGCGCCTGCCGCTGGAGACAAGCTGCATTCTTCTCTCTGAGTGAGCTATTTTTAAGACTGTTCCCCCCTCGTTTCCAGCTCCCATTTCAGCCTGAGCGCTGAATTAGATTCTTTCTTCATTTTGTAGGCTTCCCGTCTCTGTTATTATATAAAACCATTTCAGCCCTTAAGGAGTTGGCATCTGACATTCACAGTTTCTGAATCCCCAGAACAGAGAAGGGAAGGAATAAACAGAAAGGAAAGGAAGAAATGTTCTGTTTCTGCTCCAGCAACATGAACCGTCAGAGTTAAATAGCAACAAAGTATTTGGTGTTAATCTTTAATATTCCCAGGAACTTGTCACCTTCTCCTTCAAGCCCAGGGCTGCTGTTCTCCAAGTGGTTCTGGCGCCTCTCACAAGATATCACACCTTCTATTGTGCTCTAAAAAACGTACCCACCAGAGGGGAGTTCTTACTGATCAGACTGCCAAAAAAAAGTGAAGGTGTTCATCGCTATTTACAAGGAAACGACTGAGAAGGATGAGACACGGCTTCCTTTGCCGTCAGTCTTGCCTGTTTTAAGCAGACTCTGCCTGAGCTCATCCTCTAATGTGATCTCTCCTTTCCTCAGGCTCCAGAGCCAAGGGGTGGTGTTTGACGAATATCAAGTGATGCAGGTGGCATCAGAAAGTGGAAGTGGAGAGAGGTTGGGTGCCAGCTGCCCTGGCTGATGTACCCTACTAACAGCAGCTCCTCCCACCCTTGATGAGGTGAGCCATGGTGTAAATGCAAAGGACAAGGTTCTTCCTCCAAACTCCATGCGTGGCATGTCGTCCAGAGGCTGACCCTAAGACCAGGATTCCATTAGGGCAGTTTATTTGGGAAGGGATCCCAGGAAACACCTGTAGGGCAGTGGGGAGTGAGACAGAGGGAAGGCAGCCAATAAAGGGTGTGTTATCAAGCAGGTTTCCACTATGGGTGACTGGGGCTTAGTTCCTCTGGGCAACTCTAATAGACAGTGTAGAACACACACTTCAGAGTTGTTATACCTGAAGGGTGAGGGAGCTGGGGTATTTGTCTACCAACTCCTGCCAGTCCTTGGTTGATGGCTGCTGGAAGGAGGGCATTAATTCTCTGGCACTTTGAACTTGTGCACACTGCCTGCAGAGGACACTTCCAACAAAGAGATGTGGGTGCTGACTTTTGGAAGTACATTGCCATGGTCAGCTAGAGGGCATATGGGCATGGCACCCACATCAACATCAGTGACCTGTATCATCCGCATTTGGGGTTATAGCTTCAAAATAAAGAATGGGAATCTAAATATAGCAGATAACACTGTCCTTACTACCCCACACCTCTTCTCGGTGGCTAGAGCCTCCTGAGTTTTCAAGCATCAAGCCACATGGGGTCCAGAAATCTTTGCCCCGACACCACAGACACGAGGGTGTTAACAGAGGAAGGCTTTCTCCTCATTTTACAGAAAGAGTCGCTGGGATATAAAGTCCCATTGTCACCTGAGATTGCCTGCAGGACTTTCTGAAGCTGAGGAGGGCTTTCTCCTTTTCTCTGGCACCTGTGGACCTAGAGCTGTGTCCTAGCAAAGCAGAGCATTAAAGAGGAAGGAGATGAGTCATTCCCTCCCTGGCTCCCAGCCAGCTCACCTCTCTCAGCAGAGTCTCTTCCCCAAACATGCAGCTTTTGTAGAAACACTTATTGTTGTATGATATGTCTGCTGACGTCCTCTCTCTCTCTCGGCTCCGTATGGACCAGGACTGGGTCTTTTCCAGAACTGGAGCACCAGAACCTGAAAGGTGGTAGATGTTCAATAAGTTTTTCTTACATCAATGCCTAATTTAGAAATTCTTTTGGCTCCCCACTAAAAGATCAAGTCTAAACCCCTTAAGATGATTCTTTCTGCCCTAATTTCCCACCAATATCATTCCCGCCATTCCTCCACAGGGCAATAACCATTTGACCAAAAATGCCACCATTTTTCACTCCTCTGGGCTCTTCATACACTGTTTCCTCTGCCTGGAATACTCTTCCCCTTTCCTCTGCCTGTTAAAGGGCTACTGATAACCGTTTAGGACCCATCTCAAATGTTCCCTCCCCCACGAAGTCTTCCCCAACTCCTCAAAATGGTGCAAGATGATCAGATCGACAGACCTAGCATGTGTTTGGGGCACCAGCAAACAGAGACAGCCAAGAGCTCTTTCTAAACAATTTTGATATTCAAAAAAATAAAGACAGCTAAATAACAATGTGGAAAATACTCTTAACTGGTTTGGCCTTCCTTATACATTTTATCTTTGTTTTCTTTCTAACTAATCAAGTTGGAGAAAGACTCACCATAAACCTTTTGGAGCTTAGGACCTCTAGACATCTTATTATTGCTCTACTTCCAGGCACTAACATCATTAATTCATTCACTCATTCAGCACATCATGCAAGGCCCGCGGCCAGAGAGGCAGACATTCATTTGATCCAGGGCCTGCCCTCCAGGCCACACACCCTGGAGGAAGTGATTAGCACATTACAAATTGTTAAGACACTGTGAGGTTCCTGACCATTTGAAAGGGGCTGCTCGAGAAAAATAAATAATGACAGTAGTGGATTATAACCCATAACATAAAATAAATATCTGGGAGCCCACACTGATGTAAATAAATAACTAAATAAATATATAAATGGCCAAGAAGGGACAGTAGAATTCCCTACAATAGAATTCTTATTAATAGATGTACAAAGAAGAATGGAAATAGAAGATCATCATTTGGCAACCACCACGTTAATAATGGTTGTAGGCAAGAATCAAAGGCTAATGCTAAAATTAGTGGACAAAGGTATGCTGAGAAACAGGATATTTGCATAGTCTCAAAGCATCTCCCCACAAGATACATATTAATTACAAAGGGAAGAATGCTAACGTTATAGTGGAGGAACATGGCAGACACCACCTTAAGCAGGTGGTCAAAGTTAACATCACCAACGATAAGACAAGCTGATGTCATGCACCTCCTGCTATGATACGCTAGGAAGGGCACAATATCACTTCTGAGGTGTTGCTGCAAAAATGCATAACTTCAATCTAATCATGAGAAGAAACCATACAAAGCCATAGTAAGAGATAGTCTACAAAATTACTGTCTAGCATTCCTCAAAAATGCCACAGTCACAAAAGGCAAAGAAAGACTGAGGCAGGATCCCAGAGGAGAGGAGGCTTAGAAGACATGACAGTTAACACAACGTGGAGTCCTGGGTTGAAAAAGGATGTTCGGGGGACGATTGGCAAAATATCAATAAAGTCTGTAGATTGGCTAATAGGTTATGTCAATGCCAATTTCTTGATCTTGATCGTGTGCTAGATTACGTAAGATGTAAACATTAAGGGAAGCTGAGTGAAGAGTATACAGGATCTCCATGTACAATTTTGACAACTTTTTTCTAAGTCTGAAATTATGCCAAAACAATGAGAAAAAACATATGAGGAAAAAAGTCAGCTCTGTTTTCTCACCTCATATTAGCACAGCACCTGGGGGATTGTTTGGGAATATTTGTATTATTTATTTCCATCCTCACAAGCCTGTAAGCCTCTCCAGGGACTGTCTAATTCTCTCCAGGATCCCTGTACGGCTGGTACACTGAGGTTTCATTTTATCCCCTCCTCCAATACTTACTTCTTGCACAATGGGGATCATTGCTTGGAGGTAGAAAGGGAGCTGTAGAGAAAATTCTGGACTTAGTGGACAGTGCTGCTGAAATATACCTATGCCTTTTGCAAAGAGAAAAGGCAGTGCAGAGGTAGTACAATAGGTAGATTGTTCACAGAACTGGCAACAATACTCCACCCTCCCCTACCCATGTCCCTTTGCACTATAACTTTCCAGATCCTCTGTCCTCTCCGCTTGAATGAGTGCTGGCCTTGTACTTGCTCTGACCAACAGGTAGCAGAAGTGACAATCACGAGGCAGTTTTGAGCCTAGGCGAAAGAGGGCTTGCATGTTTCTGCTTACCCTTCTGGAACCCTGCCCACACCTCCAGGTGAGGAAACCTGAGCTTGCTGCTGGAAGAGGAGAGGTCACATGGTGCAGAGACAAGCCTACAGCCAGCCAACCGCCAGACACATGAATGAAATAATACTTGATCAGTAGACTTGCCAGCTGACCCCAGATTCAAGAGTAAGCTCAACCAAGACCAGAAGAACCATGCAGCTGAGCCCAGCCTAAACTGCTGACTCATAGCACCGTAGCTAAATAAATGGTGGTTGTTTTAAAGCAGCAAGTCTTGGCATTGTTTATTACACAGCAATGGATAACTGATATGGGGGAACGAGTCCTATCCCTCTGTATTTTATACCTCCTATAGCTCTAGGCTCAGGGACTAATACTGATTATCTTCTCTTTGCCTCAGATAGACTCATGTGAACACGTGGATCCTTGTTTTAAACAAAGGCAAGCCCATACCAAAATCATACCAGAGGAGTCTCCCTTCCTCAGAAAGAGAATTTGGACCTCTTTCCCCAAAAACAAAAGGAATCCTTGCAAAGGAGTCCCGCAGGATGAGGAAGCAAAACACAGGAGAAGCCAGCTGGCGAGTCCACAGTAAGGGATCCTCAGTACACCAGGCGGGGGCTGCTGGGGCAGAGGGGACTGGTGTGGAGTGAGGTAGTAGAGTAATCTCCCTGCACAAATCTCCCTTATGCCTCTCCCTGAGGGAGGGCCAGCACTGTCTCCGGAGGCTCTAGTGGCAGGGGAAAAGCATCCCCGGGCTGCATGAAGCCCAGAGGAGTTAGGCAGGCCAGCACGCTGGAGAAGTGCATCCCAAAGGGCTTTCAGAGAGAAGAAGGTGGGAGGGGGACACAGGCAGCCAAAGGGCTGGCAAGGGTGAGCAGGAGGGTGTGTCAGGACTGCTGGAGGCAGGCATGGCAGGCGGGGCAGGCACCAGCTGTGGGATCTCTGGAGGTGGAGGCTCCCCCCAGAAGCTGGGAACAAGATGAGCAAGAATCCCAGGAGATGGAATAACTAGCTAAAATTCCAGGTTAACCCCAAGCAGGAGTTGCTTTGGTCGAGCACCCCACAGTCCATCTCATGTGCCGGGGCCCCTCGATGGCAGAACACAAGGACAAGGCTGAAGGGATGAGCTGAGCACAGCGCAAGGAGGACTTGAGGCTCTGGGTAGTGTCAGGGTACACGTCTTCAGAGAAACGGTGACTGTTGCATGCTATAGTTGTCCTCTCAAATGAGAGGTTCAGTCATTGCTTCTGCTGTAATAACTTTCTAGGCCCAAGATGGAGCCGCTCCTGCCTGGGGTGCCATGTCAGCAAACCAAAAGTTAGACAACTTTCATGTCCCTATAAATGTTCTGCTTGACCAGAAACGCAGTGTATCCAGTCAGCCAATCCCCAAATGCCAAGCCAACTCTGGGTCTTCTCACCCTAAACAAGGTTGACTATGTGGCCCCAGCCAATCAGACATTTTCTATTTTTCTCTTCCTTATTCTTTATCCTGTAAAGCTTCCTGCCTTCTGCCTCATTTTGCGGGTCCCCGAAAGGAGATTGTCCACTCCATGAAGGGTTAAATAAAGTTTGTAACACCTAAATTGTCTTCTTTCATCATTTTTTAACACTTCCAAGTGTCCTCCTATCCTGGACACTATAGGAGAAAAGCTGGATATTTAATCTTTTCTGTCTCTTTGGTCAGGTTTCAGGATTGGTCACTGACTGGAACATCCTGTCTTTACCTTCTGGGGACACAGGTACACTTCCCAAATGTGACAGTTTGGCATTGTTCTCAGGAAGTGCCTTCTTCCCCTGGGCACAAAGAAAATGGCCTCTAGCGTCCCTCCCCAAGCTCTGCACCCTCACAGCAGGAAGACCCTGCTTTTTCCAGGAACTGGCTGTCAGAGCTGAGGACCACACAACCCAGCTGCACAGATCATGAGAAAACAATACTCGTCGAATGTCAGACTGTCCCAATATTTGAATTGAGGAGTGATTTGTGGTGCATTCTGCTGGAAGGAAGAAGTAGGAATAGACGGGAGAAAGAAGGAACAAAATAGTCAAAGGATATATGATAGTCAAGATTTCTTATTAGGCAGGCAACAGACCACACAGGGGGAGGCGCTCCTTGACACAGGTCATCTCAGCGGGCAGGAATCACCTGCCATGGCCCTCACCTGGGACTCCTTCCTGCACCATCCCAGGCCTCCTCTGTGCTGCCAGCCAAGCTCCCCAGAACAGCACATGCTACACTTGGCTAAAGCTAAGCTTGGGTTTGTTCCAGCCCAGCTCAGCTCTTTCTCTGTTTTTCCCCTCAAGATGTAAAAGAGCTATTAAAATAAACAGCAGGGCTCTCAGCCACACACCCCCTTGTTAATTCCCATGATTAACCCTGAAGGAGTCAATAAAGAAGAACCCTATGATTAATTATCTAATGATGATCTCCCACTCCCACGCCTGAGCTATCCTACCACTTGAGAACGCTGTGAAGGGTCCAATATGTGCCGGGGAGTGGAGGGCTGCAGTCCCTGGGAGCCCCTTCTGCCGTCGGGTCTTGCCAATGGACAGGTGGGCACGAGGGGTGCCAAGGCTGATCCCTGACAGAAGGCAAAGATGCTCTGGAATGGCTCAAATTTGTGCCAACCTTCATCATCACTTGGAATAAGGCCCTTCTTCACAGAGTCCAGGCCTCACGTATCCATGGGAGAAGCTGTCACCTGCACCTCCCCACGTGAGGCCATATCCTGTCTTTGATCAGAAATACCCATGCAATAGACCCAAACCTGAAACTCACTCCCTCCTCCAGGGAAGGAGTAGACTCTCTCCAGGGAGAAAGAGCCTCCTGAAGCCACCATTTATAATGCAAGTCCCCCCCAAGAGGCTGCAAAGCATCACTTAATAATTCAGTCACATATGGGTTCCCCAGGAAGCAGACCCTGAGAAGTAGATTCAAGTACAAGTAGTTTACTTTGGAATGAAGGCGAGCAAGGAAGTTAGACAGCAAAGGGAGAACAGCCAATAAATGGGGCAGTGTTGAGCAGCTAACTATGGGTCACTGGAGTTTAACCTCCTGGGGAAACTGGGAGCCCATGTAGAACACAGGCCTCAGATCATTCTCAGAATAGCTGGGGCGTTTCCACGCCAACTCCTGCAGTCTTCAGTTGAAGGTGAGCTGGGGTGGTGGTGGGGTGGGGGTGCTGCTGGGGGAGAGAGGGGAGAGTTAACTGCCAGCATGTCCCGACTTTCGCACAGATGGGTCAGATGGGCTTCAGCGGCCAGTGGAAGGCTTCAGGAAAAGAAATGCTGGCTCTGGCAGTTGGGAATCAGGCCAGCACGCCCTGGACTGTGAGGGCCAGGAGTACCATCAGGGACTCCCAGCGTCTGCACAGGCCCCTCCCTGTGAACTATGTCAGCAGCAATGATTATAAATAAATTCCCCAAGAAGCTGAGCTTGTACAGGCAGGTGAGGAAGGAGTCTACTGTTTCCTGGTGAGGAAATCCTGTGATCTGTCCACAGTCACACAGTCAGTGAGCCGCCCAAACTCGTTTGCTACTTGACCACTTGGCCCCAACGAGGAAACTGGGAACAAAAGGACGAGGCATGGAATGGACAGAGAAACCCTCAAGGATAGATATCAACCACCATTTATCGAGCAGTTCTTATCTGCTTGGCCTTGTTTTAGGTGCTTTACACGAATTTTCTCATTTAATCTTCACAATAACCCCATGCGGTGGAGACGATTATTTTCCCCAATTTACAGATGAGAAAACTGAGGCACAGAAAGGTTAAGAAACTTGCCTAAGGCCATGCAGGTAGGAATGTCAAACTAGGCAATCTGGCTGCAGTCTAGGTTTTTAAGCTACCCCACCTTGTCCCTCTATATTCCTAATAAGTTTGCTGATAGCTGCGCCTGCTTGAAGGCCACCGAGCTCTTCGCAGCTAAAGCACAATTCTTAGGATCTTTTGACATCAGCAAAGAGGCCATGGCCAGGTGAGGAAAGAGCCAGGAACTCCTAAACCAACTAACTGTCCACCCTGGCAAAACACGTAGACAGATCTGGCATTGGGGTCTATAGTCCTGGGTTTGAATTCTGAGTTCTCCTGTCAGTCATCTCACCAGGATTTTGAGGGGCAGCTGTGTGCCAGACACTGTACTAGGTGCCAGGGTTACCAAGGTGTGAATGGTGAGAAAAACCAACTGGATTCTATACCCAGACAAACAGTCAGTCAGGTATGAGAATAGAACAAGGGCATGTTCACATGCAACGACTCAAAAAATTCATCTCCCATGTATCCTTTCTTAGGATCAGAAAGCTCCTGGAGGATGTGTTTTGGCAAAACGAAAACATAAACCCATAAAGAAAAGTAGCAGTAGATAAATCAGAGGGGATGGTAACAAGACAGCCAGGACAACAGATCTGCACCAGTCCTAGAAAGAAACCAGGACAGACGGGGACAAAGAGAAGAGACAACAATACAGGGCTGGGAGGGGAATGATGGATTATTTGATGTATTTGAGAGAAATATTGATAAGAGATTGACAGATCTGTAGAAGTACTGGGCAAGAGTTAGGGATGGAGGAATTGCCTTGGGTATATGGAAAATTAAGCAAAAGGAAAAAATGAAGCGTGCAAATATAACCATACTACACTGTTTGATTCATCAGTGAGCAGTATTCTTTTAGTCTCAATAATGTAAACAAAGATTTGATTGCCCAAAAGTTTTGATTTAACTATATTGAGGTTGATGGGGAAGGACAGTGTAAGTCATGGTAGGATGTTAAATTCTCAACAATCATAAAAGAAGTGAATAAATAGCATACAAACTAACACATCAAGAAATAGCATAGGGGCCGGCCCAGTGGCTCAGCTGTTAAGTTCACACATTCCGCTTCGGCAGCCCAGGGTTCACCGATTCAGATCCCGGGTGTGAACCTACCCACTACTTGTTATGCCATGCTGTGGTAGGCATCCCACATATAAAGTAGAGGAAGATGGGCATGGATGTTAGCTCAGGGCCAGTCTTCCTCCACAAAAAAGAGGAGAATTGGCAGCAGATGTTAGCTCAGGGCTAGTCTTTCTCAAAAAAAAAAGAAATAATATACTATTTACTTGTACAAAAGGTACAAGCTTCCAGTTATAAGATAAGTCCTGGGGTTGTAACGTACAGCATGGTGACTATAGTTAATAACACTATCTTGCATATTTGAAAGTTCCTAAGATAGCAGATCTTAAAAGTTTTCATCACAAGAAAAACATTAGTAACTATGTGTGGTGACAAATGTTAACTAAACTTATTGTAGTGATCATTTCATAATATATACATATATCAAATCACTATATTGTATAACTGAAACTAATATAGTGTCATATGTTGATTATATCTCAAAGAACGAAAGAACGAAATTTTTTTAAATAGCATAATAATATAATGCATATAATAATAATATGTGTGTTATTTAGGGAAGAGAGAGGTAAGAAGTGAAATCAATTGCCTTTGGGTATTTGGGGGCAGAGCAGGGGGTGGGAACAAGGAGGAAATTCCTTTTTTATATTTTGTCTTATAGTCCTGTTTGGGTTTTTCAACCTATTGATTTTTTCCAATATGTAGAATTTACTTGTGAGAAATTTAAATTAATTTCTTTAAAAAGAAGAGCCACAAAAAAGTGGGAAATATTTTTGCTGAATTTCTTCAAACGCTAGATCCAGTGGGAATGAATAAGTCAAGTCATCTTTCCTTATGCAAAACTTTTATTATTAGGAAATCAGTCTCTCCCTACCGCTGCTGTGTAAACATTGAACAGATCCTTAGGAATACTAGTGTAAGGGGCTGCTAAGTGGATGCCAGGCCAGGGCACCCACAGGCACGTTCCACTTCAGTTGGCAAAGGCTAGTTTTGCCTGGAGAGAGGGGGCAGAATAATGAATAATGATTATGAAGTGTGGCTTATCACTGGGGGCAAACTGGCCTTCCCTGTCCCTGAACTGCCCCTGACTAGCCTACCAGGGGCACTTCTTGGGCTGCCCTCATCTCCTTTAATGTGCTGTGGCTGACATGGACCCAGAGGAGTCTTGGGGAGTGCCCACACCATGGGAGCACGTCCAGAATCAGCCCAGGCCAGGAGGAGACAGTTTCAGAGAGGAGCTGACACTTGCGTCAAACCTGACTAAAGGAGAAAAATCTGAGTCAAAGTTATTTTAAAGACAAACATGATATTCTTATCCCTGGGAAAATACAAGTAATTTTTACAGGTAGAGAAAGGCCCGTCTTTTTTATTTTATTGGATGATAAGATGGAAGCCCTTCTTAGATGAAATGGGACGGATTCTTTGTAAGCAAAGAGGCCCTCTCAGGGCAGGGGTGAGAGTGTGTGTGTGACTACGAAAGGCGTATTTCCTCGGCCAGCACTCACAGCGGAAAACGCTGATCCACACACAGCAGCTTCGCAGCAGCGGGAGCTAACAAAAGGCAACGTGAATTCAGAAAGGCCCGACGCTGAAGGCCCTTCTCTCCCGATTTTGGAAGTGTCACCTCTGCCTCCTGGTTTTTCCTTTCCTTTCCTTTTGCTTGGCTGAATTTCAGAACTCAAGTAAAATCTGCATGCACCTCATCCAAATATTACTCTTAATCATGCTGCTGCTACAACGTGTAATAATACTTTGTAGGATTATATTGCTGTACAAATCCCTCTCATGCACATTAATTCACTTGACCCTTAAAACCACTCAGTGAAGTCGGCAGCGCATTTTATAGAAAAATGAGGTGCAAAGAATCTGAATGTCTTTCCTGAGAACGCCCAGCTAATAACTATTAGAGGAAAGGCCATGTTATTTCCACCCAGCTTTTCTCCACAAAGGGAATGAAGCTGATAATAGTAAATGCATACAATAAAATAGTGCAATAGGCAGCAGAAACAAGAAAATGTAGGAATTAAAATAAGATATGGGGACTGAGAGGAAAAAGCTCAACAGAGTCCTGCAGAGTTGCTATAATTCAAGATATCCTGGCAGTCTAATCAAAAAAGGAAACAAAATTAGTCACATAGTTCTAGTTGTAAATGATGAGCCAAAGCCAAAATCCAGCATCATAGACAAAACCACCCTTGAAAAGACTTGGATCCATTTTCTCATCCCAAGAAGTATCCTATTCAAATCAGCCCCACTCAGGAATCACCTGGGTTCACCAGCTAAGGTCTCGCCCCTAGAAATGCACAGTCCTGTCCCTGGTTTAACACAGGTTCTAAGAATCATGGCATGGCTCAAAATCAAAATTTCCCTGAGTCTAAAAAAACTAAGATGGCTCTTCTGAATGAAGTGACCGGTGCTTTTTCCTCAACCTACTAGAGAATCAGATCCAAAGTCGTAGAGAAAAGTCAAGAACCTTAGGTTCCATTACAGTGTCAATCCAGGATTCTCCCAGAAAATCTGATTGCATCTCATTGACATCTCAAAGACTCAGGCTTCCATCTGCAGACAGGAAATGATCCCTCCATCCAGTGCTCCTAAAACAAGTCAAAAGGGAAGCAGTTGTAGAGTTTTAGTCGTACCTGAGATCCTCACAGAATGTAGTAGGCAACTGCTGTTTGCACCTTCCCAGCATCCTTTTCTCTTTCCTTGCTAATAGAACTCGGTTTTCCCTTTGAGGTCCTGATGGGTCAAGATGTCTCACCACCCCATTTTGCCAAGAGACAGGAACATGGCTCCCCTGAGACTGTTGAGATTCTTCTGGAAATTAGAATTCTGAGTGGAGAGACACAGAGCTGAGACATCTGATGAAAAGACTAAACATGACAGCTCACCAGCTTTTGACTAGGATTTTCACGGCCCCCTGGTTCCCATAGCCTGCTTGCTCAGCTTTTTCTATGATTCTATCAACTACCCAACATCCTTCCAATAAATTCTTTTTTAATTAAATTTTAAAATGTCAGTTTCTGTTGCTTACTATCCAAGAACCCTAACAGATACACAGAGAAAGAGAATAGGTGAGTAGGCAAACATTCTTCATGCTCTTACTACACGCCAAGGCAACATAAACAAACCAGGCAGTGCTCATCAGAAACACCTGGAGGGCTTCCACACCATTCACATTTGCACTTTAAAAGCTGCCCTGGTGATGCTGATGCTCATGCATGATTAAGAATCCCGTCTCCAACAGATGATATGCAAACACACCTGGGCTCTAATCCTGGACATCCTTTATGTGACTGGGGCCAACCCTTAATCTCTTAGCATTTGTTTCACCATAAAGTGAATGAGGTGGCAGCTGTGAGACAAAAAGTGAGCGGGGGTGATTCTGGAGAACTCCTCACATAAAGTGAGGGGCTGTCCCTCATCCCAGGGCTTACCAGACCTTCCAGCTTTTCAGAGAAGTCAGAATTTGGTATCATTTGCATAAATGGAAGGTAATCACAAAAAATAACTACAAGTAAAATGAAATTACTCAATTTCATCAGAAAATTTTACCTACTTCAGGCTCAAAGCCTAAGGCCTGTTGCCTCTTTACCGCAAAGAGAGGTGAGAAAGCGGGAGTAAAGCACACCAGTGTCAGATCAAGACTTTCTCCTTCATATAATCAGTAAGAGTGTTGATAAGGAAATAACTTTCTCATGATGTGATTCAAGGTTATTCAACACTGGATCTGTGGACAGCATGTGCAACTGTCCACCACTTTGGCCGCTCTGGAGCCTTTGAACCTCCCTTCATGCCCAAGCTGGATTCCACGCTCACCGGGGAGATTTCTCCACCTTCTTCTGATGCAGCCAACTTGGAGGACCTTTTCATGCCCTCCAGCCTGGAAGTCGCCCTGAGCCAGCATTTTCTACATCATTCTTTGCTCTCCATCTCTGTATTTTTTGTTTCCTTCCTCCACTTCTGGACCCCTCCACACATGTCGTGCAGGGTCCAGTATCTTCCTATCATCCTTTGCCCAAAAAAGGAGGGAAGCTAAATGCCCAGCCAGGACTGCAGAGCCCCAGGGAGTGCTGTCACCTCCTCAAGGAACAGATGGGCTACTCAAAGGGACCGAGTGACCTGTCCAAGGTCACACAGCACATCATCAGCAGACCTGAGGTACCTTCACCCGTTCATTCATCCAATATGTATCAAGGGCCTCTACTATAGTCTAGGCATTGTTCTAGGAATTAGAGTGGTGCAAAGATCCTGCCCTCTGCAGACAAAGGAGAATGCCAGATGCTGTCCGGTCATCATAAGTGCTGTGGTATAAAACCAAGCATGGATGGAGAGGGAGAGTGCCAGGACCAGCACTTTGGACAGGGTAGTGAAGGAAGGCTTCTCCGAAGAGGTGATAGAGTGCGCTATGCTGATCTCTGGGGGAAGAGCCTTCCAGGCAGAAGGAAAAAAACCCCAGGAAGGAAGATGTGTGGTGTATTTGAAAAGCAGCAAGAAGCCAGTGTGGCTGGAGAAGAGTGAGTGAAGGGAGAAGACTTTGGAGATGAAGACAGAGAAGTAGTAAGGAGCCAGATCATGTAAGCTAAATCACAGGGCCATATTAGGGACATCTGTTAAGAAGTTGTTGAGCAGGATAGTGGCATGATCAGGGCTTTGAGGAAAATTAGAAACCACCTTCTAGGTGCCTGCTCAATGCTATTTACAGAAATCCATACTGACTCCTTTTCCACCAGGGCCACTGAGCACAGCTGCACAGGTTGTGCACTGCACCATTCCAGTCTACTGTCCCTCCAGTCTACGTGAACGTAGACTGGAATAGTGCCCCTCGAGTTGCGAAGTGCGGCGGCTACATTACCTCCTATCTCTGGAGGCTCATTTAGGTCTGATCTCATCCTGGTGTGTGAATGAAGCTAAGGACTTCTGATTCAAGTCCTCTGTGGGATATGGCCTTACATCCCTCATCATGTTAGTGACAAGGTTAGTATTGGGGTTGAACTACACTTTGATGGAGAACTTGATGTGGGGCAGAAATTCGTTTTGATCTGGGAATCCCCTCACCCCTCATCTCCTTCCTAAGTCCTATGATTTCAGAAGCTAGAGGAGGACATGAGCCAGTGTTACCTCTACCAATGACAGCTCTGACATGCTTGGCTATGACTTTGGACTAAGCAGAGAAGCGACTAGGCCCCCATCCCTCCTCCCCTCACATGCAAGCCTCTGGCATATGTCTTTCCATTAACAGGAGTAAAAAAATAAAGAGAGACTCTTTATGTCACAAACAGTTTCCTTCCATTATTTGGTATTGATTTGGTTACACAGACATACGCACACACACACACACACACACACAAACTGGAGATTAGTCAGAGGCAAGTAAGGCACACATCAGCCCAGGTTTACATTCACCCTCCCTGGTCCCCAAAACCTCACCTTGGACCCCTCTCATACCCACTCCCTCCATCCCACGTGTTGCCCTTTCTGATCAGATCTTTGGCTACATTTCAAACAGCAACTCAACATTTAGCTCACTTTTCATCAACCCAGGACCCAGGCAGAGAGATGGCAGCTTGAGCAAGTGGCTTGCCTGGATTGACTGCCTGGCACAGCTAACAACACCTGGTTTTGGAGGTACGTTTGTGTTCACATCATTGGGGTTGGGGCCTGAGATTGCCATGAAGTGCTCATCTCACAGAAAGCTAACAAAGCTCTTGAACAGGAAAGTGTCATTTTCACAAACCCGTTTTTGAAAGCAAGCAGTTAATCAGACACACCCACTCATTAGCTGAGCTGTGGAAGGAGCAGCATAGAAACATCTTACTGGGAGAATGAGCAGAGAGAATTTGCACATGAAATACGACAGCTCGCTCCCCTGTCCTTCTGCAGGGGGGACACAGTAGACCAAGGCCCCTCCCACCTGCAAGTCAGCATCTCCCTAAGGGAGCTTGCAATTTTTCCACTGCTTTTCACCCATGCGGAGCTGCTCTGAGAACAGTCTTAGGACACTGGGCAAGTGAGCACATCTCCGCTCAATCTATGCCCCTCTGGGAGAATCTCCTTATAACTAGAGTCTTCTGTCCAGTTCCTGTTTTAGATATCTACTACTGTGAAACACACTACCCCAAAACTTAATGGTTTAAAACAACCTATTACCAGGCCGGCCCAGTGGCGTAGCAGTTAAGTTTGTGTGCTCTGCTTTGGCAGCCCAGGGTTCACCGGTTGGGATCCCAGGCATGGATATATGTACCACTTATCAAGCCATGCCGTGGCAGGTGTCCCACATATGAAATAGAGGAAGATGGGCATGGATGTTAGCTCAGGGCCAATCTTCCTCAGCAAACAAGAGGAGGATTGGTGGTAGATGTTAGCTCAGGGCTAATCTTCAAAAAATATGTACATATTTCTTCTGATCTCTTATGACTCTGTGGGTTAGCTGGGCTCAGCCTGGTAGCTCTCACTTGGCATCTCTCATGTGGTTACAGTCAGATGGCAGCTGGAGCCATCTGAAGGTTCAACTGGGCTGGCCATCCAGGATGTCTCACTCACATGGCCGGCAGTAAATGGTGGCTGTAGGCTGGGAGCTCAACTGGGGCTGTTGACTAGGGCAGCTACAAGTGGCTTGGGCTTTTCACAGTGTGGAGGTTGGGTTCCAAGAGGGAGCAAGAGACCCAGGTGGAAGATGCTGGGCTTCTGAAGACCCGCCCTCAGCAGCCTCAGAACGTCATTCTGCTGCATTCTACTGGGGAAGCAGGTCACTAAGGCCAGCCCACACTCAGGGAAGGGAAAGTAGAATCTGCCTCTTAACGTGAGAATGACGCTCACGTATGGGGAAGGATGGAATCAATAGAGCCATTTTTGGAGACTGCGCCGTTCCCCAGAAGCAGGCCTCGAGGTGATGAGTCACTTGCTGGTGATTGATGGAGGAAGTGCTCCCAGGAGAAATTGAGTAAGAGAATAGGGGAAGCAGGTCAGGGACCGAGAAGAAGCCAGGCGGAGCAATTTCCAGCAAAGTCCCAGCCTCAACCTGAATCCAGAGACAAGTTCTGGAGTATACACTATGCCTTAGAGTTGGACCCGACTAGAGGAAGGAACTGAGCCTTCATATTTCCACACCTTAAGCACCTGCTAGCAGCCGGGAGGGGCCATTGAGGGTGTGAGTCCCCAGACACTTCCCACTCTCACATGCGGGCAAAGTGGCTCCAGTGGCCCAAGGGCAGTCCTCTGAAGAGTCACTGGAGCTGCCCTGGAAAGTAGAAGCTCACAGATGTTGGGAGAGGAGTGCACGGAGCTGTGAGATGGACTCAGAGGTCTGAGCAGAGGGCCAGCTCGGCCTGCTACAACTGGCCCAGGTAATTTGGGGAAAAGATGGGGAAGTAAGGCTTTGTCATCAGCATATCCTCATGCATTGTCTCATTTCTCCCTCCCAGGTACTCCACGAGGATCCCCCATTTTACGCAGGGAAGACCCACGCTCGGAAGGAGCAGGTAACTAAGCCGCAGAGCAGAGTCTGAGCCCAGAAACACATGGCCCCGAAGTCTATGCTCCTTCCTTGAAACACACTACAGTCACAGAGGCGCAGGAAACTCCAGCTAACTGCTGCCTCTCGCCGCAAACCATGCTTGGGGTGGTCTCTAGGGACAAAGGCCCAGGTGTTCCTCCAGCATCTCACGAAACCACACCATTTACAGAATGTTCTGCACTGCTGTGGAAGACGTGGCAAAGTTCTCTGCCATTTACATCATGTTGTTCTCAGAGAGGAGCTGAGGGGTTTGTCCTCCACTTGAAGCAGTGGTTCTCAATGTGGGTGGGGAGTGGACACCCATTTAGCAATATCTAGAGATGTTTTTGCTCGTCACAAGGTGGGGAGCACGGGGCACTGCTACTGGCATCTAGCAGGTAGAGGCCAGGGATGCGGCTAAACATCCTATAATGCACAGGACAGCCCACCATAACAAGAGATTATCCAATCCAAAATGTCAGTGGTGCTGAGCTTGAGAAATCTTGATTTAAAGGAATAAGGGTCTCGGACCAAGCAGAACATCCAAGAGAGTAGAGGGGGAGAAGCAGGGGCTCTGCCTACTTTCATGTGACCCAGAGTCAAATTAATATTGAAAACCAAATTTTAGATGGTTGGTTTTTATCACCAGGAAGGACAACTGGCTTCTTTCTTTCTCTTTTAGCAACATGTACTCTTTGGAGTTACTGAGTCATTCTCCATTCTGGAAAGATAACAACCCACTAACATAAGACGTTCTTGTGCCAGAGAAGATATCTAATCACCTTCTAGAGGAGGAAGAAGGACAAGAGTAGGTGACACTTAGCAACTTCAAAAGTGAGGAGATGGGAAGCAGGATATGTTGCCATATGCTCTGCATTCGCCACGTGCTAGTCTGCAGTTTCTTAAACGTAGAATCGTTTAACACAGGAGAGAGAAGATAGTGACACGCCTCAGCATTTGGAAATGTTGTAGGTTCAACCACAGGTGAATTGTGGCCAAACTTTCACATGACTGATCATATTAAACGTACTTAAACATCCAAACAAGTGTTTCCTTTCAGAGGAGTCACCTTGGGAAGCAGTACCCTTATTTTTTTAATGTATCTTTTCTTTAAATTGGGGTAAAGTACATGTAATATAAAATTTACCAAATTAACCATTTTTAAGTGTACAGTCAGTGGCCTTAAGTTGTTCACGTTGTTGTGCTGCCACCACCATCACCCCTCCGCAGAATCATTTCATCTTGCAAAACTGAAATTCTGTCCCCATTAAACAAAAATTCCTCATTCTCACCACCCCCCCAAGCCCCTGGCAACTGCCATTCTATTTTCTGTCTCTATGAATTTGACTACTTTAGATATTTCATATAAGTGGAACCATAAAGTATTTGTCCTTTTGTGACTGGTTTATTTCACTTAGAATAATGTCCTCAAGGTCCATCCATACTGTAGCATGCGTCAGAATTTCCTTCCTTTTCAAGGCTGAATAATATTCCATTGTATGTATATACCACATTTTGTTTATCCATTCATCCATCAATGGACACTTGGGTTATTTCCACCTTTTGGCTATTACGAATAAATGCTGCTGTGAACACGGGTGCATAAATATTTCTTTGAGTCCCTGCTTTCAATTCTTTTGGGCCTATGCCCAGAAGTAGAATTGTTGGATAATATGGTAATTCTATTTTTAATTTTTTGAGGAGCCACCATATTGTTTTCCATAGTGACTACACTATTTTACATTCCCACCAACAGTGAACAAGGGTTCCAATTTCTCCACATCTTCACCAATACTTATTTTCTGGGTTTTTTTTATATATATATAGTAACCACCCTAATGAGTTTTAGGTGGTATCTCATTGTGGCTATGCACTTATTTTTAACAAATCTTCCATTGCTCAAAATATTTTTGGACTTCATCCTTTGGAAATGCATTCCAGTGCAGCTTAGAACAACAAAAGGAAAAAAAAAAAAATCTCATTACTTCAGAGTCGTATACCTTATTTATAATCCAAAACGGTCTTTCTCACTTTGAAAAACTGCTAGGATTTGCCAGATATATCTCTGAATAAATCTGGGGCATTTCTAAACACCAAATCCACTCTCGGAGAACCAAAGTTTGCAAGATATTGTCTTCAGAACCCAGCTTTATAATAGATTTAGGTTACAATTTAGAATAAGATTATGTCCAAGGTTAAAGTAAGACTTGAAATATTCACTGTTCAATTCAGTCTTAAGCCATATACACAATAGTCAGTATTTGATTTTAGCTAAGCTTTGGTTAACCTTGGCATTAAATGGATATTTTCATTTTGACATTACTTCTGTTGCTACTATTGAGTTGTGAAATGTGACACACCCTGTGCTAAAAGCACACTAAGCTGGTGAAAGAGACAGACATGTGGGCAGATAATTACAATCAGGAGCAATATTCAAAATATTTTTTTCTTTTTTCTTTTTTTTAATTGAGACATAATTGACATATAACGTTGTGTAAGTTTAAGGTGTACAACATGTTGGTTTGATACATTTATGTTTTGCAATATGATTGCTACAGTAGCATTATCTAACACCTTTATCATGTGACATATTTATCATTTGTTTTTTGTGTTGTGAACAGTTAAGATTTAGTCTCTTAGCAACTTCGAAATTTATAATACAGTATTGCTGACAATAATCACTATGTTGTGCATTAGATCTCCAGAACTTATTTATCTGCTAGTTATAAAATGTTTTATAACCACTGGGGCACAGGCCCCAACCAATGGGAACAGATTTGGAGTTAGAGCAGGAAACTGCTTAGCCAGGAATTAACCTTTTAGTTGCTGGATTATGGGGCCATCCAAAGGTACAGGGAGAGGCTGAAGGCCAGCATGGGGATGAGGGGTGGGGTTCTCCATCCCACGTTTGAACAGCTGGTATGCATCAGCTGAATACCAGCACTGGTACAATGCAGTGTGGGAAGTGCAGTCAGAGCGTGGCTCAGAGGAGGGGGTTTTTAGCAGTGCAGATACGTGGGTACCCTGTCACGTCCCTTCATCCTACCTGTGATTTCAGCCGTGGCTGTGGTGGATAGTTCCACAAGCTAACAGTGTCCAACCTCAAACACTACTGTCTTTCCACTTTCTGCCCCAGAGTGTCAACACACTCCAGCTCAACCCAGAAGTGAGGGGCACTAACCCTCCCTAAGGCAACCCCAACCAGTGGGAGGCATGGGAGGAGATGTGCTGGAGAGACACTCTGCCTCCTCTCTTTCAATGACAGGTCCTGAGAGCCCTCCTGGCCTTCTCCACCGTCCTGGGAATGAGACATCCATAAAGCGCCTGTATACCAGCTTTTCCTCTTCCCTGTCCCCCTCTCCCAGCTCCTCACTCCTGCTCCCAGGGATCACATCCTGAGCCCTTATCTCAGGCTCTGTTTTCAAGGGAACCCAAATCAAGACAGGGGGAATCAGTGAAGGCGCCACTGGGAAGACAAGGTTCAAGCTGCACATTACTTTGGGACTGCGCCATGGAGATTCCAGAAATCGTAGTAACTTGGAGCAATTGATCTGGTCTGTGGTTAAGGTTTTTGAAAACACAAGGCCCAGCTCCTTTCAAAGGCCTGCCCCATTTGGACTAACTAGTGTTGACTCTCCCTAAACATGTGTCAGCCTCCAGGTAGATTTGGGGAGTGCCAAGGGAAGGAAAATTAGGCAAATGTGGAGTTTTAAAACCTTATCTACAAAATTATTTTTGACATCTTTTTCCATTTTCTTAAATTCTTGTTATTCTCTAACTACATTTTCTTATTTCATCTTTTTCTTTCAGTCTTATCCTTATTATTCATCTTTTCGGTTATCCCTTTGCCCCCTATTTCTGACGTTTTTGCTTGCTCATCCCTCTTAGGACCAATTTTTTTTTCCCCTTTTTCTCCCCAAAGCCCCTCGGTACATAGTTGTGTATTTTTAGTTGTGGGTCCCTCTAGTTGTGGCATGTGGGATGCCACCTCAGCGTGGCTTGATGTCCTCACCCGGGATTTGAACCGGCGAAACCCTGGACCACGAAGGCATAGTGCGCAAACCTAACCATTCGGCCACGGGGCCAGCCCCGAAGGGACCAATTTTTATCACCCATCTGAAGTCCTGTCAATTCTTCTTCCCTACTGTCTGTCACATCCATACTTTCTCTTCCTTCCCCACTGCATCTCAGCTCAGACCCTCATCACCACATGCCTCAGTGATTGCCAACAGTCTCCTGCTTCTTGCTACCACAGTCTATCCCCACCTTAGTTCCAGGAGTATCTTCTGCCAGACTCATGATAGCATTTGACTGACACCTGGATAGGGAGCCCAGAAATGCCAAATCCCACCTTCCTTCCAATGAGCGGGTTGGGATGAGTTTGCACTGTACACAAGGAGCAAGTGGGAAATAAGGTATTGCTTTGATATTTGCAGACTGATAAGCCCAATGCAGAACTTCCCGGAAAAGAGCAGGGCTGAGTGCCAAGGACAAGGAAGATATCCTTCTCCCTGTCAGCTCAAGACAAAACTCTTGATAGCTTGACACCCAAGACTGAGGAGAGGAGAACACCCAGTGCACATGACTGAAGAAGAGAGGAACATACGTGCTCACTCTTCCAGCTGCCTGAAAACAAGAAGGGAGCAGAGCACTGGGGGAGAAATAAGGCAGATGAGCTTCCTTCCATACAGGATGTTGGAGGGGATAGTGATGAGGAGGAAAACGACCATAAAGTACACCTATATGCTCAGGTTAAAAAGGTATTTGTGAAACAAGAAGACAATAATCTGAGGCTAAATAGGCTGCACAAAAAAAAAATCAGAACAAAATTACAAGGCCAGTGACAAAATAGGTAGCTGAGTTTAACATCAGTGGCATCTATAAGGAAAAATGGAAGGTGTAACTAGTCCATGCAGTTTTGATTGCAGAAGTTTAGTCGTTTTACATGCCATGAAAGAAAATCAACTATCATTAAGTTGTCACCAAGAAAGGACTTCCGAGACACTAAACAAGGTACCCTGGGAAGTCAAATTCCTCCCTCTATTATCATGACATGATAACACCAAGAAGGGAATGCATAGGTCTAGTTTGAATCTGGAAGTGGGACTGTCCAGGGATGGCACAGATGGCCTCAGAGATGACTTGGTGGAGTGAAGAGGGAGCAAGGAAACCAATGTCCACTGATCCACATTGCTTCACCTTCAACTAAGCAGTTAGATTGGTGTTTCCTCCTCTGGGAAGGAATGAAAATAGGTGAGAGACTAGGCCATAAGTACATTTCTCACTTTATAAGCTGATGTTCCCACACTCAATACTCAGGCCTATTGTCAGTCAAATCTAGTCTGTCTCAGGGGAGAAAATCCGGAGTATTGGGGACACCTCTTCCTCCATTCTTGTGGTCCTTCTTCTGAAACTTTCACCCCAGAGGCAATGCTTCACTTGTATTGCCCCCAGAAATCTCTGAAATGGGTCAAGAAAGGCCACTTATTTAACCCCAAAGCCCACTACCTGAGAATTTGCTTCTATTCTGTATCCAAGCTACATCGTCCAACTTAGCTTATCAGAGAAGATTATGCAAGGAGTTCAACCCAAATCCAGTGACATAACAATGAAACTAAGACCCCCCCCCCACACACACACCTTATAAAGTTTTCACACAGCACAGCCCTAAGCTGTGGGATGGCTCTCATGAATCTAGGTGGAATCTTGGTTTCTGCTTCAATGGCTACAGCATGGGCTGGCTTCTTGCCAGGACTGGTGTGGCTCTTCTATGTCTTCCAGGAAGGATTTACCAATGCTGAGTCTCCCATGGGCCCCACTTCCTGAAGTTCCAAATTAATAGGACATATAAGAATATCTCCGTACCAATCTCACACCGTAAAACAATCCCACTCACTCCAAAAGCTTATCGCGTAAACACCACTTTCTTGATGACCAGGGGAGTGGGGTATTGCTTTATTCACAATACTCTTCCCACTCAAAAGCTGAAATGGCTCTCCAATGCTTAAATTGTTATTACATCCTTCTCAAGCACTCCTAGCACTTCCAGGATCTAGCCAAAACTTGTTCCTCCATCTCTACATGCTTTCCTGCCTTTCTCCTCACCTCCCACCTCCTCTGTCCTCCTTCACGCATTCTCTCTAGCTCAACTCATTAATTAAAGTTCAGTTCAGATTTCACTTTTTCCATGAGGCTTCTGTGGCCATCGACACACAGTGCTAACTCCCCGCTACACACACCCCACCCATCCCTGAATTCAAGGACCACAGCCTGTACTACTCATGTGCTACTGACGACACACAGTCTTGTCTCTAGCTCCCCAGTGGCAAAGAGCAAAACTTACCCCGCACAGCCTTAGCAAGAGCCCTGCACACAAAATGTGATCACATCCTATGCAGAAATTGGCTTTAACAGTCAGAAAATCCCACTCTATGAGAATCTGATCTCATATCAGTCAGGTTTCTATGTAAAGAATAGAATCTATTCTAGCCAAGTTAAGCAGGAATGAATTATTATAGCATATTCACAGCTTATAGGATCACTGGAAGTACTCAGCAAACAAGTTGAGACTTCCCACATGATTCTCAAAGCCACAGGAATAACTGGACCACCAAAAGAGTTGCTGCCTCTCCTATAGTTAAGAGACCACTGGAGACATCATCAGTGCCACCACATCGGCCATGATCATGGGAAACGTATCCCACCTACACGCTGCCTTTTGATATCCTCAAAGATAGTGGCTAACTGGGACAAATACAAATGACTCCACAAGCATGCCTGGCAACAGAAAGAGTAGAAGCAAGGCATCTGCTTACTTCAGCCTCCTCACATTCATGTGAGTGCACCTGATAGGCTGGATCTAAATCCCATCCAGAACTTGACCTGCAAGGGAGTCTGGGAAATGTAGTTTTTCGCTTTCCAGCCTCTGCAAGAAGGGAAGCCACTAGAAGAAGGATGGAATGGCTATTTAGGGTCAGCCTATCAGATCTACCACAAATCTATACATATGTTAGCCTTGCCTCTGATCTGCACCTCAAATTCACATGTATTTGAATTATCGGTGGTGCCTGATATTTAGAACGATGACCACCATTCACCCCAAGTCTGTCAAATAGTTAAGCCTATAATCTGCAAATGAACATTTCAGTACACCAAAACAATATTTCTCAAACTTTAATGGAAAAATTATTAGGGATCTCCAGTATTTGTCAAAATTGTTTTTATTGTAATGTTATTTAAAATGTAGAAACACAAAAATAGTTATAAAACTCTCATGGTTACAAAATCTAAAATGAACTATAAAAATTAATTTGCAAATTAAACACAAACAGAACTCTAAAACAAATTAAATTCAAACTAACAACATTTCTTTAGCATGATTAATCATGTTGTTTTGTTCAAAGTAAATTACCAAAGTCAGACCTAAGAGTAGGAAAATTCATTTGTACATTTTACATTTCTCATGTTAATGGCCTGATTCTTTTGATTTTGAGCAGGATGGTCCATCGTTTCTGTCACTGTCAGTATCAATATTGTTATTTTTCCTTTTTAACAATGAACTCATTTTTAACCACTGACTTTTAATGAATGGGCCAATCAATTTAATGATGCATTCTCAATCAGAGCCCTGAAAAATTTAAAGCGCCATTTAATGAAAACTTCTTCAGTGCGTAATTACTAATATCCTTATTGTTGATGAACTGTTGAGGTTGGTTTGTACAAAGAGGTGGTCCATGCAGCACAGCCGCGTGTTGTGAGTGTTGTTCCAAAGACCATGCACAAACTCTTTGGAGTTCCACGTGCTTACGCTACTGTGGGCAGAGAGATGACTTCCTCCTCCTATCTCCTTTTCCTACAGGAACTACTATGAATCCTTTGTTCCAATGGGTTTGTTTGAGCTTTACTAAGCACCAACATGCTCATAAACTCAAATGTAAACAGGGACAGTACTTGATGAGGACTGTTCCTATCACAAAAGGAACTCCTCCTGCAAATCGACAAGCACAAGACAGGAAACCCAAGAGAAAAAAATGTGCAAAGAATCTGAACAGATAGTTCAAAAAAGTAGAGGTTGAATGGCTAACAAGCATGAGAGTTAATGCTCACACTGATACAATTTTTTAAATCACCAACTAAAATAATTATGAGATATACTTTACATCCATGAAGTTGGCAAAGTTAAAAAGTCAGATAGTATCAATATCTTGAACATAATGGGCAAGTATCTGCGGGAAAGGAACACTTATGCACTAATGATGAGAGAGAAGACTGGGTGCAGCCATATTGGAAAGTAACCTAGTATAACTTAGTAATATTAAGTATGCCTGTACCCTATGACTCAGAAATCCCACTTTTGGGTTCACATGCAAGAAGAGCCCACACCCGGGTCCATAAAGGAACACATGTGAGGATATTTTTTTTGCAACACATTTTTTTTGTAGCAAGGATTTTGTGGTCATCAAGGCCCCCATCGTTAGGAGAATAGATAAGCAAAATATGGTGCCAGTCCATTATGGAACATACAGAAGCAAATAGATATAATGTACTAGAGATTCATGCAGCAACACAGATAAATCTTAAAGAGCATAGTGTTGGTTACAAAAGTTAGAAATGATATCTCTTTTACAATACTTTGCTATAAACCAAAACAGTTGCATACACAAATACGATGTATTTTTCAAAGATACGTATCTATTCCAAGACACATACTGAACACATCAGAAAGGGCACCTATAGGGAGAAAGGATATGGGATTGGGCATAAAGAATAAAGACAAGAAAAAGTAAAAAAGTAAAAATGAAATGAAACAAAATAAAACAAAGCAAAAAAGAGACCCTTCCTGGACTTATAGTAACAGAAGAGTATAAAGACCTCCACTCTCTCTAGAAGTCCAAATAAGAAAACTAAGTGGATGGACATGTGATATATCTTGAAAGTAGAATCAACGGGATTTGGTGATGGATTGGATGTGGAGATAAGATAAAGGGAGGGGTTAAAAAATAAACCCTAGTATCCTGGTAATATAGTGATTCTGCCTACATGACGTTTACGGAAATGGAGAATATTGGAGAAGAATACTAGAGAAGGGAAGGAGTGAAAATTGAGTTCAATTTTAATTGAGGGCCCAAGGGTCACTCAAGCAGAAATATGGAGTTGAATTTGGATAAATGGGTCAGGACCTCAGAAGAGAAGTCTGGTCTTGTTTATTACTCAATTAACAGGCTAAATTCCATAATGTAACAAAACTCCAAATAGAGATGTTTAATAAAATAGACGTTTAGTGTGGTATGACTCTGCTCCATGAAGTAATTCAGGGGCCCAGGCTCATTCCATCTTTTTCCTCCACCATCACCAGAGTGTGTCCTCACTGGGATTGGCAAAGCTAAGTTATCACACTGGCTGTATCCCAGCACATGGGAAGGGGGGAAGAGAAGAGGTCCAAGGCAAGTGGCTTGCCTTTAAGTTGGAATTAACCAAAGTTGCTTACACCACTTCTGCTCACATCCAGTTGGCTCAAACTTAGCCAACCCTCAAAGCTGGACACACCTAGCCACAAGAAAGGCTGAGAATGTTGGGTCTAGCTGGGAAGCTCAGGGACTGCCTGCAACTGTTAACATGGAAGAAGAGAGAATAGATTTGGGGGGACAACTGTAGTCTGCCCAAGCTGGCAATTACAGAGTCATGAGTATACGAATAGAACTAAAGCCAAGGGAGCAGATGAAATAGGATACGACAATAGTGCAGATGACCAAGGAAACAGGGATGAGAGCAAGCCCTAAGGCACTCCCACGTTTAATGATGGATAGAGTAGGAGGGGCCCAAAACATAGACTGAAAACCAATGGAGTTGTAGCAGAACATTGTGTCACAGAAGCCAAAAAATGACCCCCCGAGGAACAACCCCCCTACCAGTGAGAGACAGGAGTTTACGAATAAATACCCAGCTTCCTCTCCCACACAGGGACAGTCTCCCAAGAATCCCCAGTGGATTGAGCACGACTTGCCCACAGAGGTGACCTGCTCATTAACTCATCCAGCATCAGCTTCCTTCCCTTCCTTGTCTCACTTCTTCACACCCCTTCTAGCCCTTCCTGGATCTGCTTTGGGGGGACCCCAAACTAAGTCGAGGCCTCAAAATGTACTCTGCAAGAGTTATTATGACGTTGTTTCTATGGCTGCACATTTGTTCATGGCAGGCTAAGCCTGGAGCCCTCCCTCAGGGCCCCAACCACAGAACAAGGGATTTATTACAAAACTCTTCGGCCTGTGTCTCCAGGTCGCATCATTCACACTCCTGCCGGTTCTGGCTATGACAGATTATACTGCTCCCTAAATTTAATGACCCAGTCAGCTACAACAACAACAAACAAAAACAGGGAAAGGAAGAAAGAAAGAAACCCCATCAGACACTCCACTCTTAAGAAAATAAATAAAATCTGTGTCTCTGATGGTGAGGTTGGGACATGTTTTATTTCCACACGTTTGCACTGCACCTTCACAGGCCAAAACCCATGAATCCCCAGTCTTTATCTTGTAAATGAGAAGTAAACTGAGTGATAGTGATCGCTTCTCACAAGAGGCTCAGACCTCAGTTACTGCCAGGCAGAGCAGCCCTCCAGGCAGGAAGGCAGCTCTCCCAGGGACACCGGGGGCAGAGCTTTTCTGATCTTCAGTGCAAATTCTGCTCAGCACCTGCCTGCCTTGATTGCTCCTTAGGAAAATCTAGCCACACAGGGAATCTGGCCTTTGACACATCCCTCTCCTCAGTATTTAAAAGAATCGCCATTGATTGGAGCTGCTTTCCTGGAGACAAACAACTTCTAGGCAAGCAGTCGCTTTAATGCTTCAAATATTCCCTCAGTCTAGATCTGAAAGTTTATCTTTACATTTTAAGTCTGTGTCCGTGCTCTAGAAAGACAAAGCAGGGCAGAGAGAATGATGTAGGGCTAAAGAATAAAGTCTCCTCCATCTTACTCCCCTTTTGTGTCAAGAGAATTTATAGTGATTCTTAACCTTTTTTGTGTCAAGTATTCCTGAGACAGTGATGAAAGCTCTGGACCCTGTCCCTGGAAACACACACATATACCCAAAGGCAGGAAATGCTGCCTAAGCTTCCACTGGCCCTCAAATTAAGGACCTCCGCTAAATAAGGAGGAGGAAGAAGGGGGAAATAAGAAACAACTGCAAGAAGAAAGAAAAGGGAGAAAAGGAGAAATGATTGAATGTCACTTTATAGTTTAGAATCACCCTTATGTGTGTTAACTCGTGAATGCCACAGAATAACCCTGTAGGCTAGATCATTCTGCCCCAGGAAGGCAAATGAGGGGCTTCCAACCCCAACCTGGGGTAAAATGGCTCCAAGGCATCTTGGAAGAGGTGCTGTCAAGGTGAGATCCCCAAAAGATGAGTAGGAATCCACCAACCAAGAGGGGAAGAAGAGGATTCAAGGTCAAGAGAAGAGCACCTGCAAAGTTCTGGAGGTAAGAGACAGTACGGATGCATATGGTGGGTAATCCTCTCGTCTCAGGCTTTCCCCATCACCATCGCCACACACTGCCCTGTGGGGAGAGCAGCTGCAGGCTAGAAGAAAGAAGTCAACCGAGACACTACAGAGATGTTTTAACCTTTGGTTTTATTTCCCATGGCTGATCACTGCTTCCTCCTTGAAACCGGTCTTCCTGCATGTGGACTCTGAGACCTCAGGCTCTCCTGCGTTTTCTCCCATCTCATGACTGCTCCTTCTCGGGCTCCTTTGTTGGTTCCTCTTCTTCCCTCCAACCTGGGAGATTGGATCCAGAGCACAGTCCTTGGACCTCTCTCTTCCCTTCTCTCTTCCACATTTGGCTGAAAATATCATCTGAACGCTGATGACTCCTTTAATGCATCTCCAGACCAGACTTCCTCCCTGGAAGGCGTGCATCCCACAGCCTTCTCCGCCTCCACTGGCTGTCCACTAGGCATCGCGAACTCAGCAAGGCCCAGACTGGGTCCCTCCCACAGTCTTCCCCAACTCTAGTAAATGCAATGCCAATTTTCTAGCAGTTCAGGCCTCAATCTCAGAGCTATCTTTGACTCCTCTCTTTGTCTCTCATCCCACATCTGATCTGCCAGCAAATCCTGTTGGCTCCATCCCCAAAATATACCCAGCACTGACCATTTGTGCCCTTGCCTCTATCTAGTTTATTATAACAGCCTCCTCACTTGTCTCCCTGCTTCTGCCCTTACTTGCCTTTAGTGTCTTCCCCTCACTGTGGCCAGATCCTGTTAAAACTTGTAGACAACATTTCTCCTCTACTCAATACCCTCCGAAGGCTTTTCTTCTCACTCTGAGTAAAATCTCGTGACTTACAATGACCTGTGAAACTCTCCATCATCTGCTCCCCTCCCTCCAACCCCCCTGCCTCTTGGACTACACCTCCATTTACTCATGCCAAGGCAACCACACCGACCTTCCTGATGTACCCCGAACATATTAACCCCACTAACAGCTCAGGGCCTTTGCACTTCCCATGCCCTCAGCCTGGAAAGTTCTTCCCCCAACTCTCTGCAGGGCTGTCTCCCTCACCTCTGCCCTTTCTCTACTCAGACATTCCTTCTCAGTGAGCTCTTCTCTGACTACCTTCTTTCAAATCTCGACTCCACACAAATACTCCTCATCTCTCTTCCCTGCTTTATTTTTCCCCTTAGCATTTATCACCATCTGACATTCATTTTACTTAACTTGTTTATTCTCCATCTTCCCCCACTGGATTATATGGGGAGGATAGATATCTTTGTTTTCTTCACTATGCCTAGAAAAGTGCCTGGAACACAGTAAATGCACAACAAATACTTATTCTAAAAATTGTTAAATATACAAACCCATAACAAGGACTTAGTCTTGAGAGCCCAAATTTTCCATTGTAAGAACTAGAGAAAAAAAATTCTGAGTTCCAAAAGTTATGAGCCCTGAAAAACAGGGAGTAAATTTATGCCATAAATTGGAAAGAGAATGTATGATGAATACCTTTCTTTTGCCCAAACAGAGAGAATGCAGAGCTGGCGGTAGGAGGAGAATGAGAGAGTTCATAACAGTAGCTCAGGTACTACCTGACCGCTGGTTGAAATTCTGAGAATGGGAGTGGGCGATAGACTCCTCAGGTAAGAAGAAAGTCTTTGAGGGGTAGACAGGACTGATACTTTATCTCCCGGGTATAACCCGGGGTGGCTGGAAGAGTCCTGGAGAAGATCCAAGTGCCCTGAGAGAGTTGACAGTCATTCAGGAACCTGGGACCTAGCCCTCAAAGTGGATGTGGGGTGAGGAATGGGTGTGCATCTGGAACTTTGTGGGGGAGTGCAGAAGCACTGAGAGGGCCAATGGACAGGTGAGGCCTGTGGGAGCACATGAACGCTGTGTTGACTGGTCAACCAGAAGCCCTAGCAGGACCGAGGACATGAATGACAGACAAGGCTCATGCCAACAGAGGCAGCAATGATGTGAACCTGCCTCGACACCTAGAGACTTACATTGCCCCAGAGAGAGGGGAGAAGGTAGACTGGAGGGAGCCCTACGTTGCCAAGTAGTAACTGAAACACTGAGTATTAACCAGTCAAACTCATAGACAGAAAGTAAAATGGTAGACGCCAGGGGCTGGGAGGAGGAGAGAGATGCTGTTTGATGGTTACAGTTTCAGTTTGGGAAGAGGAAAGAGTTCTGGAGATGGATAGTGGTGATGGTTGCACAGCAATGTGAATGACTCAATGCCACTGAACTGTATACCTAAAAATGGCTAAAATCATAAATTTTATGTTAGGTATGTTTTACCACAATAAAAAATTTTTAAAAACAGCATTGATCAAGTTACCTTGAATTGGCAAGATTACTTTTTTCCACTACTGAGCAGAAACGGGGACATATGTAATAATTTGAGTTCAGTTATAGAAAGGTAGCTTCATCTTTTCACAGCTGAGCTCAGTGACTATGTAAATTCTCACCCCCCACATATTTTTGTGAAACTGTAGGTGGTTCACACGACTAGGGTGTAGAGTGGGAAGAGAGGAAGTGTGGGACACAAAGCTGGAGAGACATTAGTGGCCAGATGAGAAAGTCCTTGTAAGTTATGTTAAGGAGTTTAAGGGGATGAGGGAGCCACTGAAGGGGTTTAAAATAACAGTGACATGGTCAGCTTTATGCTCTAGAACGATTGTTTGCCTGCAATGTGAAGAATGGGTTGTTGGAAGGGGTGGAGGGTAAAAATAGAGGTAGGAAAAACAGATAGGTCACAATTCTAAGCCAGTGATGAACTCCGATTGTAACAATGGAAATGGAGAGCTTAGGGTGGAGCAGAGGATATTTAGGCAGCGTTAATAATAATAGTGACTGAGAGAATACGGCATGGTGAGAGGAAAAAGAAGCATCAAGGTTAATACCCAGGTCCCGCCTGGTTAACTGAGTGGAGGATGGTCACTAGGATAAGCAAGAGAGAAGGAGAAAATCAAGTTTGGTGGGGACAAGGGTGCTGCTTTGTGTCTACTGGCAGTCAGAAGTTTGCAATATTAATTAGTAAAATATTTATGAAGGAATTTGCCCTTCCAACCATAAAACCATGACCAGTAGTCGTGAAGAGACTTCAGAGAGTATCTAGGCCAACATCTTCATGTCACTTGAGCAAGGCCTTGAAAGGGGAGCACATTTCCACCCACAGGCAATGAGGTTGCAGAGGTAGGGATGAGCCAGGTTGCAGAGGGAATGACCTGTAACAAGATTCTGGAAAGTTTATCCTAGCAATGGTGTGCTGGATGGACTGATGGAAAAGACTGGAGAAATAGAGCAAGGGAATTTCGGGTTGCAATAAGAATGACTTTTCTTTAAGCCATGGGAGCCAGACGAAACTGAATCCTTAACTTGGCCGTCAGCTGATCATATCACCACTGCAGGGCCCTGTTGCCACCTATAAATGAGGAGTTCTTGACATCTATCTCAGGAGTGATATGAAACAGCACCCAGTGCCTGGCACATAGTAGGTACTTCATAAATATTAATTTCTTTGAATCTTCCCCAGTCAGCCTCACTACCAGCTAACCTCTGCCTTCCAAAGATGCTCTTACTGAAACTACAACTCCACTCACGGTTTTCCCAGCTCTTTGTTTAAGCTCACCCTCTGGAATCCCCAGTTCAGTCACTCAGAGCTTGTCTTCACCCCTTTGCTTCCTCCACAGGGCTGGTCCAACCAAGAAGCATATAAATGTACACGGCTGGGGATGATGATGTGATTGTCTGACTGGACGTTTCAGATGGACATGTAGAAGCCTGTAAGGTTTTGCCTCCAGTCCCATTTTAAGAGGACACACTGGCTCAGATCTGTTAGAAAGACTCCTCTCATATATTAGTTATGCCCCCATTAATTACACAGAAGGGTCCAGCAGCATTATGGGAAGGGATGGGCACCGAGCAGCCAGGGAAAGGAATGATGAGTTCGGCTTTTGCCTCGCACTTGAGTCCAGTCTGAATTTCAGAAAAGATTTTGACAACTGTTTCCTTCCTTCTTTACACACAAGGGGTGGGGTTTTGCAGCCCCGACCTGGTGGGCAGCTGAGCTACACGTGTAGCAGGGCTGGAGGGGAAGGGGAATAAAAGATGAGCATCTATGTTACCTGACCCAGAACCCTACCAACTGTGTGACGCACTCCCTATTTAATAACAAGTTTCAGAAGAGCCAGGGGGAAGCACACTCCCACACTCCATGTCCACTTTCCATTGCAGGAGCATTACAATGTAAAAGAAAAATGGATATCTGTAAGTTGAGGCAATGTGGTATCGATTTTGCAAGCACAAGAGGAAGAGAAAGGCCAGAAGGCCCAGGATGAGGACCCGTTCTGCCTGCCCTCCCCATAGTAGGATCTCCTCTCCAGAGCCAGAAGCCCCTTGTACCTCCAGAAAAATCCATCAGGCCCAAACTTCAGAGAAGCCAGCTCGTCTGCCTGGGAGGCCATTAACACCTTGGATCAGCAATTCAAGCCTTGCCAGGGAAGATAGAGCCACCACCAACTGCCACAGAAAGGCCCTTGGGCCACCCAGAGCTATCCAAGGACAATACACCCACCCTACATCCCATTCGAAGTTTTGGCAACTGCAGCCACCTCCCTCAGGTGGTGGCCCTGATTCCTGTCTGCTGCCCTGGACCAGATGCTCCTGGGGGAGGATGAATCTGTAACAAATATATGTGGCCCCAAAATATGTGGTAGTTATTTACAAGGTGGTGCTAGTGAATAGCTCATTTATCATGAGAAAAAATGGACCAACTGAGTGGCTTCCGGGTATTAGAAATCATCTAGTGGAATCTTTTAATATGTTTAATAATATTTTTAATAATCTAAATAACACTTGTTCATTGTAGAAAACTCAAAACTAGGAACGCTTAAACATAAATGTGCACACATGTCCACAAAGGCACATGCACAAAGATGTTCTTCGCAATACAGTTTGAGATATTAAATAAATAGAAACTACTTAAATATCCAACAATGCGGAAAGGGTTGAGTAAATTAAGGTACACCTTGCAGCATGGAAAGAGGTCAATGACAGAGTCAAGAGAAAGATGAAGACATAGAACAATATACAAGGTATGATTCCATGGATGGAAAAATTACTTAATTTTTTTTAATTTTTATGCATTTACAAACAGAGAAAAGGTTCTGGAAAGAAATCCACCCCCTGGATATGTACTACCTCCAAGGAGGAGATAGAGAAGGGTGAGTGGGGTAGAAACCTTTGGTTTAGCTTATACACATCTGAATTCCTGGAAAGTTTGTATGAATAAATATTACTTCTCCAACTTAGAATAAAGGAAATGAGAAAATTCATATTAGCAATAAATAAATATAAACCATGCATAAGACTAACTCCTGGAGACAAGGTTGGTTGACGTGTATGTACTCTTCCAGGTTTCCTTATGCAAATAAGATGTATTCATAGCTCAAATTTGTCTCTAAATAAAATATAATGCACTTCTTTCCAAGTCAATAAGCAAATACTATATTTTCAAGGACCACCTCATATTCCATTGCGTGGATGTACTATATTTATGTAAACAATCCCCTATTGGCAGATATTTAGATTGTTTCTCATTTTCTTTATCTCTTTTTCAAAGAAAAATAATTCAGTAATGAGCATCCCTATTGCAAGATTGCTGCATGTAATCATAATTATTTCCTTAGAGCTGATTCCTAGAAGTCAAGTTGTTAGGTGAAAGGGAAGGTATGTTTTAAGATTCTTAATACATATTGTCAAATTGCCCTCCAGAAATGTTGTAAAGCCTACAATCCCTTATCTACAAAATTATGAAAACTGAAAATGCTTTCATACGTTTGATATCTAAACTCATTTGGTGGCAGACCCTGACCTGAATGGGCACGAGGCTATTTACCTTATTTATCCCACTTAATATGAATATTTGTACATTTCATGCAAATACATAAATGTATGTATTGCCCTAGTTCCCAAGGGAAGTATTATATAATATGCAATTTATACATCATATCGCTTTTCAAAAATCTGAAAATTTCTAAATTTCAGCGCACTGCTGGTTCCAACGGTTTAGGTAAAGGATTGTGGGCCAAAGTTAGTTCATGCTACTCCAGCAGTATATGAGAGTGCCATTTTCTTTATGTACTCACCAATACTTGATTTTATACGTTGTTTTCATCTTTGTCAATCTGATTGTTAAAAATCGTAAGTGAGGTGGGCACTTTTCCTGAGTTATCAGGCCATTCGAATGCCTTCTTGATCAGCGTGTCAGGGGCTGTTGGTAGCTCTGAGTGCTTCGGCCCCAGCTCCCGTTGGTGAAGACTTGGACTTCTGAATCTCTGCCACTTTCGTACTGCTGCTGACCATCTCTTCACATCCCCTAGGGGACCACTGGCCCAGCTCCCTGCATCTGCTCTTCCTCTGCCATCCGGCAGTGGGAGTTTCTCACCCTCTGCTTTCTGATTTACAGTTGTCACTTCCAGTAGGTGGAACACATTCCTTCTAATTCATCCAGTTATTGAGTGGAGGGAAGGAGGAGTTGTCTCATAGGAGAGACAGGACCCTTGATAACACTGTTACTCCAGGAAGTTCCCTTGTTTCCAGGAGCCCTAGGACTCTGAAAGGTGGTGCTGGGTCCATGTAGGTTCTAACAAAGCTTCATACCATCCATAACCCACACCTCTGCCACTGAAGTCAACTCACCCTGCCAGAGCAATTCTGCATGTAGGGTTATTTTTTCTACCATTGCCATATACATCAGTCAAAATTGCCATGAAATTGTAGATAGAGCCATTCACGGAGACTGATCCCAGCGGTCTTGTCCCAGCACACCACCTGGTATCATGGGGGTCAAGAAGGCTATGGGAAACCCAGGCAGGCTGACTCAAAGGAGCACCTGAGGGGAGATACCAGGGTGTTAGATATACCAATAGGGATGTGACACGGATGTCCAGGACCATAGACTGTCATAGCTGCCCCAGGTAACGAGGCTGATGGCTCTGCCTGCCTCATGGATGCTCTTTTGCAGCAGAGGGCCTGGCTTTGGCTGATGCATGCAGATTCCTTCCTCCAGCTGAGACCCTGAGCGTATCAGAGACTCACCCACAGGCTGGGCCAAGGCATCAGGAACACAATCAGAGGGGCTGCAATCAGGGATGAGTCTCAGAGAGTGCTGCCCAGGCCCGGAGAAAGGACATCTGAATCCTGATAAAGCACGTCCCTGAGAACCTACAAGAGCAGCTGCAGCCAATGTAGACAGCCACAACCAAAAAAGGGTCTTGACGCAGAGCCTTCAAGAGGACATATGAGATCACTCACGTTCTCAAGACAAACAGTGTTTCAGTATCAGTCTCTGAATGCCCGAGATCACTTAAGCAGGCTTTGGGAAGTGGACCAATAGGATATGCTGGTATTTCTAAATAAAGTACCTTCCAGTGGCTCTTAGTCTGGGATACTAACTGCATTCATACATTGGTTCTAACGCTTTAGCAAGCTATTTAAATTTTCTGTACCTAACTTTTCTCATCTGCAGAGTGGGGATGGTTATTAGGGTCATGCAAAGCAGATGAAACAGTGCCTGGCGCATGGTAACCACTCTGTAAATGTAGGCTATTATTGTTGTTATTATTTTATTATTGTTTTGAGCAGTTATTAATACTATATCAGATGAAGAGTAAAAACGTTTTGATCATGAGCCTTGACAGTTCATTATGGAAAGTAGTAGAGAAAAGAACAATAAACAAAGAAGGTGTCATTATCAAGGCACAAGTTCCGATTGTCAGACCAGAAGGAATCTCTAATTTCTTCCAGCTAATAAAATGAACATGAGAAGATACAGAGGAAGAGGTTGAGTCCCAAGACAGCGGAAAAGGAGCATACAGCAACTGAGGGAACTGGGAGGAAACCCACCAGAACCCTAGTGGCTGGGCAGGCGAGCCCTTAACCTGTAGATGTACCTCCTGCCTGCAGTCCTGGGACATTCAGGGAAAGGGATGCTGGTGGCATAGGACAAGCCATTAAGAAGGGGATGAGCATATGTCAAAATAGTAGGTTTGGAAAGATATTTCCTCTCTGAAATTGCAAGAAAAAGGTGCTTAGAAAAAGAAGACTGAAGGAGATCAAAAGCAGGCAGCGATCTGAGGCATCTCTATCTTGCAGTAGAATAGTCTTTAGTAGATGAAGTCGGTCCCCAAGAGAAACAGAAGCAAAGATAGAATGGACTCAGTGCTCAGTGCATCAGTGAAGTATCACAAGTCTCCTTATTTTTTGCCTCTCCATGGCCAACCCAGAGCCCCACCCAGAATTTACCTGGTTTGGGAGGGCCAGGCCTGATTGTAGAGGCCTTCCTGCATCACAGAGAGGCAATCAGGCTGGAATACTGAGGAGGGGGCTCATAAGAGGGAGGCAGTGGAGGGTCTGGACCAAGAGGGATGGCGGGGCTGTCTAATGAACAAGCATCCACTTGATCCATTTCAGGTGTTCACTCTCTTGGACAGCAGGTCTGGGCACTGTGTGGACATCCTTGCCATCCATCCACATTCCATGGAAGCCAGCCACAAAGCAGAGGCAGAGAAGAGCTGTCTGTGGCCCACTTCCCATTTTTAACAGCCACAGGACTTGACTTGTTGCTTGACAAATGCCAGTGATGCCTATCCTTAGTACAATATGTAAGAAAAATAATAGCACAACAAGGAGGGGTGTCCAATTCTGAAAAGATACCAAAAGTGGCTTCAGCCCACCAATTTTAGGAAATGAAAGACCTTGGAGTTAAGGGCATATCATCAACGAGTTGTGAAGGATTATTTCAGGATAGCAAGATCCATTCAGGAATTTCCAACCTGGAATTCTAAAATAAAATGGCAAAAGGGAGAGGGACACAAAACATTACTACTTATTTTCTATGGGTATATATGGGTGCATATATGTATATAAACATACATACATATATATGTGTGTGTGTTTACATTTGCACACACACACATACAAATACCAATGAGGTAGGGGGAGCAGAGTGAATATTTGCTAAACATTAATTCAGTTTGATTTATCACTCTATGTGTGAACAATATATAGAGAAAAAGGACTGGGAGCAAACGTACCAAAAATGTCAATAATGGGATTCTGCACTGTGGGACTATAGGTAATCATTTTCTTTCTTTAATTTTCCTCTATTTTTCAAATTTCCAAAGTTTGGGGTTTGGTTTTGTTTTAGTCTTTTGATGAGGGTGTTAGATCCCAATGCCCTGCTTCCCAGGGGGCTCCTTGTCCCTGGCAACCTCACATGAGGTATGTGTGAGGAGATGCAGCAACTAAGCCCAAAAAAGTCCTGCTATGCCTTTCTCCCATTCTGATTGCTCAAAAAATAAAAACAATTTTTTCCATGGTAACCTGCAGCCTCCTGCATTAGACGCAGAGGCCACTGGCAGCTTTTAAATAGCAGCTTCACGCCCTCCTCCTCTTCACATACACGACTTAAGAAAAAAGCCTGGAAAGGGCACTCCAAACTGTTATGACTGACGTGTTAGTTCAAACTGACTAGAGGAATCTGGGTGGTGAGATCAAAGGTAATTATTATCCTTTTCCTTTACACTCTTGTTATTATGTGAATTTTTTAGATGACAATGTGTATTAGTTATTATAGCCATACAAAAAAAATTATTTTAGGAAAAAAAAAAAAGGAGAACTTTGTTACTTCTCCACGCCCTCAGGAGAAAACTCAATTTCTCTACACAGCTCAAAGCCCCACACGATCTTGTCCCTGAGTATTTAGTGACATTTTAAGTCTTTGGCCGAACTATATGAAGTTACTGTTTTTCATAGTCAAAAATGGTGAGTTATCTGCAACTTTAAATGGTTGAACCTACCCAAGGCCCTCATCCTCAATTATGTGCTGCTCCCTCAGCCTCCAAACCCAACCCTTCCCCACCCCATCTTTCCTCTACCTCCCCCGACCCCTTCTCCCTTGCTAACTTCTACATTTTCTGGTTTCTCTGTCATTTCTCCCAAGTAGCCTTGGATACTGGATTAGGGACCCCTCCTATGGGCTTCCCAAACATCCTATCCTCACTCACTCATTCATTCACTCAACCAATAGTTATTAAGCACCAACTACATGCCAGCTGAAATCTAGGCAGGAGGAACACGCTAATAAAAAAGACAAAGTCAGTGACCCCTAGTCATACTATTCTGTAATCTGTCTAGGTTCTTATTTCTAATCTCCTCCACTAACCTGTGAACTCTTCCAGGTCAAACTCCACGTCTTATACACCATTAAACAGCCACAGCTCAACATACCTGGCACATAGTAATCACATGCTCGTTGAATGAAAAATAAATGAGTGCCTCAATTTCATGAAAGTGTTGTGTAACTTATTTCTCTTGTTTAGTTTTTTTATTTTTTAAGGTTATTACTCTCAGTAGCAGTATTTATCTTCCGACAAAAGGAAACAGCTGATAAAAGAAGTCCTCCTTTGTTCTGGATTTCCTGGCCAGGTCCCGCGCAAGTCCTGTTTGCTTTGACCACCTCTGGAGTGCTGGCTGGGTGAGGTCAGGGAAGGGAAGGAGAACACCCGCCGGCCTGTTGTTGGAGCCACAGGAAGCCAACTGCAAGCTCCTAATGTGTGGACACCGGCAGGGGGAATGGGAGGGGCGAGAAGATGAGCAACCAGCCTGGACAAAGCCCAACCTGAGGAGAAATGTGGATTTAACACCTATGTCAGCCTCAGGACCTGCCCAGCAAAAGCACCCCATATATATTCGGGTCCCAGAATTCGAGGACACCATGGGACAGACGGGGAAACTAAGACACCAAGCGGAGTCAGCACCAACCAAGATCAGAGCCAGGAAAGAGTGAAGCTGAGAGTCAAACCCTAGCTTGCTATCCTGAAGTCCTTGCATTTTCCTGGAGAGGCAGAGCTGAGGGGGTGGGTGTCTAAACCTCATAGCTCCTGGCTTCTACTCAGCTATAATGATTGTGGGTGATTACTCCACCCACCATTATTTACTGAGCACCTACATGTTCCAGCACCCGTCTAGGTAAGCGGTACTGCTAAATGGGCAGTAGTGGGGCAGGCAAACTCCCACCCTTGAAAATCCCCACAGTGAGAGCAATATGATTTGAGGCATCCATAAATTTGTGCAACTCACCTGGGTGAATCAGAGTCTGAACCTCTGGAAGCCTTTCAAGGGGGAGGTGGCCTCTTCAGCCTGCCCCTCCCAGAAGCACAGGCTCTGCTCTGGGTCCCGCCTCCTCAAGGTGGAAGCTTTTACCTGCCCGAAGCATGCAGGAGTCCTGAGAACCCAGACAACACAACAGAGGGGAAGGGAATACCCCCATCGGGCATCTGTGGTAGGCTAGGCCCTGTGCCAAGGCCTACACACTATATTGTCCTTTGATCCTCAAAACAATTCTCTAGAGATTAAGAGACTGAGGCTTCAAAGAGAGGATTGAGAGGACTGACTTCTGGATTGTCTACTGAAAAGCCCCCAGCACTGTACTGTTGCCTTACATTCATTATACATTAGCACAGGGCTCCCAGCCACACCTTCTACAGCAAGTGGTCCGAGGCACTTGGAGGGTGTGCACAGTGGACAGCACAGATTTTACAGAATATTTCTATCATCTCAGACAGTTCTATTAAGTAGCACTAAACTAAGCCATGAGAGTAGGCAGCTCATAAAGCGCTTTTCCACCACCCTGCATTTTCCACTCTCACCCCTTCCAAAAGTGACCATGGAGCAGGGGATGTCGCAGGTGCTCAACAAATATTTGCTGGGTGAATGGGGAAGATGTGGCCTGAAGAGCAAGAAGGAAGTGGCTAAAGAGGTAGAAGTGGGCCTGATTTATTCGAGAAATGTTCGCCACCTGGTTGAGAGCTTGGGCAGACCAAAGGGTCCTTTCTCCGTCACCCATCCGCGCCCAAGAAAACACAGGAATGAATGGTGACATAATTTACTGGAGCAATAAAATCCATACCTACTGATTACCTCTTCAAATGACTCATGTCTGACTGTGTGCAGTTACAGTAGAGCATTTCAACCAGACCAAACAGTGGTTAGTGTCGATGGGGGCAAGAGCGTCTTTTTAAAGTGAGATTTTTTTTAGTCCAGGCCAGAACTGGAGAGCTAGAATCCTGGAGTTCCTGTAACTCGGTTCCTTTATGGTGTAGGTGAGGAAACTGAGGCCCAGACAAGTGATCAGCCCATGGTCACACAGCTAGGTTGAGGCAGAGCTGTTCTCCTGCCCACCTGCCACCTAGAATTCAAGCCAGAATGAGAGCTCCTTGTCAGAGTAGATGGACCAAAGAGCAGAAAGCTCAGGTGGCCAAGAGAGCCAAGGCTGAGGTCAAGCTGATGAAGAAACCAGGAGCAAAATAAAACTGAAGGTTAGAAACGACCCCAGAGCAGTAGGGCTGACCAGATGCACATTAAGAAGGAGAAGGCAATTAGGAAATATCCAAGTCTGGAAGCATGAAGTGTCGGCGAGGGTGATGGAAATAGGCACTCATGTTCACTGCTGGTAGGGCCCTTCAGAGGACAATTTAGCATTGTCTAGTAGAATTTAGAATGCACACGCCTATTACTTAGCAATCCCGCTACTTCTCTAGAGAAATACCTGTACATGTGCACACTGAGACATGTACAAGACTGTGGCAGCATTGCCTACAATCTTGAGAAACTAGAAATAACTTAAATGTCCAACCATGGAGATGGATACACAAAATGCAATATATCCACACTATGGAATACTATGAAGCCATCGAATAGAGCATGGTAGATCCATCTGGAGCCACCACATCACATACTGTATCTTTGTATGAATTAGAAAATGTGGTCCCCTCTGGGTAAACCAATTAGAGAAAGGCAGTCCTTCCTTTGGGCTAAGCCAGCAGAAATAGACTGAGTTTCAGCCTCCCTCATGCCCACCCCCTCCCCCAGCTGTGTGACAAGAGCAGGGGCTCTGAGTTCAGTCTTACCAACCTGAATGACTCTGTCAAATGGGAAAACAAACTGTAGAATAGTATGTAAAACAGGATGGCTTTAATAAATTTAAACAGATATTCTTTATATTTTCTATAGGGACATACATACATAACATGCATGTTAATGAGTAGAAAAAGGACAAGAAGGATGCACATCTTCCTGCAATAGCTGTTTCCTCTTTGGGGAGAGGGGGGCACTGTTGGCCAAAGTGGCCTTTAATCTTATCCAAAGTGTTTTGATTTAATTTTTCACAAAGAGAATGCATTTTCCTATAATTTCTATAATTAACTTTTAAATTGAAAACTAAAAAATGGAAAGGTGGGCCTTTGAGGCAGAAGGAGAAATTTGTGTCATCCTAGGTGACACTCACCACCATCACCACCAGTAGGTTTAAAGGCACTGTGTCCCATGGGCCAAAAACCCACACAAGCCCATTCTGGACCTCAATTCTGACCTCAATTTCCATGGTAGAAAGTGACAGAGAGCTCAGATTGAACAAAGGAACTTTTTAAAAATCAGAGAAAAGTAAACCTAGTAAGATCTCTCTCTCCTAGGTATGCCTTGTAGGCAACCTTGGTGACTTCAGCCCCCGGAATCTCAGCTTTGTCTCCAAGGCTGGAAAATGGGGAGAAGGGTTTGGAGGCTCTCTTTTCCCCATCCTCTCCCAGAGGCAGTATTTCCTGGATGTAAGGAGCACCTCTATGCCGGGATGGAAAGTGATGAGAAAGTCAACACACCAACTTGAGCAAGATCAAAGGAACCATCCAATGACTTCTGGGGACTTTATCACAGCAAAAAGAAGGTGAGGGAAGTTGACTGGTCTTGAAATTGTTTTTTAATGGTTTGATTTCACCGTCTTCTTGTTACTTAAGTACCATTCATCTTCCTCCAAATCTCTAGTGGGAGCTTCATATGGTTTGGCAGCTCAATTTCCTCTCAGCCTACTGGATGAAACAAAAGGTCCACCGGTCACTTATCTAGGGAGAGCACATGGAGAGCCATTAGGACCTGCGCCATCAGATCTCAGTGTCCCTCTCTTTGCAAGATTTACAGCCCTCATGGGAATGGATTTATATCTCAAAACACTTGCTACTCTTGTCATCTCCATTCAGAAGCAACCCTTGTATTGATTGTCCCTGCTTTGGGTACTGTTTAATTATCTCTCAGACCAATTGGCCACTCAGCCAAGGAGATTTCACTGAAATGACAATGATGTTTGACTTGAATGTGTAATTCCAAAGAAACAGATAGTCTTACATCTATTTCCCTACTTCCCACACCTATCTTTCTTCCCTTTGCTTAGACCACCCAGTGTCATACCCACCCACCAGCAAGTATCTGCTCCAGGGCCATGATGTGCTGCCAGGTGGCATTTTTACATTGGGCACTCTTTGCTCAGGAAGTGGCCCCAATGGCATTTCCCAAGGCTCACTCTTCACAAGAGAGGTTTGGCTCTCATAGCAGGGATATCATTTCTCTCCCAATGACTGAGGGAAAAGGAAAAATCTGGAATGAAAGGGCAGCAAACAGAATGATGAAAAACTAAAAGTCTAAGTTAGGGTCTAAAAGCTGTGGCTGTGGAAGCAGGAAATGCTGGCTCCAAGCTGATACTTCATGTGTTTGTCAGAGTAATCTTGCTGTATCAAACCTCATATTTAGACACATCTTACAATCAAGTCGCAGGCTGGCCACAGTTTTAGCTCTTGCTCCTATCTCTCCATCTCCCCAAGCTTGTCTGGCACAGTCCAGCCCCCTTGGTCCATGTTCCTGCTGCTTCTGGGACCAGGACTGTCTTAGGTGGTTCTCCCAGAAGTAGACCTGAGGCAAGGACTCAAGAGGAAATAGTCTGTTTGGAAAGTGATCTCAGGAAACACTGCTAGGGAAATGGGAAAGTGAGACAGGGAAGGAAAGGAAGTCAATAAACGATATGGTATTAAGCAGGTTACCGCTCTGGACAAGGAAGGCCCGATCCCCTTGGAGACTTTAGGCAAACAGCATGCAGCTCACCTCCAAGTTGTTCCACTTGAGAGGCAAAGAAGTTGTGACCTTTATCGGCCAAATCCCACCCACCATTGGCTGAGGGCTGCCCTAGGGCGTTAGCTCTCCAGCACTCCCAGCCTACCTGCATATTTTGGAGAGAAAGCATCATGCCAAGAGTTGTATGTGCATGCAGTAGGCCGCGAGGGCCACGTACTAGATGGTGAACCTGAGGGACATGGGTAGTGCACCCACAGAAACTGCTACAACCCTTCATCCCCTTGTTGCCTGGAAAACTCTTAATTATCCTTCAAGATCCAGGTGAAACCTCTTTCCTCACTGTCTCCACACAAGGAAGAAATTAATAGCTTCCTCCTCCAAGTTCTATTAACACTTTGCACTATAAACCAGTAAGCACATTTTGTTCTATTTTGTTTCACTATTCTTCTTCCCAAACTGCACAGTTTTAGTGTAGAGATCAAGTCTGAGTCATCCAGGTATCTTAGTACATTCACTCACTCATAATCTCTATTTACTGAGCATCTACTCTGTGGCAACACTGTTCCAGGTACTGGGAATACAGAAGTAAAAGGGCAGGTATCACAGAGCACGGCAGGGAGTAGAAAAACAAGTCCCATGTTTATATCTCTACCACATTGAGGGTTCTCAATGAACCACTTACATTTGGATTCTCTTAGCTGATCTATTTTCCCTAATCTTTTTTGGCTCTTCAGAGTTCATTTTTATGTGCTCTTCTAGGGATGAGAAATAAGAGCAGAGCTCTTTGTCTCCCTCTGCTTTGTTTATATCTGCTTGGCTCATCCTCTTCTACAGCAGACAGGCTTTCTCTGGATAGCTGGAAACAAGGCCACCATCTTCTCCAACTTCAACTCCTTTTTGACCCATAACCCCAGGGACAGGGCCCCTCTCCAACTCCAACTGAAAAATCTAGGGAAGGACCCTGATTAGCCTTGCTTGGATCACATGATCCCCTCAGTAAGATGTCAGTCTTGTGATTGGCACCACCACCACCCGGTCATTTGCTTGGAGTTGGGGAGGTACAATTCCCCAGAGCAAGGGTGGGGAGTGCTGGAACAGAGAAAATACTACAGATGGCCCACATGGTATTAATGTGGATCTTTAGTAAGCACAACTTTCATTCTCCTGACATCTCAGAATTCTTGTCTTTCTAGATATTTTTAAAAGACAAGCTAAATTGCTTGGGGTTTTTGCAAACTCCTTTTAACAGAATCAAGGGATTATGAAAGATAATGAAATGAGTGATAGCAACCTAGGTAGAATAGATCACGCCAACTTTTGTGGCCCTTCCATGGTTCTGAAGTCTATCAATCATAACAAGAAGGACATATGGGATGTAATGATGGCCATGTTTGTTTATCTCTTTCCCCTTTCCAAGCTGTGGGTTTCTTAGGGGTAAGGTTCATATCTAGTTCATCTCTATGTTCTCAACATGCATCTGAGATTGTGACACAAACGGCTATCTCTGGGATGGATGGGTGAGTGGATAGATGGATGGATGGATGGATGGATGGATGGATGGATGGATGAGGAAGGTCCTTTTGATGCCAAGAGTGTAGATGGTTCATAAGTATGAGAGCTCAAGGATTTGCTAGTGATCTAAGCCAGGCAGAGTCTCCATCTAGACCTGCACTGTCCAGTTATGGTAGCCACTAGCTATGTGTGGCTATTTAAATTTAAATTAATTAAAATTAAGCAAAATTATAAATTCAATTCCTCAGTCATACTAGCCACATTCAAAGTGCGCAATAGCCATCTATGGCTAGTAATTACTGTTTGGACAGCACAGATTATAGAACATTTCTATCATCATGGAAAGTTCTATTGGGCAGCTTAATAGAAGCCAAAAGCAAAGCAAATTGAACCAAAAGCACATTGGTAATCAGAGCCAGGCAAATAAGAACCAGAAAGAACCAAATGCCAGAGGGCAAGGGCAGCCTGCAGAAATCAGGATTCCTACGGAAACTGCTGGAGGACAAACAAGGTTCCAGTTTTGAGGGTCACACTTTAGTTCCCACTGGGCTGGCTCCTTCTTCCCAGACAGGAACCAAAATCCAACCAGGGGAAGGAGGAAAGCAGGAAAAGCTGGCTGGAGTGAGACGTGTAGCAGCTAAGAGCAAGAAGTGATCTGCCCTGCACATTCCCTTCCCCAGGGGGAATCCTCATACTTCGGGCCCAAACTTACCAGGGGAGAAGCAAAAATAAGAAAACACAGTCACTTAAGTTATTCTTTTCAGTGAGTCCTTTACCTTTTTTTATCTTTATGAATTTTATGATAAGGATGAAGCCAAGAAAAGAAAGGTCTGGAAGGAGTTGGGTGGAACATCCAACTCAGAATAGTCCTCTGTATAAATGTACCAGAATTCAACCACTCTCCTATGTGAGGCATGTTTAGGGCGTTCTAGTTATCTTCGCTTACCCAGTCCCTGACTCAGTGGTACTTAGAAAATGTTGTTGCATTAATTAATCCCCTTTCAGTGAGATAAAGAAACAGTATAGTTGCCCAGGAAAATGTTCAGCTACTAAATGTGGACAGGAAGGGAATAACGTACATCAAGATAGATCATTTGAGGCAGTGGTTGCTGCAGTACGGCGTCACAAGTCTTCATTCTGACACTGGTTTGGGCTCTGTCAGTAACCAGTTGTGCTCCTTGGGCCTCGGTTTCTTTTATCTGTAAAATGAAGGGACTGGTTCTGATGTGCTCCAAGTCTTGTCCAGCTCTAAAATTCCCTGCATGGTGACAAATGACTGTTCCTTCTTTGACCTAGAATAAGTGTGTTTTCTTTTCCTACAAGTGCGTGAGAGATACTTCTGCTTTCTTTTTGGTGAGGAGAAAGGCGTTTATGAAGGGGTTTAGTTAACCCCTCTTCCCCCATCAAAGGTGAGTTTTGGAGCATCCCCAGTCCAGCTGGGGCCAGCTTACGTGACCCATAATTAAGTTGTAAAACTGTTCATGCTTACGCAAATGTTTGTCAGAGACCACAGGGCGGGGAAGAAGTCTTCCCCAACCCCAGAGGAAAGCTAGAAGCCTGCTGGGTGGTGGACTTCCAGAGGCAGAAGGGAGAAGACTGCGGGGCTGAGAATGTGCTAATGCAGGAGGTCATAGAATTGCAGGCAAGATAGTTAAAAAAAAGTCAAGGAAACAGGCAACTTCTAGTAGGTAAGCAAAAAAAAAGAGGCAGGAAATAATATGTAACACTACCTACACACCTTGTACTTTACACGTTTGTTTTGTTTTTGCAAAAAAACACAAAAATACATGCTAGTGAGTTCAGTATCATTACCCTCACTTTATAGATGAGGAAACTGAGGCCAGGAGAGGTTCCCTCTGATTCATCCGCATTGCTGAGAGCCCACTATGTGCCAGGCACAGGTTACACAGCAGTGCACGTGACGGACATTTTCCCAGACTTCATGGAACATACAGTCCAGTGAGCTGTCAGATACTGAACAAATGATTACTCAAATAATTATTTAATTATAATGATGTGAAGTTCTACAAGAAGAAAAGTCTTGGTGTTCAGTAGGGTGCAGGAAAATCGCAGGTGCAACTGTCTAACGGAGTGCAAGGGTCAGAGGAGGGCTCTGGGGAAGTAAGTGGACACCTGAAGGGTGGGAGAGAGGGGCCAGGTGAGGAGAGTGGAGGTGGAGGAGAGCATCCTGGCCAAGTGAAGCTCGGCAGTCATGGCCTCAGGAAGCTTCCTCTGACCCCCCAGACTGTGCCAGGCCCCTGCTAGTGCCCTTCCAGGATCCAGGTTCCCTTCCCAGCACTCAGATAGTTTGCAATTATACGCCTATTTTTGTTATCATTAGATTAATGTCTGCCTTTTGCACTAAGCACAAGCTACAGGAGAGCAGGGACCATCCCTGCTTTTGGTCACTACAGTGTCCTCAGCACAGAATCCAAGACTGGGACAGAGAAGATGCCCAACAACCATCTGTTGAGTAATTCTTATAAGTAAAAAAAATGGGGAAATAGATGATAATAACAAGAACAACTTGATCCCTGGTTAGGACAGGCTCTTTCATGTGTTGCCTGACACAGTGTTTATATTGTAAATGGCAGTTATTATTTAAGAAAACTATAAATAACCTAGAGCTATACAAATACTTGAAGCTTTCCTTCTCACATTGTGATGATTATGCCCATTTTGGGGTGACAGAAGTGAAGTGACTTGCCCATAGTCACACAGCCTGAGGCTCAGGCCCAGTGACCCAGCTGCCCCCTGATAAAGACACACAGGAGGAGGCATGCTTTCCTCCCCCTTTCGCCCCATAACATCTCACCATCACCAGCTCTTGTGACCAAACCTTGAAAACCTCCATACCACCTTCTCAGTTTTTGGTCTGTAACACTTGGACCATTATTTGCTTAATATTTTTCTTTAAATCAACCCAATGTATTACTTTGATAAACTAAATGGAAAAAGAACTCTTTTTTTAAAAAAAAAAAAGCAAAGTACTCCTATGAGCACAATGAAAACAAAAAAATTTTGGCTAAATTCAGATATTAATGTCTGAGAAAGTTTCTTAGCCCGAGACCTGCTCTCTCTGTGTGGAAACAGAAGAAATACTAACGGAACTTCTTCACGGAGAAGGAAAATGATCCCAAATGGGGAGGAAATATAGGAAGAAATGTAGTGCACCTAAAAGGGTAAGTAGGAGAAACAGTTGACCGTTGAAAGCAAAAATAATAATAACATATAACTTATGGAGAAGTAAAATGCATGACAACAAGAGCAAAACGGCAAGAGAGGAAGAAATGAATTTAAGTTGTGGTAAGGGTCTTGCATCGTTCAGGATGTGGTGAAAGTACTAATTTAAGGTGGGCTGCAATAAGTCAAGCACACATTTTGTAAATTCTAGACTAACCACTAAAAGAATGATACTATGAAGCATAACGGAAAAGCTAACACAGGAGATAAAATGGGAGGAACAAAAGGAAATTAGCCAAGATGTGTTACTCAGGTAGAAAAGAGACCAGCACCAATCTGAGACTTTGGGGCATCTGAAAGAAACTTGGAAAGGAAATAAGCTTTGTGCTTTTCATTCAACATTTTCTAATGCTGCATCTATAACCCACCTGAAGTCCCTTCCCTTAGCCCCAATGAAATGGGTACCAGGCATTGAAATCTGGTCCACCCAATGGATATGAAACAGGCTATCCTATTATTAGGAATGGTAATTGGAACTATGTGTCCATGCCCTCCTCACTTTTCTCATGGGACAAATGTCAGAGCAGAATTGGGCTCTACATCCTGAATATTAAGGAGCCAGACACCCTGTCTAACCAGAGGCCTTCCTTCCAGCCAATAGTTCTCAGGTAAGAGTGATTTTGCCCACCAAAGGGTATTTGGCAATGTCTGGAGACATTTTTGGTTGACAGAACTTGGGAGAGGAAGCCTGCGACTGGCATCCAAATGCCAGAGATATTGCTAAATATCCCACAAAACAGGACAGGCCCAAAAAACAGAGAATCATCAGGCCCAAAATGTCAATAGTGCCAAGGTTAAGAAACTCTGCTTTAGGGCACAATTAATCACAGCACCAAACTGGAGCCTTGAGTCAAAGCCAAGAGGAAGAGAGTCAGCAACATGGGTGCACCTGCTCTAAATTCCACACCAGGAGACAAAGTTTCAGCCCCACCTCCCTGGGCTACAATTGGATGCATCATTAACCCTAAGGCTCTTCTCAGAGAGTTTGGTGACTGATTCTAGAACACAGAAAAAGCTCTAGTTTCACAAGGATGAAATCCTAGAAATAAGGTAAAGACCTTTCCTAACATTAGTCTCAGAGAGACAGCATGGTGGAAACAGTAATACAATGAAGAGAGGCTATTTCGACGTGGCATGTCCACCAGATTTACAAGGAGTAAATAAATGATGTCCCTATCTACAGAGGACCCAGTTGTCAATCTTGTGCCTCAAGCAGGTTCTCAGGGAGGCTGAGCCACTCTACCCAGCTTTGCTTTACTTGGTCGTCCAGGCCACAGCTGATGCGTTTGACTCTTCGCTTGGCAGCGGAGGACGGCACCGCCCAGTACTCACCTGTGAACAGCCGCCATGCACAGCTGCCGTTCTCACCTCCTCCTTTGCCAGAGCAGAGACTTTCGGAGCTGAGGTTCTTCCTCCACAGTAGTGCAGAGCCTCAGGGAATGCTGCCCTCCTGTCTCCTGCTGACAGCCAGCGCTCTGCAGAGCCTCAGAGGCAGGAAAGCAAAGCTCCCCAGAGGCCCAACACTCCCTGGCAGGCATCCCCAGGGATTCAGAGCAGGCAGAGAATTCTCAGGGCAAGCTTGCCTCCCACTTGATGGTGGTGTGTGCAGGGGAACCGGGAGGGAGTAGGACAGCTATGTGAAAGGCTAGGAACCAGAAGGCTAACGCTCCCCTGAGACTGCTCATCTCCCCAGCCTCTGGCCCTGCGCAGAATATCTCTATTGCTTCTCTCCAAGCTCTCCAGATGCAGCAGCCTGGACCCCCTGAGGACCCCCAGGGTGGGCAGTGCATGGCCATGCTGAGGCCATGCTGATTTGTCATTTGGCTGGGTTGATGTCAAAGCCATTGCTGTGTTTGTGTATGTTTTCTCTCCCTGGGCAGCTCATCCACAGCTGGAATTAACCACCCTAGTGCAGATCTCACCACACTCCTGGTCTGTGTCTATAGGGAAGAACTGCCACTGGGGCCTTCCACAAGCCCCTAAACTTCACATGTCCAAAAGCTCATCTTCCTCCAAACCAGCTCTTCATCCTGCCTCAGGCAACGTTATGTTCAAGCCAGAAACTTGAGAGCCACTCTCCACCCTGCCCAACTCCTACACCTAAGCATTCACCAAGCACAGCTGATTCTTTCTCTTGAACTCACTCATATCTGTTCTCTCTTCATTCCCCCTCTCCATTCCCACTGCCCTGTCTTGGTTTAGGTAGGTCATCTCCTACCTGAATGACTGGGGAGTCCCCCACTGGTCTCCCTCACTTCCTGCCTCTCACTAACTATATGGCCCGCTATAGAAACCTGCAGGTAAACAATGTCTTTCCTTGTGATTTTCCAGAAACATAGGTCTGATCCTACCACCCTCCTGCTTCAAATCTTTGGAAAGCTTGCCCTAGCTTCCAGAAAACTCTAAATTCCTTTGTGCTGGACAGAAGGTCCTATTGGAAACCAGCCTCTCCTTTTCTCTTGAGCTCATCTCTGGTCAGTCAAACCCCAGGGAGAGTGACAATTAGACAAGTCAATCACGAGGAGTGCAAAATCTTCTGGCCCCATAGCTCTGCCCATATTAAAGCTCATCGAAGCAGAAGCAGCCATCCAGGCCAGGGAGGCTGGTCAGAGTTGAAGGCTTCTGGCTTCGACTCGAAAGGGCAACAGCATTTGCTGCTGGCCCCAAGCCCCTGCTCATGATCCTGCACCCCTTAGGAGAGCGTGTGTCAGGATTCCAGGCTCCCATTAAGTTTTTGCCTCTCTCCTCCAACCACATCCAAGTAATGGGGTGATGACTGACATTCACCAAACTCCTGCTGTTTGTTCCAGGTACTATGCTGAGCCCTTCACCTGCCCTGTCTCATTTAATCTTCATAAAATCCCTATGAGGCAGTACAATTATTATCCCCATTTTACAGATGACCAACTTGAGACCCAGAGGTCAAGTAGCTTACCCAAGATCACACAGATGGGAAATGGCAGCGCTGAAATTTTATAATCACAGGTATGCCCTGCACCACTAGACCATACTGTTTCTTAGGCTCAGGAAGCCACAGCTGCTTCAAAGTTTAGAATGGGGAGGGCACTCTATAGCACTTTTGTGTATGCTTCCAGCACATTAGCAGCTGCTGACTTGGCCTCTTTTCTGAAAAGATGTTTTTGCCCCTTTTGAGGACTTATGCATCCTGTTTCACAGAAAAGAGTCAGAAGTGCCTGAGTGGTGAGTTGCTGCTGGGCCTACCAATACTGGAAGAACTTGTCTTGGCCAAATTTGGAAAGAAAAGGAGGAGGCTCTACTTGGCCACTCTAATCTGCGAGGCTGCACGCAGGGAATTTCAGCTCAGAAAGTGACCTTCCATCTGCCCAGAAATGAGTTTATAAATTTAACCCCATTGCAAGGGCTCCGCTAGGGGTGGGAGGAAGTGTGCTCTGGCATTTCAGAGATGGCAGCTGAGTCATGTGGATGCTCCTCCAGTGTGGAGAAAGCCTTGTCGCCTCCTCCGGATGACAGGAGGTGATACCATAGCCCAAAGGATGCTGTATAGGGAGGGTCCCGTGAGGAGTTGCATAAGAAGAGTTGTATTAGATGTGAAGACCTGAACTTGGGAGCAGAGATGAGGTTTCACAGATGCAGCCAATTCCTTAAAAAGTGAATCTCCCAAGCAGCCTTTCTCACCCTTGCGGCTGTTCTTCATCTATTCTTTTTGGGTTTTAAGGTCAGTGAAAAATACAGTACAGGTTATTCAGGAACTACCTCTGAGGACATGGCTGCTTCTTTCAAAGTGGTAACACATGTTATTCCCCTCTCCCTGCGCAGAACAGAGTAGCCGCGCTTGAGAATTGGAGGTGTCCAGGAGGCGAACCTGACTGCAGGGCAGTCTGCTGTGGGTGGGTGGGTATTCCTGGCATTCAGGAGAATTCCTCTCCCTCAAGATTTATGACTTCATTTTATGTTTTAACGCCTTCTGTCAAAATTCCAAGAGGCTAGAGTGACGGATGAGAAGCAAGGAAAGGGGAGGACTACTCCAGGTCATGGAAACAGCCCAGATGAAGATTTAAAGTGAACAAGCACTCGTTTGGTGAATGTTGACTGAGCACCTACAACATGCTTCTGGTGGATTCCCACGTAAACAGAGTGCAAGACCACGCCACCTTTAAGGACACCCTGAAGGCTCTTGCAATGCCTGGCCTCTCTGGAAGAATGAAGGCCTGTTGTGAATTCTTCCAGGTAGTGGGCAGGGAAGGGCATCTCAGAGGAGCCCCAGTTCATGCCAACCCCTCCCCAGTTAGGAGTAAAGCTTCAGAAAAGCCAAGCCCATGAGCTGACCTGGGGCAGAGATCCTGAGACAAGAAACTGCTCTTGCTCTTTCCTGGTTCTAAATCCTGCATGTCTCCAAGCCCCTGGCACAGTCACACACCTGTTAGACATGATTCTGGCCCTGCTAAGGTCTGCCCAACTTCATCTCTCTGAGACTAAGACACTCTTCCCATAGGCCACCTAGAGCCTCTTGCAAAAGAGCAAGAAGCCCCGCCCCGGGGAGCATGGTGTTCACAGCAGGCCCTCTGCCCGTTCCACTCTCTACACTCCAGCCTCTCCTTTGAAATAAATGTATTCAATACAAAGGTACGAAATGGATGAAACAGTTGTTTTTAAATGCTGATTTCATGCCCCTCCCAAAGGCACTCTTTTGTTCTTCTGTTTAATTTTTACATCAGATTTGTGATAACAAACTCTAGGGCGGATTCATCAAAGGAAACTGATAATTACTAACTCTGTACATTTTATTTTGTTCATTATTTTGTTAACACCTGATTCTAAAAAATACTCCTTCTGAAGGGGCTGGAAACTGGCATAAAAATTATTAGCACTAAAGAGATCTTTTTTGCATAGAAATAGGTTTAGTACCTGCCAGCTGCAGTAAGTGTGTGGGACTCACTTTGTGGCAGCCAACAACATCTAGCAAGCGCCTTTCCACCTGTCTCCACCTGCCTCCAGGTAAACAACCACCTCATCACCTAAGGGCTGGGTTATATTTTTCTTTGCAGAAATGTACCCATATTGTCCTGGTTGGGATTCCAGGTGAGTGGAAAAACAGATTACCAGAGAGGTGGGGTCAACAAGTAGGCCTTAGCCCCCAAAACGGCAACAAGGAGTAGGATGTCCTAAGGATTGTTTGGGGGCACACAGTGGGAGACCCCAGAATCACTGAGAGCAGCAAAAAGTATGTACATCAACTGACTTGTACCACATTTATGAAGTACTTCCTATGTGCACAGTCCTTGCAGAATTCAAATGTATGTAAGTAGCGAGTATTGGATACTTCTGGATGCCTCCCAACATCATTAAACCCCCTTCCTATCTTTGGTGAAATTCCCTGGTTCACGACCACATGCCTCCTCAAGGTCAAAGCTGGGATCTCTCTTACCCGCCCATTCTTTTTGCTAAGGTGCAGGCAGGAGACAGGCTTCACCAATCTGACACACCCACATGAGACTTTGATTGGGAAGCCAGTGTCAGGAAGAAGTTGGTGGGAGAATGGTGGCTCCATTATGCTGAGCATAGCAGCAGAGTATCCAGCTCCCAGTGACAGAGATTCCAAGTAGCATCCACACCCTGGACTCAGGGGCACAGACATGATATTTGTGCCCAGGGGTGTATTCTATTTGTGATAGAATCTGGCCACTGTTCTTTGCCTTTGTTGAGGCCTCAGTTTGTTATTCTGGACCTCTCAGATTCAGATTCTGTGAATTATCTCACATTCCTGAACAGACTCCTTTTCTGCTTAACCTGGCTAGAATGGGTTTCTGATGTTTGCAGCTGAGAACCCAGACTGTGATCATAGCTCCATAAGCTGCAAATGAGAGAAGCCCAGAGGAAATTTGCTGGGTTGTGAAACCACAAAAATCCAGAAGTATGTAGCTTCAGGTATGGTTAGATCCAGGGACCAGGACTGGCTACATAATTTGCAAGGCCCAGTACAAAACGAAAGTGCAGAGCCCTTTTTCAAAACTATTGAGAATTTCAAGGTGACAAGGTAAGAACATTAAGCCAAGTGCAGGGTCTTTCTAGATGACTGCACAGATTGCATGCCTATAAAACTGGCCCCGACAGGGGTGCAAACTACGTCACCAGGACCTACATGTCTTCTCTCTTCCACTCGGTTCTGCCAAGTCCCACCTGATCCCTTGCCTGCCCATGACTCCAGTGTTCCAGAGGGAAAGACCTGTCTAGATTCACACAGCCAGTTGAGGCTCGAAGACCAGTTGTACCTACAGTGTGCCCAGGCATGCTAACCACAAGCACGCTGATTAGCCCGACATGTTCGCTGTGGCCTTAGGTCAGGCTCCCAAAAGCAGCCTCTGAGATGACGACTGGGGTACAGGCGATTTCTAAAAGAAGTGCTCCCAGAGGAGACCTGTAAGGAAACTCGGAAGCAGGACAGGGACAGGCAGGAAGCTAAGCAAGGGTGTGAGCCCCTGCACAGACCCTCAGAGAGGGGCCTTGCCTGATCCCACAGGGAGCTCTAGAGTGTGCATTATGCCTCAGAATTGTCTGGACCTGAGTCAAGGAAACTGACATTTCAACTCTCCCCATGTGCACCCCTTAGTCATTGACTAAGAGCCGCTCCCCTTACGGGTAGGCATGTAAATTCCCTGCTGGCTCTCTGTGCATACGGACAACGTGGGCCCCAACAGACAGAGGAAAATCTTGTAAAAAAGTGACTCAGGTGCTAGCTCCTGGAGGTGAATACCAAAGTAGGGGAGGGGTCCCAAAATGGTACAGGCATCCTAAGATGTGGGCAGAATACCTGCCCTGGATTCAGTGACATCCCAGCACACTGACCCTACCCGCAGCTGCCCCCAAAAAATACTGAAGTATGTGACCCCAAAGTTCCACTGGGAATGTTCCAGTGTGATCCCTCCAGCCAGTGAATTGGGAAGTACCAGGTGACAGGCAAGTAGTGTCTATAAGTTATACATGTTTCTGAGCTTTTATTTACCTAACATTTAAAAAATTAATCTTAGGCTATCTAAGCATGTAATATAAAACTCAGATTCCCTATTTTGAAATGAATGAATTGTGTAACAACGTTTGTAAAAACTGTATGAGCTTCTGAGTCTGTCACAGGAATAAACTTTGCACAAACTCTGCTCACATCTTTTGACACCTGCACTTAGTCACAGGGCTGCATATTGCTCTTGAGAGATGTATATCATTAGATTCATTAAGGATGGGATCCTAGAAGAATAGGATTAATTATCAGCAATAGAACATATGAATAAATTTTCATACCAGCTTTGTTGAAGTATAATACCATACTATTTCCCTATTTAAAGTGTACAATTCGGTAATTTTTAGTATATTCACAAAGTTGTGCAACCATCACCACAATCAATGTTATAACATTTTCATCACTCCACAAAGAAACCCCATATCCATCAGCAGTATTCCTTATTTCCTCCCCTTAGCCCCTAGTCCTAAGTAAAAAGTAGATAGGGCTGGTGGCCCATCCCTCTTGTTCCTAATTTCAGGAACCATCCGGAAAGCCCTATGGGAAAGAATAGCTCTGGAAAGTCCCCTATTATCTACATGTGCTTGGGAGAGTCATGACTTTGGAGTGCCTTTCTGATTGCCAGGCTCAATGACTAGCATCAACAGAAGAAAGGGAAAATCTATATCAACTCAATCGAGCCACGATAATGAATCCGGCCACATGTCATAGTCCAAGAGGAACATGAGTATGTGCATACACAGCTATCCTCAGAGAGGCAGTCACCTCTGGCACACAAGGCAGAGGTGTGGCCTGCTTCCTTCCTGAACATCAAGCAGATGTCATGTTGCTCCCTGCAGAGGTCCTGCATCTCCAAAATCAAGCTTAAGGACATCAGGGCATTCCTTACACAAGAAGCTGGCAATGCTGGCTGAACCAATTTATACACTCCTGTAAAAAATTCACCTTGCCTTTTAAGAGGAGGAAAGGGCAAGGGAGCACCCAGCTAAGCACATTGGAAAATCCTTTAGAAAAAAATTGACAACATTACTAAGGGATTCATGTCTGACCAAACATTGTTTTATTCTTTCAACTGAGGCAAAGAGTTTAGAAAAAATCACCTATGAGATCCAAGGTTATGAACTGAATTAGACATACACCTGCGGGTAACTTTGCTGCATAGAAATCTTGGCTGGAGTGTGGTTACTGAGATAGGTACATTAAGTAAACACTCATTTGAAGACCTTTTCCACTGGAACATAAGAATCAGGCAGTGAAAAGAATACATTTTCTGAACATCACATCGTCCCCATTAGGAGGGCTCTGTGATCACATTATGTGCTTTGTCTTCAGAGACTTCCCTGTCTTTTTCACCCATAAGCAGAAAAAGTCCTCTCCATGCTCATTATCAGGCTCCCGAGCCCATGCTTTCTGATGTGCCTCCCTCCCTCACTTTGGAGCTTGACTTCCTTGAGATCTGTCATTGTCACCTTATTATAATGGAGTCTAAAAATCCCACAGCTAGTGACACTCAGGGGAGGAGTATTCTGATGAGGAGGGTGGGGGTGCCCGGAGGAGACGTCTGTGATGGAAGTTTCCACAGAGGCTACACACTGAAAATTTGAGGAGAGAAAGGAGGACCGGTAGGGAAGTGGGCATTTTGCCATCCAATTTCACTGTCCTGGTGTCATGCAAGAAAAAGCCAGAAAGGCGTGGAGAGTATCCATGAAAGTGGATTCTGTGTTATTCTAGTTGCAGCAGATAGGAATTTTCTCTTCCCAGGCACAGCAAGCGGAGCCTGGTATACCCAGAGGCAATTGAGTAAACAGTAGAGGTGACGCATTGTCTTTGTATCATATGTGGGCAAAAGGAGCTTAAAACACTAGTGGGAGGAAAGGATGATAGTTGATGTCCTTTCTCACATTCAATAGAGCCTCTGACTCAGGGGTAAGACAGTTAACCAGCCAATAGAACATGACGAGCTTCTTTCTTTCTAAGAGCCTGGGCCTCCATGGGTGTTACTCAACTAAAAGGAGGCCAAAGATCAGTGAGTATGATTCTCTCACATTTGGGAGATAGAATTGGCCTATGATATCATAAAAAGCCTCCAGAAGTTCAAGAGCAATATTTTGAGAAGCACATCTAAGGGATGGCCAAACAGATAGGTTCAACCCTTCCAGTGTGTCTGCTTTGGCCAAAACAGCAGACTCTAATCAAGCTCATGTGCAGATGTGATTTGCATGACTTGTTTAGCATTCTATTGATGAATATCAGTCAGATCTGTCTATCTATCTATCTTATCTATTTATTTTTGGTATTTTTCGCCCTAAGAGTGAACAACTATCAAGACAAAAATAAATTTAAAATGTACACAGCAATGCGCTGAGTTGCAGAAGGGCCCCGCAGATTTATACAATTGTTAGCGGCACCCTCAATCTTTTTCATTACTTTTTGAGCCTGCAATTAGAAAAACATTGCTCTTTGGAGAGATTGGGTCCGATGCCGTACGACAATGGCACACAAGTTGCCCTGCCACTTTGAACAGAACAAAAGAAAAAAATGAGGAGTTGTGAGAAGGGAAGAAAGTATACACTTTGAGCTGAGATAAAATGTGGCCTCAGGAAAGTAAAAAGATACAGGGAGGCTACTCTAGATAGAGAAATGCTGCAGCAGGAACCCCTTCTGATAATATGGGTAGTAAAGTCCAAGTTTAGAGGAAAGCCAAGAGACCTATAATAATCTGCAAGAGGAAATAGGTTGGGGCAGTGAAATATGACACTTTCCTCAAAGTAAACCAAGGGTAGTTTCGGAATGGTGAGTGATTCTAGGAGAGATCATAGCACAGAAACGGCAAAATGAGGGTAAAAGTTGATGAACATCCACTAGGATAAATTCCAAATGGATTGAAGATATAAATCTAAAAATAAAATTTAAAAAGTGTTACGAGAAAACATGGAATTCTTCTTCTATAACTTAAAACTGAGGAAAGCATTTCTCACCGTGACTCAAAACGCAGAATAGATGAAAGAAAAGATTGATTAATTTGTCTACATAAAAGTTAAAACTTTTGTATGGCGAAAAAAGAAAGAAGAGTAGGAAAAGAGAGGAGAGAAGAAAACAAAAAAATTAAAAATAGAAAAACCAAAAAGACAAACAACAAACTGGAAAAAATATTCATATTACAAACAGCTAATCTTCCTATTATAGAGAGATTTTGTGGAAGTTGAAGAGACCAACAGGCAAAAGATATGACCATCAGGGGCTGGCCCTGTGGCTGAGTGGTTAAGTTCGTGCACTCTGCTTGGGGCGGCCCAGGGTTTCATCAGTTCGAATCCTGGGCGCAGACATGGCACAGCTCATCAAGCCACACTGAGGCGGCATCCCACATGCCACAACTAGAAGGACCCACAACTAAAACAATACACAACTATGTACTGGGGGGCTTTGGGGAGAAAAAGGAAAAATAAAATCTTTAAAAAAAAAAGATATGACCATCAGTTCATATAAATAGAAATAAAAACAGCTCAGATGTATGAAAATATGTTCAACTTCATTCATAAGAGGAATGCAAATTCAAATTACGCTGAGATATCATTTATAAAATTCCATATGTTTAGTGACAGACTGTTAGATTGGGTTCTCCCAAAAGCAGACCCTGAGACAAATATTTTATTTTATTCTTTTTGAGGAAGATTAGCCCTGAGCTAACATCTGCTGCCAATCCTCCTCTTTTTGCTGAGGAAGACTGGCCCTAAGCTAACATCCGTGCCCATCTTCCTCTACTTTATATGTGGGACGCCTGCCACAGCATGGCTTGCGAAGCAGTGCCATGTCCATATCCGGGATCCAAACTGGCAAACCCCAGGCCGCCAAAGCAGAACGTGTGCACTTAACCACTGCACCACGGGGCTGGCCCCAAGAGACAAATATTTTCGTGTTAAGTAGTTTGTTTGGGAGATGATCACAGGAAATCTCAGTAGGGAAGCGAGGAGGAAAGGGAAAATAGGCATGACAGGGTGTGTTATCAAGCCAATTACCAGTATGGGTACCTGGAGCTCAAGTAGAGAACTGTGGGAGACAATGTAGGACACACTTCAGGGTTATCCCTCTAAGAGTGAGAAAGCTGGGTATTTTTCCACCAACTGCCTGACCGCCACTGGTTGATGGAGAATTAACTCTCAGGCATTTCTGCCCTACCCATCCCCCAGGCTCACATGCAGCCCGAGCGTGCTTCCTGAAAGAAAGCCCTGGGGCAGAGTTGCAGCTGTAGTGTAGAGATGACTGTCCAGAGAGTATAAGCGGGGCACAGCAGCATCTTCTCCACAGCCTCCAGGGATGAAGCTGCCAGGGTACCGGCACTCTCATACATTGCTGGTGAGAATGGAAGTTGTTACACCTATGGTATAATTAGGAGTGCCAATTAGTTATTTGGCAATCTGACAATATCTAATACTGATTCTTCATTCCTGCTGCACATACCTTCTGACTCGGCAGTCCCACTTCCAGAAATTTATGCTACAGTTAGGATTTACACGTGTAGTAAATGACATATGCGCAAGAGTATTCATGCAGCACTATTTGTAATTATAAACTCTTGGAAACAACCTAATGTTCATCAATGAGAAGGGGCGAGTTAAATAAATTGAGGTACCATGACATGCCATGCAGCTATAAAAACAAATGAGTGCTCTTCGTACTGATGTGGTGAGATTTTCAAGATACATCATTAAGTGAAAAAAGTAAAATGCAAGAAGAATATACTATCTTTTGAGTAAAAAACGGGTGGAGGGAAAGTCACACAAGTTCATATTTGCTTACACGTGCATAGAGAAACTGGTAGGACACAGAAGAAATTAATAACAGCGTTAAGGTGAAGATGTAGCAGTGGTAACTGGTGCGTAAGGTGATATATATACAAAACTTGTGAATACATTATTTAATTCAAAATTAAATTTAGAAATGCTAATAGATATGGATATCTGGGGGTATGGAATTATGTGGCATTTTTTCATCCTGTCATATATTTCTGACTTGTTTGAATGTTTTACATGATGTACGTATTACTTTGCAATGTGAAAAAATGGTAGAGATATAATGACTAAATACAAACCAGGGAGACAGATAGACAACAGCTGAAAATAATCAACACAGAAAAGTTTACTCCACCAGGTGCTGAGTTACGAGGAATAGAAAATGACTGGCTGTCTAAAGCAGAAAAAGGATTTATTGGAAAAATATTGGATAGTTCACAAAATCACCAGGAAAGGAGAGCAAGGGGCTCAGAATAAAAGCAGAAAGCAAAGGAGGTTAGGTAGCAATCACAACAGAACCATCTGATGAGGACTTGGCTGCCATCACCCCCACTGGATCTGGTTCCCTCTGCTGTCTCTAGGGGAACAGGAACAGCACGTCAGACCAGAGGTTTCAAGTGGGACACCAAGATCTGACCGTTTTTAGATGTCAGAGTAAGGTGTGAGGCAAGTCACCAAGCAGAAATGTCAAAGCGGATGACCTGGAACTGGGCACAGTGAGGACATTAAACGGATGAGAGACTGAGATTGGAGGAAGATCCCTGAAGAGGACCCTAAGGTTGTGAAGCCCTACCATGCCCACAAGAGTGGCAATCAGAGCATTCCAGAGAGGAGCTGCCAAAGAACCCACAAAATGTCCATGACAGGGCCACCTTTAAACATTGGCTGGACCCAAAGAGCAAAAGCCAGTTTATGACAGTAACCAGTCTGTTAAGAAATGTCACATTCCTCTCATATTTCCTCATGGCTCCAACCCCGAAAGGGTCAAAAATAGCAGTTGGGCAGTATGGAGGATGTGATGAGGAGAGCAAGTCAACCCACCCTCTTTGCAGCCCTAGCTGGGACAAAGAGGAGAATTTTTATCATTGACTGAAGATAGAAGTGTGAATTAATAAACTGAGACAGTGCTTTGCAACTTAGTGACCACAGGACTTTGTTACCTGACAAAGACCAGAAAGGTCACAGGCCTTCGTCTCCTGCGGTATCCAGTAGTAATGGTGGGACCACCCCCATGGAGGAGGCTTAAGGGGGTGTCGGGTGGGGTGGACAAAAATAAAGTTGCTTTTAAGATTACCCATTTCAAGTCCAGTAAAGTGACAATTGCATAGAAAGTGGGTATTATTGCTGCAGTCACTGAAATAATTAAATCTGCTTTGGCTTCTTTGTGTCATCTGCTCCAGTTTCAAAGTCCCAAGCAGAAGCATCTGATTGACTGAGCTGAGACTTCATGCCCATGCTCCGGCTGCCTTGGACCCTATTGCCCACAATACTCTACCTGATGAATTCACCTAATTTAGGAAAAGGGTTCAGAAAGTAGACAAGAACTAACACATGTGCACTACAGTGGGAGGCTCTGCACTCACTTCTGATGGCTATTGCATCCAGCTACGTGCCGGGGGACAGAGGGAGGGAGGAAAGGATTCCAAGAAGAGCAACATAGACCCTGCCCTCAATAATGAAGTGGAGTCCCACTATTATAGCAATTACAACAGAAAAGCATCTCACTTTTATCTACAATCTTATAGCTTAAAAAGCTCTTTCATGTCTATTTCACTTGCTCTTGACAATAACACAGTGAGAGAACTCTCCAGTGTCTAACACGGTGCCTGGCACATAGTAGGTATTCAGTGACTGTTAAATGGATGAGTGAGTAAGGCAGTGAATGGGTAAGGAAGAACTAAATCCAGTGGTAAAAGTACAGGCTTTGCAGTTGGTCAGTCCAGTTCAGCAGTGCCCAGTGGAACTCACTGTGATGACGGCTCTTAATCTGTACTGTGCAATATGGTAGCCACTTACGGCTACCAAGTGCTTGAAATGTGCTAATGAGAGCGAGGAACTGAATTTTAATTTTATCTAATTTTCATTCATTTAAATTTAAACAGCCACATATGGCTAAGGGCTGCTGTACTAGACAGCACAGGTCTAGAGTTCAAATTCCACCTCTGGTTATCTAGCCTGTAACCTGAGCGAACCCCTTAATTTACCTAAGTCTCAATTTCCCCAAATGTGAAATGGGGAAAATAATATTCCTTGTCATGGTTGTGAGGTTAAAAGAGGTCTTATGTGTGAAAGGTCAAGTTCACTGGGTTGTGAAAGGCAAAGCTTCATCTCTGGCAGAAGCTCAACAGATGGAAGTCACCATTTGGATTACTGTGCCTCCCACTGCCATTGCTCTTATGCCACTACAGAGGGGATGGCAGGACTCAGAGAGGTTAAAGAGCCTGTCCAGGTCACACAGCTAGTGCACGGCCGAGTGGGATTTGCATCTCCTGTTTTCATTACTGCAGAGGCTTTCTGACTACCAAGTTAAGCAAGGACTAGAATACCCCATATGGGCACTAAGAATCGTCTGTGCCCTGAAAAATGAATCTTCCACATATGTTTGTCATTAGTATTCAAATTCATGTTGATTCCACTGAGATTAATAAAACATAAATTGTTTAGAAGCATTACTTTATAGTAGCTTTTCGTCATTATGTAGACTCTTAACACATATGAAAAGTACAGCTATCAGTATGTATTCCAGTTTCTTTTAACATCGAAAAGGCATCCTTACCCTCTCTGTTGAAAATGTTAACATCTCCTTGTTAAAACATAGTTAAAGAAAGGAAAGACACAGGGTACACACACACACACACACACACACACACACACACGAGTTAAATATCAAGATAAAATGGTGATGCAAGAGATTACATAACCAGTATATATTCTAGGTACATTTGCTAGAAACATGAATGGTGGTATTTACCAAAGAGGGTTTATTTAAAGTCAGTTAACAGAAAAGATCAATGCGTAATTCCCTAAAGGATCCTGCAACAGTCAGCAATTATAATAAATAAAGCTGAGTTTAGTTTTAAAAAAATGAATTGCCCACATTCATAATAGGTGAAACAGTGCTTTAAAGGAGATTTTGTGAATGATTCCAGAATTTTAGAAGACTGGTCCTGAATGGAGTGAATATAACCCAGAAAGTGCCCATGAAGATCCACTGGGATGAGGAAATAAAATGCTGCAACGCCGATATTTACTTTTTATCTTGAAAAGAAAGAAGCCAAACTTCATTTTTATTTAATATATGCATTGACAGCAGTACATGTATATAGTTTAAATAACATACATCCAGAAGGTGCATACTTAAAATTATTTTATTAAGAAGACTGCATAATTAAAAATCCTTAGAAATTTTTGTTTTAGAAGACAAGCAGCTCAGCACAAACCTGCAGTATGATGTGATTATTAAAAACAAGTCAAAAATTGTATCATCTTAGTTATATTAGTTAGCTTTTCCATGTAATAAACCATCCCAAAACAAATTGACTTACAACCACCACCATTTTTCACTGTTTAGAACCTGCACAAGGTCACTTGTACTGACAATCTAAGAGTACGGGTTCTAAAAACGAAGTCATATGCGGAAAGGTTGAAAGAACTGGGATTGTTATGCTCTGAAAAGAGAACACTAATAGAAAAGAGGAATGTGTGTTTGACATTTATTATCTTGATTTCTTATAGCTTAAATTCTAATGCAATTTATAGTGGAAGGAAAAATATTTTGAATGGATGATCCCTTGAAGCAACAGAAATTAAAGCATTTTTTTCTTTTTCCTAATTGATTTCATAATTATAGAACTATATTATATCAGAGAGTTCCATTTGTGTGGAATGACACAGTCGGCTGACATCAAAATTACTGGAAAATCCCAAAGGAGATGTATATATTCTAAACTCATCAACTTTTCTTGTTTTTATCAAAGAATTGGCTATTTCTTTCTCCTCTTTTTAAAAGAAAAATAATGTGGTCTTTGTTTCTTTTCCTTTTCTCCCCAACTCAAATTCTACAACTGTAAATTCAAAATATGAGCAGATTTAAAAATGGATTATGAAGAAAAATCTTTAGTATAAACAAAAGGAAGATGGAGTAAAATGAATGTCCATCACTGCATGAGAAATGGTGTGACAAATGTACGGTACCTCTGCACAGAGAATGGTGGTGAATCAGAGCATTGCTGTCCACCTGAAAGGAATATGTGAAATAAAATAAATATTTTTAAAAAACCGTGCAAATGCAGAGTCCCTTCTGGGTATAGCTGGAACTGTGCTCTGTTTGAGTAATTTGATATCTTCTCCTATAACTAAAATTTATGCAAAGTTAAATCAAAATGCTACAAAAATCTATGCATTGTATAAGAAACTAATGTAACTGATTGTAAGATTTAGGATGTAAATTTAAGATCACGCAATAAAATAAATTTTAATAACCAATAACCTTGAAAATTTAGACCAATGATAAAATTTATATTTTTTCGCTTTTTAACAAACAACAAAGTCTTCAATGAAAACAAAAAAGGCATTTCCTTCAGTGGCATTACTGGCAGAAAAATCAGAAATGACTACATCTTGCTCTAAGAGAATTTTTTAGTCAAGGAGTTAAAAAAAAGTCAATCTGTATGTTCCTCCACTTTTCTGGGCCCAAAGTTAATTTTTGCTGAGTAGTGTAAAACAGAAAATGGACATTTGCTTCTGGCATTGTGACCTTCTCCAGGCCCCTGTCCGCGCTGCCCCGATGCAGTGTATTTCTAGCACACACTTGTGATATGATCAGCAACCATCCTCCATAAACACTCAACTTGACAGCAAGTGAGAATAAAAAAAATCTGTTTCACATCAATGAAGCCATGCTACGAACACATTTCCCTCTTTTATGAGATAGATGATTTTCAAAGAAGATTAATTCAGATGGGTAGCAGCTTAACTCTTATTTTTCTTCTAGCTATCCACCAGAATACACTAATTTTTATTTTAAAACCAATAGGGCTCTTAAATATTATAAACTATGTCTAATTTAAAAAAAAATCTATAGCTGGTCCATACATTTTCCAACTAAGACATAGCATAAAACCTCCATGTTTAAAAATGCCATACCCTCCAACAGCATACATACACACTCATACACATACACACCCGATCCAACTGCACACTTATCCACTAATGACTAAACCATTTGAGATGGATTAGTGGGGGACAGGGGGGAAGGGGCCGAGGAGGATTTTTTTTTCTACAACAGGCATGCATAATATTTACTGAACAAGACATTGTGCTCTATATTTTTTTCTAGCATGTGGGGGGAATCATAATTGTATTTAGACTTTATATGGCATGGGTTACTCAGTTCACAGCAGAGGCACCTGCAGCAAATTAATTTGTTGTAGCACATTAATTATCTCATAGCTTCTACTTAGGCTGCAGCTGTTGCTATTATGTTAATAATATTTTTTATCACCACTGTATACAACAGGTTATGGCAATAATAGAACTATCTCTTTTTTTTGGCTTTCCCCTCCTGTCGTTTCCATTTTTCTATGTCAGAAGGGAAGACTGAAAGAAATTTAGGCAAATTAAGCCCCAAAGCGCACTATAATTTTCTATTTCTGAACCGATGTGTAAGAGAATGGGTAACTGAAATTAGCAAAGAATCACCCCACACAAAGATGGCGCGTGCAGAATTTGTGAAAGCGAAAAAGAAGACGAAGGAGAAGCAAAGGAGGGACGGAATACTGCGGTGCTGGGGTGGTGAGTGTTTGCATGGGGGCGGGGAAAATGCTGCAGTTTTCATGAAATAATAAGGTGGGGGAAAAAAGGCATACAAAGAGTAGGTTTTTCATTGTTTGTAAAATATAAACACAGATGAATTCTGTCTTTGGTTTGTTCATGCTTTTCACTCTGCACAGCAGGGATGTTCTTAAGAAGTTGCCCTCTGCGAAATTTCACTAAATGGGAACCGTGGACCCTGCATGATGGGATTATAATCACACCAGCCACTCCTTTTACATAATTTTTTGTTTAAGATCCAGTAAGACTCCCTGTTTTTAATATATATAAAGCAATAGACATGTATATGTCGATAAACTGAGGGTTTGCGTCCCTATAGCCTGGTGCAAGCTAAAACAAAAAAAACGGTGACACCACGTCTACAAATCTCAATGGATTCAAAAACAATATGAAAATTTTTAGCTGACAAGAACATGTCTGCTGCCTGCAGACCCTGCAATAGCTCACCATGTTGCCTACTAACCGAAAGATCAAAAATTATCGATTTCATGGCGCTGCGTGCTCTGGGAAGAAAAGCTACTTTAAAATTTGCATTGTTTAAGAAATGAGTTAAAAGAAAAGAATCTTTTTTTTTCTGAACATTTTGGGATGTGAAAATGGCTTGTTTTAACCTTATCCATGATTTACTATAATTCTATTATTTTTAGCAGCTGGAGTCCAGAAATGATTTTTTTCGATGAATTTAGGATTTTGCCGCAGTATACATCTGCAGTCCCAGAATCCTCCGGTAAGTTAATCCTTCTTGCGATGGGAAACGCCTTTAACCTTCTTGTGAATGAAATATCTGCAACCATTTTGAAATTTTTAATAGAGAGGGGTGTGTGTGTGTGTGTTTATGTTGGGGGGGGTATGTCTCCAAAGCATGATTTCCTAGCAATGCAGCGGCAATTGTCTTAGTTGTTAGAAACATATACCTTTGTGTTCTGTGAATACCATGGATGATGTCCCCATTGCTTCTCCTTCACACTTTCTATGGTAGCCATTAAAATGTACTTCCTTAGTATGGCAATGACTGTTGTGTCAAACCAATGAAGGCCTGAAGAACACATAACTCCAAGCATGAAGAGTGTTCCTGGCATAACCGAAGCGGCCATGAACAAAACTACCAGTGCTGCTGCCACCGCCACCACCATGGCCATCGCCTCCCACCACCTTCACTGCCCCTCCCTCGCTCTGCAGTGCACACCAGATGCAAGCTTTCCACAGTGGCTCTCTGCTGAATTTGCCCACTGGGTTCCTAGATTACTTCTGTGTGCAAGAATAGCCAACCATGTAGTCTGACAAGAGGTATTTACAACTACTTAGCCTGTTCAGCTGGAAAGAAATCAAAAGATAACACTGAACCCTGAGATGATGTATTGCAAATCAAAAGTCCCAATCCATAAATAGCCCACTTGATGAGCTGCTAAATGAAAAGCTGATCCTGATTATTGTCCAGTGTTTTTAGGTTGTCAAAAAGAAATATTTTTAACAGGCCTTCTTAGAGAGTCAGGATCTATTGTTTATAAATGCATGGAATATTATTTAGTCTTACCTTTCTGCTGGGAGAGGATTCTTCCCAAGGAGATTCGGATAGAGTCCAGAGGAGACCACACCCACCTTTCACTGTTTTCTACTGTTTCTGTTTACTTTCAAGTAGGGTGGATTAACAATTACAATTATACATTAATTTAAGGGACCTAATCAAAAGGAGCCAGTCTTCCATTTCCCTCTCTCTAAAGGAAGCTCGTTGTCTTAGTGCTCAATAAATGTTTAATTAATGGATTTGATAGAGTTAACTATCCAAAAAGTAAACGGACCTTCTTTACAGTGCTGGCTTGATTAATGTTTCTGTTGGAAGTGCAAAACAATCTGGGCGTTTATTTGCCTAAGGTGATTCAAAAGCATATGCCTTAGTGAAGGGATCCTTTACGTTCAGGTTCCATGTAGCCCCTGCTTGATATGCCAATGGTCTGATATCACGACAAGTAACACCTCCTCTGCTAAACCAGCTGGAGACACTTTGGTTTCTAGGAAAACAGCCTGAAATTTAGAACCATTTGTCTTTTGCAGTTTCACAAAATGGATTAATTTATGTCAAACCCAAGTGGCTGGCTCTAGAAGGAAAAGGTGTAACAAGATAACCAAGTGTATTTTATGAAATGTCTTGCCCAAGGTTAATTTTTTAAAATCATTTTTACAAAATTGCTTATTTCACCAACTCATCAGGTATTTTGATATTTATATTTCTTGTTGGTTTAATGATAGTATTTGTCTTCACTTCACAGAAGTTATTCATGTCATATTTTTGGTGAGACAATTGGAACAATTTCTGTTTTTTGAGAGAAGCAAATAAAAATTCTGAGTAATTTGTTAAATTCAACTAATTTGTTTTAATGTTAGTCACCCAGTAATTCTTCAGTACACTTAAATTTGATGGGAAAAACAGCTTGCTGTATTGTTGCAAATTCCACATTTCCTGTAATAACATGTGTTTGCTTAAACTATTACTAGGGATTTAAAAATCTTAATTCTAAATTTAGATTAAGATATCTAAATTACAGAAAAATACTTCAATGCTTTTGGTACCTGAATAGAGCAATACAAATATAGAAGAGTTTTATCTTTTAGAGGTTCCAATGATGCAAATATTTCCTAACCTGTTTAACAGTGTGCCTCATTCAGGAAAAAAAAAAAAAAAATAGAAGGAAACATCTGTACCAAAAAATCCTCTAATATTGATTAATCAGTCATCTGATTTTAAATGTATGACTTTAATCAAATCAACTGTACATTCTTTAACTCTGTATATGAGAATTAAAATTGGGGGTCCGTACCTGGAAATGCCATTTTACTCTTTCGAGTTTATATTAGAAACACTGCTTTGACGAAATACCTTTTCTGTCTATCTGTTTCAACTATGTGCAGCCAAGTTAACCACAACCATCATCCACACTTACTTCTACAGAATTACTAGCAAAGATAAAAATGAGAAAGTCATTTTAGACAATGGATTTCACTGAACATCATCTTCGTGTGTGGACTTTTTCCACTGCAGGGGCACACATGTGCTACAGTGATAGACAGCAGTTGACATTACCACTGTATATAGTAAAATATCTCTAAGATAGGAAAACAAATAGAATTATTTAAAGAACATGTCGTCCTGAAGCATTAGCTATGCCTAAAACTACATATCCTACCCCATGAGTGAACGAGTAAGTAGGTTTCCTGCTTGTACCTATGTATAAAGACCTATTGTTTGCATGCATTAATTACAGGGATAAAAGCCTCACGATAACTTTCACTGTTGTTTTTGGTAGCCTCTCCATTGTTTTGGAGGAGAAATAAGCATAAAACTATAGACTAGAGAAAGTGAATCGATCATCATTGTTTCAGCTTTGACGAATGCCAATCTTACTGGATTACACTGGAGACAAACCCAAGGGAAATGAAGACTCAACTTTAGCCTATTAAAACGAATTAGAAAATGTTTCTGAGGAATAGAAAATTAGTTTAAAAAAAATTAGGAGCTGCCTAATCGATAGTTCCTTCCATAAACAACACACTTGGATTTCTCAAATAAGTAATACCGTAGAAATGCACCTCCTCCAAAGAAAAATCCCCACCCAAAAAACTATTGATATGTAGTAGTACACTGGAACCAGACACAAATGGAATCTATAAGAATCAACCTAAGTGACAGGGCTCTAGAGCTAATCTATTTCAACATAGTCATTTGTTCACAGTAGGTACTCAGAGGACTTGTTGAATTGAGGGCTAGGCGCCCACTCGAACGGGAGTTCACAGCCCTCGGGAGTGAGGACAGCAGGCGGCTCGGCCCGGTAGTTCACTTCCAGATTCAGGCTGAGCAGCCGGTTGGGATGCGGGATACCCGATCCAGGCAGTGGGGGGCTTTAGAGTAATGTGCGGCTCGGCTGCGAGCCACGTCCTGCAGGGAGTGGGTGGCCCAGACCGCAAAGCCGGCGGAAGCCCTAACCCGCCCGAGTCCCCCGACCGACAGTGGAGCGGGGCGGGCCCCGACCTCAGCGCCCGCGCCGCCGCCGCCTCGGCCCTGAACTTCTGCCCTCTCAGGACCCGTGCCAGCCGCCCGCGCGGCCCCCGAAGGCCGAGGCCGGGATGCCGCCTCCCGCGGGCGGCGGAAAGTGCGCCGCCAGCCCCGCGTCGGCTCTCACGGTTCGGGGCACGCGAGGGGCGGGGGCGTCGGGCTCGGGACAGTGGAGGATCCCGGGGCCGCCCTCCCCCCACCCCATCCCATCCCGGTCCGCGGGGGCTCCGGCCTCCCCGCCTCGGGCCACGCCGCCCTGCGGTCTCGCGCGGCGGGGAAGCCGCGGGGCTCTACCCAGGGGAGCGTCCGGGGAACCCACGGCCGCCTCGCCCCGCCCGGGTCGTTCGGACGGCAGCCGGCAGCTCGGCGGCGCGGGGACTACTTTCCGCCGTCCGCCCGCGCCCCGCCCCTTGTCCTCGCGCGGCGGAACGCTCCGCGCTGCGCCGGTGGCGGCAGGATACAGCGGCTCCAGCGCGACTTATAAGAGCTCCTTGTGCGGCGCCATTTTAAGCCTCTCGGTCTGTGGCAGCCGCGTTAGCCCGGCCCCGAGAGCGGAAAGCGAGGGGAGGCGGAGACGGAGGAAGGTCCGAGGAGCCGCTCCAGTTCCAGCCGAGCCGCCACCGCAGGCCGAGGACGGTCGGACTCCCGCGGCGGGAGGAGCCTGTTCCCCTGAGGTGCTTGGGCGCTCCTTTCCTTACCCTTCTGGGGCTGCTCCTGTTCCCTCTTCGGAGCCAAACTTCGTCGCGGGCGCGCGGTCCCGGCGGCAGCTGGGAGCGGGGCTCGGCGCAGCCGGGAGCCCGGGTGGGGAGCGGGCGTGCGGGCTGGGGGCGCCGGGCCGGCGGCGGGGGCGGGCCGCGCCCGGGGGGTGGAGGGCGGAGGGCGGCGGCCCGGCCTGGGTTCCGGTCGCGCTGCGTCTCGGGGGCCCCGGGGGCGCCGCTTGCGGGGAGGGGGCGCCGCGAGGGCGCGTCGGGGCGCTCGGCTGGCCGGCGCGGGGGGGGCTGTGGTTTCCGTCCAGGGCTCCGGCCGCGGCCGAGTTTGGGGGAGGGACCCTGCGCCTCGGGATGCGCCGGGGCCGGGTTGGGGGGCGGGGTGGGGACGAGGGGCTCCGCCTTTCCAGCCCCAGCGGGGAGTTGGGGTCCGGGCGCTGGGCCTGGGACGCCACCCTCGGTCCCATTGCCTTGGGGATAGGGCCAGTGGACTTTCTGTCCAGATTACCTCTTTCGTTCTTAAGGACGAATTAAGAAAATTGTTAGTATTTTTTTTTTTAATGCCGTGCATATGTGAGTTTGGCACTGGCGCTTGTTTAAATGGAAGCAACTTTAAACCTTAGAGGAACCAAACTATTAGTGCGGACAGTGCGATGCGTCGGTAGGGTTTGCAGGTAGAAAATCCGTGTCTTGCACCTCTGTTTTCTTGTACCGTGTAGGTGAGTGAAAGCGGCAATGTGCAATGTACTGGGAGTCTTCTGGATTTATGGCGGTGGGTGTGAGACCCTAGTAAAAATAAGGGCGGGGGCGAGGGCAGCTTGCTCACTGTTTCTTATCGAGTGAACCTCGGGATTCAGCCTCTGACTGCTTCCAGAATTTTGTTCGTAGAAATTATTTATTCAAATAGTTTTATGGCAGCTAAACTTGATTATTCGAGCACATTTTCTTTTCAGCGGAGTGAATTTTTCCCTCGCCACGGAATTGCTCAAATGAAATTCAAGCACTGCAACTTCTTCCAGTGTTTTGTCTGGGGAGAGGACTTCGAAGAGAGACTTTGGAAGTTAAGTTCTCCCAGGCCGGTTTTGAATCCGCTAAACTTGAAAGCTTTGGCAGTTGGGTGTAGTTGTTTGCTTCGTTTTCTGTTCCCTTTTGGAGGGGGAGCATTGTTTCATACTTTGTATCTTCCAGACATCTGTGGTCTCCCCTCCCCCCCGAGTTTGTGAGTGGTGAATGAAGAGAGACCGGCCTGCTGGTATGCGGAGGTCGGCAAAAGGAAAGCGAGGAGTGGTTTTAGTGAAATGAGAGCTTTGTATCATGAATAGTGGTGGCTTAGACTAGACATCAACTTGAAGAGACGGCTATCCTTTGATAAAGACGAGGCTAGTGTTTTTCAGATCGCTAAGTTATAGAGTGTTTTGTCTGGAATTTAGGAAGCCATTTCATTATTGTCACTTGGTGAACATTCAGTACCCTCAGATGTCTTCGTGTTAATTTGTCTTCATCGTAAGAAATATTAGACGTAGCTTGAAATGTCGTTTACATAATACTGTTTAGTATCTGCTTAAATTAGTGACATACAGTACTTTGGAGGCTTTTTGGGGGGGGCGGGTCTGAACTAAGGATGCTGCTACATTTATTTTACTTTTACATTTAAACCCACAAAATCTCTGGACTAAAAATACCATTAAGGTTTATTTGAGAATATTCTTAGACAAAATTTGATTAATTTGCACCCAATATTCATTACTTTGACCTAGTCTTTGTTCTGAAGGCCATGTACAAGGACAAGGCCCTAAAGTGATGGCAACAGTAACTTGAAAAACTCGCAGAAGACTATTCTATAAGATTAAAGGAATGCTGAGACTATTCAAGTCCGAAGTCCTTGAGGGGGAAATAAAAACCAGCACTGGAAAGTTTAGGATAGCACGTAACTTAGAGTCCTTGTGGAGTCCTAGGGCTGAGATCCTCCTGGAGGCCAAGACAGTCATTTTAAATAGCTTTCAGGATAAACCAAATTTTTTTTCCTCCTCCTTCTCCCCAAAGCCCCACCAGTACATAGTTATCTATTTTAGTTGTAAGTCCTTCTGGTTGTGTGGAAAAACCAAGTTTTTAAAAATAAGGTGGCTAATAAAAAAGTGAAGCATTTAACGGTATTTGAGTGTCAAGAAGCACTCAAGAGTTTTCTTTCTTTTGAACTATTTACTTCCTTTACCAAGATTATTATGTAGAAAAGTGTATATTACAGTATTAAAACTTGTCAAACTGTGAATTGAGCTTTCTACTGTTACTAGAGATGACTGGAATAAAACTTGTTCATATAAATGAAGTTCTATATGCTTGTTTTCATAGACACTTCCCTTCCCCCCCTCCCCAAATAGGAAGGAAGCCATGAAGCAGGCAGATTTCTCTTAGGGTATTGAGATGTGGTACTTAACAAAATTGTCTACAGGTATCTTTTTTTATTGTTGGGAGGGGTGGGAAGAGGACCGTAAGTATTGTGGAAACTAGGGACGTGGAGAATTCAAGTTTGAATATCACTCGTTTATAGTTATAAGTAGCAGTGAAATTAGAACGCCAGAAATGGACTGCATAAATATAGTCAGCCAAATGAAACTTTTGTGTTGAAATGGAAAAATTCATTTGTCCAGTTATAGCATGCTTTTCTCTTTCGTGGTTTACTAGTTGCTGATAATCAATAATTGTAGATGGGTAGGTGGTAAATTTAAGTTTGTACTTTTGAGCTTGGTTGGAAGCATGCTTGATTGCTGCTAACCCAAGGCAGAAAGTTTGAATGCTTTGAGGGCAGGACAAACTTCTAATAAAAAATATCGGCAACTCTGTTGTAGTGCTACACATTGACTTGTGACATTGTTTTTGAAAACATTAGTTGCATTAACTTAGTTGTTTCTTGTAGCCCTCTTTTTATTGGGGATACAATATCTTTTGTTGAAACAGCTTGACTAAAAACATTTTTATACTATAAAAGTAAATAATAAATATAGATGAGGAGCTGCTTCTGATTAGTCCAGACCATGTAGCTATTGCCTCTTGTATCCTCATTGAGGGAATACTGATTTGCAGAATCAATTCTCATTCTTTAACAGACTATTGTTTATGTAATGCTTAATTGTGATTGTTATAGTTAACTAGGTTAATAGGCTAAAATAAATATATACTTGTCAGGTTTCACAAAAGGAAAATACAGTAGTCCCCCCTTACTCGAGGGGGATATGTTCCAAGACCCCCAGTGGATCCCGGAAACACAAATAGTACCTAACCCTGTTTATACTATATTTTTTCCTGTACATACATACCTATGATAAAGTTTAATTTATAAATGAGGCACAGTAAGAGATTAACAATAATAATAAAAAAGAACAATTATGACAGTACATTGTAGTAAAACTTCTGTGAATGTAGTCTCTCTCTGAAAATATGCTATTGTACTGTACTCATGATGATGATGATGTGAGGTGATGAAATGCTTACATGATGAGATGAAGTGGGGTGAATGACATAGGCATTGTGATGTAATGTTAGGCTACTGTTGACCTTCTGAGATAAGTTAGAAGGATCATCAAAAGGATCATCTGCTTCCAGACTGGTTGAGGACCACAGTTGACTGTGGGTAACTGAAACCAAGGAAAGCGAAACCGCAGATAAGTTGGGACTGCTGTATGTGTATGATTTGTTTTGTTTGAAAATGAGCAACACATTTTCGTTTGTTTTTTCATCACTTAAACTCAGGAAAAAGTTCTTTATTTCCTCTGTTTACTTAAGAATGCTGCTTTTGTGTTTCATGCAAGACTGAGCTTGACTCAGGTTTGAAACCTAGACCCATCTGTGGAGGCCTGAACTCTGCTGTGCTCGAAGGATGTATATAATCTGCTTTCTCCCTAAGGAAAAAGAAGCTCTTAAAAGATAAAGTCAATCACGTTAGGAACCCTTGTTTAGAGTTTAACTACCTTTTTGGATTAGTGAATTGTGGGCATCTCTTCTTTTTAGAGACATTCCCCACTCCCAGAGTCTCTATCAAACTGATTGAGCAGAGTGAGAGTAGTGTTAGGGCATGTTTTCATTGCATGCTTCGGTCATGTTGAGTGCCCTCCAGTGGATATAACGTAATGCTTGTGATTTTTTTCCCCCTTGCAAGTTTGTGTGGAATATATTTAGGAATAGTTCCGATGAGAGAGCATCAATCAAAAGCCTTTTGAATTCTAGAATAATTTATTCATATGAACACTGCTGATTAAAAGGTTGGCTTGAGAAAATGTCATCTCAACCAATGTTTGCAAGAGAGAGGTCAAAGTTAAATTAGGGATTAAATTTTATTTAAGTCACTTTAAATAGGCAGTTCTGTTTAAATATATGATCATGATAAACCAAAAGCTCAATATAATAATTTGGGGGTAAAAGATCTTAATATTTAGCCATATTAATGAATTACAGAAACAAATTCTCAGAAAAAGTTAATGAAGAAGTGAATTGTCAGTTTGTCTAAAATCTATTAGTAAAACAGAGTAAGTGCTCAACTCAGTTGTATTATCGAGGAATATTATGTCTGTGTTAGGAACTAGATGGAAACTAAGCTAATTGAGTCAGTTTTATGTGAACTCCAGAATATAATGCGCTAGTGACTATAGGGTTTTATCTGTATAGAGTTTTGGGCTATGATGCACTATACCAATGTTTTGCCCTTTAAATTTTTCAATAAAAACCTTTCTCCATCCTCCTATGTTTAAAGTTCTTGCTATTTCCATTAGTGACATTATTTTCTGAAAATACTTGTTTCAAATCAGATTCTGATTAGTAACAAATGAAGCCTATTCTAAATCATCTTTTGGAAGTCAAATGGTCATTTTACAGAAAATTCTGAGTTTAGAAGCTTTTTTTTCTTTGTCTTCCATAATGGGTGGTTGAAATGAAATTAAAAAGTTGGTAGAGTAGGGAGGGAAAATGACAGTATCACATCTTGCTCCAATTTGCTCTTGAAAGTCAGTATAATTTTGCAGAACCATTGATAATGATTTTTGACTGTTTAAGAAATGTATTATTGTTGTATCTAATTTTTCTTGACAAGAAGACCTCATGTAAATGGTTATTTCAGAATGAATTGTGTTCCTTCATAAAGAGTTGTCTTTGGAATTAGTAATGTCCAAGTTGATACTTAGTATTTGCACCGTTTTCTGTCTATAGGTCATATAGCTTCTGTTCTAGTTTTCCAAGATTTTGATGAGATATAAGACTAGATTTGAAAGTTCTTTTAAAGATAATGCACATAAAGCTTAATGAAAAAAAGTCTGTCTATTGCAGACTTAATTTATCTCTTGAAATTGGCTATTTGTCTTCATTAATAAGTGTACAACAATTTGACAGTCAAAGTAAGTGACTAAGATTGCTTTCACAAGCCATATAGTATTGGTCTTATGTTACGGTGGGAATGGCTGCTCAGTGTCTCCAGGGCCACGCACGTTTGAAGAGCACATGTCCCGTCTAAGTGGCCATCCTCAGCAGCTTCAGCCGTTGTGTGGGAATATAGAGCATGTTGTCACCTCAACTGATTTTTTTCCCCCTCTAAGAGAAGGAGGAAATCCGGATTAATGTGCATCCCTTGATTTGCACATGTCAGTGAATGAAATTCATGTTTTAAGACACTATTCAGCACAAATTAAATATACCTATTAGCAGCCTATTGCCAGTTTATAACGTCTGCAGTAGTTCCATTTGAAGTACAGTTTTTTATAATGATTCTACTAAACGAGATAATATGATCCTGTGGATTTCTATAACTTAGGAAATAATATTATTAAACTATTAGGTTCATATTTAGGTATTTGAAAAATGCATTGTATCAATTGATTATAGTTTAGGAACTTAAAAGGGGGTTCATATTATCAACTTGTTTGTGAAATCTGGGAAACCCACACTTTCAAGTTTAGGAATTAAGATGATTTGGGTCAAGGAAAAGGAGGAGAAATAACAACTTATTCATTACTTGGTCATCTTAACTGTAGTTTTTTAAAGTGTATTTTTAAAAGAGGTCTCAAAACAATCTGAGAAGGCACTTAAAATGCTGGGCAAATTCTGGCTATGTATACACAATCATGTCAGCCTGAAATTTTATTGATGTCTTTAAATCATATCCTGCTTTTCAGCCAAAGTTTGCTTTTCTAAGATAAACTATTGTCAGACTAGATCCAAAACTGAAAAGCAAAGTTTAGATGATGAAAAATTAATTAAAGTTTTCCTTAAACTAGTGGCATACTGCTATTTGGTCAGAATAAATTTCTGCAAGCAATTTAATAGATTTCGGTTAAATCTTTTGCTGCTAAGGCGGAGTTTTTCATTTCCAGAGTTTGAAAAGTTGAGTGTTTAGTCTTCAAACTACATGTTTAAATGGCAAACTCTGTCTGGACTGAAAATGCAAACCATAGGCCAACACTGGTTTTAAAAAGCATCATCTAGGGGCTGGCCCGGTGGTGTAGTGGTTAACTTTGTGCGCTCTGCTTTGGCAGCCCGGGGTTTGTGGGTTCAGATCCTGGGCATGGACATACACACTGCTCATCAAACTATTCTGTGGTGGCATCCTACATACAAAATAGAGGAAGATTGGCAGAGATGTTAGCTCAGGGACTATCTTCCTTCCCCCTCCCCTCCTCCAAAAAAGCATCATCTGAAGATAGTGTTGTAAGCTGCAGTTGTTTCTATATGATATGGTATAGCATGCAAGTAAAACTGATCAGTGGACTTTTCACATAACATTTATCCCAGAGATACTCACCCCCTTGCCTATTCCACAATCCCCGTGTAAGTTTACAGAGCCACTGTAAAGTTTGTCTTGTAATATTCCAGAAATTTCCTGCCTCTGATTTCTTTTGAACTTGTTGAAAAGGCAGACCCTCCCTCCCACCCACCCCAATAACAGTTTGAAGAGTGTGAACAGCTGGATTTTGCTGGGGTGAAACTGCTTCATAGCTCTTCCCATTTGGTCCCCTATTTATTTCCATCTCTTAACTTCTTCTCTCATATTCCCATGATTTTACTTGTGATTTCATAATTCATATACTACTGGACTGATATTTTCCTTTTAACTGATTTTTTTTAAATTAAAAAAATTTTTTTTTAAAGATTGGCACCTGAGCTAACAACTGTTGTCAGTCTTTTTTTTTTTTCTTCCTGCTTTTTTACTCCCCAGATCTCCGCAGTGTATAGTTGTATATTTTAATTGTGGGTCCTTCTAGTTGTGGCATGCGGGATGCTGCCTAACCGTAGCCTGATGAGTGGTGCCATGTCCTTGCCTGGGATCAGAACTGGCAAAACACTGGGTCGCTGAAGCAGAGCGTGTGAACTTAACTACTAGGCCATGGGGCTGGCCCTCCTTTTAACTGATTTGTGACAGGTGTGTTAAACAGTTAAAAAATTTGGGGTGGGGAAGATGATATTTTTAAACCATTTAAGTTTTTTCAAGTTCATCAGTCCTCATGGCATACAAATTATGTCCATGATTAATAAATCTTATCTTAAATGCTAGCAGCTGATCTAACTTGAAAGTAAAAGATGTGCAAAAGCTGAAGGGTTAGTTTAATAAGCTGCTTTTATTAACAGGGTTTTATGATAGCAAAAATAATTGTGATATATTTGTACATATATACACAGTTCATTGTACATTATCTATATAAAAATATGCAAAGTTAGGTTTACTGCAAAATTTCTTGGGAATGCAATTTGAAAACTATCTTAAATGATTGTAGTAATTTCCTGCACTGAGGGATGGTGGTGTAAATTGTCCTACCCCCACCCCCTTTTTTTAGGTATAATTAAGTGGTTTGGGGGTAAGGGTGTAGGGAATGAGTCTGTCTTTGAAGTTTTGCATATACTAGATGAATGCCACGTGTATAAGGGAGGAGAAGGGTTTCTTGGAAATATTTTTCAATCCCACTAATGGAGGTTTCCAAGTGGAGTTCCATTCCCCTGTGTAGAAAGTGCTGACATAGACACTTAAGTTCTTTTCTGAGCTACTTGAAAGAATGTAGCAATGTCAAATATTACTTACATGTAATAGTTCATTTAGATACAAAAGTAGACATAACTGTTATATAGGAAACATTGTATGCTGACAAAGCGCTCTTTGGATAGATTCATAAATTTAGTCTGTTTTCTGGCATTTTGCTTAATTTTAAAGTTTGATTAGTTTTTAAGCCCACTGTTTTATTAAATTTTTTTATTTGATATCTTTCTGTAGGAAAAGCCATTTGAGAATATGAAATAAGGTTTATATTGTTCTAACTCCTAGTTATGAGTATTCTGTGATCCATTCATGGAGTAAAACTGTTATTTTGTATCTGATAGTTATCCTCTTAGGGCACTATTTCCTGCCTTAATTCTAGCATTTTTTCCTGGGTCCTGAATCAGAGTGCCAGCCGTTTTATTCCCCGTAGAAGGAGAAATAGGAGGCTAGAAAGTTTAAGAGATTAGAAATCTGGAATACCAGAAGATTGGGAGTCACTCATGAGACAAAGTAATGAATGTTAAAATGCTATTGTTGATAATTGGAAGCTGGGAAATACTAAAATTGGGTTCTTTTTCTAAGAATACTTATTAATCATGCTTGAAGAATGCTCTGACTATATGCTAACAGACCTCAGGTTTCTCCTTATTGCCATTTTACCCCAGATCATATTACATTTCTCTAGAAAGCTCAAAGACAGGAAGACTATTTAACCTTCTCTTTGCTCCTCAAAGTCCCCTTTCCCCCATCAGAAGCTAAGCTGAGGAGGGGGAAGGCCAGCCCAGTGGTGTAGCAGTTAAGTGCGCACATTCTGCTTTGGTGGCCCAGGGTTCACCGGTTCAGATCCCGGTGCAGACATGGCACCACTTGGCAAGCCATGCTGTGACAGGCGTCCCACATATAAAGTGGAGGAAGATGGGCACAGATGTTAGCTCAGGGCCAGCCTTCCTCAGCAAAAAGAGGAGGATTGGTGGCAGATGTTAGCTCAAGGCTAACCTCCCTCAAAAAAAAAAAAAAAAAAAAACTAAGTGGGAACTCCTTCACCTTCTTATCATCAATCTGCATAGAGGGTCCATCTCTATAAAGGAGGAAGTATTATATTCCGGTCAGAAGCCAGTCCTGACACATGCCTTTTCAAGGACTTTGTTCCTTTAGTTGTACCTCCTCTTCTGTATTACCCTTATCCCTCCAGATTCTAATCCCATTGCTTTTTTGATCTCCACGTCTCACCTTTTATCATCTCCTGAAATCCATTCATTGTGACTTCTAGAACTCATAGTCGTTAGCAAATCCCTTTTATTCTCAATCTGTTCTGGGAATGTTCCCTTCTCTTTCTTGCTACAGTTGTAAGCTAGTGTCTCTCCTGCTAATGCTACCTCCCTTGCAGCTCTCTCAAGCGGTAGATGTTTTCCCTTCTTGCACACCTTTTACTGCTAAAGCAAGAGTCTTCTTTGTTCCTCATTGTCACTTTTTGACCCTTTTTTCCCAGAACTGCAAACTTTGACTCTCATGCCATTCTACCACCCACTACCCCTCTTTATTTTAGTCATCTACCAACTTTCCTGGGTCATTTCTTTTCCTTCCTTGAACATTTTATTAGCTCCTTGCTCACTGTCTTCTTAATTTCTGCCATAATTCTTGATTCTTAGTGATACCAGGGTCCATGTAGAGCAGTGCTACTCAAAATGTCATCTGGGTTGTGAACTCTTTGTAACCAGTATGAATTGCGATAAGGAGTTTGTGCCGGAATGTAAATCATCTCTGTCACTAAGTTCACTGTTTAGTTCAGTTGACTTTTTTTGTAGCAAGACTTTTTGCTGAAGGAAGCAGTATCTTAATTTATAATCTGGCGTAAGTTCCTTATGGTGTCATGGTACGGCACTTTGAGTAACATTGATGTAGGGGATGCTTCCAATATTCTGGCCTCTTAGTTTCTTCATTTCTTCTCTTCCAGTGATCTTATTTTTCACTCTAATTCAACCACACATTCTCATTGTCGTATCCTAGAATACCTTGTCTTTTACCAATAACTTCCCCCTTCCCCCCACCCAGTATCATTTCACGTGTCCCACTCTTAGTCCTCTAGTAAATACTTTCAATTCCAGTGGCCCTTCAGCCCCACTGGAACCTACAGTCTATCTATCCATCTAAGCTTTTCAGTATCCCTCACTTTAACCTCTACCCAGCTGAAATTTCACATTGAATCATAATCACTTTCTTAAATACACTCTCAATAACCTTGTCCCTTCCTGGCTTCATGCCCAGTGGTCCCTAGTCTATTAGTTCACCCTCCTTTATGACTGTTCCTTAATTTTTTCTCTCTTTTGAAACCTCCCAACACCTCCTCCCTTATCTTCACTCTCATGTAATTCTGTTGCTATTTTCACTAAGCATAGAATAATTGAAAGAATTTCTCCATATTCCCATATCTGTGACTGTGGCCTTTACCTTCTCCTCTGTCACTATGGGTGAACCATAGTGTTCCAAGATAAGGACAACCTTTTGTACACTGGGTCCCATTCCATCTTGCTCTCAAGAGTATTACTCTGTCATTCTCCCTTCTCTTGCATCGTTGGTTTTTCCTTCTTACTGGCTCTTCCCATGAGCATACAAACATGACACTCTTTATGCTATTTTTTAAAAAAAATCTTTTCTTCCTGTCTCCCCTTTCACTCGCTATCCCAGTCACTTCTCTATACAACAAAACACCTTGAAACAATTGCTTATATGCACTCTCTCCTCTTTTCTGTTGAACTCCTACCAGTGTTCAAACTTTGTACCGTGTTATAAATTTCCAGTTCTCAGCTCGCTTAACCTACTAGTAGCATTTGGCACAGTTGCTTGAAACACTTTTTCAGTTGGCTTCTAGGCCACCATGTCTGCCAGCAGATTTTCTTCTTACCTCACTGGCAGTTCCTTTTTAGTTTCTTGCTTTTTCTATCATCTCTTACTATTGGAGTGGCTGAAAGTTTAGTCCTTCAACTGCTCCTTTTTCAGTTGTCTCATTACACTTCAGTTTTGTAGCTTTAAACAGGTAGTATTTAATCTATTTCCTCATGATTTCCAAATTTATATCCCTAGCCTGGATTTCTTCCCTCAACTCTAGATGCTAATATCTAACTGTTTTTTCAACAGTTTAGGTGTCTAAGAAGCATCTCAAACTTAGTTTATCTAAAACTGAGCTCCCAATTTCCCCTAAAGCTTCTTCTGTTAGTCTTTCGTAAATGCAACTCTAGCTTTCCAGTTACTCAAACTTAGAACCTTGCTGTTCTTCTTCTTCTTCTTCTTCTTCTTTTTTAAGATTAAGGGCACTTGTACTAACATCTGTTTTCTTCCTTTTTCTTCTTCTCCCCAAACATCCTCCGCCCCACCCCACCCCCACATAGTTGTATATTCTAGTTGTGAGTGCCTCTGGTTGTGCTGTATGGGATGCCGCCTCAACATAACATGATGAGCGGTGCTGTGTCTGCACCCAGGATCTGAACCGGCGAAACCCTGGGCCACCAAAGCGGAGCATGCAAACTTAAGCACTTGGCCACAGGGCTGGCCCCAAAACCTTGCTGTTCTTGACTTATCTTTCTCTCACACTCCACATCCAAACCCTGTCTGCAAATCATGACTACTCTCCCTTTAAAATATATCCAAAATCTAACCCTTTCTCCCGTCTTAATCTTTTGCCTGAATTACTGCGAAGGCCTTCTAACTGGTCTCCCTCTTCACACCTTTGTTCCCCTTAAATGTGTTTCTAACACAGTAGCCATAGTAGTCCTTTTAAAAAAATAGATCATGTAACTTTTACATTCAGAAACCTCCGGGGACTTACCAGCTCATTCAGTAACAGCATAGACTTCTGCATGGTCAAACCACCCTCTTTTATTACTTAACTACTTTTCTCCTCTCACTCCTTGTCACCCATGCTGGCTTTTTTGTTTTTCCTCCAGTTGGTCAAGCATGCTCCATACCATGGCTACTTCCTCACCTCCTTCAGGCATTTCCTTTCCATCCTGTTTAAAAGCTCAGTCCTTCCCCAGCTTCCTATCTCCTTTCTTGCTTTATGTTTCTCCTTAGCCCTCATCGCTGTCTAACATAATAGATATTTTAGTTTTTCTTTTCTTTCCTTTTTTCTTAGCCTCCTAGAATGTAAGCTCCAGGAAGACAGGGATTTTTGTATCCTTCACTCGTTTCTTCCCAATGCCTAGAATCGTAGAACATAGTAGTTGATCGGTAAATATGTGTTGCCTGAATGACTTTTAAATCTTATCACCTCATTTTGGGTCATTCCTAGTAGCATACAAGTATATTCCAGACCTTTGTGCAGGTGGTTCCTTCTTGTCATCTGTGGCTCATGTCATATATCACTTCCACATTGGGGTCTTCCCTGTTCATCCATTTTGACTTTGTCATATTATCCTTTGGTTTGTGCACTTAGTCATACTCTGAGGTAACGTCTCTTTACTTGCTTGTTCTTTTCAACTCTCAGAGTCTTGTCCTGATTTTCTATCCCTGGTATCTAGAACAGTGTCTGGAAGTTTGGTACTCAGTAAAGGTTTGTTGAATGGGGGAATATCCTAGAATTGGACCACCTTTGGTTGTCTCCAGCTAATGCCCCATTTATTTTTCTCCCTTTCGCAGCCTGAAAGAGAGATCCTATGGACACAGTCTCCACTTTTGATCTCCCGTTCCAGTTCATGTTCTGCTTTCATTATTTGAGTGAATGTGCTTTGGCTGAGCTCACTCCTGTACTTCCATGTTGACCAGTCAAGTGGATGCTTTTTAGTTTTGGTCTTGCTGGACCACTCAGCATTTGCTGCATTTTTTTACTTTCTTCCTTCTAGAACAGCTCTATGCAGTAGAACTTTCTGTGACGGTGGAAGTGTTCTTCTACATCTGTGCTGTCCAGTATTGTGACCACCAATTACATGTAGCTGTTGAGCACTTGAAATGTGATGATGTGACTGGAGAGCTAAATTTTTAATAAAATTAAATTTAAGTATAGATAGCTGCATGTGACTTAGTGGCTATCATATTGGGCAGTGCCATTCTAGAAACACTTTCCTCTTTTTTCTTAAATTGCACTGAACTCAGTAAGTATCACAACCTAATTACTCAAGCCAGACACCTAGGAGTCATCTTTAATTCCTGTCATCTACTGTAGTTTTTCTCATCTACTCCAACCAGTTTGTCAACACAGCCTGTTGTTTCTACCTCCAAAGTATTTCTCCACTCTAGCTACTTTTTGTGCCTAGTGCTACTACCACAGCCTAAACCACCACCATTTATCACCTAGACTATTGCTTTAGTTGCTCTACTGGTTTCTGTTCTTTCTTGTCCCCTTTCAGTTTTTTCCATTATAGCCAAAACCACCTTTTAAAAACTCACATGGGATCTTCTTATTCACCTGCTCATAACCTTTCATGGACTTCAGTGGCACTTAGAATAAAAGGTGCATTCCTTACCAAAGGCTAGAAAGTCCTACATGTTCTGGTTATTTTCAACCTCATCTCATTGCACTCACCCTTTCCCACTGTAATTGAACCACTCTGTCTCAAGAATTGGTTGTTAAAAGATGATCAGGTGTTTCTTGACTGTAGGATCTTGCCCATGTTATTTCTTGTTTCTGGAATGTTCTTGAGACCTTTTCCAGGTCTCAGCTTGAAGGTTACCCTCAAGAAGCGTGTGGCCACTCTAAGTAGGACCTTCCACTTGTCCTTGTGTCATCCCACTCCCTTCTCTCACTTGTTACTTATTATACACTTAACACTCTGTAATTGTTTGTCTCCTTATCAATTCAAGGACCATGTCTGTTTTAATCACCACTGTATACCCAGAATCTATTACACCTCCTGGCATGTAGCAGTTGCATAAAAATTTGTTGAGTAAATGAATGAAATCTATATATACATTGTGTTTATGCTATTGGTATTGCTGTGTCCTGGAACTGTTGAGTACGTAAATGAAGGAATTGTGGAATAGAAAATCTCTTTTGATTAACATCACAGTTTGGTAAATTGAGAAAACAAAAAGCAATATACCAATGGAGCATTCATGTGTAACACCAGGTTATGACTCATTTGTGGGTGTCACAATAGAATGGAGATTTGGAACTCTTCCTTGAGGTTCTTTGTATAGAGATAATGAAAGCAGTCACATTTCTCTGGACATAAATGCTTCCTACGTCACTTCACTTTCTGTAATATTCTGCTGCTCTTCCTAAATATGAGAGAGCCTCATAATTATAAGACCTATTACTATGGTAAGGCTGTCAAAGGCAGAAAAATGTCCTTCTGTTTGGGAGAGTAACATAAACTTATGTGTCACTGGGGGCAGAATGTTGCTAAAGATTAAGTAAGAATCTGTGTTGTCTTAATGAATAGATGCTTCTAAAGGAGCTGATGTGAGGGTTACTCTGTGGAGTCAGATTTGTTTTTTTTTTTAACTTGGGTTATTAATTAATTAATTGGTTAATGTTATAGATAGAGTTGGATCATATGGTTTGTCTATAGCTGTAGCCCTTTACTCGGGGTGGCAGCGTCAATGTGGATATGTATGACACCTTAAACAAGTAAACTAGAATGCCAGGGTCCTATCCCACCCATACTGATAGAAAACCAGGAGATGGAGCCTAGTCATATGTATTTTTTAAAGCTCCAGGTTAGAACTATTGGAAAGATCTGATTGCCACTATTAAAGGATTCTTCTGGCAAGCCTGGGAATCTTTGTATTTAAAAAGATTTTTAAAGACATGTATATATCAGGTCAAATTCTGGTTTAGCACATACCTGGTGGTAATGACCTGAAATGTTTTCCCAAAATAACTGGTCTTGATATGGCTTTCATATGTCATTTGGTTGAGGTTCATTTTCCACGCAAGCTGTTTTTGAAGATACTTAGGGGAAAAAAGTGTATAATCTCTCTTAGTAGCCTATTAACCCACTTAAAAACCCTTTCTGTTATTGGTTTTCACATTTAGATTTAATGTACTTAATTAAAATGTAAACTCACTTGTGTTTGGTTTGTTCTCATTCAAAGTAGGTAATAAATATATGGGGGGGGGCCACCTACTGCCTGCCACCTTTCATATGGCTTGAGAACTAAAAATGTTTTTTTACATTTTGTTATGACTGATAAAAAACCAAAAGAAGGATAATTTCTCATAACATATGAAATTATGTGAAATTCAAATTTGCAATTTCCATGAATAAATTTTTATTGGAACACAGTCACGCTTGTTAGTGTGTGCATTGCCTGTGGCTAGTTTCACACTACAGTAGTTGAACAGAGAGCTTATGACCTACAAAGCCTAAAATATTTACTATCTGGTCCTTTACAGAAAACGTTTGCTGACCTCTGTTCTAGGTGAGATACATTCTTCGTAAATGAATCCTTCATGTGCCTACAGGCACATAAGAAGTCTCTTAGGTTATATATATCACTGTTGGCTATCTAAGCCTCTGTATTACATTTTATTTGTTCTGTTGTCTACCTTTTGAACATTTTTCCTATTGGCACATTCAGTCCATCAGATATTTAAGAGCTTAATATGCTCTAAGCACTTCGGAAACAGTGAAGAAGTACAGTCCCAGCCATCACAGAGTTGAGTTACTGAGTTTTTCTTTTTCTTTTTTTTTACTGTGAGTGTGCTTGGTATGGTGGGGAAGGGAAACTTGTAACAAGTGGAGAAGAGGAAGGTCATTGTTATGGGGTGTAAAGCAATGCATTAAATTATTTCAGGAAGTCATTGAGTCCCTGCCATTAAATCTGCCTATAGCCTGAACCCAAAGATTAACATCTAGAAACTTTCTTGAAATAAAATCTTCAATTTACATGGCATAGTATACTCATCTTTGAAAATTCTGCATTCCTTGTTAACAGTGGTGCTGTCTAGCTAGGCAGAGAATCAGAGTACGGAGTATACAGTGATTCAAATCTTAGAAATACTAATTTTTTTTGCTGTGGTCACTGTTCAAACAATGTAGTTCTTTATATTAATTTGATACTTTTATCTCAAAATTGCTAAGCCTTCTCTTGCATTGATCTACAACGTTCATTATTAAATACTAATTGTACCTTTGAGATGGTGGTGGGATATATGATTTGATTGAAAGGGCGCATGACAGCCAAACAGACCTGGATTTGAATTTTAGCTGAATAGAGTTTATTAGCCATACTCCTCTATTAACTGCTGCTAGTCACTTTTTTCATCTGATAATTTAGGGAATGTTGTCTACTTTATGAGGTTGCTGGGAAGATTCAATGAGGTAACATTAGGCTCAGAACTGAAGTTGCCATGCATTTTAATTATGCTACCTTGTTAAGTATGTCAAGGGAAAAATTAGATGTTTACCTGGTGTTAGAAGGCAACATCCTAAAATTATTTTGTAAAAAATATTATTTAAAACAATACAAGTGATTTAATTAAAAATCTGGCATACTTTGTGATGCATTGATTCTTAGAATACTGCCACTTAAATAGAGTAAGAACTGAATGAAACTTTCTATTAAATTACTAAAATTAGGAAATTAATTGATAAAACTAAATGACACTTGCCTAAATATCAAAAAAATTGCCATGTTTGATTTCCTTGCTCTTAGAAAACGTTGGCACTTTTTTCTTTTTTTTTTTTTTTTTTTAGCAATTTGTTTTTGCCTTAAGGTACTAATCGTTGGCTGAGTAGTTTCCATATTTCTTTTGCAGAAGGCCATTTTATAGACCACTTAGGTTTTGTGCCTAGAAACATTTCCTTAACCTGTATATCATTGTTTAACTAACATGGAGTGGGACTAAATGATATATTTTCTTGGACAAGTATCATTTCTAATACAAATGTATTATTTCTATATATTTAGTTCTGCAAATGTATGCAAAAAATGCCTCTAAAAAAGTATGCAGATGTTTTCATATTGGATACATGTTAAATATTTTTTCTTTGTACCCTTTTAATGGCTACATAGTAATCCACTATGCCCTCTCACTTGAATGATTTACTGTAGCTTCCTAACTGCTCTCCCTGCTTTGCTTTTCCCCTCTAAGTCTTTTTTTCCCATATGGACACTAGAGTGAACTTTAAAAAGCCTTAATCACAGATTATGTTAGTCCAGTGGCGTCCCAGTGCACTTTGGATTTTATTTTACATCCTTATTGATCTGGTCCCCACTTCTCTTCATGGTTCCCTGACTTCTAGTTACGCAGGTGACCTTTTAGTACCTTTACCAAATAGCTCATTCCTTCCTTTTCACTTTTTCTCCGAATGGAGTGTTCTACTCTATCTTTACCTGGCTAGCTCCTCCTCTGCTCAAATGTCACTTCCTCCCTCATCACCCAATATTATCTAGAGTAGCCCTTTTCCCCTACCAGTCACTCTCTTCGTACCTTGTTTATTTTCTTCACAGCAGTTCTCCTTAAATTGTCTTTTTTTATGGCTTAACTCTGTAACAGTAGAATGCAGGCTTTCCTAGATATATGACCATGACTCTCTGACTCTCTTATTCACTATTATTGCAATGCCAGTAACATAAAAAGGTGCTTAAATATTTGTTCATTAGATGAATACATGTTCCATTTAATGGATAAATTATTTTTTATTCACTCCTCTGTTGATGAGCATTTGGGTAATTTCCACCTTTTTCTCTGTGAATGCTTCACCGTGCAGACCTCTTGGCATGATTCTTTGAATATTCCTGCAGAATACATTTCTGTTATGAAAATGGAATTTTTAAGTCAAAGGGTATTTAACACTTATATTTAATGGGTAGTACCAACTTACCCTCCTGAAAGTTTCTGCCAGTTTAACTATATCTTTATCAGCAGTGGGTATTATTAATCTTTTCAATCTTTACCAGTCTGATAAGCAAAAAAAAATGTGTCTGGAATGCCGATATATAACTATTTTTTTATTTTCATTCAGTTATTTTTGCTATACAAAGTATAGGGAATAATGTAAAAAGCGCCCATGTACTCACCACCCAGATTAACAGATGTAATTTTGCAGTATTTGTTTGATTAAAACAAAACAAAACACACAAACTAAGGAGTTAAATCCATCTTTAATACCCTCACCCATCCTATTCTCTTTGCCCGCAAGTATTAAGAAGCTGGTGTGTGTATTCTTTGTACTTTTACTACATAAACACTATGAAGCGTTGTAGTGGTTTTTTTTTTAACTTGCATAAAATTATATTTGGAAATTATAAAAATGTACCTGTGTGTAGATAAAGGCTATTCAGTATATACTTTAAGATAGCTGTGTTTTAAAATATCTGTCTTTTTGGTTGCTTATGTTAATATCAGCTGGAGAAAAACAGTGTCTACTTTTTGTAGTTATTTTGTTCTTAGAGCAAATAAAGTGAAAGTTTGTTTTAAAAGATTCTGGATTTTTTTCTGAAGGATCAGGACTGTTTTAGAATTGTGTCACCAGAGATTCTCTGTGAAGGTACTCTGGTGAGACCACAATATATCATAAGTGTTAAGGATTATTACTATAATCTAATTATTTGAAATAGTAAAATCATATTCTCTGACACACACAGTTGGCCTAAATGTGCTGTGTTAATGATTTTTCAAGGGGCTTCTTATGCATTGCATATACATGTAATCCATAAAAATATAAAAGGGGACTGCATAAAAAATCTGGCAACGGGGCCGGCCCAGTGGCACAGCGGTTAAGTTCGCACTTTCTGTTTCGGCAGCCCGGGGTTTGCCAGTTCGGATCCAGGTGCGGACCTGGCACCGCTTGGCAAGCCATGCTGTGGTAGGCATCCCACATATAGAGGAAGATGGGCAGGGATGTTAGCTCAGGGCCAGTCTTCCTCAGCAGAAAGAGGAGGATTGGCAGCAGAATGTTAGCTCAGGGCTAGTCTTCCTCAAAAAACAAAACAAAACAAAACAAATCTGGCAAGATTGGCTGGCAAGATTTGGCTGGTAAGCCAAAAGGCTACATGTAGCCAAAAAAAGAAAAAGCATTTAATTTTCTCATAATTTAGAAAGATTTGAGAAGGGGGTGGAGTGTTGGTATATACATTAGATGGGTGACATAGCTATTAAAAGTTGTCTGAGATAGCAATGCTGATAAGCCCTTGGTAAGCTGGCCACTAGTGCCTTCTGTGAAAATTGTAAATTTATGTGCCATCAGTATTTTGGAGCTATGTATCAAGGGCCTTAAAAGTTCTTACCCTTTAACCCAGTAGTTGAAGCAAACCTCAGGTGGGAGGGAGGTGGAAGAAATTAAGAGAATTATTTATATGTGGAGATGTTTGTTGGTATTGTCTGAATAGCACACTAAATGGAGAAGGGCAAAGTAAGTATTCAATAATAGATATAGTTAAATTGCAGCATAGACATATGATACAGTACAGATGGTAATATTTTATGAATCTACAACACAAGGAATTGATTTTTATATTAAAAGAATATCTAACAGTAAGTTTAATATAATACCAAATATATCAAAATGTCTTTAACTGCATATCATTATTATGGGAACAACAAAAAAATTTATACAAAGCATATATTGTTTTATGGATGGGGTAGGGAAGACAGTAAAATGAAGGAAGGAAAAAAATCATTTGGGGAACATCCTATCCTAATTTTTCCTAGCCACAGAGAGTTCGTATTTCTGATAGCCATTTTTACACCTACATATTTAAAGATAATACCAACAAGGGCTTTATGTTAGGTGTTTTAGAGGAACAAAAGTCATTAGATGTTTGTTTTCTTCTTGGCCAGTCCAGGAAGACTCCTCCCAGAAGAGACACACAGTTGAGGAGTAAAAGCAGAAAGGAAAACTGGAGTGAGTTGTGACTTAAAAAGTGTTAGTGTTGAATGAAAAGTGCTAGAACAGGAAGATGTTTAAATGGCAGGGTATTAGTAGTGACAGTTAGTAAAAATGCATATGTATGTGTTTCTAGATTTACGAAATAAATTTTACTAAGAACTTTCTTTAGTCCCTGAGGATATATCAAAAGTTTATCAGGCTCCTGAAATAGAGTTGCATTTTCTTACTTTAAAACAATAAATAAGTGGCTTCAGTTCTGCCAGTACAGATTATTGGAAAAGTGAATTGTTAGCATGAACTGCTAGTACAAAACTGTGGTTTTATAATAGATCTTTATTTTTATATAGAAAAGTTACTCCCAGTTAGTAATACTCAAACTTTTTGAAACTTAAGGTAATTAAAATAATTTTGTCCTGATGGGAACTGGAGAAGTAACTTTACTGTGAAATCTATATCATGTCAAGAATTCTCACATGGACTTTGACAGAAGACCACTTAAAGTACAGAGGGTGTAGAAGGGGCTCCAACACTCATTGTGAAATTGAGTATGAGCTATTAATGCTAATCTTTTGTAATAATGTGGTATGTAAGAAAATATCCTTACTTTTTTATAGTCACATAAGGTACTAATGTCTGTAATTCACTTTAAAATCATTCTGTAGGAAGGCACAAATATGGCACGATATTAATAATTGTTAAGTATAGGTGATGTGGGTGTTTATACAGTGTCTACTTTTCTGCATATTTGAACATTTCCCTAATAAGAAAAAAGAAGAACCTAGCATGCGTGAGTCTATTAGAAAAGATGAAGGGAAAATCGCTCAAATTACTCATATTTATTCAAAGTATAGTAATAGGTAATTATTATATATAAAGATAGAAATTATTATATATTAAAGGATATATGTTTTTATAAACCTTTATAAAGTTTAAATCAGAAAAAGCGAGATGAATATTGAGGATTCTTTACAAAATACATAATTTGAAAGAGTATGTGTTTAAATAGCAAAAAGAAAAAATGGGTGGATGCATATGTCCACTACCTCATTAGTCTGGATAAGTTTGCCGTGCCCTAGCACCTTTGTTGTCAAAGCACTTTCCCACCTTTAGCTTGATTGGGTACTTAGTAGGCTTTCCCCGGTTTTATTTCTCATAATTCTTCCTGAAATGGCTATTAGTTGTAATTTAAACCCCTGAATCGATGCTCTTGTTGCTGCTTTTGTATATTGTGTGTTTCTCCTTTACACTCTAGGCGTTTTTTCAACTTCAGTTACCTATTAAATTTTTTATTTTTATTTATTCACTCCAATCTTTATGAGAGTAATAAATTGAAACATTCTCTTTCCTTCCCCAGCCTACTGCTATTTTTAAGTTCTCTGTTTCCCTGGGGTCAGGTTTTCCTGAGGTGTTTGGTAAGCCTTGGTTGATTGGGAGCTCATTGGGCCCTTAATGATTGGCAGGGCATAGTGGAGGGGAGCCTGCCCTTGGGCTGAAAGCTCTGCTCAGAGAAAGAATGAGGAAGGCTCTCCTTTTGTGCAAGATTCTGCCCATTCTCTCTGGACAGTGTATTGAATTTCTTTAGCAAATAATTTTCAGATTTTTGGTAAATTTGGATTTGTCTACAGAGCAATATAGGGGTAGGTTGGTATATACTGTTGCTTGTGTAGATACCCGTTTTCACTCCTGGTTTTTACTTTTCTTCCTGTTGATTGACACTTGCCCTCTCTCACCTCATAGGGTTGCAGTGAAGAGTAAGGATAATTTTTAGGTATGTTGCATACATTTTACAGTGCTATAAAAAATAGTAGTATCGAAAAGTCCCCATACAAATGGATATCGTAATTGTTATAAACCATGGTCAAGTTACCAGATCAGCCCACATAAACAGATTTTGTCCAGTAACATAGCTAAAATGTTTTGCCTTTGCATCAACAACAAGGAAGCAATACTATAAATATTTTTTTCCTTGAAGCCAGATATATCAGAGCAATTCTTAAACAGCTGCACAGCCTATAAACTTACCTAGTTGGTCTCTGAGCCCTGTGGCACCGGCCCAAGGAGGAGCTCAGTGTAGAACACGTTTTAAATCCCCTTTCCCAGAAATATACTGGGAGCTGGAGTGGAAAACTCATTTTCCAAAGAGGTGGAAAAGTAGCTAAATAGCTGGTAACAAATATAGGTGAAGGATAGAAACTAAAACACAGCATCAGTGGACAGAACCTGGGTTCCTTCCAGCATAGTATTTCTCAAAGTGTGGCCTGCAGATCACTTGCTCTGTCCTCGAGTTTTCATTAAAAATACAGTTTTCTATGCCCTACTCCAGTCCTGTTGAATCAAAACATTAAACACATAATTCTGCTCAGTAACTTATTTTGAAATATAAGATTCTTGTTGACAGGAGTCACCTTTACTATTTTCTGTCCTTCATTTTGCCTAGTACGTAGATTGTCAGTTATTTCTACTGTGGACACTCAAACAATTGTATCCACAACTCTTGACAGCTTTAGGTGTCAAGTGATCTTTGTGATCGTAAATGCAGTGTTGGAAGAACAATTTTAGAAATAATCAACACATGCTTCCTTTACATAGAAAAAATAGGACTTCAGAGTGCAGTTTCCAGCTTTATTACATATTTAAACTCCTTTTTACCTTGATAGAAAACATAGTTCACACTTTAATATCTTAGTCCATATCTTTACACGTTGGTAAACACCCAATATGTTAATTTGTAGCGCAAGATGAACTTGTTTAGGAGCAGACTTTGTAATAAAGGAAATTTTATTAGAAATAGCTAGACGCCATGGTCCCTTAAACTGTTATCGTTTGCAAGTAGCTCCCTGTGATTCAGTGTTTTCCTGAATATTACACAATAAAGCCAAAATGCAGACATAAATTAGATGCTAAGATTTGTATATATAGGTGTGAATGATTAAATTTTTTATATTGATCGAAACAACATTCCAGTCAATAATACTTGTATTTATAGTAAATTATTGCTATAAATTTGAACTTAGAATAATTTTACTAAAAAGGAGCTTTTAAATTTGTGTCGCAGACTTTTCATTTGAAAAGTAATCTTACTCCTTAGTAAAACATCTAAAATCTTGTGTTCTGACCCAGTCACCAAAATCTGCTTTATGAAGATATTTTAGATGGCATCATAATTGTATCAGAAAACAGCTGACCCATTTAATGAAAATTGGTGTTTTTTAAATCCTCTTGATCCCTCTGCTGTACAAAGATGATCTATGAATTTTTCTGTGAGAGAAGTTAGACCTTTTGGTACTCAAGGAAGAGCTGATTTTGAATAGTTTTTTTCCCCACTCCCTGGCTTTCATTGTTAGAGCTTTTATACTTTCTTCGTCATCTTCAATAATTGTGCTTTTTGACATCCTTGAATATCTGTAATTTATATTTCTACAAAAAGGAGGTGCTTGTTAAAGAGCAGTTTTCACTTAGAAGTTCAGCAGTGATGGAGCTGTGGCTGAGGTGTCTGGAGGAGACCATGAGGTCTGTGTTTCACTATATCACATGGTTAAAGAGAGTATAGGCCTTTTTGTGGATGTTATCTATGGTGTTTAGCAGGCCATCTTAGTGTGAGTATTAAAATCAAACTAATTTTAAAGCCTAATGACTTTCAATTAACTCTTTTAGGGTATCTGAAGTACACCATACAACAGTTTTGAAAATCCTGCGTGGACAATGGCTACCCAAGGTTTGTATCATAAGTCTTTAGTTACTGCATTGGGGCTCTGCTTCATTGCCGTTAACCCAGTCTGGCTCAGATCCCCCTGCTTTCCTCTCTCCCTGCTTACTTGTCAGGCTACCTTTTGCTCCATTTTCTGCTCACTCCTAATGGCTTGGTGAAATAGCAAACAAGCCACCAGCAGGAATCTAGTCTGGATGACTGCTTCTGGAGCCTGGATGCAGTACCATTCTTCCACTGATTCAGTGAGTAACTGTTAGGTGGTCCCCTAAGAGTGTAGATATTTCATCACTGAGCTAATCCTGGCTATCATTCTGTTATTCTTGGCTGTCTGTCAGATTTGACTGTATTTCTAAAAATATTTCAATGGATCATATCACAGATTTTTTTTTAATTAGGATAACATTCCCATGATAGTAATGCTAATGCTGCTTCATTTTTATAGCCGATTTGATGGAGTTGGACATGGCCATGGAGCCAGACAGAAAAGCGGCTGTTAGTCACTGGCAGCAACAGTCTTACCTGGACTCTGGAATCCATTCTGGTGCCACTACCACAGCTCCTTCACTGAGTGGTAAAGGCAATCCTGAGGAAGAGGATGTCGACACGACTCAAGTCCTGTACGAGTGGGAACAGGGATTTTCTCAGTCCTTCACTCAAGAACAAGTAGCTGGTAAGAGTATTAGTGCCTTACTGAAAGTCAGAATGCAGTTTTGAAAATTAAATAGTTCTGAAAGTTAGTGTGTAAGAACTTAAATAAAATCTCGTGGTAAAGAAAAGGGAGTGATTGCAATGTCACTTTCACCACTTAGGATAGCAAATATTCAAGTGAACGCTGACCTATGGGTAGTGAATGTTGAATTTACCTTTTCTAGATATTGATGGACAGTATGCAATGACGCGAGCTCAGAGGGTACGAGCTGCTATGTTCCCTGAGACATTAGATGAGGGCATGCAGATCCCGTCTACACAGTTTGATGCTGCTCATCCCACTAATGTCCAGCGTTTGGCTGAACCATCACAGATGCTGAAACATGCAGTTGTAAATTTGATTAACTATCAAGATGATGCAGAACTTGCCACACGTGCAATCCCTGAACTGACAAAACTGCTAAATGATGAGGACCAGGTAAGTAATGACATGGGCAGCCATTTAATCTGCTTTGATGGAAACTCTCAAGGAGGTAGTCTCAAAATGTCTATCCAGTAACAGTATTTGAAAACTAATGATATCTCTTAATTCCTGTACATTATAGGTGGTGGTGAATAAGGCTGCAGTTATGGTTCATCAGCTTTCTAAAAAGGAAGCTTCCAGACACGCCATCATGCGTTCTCCTCAGATGGTGTCTGCTATTGTACGTACCATGCAGAATACAAATGATGTAGAAACAGCTCGCTGTACTGCTGGGACCTTGCACAATCTTTCTCATCATCGTGAGGGCTTGCTGGCCATCTTTAAGTCTGGGGGCATTCCTGCCCTTGTGAAGATGCTTGGGTAAGAAAACATGGTCAGAGTGCTCAAAACTAAGATAGAGAAGAGTGCAATCACAACATTTCTGATGAGGCTTTTTTCTTCTTCCCAGTTCACCAGTGGATTCTGTATTGTTTTATGCCATTACAACTCTCCACAACCTTTTATTGCATCAAGAAGGAGCTAAAATGGCAGTGCGTTTAGCTGGTGGGCTGCAGAAAATGGTTGCCTTGCTCAACAAAACAAATGTTAAATTCTTGGCTATTACAACAGACTGCCTTCAGATTTTAGCTTACGGCAATCAAGAAAGCAAGGTAAAAGAATTGTTCTGAATGTGGTTTTCATGGAGCATTGGAGACCCCCAGTGTCATGTCTTTCTGTGGACTCTTACAAATTGTATGTCTCACCCTTTGTATGTATCCTAGAAAAGGTGGACATCTCTATTCCTTTAAATATGTGAGTGTGTATATGTAAAGCACTGTGCTAGGTGATAGGGATATAGCAGGCATGCTTCTCTTAGAGCTTTCATTCTTGGGTGGGAGATAGATTGTGAAATAATAGCCGAATTACTATTTAATTCATATGTTAGGAGTAAGTAGAGGGGCTGTGAGAGCACATAAGTGAACCAGACCCTGTTTTGAGGGTCCAGGGAGACCTCTTGGAGGAAGTGACAGTTGAGTTCAGCTCTCAAGGGTGAGTCAGGATTGACTAGGTGAAGGTCAGGGAGAGTAAGTGGCATCTTTGAAAGTCCTACTGAGGGAAGAATATGGCGAGTTTTGGAGATTCAAAAAGTACAGAGTAGGGAAGAAGAAAGGTATAAGGTGGGACTGTTGAGCTAGGCAGGGCAGATCCTACAGGGTTTTGTAAAACATGTTAAAAGAGCAATGGGAAAGCAATCAAATAATTTTTAGCGGAGGCATGAAGTGATTTAAAATTGGGGTAGAGTTGGGAGGTAGAGGCATGCAAGGAAGTGAAGGGCAAGAATGAGTGATTATTTTGTGGTATCCCTCTTTAAGGTGGATATGATTAGGAAAAGTGAAGAGCCAAATCATTTAGGGGTTTTGAGTGCCCATTCTGGTTTAAATTTTCAACAGATCAGCTTTGATATAACTTTCATATCTGGGCATTACTCTTGCATACCAACGTGGTTTCTTTTTCTTTTTTTTTTTTCTTTTGCTATGATCAATGTGGAAAGAAGAAAATTGGGCCAGAGTTGATATATTTTTGGTAGGACTGGGATGCCTATATTTGAGTGGAATGCTATAGGAGGAGGTGTTAAATAGGGCCCCATTTTGGGGGTCTGGGTCATGGGGTTCAGGAATACATTTAAGCCAGTAACAAGCTTGCTGAAATTTTTATATAATAAAATGGGTCAGTAATATAACGTGACATTTCTCAGGCGTTTTCAGGATTCCATGACTAACAATATATATACTTGTTGTTCTAGTTAATCATTCTGGCTAGTGGTGGACCTCAAGCTTTAGTAAATATAATGAGGACCTACACTTATGAGAAACTACTGTGGACCACAAGCAGAGTATTGAAGGTGCTGTCTGTCTGCTCTAGTAATAAGCCGGCTATTGTAGAAGCTGGTGAGTATATGTGTCTACTTCGAGTTCTTGTGTGTACAGCATCTGCAGTTCTAATTTGATTACCTTTCTTAGGAAAAGGGTAATAGAACTTGACCTTAACAGGCTGAAAGTAGATGGTCCTATTCAGTTTTCACCCAAGATCACATTCAGACAAAGTATGTTATGCTTGACACCTGCGTTGATGCTATGTAAGCCTGATTTGGGCAGAATTATTATTACCCATCGAAAATGACAGGTGATACTTGGCTTGATAAAATTTGTTTTTAATTTTGGTTTTGGGCAAACCCAAGATTTGCTTTGCTAACAGACTTGTGAATGCATAGGTGAAATTATGTTGCAGTAAATTTTATTAAAGTACGGTTGTATGTAGCAAAGTGATTCCCTTGATTTGTTAGTGAATGCTCATGAGCAGTATTTTGCACTGGTATTCTCTGTTCTTAGTGAACAAATGGTCTAAAATGTAAAATGGTTTTTTCTTTTTCCTGTAAGTATTTTTAATGAAGTAACTTGTATATGGTAGTTTATATTGTGTGCGTGTTGGTAGCAGAGCGAAGGAATAGATGATCCACATGAGGGCCTCTTGTTTTTCTGTCATGAAGATACAGTTACTTTTCAACTACCCAGCATCCTTTCTCCGTTCTATAACCCACCTGAGAGCATCTACCTGGACTCTCAAACCAAGCTTCAAATCAAACTGGAAGAGGAAAAAGATACAGGCATTTAACAGAATATTCAGAGTAAAGTGTAGGGTTGGTAACACCTATTTTTTCACTTGTCAAGAGTAATTTTACTTGAGAATTTATGGGAGAGAAGGGGATTATCATTGCCCAAGACAGCTGCTGGCAGTGGGACAATAGGCATGGGGACAGACAAGTGTGGCTGGGTTCATATAGTACAAGGGGATGTAAATTCTGCCAGCTATTCCAGAAATATCTGAAGTGCTTGTGAAAAATACAGTTTTAGACTTATTTGATCAGAATCCCTAGAGTGTTGAAGTTACAAAGGTCAGTAGGTAGCTGGAGATGTGTGGGATTGGAGGCCTAGGAATCCTCATTTTAAGAAGTTCCTCAGGTTATTCTTATGTTCTTCTGAAAGTATTTAGCACCTGTGTTTCAAGTGCTGTAATAAGCATATGGTATACACTGGATAACAACACTTGTATGCTCCCTGTATTTATTCTTACAGTCTGGTGAGGGTGAAAGAAATATTCAGAAAGATGAGGTGATTACAAATTGGAATGAGTGTTATGAGAGAAACAAACAGTAAATAGTGATACAGAATTAATGGAGAGGGGAGGGGCTTCCCTGAGAAGGGGATGGTAAATGGGATTGCAGGATGAGAAGGCACCTGTTTAGTATCTATATGGGAAGTGGGGATTAAGCACTTTCCAGGCAGAGAAAAGAAACATGAGCTATGTCCTTGAAGATAGGAAAGAGATTGTTGAGTTCTAGGTGCTGAAGAGAAAGTCTGTGTACTTAGTGAGTAATGGGATGAATAGCCTAGGATGAGGTTGATGAACTAGGTAGGGCCATATCATGCAGGACTTCCTAGGCCCCTGTAAGATGTTTATTCATGCTTTATTACAGCTTTGGAACCATAGATGTAGAATATTTAGGTCAGTTTGGAATGCTAGGTAGGATCCAAATTCTGAAGGAATCCTTAAGATTATGCTAAATAATTTGACCTTTATCTTATAGACAATGAGAAGCTATTGATGATTGTTGAGTAATGGCATAACATCCCAGTGGGGTGTTTGGAATATTAATACCCACATTGCACATTGTATGACAGTTTGACCAAAGGCAAGCAGACCAGGCCACTGAGATGTGTTACAGGCTTCCAGGAATGAAATAGTTTGGTATTAAAAATAATACAGCAAAGGATGAATGTTTGAGACTTCTGAAAGAATTTGTAGAATGTAATAATGTAGAGGGTAAAGGTGCAACCAAAAGTTGTTCGTGGTGGGGAGAATATTGGTACCATGAAGATAAATGGAACTACCAGCATGGATTGTTTAATTTTTGGAACAAGATAATTTAAGAAGCTGATAACATGCAAAGTGAGTAAAGGGTCAGTAGGTAACTGGAAACGTATGGTATTGGAATTCAGGGGAAGACTAGTCTAGAGGTTGGGGAGTTGCCCTCTTAGTGTTTAGGGGTAGGGGCTGCAGGGAAGTGAGGTGGGAGGGGTGCCTCAAAGTCATCTGCATGGGATTTGTACCTTAGACCTGCTGAATCAGAACGTGTGTTTTTAGAAGTCTCTACTGACTATTCTGATGGGCATCTGGAGTTAAGATCCACTCTCTTAGAGTTAATAGTCATAGTAGAGGAAGAGAATGAGAATGAAATCTGTGAGGGAGATAAGGTAGAGGCGAATCTAGCCATTTAACAAATACTGAGTATCAGCCTTGTGCAGGTCACTCTATTAGTAGCTGGAGCTACTATGAGGAAAGAACCAGATAGGGATGATCTTTGTCTTGTATGGGAGATAGACTTAATTATAGTTGTGGTAAGTGCTATGACGGAACAGTACAGGGTGCCATGAGAATTATAGCAAGTAGATCTAACCTAATTGGGGAAATACAACAGACTTGAAAAATGAACAAGGAGACAAGGGAAGGTATCTCTCGTGGCATTCAGAAGTGATCTCAGTCGGAGAGAGATGGCTGAAGTTAAGCCAGTAGACGGGGAATTGAGCTTCCATTTAGACTTCTCTGCCAGAGTAAATGTCCTTTATTAGGGTCCTAAATGATGGAGGGTTGTGAACTTTTGGAGCACATGTTTTGGAGTCAGTACCTTTTATACAGTCCTTGACAGTAAGCGTTCCAGTGCCTTCTTGTTGGATTGTTTTTACTACCCCAGGAGTTCACATAGCTCCTTCAAGTCTTTGCTCAGTTGTCACCTTCACACTGAGATGACCAAATTATCCTACATAAAATTGTAGCCCCCTCCCTTACCTTTTGTTATTTTTTTCTGTAGCACTTAACACCATCTGACATATCATATAGTTTTAGTTTATTAATTGTATATTTGTTTATTGTCTGCCTCCAATTAGATCATGAGCTCTATAAGGGTAGGGGTATTAGAATATTTTGGTCACTGGTATAGCTCCAACTCAAAACAGGGCCTGATATTGAATAAATATTTTTCAAATGATTGAATGGATGAAAGCAAATAAGTAATAGGAATATTACCTACAGGGGGACAGTGGAGTTGAAGGCTTTTTCTGCATAGAGAAGGAACAACAGATATTTGACAGAAGTTGTCACTAGTTGAGGTGAAATGGAAAAGAAAGGGAAACTGATCAGTATCCTAGAAAATGAAAGGAAATGAAGGACTTAGATGGAGGCAGTAAGCCTTAGCAATAAAGAGGGACACCCTCTAAGACTAGAAAAGACACCTAGAGCTTATAGGAATTGATAGCTAATGGCCATTGCCTTAGATCTTTTTTAATTTTCTAGGTGGAATGCAAGCTTTAGGACTTCACCTGACAGATCCAAGTCAGCGTCTTGTTCAGAACTGTCTTTGGACTCTTAGGAATCTTTCAGATGCTGCAACTAAACAGGTAAATTCTTATCACCAGGTGCCTTGGTGATAAGAGTCAAGAAGAATATGTACTGAGCATCTGTTTTTATCTCCATAGGAAGGGATGGAAGGTCTTCTTGGGACCCTTGTTCAGCTTCTGGGCTCAGATGATATAAATGTGGTGACCTGTGCAGCTGGAATTCTTTCTAATCTCACTTGCAATAATTATAAGAACAAGATGATGGTGTGCCAAGTGGGTGGTATAGAGGCTCTTGTGCGTACTGTCCTTCGTGCTGGTGACAGGGAGGACATCACTGAGCCTGCCATCTGTGCTCTTCGTCATCTGACCAGCCGACACCAGGAAGCAGAGATGGCTCAGAATGCTGTTCGCCTTCACTATGGACTACCAGTTGTGGTTAAACTCCTACATCCACCATCCCACTGGCCTCTGATAAAGGTAAATTTTCAATCAAAGTAGAAGGTTGTAGAATTAAAAATAACCACCTCTAACTATTAAATGGCGATCTAGGCATAAGGGATTGATAAGTAGGAATTGTATTTCTTAGTGAATAGGAAGTATGGCTGGGATTCCAAAGTGTTTGTCTAGTCAGTTCTACTTTGAAGTGATACCAGTAGATTCAATGTGGTTGGAATTTTAGGCTAAGAAAATGATTTTGTTGAGTTGTATGCCAGTCCTTTATTCTTCTTTCTTATCTACAGGCGACTGTTGGATTGATTCGAAATCTTGCCCTTTGTCCAGCGAATCATGCACCGTTGCGTGAGCAGGGTGCCATTCCACGACTAGTTCAGTTGCTGGTTCGTGCACATCAGGACACCCAGCGCCGTACATCTATGGGTGGAACCCAGCAGCAGTTTGTGGTAGATAAATCTTAGTAGTGACACCTGGCTTATATTTAAAAGGAATGCCTAAATCCATAGGATCCTGAAGTTATTTGGTCATTGGCTCCCTCCATTCTCCTTCCTGCCTGAAGGGCTGCTTGCTAATGGCTAAAAAAACTAGCATGTTTCTGTGGCTGCAGAAAAGTTAAGGAATAATGTAGCCCCTAGAGACATTTCCTTTGACATGTTTGCATCATCAGTCTTACAAAGCGAGTTTGGGTTGCGATTTACTGCTGTGGGATTAGGCACTTCATACAATGTTCTCATTTAATCTGTAGAAAGACTCACCTCTTTAGGAAGTAGCAGAGCCATAATTTGAATCTAGAGTCCATCTGATTTCAGAGCCTCTTATCCCCACTACAATATAAGTTTTACCCATAAATATTTCAGTTACGCTTTACTGTCTCTTCCAGGAGTGGTTTAAACTATTTTTATGGACCTGAGAATCCCAACAAATTTCAAGAATAAGTACCTGCATTTCTGGAATCTTTACCCATAATCTCAGCCTAAGGCTTTGATGTCAAGTTTGTAGTCTTAAAATTAACTTCATTACAACTATCTAAACACATTTCTGAGTCCTCCAAATTTAAGACTCAGACCTTCAAAGAGTTCTCTCTTAGTTAATTAGGTTACTTTAGAAAACAAAGATGGACCCTACTAGAACAGGTTTTGGGAATCCCTTATTGCTAGTTGTTATGCATGTGTACTCATGAGGGTTTCAGCTTTCTCCCCTCATTACTTTTGGTATTGGCCCATGTCTATGAGATGGCTTAATAGAATGCAAAGAGTACCTTTTATTTTAAATCTCTTCTCTAAGACGAAAGGAGTTTTTGTGTCCTTATAAAAATCAAGTTGTTTATAAATGTTGCTAAAAGGGGGCCAGCCCAGTGGCCTAGTGGTTGGGTTTGCATGCTCCACTTCAGTGGCCCAGGGTTCCTGGGTTCAGATCCTGGGCACAGATCTACGTACCACTCATCAAGCCATGCTGTGGTGTCATCCCACGTACAAAAATAGAGGAAGACTGGCACAGATGAGCAAAAAGAGGAAGATTGGCAACAGATGTTAGCTCAGGGCCAGTCTTCCTCACCAAAAAAAAAAAGTTTCTAAAAGTAGTAGAATCATAACCTTTTTTAAAACTCAGAAATGGGGAAAGCAGATAGTTATTTATTTTTTGCAAAAGCTCACTTCCTTTTCTCATACAGGCTCTCAGTTGAATAGTCTTGGAGGGGTGAGGAGTGGATTTTCTCCTAGCAGTTCAGTAGAGTTTTAGCAGTTGGTGATAAAACTTTAAGTTTTCACTGCATATATATAGATGTATAGAATAGGGGGAACATATGAAAGAAAAACATTGACGTGGTCTAAGCATTACTTTCCCATCTTTGTGTATCTTTTCTTTATATATCCCTTTTCCCCAGCTTGGTTGGTGCCCTCACTGTAAGAAAGTTGTCTGTGGGATTTAGAGGTATATCGAAGCTGTAATTCACTGTGCACAGCACTGTGTACGGGGGAGGGATGCTGCTTGGAATTAGTGCTGCCATGAAGCCCCCTTTCAGTGACATTCAACTTAATGGAATCTTCCTTCATTCCTGAACTAATTGCAAATTCTGGGGAATTTGGGTATATAATGTGAATAACTAGTCTAGTAATTGCTATTCAGAACAGAAAGCCTTTCAGGTTTGTAAACTTTACCAAGGGGAATGCCCTGTTTGTTAACCGTGTTTCTTTTGGTAGGAGGGGGTCCGCATGGAAGAAATAGTGGAAGGTTGTACCGGAGCCCTTCACATCCTAGCTCGGGATGTTCACAACCGAATTGTAATCAGAGGACTAAATACCATTCCATTGTTTGTGCAGGTACGTTGGTTTTAAGTGAGGTGTTAGATTTTATGTGTCCATAATATTTCAGGATTTTAATGACAAGCAGAATTTCAGAAAATTAGGGGCCAAAATAGGTGCACCAACATTTAATTTTTCATCTGTCACCATTTATAAAATGACAACACTGCCCATGCCCCCACCAAAGTACAAAAAATAGAATCTCAATGTGTAGTGTCCTTTAAGTTGAATACATTTAATTTTATGAAACTTCCCTTCAATTTTCTTGGGCAGTAGGAGAAACACTGGGAGTAGAGCCTTAAAAAAGAGGGTGCAGACTTGACTTTTCAGGGTGCTCAGTTTTGGAGGGGAGTGCTGGTCTGAGCTGCCAGAGCACAGGCTTCCAACCACCTCTGGGTTTTCCAAATCTTAGCTCGACTAAAACTGTCTGAAGAAAGGGTTTATAGCTAAAAATATTCCACAACACCAGTGCTCCAGAGCATTAAAAACCCTGGAACATAAATTTTAGAGAATATGATTTTAATACAAGTAGTGCGAATGCTGCTTACACTCTGAAGTGGGAATGTTTGCATCACAGTGGGGTGCTTGCCATGTTTTGACTTCAGATTTAATTAGGTTTTATTTCTGTGTGTTTTCTCCTTAGCTACTTTATTCTCCCATTGAAAATATCCAAAGAGTAGCTGCAGGGGTCCTCTGTGAACTTGCTCAGGACAAAGAGGCCGCAGAAGCTATTGAAGCTGAGGGAGCCACAGCTCCTTTGACAGAATTACTTCATTCTAGGAATGAAGGTGTGGGTAAGTAGAAAAGGAACCAGAGCCTTTAGCTTGGTGTTTATAGCGAAGCCTCAGCTTTTCCTCAAGGGCCATTTTTTCCCCATCCTCTCCCAGCAACATATGCAGCTGCTGTTTTATTCCGAATGTCTGAGGACAAGCCACAGGATTATAAGAAACGGCTTTCAGTTGAGCTGACCAGTTCCCTCTTCAGAACGGAGCCAATGGCTTGGAATGAGGTAGGCATTGTGAGCACATTTATCTGGTAGTTTGCTAGAACAGGTAAGGCAGTGGTTTCCCCTCAAAAGAGGTTCCTTTGCACTATGTCCTTGGTTTGAATGTTCATCCTTCATGCTGTCTTAGCAACTGCTGTGAGGAAGAACTATAGCTTTAAACAGCCTGTTGAGAACAAACAAGTTATGTTGCTTAACATTAGAATTTATAAGGGAGATAGAGGAAAAAGTTACTGGGTTTAACAATATTTTTCAATAGGGTGTAAGGAAAGAGGCAATGTAGGTGGAGGTCAATTTACCGATACTTTTCTTTTTAAAAAATGCTCAGTTTTTCATCTGCTTTTCTGGTTGAACTTCTATGCATTTGTCTTCAGTATTTGTCCTCAGTACAGAGTTGTTCAGTGAAACATTTGAACCACCCTGAAAGTTTATTCAATTACGGGGCATACATACAGTGCATTATATTTGTTGAATGAGTGGAAAGTGATCCTATATATTGTTAGGTGGGAAAATAAAAAGCAGATTGCCAAAGAGTGAGGAATGTGTTAGTTGGATTTTTAATAGGCAATCTTAACATGTTCTAACTTGAGCTCTGAACTTTCCTACCCACCCCCTTCCGCAAACCTGTTCCTTTCATAGTCTTCTCCATCTCACTTAATGGCAAGTTCGTCCTTCTAGCTGCTCAGGCTAAAAATCTTCTTTCCTATAACATACCTGTTTGTAGCATCTCCTGTTTGGGCTAGACGTTTTGCCTGTTTTGTTTACAGTTGTATCTCTAGCACCTAGAACGGTACTCTGGCACATAGTAAGCACTTTATGTATATTTGCTGAAAGAATAAAGTAGTGACTACTTTTAATACTATGTGCAATGAGAAAACATGTTTCTCTATCAGTGGTTAATCTTTGAGGGGTGGAGTTTGAAGTACTTCTGTATTGTATACTAATGTATTTTGAAGTAATTCTGTATTTTCTAAGTATTTCTACGGTCTTTGAGTTTTTTGTTCCTTTCGTAATCTGAAAATAAAGTATACTCTGTAATATTTTGAAAACATGCTTAAGTTGAGAATTTTCATTTTTCTTTACATTGTACCTGTTTATCTAGACTGCTGATCTTGGACTTGATATCGGTGCCCAGGGAGAACCCCTTGGATATCGCCAGGATGGTATGTTTCTCATATTTGTCGATTAATTCCAGGTCAAGCTACAGTTCCAAAGCCTTATCAAAAGAGCTGGTTTGCTCATCTGGGAAACCACTGTTGGCAGGAATGTAGTGGCAGCAATTAAAGGCAATTCTTAAATTCAGAGTCAGCAACAGTATCTTTAATGGAACATAGGGAATTCTGAGCCACACACCGAGTAAGCAACAGGATCACACCAACAAAGATGTGTCACTAGTGCCAGGCCTCTGTAGTGCAGGATGTTAGAAGTTACCTGGCTTTTTATTCCCCTTTTTTTGGTCAGAAAATCCATAATACCTGTGTCTACACCCCACCCAGGAAGTGAGAGTATGGGAAGCTTCTGTCCCCAAGCTCAGATCTTGGGTATTTATGTAGTTGCATTATCAGGGTTTTCTGAAAAATCTAATTCAGATTTGGGTAACAGAGATATGGAGCATGGGGTAAACCACTAACAGTTATAACTATTCATGTTAAATTTATAACCTTAACTGGTTTTTCCTAATTATTAAACCACTAAAGCTCAAAAGGTTCTTCTTGACAGATAGATAAATCTCACCCCTTAAGATAAAACATGAAAAGGTTTAATTGGATACAGTATCTTGAGTTTTCTCACTACTTTTGTGGGTATCACCTGGACTTTTCAACAGATAGATTACATCTGCCAGACTTCCTTGTTATTGCCTTCATCTCCTACCCATGACTTCTCGATGCCTAGGTGGTCATACACAGTAGATTGCTGCTGCTCCTCCTCAGGAAACTTATGCCTCTGCCTGGGTAAATGCAAATGTTCAGGGGTAAACTGCTGATCTGCCTATGGTGGAAACAGACTTTGTCTGTTGTGGCCTTATGGGTAGCCTGGCACTGGATAATTACTTGGCTAAAGAAAGGTAGATGTTGTAGAGGCAAGAAAGCAGTGCTTTCTAATGAGTACACTGCCTTTGGATGCCCCTAACCTCAGTGTTAACTTTTATGTCTTTCTCCGCTTTCTCTCGCCTTTGACCATTTTGTCACCACCCCGACTCTTCTAGATCCCAGCTATCGTTCTTTTCACTCTGGTGGATACGGCCAGGATGCTTTGGGTATGGACCCCATGATGGAGCATGAGATGGGTGGCCACCACCCTGGTGCTGACTATCCAGTTGATGGGCTGCCAGATCTGGGGCATGCCCAGGACCTCATGGATGGGCTGCCTCCAGGTGACAGCAATCAGCTGGCCTGGTTTGATACTGACCTGTAAATCATCCTTTAGGTAAGAAGTTAAAAAAGCCAGTTTGGGTAAAATACTTTTACTCTGCCTACAGAACTTCAGAAAGACTTGGTTGGTAGGGTGGGAGTGGTTTAGGCCTATTTGTAAATCTGCCACAAAAACAGATACATACTTTGGAAGGAGATGTCTTGGAACATTTGAATGTTCTCAGATTTCTGGTTGTTACGTGGTCATGTGTGGAAGTTATTAACTTTAATGTTTTTTGCCACAGCTTTTGCAACTTAATACTCAAATGAGTAACATTTGCTGTTTTAAACATTAATAGCAGCCTTTCTCTCTTTATACAGCTGTATTGTCTGAACTTGCATTGTGATTGGCCTGTAGAGTTGCTGAGAGGGCTCGAGGGGTGGGCTGGTATCTCAGAAAGTGCCTGACACACTAACCAAGCTGAGTTTCCTATGGGAACAATTGAAGTAAACTTTTTGTTCTGGTCCTTTTTGGTCGAGGAGTAACAATACAAATGGATTTTGGGAGTGACTCAAGAAGTGAAGAATGCACAAGAATGGATCACAAGATGGAATTTATCAAACTCTAGCCTTGCTTGTTAAATTTTTTTTTTAATATCTGTAATGGTACTGACTTTGCTTGCTTTGAAGTAGCTCTTTAATTTTTTTTGCAGTAACTGTTAGTTTTTTAAGTCTCTTGTAGTGTTAGGTTATAGTGAATACTGCTACAGCAATTTCTAATTTTTAAGAACTGAGTAATGGTGTAGAACACTAATTCATAATCACTCTAATTGTAATCTGAATAAAGTGTAACATTGTGTAGCCTTTTTGTATAAAATAGACAAATAGAAATGGTCCAATTAGTTTCCTTTTTAATATGCTTAAAATAAGCAGGTGGATCTATTTCATGTTTTTGATCAAAAACTTTATTTGGGATATGTATGGGTAGGGTAAATCAGTAAGAGGTGTTATTTGGAACCTTGTTTTGGACAGTTTACCAGTTGCCTTTTATCCCAAAGTTGTTGTAACCTGCTGTGATACGATGCTTCAAGAGAAAATGCGGTTATAAAAATGGTTCAGAATTAAACTTTTAATTCATTCGATTGTGTCACCTTTTTTTCCTTGTTATTAATTAAATGGTTTGTGAGGGTAGTAAGCTTATTCAACTCAACTTCATCCTGAGGAAAACACATAGAGAAATAATTTAAGTTGTAATGATAGAGAGAGCTTTACCTCCAGATGGGATTGTCTGCCAACTTTCTTTAGCACTTGGCTCTGGGTTAAATTGCACCAAAAAGTGTTTCATTCAGCCTTGACATTGTGATTGATTCTGAGCTTATGTAAGAGGGGAGATTCCACCATCTTCAGCTCAAGGACACAGGCTTTAGAGCCTGTGGCCAAGACTCCTGCTTGGCCTCTTGCTGTGGTCATGTGTATAATTTTGCCCAGGTGACAAAAGGCCACCTCAGTTCAAAGGCATCTAGTCTTTGGGCTACAGAGACCAAAACTGAAGGCCAAATAGGCATCCCCCCACCCCAAATGCCATCAGATGGTTTCATTCCATTAAGGTGATAATGAAGAAGTAACTACCTGGATTTGGACTTCAAGCAGTGTGACTCATTTGGAGAGGGGAATTCTTTCAACTCCACTTTGAACTGATAATTAAGATGGTTTAAGTGTCAGTGTTTATCTGCACATAATCAGAGAGAACCAGACTTCTTTCACGCCGTCTGCCAGGTGATCCTGTGATCCTGGTGGTAGGTCTGACAAGCTTAGTTCATCCTTTAGGGCAGAGTTAGTAGACCTGTTAAGACTTGTGTTTTGGTCTTTAAAAACAGTAAAAGAAGTGTTCTGTGCTTAGGGAGAGCTGATTCTGATTTACTGTGTATTTTTATTTTATTAAGATCATAATTACTAGATAAATACATATTCACTTCCTTTTTGTTGAATATCAGCTTCATCTGGGAAAGATCTTTTGTGAAAGCCTGAAATTCTTCACTGTGGTCTAAAATGTAATTGGGATTGGAGAGGAAACCTGTGCCCACCTGCCGAGGTAGTAGGTCTCAGGTTCTGCCGCCAGTGCAGGACAGACAGAACCAAGCCAGTAGTGCAAGAAGCTTAACATAAGCAACCACAGCAGGGTGTTTCATTTAAAGAAAAGAACTTTTAAAACCAGAAAACATTTTCAGAGCTTTGCCTAAAATCAGTTTTGAAGTTCCATTTAAAAACTTAATATGAAAGTTAATCTGATTCAACAAGGTGGTTCTGCATTGTACTTAAAAAGTACAAAGGGCCAAGAATAACCAAGACATTTGTGAAGAATGAGAGTGGAAGACTTGCCTGCCAGCTGTCAGGGCCTGAGTAGAGGTAGTTAACACTGTTACTGGCATAGGGATGGAAACAGACGAAGATGTAGACACGGACATTACTTTAGAGGTAGCACTGGAGGTCAGTGTGAAACTGAGGGACTTTTTAGTAAAGGTGAGGAACAACTGACCAGCTATTTGGATAAAACTGAAATTAATGCAGAAAAAAGTCCATGACCAACAAAAATCAAAATTTTAAATTAATGATTTTTCTTTTGCCTCAAGCTCTAGTATGGCTTGCTGTAGGGCACTGTGTGACAGCCCACACTGGAAGCCCATGTGTCCAATGATCACTTTATTCATACAAGAGAATGGCCATACTGCAGTAAAAAGCTACAGCTTTACATAATTAATAGTATATCTCAAATATACTATCGAAAAAAAGCAAGTCACAAATGCATGCTGTAGGACTTCACTGATCCCAAAAAAGCGCAAACTATTTTAAAGAAATCATCCTTCGATGGTAAAACTAAGAAGCAAGGAGGTGATTAGATTATTACAAAAATCAGAATAGTGGTCACCTGGGAACAGAGGTGCATAGGACATTTGATCCCATTGCAGTCACCACCACTGAGCTAAAGAAAAGCTTTTCCATGTTGGAGCAAATGTTCTAGACATGAGGCTTTGATCTGATAATCTGAATCCTTGACAGTGAAAGAACTTGAGATAAATATGTTCTTTAATTCTTGTTTTGATTAATAAACACAGAAGATCTGAATTGTGCTCTTCGGTGTGTAAAGCAAAGAGAGCCAAGTCGATCGACTGTTTTGTTCTGGCAGGTGAGAATCTAACTGCTTTTCCTTCCCTTGAGTGAATCAACCACCAAATGCAATTACAAAATGATAGGGGGAATGAGGATGGGACTGAAAAGGTCGTGCTTCCTTTTTCTTAGCCATCAGCATCCTATGTGGAGTCCCTTCCACCTCCCCACCCCACGAGACTCTGGTAAGCTAGAGGGAGGTGATAGGCTGCCTCTACCACCTCCACATCAAGCCCCCGATAAGAGGCCAGAAGCAGGATTTAAAAGGCCAGTTGTTTTCCTTCCAGGTTACATCAGGACTCCCCACCTCCCTGGTCCTTATTCTAGGCCATGGTTTTTTGCTTCTTGTTCCCACACTTGCCTCCTTTCAGCCCCATGGACGCTGGAGGCTTTGGGGGCTTCCTAAACTTTGGCTCGTCTTGTCCCCACCCCACTCCAGAGCTCTCCCACAGGGCCAACCCCATTTCTTTGGGCTTTTGTAGCTTCCTTCCTTCCCCTCTTTCCTATTAGTTCCTTCCCCAGGCCCTGCATATATCAGAGATTTCTACATATTTTTCTGTTGCTAGTGGAGGGAGGAAAAAGGGAATCTTGCTTCAAGTGGAAGCAGGAAAGACCCAGTTCCTCCTTTCACTCACCTTAGACAGGAGCCTCAGCCACCAGAGCCCACAGGGATATGCATGCCCTGCATTCACAGAATTGACCTGGGGACCTCATGCGGTAATATGGGAAACATGAAGAGCTAGACAAGTGCAAAGAACCATCAGACAGTAAATTCTGTTGCTGCATCCTACAGACCCACCTCCTTATCTGCCCCAGATGATTGTCAGTTCCTCTCAGAACACCTGTGGCCAGAGTCACCCCAAATGGCGCTTCACAGGGACAGCTTACTGGGCACCTACTCTCAAGCTGGAAGTTAAGGCAAGGTCTTGAAGTTTGGGCCTGCTGTTAGTGGAGGGAAGGAAAGAAGGTAGCCCTGTGTAGCCACTCCCCTGGTCCTCCCCTTCCCCCTAATGCTCTTGCTGCCTTCCACCTCTGCAACTTCAGTGATACCGTCCCTGGAGAGGCTCAGTCAGTGGGTTGTAGCCAGTTAGCAAATAGCTGAAGCTTGGAGGTGGTGGGCAGGGGAGGGGCCAGTAGGCGAGTGCCCGGGTCTGGCCCAGTGCCACTGCAAGAATCCTGAGATCTCCGATGGGGGGCCAGGGCCCAGCTCCTCTCAGAATTGGAGCCAGCCTGGGAAGCCAATATGAGGGTTTGGGCCTCTAGCATGGGGAGGGCGCAGGGAAGGGTTATCACCCTCAGCTGCCTCCTACCCACTCAGCCAGCTTGCTCGTGTCCAAGCCTCTTCGCTTACTGGGACTGGGGCTGCTGCTTTCCATTTGGCACCTTTGTGAGAATGACAAAAAGGATCCCTTAACTCCAGGAGGACAGCCTCACACCGGGGTGCAGGCTTGGCATAGGCTGGCTTTAGTGCCCTGGCACCCTGGACTGAGCACCCTTGAGGGCAGTAGCCCTGCTTAGGACCATATCATCTCCTTGCCCTTTGCCTACTCAGATAGCCCTTCCTCAGACAGTGCTGTGGGTGTCAGGGCCAGGAATGGTCCACTCAACAAAATGGTTCTAGGATGTTAAAACCTTCCCATTTTACCGTGAACAACAAAGACTCCTCCCTGCTCAATTGAAAAGGGGAAAGAAGAATCTTCCACTGTTCTGAAATACCTTCTGGGAGGACTCCAGGCAGGCCCAAAATTCTAGAGTGGTTCCCCAAGAAGTGAACAAAGGGAGAGAACAGATTTCCTGGGAAAGCAGGGAGACCTGGGCCTGTTCCTGGACCCAGCAGGCCAAGCCAACTGGAGCTGAAGGCTAAGCCTCTGGCTGCTCCATTGGTTACTCTCCCCCGACCCCACTGGAGCACAGGCAGATCCACCCAGGCCAGGGCCACAAGAGGGCAGAGTCTGGTGATGGGCACAATGCCCAGCAGGATTTAACATGGGGGTCTCCTCATCAGGGGCAGTAAGGAGGCTATGAGAGATCAAATGAAACTGCCTGCTTCTGGGTGGGACACCCTCCTATACCCCAACTATTTACAGCTCAAGCTCTGGACACCACTGTGGGACACACTGGCTATGGAGTCAAAGTCTCAAGTTGAACTGAGCAAGTAGACTGGCTCCTCTGAGCCTGTTTTCTCATCTAAGAAATGAAGCTAAGAAGCCCTGCTTTGCAGGTTGTGATTAAGTAAGGTAACTGACATACATGCCTTTCATAGAGTTGGGCACAGAGCTGCTGTCTTCATTATAAAGCCAAACGGAAGTTGGCAAACTACCCAGATTCCTGTGGCAGGCAAAGTGGGGCTGTTGGTGATGGCATGACCAGCTTCTCGTGATGCCATAGATGGGGCCACCTGTGCGACCACATGGGTGCCACTTCTGCTTGTTCCACCTGCATGGTGGTGGCTGCTGCTGCTGCTTGGGACAAGGTCCCATCTGGGCTTTGGGCAATGTTTGTTATGGGGCAAATCCCCTCTCCTAGAGAAGCAGAGAGCACTGGGGCCAGGAGAGGGGGAGCAGCTATTGATTAACCCTTTCATTTTGTAGATGGGGAAACTGAGGCCCCAAAGAGGCCAAGGAATGGAATGGCCTCAACTTGCCCAGCTGGTTCCAGCTGCCCAGGACCCACCCTATCTTCCACTCCAGATTTAAGAATAAGCCTGTCTCAGTACAACAGTCCCTTTACCTTTCTACAGTGTCTACCAAATACTTTCATGGGCTTGACCCTTACGTAGGAGATTCTAAAGGTTTATGTGTGAGGGAACATAAGAAGCAGCTGGAAAGGTTGTAAGGATATAACGGGGTAATTGGTAGAAATTGGGGAGATGATTCTACTTTGATACTGCCATCCCATCTAGATGGGCAGACCTTCAAGGAAGCCAGCGTTTTGCATTCCCTTACACAAACTTAACTACCTGTGCCTGTTAGTGGAGTCTTGCCCAGTCCTCCCTAGGATTCTTGGAATCAGTTTGTTCCTGAAATGAAGAAATGCAGGCAGGTAAAAGTGGGAGGAAGAGGCAAAAACTAGCTTCCAAAGCTCGCTCTGGAGCTGCAGCTGGGAGAGCGTTCATACCTAGTCCCGCCTTGTAAAACTTCGGAGGAGAGACAAACGTTTACAGGTGCCATCAGGCTGAGGACTGCAGTTTCTCATCCAGTTGATTAGCACAGGCTGTAGAGGAGCCCTGTCTGGTCCACACAGAGGAAAGAACAGTCTGAGAACAGCTAGCAAACCTGGGGTTTCTGGCTGTATCCCACAGGAACCCAGGAGGTCTATTGTGAGTTGGTTTTCTAGGGCCCAGAGCTAATGAGAACACATCAGCCAGAAGGTTCTGGGTTCAGCTGACTTTATTAGGCCCCAATACAGCTGTAGGTGGCCATGTGGCAAATGTGCTTGGGAGCTGACCTTGCCTGTGTAGCCAAGGGTTGGTGCTGTAGGGCAGGCTTATGCCAAGTGCCTTCTTGCCTAGTGTCCAACAGCTTGGAGGATTTCCAGGGCCAAGGAAGCCACAGCACTGTCAGCAGACGAACTGTGAGAAAAACCAGAGTAGAAATACTTAGACATCTCCAGGATATAAATGCCCCCTCTCTCAAAGGGGCTGGCCTCTCTTGCATCCAAATATCTGATCGACCAGCTGCTTCCTAGAGCTGCCCCTGCACATGATCTTGAGAAACAGAAACAGGATTCCCAGTGGGGCTCAGAACTGGCCATGCCTGCACTACTGAGCTAGATCTGAGCTCCTGGCCTCCACTCCACGTCTGAACCACCTTGGGCAGGTGCACTGACGCTGAGCTGTAAAGGCAAGCCAGCAGCCAGACCCTTCCCGGGTCCTGCATTGGGCCTACCTGCAGATGACTTGTGTGAAACGGCAAAGATCCCAGATCCGCTCTAAACATTGACTCCCTGTTCCATGTTGCCACTTCCTGGCCAATCAGCCAGAGCTTTGGGTTTCTTATTCTCATAGGTGTGGATGTGCAATTAAGAGCTTAAAATGGAAATTTTGTTACTGGGGCAAATTGTTTGAGAGACATTTAAACCTGTGCCTTAACAACTGTTAGCAAAAAAAGAATGACACATAGCAGTGTGCCTTGAAGTATAAAATTAGCTTGTGGCATACTCCTGACTACACAGAAATAGAGCTGTTGCCAAATAACCAAATGGGGAGGCTGCATAAAAGAGGTGGGTCGCAGTGGAACAGGGCTGCGGTCGCGAGATGCTGCCACGCATTCCTGCTCTGCGCATCAAAGGTCCCGAGGGACGGCAGGAATGTGTTTGAACTTGGCCTGCTCCTGGCTGATTCCAGGCGACTCTGGTGGAGTTCATGCTACCCACCCTGCCCACCAGAGCAGCCCCAAAAGGCCCAGTGACTGGTAAAGAGGGCACACCAACCTCTGGCAGAGCCACATCAGAACCGAGAACACAGCCATCCACTCAGTCTTGGTCAACATCAGAAAACCTTTTCTTGTTGGGCCATCTGAACAAGCCCAAACAAGACAACTTCAGAACAACCACCTCCCCACCCAGACGAGATCTGCCTGGGATAGACATTTTAGTTCCTGGAGCGTTGAGTGGGGTGCAGAAGAGGCCAGCAGCCGGCAGCTTCACGGAGCACTGAGCCTTGTTTTGACGCATTAAGTCCAATTTTGGGTCCAGCTCTCCCAAACTGGTGCAGCATTAGGATGTGCTGGCTTTGGCCTAAAGGCAGACGGAGGACTCTGCCAGGTGAGGAGTCCCACAAAGGCAGGCACTGGAGAGGAAGGCTTTCAAGAGCTATCCACTAAGCTCCACTCCTCCCAGTGGCTCTCCCATTCCCTCCTCAGCACAAACCTGCTCAGAGTGGCTTCATCACAGCTGTTTACACAAGGCCAGGATCCCTGGGGATGGACATCACAGGCTTCTCACAAACCAGTCTAGCAAAAGACCTGTGGCCCAGCCCATGGAGTCACTGTCCACGCCTTATTCCACAGGGGTTCACCAGGGGGATGAGGGGCCCTTCCCATCAAAGTCAGCCTGTCCTTTTCCTCGCCTCACGGGAACCATGGATAAGAAGCCATTTCTTTGGCTTAAACTAAAAAGGAAAGGGGGTGGGATAGGCCAGGAGATGGTGACCCCGTTCCCCACCCAGAATTAAATGCAAAATTAAATGCAAAAAGGCTGGTTGGAGCTGAGCCTTCACAGATTCACCTTCTCAGCAATTCCTTAACCATGTATCTTTCTTCAAATTAATACCAAACCCAAAACACCAGGAAGCAGATTTCACAGAACACTGTGGTTCTGAAAACAAACTACTAGGAAATGCCAGGCACATTCCATCTCTTGCATACCCACAGAAGCCCATTACCCCTTAGGAAGTGTGGGCTTCTCCCCAGGGTGAGGAGAGCATGTGGGGCTCAGGGGACTGTGGCCACCATAAGCTCTGGCCACCTCCCTCAGCTCCGGGGGCAATGGCCTGAGGGAGGAGGGGTGACTGCATTCACTGAGTCCTTAGTCAAACCTCTTGAACCCCCACCACATGCCGGACTCTGGTGCTGTCATACTCGGTGGACCATTACATGGCACCAGCTGACTAAACGATAGGCACCTGGGGGCAACTTTCTCCTTATCCTGTGCAATTTTTCTTTGGTCACTTGGCACTAATGTTTTAAATAAACTAAGACTTATATGCCCTACCCCCACCACCTCCGCCTCTTAATTCAGGGGTTGTGGGGGGGCGTGTCGGGTGCATGTCATTGTGGGATGAACCCTTCCTGTGGCCCTCACTCCGCCAAGCATCAGCATCACTGTGGCGCTGGCTAGATGCCAGCTCCTATCTTCACAGTATGTAACACACTGCTGGGTGATGGGGCTGCCCTGGTCTCTGCACCTCACTTCTAGGACCTTCTAGACATACTAACTGCAGAGCTGAGGATTGGAAGGCTGACCTAACCTCACACTGTCAGATTCTGTGTCAAATAGTCTGTTCTGTAAGTCCCAACTGTTCCCTCTGAAGATCTGGCCAAGGAAGGCAGCCTGGTGCTGTCGAGTGGGCTGAGCTGTGGGTTCTGACCCCAGCTCTGTCTGGGCCTCCAGACCATCTGCAAGGTGGTGGTAGTGATGCCTGTGGCCCAGGCTGCTGACGGCGGCATGTGTGCAAAGGCTGGGTACTGCCTTTCTTAAAAGGTTCATCATATCTCCCATCTGGTGTCCCCTCCCACCTGATCATAATCCACTCCCCTCCCCCTTTCTCTTCTCTAGAGATGGGAATATTGCCTCCCCCATAAGGACTAAGACATTCGACTTTTCTTCTTCTCCTTGTTAACCCCACCACCACCTGCAAAGTGGGATTCCCATGGGGCAGAGGGGCAGAGTGGCCCTTCTCACACTGGGAGGGATCTCAGTAAGCAATGACAGGCTGGAAGGTGGTGGTTCCTGGTGTGTAGGGGGAATAGGGGGAGAGGAAGCAAGAAAGGAATGGGTGAGAGTGTTTGCTGAGCCCAAGTAGACAGCACTGCTCCTCCTGGGCCTACTTACCTACCAGCTGGGGCCAGCCACTCCAGAGCGCGCAGGAGGCTGCCCGCATTCTTGAGGCTCTCCAGGTGCTTCTCATTGGAGGTGATCTGCAAGGGAAGGAGAAGAAAGTGGTCGGCTGGCCCATCCCTGACTCACGCCCCATTGGATGGGCATCCTGAGTCTCAGGCTATCTGTGGCATTGGGGTGTATGCCCTGAGCCCCACCCCCCAGGGGACTGCTGACCATGGGGATAAAGGCAGACAGCAGTGACCCTTGGGGGTAAGCATGAGGTTGTCCACTGGGGCTGGAGATGTGCCAGGTCATGATGGGGTGCCTCCTGTGAGTCCCTCAGGAGTGTCTGTGTTTGGAATCCTGAACTTTCCAAAGCAAATTATGAGTGAGTGAACTTTCCAGTTGTCAGGGCCTGGACCCTGTGGGTCCTTGCATCCGTGGGGCGCTGAGCCCAACACAACCTCTTCATATGGACAAAAGGATCATGATTCTGGGTGCCTGATGATCCCAGGTGCCCAGGGAAGTGTGCCCTTGCTAACTGCCACAGTCCTGGGAGAAACTGGAAAAACACTCAGGCATCCAAGACTCTGCAGCACCTACATGCAGAATCATAAACTCAGGAAGGGCCTCGGATGGGTACTGACCCAGACTGGGCTTCCCGAGACCTCCTAAGTCAGCCTTGCCATAAAATGAGTCCATGTCCTGCGAGGCAGAGAAACGAGGGTTTTAGGAATGAACCTTGATTCTAGGACTAGACTTGCTCCTCTTAATTCACCACGCATGTCCTATTTTTGCCCTTTGTTATTTAAAAAATATTTTGTAAGAAACAGTTGTATGGCACTTTGCATTTCAGAAGGCTCTGCAGGTTCCTGTACGTTTTCCCATTTATTCTTTTCAACAGCCTCACCTTGCAAAGTAAGCATGTGGTGTGTTTTACAGATGAGGGAACGGAGGCTTACTGAGATTAAGGGGCCACTACAGCAGTACACATGGAGCCTTATCCTATCCCCACCATGAAGCTGGAACCAGGCTAGCTTCAGCTGACCCCAGTGCTCAAGTGTTCTATGTCTTTCCACTTGATCATAGCAACCGACGCTGCATTATCATCTCTCTGATTCTCAAGAAGAGGCTGAACATTTCTTAATCAATCACTCATGGTGATAGGAATGTCACAGGGGTAATTAAACTTTAGCGTGGACTCTGAATTACGTGTGAACAAATTTCACCTCCACTGAGATCCTATCCCACTTCCTGAGTGTGCCAGAGACCAGCTGCCAACTCAACTGCATCAGGTGTGATTTCTGCAAACATTTGCATCTTAAAAGAGCTGCATGTAATTTTTTTCTGCAGTTACACCCAACTTGATGAGTTCAAAGGCTGCTGTTTGACAGTGTCAGCTGTAGTTCAATTATGTCTGAAGTAAGCACAAACTTATAATGAAGGGGTCTTTTTTTTTTTTTGAGGAAGATTAGCCCTGAGCTAACATCTGCCGCCAATCCTCCTCATTTTGCTGAGGAAGACTGGCCCTGAGCTAAGATCTGTGCCCATCTTCCTCTACTTTATATGTGGGACGCCTGCCACAGCATGGCTGGACAAGCAGTGTGTAGGTCCACACCCGCAATCCAAATCAGTGAACCCCAGGCTGCTGAAGCGGAACGTGCAAACTTAACCACTGCGCCACCAGGCCGGCCCCCTGAGGGGTCTTCAGTGAGGATTCCCACCTGATTTTTCTCAAAACTTGCCTCATACAGCTCAGTTGAGCTACATCCAGACTCACTGCCCCAACCAGCCTTACCAGGGGATCATGTGTAGAGACAAGATAATCACCCCACAAGTTGCAAAGAAATAACAAGACTATATTCACTCACAAGGTTGGTTAGAAGGTACAAATAGAAAAATAAAGTGAGAATTATGTGATCAAAGGAAGAGACCAAAATAGCATCATGTGCAGCTGACAGAGATGTAGGCATAAACAAAGCCAAAGGAATTAATTGAAAACGATGTGATTTGGCCACTTAACTGAACTCTAACAATAGCAACTGTTATCCTGTATATAAAGATGAGCTAATTAGAAAATAAAAATTAAAATAATATCAGTCAGAGGTTCTAGTTCTGGGTGAGACAGAGAAAACACACGCCACCCTTTCTCTCCCTCTGACTGCAACTATAAAACCTGAACAGAATGCACAGCACAGCTATTTGAGAACAATGAAAAGTAAACAGCAGCAGGCAGATTGGGGAAGGACACTGAAGACTGGCGGAGAATTTTACCACTTCTTTCCCTCCAGTGTAGTTCAGCTTGAACTCAACAAGTTCACACCCAGAAGTGAGCACTGTGGGGCAGAAGAGAGAGGGCAGAAGCCAGGGTTGAGGAATGGGAAAGAAAACTCCCAAGAGCTTAGAGGGAGTATATGCAACCCCTCAGGTTTTTCCCTTTCCTTTTCTTCAGTTCTCTTTTGCCCCAGGTCCCAGGAAATTCTGTGGTGGCAGTGGTGGCAGCAATAGCAACAGAAGCCTCCAGGCAAAACTTTTTCCTTTGTCTGTTCTCCCAGTGTTTGGCCCAGATATGACAATTGTGGAAGTGAGCAGTTTATGGCTAGACAGAAAATGGGAGACTCAGGGAACCTGAAAGTATTAGGAAAATAATGAATAGAGAAGAGCTCAAGAAAGCAACCCCATAAAATTCTTTATGAACTCCTAGGCTCACCCTCAACCTATGCATGCATGGAACTAATCCACTTTGGCATAGCAAAAACTCAGAGAACTGAGCTAACAAACCTCTGCCAAGATCCCAGACTGACCCCCTGGAAGATGGACACACAAGATAGATCCAAATAGCATTGCAAATGCTTTGAAACTGACCTGACATTGAAATCACAATTCCAACCTGCAGCCTGAACCTCACCAACATAACTGCTTGCTAAAACAAAAGTATCAACGTTCTCTGTAGGGTTTCAACAAGGCACAGTGTCTCAGAATGTAGTGTTTAAAATAGCCAGGATAAAATCCAAAATTGCTTGACATACAACCAACCATGAAAATCTCTACTCGCATGAGAAAAGACAATAAATAATAAGATGACACAGTGCTGGATTATCTAACAAAGATTTTAAAGTGTTATAAAAATGCTAAAACAATCACTAACACTCTCAAAACATGTATTAAAATAGAATGTAGGGGCCAGCCCTGTGGCCAAGTGGTTAAGTTCACACACACTGCTTCAGCGGCCCAGGGTTTCTCAGATTCGGATCCTGAGCACGGACATGGCACTACTCATCAGGCCATGTTGAGGCAGCGTCCCACATGCCACAGCTAAAGGGACCCACAACTAAGATATACAACTATGTACTGGGGGGATTTGGGGAGAAAAAGCAGAAAAAAAAATAGAATGTAACATTCTTGAAACAAGTATTAAAATAGGATAGAACATTGAAACAGAATGAAGTATTAAAATAGAATAGAATGTAAAAGAATAGAATAGATAAAGGAGAATCAAGTGGAAATTTTAGAACTAACAATATAATAATACCAAAAATTTTTTTAAACCACACCAAATGGATCCATTAGCAAAATGGAATGAGGCAGTGAACTTGAAGATAGGTCAATAGTAATGATCCAATCTCAGCAACAGAGAGAAAAAGGTTGAAAACACAAATGGACAGAGCCTCAGGGACCTGTGGGACAATAACAAAAAGTTTGTGTCATTGGAGTTTCAGAATGAGAGGACAAAGCATGAATGGGATGAAAAGGTATTTGAAGAAATTATAGCTAAAACTATTCCAAGTGTGATGACAGACACAAAGCTACTGATTCAAGAAGTTGAGAAAATCTCAAACAAGATAAACCCAAAGAATCCGTACTCAAACACATCATAATCAAACTTGCTGAAGACAAAGAATCTTGAAAGCAGGCAGGAAAAAAAAGATGCATTACTTGTAGGAGAACAATGATTTGCATTACTGTGGATTTCTCATCACATTGAGGTCAGAAGAAAGAGACCCAACATTTTTGAAGTGCTAAAAGAAAAGTATTATCGGGACAGCCCTGGTGGCCTGGTGGTTAAGTTTTGTGTGCTCCACTTTGGTGGCCCAGGTTTGGTTCCCAGGTGCAGACCTAAACCACTCATCTGTGGCCATGCTGTGGTGACAGCTCACATACAAAAAGAGGAAGACTGGCAGCAGATGTTAGTTCAGGGCAAATCTTCCTTAGCAAAAAATAAGACAAGAAACAAAGGAAAAGAAAAAAGAATTATCAAACTAGAATTCTATATCTAGCAAAAATATTCAGGAGTTAAGGTAAAATAAAGACATTCTCAGATGAAGGAAAACTAATAGAAACAGAACTGCTCTAAAAGAATTGCTAACGAAAGTTCTTCAGAGAGAAAGTAAATAATACCAGAAGGAACTTTGGAACATTAGGAATAAAGGAAGAGCAACAGAAATCATAAATATCTTGGTAAATATAACAGAATATTCTCTTTCTTTAAAATATGTTTGATGGTAGAAAAGCAAAAATATAATATTGTCTGGTGGGGTTTTCAATTTATGTAGACGTAATATATAAGACAAGTGGAACACAAAGGGGGAAGTCCAGAAGAACCTATAAAGTGGTAAGCTTTCTATATAACAATTGAAGTAGTAAAATATTGATTATAAGTAGACTGTGAAAAGTATTTTATAATCCCAATAGCAACCACTAAAAAGAACATACAAAGACACAGTAAACAACACAATAGGAAAAATGCAACACTAAAAATTGTTAAATAGCTTAAAAGAAGACAGGAAAGAAAAAAGCAAGAAAATAAAAACAGAGGGGATAAACAGAAATCAAATAAAAATGATATCCTAATATATCAAGAATTACATTAAATATAAACAATCTATATGCAGCAAAGAAAAGAGATTTTTTGAATGATTAAAAAAAAAAAAAATGAATCAGGGGCGGGCCCCTTGGCCGAATGGTTAAATTCGTGCACTCCGCGGCAGGCAGCCCAGTGTTTCATTGGTTTGAATCCTGGGTACGGACATGGCACTGCTCATCAAACCACATTGAGGCAGCGTCCCACATGCCACAACTAGAAGGACCCACAACAAAGAACATACAACTATGTACTGGGGGGCTTTGGGGAGAAAAAGGAAAAAAATAAAAATCTTTAAAAACAAACAAACAAAAAATAACAACTTCTTTTTTTAAAAAAATGAACCAACTATATACGGTCTACAAGAATCTTAATTCAAATATAGTGAGATAGGTTGGTTAAAAGTCAAAGGATGAAAAAAGATAGCATGCAAACAAGAATAAAATAAAAAAAGCTAGAGTGGCTATATTAATATCAGGCAAAGTAGACCTCGGCACAAAGAAAATTACCAGGGATAAATAGGGACATAAGATAAAAGAGTTCTGTCACCAAGAAGATGTGTATACATCTAACAAGAGAAATTAAAAATACACAAAACAAAAACTGATACAACTGAAAGGAAAAACAGACAAATCCACAATTATAGTTGGAGACTTCAAAACTACTCTCACAGTAATAGATAGGATGAGTAGACAAAAAATCAGCAAGGATACAGAAGAGTTGAACAACACCATCAACCAAGTGGATCTCACTGACATTTGCAGAACACTAAATCAATCAACAATGGAATATACATTTTTCCCCAAGAATTCAGGGGAACTTTCACCAATGTATACAATATTCTGGGTCATAAATCAAATCTTAACTAATTTAAAAGAATTGAAACCATATAAATTATATTCTCCGATCATAATGGAATTAAACTAGAAATCAATAACAAAGAAAACAGGATTATCACCAATCGCTTAGAAATTAAACAACACATTACTAAATAACCCAGGGATCAAAGAGGACAGTCCAAGGTAAATTAGGAAATATTCTTAACTGAATGAAAATGACTATGCAATATATCAAAATCTGTGGAATGCAGCTACAGCAGTGTGTAAAGGGAAATTTATAGTAGTAAATACTTATATTAAAAAAGAAGAAAGGTCTCAAATTAATAACCCAAGTTTTCATGTAAGGAAACTAGAAAAAGAAGAGCAAAACAAACCAAAACCCACAGAAGGAAAAAAGAGCAGAAATCAAGAGTAATGTGATAAATGAAAGCCCAAATATGTCAATAATTACATTAAATGTAAATTTACCAAATACTTCAAGTAAAAGACTAAGATTTTCAAACTGGATTTAAACAAAATAAAACACAACACAACTGTATGCTGCTTACAAGAAACATACTTTAAATATAAGGTCACAGAACAGCTGAAGATTAAAGAATGGAAAAAGGTATGCTACACAAATGATAACCAAAGAAAGTTGGTGTAGCTAATATCAGACAAAGTAGATTTTAAGGCAATAATCATAACTAAAGATAAAGAGGGACATTTCATATATATTAAAAGATCAGTTGACAGCAAAATATACCAAGTCTGAATTCTAAATGCACCTAATAATAGCCTGAAAATACATAAACCAAAAAATAATAGAACCAAAATGAGAATTAGACAAATCCATAATTATGGTGTGATACTATTCAATCTCTTCAAGTGACATGCATACAAAAACCAGAAGGAACACAGAAGATTTATACGACAAGATTAACAAACTTGACCTAATTGATAAATATAGAAAAATTCATCTAACAACTGCAGAATATGTATTTTCAAATGTATGTGGAAAATTTTCAAAATGCATTATATGCTGGGTTGTAAAGCAAGTTCTGACAAATTTCAAAGATATAAGCATAATAAAATATGTCAGGATCTATATGCTAAAAACTACAAAAGGCTGATGAAAGAAAAAAACCTAACTAAATGGATATACTATGTTCATGGACTGGAAGACTCAATATAATAAAGATATTAATTCTGCCAAAATATAGGTGTAATGCAATTCCTATCAACATCTCAGTAGGACTTAAAAAAAATTGTTCTTTAAAAGATTGGCACCAGAGCTAACATCTGTTGCCAACCATTTTTTTTTTTTCTTCTTCTTCTCCCCAAAGTCCCCCAGTACATATTTGTATATTCTAGTTGTAGGTTCTTCTGGTTGTGCTATGTGGGATGCTGCCTCAGCATGGCTTGATGAGCGATGTCATTTCCATGCCCGGGATCCAAACTGGCGAAACCTTGGGCTACCAAAGCCGAGAGCATGAACTTAGCCACTAGGCCACAGGGTCAGCCCCTCCAGTAGGGCTTTCTGTAGATATAGAATAGCTGATTCTAAATTTTGAACCTACAAATCTTAGGAACTAGAATATCTAAAATAATTTCGAAAAAGTAGAATAAAGTTGGAGGTACCATACTACCTGATTTTAAGATTTACTATATAGCTACAGTAACCATGACTCTGTGGTACTGGCAGAGGGATAGACACACAGATCAATAAATTAGAATTGACAGCCCAGAAATAGACCCACACAATTTTCAAAGTTTGCACAAATGTGCAAAGGTAACTGAATGAAGGAAAGATAGTTTTTAAAAAAATTAATTTGTATTGAGTTACAATCTTGTGAAATTTCAGTTGTATATTATTGTTTGCCAGTCGTGTTGTAGGTGCACCCCTTCACCCTTTGTGCCCACCCCCACCACACCTTTCCCCTGGTAGCCACTGATCTGTTCTCTTTGTCTACATTTTTAAATTCCTCATATGAGTGGAATCATACAGAGATTGTCCTTCTCTATCTGGCTTATTTCACTTAACATAATTCCCTCAAGGTCTATCCATGTTGTTGCAAACGGGATGATTTTGTTCCTTTTTATGGCTGAGTAGTATTCCATTGTATATATATACCACATCTTCTTTATCCAATCATCTGTTGATGGGCACTTAGGTTGCTTCCACGTAGGAAAGATGGTTTTTAACAAATGTGGCTAGAACAAATAGATGCCCATATGTAAAAACACAAACCTAGACACATATCTTACATCTTATGTAAAACATAATCTAAAATGGATCATAGATCTGAATATAAAACATGAAACTATAAAACTTCTAAGAATAAAATATAGGAGAAAATCTATGTGACCTTGGATTTATTGATGAGTTTTTAGACACAACACAAAAGCACAATCCCTGAAAGAAAAAAATGATGAATTAAATTTCATCAATATTAAAAACTTTGCTCTTTGTAAAATACTGATAGAATAAGATAAGCCACAGACTGGGAGAAAATATTTGCAAATCACTTATCTGATAAAGGACTTTTATCCAGAACATACAAGGAACTCTTAAACTTCAGCAAGAGAACAACCAACCAACTTTTTAAAATAGGCAGAAAATCTGAAAAGACATTTCACCAAAGAAGCTATGTGGGTGGCAAATGAGCACATGAAAAGATACTTAATATTAATTTTCATTAGGGAAATGCAAGTTGAAACTGCAATGCAATACCACTACATACCTATTAGAATCGCTAAAATTCATAAAACTGACAGTAACAAATGCTGGCCAGGATGCAGAATAACAGAAACTCTCATTTATTGCTGGTAGGAATGCAAAATGGTATAGCAAAATTGGAAGACAGTTTGGCAATTCCTTCTAAAATTAAACATAATCATATCCTATGGCCCAGCAATTACACTCTTAGGTAATTACCCAAGTGAATGGAAAACTTATGTCCACACCAAAACACGTATGCAAACGTCTACAGCAGCTTCATTCATAATCACTAAAAAGCAAAAGGAACCAAAATCTTCAACAGGGAAATGGAAAAACAATAAGGAAAACATTTATGCATGACTTGGCATATAGGTCTGATTTGGTTTTTAGAATGAGATATTAGTAAAGATAAGTCTGGGTAATTATTTTTTTAACTTTTTATTGAGATTATGATAGTTTAAAACCTTGTGAAATTTCAGTTGTACGTTATTGTTTGTCAGTCGTGTTGTAGGTGCACCACTTCACCCTTTGTGCCCACCCCCCAACTCCCCTTTCTCCTGGTAACCACTAATCTGTTCTCTTAGTCTACATCTTTAACTTCCACATATGAGTGGAGTCATACAGAGATTGTCTTTCTCTATCTGGCTTATTTCACTTAACATAATACCCTCCAGGTCCATCCATGTTGTTGTGAATGGGGTGATTTTATCTTTTTTATGGCCGAGTAGTATTCCATTGTATATATATACCATATCTTCTTTATCCAATCCTCAGTTGATGGGCACTTAGGTTGCTTCCACATCTTGCCTATTGTAAATAATGCTGCAATGAATATAGGGGTGCACGGGACTTTTGGATTGCTGATTTCAAGTTCTTTGGATAGATACAGTTTGGGTAATTTTTGAAAAGATAAGAGTTTTAATTTGCCTTGCTAAATAATTTTGTCCTATGATACCAATTTTCTATATTAGTCAAGCTTACAACATTGGGATTTCAAGTGACTTTGAAATGAATGATCCTTAAGAGTGAATTGCTCCTTTCTCCTAGAGTTTGGTCCCTTCTTAGCCACTGCAGGTTATAAATAAAAATGGAAACCAACCTTCTTTTAGAAACATTCCACTGTATCTACCAGACAATGTGGCCTTTAACTTTCTATTTTCTCAGTACTTAAACTTTCTTAAAAACCAAATTGTGGGTCTGCTCAAAAGTCACTTCACCTACTTCTCTTTTGAGCTACCTGAGCAGAGAATGTTTTGTGCACACCAAGACCCACAGAAAAATTCCTTACCGTCCTGAATGAAGTAGGAGTAAAAGTGACACTTGTCCACTGTGACACTGAATTCATTGCTAAGCAACTGTTGGCAAACTTCCCATAGCTATGATTATAGTAGTCAAGAAAGAGCATTGCAGTGAGTCTTTAGGAAAATAAATAATGCAAGAGGAGGCTGGCAAGGAGTGTAAACACAGTACCTTCTTCCTGTAGTTACAATTTTCATTACTAGCAGTCAGTTAATTCCCATAAGCCAAGACAAGCAAATTCAGTTTTATTTTGCAATAATGTACTATAACAGAGGTTCCTGGACCTCTAAGAGTCCATGAGTGGATAATTTCAAAACATCAAATGGCAGGTGTCCATTTCCTGCAGAGTCATTCCTGCCTCATGTTTCTCTGCTTTATGATGAAAATGTATAAACCAAATGTGGAGTGCTGGCCATTATCTCATGCTGCTAAGACATCTGACTGGAAGCTGTACGGCTAAAATCAATCAAAATGGAAACATGAATTATACTAAATACATGCAGTTCACCTGGTAGACAGGGATCATTTGAAATATGAGGTCTTTCAGGGAAAAGTCATTTAAAAGTTGGGAATTTGAGATTAGAATTAAGATCACCTTGGAAAGAGAGTTCCTCTACTTCTGTTTAACTGAGAATATATACAAAAGCTAACAATGTACTTGGCGTAAATATGCTACTTTATTCAGCCTTCTGTTTTCAGTCACTTTAACATGGCAGTCTGTCACTTGGCATTCGTGCATCGCTTGGTATAACCAAAATGTTGAAAGGGCATGCTAGTGTCCTGCAGAATCACCCCTGAAATTCCCTACCTGACCTCACGAATTATAAGGTAGCGGCTTTGTACACAACATGCTGCAGGACAGAGTTCGGGTTGACAACTCCTTCCTGGATTTCAGCTTCACAAATGCAAACTAACAGGAGGAGCCATCTCATGCCTCCACCTCCCATAACAGTAGGACCCTGAAGTCAGCCATTCTCCTCAGTTTGTAGGTGAGGCCATGAGAACAGAGAGGACAGTGGCATGTCTGGAGCAAAGTGGCCACTGAGGGACAAAGCCAGGCCTGGTGCCTATATTTCTTATTTAATGCCTTAAAAAATGTGTAATCAGAATGTACTTTTATTTCCTATCATCATGGCATATCATGAATTAATGCTCATAAATATGACTCACAGCATCATCCTCAAGAAGCTAATAAAATGCTCTGGTGTGAGCTTTTCTATTTAGAAATGTTTGCAGGGATGGACAGCGATGTGGCCGTAACTGAGTCAGGTGTGGGCAGGCCGTGAGACTTTGTTTATGGGCGTGTAATAATACATATGTCTGTATCTTCAGTGATCCTGAATGTGTGTGGCAAAGTGAAGCCAAGGTAACTTTAGTTTTCTAATCCTGAGTTCCTCTCGACAGGCCTAGGCAACATGGACAGACTAGAAACAAAATCAGGAGATGAAACTGACAACAGTGAGCACAGCCCAGGTGCTCCCTGGCACTTGTTATTACAGACACACACTTCACACAGGGGAGGATTATTTTAATTCCGTGGCCTTCAGATCTCATAAATACAAGTAAAAACAAGCAGGTAACTATGACAACTCTACTTCAGAGAGTTTAAATTTCAAAAATAAACCTGTCCATCCAGCCCCTTTATTTTTTTCTTTTAACATATATTTTTGTCTTCTCTTCAGCTGAGGTCTTTATGTTACTTCAAAGTCATTTCGACCAATTGCATATCGAGACTTGCTATCCTCTTGCCATCGGACACTGGGATGGAATCCGGGGAAGAACCTCTGGTCGGCGTGATGGAATCTGGCAGGCCCTCCTCTACTTTCTACCTGGTGTTGCAGTGCTCATTCTGGGTCTCTCCAGAAACTTCTTCAGCTGCTGCCAGGGTCTCACCTTTCACATTCAGATTAAAGCGAGACTATATTAACACATGCTGCTCTGCACCAAGGCCCATATGCTCATCACACCTTCCACGGGATGCTGAGTGCCTCTGGGGTGGAATGCAGTAATTCTCATGCACAGCCTTGAGCTGCTCATGGCATCTGTGCCTTCCCTGGAGTCCATTTAGAAACCTGATGTTCCTCAAGAAAAGCAGGTGAGGCCCCTTCTGACCAGGGCTGGCAAGCCAGGGGATGATCTGAAAGAAATCTAGAGGTATCCTGAGGGTTTCCTCTCAGTGGATCTGCTGATCACCAAGGAGGGGGTTCCAGCTGGAATCTACACTGGGCATTTCAAGGGAAGAGACAGGGTCTTGCAGGTGAGGCAGGCCCAGTCACAAAGGCTTGCTCCCCTAGATTTGGCCCAGATACCCATGAACACAGGTTCTGTCTGGGGGACAGAGATATTACACTAAACACCCTCAACAGTACTGGGGCATAAGCAGCTCTTTCTTAGGAGCTTTCTTAGGAGGCATTCTTCTACACTTTGCATGAAGCCCAGTTTAGCTTTAACTCACTGTGAGACCCCAGGGGCACTGAGGCCCAGGGAAGTGGTGGCATCTGGTATATAGTGATTTCTCAAGTTGAAGAAGGGTGGGGCAGGAGTGGAAGAAAATGGCTGATCACCTCTTGTTCGAGAGCACCCATGTATTTCCAGGTTGTATACCCAAGAAGAACCAGGGGGAGGGAAGGAGTGTGCACAGGGCATTAGCAGGTGTTTGTGGGCAGAGCTAACAAAACCTTGGTTTCAGGTAGAAAGTGTTGGGATTCACCTTTGTCCACAGGACTAATTAAGCCAAACGGCCTTGGAGTAAAGAGTTTGGGATTTGGGTCAAGAAAGGAAACTAACATTTTGGAGAACCCACTATGTTTAGGAACAGCATTAAAGTGCTTTTAAATATATTATCTTCTTTTTGAAAACCTTGAAAAATAAGTATTACTATGTTTATTTTACAGAATAGGAAACAGGCTAGCAGGGTTCATGTGACTTGGCCAAGTTCACCTGGCCAGCAAACAGTGGCACTGAGATAGGACCCAGCCTCTCCAACTTGAACATCCGTGCTCTTCCCAAGAGATCACTCCATCCTCACATATGCCCCTAAGCACCCTGCACAGCTATTGCCTGATTGGCTGATTAATAGTCATAAGTGACTGACTGACTAATGAAATGATGTTTCATTTCTAGCTCCACTGCCTACATGCTGGTGACCTTGTGTGAAGGCTTACCCACTCTGTGCCACTGTGTGGGCCCCCCTTGTAAATTGCATGGCATCCTTTGCTCCCCACCATTGTTGCTGTTGATTCTCATCATTTCCTGTGGGACCAAGGACCTTAGACAGAACCAGGAGTTCCGGGTCTGGACTGAAAGAGTCTGTGGATCCTATGTTCTGTCCAGTAAACAGTTCCTGATGTGGAGACCACCACTTATTGGGCAATTTCTCTCAGCAGCTGGCTACCAGAAGGCTTTGCACAGCTCTCCTTGCACCCTTAGGTGGAGGTCTGTCCTTGATGGTGATGGCAGGTGAATTAACAGTTTGCTGGGTAGCCATTGTGGGCCATTCTCTTTTTCTCTTCACAATGACCCTATGAAGAAGGTCCTCTATGATCCCATGTTAGAGATGGGTGAGGTTGTTGGTCAGTAGTAGAGCTGGAATGGAGCCTCAAATCTGGCCGACTCTCTCCAATGCCCCCCTCACCCCAGTCACCATGCTGCCCTTTGCCTCTCCCCATAAAGGTCTAGCTGCAGGAGCACCCAACACAGAGACAGAGCACTCACAGAGACAGTGACACCTCCCATTAGTAATGAGGAGGCTGACATTCTGCCACGGTGGGGAGCCAGCTCCAGCTTCTAGGAGCCCAGGTTCCTGAAGGAATGGCTGGGCCTGCAGTGTTTCAGACAGCAGCCTCTAGAGCTGGGGTCAAAGAGCACTCTTCTCTCAACTGATCTTTCCAGAGTTGGAAAAGCAGCAAGTAAAGGAGGATGGCTGGTAAGCAAACATGTGGATCATCAGATGGTCTGGGTGAGCTGACTTTAGTGGAACACACTAGTGTGTAAGGATTTCCTTCTTTCCCTTGACCTTTCTTTCCTCCTCCGGAGGTCTGTAGTTCCTCAGCCTGGCCAGACACCCATTCTCCTCTCCTGCCCAAACTCCTGTCTGTACCTGTGGGCACCTGCTAAATCCAAAAGCCATGGAAATGACCTGCTGAGGATTTGGATGTTTTTCTTTTTCACCCCATAAGACATAATTATTTTCTAGAATAAAATTATCCATATCTACCTTCTTCATTTTAGGCCAGTTAATTCTCTCAGCTCTCTGTGGGGCAGTAAAAATGCCCTTATTGCTTAGAAACTGTTCATAATTACATCAGTTTCTGGCCATTAAATTCAGCAAGTTTAAAATGTTGAATATAATATAACTGGTTTGGGAAATCTTTTAGGCCTGATCCAACTAACTAACTACCATAGCCAGTGAGGAAAAAGCAGTTTTAATTGGCAAAGAACTATGACTGTGGACCTCTTATGGATATAAGAATAAACTAGAGGTTGGCCCAAAGAAATTTCTGGTGGAATACAGGATCAGGTCATACCATTTTCCCCAGAGGACCCAATACAACTGCTTCTTCTAAAGGCAAAGGTGAGAGGACAGATTTCCAGGGCAGTGGCACTGAGATGTCAGCCATGGGATATTGCTGGAATCATTTCCTCACAAGAGAAAATATTCAAGGTAATAACCATCGTGTGAAGAAGTATGTGTGTAGATATTATGTGAATTTGACCCATACAAATCTCAGCCAATCCTTAGGAATACTACCTGGGATCATACTGAAGTGTCTATTTGACAATGGAATCTCTAATATGTAGAGTGTGTGTGTGTGTGTGTGTGTGTGTGTGTATGTGTAATGGCAGGACTTTGAGGTAAGAAAGAAGTAGATGAGAAGTGGCTTAACAGTGCCCATTTCTAGACCTTTCTCTGAACTTTCTATTGGACATGGGGGAGCAAAACAGAGCAATGTCAGGTCAACAAGGCCAAGCAAGCCGCATAGCTTCCTTCGTTCCTCAATTCCTCACTCTATCAAGTGAGGACACTGCCAGTCACTAAGCACCCTGCTGTGATGCAGCCATTATAAAAAAGGACATCAGGAAAATGCTCTTAAAGTAACATTAAGCAAAAAACATAAAATATAAAAACATGTGTGGAACACAACTGCAATTACATGAAATGAGTATGGGTACATCCTCAGTTTGAGGCCTCCAGGGTTTTAAGAAAATTACCCACCCAATCCTCACTCCCAGCGCCCTCAGCCTCTGAGAGGTGGGCAGAAAAGAAGTCACAATCATGCACGAGAGGAGTACACATGGAAAGCTCTTTCAGCAACTGTCAAGGCCCTACGGATGTTAGTTGGGATGATTCTGTGGTCGAGAAGACAGAGTGCACTGAGCACCTACTGTGTGCTGTATCCTGTTTAGATTCTGGGGATAAAGTGCAGGGAGGGTGTCAAGTCAGAGCTTCTACTGTGAGAAACAATTAAAAAGTAAGCAGAATAATTTGACATAGGTGTCATGAAGAAAATAAAGCAGGGGAAGAGGAGAAATTGTGGTGTGAGGACGGTGGCCAGGACAGCCTCCCTGAGGAGAAGACACTTGAATTGTGGATGGAATGATGAGAAAGAACCAGCTATGAGACGATTTGGGGGATTTGTATTCTACAGAGGGGCAAGAGCAGCAGCCACACAGGTCCTGAGGTGGGAAGAAGCCTGGTGGAGATTCGGAGGCTGCAGAAGCAGGGACTGGCTGGAGGCAGGGAGCCAGCTAGGAGGGACTGTGGAAATGGTCCAGGTGGAGGCAATGGGGATGAGGGAACCACATCCAGGAACTCACCTGACTTGATCCCTCCTGCCCTCTCTTCCACTGATCCTTCAGTTAAACAAAGACAAGATGCTGCCTGGACCTTCATCCTCAATGGCAGAGACAACACTTTCGTGGACGTGTAAGGCAGCAGGTGACTGTGGGGGTGAGTGTGCCAAACGAGTCAAGCAGTGATGACCCTTTCTCATAGGGAAAGTGTCTAAAGAGTCCCTTTCGGGGGGAATGAGAGAAAAGTCTGCATCCTAGACTTCATGATATGGAATCAGAACCTTTGAGATTTCTATCAGAAATAAGGTAGCTCAAGTGCTCTTCAGGAAAGAGTAAGGTGGGCCTAGAGATCTTACATTTGGAAATGGGTAACATGATTACATATTAATTCTCAGAGTGGAGGGGAGATAAACCAACTGACAATTATTAGTAATCTTTTAAATGGTCTTATCAGATGAACGTGTTTCTTTTGGTAAGTGGCCACTTCTTAATACCTGGTGAAACTGTCACCTAAATGACTGAAGTCTTCAACTTCCTCCTGAAACACCCGTCACGACGCAGGGAGAAAGTCAGTCGGTTATGGCCGGTTGTCATTTCTGCTCATTATAACATGCTCTGTTGAGCAGAAACACCTCTCCTGCTGTGAATCCACTGAACTCACAAGTATAAAGGGAGACTTGGGAGATGTCATGGGGTTGAAGCCTAGTTCCTGGCCCAGACAGGCTCTCAGGGAAGCCATGACAAAGGACTCCAAACATATCAAGTTGGGATTTGTAGGGTGGGAAAGAGGGCCTTGGGGTTTAAGGGACATGAGAAGTCAAGGTGGCCAGGCCTGGAGAATGGGCCAACATCCTACAATCTTCAGTCTGGGCTGAGCCCTGGTCCTCCACCTGCAGGTCGGGGTGAGAAGCCACGTCAAGGCCACTGGGCAGATCCACAGCCACAGGTGGCCACAGCCAGCAAAAGTGTGGATGCAGGAAGAGGCCCACTTTGGGAATGATCCACATGCTTCCTGGGATGCCTTCCCGGAGGCAGGTGCCTCCATGAGACTCACCATCACCTCAGCAGCCTCCTCAACATGTGTCAGAACAAGGCTGGACACAGTCAGGCAGAGCTGGCGGCACGCTTGAGTGAAGAGTCCACTCATTGCCTTTTCTGTCCTTATGAGACTCTCTAATGAAACACTGGAGGCTTCTAAAACTTCCTCAAATTGATAGATTGGGAGGAAAATGAAATAGAAAAGGAAATTAGGGCACATTTGGTTTACATGATTAAAGCCATCAGGCACCAATTAGTCAAAAGTTAGACCAGGTATTGACCGCTGGACAGCTGAAAATTCCCACGTTGGCTGTTGTTTTTGTTGAGCAACTCGATCAAATACTGAAAAACTCTATTTGGAAACATTTTAATAATGACCATTTTGAGAAAACGAGCAGCCCCTTTGAGAGATCTCGCCCTCCCCTCCCTCAGGCCAGACCACAGTTTGAGGACATTCTTTGTGAGGCCTTTGAGAAAGGCTGACTCCAGGAGGAGGAAGGGGGTTCATGAAATCCCTGGATTTTCACCTCAGAGACACAGGTCGGCTGTCAGCTGACCCCAAAGTGTCCATTGTGCACAGCTGGGTGGTGACAAGAAGCTATGTGTGTGGTGGTGGTGGTGGTGGTAGTGGGGGGCGGAGAGGCTTGGAAGACTCCCAGGAGAAGTCTGCTGACCCAAACATTCCCTCCTCTGGGGCAAACCTGATGGACCACACAGAGCTGAGTGGAACTGGTATGCACAGGAAACAACTTCCTGGACAAGTGTCAAATTGGCCCTGGGATAAAATTAACTGAAGCAAGGTCTCAGAGGCTTCTGGGGCAACATCAAAGAGCCTGGCTACTCCTCTATAAAAGGCTTTGGCAGGCTGAGTTGGCCAACCTCCGCAGGCCTCTGCCCCTCATCCTTGTGGAGACCCACTGGGGGAGGGGGCAGGGGAGGAGGCAGTGGAGGGGCAAGATTGGCTGGTGCTGGTGACAAGACAGGGTTTAGGGTCCTGGACTCAAGGGAACTGTGACCACCACATGGCAGTCACTCATGTGGCCTCCTTCTAGACTACCCTGGGTACTTTAACAGGGTGCCAGAGCCTTGACCCCAGTGAGTCTCTAATGGATGGGTCAGAGGCTCTGGAAAAGCCTCAGGTTAGCTGCAGACTCTGCTCACACTTCTTTGTAGAGCAGAGAGGGGGACAGAGAGGGCCTCATGGGGTCGAGCTCCTGGAACTCTGAGACCAAGAAGGACTCTCTCCCAATCCAGGCAAGCTACCATGGGGGAATTCTCAGGAGCAAGTGGTTTGGCCACAAGCAGGCTAGACCACTGTTTCTCCACATGATCCTTAATGGCTCATAGTACAAGGTCAGGCCTCTTGGAAGCCTAAGAGCACATCCAAGATGAATACTGTTCAGTGATTGCAGATGAGGTAGAATGTTGATGACTTACAAGTGCTTCATGAACCCCACTTCAAATGCAAAAGTATTCTTAGCAGATTTTCACTGAACAGAGGCAGGAAAATAAACTGAGACTGAGAAAAGGATTTCACTAGGAAGAAGGGGGAACTCCTATTCCTCCTTCTAGCTGAAGTACTGCTATACCTTTCCCTCCACTAGCCTCCTCTTCCTTCCCTGGTCCCTTTAAAACCACTCTGCTGTGGAGTCAACTTACACAGAGCAAAGGCTCGGCTAATGGGAGGGTGGGGCTGCCTCCACATCTTCTAAGTAGAGAATGTAACCCTTCTAGCCATCCAGCCCATGTGGCCAGGTGTATGTGTGAGTGAGTAAGTAAGTGTGTGTGTGTGTGTGTGTGTGTGTAGGATTCTTAAGGTTTTTTAAAACTTATATAGACTTATATACATATAAAACTTATATAGACTTATATACATATGTACAATTTGCTAAATTATACATATGTATACAATCGTGTACATGGATGAAACCAACAGCACAATCAAGATAATATATCCATCACCCTCAAAGATTTCCTCATGCTCATTTGTAATTCCTCCCTTCCTCTCCACCCTACTCCCACCTTCATCTCCGGGCAACCACTGCTCTGCTTTCTGTCACTATATGCTACTTTGCATTTCATATAATTTTATATAGATGGAATCATACAGTATATATTCTTTTTTGTCTAGCTTCTTTCACTCAACATAATTGCATTGTTTCATCCATGCTGTAGCATGTATCAATAATTCATTCCTTTTTATTGCTGAGTAGTACTCCATTATATGGATATACCAGTTTCTTTATCCCATCACTTATTGATTGACATTTGGGTTGTCTCCAGCTTTGGGCTATTACAAATAAAGCTATTATGAACTCTCATACACTGCTGGTGGGAACGTCATTACCACTTCTGATGATCGTCACTCCTTTGTGTAGATACAGATTTCAATCTGGTGTCATTTTCCTTTCACCTGAAAGGCTTCTTGTAGTGTGGGTCTGCTGGGAATACATTCTTTCAGCTTTTGTATATCTGAAAATGTCTTTTTTTGCCTTCAATTCTGAAAGATATTTTTTTGCTGGTTATAGAATTCTAAGTTGACAGTTTTTCCTTTCAATACTTTGAAGATGTTGCCTCATTGTCTTCTCTTTTCCATTGTTTCTAAAGAGAAACTTGTTATCCTTATCTTTGTTCCTCTGTATGTAAAGTTTCTTTTTCCTCTGGCTGCTTTAGAGATTTTCTCTTTATCACTGGTTTTGAGCAATTTGATTGTAATGTGCCTTGATTTAGTTTTCTTCAACTTTCTTGTGCCTGGGGTTCATTAAGCATATTAAATCTGTGGGTTTATGGTTTTAACAAATATAGAAAAATTTCCACCATTATTTCTTCAAATATTTTTTCTCTCCCTTCTTTTGTTTTGGGGACTCCAGTTACACATATATGAGGCTACCTGCAGTTATCCAAAAGCTCACTGATGCTCTTTACTTTTTTTATTCTGTTTCATTTAGGATAGTGTCTGTAACCATTGTGTTCAACCTCACTAATTTTTCTTCTGCAATGTCTAATCTGCTGTTAATCCTATCCATGTATTTTTCATCTCAGATATTGTAGTTTTAATCTCTAAAAGTTCTATTTAGATCTAAATAAAATAAACTCTTTAACTATATATAATACAGTTATAATAACTTTTAACATCCTTGTCTGCTAATTCTAACATCTGTGTCAGTTCTGGATTGGTTTTGATAGATTGTGTTTTTCTGCATCTTTGCATACTTTATAATCTTTGATGCCAGATATTATGAAATTTACCTTGTTGCTTGATATTTTTGTATTCTGATAAATATTCTTGATTTTTATTTTGGGATGCAGTTGAATTACTTGAAATACTTTGACCCTTTTGGGTTTTGCTTTTTTTATTTGTTAGGTGGTTTCTGAAGCACTGCTCAGTCTAGGACTAATTATTCACCACTACCAAGGCGAGAAGACCATTCTGTGTAGTCTGCCCCATGACTCGTGAATCATGAGATTTTTCCATTAGGCTCGTGGGAACACTATTCCGGGCCCTGTATGAACACCAGGCACTGTTCCCTTTAATCCCTGTGGGCAGTTCTTTCCCTGGCCTCACACACAGGCACTGCTAGGTACTCTGTTGAATACTCAAGGGGGACCACCTGCAGATCTCCAAGGTCCCTCTCTATGCAGCCCTCTCCTCTCCAGTACTGTGTCCTGTGAACTCTAGCTGCCTTGGTCTCCCTGGACACTCAGCTCTGCCTCCTCTACTAAGGGAATCTTCTGGGTTCCACCTCAGTACCCCTTCCACGTGCTCTGGTCTGCAAACTCTCAAGGCAGCAAGCTAGGGCAATCATAGGACTCAGCTGTTTGTGTACTGTCTCTCAGGGATCACTATCTTTCACTGCCTGATGTCCAGTGTCTTAAAAACCATTGTTATATATACATATTTTCTGTTTTTGTTGTTGTTTCAGGCAGGAGGGTAGATCTGTGCCCTGTTACTCCATCTTGCCCTGAAGCAGAAGTCCTTATGTATTAATTTGTAACAATACATGTCCAAAATTTGTCTAGCGATTTCTCTACTGTTGGATACCTGGAATGTTTCCAGTTTTTCCTTTTGTGTGCACATGCCTCAGTTGGCAGTATATTTTAAGGTTGCACAGCAACACAGTCAACAATACACTGATGTTCAGTCACAGTGGTAATATTTTTCTTCAAAAAGCACAGATTAATTACCTTTAAAAAAATAAAACACCTAGGGACTGACTCATGCACTTAAAGATGGGTGGCAACAAAAGAATCTTAAATTCTTACTCCTAAGAATAATTTGGCACAGATATAGCCAAATTAATTATAGGCCTTGGCCTAGAATACCTGACTCTAACTATATTGAACCAGAATAAAAATTTTGGTGGGCTTGATTCACTGCAGTTCACTTATTCTGACACCTCAATAAGCAGTGCAGTCAATTACATCCCATAGAGCTATGTTCCAATTTGATATTGCTCCAATTGGTTGGAATTTCTCTGAGTCCTGTATCTTACGGCCTCATGTGTCTAGGACTTCTATCTGTGTGGTGGCAGAAAAGGTAAAGGGTGAGGGGAAAAGATGTCTCCATGATAGCTACCCAACTTTGATAACCTAGATGCAGTGCTCTGTCCACTAGTAATTCTGTGTGGGGATGCCTGAGACATCTGTGCTCTGCCCACTAAACTGGCTGAGGCCCACATTCCAATGGGGCTGAAGTAGAATGAACCAGGTCACCCTACAACCCTCCCAAGAAAGACATGGGCAATCTTGCACATCCTTTGGTGCTTGGTGAACGCCTTGGAAGAAGGAACTTGTCTACCACTTCCTATAAGGAATATTAGGAGAGTGACGTGACAAAGCAGAGTTGCTGATGTGTCATTTGCTATTTTGGCTTCAGGGATCATTAGGTCAGTGACCCACTGTTACAGAGGAGACCTGGGAAGTTCTCCTCTTCACCTCCTGCCAAAGAACAATTTAATAGCACTTTGTAGGAGGTTACAATAAAGCATTGGTGTGCTTTTGAAAGTATTTGTCTTATTTGACCTGATATTTAGGTGATTTTGAAGCAGATCATTAAGTACATAGAAACAAACATTAGATCAAAAGATTAAACTTAAAAAGAGTACCTACAAGATCAAAGCCTCTTGTTCATCTTCTCTTGCTGCAGGAGTGTCAAGCAGAGGGAGAAAACATTTCTTTTGAGAAATATTCTTTTCAAAGAAAGATTAGAATCCGGCTTTAAGAGAATGGCCAAAGGGTGGAGAGATAAAGGGTGGGGAAAAATCAGTAATGGCATTCAGAGCAAACCTTTCGGCTACTAGTCCAGACAAGTTGGTCGATCTGTCACATGTTTGAATGCTCATAAGAGAACAACCCAGCTGCTACTGAACTTGCTCAGAATCTTTCCTAACATCTGCAGGGTCCAGGGTGACACCATCTGCCCAGAAAATGTAGCTCTGCCATGCCCTCTGACCACGACTGACCCAGCTGCTGCTGCCATCGGCCCCCAGGCAGAGCAAGTGGTAGTGAGTTGTCCTCTCTGGGCATGGGCTTTGCCACAGCTGTATTAAGGAAGGGACAGCAATGCAGAAAGGATCAAGAATTAGCCCCTTTCCCAGTCCCTGATTCCAGGATTCCACATGACAGAATATTTAACAGGTGAGACTAATGCTGATCCACAGGGGCCTGGCTTGCTGTCTAGGGGAGAAAATGAGCTAGCAAAGGTGTGTCTATGAATGCCCTGATGGCCGACCTCAACTGTGTGGATTTCAACTGACTGACTGGGTTAATTCTCTTATTCTCCCACATCTATCTGATGATAGTAAGTGTAGAACAAGCTTGGCACCCTCAGTCCAACCCCAATTTAACAAAAGATTGCTTTCTCCAGAGCTCTGAGGAATCCTTATGTTCTGGTTACCTGGACCTTCGAGCCTGCCTTCCAAGGCAGCCCTTCCCTTGAGATCTCATCTGAGTTCTCAATCTGTGCTAACACTCCAAGTTTTGGACTATCCCTTGCTTCTTTGGACTATCCCAGGTCAAAGCTCCAACCGCTGCACCTTTCCTTGGCTGAGAGGGGTGGTCAGAAGATAACAGGTGGTAGAAAGAGAATAAAAGCTCAAGACAGACTCCCTGAAAGGCAAACCTCAGAGCTGAACAGCTCTTTGTCTTCCTTCTCTCTTTCCAAAGAATATGACAGAAATCTGACTACATAAAATCAAAGTCTGCATGGAAACAACCAATATGAACAAAATCAAAAGGTAAATAAAGAAAATAATTGTGACAATACATCACAAAGGGCTTGTTTCCCTAATAAAGAGCTCCTACAAATCAATAAGTATAAAATCAACTCAAAAAAAAAAAGGGGGGAGTAAAAAATACAGTTCACAAGAAAAGAAACTCACATAACTTTTAGACTGGAAATTGTGCTTAATCTCCCAGTAGGTAAAACACAAATTAAAACTACAGCAAAATACCATCTCCACCTATCTGACTGGCAAAGATAACACAACCAAGGAGGAAGTGGAGACGAAAGGTGCAGTCTGCACCTATGGACAGCTAATTCTCAACAAAGGAGCCAAGATCATACAATGGAGAAAGGAAAGTCTCTTCAATAAATGGTGTTGGGAAGACTGGACAGCCACATGCGAAAGAATGAAAGTAGACCACTATCTTACATTGTGCACAAAAATTAACTCAAAATGGATTAAAGACTTGCAATGTAAGACCTGAGACCATACAACTCCTCGAAGAAAACATAGGCAGTACACTCTTTGACATCGGTCTAAGCAGTATCTTTTTGGATATGTCTCCTCAGGAAAGGGAAACAAAAGCAAAAATAAACAAATGGGAGTAGATCAAACAAAAAGCTTCTGCACAGTAAAGGAAACTGTCAGCAAAATGAAAAGAAAACCTACTGGGAGAAGATATTTGCAAATAATATATCTGATAAGGAGTTAATATCCAAAATATATAAAGAACTCATACAACTCAACAACAAAAAAACAGACAATTGACTAAAAGTGTGCAGAGGACCTCAACAGACATTTTCCCAAAGAAATACAGACGGCCAACAGGCACAAGAAAAGATATTTAACACCACTGATTATTAGGGAAATGCAAGTCAAAAACCACAATGAGATATCACCTCACACTCGTCAGAATGGCTATTACTAAAAAGACAAGAAATAAGAAGTGTTGAAGAGGATGTCAAGAAAAGAGAAGCCTTGTGCACTGTTGGTGGGAATGTAAATTGGTGCAGCTACTATGGAGATTCCTCAAAAAATTAAGAATAGAACTACTATATGTGCCATCTATTCCACTTCTGGGTATTTATCCAAAGAAAACAAAAACACTAATCTGAAAAAATATTTGCACCCCTATGTTCATTGCAGCACTGCTTACAATAGCCAAGAAATGGAAACAACCCAAGTACCCATCAATGTATGAATGGATAAAGAAGATGCGGTATATATGTACAATGGAATACTACTTAGTCATAAAAAGATGGAATCTTGCCATTTACAACAACATGGATGGACCTTGAGGGTGTTATATTAAGTGAAATAAGTCAGATGGAGAAAGACAAATACCATATGATCTCACTCATACGTGGAATATTAAAAAACAAAAAAAGAACAAACAAAACAAAAACAAACAGATACAGAAGACAGATTGGTGGTTACCAAAGAGGAAGGGGTGGGGGGAGGGCAAAATAGGTAAAGGGGGTCAATTGTATGGTGATGGATGGAAACCAGACTTTTGGTAGTGAGCACACTGTAGTATATACAGAAGTCAAACCATAATGTTGTAGACCTGAAAATTATATAATGTTATAAACCAATGTTATTGAAATAAAAAAAAAAAAGAAAGGTGTAGTAAGCTACCATTTGTGTAAACGGGGGAGGAGAATGGATAGCCAGCACTGACTTGTTTAGCATAAAACATCTCTGGAGTGTTATCAAGAACAATGATATACTGGCTGCCTCCAAAGAGGAGAATTTGGTGAACGGACAACAGGACTGGATGGGAGATTGTTCACTCTATATTCTTTTTATCGACTGAAATTTGAACCTGAGATTGCCTTAAAGCTGAACACATTTTGTCAATATCTAGGGAAGGAAGATCTTTTCTAGGACCTCATTTTGATGACAGTGCTGATGTGCCAAGTTGAATGAGAGGCTCTGTATCTTCAGAGATCGATATCTAACAATTTCCTTTAAAAGGATAATAGATTGGTGCATTATGATTTGTGAAGGTCTTATCTTTTTGAATCCTTGTAATAAGCCTCTGAAGTGGGCATTATTTTTCTCTCTCTTTCTCACAGGGGATGAGCAAGGGTCAGAGACGCAGCTTTCTTGGGCCAGAGAGTGAATCTGGCACTAAGTTAATCTGGTAGCTGCATGAGGTTGCATTATTCAGATCTGCCCAGCCCAGGACTCAGAGGCCATGAACGTATGCAAGCCCTGGGAGAAAGCAGACTAGGGAGTGAGTGAGGGCAGGTGGAAGGTTGAGGCTGTGAGGACCAGCGGAGGGTTGAGCAGACATTCAGGAGGAGGAGGCAGGGCACATGGTAAAGGCAGGAAGAAAAGCTTCTCCAGGGTCCAGGTAACACCTCAGGTTGCAGCCACAGCCCCAGCTAAGCAGGAAGAGAGGCTGGAACCAGGCAAGGAAAGTTGGCCCCAAGCATATGCTCAGGAGTGGCACAAGAAGACAGATTTGGGGCATGGCTTCCTGCTGAAACTGCAGGGTACCTTCCTTCTATTCCATACTCAGGCTTTGTCACACTCGGGCCTTCTCGTCTTTCCACACCATCTTTCCCTGCCTCTTGCCTTCTGTCTCTCTGCAAGACTTCACCCTAGGACTGATGAGTAATAGTTTATCCAGGAGGCAGAGGACAAATGACTCCCAAGGATGTCCATTGTTTTCATCCAACTCCACTTCTCCAGGGCCCAAGACCACAAGGCCCGGAGGCTCAGACTGGGTCTTTCTCAGTAGAAGGATGCTGCAGTTCCTCTTGAAATGCACTATTCACACAAACCTCACCAAAGATGGCAGAGAGGCCGATGCAGGAGGCTGCCAAAGTTCCTGGGGGGCACTCTCCACACATCAAGGAATGAGCCTGGCGGAAAGTCTAGGAGCTCATGGTGAAACCTGGTTAAAATCTTGATGGTGAATGGCAAGGTCAAGGTGGGGACTGTGTCTGAGGGAATGAAAAAGGGAAGCCCAAGAACAGAGGTGAGGAAGGTCACCCAGCAGGCATGGCTACGGGGTTGAGAAAGGCTAAGTAGGTCAAGGGGTTAGGGACTTCTTTCTTCTACCAAGTGGAAGAAATTGTTCCTGTTTAGCTTGGTGGAAGGAAGGAAAATAGGACGAGTGGCAGAGAGAGGGATACAATTTCCTGCTGGTTCATGAACTGAAATGACGTGAAAAGAAAAAACAATGCAGCTTCCTTTGTTGTCTGCCCCCGGGATACAGATTTTGGCTGTGAAAGGAATATGATGCTTATCTTCATATTGACTTTTCTTGGTCCAAAATTCAGAAACAAAATAAGATCAAGTGGGGTCCCTGTGGGGTGAAATTTGGTTGTGTAATTTCACTCTGCAAAGAAAGGACACAGAGCTGTGACTGATGAGGGACACATTTTAGATCCTCCTTTCACCCCTGAGACATTAAAACTCTCTGGGGGTTTGGGCGCTTTTCAAATAGAGGGCTGATTTTCTGGCTACAGATTTGGGTCTTGTGGAAGCAGAGTGTTCCTCTCAACCAAAGCCTCACAGTAAGAGCCTCGATCCCTCCTAGGATGATACTAACGTTCATCAGAGTCCAAATACCCGAACTAGAGTCATCCTGGAAAGTACTGCACTGAGGCCGAGGTCATGTTTGTTCATAAAGCTTAGTCCAGTGAATCTGATTATTTACCAGGACTACACATGGGGACATTTGAGGACAGGGCATAAATGGCTTCTTTTCTTAAACTAGGTTAAAACCTCTTTAGGATCTTGATCCCACGAGCCTGTGTAAATATAACATGATTGAGTTAAAATGTGTTAACAGTTGCATTCAGGCTGCTTGAGTCTGAGGTGGGTGTGAAAAGACCTAAAGGGCACACAGTGATTTCTTTGATGAGGATGAGAAATTATTCTAAAACTCAGTTTGAGTCTAGTTATTGTTTGTACGTAGTTTTGTGGGAAAACTAAATTTCAAATAATTTCACAAACAGAAAAAATGATGAACTACAGCATGTAGTGGACATCTCTGTGATCATAAAAAATCCATTTCCCACTTTCCCTTCCTAAAGGAACCCCAGTTTTGTTCGGGTATGCACTTCTCCTCCACATGGCTTGCCTCAGAGAAGCTAAGCCCACTGCAGCACCAGGGGTCTGAGTGAATCCTGGTAGACTGATTCCCAGCCAAGGCCCTGATCCAAATCTGGTCCATAAGACTTTAGGGGAAGTCTGCCAGGGGCTTCTGGGAAAGGCTCCCTTCTCTAAGACCTAGGCAGGACTTGGAGAACCTTTGGAGAACCATCTGTCTTGGTACGATGTCTGGAACTGCTGCAAACGTCCTGCTAGAGTCCAAGAAAGAAGCTCATGTGAGGAGGAGGGCAATTGGAGAACAAGGAGCAAGCAGAGCCTCGGAGCCTCCTGTACCTCTGGGCTCCTTTCTAAGAGATGTAACACACTCTCTCTGCTTAAACCAGCTTGACTCGGAGATTTTGTGATTTGCTGATGACATAACTAATGCCTGACCCTAAGAATGCTTTGAGGGACCTTAACTTATCACACTCCACTGTATCAGCTGCCAGAGACCTCCAAACCCACTCAGGGACCTGCCCAGGGGCTGTGTTCACTTCGAGAAGAAACTCTCCTCAGAGTAATTCTTTGAATAGCCACAATTTCCAACCTAGTCTTGAAATGTTGTGATGGTCAAAGTTGGCGAACCTTTGGGTCCCACTTTGTTCTGGTTCCCAACAGGGCAGGCCCTCCCAAGCAGGGCCTCTCCTCTGACTGTCAGGGACCCACAGCACTGAGCACACCGTGGGTGTGGAGGGGGCTCCGTATCACAGAACACTGTGGGGGAGCATCCAAAACAGCTGAGCAACTCCTGAGGCTCTATATGTTTTTCTATTATGGCTGCATCTCTCATACATTTAAAAAATTTAGTTAACCTATTTGCATTCTTTTGTTTTGTTATTGCAGTTGTTACGGCAGTTGTAAACCACATACTTAAAATGTTCCTAATTTTGGAATAACACACCATCATCTGAGTGCACCGACCATTTTAAAATCATGGCTATTATTTACTGAGTTTACTGTTTCAGGCATTAGACGGAGAAGATAGTATACTTAAATGACTGGAATAAATGATTAAATTCCCGAAGGCAACTCTATCCTCTGAATCCTTAATTAGATTTTACAATCATGTGGACCCCACACCCACTAACAATAATCATAAATACCGTCACAAAATTCCCTCAGTAATTTAGCATTATTGAAAATATCCAAAAAATACAAGGTGAATTTAATATGATTTTGGTGCCTGAACACAAATATTTTATGCTGACAAAAGGCCAAGGCTGAGGTGAACTTTCACAAGGATGAAAACCTTAACAGTATCCTACGGCATCCCCCAGAATCTCAGGTTGAAGGTGGCTGCAGAGTCCAAGGTCGACAGAGCAGGAGGAATCCTGGGGCATATTCATCTAACCTCTCCTCATTGGGCAGAGGAAACTTAGAGCTCAGGACTGGAGGGCAGAAGCCCAAGGAAGGGAGTGAGTCAGTTAACACCAGAGACTGGACCCTGACCCTCCTCTTCTCCATTAGACAACCTTATTTTTGTACAAGATCTAGTAGGGTCTCTGCTATATGTTATTACAGGGAGGCCAAAGATAATGGCGATGACGATGATGATGACAGCTAAGTTCATTGAAGATTTACTGTGTACCAAGCACTTTATATGTATTAACTCATTTAATCTTACAATTGGACGCAGAAGGTACTGTTATTACCTCTATTTAATAGATGGAGAAATTGAGACAGAGTTTAAGTAACTTCCTCCCAACTGGGAAGTAGAGTAGCTGGGATTTGAAGTCCGGCTTAAAGCCTCTCTTCTTACTCTTTAGGTTATATTGCTTTTCTTCTAGCTTCTGTCATCTTCAACTGGCTTCTACTTCTCACTGAGCCCCTTCTAGCTCTGGGGTGGTATTAGCGACTAGAGGGCTTGCACTGGGAGGGGTTCAGAGAGGCCCACATAACTGGACTGACTTCTATTGCTGAGGTCCTGAATGACTGGGAGGCAACCTTACAAAGTGTGTACCAGACACTGCCCAGAATTATTTACACTCCTCTAGGTCATGAGCTCCCTGTTGGAAAGGACTGTGGCACATGTATGCTGAATGGACTCTCTTGAGACGCAGGGCCATCCCTACCCTTCCATGTTCTTGCAGTATGCAGGAACCCTGGAAACTACAATTCCCTGACTCCTTTGCCAGCTTGTGCCAGGTTAGATTTTGCTGGTGAGATCAATCACATGAACTACGAGAGGCAGGCAGGAAGAAGCCACTATTCACTGGAGGCAGCACAGGCAGTCCCCTGGGGATTAGTAGATGGCAGGTGTGAGGTAGGTAGAGAAGGCTTCAAGGCAGAAGTGACAATTCATCTGCATCTTGAAGGATTAGGTGCAGTTTTTGAAGTGGAGAGGAAGCAAAAGGATTCCCTGTAGAGAGGACAGTGTGAACCACAAAATGCAGGTGTGAAGGGGCATGGTGAGTCCAGGACCCAGCCCAAGAAGATGTTGTTACTGGTGGAGTTTGCAGTGGAGGATGCTAAGAGATGCAGGTGGAGAGATAGTATGGGGCCAGCTGTCACAGGTTTTTTGGGCCATGCTAAGTAGCTTGTACCCTATTCTGTCTGTAGGAGGGAATCATGGAGGTTTTATGGAAAAGGAAGTGACCAGATTTGTTTTATAATGATAATATAAATTCAGGTCAATATGGTCAGCAGCAGTGATGTGAGAAGTCCCCCTTTTGGTCCAGACACATTGAAATGCTGGGTAGTATACAATCAAAATTACAAGGAAACACATATCTCAGTCTGAAAGAAGGGGAAAGGATCCCTAGAAGGTAGTGGAGAGCAGGGCAGGAAGCAAATCCTCCAGGGATCTTGACCAGGGTGTCCACAGCAGGGCGAGCTGTACCACCAGCCTGGTGGGTGCTCAAGGCAGGCCCCAGACTTGCTAAACCAGAGCTGAGCTCCTTGGCTGAGGCTGGGAGTCAAGGTACGTCCTGCCTGTAGAAGAGGCATGAGAAACTCTGCCTGCCAGCTGGGGACCATGTGGAGAAGCTATCTCTTAGTGCCATCAGTGGAAAAAGAATTATCAATGGGACATCAGAGGCCTTTGGTGGGGGTTGATATTTGGCCTAAAGGAGAAAGGGAGGCAGCCACACAAGGAGCCAGAGGAAGAGCAGAGCTCTGTAAGCAGAGGGAACACCAGGCCTAATGGCTATAGCATAACAAGGCGCCTGAGCAAGGCGTTAAGCTCCTTATGGCTGATCAGTGATGACATGGTGGGAGGAGACAGGCACCAGAAGGCAAAGGGCCTTGAAGTGACATTCGGATTGAGTTAGAACAAGCAGAAATGGGGTCATGGAAGGAAGGACGGAAGAAGGAGGAAGAATCATAGTGGGGAAATGGAAAGTGAACACAGCGGCGGTAAGATCTAACGCCACAATTTTTCCTAAGCAGAGGCCTCTCAGGCTTCAGACCTCTGCAAATGGAGCCTCAGACAGTAAGCAGGGCAGTGTCCTAGGTGCTCTCATGTGCCACTCCCCTGTCAGGAATGTGCTCTCTGCTTGCCTCACTGAAAATCGTGCAGCCTTCAGAGACTCAACGTCTCCAGAAATTTCTCTCCTTCCTACAGCCTCTATTAGCGCTTGCTGTGCTTATGGTCAGCACTTATTTGCTGTTTAATTTTCCTGTGTATGAGCTTTGTGATCCTGGATTCCTTCTGGAACCCTAGTTCCTGCCTCTCTGCAATCACTTATGCCTGGGACTTGCAGGAGGTGTCTGGGGAGGTGGCTTTTTCCTGCTACAAACGCTTGAAACCAGAACAGACGACAAAAATCAGTGTTTGATTTTGAGACTGATGCCACGCCATATGAGGGCCCCATGAAGTGTTTCAGCATATTGCATTGGCAAAGCAGGAGTTCAAAGGATCCTGATATTGAACCTTCTTTAAAGGATTGGCAGACCTTTCTTCCTCAGAACATAGGTCTAATCCAAGGGGTCTCAACCCTTGCTACACATCAGAATCACCTCTACAGCTTTGAAACACAGAGCTTTCCAGGCCCTTCCAGACCCAGCAAGTCAGAATCTTTAGGGGCTAGGGCCCAGCACTTTCTTAAGGTTCCATGGGTTAAGAGCCACTGAAATCAATTGAAGCCAAAGAAAAATCCAAATTATTAACTGATTTGTTTTCTCCAACACCTGAGGTGCTTTCTGATGGACCACTGCTGCTTTCAAAAGCAAACTGCCTTGCCGAACACAGCCTCTCTCACCGTAAGAGGCTGAGGATGGTGAGACTGTTAGAAGTTCTTGGATGGGCTAATGCATTATCATATTGCAGAAGAGCATAAACAACAGCTCAGTATCCCCGGTAACAAAGGAAATGAATGATACTTTCCTGGCAATTTAACACCCACACTTTTACCCGCTACACCTATAGGTCAAAGGCCTAACGCAAATCAATATGTCCTCAGTCAACAATCGACTAGGCAGCACTTTGCCTTGTGGGTTTGCAGCAGACAAAATTGCCCATCTCTACTGAGGACATTGCATATATCATTTGAATCCACTAATGAATGGAAGAATCAGACACCCAAATAGTATCAGACACTATATACTTTCAGTTTAAAATGCAATAGATGGAAAATAATATTTGGCTTACAAGGCTAATATATAAACTCAAACCAGAAAGTTACTGAAATACTTTTAAAAATTGGCTTTTTGGGGGCTGGCCCAGTGGCACAGTGGTTAAGTTCACATGTTCCGCTTCGGCGGCCCGGGGTTTGCCAGTTCGGATCCGGGTGCGGACATGGCACCGCTTGGCACGCCATGCTGTGGTAGGCATCCCACATATAAAGTAGAGGAAGATGGGCACGGATGTTAGCTCAGGCCTAGTCTTCCTCAGCAAAAAGAGGAGGATTGGCAGCAGATGTTAGCTCAGGGCTAATCTTCCTCAAAAAAAATTAAACTTCATTTAAAAAAAAATTGGCTTTTGGGTTTCCCAATGGGTGAACTATTCAGTTTTTCTGTCAATAAGGAGAGATAACATTGGGATTCAAAAGACAAAAGTATTAGCTTTTTCTAAGAGTTCAAAGATTAAAAAAAGTTAAGAGTTTAAGGCTCTCTATTCAATCCTACATTGGTCAGTCACTGAAAGTGAGAGAGAACTTCAACACTAGGCCATTGTTGTCCCTGTCCACTCATATTTTTCTGTCTTTAACATAAACAAATAAATTAACCAGAACTAGTGCTGTTTGGAAATATTTAGATCTTTCTATTCTCCTTTTCCTCCCCCTTGAATACAAAAGAAACAAGATTTTGATCTAGAAATAAGAAATAAGGGTCCCAGCATCCATAATTATGCCCTCTATCATTGAAGATTAAATCATTCAACAATTAAATTCTCCTTCTCTAAACTGTTTATTAGGAGAGCGATAATCCTGGGAAGGTTGTAAACTTTCATGCATCTTGGGGTCCTCCAATCAGACAGGGTCAAACAGAAGAGAGATTCAAAATACTTAAGAACTGGCATGACATGGGCCTGAGCCGTCAGAATGGGCGTCATGGCCAATCCCAAGTGCTGCACACTGGAGTGTTTGGGTTGATCTCAGCCTGGGGTAAAACATCAGGTTTGGAATATCCAAATTTAGAGAGTCCTTGAAAGTTATAAGGAACCTCAGCAATTCAGAGAGTTGGTGGGGTAGAACATTTGCAAAAATGGCTACAGTTATTCTCCTCTCTGTATCCACATCTCTGAAGATATGACCCTGTGGCTCTTCCCATCAAGAGGTGGAGTCTATTTCCCACCTCTGAATCTGGGCTGGCCTTGTGACTTGCTTTGGCCAATAGGATGTGATGGAAGTGATACTGTACCAGTTCCAAGCCTAGAATTCAAGAGGCTTTTGCACACTTCCATTCTCTTTCTTGGACTTCTGTCTATGAGAACAAGCCCCAGATAGCCTGCTGGAAAAAAAGAGGCCACATGTGGTAGGATTGGCCCAGTTGTCCCAGTCAAGGCCCCAGATATGTGAGATAGCCCAGAAGTCCTACAGAGTCACCTACCTGACCTGCAGCTGACCAAGGATGCACAAAGGAACCCAATCAAGGCCAGAAAAAGAACTGCCAGCAGCTGCCAGCCTAACTGGCTGACCTGCAGAATCTCAAGCTTTGAAAGTGGCTCTTGTTTTAAGTCAGTAAGTTTCAGAGTGATTGGTTAATGCAGCAATATTTAATTGGTGCAATTGGAGGTCTCCTAGAAATTTGGATGGGAAGATTCTTATGTTCCGTGATCCTTTGCTCAGGAGGAATAATTTGGAATCCCAGTGAACATACTATTTTTGTGCTGCTTTGCTTCCAACTATTATAGCCCACATATTTTTCCACATTGTTAATCTGTATTTATTACAATAATTTATAATGACTATAAAATATTCCACTGAAGGAGTATAATCTAATTTACCTAATCATTGCCCATATTGATGAACTTTCAGATTGCTTGCATTTTCTGAGGATTATACATATACATATAACATTTCCCATGTGTCAGATGATTTCTTTAGGATAGATTCTTAGGAACAGAATTACTGAGTTAACATTATTAACAGTCCTGTGGCTCTTGAAACATGCCATCAGACACTTTCCATAGAGGCTGAACCAATTTTCTCTGACACCAGCAGGGTATGAGCAACAGTGTCATCACACACTTGCCAGCATTGGATTTATTTTTAGGAGGTACAAATTTAGTACATGAAAAATTGAAAAATGAGAGCTTTGGTTACATTTCTTTGACTGGATGAAAGCCTGGAGCAACCATGGAGCTGTCTGATTTATAAACCACTGGATAAATGAGGTTGGCATAAAATTTTGAAAATGTAGAGACCTAAGGAAGAGGTAAATGTGACTCAGATATTTATTTCTGGAACACTGATAGCAGCTCTAAATTGTGAAAACTGGTAGGTATTTGCTTTTCTAAAATGAGTTTTTAGAGGAGGAACCTTTATCACTACAGATATGGTATTTGACAATGTGTTACTTTCCTCTAAATGTATGTTTATAATGGGCATTATTTAACATAATCATATTGAAAGGATAACAATAAATTGACAACAAATAAACCCTACAGGATTTTGCAATAAGTTTTCACTGATTTCTGTATTAAAATTAATCTGCGATTGCAGAACACTTCCCATCTATTACGAACACACGTGGGAGAAGATTTGTCTTAATCTAGATATAACGATGCATACACACGGCCACAAGATAGCCTGGTGGGACTCTCATACACTTCCACAGCACGCTCAGATGGTGGTGAGAAAGCACCACACAGGTCCCAGCTAGGAGAATGACATGGTGATTTGTGGCTGACAGCAGTTAAAGCACTGACATTTATAAAAGACTTAATTTTCTCTTCTTGGAAAACAAATCAGAGATTCAAGGTTACCACACAGAAACGTTATGCTCACTTGCTTGCACCCTGGTAGGTTTTTGTGTGGCAAATTAAGGGGTTGGGTTATAGCTAATGTTCTAGGAACTAACTCAGTCTAACTTTCAGCTTATCATATCCGTATAACAGCAAGGGATTCCAGAAGGTTCTGAGCCCTTGCACATGCCTAGCCAAGATCAAGTCAATACCAAGACCGGAAGGAAAAGTCAAATTACACCAGTGGGACATCTACTTGAATGTCTAACAGGCATCTCAAATTTAACATGTCCTAAACTGAACAACTGAACACCCAGTCTTGCCCTCAAAATCTATTCTACCTGCATTCATTTTTGACTCTTGTCTCTCTATCATGCCCCATATCCAATCTATCAGCAAATCCAGTTCTGTATCCAAAACATATCTAAAATCCAATCCCTTCTGACAACATCCACTGCCACCACTCTGGGCCAAGCCACAGTATCTTTCTCTTGATACTGTAATAAATGACCTGACCCCACCTTCTACCATTCTCCTCCCTCTCTCCACACTAGCCCCTGGTGTTCCTTTAACCTACTGGGCCTTGCTGGTTTTTTAATAAGTTAGGCACACTCCCATCCCAGGGCCTTTGCATCTGCTGTTTCCTCTGCCTGGAATGTTCTTCTCCCAGACACCTACACAGCTCACTCCCTCACCTCCTTCTAGTCTTTACACAAATGTTGCCTTCTCAATTGCAGTTAAACTCCTTCATACATTTCGCTCTGTTCCTTTGTTAATTTCCCCCCAGCATTTATTACTCTCTGATATACTGTATAATTCACTTATTTAGCATGCTTGTTGTTTACTGTCTGCTTCCCCCCACCAGAACATCAAGCCCACAAGAGCAGGGATGCGTCTGCTTTGTTTCCATAACGCATCCCCAGTTCTTGGAACAAAGTCTGGTACACAGTAGATAAGTAAGTATGTGTTGAACTGACTTTTTTCTTCCCCTTAATTTTATATCCTGGGATCAGGGACAAGAAAGAGCAAAATTATGAAACCTCCAACTCCAGAAAAGGTCATGTTAATATGGAGCCATAAAACTATACCTATACAAGAAAATATTAACACTGACAACCCAGTGCTTCGCACAGAGCTGATGTTCCTATCCTCAGTCAGACTATAGATAAGCCAGATGCACCAGGACAGTCCCAAGGAAGATCCATGAGTTCTCATCTCACAATATAGATTGAACACTTTCTGGGGCAAATATAATTAAATATCAATCATTTCACAGATTTTTTGGGCTTCTTTATGATTTGGAATTCAGGACCTGAAGTCCCAATGGGGAAGCAGCTAAACCCAGACTGAGAAGGAGGGCCATGAAAATGTTTGATGGGACAGAATTCCTCAGGCTCAGAGACTGGTCCAAGATTGTGCAGCAATATGGATGGAACAGGACTCAGACAGGGTCAGAGGAGGCTTTGTATTTCACTCCAAAATGAAAAGCCGTGATTTCTGAATCATTCATTGCCCAGGGATTATCCGCACTGCCTACTGCCTTCATTAGTCAAGACTGAGAGCCGAGCAAAATGGGGAGAAATCAATACCCCACAGGGATGGTGCCGCTGATGTGAAGAATGTTATACTAACTAGATTTTTCTCTCTTAACCAGCTGGCATTTATTTCATTTTTAAATGAAATGCTATTCAGTCTTCTAAGATGAGGGGAAATGTGCATTTCAACATAATGACAGAATACAATGGACTGAATCTTCCCAGGACCCAAGATACCTACTAATTAGCTCTAAATTACATACCAGGAACTGATGGAACACGTGAGCACTAACTTATTTAATGGTATATAGCCAACTGAAAAGATTTCACACAACTTTCAACTGGACAATAGCTTAAGCACAGGGTGGAATGGAATGGTTCATCATTATTTTCCTGTTTCTAGGCTTTCTGAGGTACTATGTTTACTAAGTATTGCAAAGAAATGCATCTGAGTAAATGTATCTTTATTTTAAGTATCTATTAATACAAATGAAGAAACATGAAAAACCATAAACATAAAATCAAGAGTTTGGCTGTCATTTAATGCACATTGTCAGATATGTCATCACTAAAAGACTTCACAATCAAAATACTTACAAAGACAAAACATGTTGGTGAAAAATAAGTCAGTATGAGTCCATGATGAATGTAATACCTCTTGGTAGGGGGCACTCTATTTCTAAGAGTTATTTGATGTTGATTGTCTACAGTAAAACTCAGTTTAAGGTTCTAAAACAATCTTGGCCCCTTGATTAATAAATATTTTTATGATACTAATAAAGTAAAACGTCCTATTTAAGATCGACACTGAAGCCCAGGCCTGGCAATGAATAGTCACACTGAGGATGTCAGAGTTGGAGCTAGAACATGGGAAAATTATAATCATTAGAAGCACTTGGAAGAAGCAAAATGGGCATTTTATATGTTCCCACAGGAAACTACCTACTTATACATATATATATGTATATATATATATATATATATATAGGCACTTTAAAAAATGTTTGGCTAATAGAGAATTGAAGAGACATATTTAAAGTGTTTGACTATCAGTTTGAAATACTTTTTTTTTTAAAGATTGGCACCTGAGCTAACATCTGTTGCCATTTTCTTCTTCTTCTTTTCTTCCTCCTCTTCTCCCTCCTCCTCTTCTCCCTCCCCCTCCCCCTCCTCCTCCTCCCCAAAGCCCCCCAGTACATAGTTGTATATTCTAGTTATGAGTGCCTCTGGTTGTGCTATGTGGGATGCCACCTCAGCATGGCTTGATGAGCGGTGCCATGTCCGCACCCAGGATCTGAACCAGCGAACCCCTGGGCTGCCGAAGTGGAGCACGCAAACTCAACCACTCAGCCAGGGGGTTGGCCCCTGAAATACGTTTAACTTTTCCTTAAGATAAATGGAGTTTTATTCAACTCATTATTGAGTGGAAACAGAATGATATTTGAATCAAGACAATGAGATTGTTTAAGCAAGTTAGTAAACAGGGCTGGGCTACCATTTTGGCTTTTAAATGTCTGGTGGCCTTTTGAAAAAAGAATACAAAAGAAGGATGGCTGATGGAAACAAAGCAGTGAAAGATTATTCTCTGGAAAATCAAGGTTGTGATCTAAAGAGGTAGTTCTATGAAAACTCAGCATGTTGTAATGAGCCATTTATTTTAACTATTTTAAAGTACTTGAGATAGTTAGAAAATTGCCCAGTTGCAGTGCAGGTTTACTTCCTTCCCAATTATTCTCCAAAAAGTTCAGATTCCAAGTTGCAAAACAGTCCTTACTTAAAGTGTACAGATAATTTTAAAATGAAAGGAAATAAGAAAAAGCTCTGAATCCAAATAAAAGAAATTCATAATAAATGTCCAAGGTGTGTGAAACATTTCAGTGATCTATGTGGTTAGCTAAACAGCTGTCCTTGGCTCTATATGTGTCCAATTTTAGGTAAACAAGTTTACTTAAATATTCAAAAATCTAAATAATCTATCCCTGACTAATTCAATGTAGACATCATAAAATAATTTCATAATATTAAAGAATAAGTCAAATTTTTCTTAAAAATGGAATATGCTATGACATTCTGGAGCAAAAGATTAGAAGACAGGATTGTGCATTTATGTCAGAAGGAACAAAATCAGTATCATACTCAAAATGCATAAAGCATCAAACATTCAAATACAAATAAGCAAATGTTATCATTATTCTTGAGTCATTATGATTTTTAAAAATTACAGCATTGGGGCTGGCCCTGTGGCCAAGTGGTTAAGTTCGCGCGCTCTGCTTCAGCGGCCCAAGGTTTCACTGGTTCAGATCCTGGGTGTGGACATGGCATCGCTCATCAAGCCATCCTGAGGCAGCGTCCCACACAGCACAACTAGAAGGACCCACAACTAAAAATACACAACTATGTACTGGGGGACTTTGGGGAGAAAAAAGAAAAATAAAATCTGGAAAAAAAAATTACAGCATTGCCTTTGATAATAATTATTTGGTTCTTAATGGATTTTGTCATTGTCTTCTTCTTAGGGTTTGGGAGAAAAGATTTTCCTATTGAAGAATTTAAAGAGCCTCCAGTTCAGGAGCCTACGCTGTGATATTTTATTCTGCCTAAGTCAGGATTAAATCATTGAAGGTGTCATAGCAACAAGTGAAGCTCTAGGGAGGCTATTAACAATTTAGCATTTCTAGCTCATGCTGGAGTGTTAATTTCACTTCCCAAAGAAAATGAGAGAAGTGGTATTCATTAAAATTGAGATCTTGTGGCTGCAGAAATGTGCCACCTCATCGATATGAGAGCACATTTGGAGTAACACACAAATATCTCCATGGAGCCAGTAAGGTTAGTGAGGTCTCAGCTTGATTTCTAACTTATTTCTTCACACAGTAAAATACAGACAACCGACTTCCGATAATTCACAAACTGAAGTGAGTTTCTGCATCCATGTCTAGCAGTGTCCTCTGAGATAAGGGGTTCTCTGGGCCAGGGAACACGGATGATTTTTAAGTCTGTAACTCAAAGGTAACCTTGGGTAGCAAGCCCTGTGGGTATACCTGTGCCCTGAGGTAAGCTGTGCTGGGGAGGACAGCAACCTGTAGAAGTGCCCGGAACCGAATGTGGGAGCTGCCTCGTAGAGCACAAGATGAGGAGTGACAATCGAAAGGTACTCAAAGATCTCCAAAATTCTCAGAAATACCTGAGAGGGGACTGGATATCCTGTAGCCATGACAAATGAGTACTACTGCTTATATCTGGATACTAAGAAAAGGGGCACATTTGAAGGTTTGGAAAATGGTGGTGGTGGGGTACTGAGTATCATGGGTAAAATGGTGACAATCTGTCTGGGGTTTCCTTGTTTAAGAGAACATGGATTTGCTGGCTCAGTAGAAATGAAAACTTTTAACAAGGATAAATATAAGACTTGGGGTCTTAGTTTTAGTAGCAAGCTATGGAGATCAACCCTGGCAGATTTAAGCAGAGAAAGACATTGGGGCCTCACAATTTTGGGGGGAGCTGGAAGCCTTGAGGCTAAGCTTCCAGGCACAAAGCCCACACCAGTCACCAGACAAAGTACTCCAGCCGGCACTGAGAAGGCCCTTACATTGCAGCCATGACCAGCGGCAGCCCTGCTTCTCAGTAGTACCAGAAAGGCAATCCAGCAAACTGGGATCCTGTCACTTCTCCAGAGAGCAAACTCGCCATCTCTTGTTTCTTATGTCACTAGCTCCTGTGGCAGAGGGTACAATGAGGAAGTCTGGAGGTAGGGCTGAAATCTCTACGTGTCGCCCAACTGCAAGGGTGGCTGGAATAGGAGTACACAGTATTATCACTAGAGGCAGTCTTGGCAGCTTCCTGCTAAGAGTTATAAGGTGGGGAACTTTCCCCTAATATGGAGAGGGGTGTACATGCTGGGCCATCAAATTGACAGTGTCAGGCCCAGAGGAGGAAGATTTATACCCTGGGAAGGGAAACTCCAGCTCTCTGTAAAGGCGGGTGCTTTTTTTTCTCTTTAAATTAAATATATTAATATTTTTCCTGATGATAAAGACGCATTGTGAGAGACTTCCATTTCCAATAACACAACATTAAGGCCTGGATAGACTAAAACTCTCAGACCATAAAAGCCTAGATGTGCTAATAAAATAGAACCCATATTCCCTTAAATATATAGCTGAACTAGCAAGGAACTAAGGGAAATCCCCAGTGGGAAAACACAAGGAAGAAATTAAAACCCAGAGCTGTGGTTGCTGGTGTGGCTGCCTATTTTGGTACCCAAAAGCTTGAGTTTCCATTTCCCTCCTCATATTTATCCAAGGTCTCCTTTCTGTCCTTATGTACTGTGGAAACTCAATCTCTGCACTAATCTCATTGTGAACTGGTACAAAAAATTTCTTGGACTGGCACCAATCTATGGTCCATGCTTTGAGCAGCATTGCTTTTAGACTTTGTGAAATCAATTATACCTGTTAATTTTTAAAGATAATTACTAAGTAAAAGAAACAGAATGTACACCTTACAAATCAGTAGAAGAGGAAAAAAGGTATATATTTATTTAACTCACAATCAATTTATTAGAAGCCAGGAAAAAAGGGGAGGGGAAAGAATCAGAAAAACAAAATAAAATGGGAGAAAAAGTTAACCCAAATATGTTCACAATAAATGCAAATAGAATAAATGGACCAGTTAAAAGACAGAGATTATCAGATCAGATATAAACAACAACAAAATCTAACTTTATGCTACTTACATGAAACTTACCTAAAGCATAATAGCAGAGAAAGGCTGAGAGTAAAAGGATGGAAAATGAAATAACAAGTATGATGGTTAATTTTATGTTTCAACTTGGCTAGGCCACAGAACCATGATATTTAACCAAAAACTATTCTAGATGCTTCTGTAAAGGCAGTGTTTAGATGAGATTAACATTTAAATCAGTAGACTCTGAGTACAGCAGATTACTCTCCATAATGTGGGTCGCCTCATCCACTCAGTTGAAGGCCTTAAGAGAAAAAGACTGATCTCCCCAGAGGAGGGAATTCTGCCTGCAGACTGCCTCTGGACTTGAACTTCAACTCTTCTCTGGGTCTCCAGCCTGCCAGCCTACCCTGAAGATTTTGGACTTGCCAACTCTCCACAACCACGTGAGCCAATTCCTTAAAATCAAGCAATCAATCAGTCAATTTCTCTCTCACATCTCTCATTGATTGGTTATCACATCTCTCATTGATTGGTCTATCAAGCAGCCAGAAACACTGGGCATATTACAAAGACAGGAATGTAACAGTACAAACAAGATTAATATAATGGACACACACAGAAGCACATATTTTTTCAAACACACAAAATTTTTTAAAACTGACCACATAATAGGCTACAAAGATAGTCTCAATGATTAGCTAATAACTTTATCATATAAATGATATTTTCTGACCTATGATGCAATTAAAATAGAAAAAAATAATTAAGAGATATTTTTTTAAAAAAACTATAAATTTTGAATATTTAAAACATATTTCTAAATGACACCAGGGTGAACAAATGGAACACAGAACATATTTAAACTAAAAAAAGAATAGAAAGATTACATATTGAAATTTGTAGTTTTTAACTAAAGGGCTACTTGGATAACTTAAAGCCTTAAGTGCTTTTATTAGAAAATAAATTTTTAAATTAATGGAAAAAGATGGTAAAATTATAAAGAAAAGCAAGAGGATGATTATCATAAAAGCGGGGGAGAGTGGTTACACTTAGGAGGAGAGAATCTAGAGTGGTTAGTTTAGGAGGGGAGCCAAATGTAGTGGGGGAGGGGACGCAAGTGTTCCCAAGGGACTGGCAATGTATGTTTTCTAACCTGCATCATAGTTACCCATCTGTTCCCAGCATAATTATTTTTTAAACTATACAAATATGTTTATATACCCTTCTGGATGAAAGATATTTTTCAATAAAAGAGTTAAACTAAGAAAACAATTGAACTAAAAGTGGAACCGATAAAGTTACACAAAGAAGAGTAAACAAAACAAAATCCAGCTCCATGCTCTTTGTAAGAAATAACTCGAAATCATAAGGATCTGAAAAGGATGAAAAGGAAAGTAAAAATGTAGAAAAAGACCTATAAGGAAAGTAATAATCAAAGAAATCTGGAAACTATGTTAATCTAAAAATGGACCTTAAGATAAAAACTATTATTAGGGATAGAGAAAGTTACTACACAATAGTAAAGGTTTCAAATCATCAATATAATAAAACAACTCTAAACTCGAATGCACCTAGTAAAATAGCGTCAAAATACAGGGAGCAAACATTCATAGAACTATAGGGAGAAATGATCAAATTTACAACCTGGCTGATAATCAGGCAGATACAAAATTTAAGTAGATTAGAATATTTCACCAAGTAATTAACAAGTTCAGTTTAATGGATATATGGAGAGCTTTACACCCAACAACTGAAGGGTGCATATTCTTCTAATGCACACAGTGAACATTTATAAAAAGTGATAACATACTAGGCCATAAAGCAAGTCTCAAAAATTTTCAAGGATCAGAATCCATACACATCATGTTCTCTGACCATAGTGCAATTCAATTAGAGGTCCATAACAAGAAAACAACCCTTACGTTTGGAAACCTAAAGCTGCACTTACAAAGAACTAATGATTCAAAGACGGGATTATAATGACTGTTAAAAAATTTAGCTATGAGTGATAATGAAAACACTATATGTCAAAACTTGTAAAATGCAGTGCAAGTGGCCCTAGGAGGGATATTTATAGCCCTAAACGCTATATTAGAACACAATGTAATGTATACGTAAGTCAAATTATGCTGATGTACACCTGAAATCTATATAATATTATAAGCCAATGTTACTTCAATAAATAAGAAAAAAGAAGGCTGAAAAGCAATGAGCTTATCATACAAATTAATAAATTAGAAAAGGAAAAGCAGAATAAATCTAAAGAAAATAGAACTATAGGAGCATAGATGAATGAAACAGAAACACACACAAAAATCAATAAAGTCAAGAGATGGTTCTTAAAGACCATCTGTTGAGTAGACAGACCTTTGGAAAGGGTTGCTCAAGAGAGAGAGGACACAAACATCATTAGGAATGAAAAGAGGGGCAGAAATACAGATACAGCAAAGATGACAAGTAATAAGGCACTTAGTGACTATGTGTCCCATGGGCAAATTATTTAACCTCCATAATACTTTGGTTTCATCATCTGTAAATTAGGGTTATCTAAAGTACCAATCTCACATGATTGTGTGAAATTAAATTGGTTAATGTATGTAATATGGTCAGATCAGTCCTCGGCAGTAAAAATGACAACAACTACTAATACATTATTGCTCAATGTTTGTTGTTGCTCCTGTTGTTGGTGTTACTTGTTCTGTTTTCCTTAGCCAGTTGGACTAATTTACTAGTATTTTCTAAGAACATCTTTTGGTTTTGCTGATCTTCTCATTTGTTGCATTATTTTCTATTTTGTTAACTTCTACTTTCTTTGGGTTTAATCTGCTATTCTTTTACAAGCTTCTTTAGTTGAACATTCAACACGTTTATTTTCAATGTTTCTTGTTTTTAAAATTTTTTTTTAATGCTAAAAATTTACCTCTAGCTAAAGTACTAGAATGCTGCTTCAGTTAAATTATACAATTTTATTACCTCAGTTCTACAGTGGTTTTAAAACACTCTCAGGAGTTCTTTGACAATTCTATCAAAAGATGGAGTCTAATTGCCCGCTTCCCTCCACCTTAGTGATTGACCTTTAGTGGACAAAGTGATGCTGAGTGACTTCTGAAGGTAGGTCATAAAAGGCAATACAGCTTCTGCAAGGCCCCCTTAGGATGGTCATGCTTAGAACTAGCCTCCATGTTCTGGGGATCCCAGTCTACACGAAGAGGCCACGTATAGCTGGACAGCTGGCATCAGCTGCCAGACATAAGACTGAGCTTTCAGGTAATTCCAAACCCAGCCTTTGAGATGTGCCAGCTGATGCCTCATGGAGCAGAGGAGCAGAGACAAGTTGACTTTACTGAGTCCAAACCAAACTACAGATCTGTCAGCAAAATAAATGTTATTTTTTTAGGCCACTAAGTTTCAGTGTGGTTTGTTTTATGGTAATAGATAACCAAAATGGTTCTAAATATTTTCAATTTTAACATTATCAAATTCTTTAAAGCCATGAATTATTTAAGAGTATGTACATTCCATAATTTCCAAACAAATAACAGTAGTGGTGGTAGTGATGATGATGATGGTTTAGTTTATTATTCATTTCTAATTTAATTTGACTATGGTTAGAAATGTGGTCTGAGTATATAATTTATTTTAAGTTTGTTAAGAAATTTTGTTATAGTCTGTAAGTGTAATTGTTCTATGTGTCCTTGCAAAGAATATATCTTTTTTTGGTACAGGCTTTCATAGATATAGATAGATATTAATTATTAATAAAATTAGTAATTATAATATCTATCTATATAACACATATATTTAAAACACTGATTTAATGGAGATTACATATGATCTCCATTAGATGAGTGGTTTCAAACTGTTTTCAGAACCCTTTACCATTTTTAAAAATTGAGGACCTCGAGGGGCTGGCCCCATGGCCGAGTGGTTAAGTTTGCGTGCTCCGCTGCAGGCGGCCCAGTGTTTTGTTGGTTCGAATCCTGGGCGTGGACATGGCACTGCTCATCAAACCATGCTGAGGCAGCGTCCCACATGCTACAACTAGAAGGACCCACAACGAAGAATATACAACTATGCACCGGGGGGCTTTGGGGAGAAAAAGGAAAAAATAAAATCTTTTAAAAAAAAATTGAGGACCTCGAAAGACCTTTTATTTATGTAGGATATATTTATCAATATTTACCATATTAGAAATGAAAACAGGTATTTAAAAAATATTTATAAATTCATTTTAAAATAATAATAAAACCATGCATCTTAGAAGATGTTTTCCATTAAAAAAATGTATTTTCCAAAACAACAAAAATTGAGACTAAGAGTGGCATTGTTTTACATTTTCACAAATTCTGTAGTGTCTGGCTTGTTAGAAGACAGTTGGATTCTCATATCTGCTTCTGCATTCAATATGCTGGGATATATTGCTTTGGTTGAAGTATTTGAAGAGAACTCAGCCTCACACAGATATGTAATTGGAAAATGGAGAAGTATCATAATCATATTTTCAGATAATTGTGAATATTCTTCTTTGATATTATGCTAAAATTCAACAAGTGGTAGTTTCTTAGGGATAACTGTGACAAAATGGAAACCATATCAGTAAACTTTTCATACACAATTACACTAAAATCCATTGGTTTATCTTGCACTTTGAATAGGTCTTTTATCATACAAAATTTTGCTATCTTATATATTTGTCATTTCAAAAATATTGGTCTACTAAGTTACAAAGATCTGCCCAAATATTGACACATTTCATTATCTGATACCAAAAAAGGGGGCTGGCCCCATGGCCGAGTGGTTAAGTTTGTGCTCTCCACTTCAGTGTCCTAGGGTTTCGCTGGCTCAGATCCCAGGCTTGGACATGGCACCGCTCATCAAGCCATGTGAGACAGTGTCCCACATAGCACAACTAGAAGCACCTACAACTAGAATATACAACTATGTACTGGGGGGCCTTGGGGAGAAGAAGAAAAATTGAAAAAAGAAGATCAGCAACACATTTTAGCTCAGGTGCCAATCTTTAAAAAAAGAAATAAAGAAATTTTTTTAAAGTACCAAAAAAAATCACCTTCATTACTATCACCACTGATCTCATCAGAAAAATCTTCAAGTATTGAGAAACCCTCAATGGTGATTACATCAGTGGTGATTACACATTTTCCAAAATTCTAATTTTTGCTTGAAAATTCAATTTTATGGTAACAAATGCTGTCAGTTGTTTTCCTTGAAGTGACAGACTGTTCATTTTTGAGAAAATGCCTGCCAAATGCTCAAGTCTAATCATAGTTTGTCTGTCAGTAGTTGTTCTTTGAGTAAAAATGGTATGTGTGAGGACTGGCAGTGTGAAGAGCTTCCTGGACCCACTCCTCGGCAAAACAAGCGTAACTGGTATAAATTATTAAAAAAAAAATTACCAGTGTCTAAAAGTGTCTTAAGGGCATACAGCAAATAAAGAAATATTTATTCAAGAAAATCCACTAACGCTCAGTAAGAACAATGAAAGTCTGAGGCATTTCAACCACGATCCACTCATGCCTGCCCATTCCCAGTTCAGCATGATGGAAACTCTGCTCCAGGCAGGTGCAGCCAAGAACACAGGGCTCTCTCTCCCACCAATTCCCAGCTAAGGGCTATGATATACCCGCAGGAGGGGCAAGCCACCAGCATTTCTCATCCTGCCCAACTCTGCTGCAGAGGCTAAATTCCAGGCAAGTACACCTGAGAGGTGGGAGGCTCCCTTCTTCCACTCAGCTCCCACTCAGAGAGGAGATGCTTTATGCCAGGTGTGGCATACCAAAAAGACTGGTGTCCTGATCACCCTTGCTCCAGTTTGTTCATGGGGCAGAGGTTCCATGCTGGAAGAGGCAAGCTGAGAAGGCCAATGGCTACCACCTCCATCCTGCGCACTGCTCATCAAAACCAAGGGTGTCACTGAGAGAAACCGGCCATTATCCCCTCCCCCAGCTCCAGAGTCGTATCTCAAAGATTTTGCCCAGGGGAAGAGGCAGGCCAAAGGAACAAAGAACTCCAAAGCTCTCCCCAAAAGAACTGACTTTACTTGGAACAGAGTGTGAGGAAGTTCAAGGATTCTCTCAAAAACAAAGGTGCTTTTGGTGGTAAGCAAGAAAAGGGAGGCTGGTAGTTTCATTATAGCAAAACAAGCTAAACTGCAGGCCAGCTACTTTATCAGAGAGAAGCAAGGAAAGAGATGGTTCAGAGGAGCCCTCCTGGGGTCAGAACAAACCTCAAAGACTGGCCTCAACACAATTCCCCCGCAAAGTGGCCCAAATTTAATTGGACCAGGCTGTGGAGCAATTTTTACCCTAGAGTATTCTTGAAAACAAACATAGCAATCAGGCAGAAATTAGTAGAGGCTCACAGCTGGATGTGATACCAAAGAGTTAGGCAACATAATGGAGAGATCAGAGAGAGACAGCCTGCTAAAACCACGATCATCCTGGGATAACCACGCATATGTGCAAGGCTGCACTCCTTGAAGAGCAACATCAGAGGCTATGGGGAGGGCAAGGGAAAAGTAGACTCCACTACAGTAACCTTGCCGGCCACTGAAAAACAATCAAATAACAATAACAAGCTCTAGGGGAAGGGGACTAGCAACAAGAGCTGCCACAATATATTATGTAAAATGTCCAGTTCCCACAAGAAATTACGAATATGTGAAGAAACAGAAAAAATATGACCTATACACAGGGAAAAAACCGGTAACAGAAACTGATAGGACCCAGATGCCTGATTTAACAGACATAAACTTCAAAGCAGCATTATAAATCTGTTAAAAACCTATGGAAGTCATTTGAAAGAAGTAAAGTATGACGGCAATGTCTCATCAAATTAAGAATATCAATAAAGAGAAATTTTTTAGAAAAATGAAATTCTGCTGTTGAAAAGTATAATAAATGAAGTGGAAAGTTCACTAGAGACCCTCAACAGTAGATTTGAATGGGCAGGAAAAAGAATCAGCATACTTGAAGATATATCAATAGAGATTATGCAATCCAAAGAAGAGAGAGAAAAAAAGAATGAAGAAAAATGAACAGAGCCTTAGAGAAATGTAAGACACTATTAAGTGCACCAGCATATGTATAATGGGAGTACCAGAGAGAAGAGACAGGAGCAGGAAAAAAATTCAAAGAAAAAATGGCTGAAAACTTTCCAAATTTGATGACAAACAATCTACACATCCAAGAAACTCTCCAACTTGAAAGTCACAAAGTTGAATTCTTCTCTGAAATTGAAGCTAAAATTGCTTCTCCCCTCAGTTGGTGGGCATCGTCTAGCTGACTACACATGCAAAATCTAGTGGTCCTCTCTATCACCTCTTTCCCTCACACCCTATACCCAATACAAGAGCTAGTCCTGCAGGCACTACCTTGAAAGCACACCTCAAATCCTGTATCTCTACAACTGTCACAGCAGGCCATCATCATCTGTACCTGCATCTAGTGCAGTAACCTCCTAACTAGTTCCCTGCTTTAACTCCTGCCCACTCCTATCCTTTGTCCACACAGTAGCCATAAATCAGAATCATTTCACTCCCCTGAGTAGGACCCTCCAAGAGTTTCCCTTTGCAATTAAAATCCAAACTGTACCAGACTAACACTTGCCCTAGTGCCCAGTCACCTCTCTGGCCTCATCTCCTACCACTCCCCCACCCCTTGGCCATGGTATTTGGTTTCACAGACCTATCTGTTCCTTGAACAAGGCAAGTTCACTCATCATAGGTGCACTTGGTGCTCTATAGGCCCAGAAGACTCTCCTACTCCTCTATATGACCAGCTTCTTCTCAGCATTCAGGTCTCGGTTGTCAGAGAGGCTTTCTGTGATCATGTCTCCCCAGTCTCTTTCAATCAAAAAAGAAGCCAAGTATCTGAATAAACATTCTCAAAAGGAGATATATAAATGGCCAATGAGCACATGAAAAGATATGCAATATGGTTATCTGTCAAGAAAATACAAATCAAAACCACAGGGAGATACCACTTAACACCCACCAGGATGGCTCTAACAGACAAACAATAACAAGTGATAATGAGAAGGATGTGAAGAAATCAGAACTCTCAAACATTGCTGGTGAGATTATAAAATGGTGTAACCACTTTGGAAGGAGTCTGGGATTTCCTCAAATGATTAAACATAGAGTTATCATGTGACCATGGGTGAATTGCATGGTACATGAATTACATCTCAACAAACATGTTATTTTAAAAAAAACAGATATGCTGTCCCCCCGCCCCCCAGTTAGTGTGCAAGCTCCGTGAAGGCAGGAATCTTCCTTATTTTGTCCACCACTGTATGTCAGCATCTACAACAGCATCTTGCACATAACAGGCACTCAAATCTTTGTGAAATGAATGAATTAACATCTCAGAAGATTTCTATCTAGTCTTTTGCTCTTTACCCATAGATTTTTCTACGCAAATTTTTAAAACTTAATATCAGGTATTTTCTAAAAACCACTGAAACTTTCCTTAAACATTTTAATATTTGAATGATTGAATATTTTAATGTAAAATAGTCAATTGCATCTATTTTTTTTTAGCAATTCTAACTCATTCTTTCTGATTTTGAAACACTGTCATTTCACTTTTTAAGTTTTTAGTACCTGCACAGCTGATTATTTATAAAGGTAAGTTTATAACACAAGGATTTGTTCAACTTCTGTGACAGAAGAGGAGATGACACACCTAGTTCCAGCCTGATGTCCCTCTTCCCATACACACATATTTACCAAAACATAACAAACATTTTTCTTCCCTGGTCAAATATACATCCTCTGAACAACAAATTACTGATTTTATTATATTGGGAGTCTCAAGAGAAATGGCTGATGCTGAACAGAATTTTCAACTCTGATGGATAAATTCACTAAAACACTCTAGGAGGTGTTCTGATTTATCCCACAGCACAATGCTATCCAAACCACAGACTGGGGCTCTGCCACCCACTAGAATGACTCCAGTGATTACAGACAAGAAAGATTTATTTTTTGGTCCTGAGGTTGGGAAAGTTGCTGCCAACTCCTCTCCTTTGATATCTGTTTATTGTTAACTCAGATGCTGTGGGGAATTAGTCACTTGACCTTACTCTGCCTATTGATGCAGTTTTATTGACCCTTTAAATAATGGGTGTATCCAACGCAGTTGTCCCAGGGTTTAAGGTAAATTATTAATGAGTTTAAAGGCAAAAATTGCTCTCAACTCTTTATCTTACCTCTTGAGAAAATCCTCATGGGAGAAAATATAGGTGAAAAAATCACATGGAAAAAAAATCCTTGTTTTAGTTTTTCCATTTCATGAATGTTGTGAAACATAAGTGGTCATAGATGGGATTTTTTTCTGGCATAGGGAATTGAGAAGATAATTTTAAAAATTTACGTCTCCAAACAAAATTTCAGTTTGTAGAACAAGTTTGATATTCTAATTTAAGAAGTTCACATTGGTTTGAACTAGGTTGTTAGGTTGATTTTAAAAAAATGGTTGTTATGTATGTTTTACTAAAAATGGATACTTGGGTTTGGTTTTAAATTCAGTAAGTAGGTGAGATTTATCTAGTATTTAGTTCAAAACTTTATTTTTCTTAAGTATAAATATTGAACTGAAAGGCAAAATGGAGATCTGGAAGAATGCCGCAAATGAAGATTCCTTTATGTTTTGGATTATAGCTACCACTGTCCTAAAACATTTTAATGAGAATCTTCTATGTAGTTAGGGTACTATGCGGAGTGCTGGTAGGAAGAAAGGTCCAGGGCTTGTGTGACCCCCAGGGAAATCCTGATGAACAGGGTCACCCAGCCACCTGAGTCATATCAGAGTGACAGTAGCAGGCAATCAGGAGTGTAGTCTGTGAGGTCAAAGCAAATTTAGAAAAACAGCTTGGACACTGTTGATCAACACCTGTGTGTCCAATCATGGCTTACAGAGAAAATGGGCAGCATTTGTAATGAAGAGGTCTTTACCAGTGATGCCCCCGTAACTGGTAGAAGACAAATCCACTTAGAAAATTTACTTCTAGTGTATGTTAATTTTGTTTTAAAAAGCACCATGGAGGAGTCAGTACCACTGATTATACTACGGCGGATTTTGAAGAATAAAGAATTGTGTCTGAAAAGGAATGATTAACTGTACCAGGCTTATGAAAATGAGTTTAGATATTTCTTGCATGGTTTCTAGAAATGGGATTCTTATTTTACTTAAATGCAATATTAAAGCTAGTACAAGATGGCCCAAGAGACATTAAAGTTGCCATGTGTAGACTGAGGCAATCTTTGGAATGGACCTGCGGGCTGTGTTTCTCTCTCAGGTGTCCGTGGGCATCTCCTCTGGGACGGGGGCAGTGTGGACTAGTACAAGGGAGTGCTCATGACTGCAATTTATAGTGCAAACCAGAAAGTTTCCATCACAAGAGCTGCTAGGACACCTCGTTTCCAGTGAGATGTCAATGGCTCAAAAGACCTAAAAGCACTTTTCATGTCATATGAGCAGGGTTATCATAACTCCTTAAGAATGAGCTGGGGGTTTAAGTGTTGGTAGCTTTGGGAGAGTCCAGGTCAAAAGGGAGAACCCGCAGGTCTGTAGCTCTTTTAAAATCTAGGTTCTATTGAATAAGAAGAAATCATTGCACTTATTCTTTTACTAGACTAAACACACCCAGGTACGTGGTTAAAGCAAGTACATCTTCAACCTGCCAAGGCAAATGCCATCATATCACCATATTCATTTTTTAAACATCTAGAATGTATTGGGTGTTTTACCACAAGCCTGATACTTTTCTAAATACTTTTATGTATTATGTCATACAATCCTCCTAAAAACTACATGAAATAAGCATTGCAATTGTGTCCAATTAATAGATCTGAAAACTGAGGTCTGAGAGGTTAAATAACTCTCCCCAAATCACTGAATTAATAAGTGGGGGAGATGGAGTCATTGAATAATGGCGAGTCCAAGCTTTTATCTAATGATTCTACAGTGGTTTCTTCATGCATATAGATACAAAACTTTCTCAAAACTTAATAAAACTCATTAGTAATATAAATATGCTATATTTTAACTGTTTAAGTTTTTAAACAAAAATAGACTTGTATTTTCTTTAAATTATGGAACAGGCTGCACGTGACTGGAGAATCTGCTCCTTGAACTTTGATTCCAGCTCTGCTGCTTAATAGCTACGTGACTTAAAGGAAATTCTCCTAGTGGTTTTGAGCCTGTGTTTCCCCAATCATAACAGCACAGATTTCTTGGGAGAATTAAGTATAATGTATTTTTGACAACATGGATGGACCTTGAGGGTATTAGGCTAAATGAAATAAGCCAGACAGAGAAAGACAAACACCATACGATTTCACTTATACGTGGAAGATAAATACATGGATAAGGAGAACAGACTGGTGCTTAGCAGAGGGGTGAGGGGAGGGCAAAAAGGATAAAGGGGCACATATGTATGGTGATGGATAAAAACTAGACTATTGGTGACCACAATGCAGTCTATACAGAAACTGATATATAATAATGCACACCTGAAATTTACACAATGTTATAAGCCAATATGACCCCAATAAAATAATTTTTTAAAAAAGAGTCATGTTTGTAAAGCATCTACCTTATTGTGGGCACTCAACAAAGGGCAGCCATTATTATGAGATAATAATCTAGGGGATAGTCCTGTGTAAAATACACTATATGAATCCAGAGGGCATCACTATTATGACCCTTGTAACAATAATGAATGTGATCATACAAGTCAATTGTTGGGATCACCACACACTTTCTGATAACAAGGAGAGTGGTTGGGTCCCCAGGTGACCTATAAACCTAGCGTAAGTTACTCCAGTTTCTGTAGGACCGAGGGAACCATCCAGTAACGTTGCCCAAGCCCACAACCCAGGCTGGGCACTGAGAACAACTTTTGCCTGCCACTGTCCTGGACAAGAATCCTTCTCAATTTTAAATATGCTCCTGAATTGATGCTGAGAGGCCCATTCTTTACATAAGCCATCTAGACTGCTTCAGAACAAGTTTTAAGATTCAGTAATTTAAGCAATTATATTTTACTGCCATTTTTTTTTAAGCCTGGAAACTATCCATGGATCTTAATTGCCAGGTCTTTCTGGTTCTTACTTTTCCCCTTTATAATGCAGCAAACTCAGAGCCTGGGAAGGTGCTTCCTCCCAAGATCTCACATTTCCATTACTACTTCAGGGGGCCCCTTAAAAGAAGAGGAGAGGTGTTAATTACAGTGGTAAGGGCCTCTGAAAAACCTTTTCTCATCTCCAGGCTCCTTTACAAGCACATTAGTGTGAGCAGTGCTAGGGGTATAAAGTATTCAACACCACTGCACACAGAAGTCTCACTTCCTCACACCCAGTGACACTCCCACTCCCATGACTGCCACACTCGAAAGCTGCACTGGTGTTGCAGGGACATTTTCCACTGCATCCCCTTCGCTCAAAGTTCCTTATTTGGATTGCTGTGGATGGTGTTTCTTCAAGTGATGGACCTGCCGTGACTGGACCCACTGTTAGGTAGTGTCTCTCAAGACCACCTGCATCCGAATCACCTAGAACTGGAGAAGCAGCACATTGCAGAGCTCACCCCAGACCTAACGGACCAGAATCTTTGGCAAGGATCAAGAATCTGCATTTCTACAAAGCTCCTGGGTGATTCCCATGAATCCTAAAGTTTGAGCAGCACTGGTAAAAGAAATGATGGATGCTTACTTCTGGCCGAAGTATCCAATGCTCAGCATGCACTGCTTGCTGGACTACATCGCAAACAGATTAAAACTAGATTCAAGATTTTTGCTTCACTCAAATTAAAAAGAAGGAGAAAGAAATGTGTGTCAAAGATTTACAGGATGCCATTTCAAAAATAAAGGTGAAAAGGAAGCACCGTAGGAGGTTATCTTTACGGCCAGGGATTAGGGAAAGACTTTTCAAGCAAGCCTCTAAAGGTACAAACTGAAGGCCAACAGCTGACATTTTTCTGGTCACTGAAGGACATCATGGACGAAGTTAACAAACATGACAGGCAGGGAGATAATATTTGCCATCTTTAGATGTAGATATAAATATCTAGAATACATAAGGAATACTTGCAAATCAACCAGAAAAAGCAAGGGACACCAATAGAAGAATGGGAATGAATATGAATAGAATTCACAGAGGAAGTTATCTGCAGAGAACGGCCAATTAAATTTACAATGAGATATTACTTGACATCCATCAGAATGGATATAAGTGCCTGGCAAACAGAGAGGTGGGTAATAGCAAATGCTGACAAGTACATGCAAAAGCCAAGAACCTTCAAGAATCACTGTAGAATCCCAGCGCAGCCACTTTGTCAAACATCTAATGGTATTTACTGAAAGAAAGAATGCCCAGCCCTACGGGCCGGCAAGTTCGTTCCTGGATCTATATTCTAGATGCAAAGAGCTACATGTTCATACAGTAACAGGAATGATGTTTAAAGTATAACGTTAGGTAAAAAAAAGTTTAAAAAAAGAAAAAACAAGACCAATGGTCCAAAGTCATCCGTGTAAATTAAAAACAAACACATACACAGAAATACATAAAAGAGCTCTCTGTGCATAAACGGATATGGAGAGGGAGAAGAAAAATTAAATCCTGACCCCTAAGTGATTAACAACAACAAAAAACAGTCGGCATGGTACATCTATCTAGAGAGAGAAATGTTAAATTCAGCTCTAAGACAAAGAAATGAACATTTTGTTCCTTAGGATTTAGAGTATTGACTAAATCACCTCCATGGTCCCAGTGCTCCTGTACTATAGAAAGCTAGTTCTTCACTACGGCCAGGAGCTGACATCCAGGAATCCTGCAGCCACGCATGCAGCCTTGCCTACAGCCCACTGGGCAGAGCTGGTGGCCAGGACATCTGTGAGTTTGCTGAGTGCACACCCTCCACACCGCCCCGGTCTCACTCCCATGAGCACTTGCAGATGGTGCCAAAGGCAGATACAGTGCAGGGGGATTGCATTCAGGGCGTTTTTACTGAGTCAACAAAAAGTAGCAAGCAAGCAAAATAACTGCAATTCAAGAACGCTAAGGAATAGAGAGACTTTAGGATAAAAAAATAGAAAGGAATAGATTTGAAATGTTTCCCTTTCCTGTCGGTGGTGTAGGTTAGTTACTTCCTTGGGTTCATAAATGGGGAAGGCAGCAAAGCCTGCACCTGGTTGTCCTGAGCTGTTTCATGATCCAGCAGCATTTTGGTTATTTTGCTTTGAGGAATTATAACTGACTGTCACTGCAGGTTGAGCCCAGCAGGAAGCCAGCTCGCCTAAGCTCTGGGTTCTGAGGTTGCAGCGACTTCAACTGGGGCCTTCGCATCTAGAAGGCAGCCCTTTCTCTTCCTTTCAAGTCAGCGAGTAAGTTCTGAGAATCTCTGGTGTGCCTGGCCTGTGCTAGGGACATAAGGGGACACAAAGATGATGCAGGCCTGGCCCGTGGGGAGGAGACATCTAGTTAGTGTCACTATACCATGTACTATTCAGCAGTCACTAATCCATTCTCTGCAGAATAAGAAAGCTAAACAGAGTGAGGGGAACTGTTGAACATCTGCTTCACTGATGAGATCCTTTATCAAATTCATTTACTGAGTGTCTCCTCTGTGCAGAGAGCCACACAAAGGCATGTAATATAGGATCCCTGCCGTAATTTGGCACGGAGAGAAGATGAAAAGTTTAATAAGAACTCAAGAATTAGAGAAAACAAGGCACAGAGAACTACCATGAGGTACAGAGGATTAAGTGCCAATTAGGACAGCAACCACTCAGTGCACGGACAGCAGAGAAGGGGCTGATACAGCTATTGAGAGAGCAGAAATGGCAGTGGCATTTGGACAAATGGAAAGAACAATGGGGGACAGTATAAGTAAAAGCAAAGGTTTGATGCGAAGGGCACCCTCTCTCTGGGCTCTACTTGCCAGCATTTTCCTCTCCATTTCATCAAAGGCTTTATAAGAGCATTTTCCTCCTTCGTGTGTACACTGTGACCTTAGAAGAGTCTCCTGTGGTTTTCTTGTTTTCCAACCAGCATCTCATGACAAACAGTGCACGTTCCACTCTTGAGTGGAGGAACTGTTGTACTTAAACATTAGGCTGGAAAAACATTGGCACCGTGAGAGTAAAAACAAATGATCATCTTTCCAAAGGAGGTAGTTACCAGCCAAATGAGATCATCTTCCCCAGCAGGCAAAAACGGAAGGACCAGTAGGGCTTGTTATGATGGTAAGAATGTCCCTCATTTCTTCACAGCGTAACTTACAATTTTCTGATGGTTTAAATGATATGCTTTTCATTAAAGTACAGCTTGACACGGTGCGCTAAATCCCTAGTGACTAGAAGATGGGAACAATGGCAATATTCTCCCAAGAATCCCCAAGGTAAAGCCTTCTTTTCAAAAAGTGACAATATCGGTTTGATCACTCAGAAAAATGAGAGCATCTGCAAGAAGCCCAGGAGGTGGGGGTGACTGGAGAAAGTGAAGGATTAAGATGAACTACATTACATGTACACTAGAGACTGAGACGACTTTTCAAACAAATATTTATACTTAAATATAAATTATGCATTTGTTTCTTAAAAGAGTTAAAATCTGAATATAAAAAAAATCAGATTTTATCTTATTATATAAAGCAAATACTTTCAAAGCAAACACTTATCCATTCAATAAATGCTAGAATTTATGTTACTGTCTTTGTGGAAAATGGTTTTCAGAGACATCGAAATGACTGGGCTCCTGGACCCCCTACTAGTTGGGTCTATTTGCTTCAGCACAACTTGGGCTCCCCAAGAACAGACTGCTCTGATCTGCTCTCTCATTCTGTCTGCAGGCAGCAAATTCACAGCATTCTGATCACGAGAAGTACCATATACCTCACAAATCAATACGGACAACTCTTCAACTTCGATTCTTGAATACAAGGTTGCAGCTAATTCCTGTAAGAATTTCATTATTAACTGAAGTGCAATTTAGAATCTGTGATTGAAATGCCTGCCTACCACAATTCCCAATTCTCCTCTCCGACTAGATTACCCTACATTTATTGGAAAATGTATTAAGTTAAAGAAACCTACATTTGCATGCTTATATTTACACACAAGAAAACATATCGTAGAGTAATATTATATATACCTCCTCTGTTAAAAAACAGTAAAAAGAGAAATATTAGATCAATGGCAGACTTAAGGCAAAAGAAGCTTACAGTCAATAGGGTACAAGTTTGGGGATTTTGGAATAAAAGAAAAACCTCACACGAAATGTATATTTTGGTGGTCATGTGTAAAGTCTGTTTTATAAAAGTTTTAAGCTGTTTTTAATGAAGTTTCTTCTTTTCTCTCTCCCTAAGTCTCTCTCTCTGATTGGTGTGGATGGACAGTTTCACTGTTTCAAGGTCATTTAGAAATGGTCCTCTTTGACAGTGTCTGATGCTTTGGTGGGACACAGTAAAGGACACAGAGGACAGGGGCGTCATTAGCCAGACTAGCGATCAGAGGGACCACCGACTCAGAAGCCAGACCCCCTTCTCACCCCATCAAGAGCAGGGCCTGTAGAACACGGAAGCAATGTTTGATGTAAGGGCTTCAAATTGAATGCAGTCTCTTGACCAACTAGTCTAGGAAGAACTATATAAAACAGGTCAGTGTTTGATACCATTGCATTTACATGTTAGGCTCTCCGTCCTGGTGTTTCCAAGCTTTTGATAAGGTGGACTAGCACAGAATTTTTGCTTTGGACTGAGTTATTTTTTTGCTGAAATGAGAAAGAAAAAGTTTGAAAATGAACCCCTGGTTTCTGAGAGGGGGAAAAGAAGGACAATCTAGCACCTTTTCCATTTACCCTCACATCCTGAACAATCTGTTGGAAGAAGGTGTCTTGCTGGACCAAGTCCATAGGGCACTTTGTTCAGAAGCAAATTGCTCCAAACCCCTGGCCTAGGTAATTTACCTCATTATATCAAGCGCACTTTTCAATCACGTCAACAAATTGCCTCGATGACCACTTATAATCTGCTTTTCCTTTAAAAATATTTTTCTCACTTTTCTCTGTAGTCTCTATATCCTTTTATGTCCATCTGCTCTCACATTGGCACCAGGTCACTGGCTACCTGCCTTCTCTAATCTCCAGAACCCACACCTCTCCAGGACCCACTAAGAGAAGCTGCTTCAGAACTCCTGATTAACATAATGAACACCTTTTCACTCTAGAACAGGCCAGTAGTTATCTTCCAAGTGCAGCAATTATGGAAATAAGACATCCAGATGTGTGGTAATTTCATAATAACTACACACCTATGAAGTGCCAGAGAAGGCCTCGAGGTTTCAAACATGCTTAAGTATGCAGTGATGCTAATTAGGACGATAACGTGTATTTACGTGGCGCCATCCTGCTCCAGCAACCTAAACTAGCATCAAGGCATACAATTAATAGTCACATATAAAGAGTGACAACATTTGGAACAGGAGAGGAATCTTTTCAGAAAGTAACACAGGCAGAGGAAACCTTAAGGCACATTGGCTTTTCTTTTCTTGTGGAACAGGCTAGCCCAGTGAGTCAGAGGTGATGGGGCAAAAATGAGGATCAGGCATCTCCCTTCTTCAAGGCTTTTAGAAAGAAGGGCTATGCTACTGACAGAGATGAAGACTTGGCATGTTTGAGCCTGAGGCTGGGAAGAATGGTGGATGTGCCATATGTCAGATTTCTGCAGGATGCAAAGTGATCTGGATAGTTTTTTATGGTCACCCTAGAAAGATGTAACTGAACAGGATAAATGTGGAATTCTGCAGCGAAAGCAAAGAACCTACTCCTACTGAATATGATGGCGAGATGAGGCTTTGCAGCAGCATGTGCGAAAAAACAGTGTTTGCCCACTTCAAGTTCATAGGGAAATACGGCTTCTAGAGATGGCCATGTGGCCATGAGTGCCATTAACCAAAAACTATGTTAGGATCAGCGAGATGGGGGACCAGCTCTGTCCTCTCTTGTCAGACAACAGCCAGAGAAGCACATTTACTTCTAGCCAAACCATTTTCAGAGGGATGCTGACCAAAGATACCAGAGAGGTGGAGGCCCTGGAAACTAGGACTTAGCACGAGCTAAGGAATAGTTCGAAGGAGAGATGGGAATGCTGAGAGTGCAGAGATAAGACTGCAACATACAGGTGCTTCTGGAGTTGTATTATAGAAGAGGGGATGGAATTATTTTACATGATGCCAGTAAGCAAATTAGATTACACTGGTAGAAGTTACAGGAAGGAATTATAGGGAGGAGGTTACACAGAAGGCATATATAGAAATCCAATATAAAGTCTTGAAAGATGCTGAGCTTCCAGATACGAGATTTGCGCAAACAGAAACTGGACAATCCCTTATAGTTCTCAGGTGAGGGAACTAATGCCCCAGGCAGAGGTGAGGATGAGGTTGCCCCTGGGAGTCAGCCAAGGAGAGTAAGCCCTGCTGAATGCGTGGGTATGTCGTGCCGAACAGCTAGAAGAGATCAGCCATGTTTTTAAGCAGGGTCAGACACAATCTTCTTTGGTTCCCTGTTCCTTTATTTTTTTGCTTTTTAAGAATTTTTATTTTTTTAAATTAGTAAATGGACTTTTCCGTGTATAGTTTTATGAATGTTAGCATATAAATACCATGTTCCCTACTACTATGATCAGGATACAGAGTGGTTCCATCACCAAAAAAATTTCCTTCTGCTGCCCCTTTTCCCAAACGCTGGTAAGCACTGACTGCCTCTCCGTCACCATAGTTTTGTCATTTTGAGAATATCAGATAAATGGAATCAAACTGTATGTAACCTTCCGAGCCTGGCTTCTTTCATCCAGCACAATGCCTTTGAGATCCTTCTGAGTTGCTGTGTGTATCAATAGTTCAAATTCTTAAACAGAGGATGAGGAATATCAATTGGCTACTTTGAAATCTCTGGTTTTTCAGGTTTTCCAAAATTCTTGGCTCAATTTGGGGAGTAGTGAATTCAGTTTAAGGAAATTATAGTATCTGGTGCCTCTAGTGATTTTTTTCCTTCTATTGGTGTTTAATTTTAAAGGAATCTGAATTCTAAAAAAAAACCCAGCATGCTCACTGTAGAAAAGACTGATGCTACAGACCAATACATATATACATGAATACGAAAACGAAATTTTCCCACAGCTTTCACCATTAAAGGGATACACTATTGATGGTTTGATGTCTATTCCTTAGACTCTTTTCTAGATTTATATAGTCATATATTCAATATTTATAAAAATAGGATCTTACTACAAATACAGCCACGCAACTGATACCAGCACATCTTTTCCTATCAATACATTTAGTTCTACTTCATTATTTTTAAGAACTGCATAGTATTCCATGATATGGATGGATCAATATTTACATAATAGGTCCCCTACTGATGAACATTTATATTGTTTCCAAGTTTTCACTAATACAAGGTAGCAATAAACACTTTTGTTTATATATCTTAGATTTTTAAACCATTTGAATGAAAAAATAGACCTCTTCATAAGAAAAAAGGAATTTATTGGGAGAGCATATTAGATTTGACAAACGGTTTTGCAATAAGGAATAAAAATCCAGAAACATGCAAGATTATTAAAACATAAGCACCAGAATTAAAGTTCCCTACTTGTACGAGCACGAAGATAGTTGAGATTAGTATCACATTAATTGGTCTCACCTCCACAGGCCCAGTGGTTCCTCTCTAGACAGTTAAATGTGTTTCTCTCCCAAAGCCAGGAGCTGTTTCCTGCCACAGATTTCACAATCCTGCTGTCGTGAGCTTTCTGGACTTGGTGCACTGAAGTCGATGCCAGAGAGATTAGAATTTGCCAGCAGAAGGACGCCCTGAATCTCTCTAATCTCCACCTGCCTATTTCCTCCTTCCATTAGAACAACTTCTACCAGCTTATCTCCTCCCCTAAGTGTCTTGGGACTGATTTTACTTTCCCAAGGAAACTGACCCTATACTGACTGCTTTGTATAAGTTTTACAAATTATCAGAGAGTCTGAGCACATCTGGACATTTCCCAAGGCTGGCCACTGCTCACACACTAGCCCACTTCCTCGGGCAATGCTTACCTCAGCAGTTCTTATAGGAAAACCATAGTTAGGTTAGTCTAACTACTCTCTTACTCTTCTCCAAACCCATCCAGGAAATAAGGGTTCAGGGGCCCCAGCTGAGCATGGAGAAGCAATGATGCTGTAGGAAGTGTTTGCATCATCAAGGTGAGGAGTGACTGGGGAGCCAGAGGCTCAGATCCAAGTCATAGGCTGAGAGGCCTGTTCACCCCTAAGTCATCTAAAAACTCCAAAGAACTCCTTGCCCCCAGGACTTTGTGGCTTACAAGGCCTTTTATGCCCACAACTTCACTAGGGCCTCATAATAGTTCCAGCCAGCAGAGCTAAGCCTACGAAAGCAGTCCGACCATGGCCACGGAAGTAGCCGGGGTCCTGGGCTTTTGCCAGGCTCTGCTGTTACGCTTACAGCGGCGACAGAGGTCAGAGAAAACCGAGGTGAGGAGGTGAAAGGGAAGCCTGGGGAAGGGTCCGTCTCTGCCAGTCTCTGTAGGGAGTCACAGGAGAGCTGTAGGTTAGCACTCGGCATTGCAGTTTCCCAAAGACTAAAGGGTCTGCTCACTCAACACACACACACACACGCACGCACATACCCATCACGAAAACACCAAAATAGCCACAGGTCCCCACTCCTGGGCTCCTACTAAACTCCCTAATGAATTCTTTCAGGCACAGCAGCCAACTGGCTGAAAGAAGGGAGTTGCCCTCAGGCTGACTTAGGTATCTGTTAGCTCTGCCAGTATGGCTGCAACCATTCATCATGGTAAAAGTTCTAGTTAGGCTGGACTGTGTCAGGCAAGACTGTCCACCGGGAGGCCGGGAGGTCCTTTGGGCCAGCAATTGAGGAAATGGCACAGCAGTGATGCATGTAAGGGACTCATGAAGACAGGAGAAACACTGGGCAAGTCAGTTCAAACTGGGCATGTACTCCAGGGTTCTTGACAACTAATCTACTCCAATTACCTAAAGAAAATGGAGTGTTCTTGAGATAATAACACGTGCAATTACAGAATAAAACTTGACTGTTTAATATTAATTCCTTGCCTTTAGATTCTTGGGGAAAAAAGTAAAAACAAGAAGAAAAATATCTACTTAAGGCTTTGGTTGTCTGTCCATATCCCCAACTCCAGGATACCAAAATTATCCCAATATCATTTAGGATTCCTCAGTTGCTTATTTTACTATATTTACTTACACTTTTTCTTAAGTATTTTACAAATTCAAGGTAAAGATAAATTTATCCTCTGTACTCTACTTCCCTCATCACTCCCAACACCTTTGCCAAACTCGTAGAATCTCTAAAGTTGTTTCAGACAAATTTCTTAGCACTTTCTCTTATCCATTTGGATTTAATGAGGGTTCCCTAATAATGCAATTGATCTCTGTTTGACTATCAATAACTTCGGATTCTTCCTTATTGCCTTATAAAGAGCAAGTGATCAATAAATATTTGTCAATATGGGATGAGTAGATATATGATTAGAAGGAACTATACTAACATTATAGCCAAAATTTTATCTGGCATTATGGTATAATTTTTCTTTCCACTTAAATGTCTTTTCAAGGTTTCTATAAGCTAAAATAAATAGCTTTTAAAAATAAAATAGGGGATATCTCGTCAAGATGATGGCATAGGCAGACTCTGAATTCAACTCCTCCCACGAACACAACCAGGTTACAACTATTCTTGGAAAAATTACCCTGGAGAGGGAACTGAAAACTAGATAAAAAGAACCCCCACAACAAGGGACAGTCCTGAGGTGGAAGAGGCAGAAATTCCTTCTGGAAAGAAAAAAAGCCAACTTCCTGAGCCACACAGCTTCACAGCAGGCTGGGTGGGAGCCACCCTAAGGTACGTCGTCCTTCCTGGAGGAGTGGGGACCAGAGTAGGGGTGAATTACTGCTATAAGCATCCTTCAGACTCAGCACAACTGAGATGAGTGTCATCATATCTGGCTTTCCTGGCTATTCAGTGAAAGGGGGAACAACCCCACAAAAGCTATCAACATAAGCTGAAAAAATCCAGCTCTTAAAGGGCCCACACACAAATTCACCCATCTCAGAGAGCAACCTAAAATCACCAGAAAGGAAGGTGCATTGTCCTTTGGTGAAAAGAGACTCATCTGGTAGGCTCTGGGTGCATCTCAGTGAGAGGTGAAACCTCTATGGAGACTGAGGCATTGATGATAGCCATTGTTGTGACCTAGTACAGGAGTGCTGACATAGATGCTGGCAGACACCACTGAAGTTCTTCCCCTGGCCTCTTAGATGAGGGTCTGCCCCACCCACTAGAGTGCAGATTTAATCCAGCTCAGCCAGGGCAGGCAGCCTGCCCTAGGGACTGCCCCACCCAACAGCAAGCCCTCAGGCTACTTGTTGGCCTGCATAGATTGGGTGCCTCGATCCTCTACAGGCAGGTGTGTGTAGGGCCTGTGTGAGGACCAGGTGAACTGTGGGGGGCATTGGTGGAGAGCGTGGGGGCCTCTGCAGTGGGGTGACTGAGTATGCTCCAGGGGGTCTGAAAGTGTGCATAGGCCAGGACTCTGTTGACGGTGTGTGTGGACGTGTTGGGGGTAGGGCTTATCAGAGGCAGAAGACCTGTGCTTCACAAACAGTCACAAAGGGTATTGGCCCCACCTTCCAAAGCCTGAAACAATTGAGTGCTCCTGTGCCTGGGGCCAGCCCCACTCAGCTGCAATCCTAAGAGAGCTGACAATAGCCTTGCAGGCCTGAGGCCTACAGCAATTGTAAGCCCCTGAGCCTAGCAACCAGCCCCACTGGTGCCTACTCACTTAACAGAAAAACTGCATGTGTGCTATTACACCTTGCAGTCAATGGTGCTGGGGCTCCCCAAACCCGATTTACAAACAGCCAGGCAGGGAAGGAAAGCCTAGACTCCCTGGGCACCTGCAGTAAGAGCAACCCTGCCACAGCAGAAGATCACCCATGCAGAGTCCACACATGGTCCATGTAGACCACACAGGGGTCACTCTTGGAACATCTGGACTGGTGACAAGAGGGAAGCATACTGCAGGGCCTCAAAAAGCATCTCTAACATAAGGCCTCTTCTCCAAGATCAGGAAACATAGCTGACTCACCTAATACATAGATATAAGCACAGAGAAAGAGACATAATGAGGAGACAAAGGAATACATTCCAAGCCAGGGAACAGGACAAACACCAGAAAAAGAACTAAATGAAACAGAAATAAGCAATCAACCTGACAAAGAGTTTAAACAAAAAGCTATAAGGATGCTCACTGATCTTGGGAGAAGACTGATGAAAACAGTGAGAATGTCAATAAAGAACTGGAAAATATAAAAAGGAACCAATCAGAAATGAAGAATACAATACTGGAAAAGAAAAATTCACTAGAGGGACTCAATAGCAGAGGAGATGATACTTAAGAATGGATCAGCAAGCTGGATGAAAGACTAAAGGAAATCACCCAAGCTGAACAGATAAAAGGAAAAAGAATTAAAAAGAATGAGACTAGTCTAAGGGAACTCTGGGACAATATCAAGCACACTAACATTCGTATTATGGGTGTGCCAGAAGGAGAAGAGGGAGACAAATGGGCAGAGAATCTATTTGAAGAAATAATAGCTGAAAACTTTCCTAACGTAAGGAAGGAAACAGACATCCAAGTACAGGAAGCACAGAGAGCACCAAACAAGATAAACCCAAAGGGGCCCACACCAGGATACATTATAATTAAAATGCCCAAAATTAAAGATAAAGAGAGAATCCTAAAAGCTGCAAGAGACAGGCAACAAGTGACATACAAAGGAAACACCATAAGGCTATCAGCAGACTACTCAGCCGAAACCCCACAGGCACAGAAAGTGGCACAACATATTTAAAGTGCTGAAAGGAAAAAGCATATAGCCAAGAATACTCTATCCAGCAAGGTTATCATTCAGAATGGAAAGAAAGATAAAGAGCTTCCCAGACAAGCAAAAGTTAAAGGAGTTTATCACCAAGAAACCAGTTCTACAAGAAACACTGAAGGGACTTATTTAAGTGGGAAAGAGAAGACAACAAACAGGAATAAGAAAACCACAAACAGGAATAAGAAAATAATCCCCCCCCCCAAAAAAAAAAAACCAAACAGGCAATAAAATCACTAGTGAGGCAAAAATACATATGAAGGTTAAAACAGAAAAGTACTAAAATTACCCATTTCAATGATAAGAAGGTAATGGATAGACACACACAAAATAAGAGATTAGAGATGATTTCATAAACATAAAACGTGGGAGGAGGGGAGTAAAAGAGTAGAGCTTTTAGAAAGAGGTTAAACTACAGAGACTATCAACTCAATATAGATTGCTATATACATAGAATATTATATATGAACCTCATGGTAATCATAAACCAGAAACCTATAATAAATAAACAAATAAGTAAGAATTAGGAAATCAAACATATTACTAAAGAAAGACATCAAACCACAAGGGAAGAGAGTAAGAGAAGAAGGAGGGAACAGAGAGGAACTACTAAAACATCCAGAAAAAAAAGTAACAAAATGGCAATAAATACATATTCATCAATATTTACTTTAAATGTCAATGGACTAAATGCTCCAATCAAAAGGTATAGGGTGGCTGACTGGATCAAAAAACAAGACCCATATATATGCTGCATAGAAGAGACACACTCAGACCTAAAGACACTCACAAACTGAAAGTGAAAGGATGGAAAAAGATACTCCATGCAAATGGCAAAGAAAAGAAAGTGAGGGTAGCAATACTTATGTGAGACAAAATAGACTTTAAAACAAAAACTAACAAGAGACAAAGAAGGGCACTACATAAGGATAAAGGGAAAAATCCAATAAGAGGATATAACACTTGTAAATATCTGTCCACCCAACATAGGAGTGCCTAAATAAATAAAGCAATTATTAACACACATAAAAGGAGAAATAGGCAGTAACACAATAAAAGTAGGGGACTTTAACACTCCACTTACACCAATGGATAGATCATCCAAACAGAAGATCAACAAGGAAACACTGGCCTTGAATTACACATTAGACCAGATGGACTTCATAGATATATATAGAACATTTCATCCCAAAACTGCAGAATATACATTCTTTTCAAATACACATAGAGCATTTTCAGGATTGATCACATAGTAGGCCACAAAAAAAGTCTCAATAAATTTAAGAAGATCAAAATAATAGAAAGCATCTTTTCTGACCACAAAGGTATGAAACTAGAAATCAACTACAGGAAGAAAATCAGAAAAACCACAAATATGTAGAGATTAAACAAAATGCTACTGAACAATAATTGGATCAATGAAGAAATAAAAAAATACCTGGAGACAAATGAAACTGAAAATACAATATGCCAGTCACTAATCTTTGACAAAGGAGCCAAGAACAGACAATGGAGAAAGGAAAGTCTCTTCAATAAATGGTGCTGGGAAAACTGGACAGCCACATGCAAAAGAATGAAAGTAGATCATTATCTTTCTCCATACACAAAAATAGACTCATAATGGATCAAAGACTTGAAGGTAAGACTGGAAACCATAAAACTTCTGGAAGAAAATATAGGCAGTACACTCTTTGACATCAGCCTTAAAAGGATCTTTACAAATACGACGTCCACTCAGACAAGGGAAACAAAAGAAAAAATAAACAAGTGGGACTTCATCAGACTAAAGAGCTTCTGCAAGGCAAAGGAAACCAAGATCAAAATGAAAAAACAACCTACCAACTGGGAGAAAATATTTGCAAATCATATATCTGATAAGGGGTTAATCTCCATAATATATAAAGAGTTCACACAACTAACTACAAAAAAAACCCAATCAAAAAGTGGGCAGAGGATATGAACAGACATTTTTCCCAAGAAGATATACAGATGGTCAATAGGTATATGAAAAGATGCTCAACATCACTATTCATCAGGGAGATGCAAATCAAAACTACATTTAGATATCATATTATGCCTGTTAGAAAGGCTATAATCACCAAGACAAGAAATAACAAATGTTGGAGAGGTTGTGGAGAAAAGGGAACCATCATCCTCTGCTGGTAGGAAAGCAAACTGGTGCAGCCACTTTGGAAAACACTGTGGAGATTTCTCAAAAAACTTAAAATAGAATTATCATATGCCCCAGCTATCCCACTACTGGATATTTATCCAAAGAACTTGAAATCCACAATACAAAGAGACATGCACCCCTATGTTCACTGCAACATTATTCACAATAGCCAAGATGTGGAAGCAATCCAAGTGCCCAGCGACTGATGATTGGATAAAGAAGCTATGGTGTATATATACAATGGAATACTACTCAGCCATAAAAAAGACATAATCGTCCCATTTGCAACCACATGGATGGTCCTTGAGGGCACCATGTTAAGCAAAATAAGCCAGACAGAGAAACACAAACACTATATGATTTACCTCATAGTGGAATATAAACAAACTTATAGACAAAGAGAACAATTTAGTGGTTACCAGGGGGAAGGAGGGGGTGGGCACAAGGGATGTAGGGTGTAGTGTAGTTTGTCAAACACGCTTATATGGTGTTTGATAAATATTAATGTACAACTGAAATTTCACAATGTTATAAACTATTTACACTACAATAAAAATTTTTTTTAAAAAAAGATCATACACCATGATCAAGTGGGATTTATTCCAGGGATGGTTCAACATCTGCAAATCAATCAATGTGATGCACCATATTAACAAAATGAAGAATAAAAATCACATGATAATCTCAATTGATGCAGAGAAAGCATTTGACAAGATAGAGCATCCATTTACAATAAAAACTCTAAATAAAATGGGTATAGAAGGAAAATACCTCAACATGATAAAGGCCATATATGAAAACCCCACAGTTAATATCATTCTCAGTGGAGAAAAACTGAAACCTATCCCACTAAGAACAGAAACCAGACAAGGATGCCCACTTTCACCACTCTTACTTAACATAGTATTGGAAGTCCTACCCAGAGCAATCAGGCAAGAAAAAGAAATAAAAGGGATCCAAACTGGAAAAGAAAAAGTGACACTGTCACTATTTGCAGATGATATGATTTTATACATAGAAAACCCTAAAGAGTCCACTAAAAAACTTTCAGAAATAATAAATGAATACAGTCAAGTTTCAGAATACAAAATCAACATACAAAAATCAGTTGAAATTCTATATACTAAAAATGAAGTAGCAGAAAGAGAAATGAAGAATACAATCCCATTTACAATAGCAACAAAAAGAATAAAATACCTAGGAATAAACTTAACCAAAGAGGTGAAAGATGTGTACACTGAAAATTATAAAACATTGTTGAAAGAAATCGAAGAAGACACAAAGAAATGGAAAGATATTTGTGCTCTTGGGTTGGAAGAATTAACATACGTAAAATGTCCATACTTCCTAAAGCAATCTACAGATTCAACCCAATCCCTCTCAAAGTTCCAACAACATTTTTCACAGAAAAAGAACAAAGAATCCTAACATTTATATGGAAAAACAAAAGACCCCGAATAGCCAAAGGATTCCTGAGAAAAAGAACAAAGCTGGAGGTATCATACTCCCTGATTTCAAACTACACTACAAAGCTATAGCAACCAAAATAGCCCAGTACTGGCACAAAAACAGACACACAGACCAATGGAAGAGAATCAAGAGCCTAGAAACAAACTCACATATACGGACAGCTAATTTTCGACAAGGGAGCCAAGAACATACAACTGAGAAAAGAGAGTTTCTTCAATAAATGGTGTTGGGAAAACTGGACAGCCACATGCAAAAGAATGAAAGTAGACCATTATCTTACACCATGCACAAAAACCAATTCAAAATGGATTAAAGACTTGAATGTAAGATCTGAAACCATGAAACTTCTAGAAGAAAACATAGGCAGTATGCTCTTCAACATCGGTCTTAGCAGCATTTTTTCAAATATCGTGTCTGACCGGGCAAGGGAAACAAAAGAAAAAATGAACAAATGGGACTACATCAAACTAAAAAGCTTCTGCACAGCAAAGAAAACCATCAACAAAATGAAAAGACAACCTAACAATTGGGAGAAGATATTTGCAAGCCATATAACTAATAAGGGGTTAATATCCAAAATATATAAAGAACTCATACATCTCAACAACAAAAATACTAATAAGCCAATTAAAAAATGGGCAAAAGATCTGAACAGAGATTTCTCCAAAGAAGATATACAGAGGGCCAACAGGCACATGAAAATATGTTCAACATCATTAACTATCAGGGAAATGCAAATCAGAACTACAATAAGGTATCACCTCACTCTGGTCAGGATGGCTATAATTAACAAGACAGGAAACAACAAGTTTTGGAGAGGATGTGGAGAGAAGGGAACCCTTGTTCACTGCTGGTGGGAGTGCAAACTGGTGCAGCCACTATGGAAAGCAGTATGGAGTATCCTCAGAAAATTAAGGATAGATCTACCATATGATCCAGCTATCCCACTGCTGGGTATTTATCCAAAGAACTTGAAAATGCAAAGGCATAAAGATATATGCACCTCTATGTTCATCACAGCATTATTCACAATAGCCAAGACTTGGAAGCCACTTAGGTGCCCGTCAAGGGACGAATGGATAAAGAAGATGTGGTGTATATACACAATGGAATACTACTCAGCCATAAGAAATGATGAAATCCAGCCATTTGTGACAATATGGATGGACCTTGAGGGTATTATGCTAAGTGAAAAAAGTCAGAGGGAGAAAGTCCAATACCGTATGATCTCACTCATAAGTAGAAGATAAAAACAATAACAAACACATAGCAACAGAGATTGGATTGGTGGTTACCATGGGGGAAGAGGGGAGGGAGGAGGGTGGAAGGAGTGATTAGGCTCACATGTGTGGTGATGGATTGTAATTAGTCTTGGGGTGGTGAACATGATGTAATCTACAGAGTTCGAAATATATTACAATGTACACCTGAAAGTTATATAATGTTATAATCTAGTTACTGCAATAAAAAATAAATTTAAAAATATCCTTCCTAGGATGAATAACACAATTATTGAAGAAAAAATAAAAAGTAAAAAACAAAAATAAAATGTGAAAATATACATTGAAGCAGTTCAAGATCATAATTAAATGAAGTAAGATCTTGGGACATGAGATCCTAAAAGCTCCTGAGTCTTTTCTTTAGTACCCACTGGAAATCTGAGCATGAATACTCTATGGCTGTCAGAATACGACTGACTCCTACAGTAAGCAGACTCTCCAGCCCAGAGGAAAAAGTTAAAACACAAACCAACAAAGCTATATTTCCATTTCAAAGCTGATCCACTCTGAAAGCACTAATTACAAAGTGGATCTGGGGGGCACATCAACATTTGTGAATTCCAATCAAACATTCAAATGATTTTAGGAAAATTCTGGAAAATAGTCAAGTCCAAGCAAGAATCAACTTGATTTCATCATGATTAAGGACACATAGTGCTACAAAAGGACAGTATTTAGAGCTTCCCATCTTCCCAATGACAGCCTTGGTCAGAAGCCAAAAATCTTAGCTGCTCAATGACCTAAGCCTGTACTGTGCTGTCTGAATGGCAGATGGTACACTAGGCAAGGGTAGTTCCAGACCTTTTCTTTAAGAAGGTTGGTATCAACCTTTAAACCAACTTTAATCAACCTTTAAAAATATTTTCTAGTCTTCTCGTCCGGAATTTCTGAAACAAATCCTTTTTATCCTAAGCAAAGCATTGTGCATTGAGATCCAGAGGGCAGGATGATAACACACATCTGGATAACTCATCCATAGCCATGAGAAATCCTGATAATATGAGAAAGAACCTCTTGTGAAGGTTCCATCTCAGACCGTTTCAGAGTCAGAATAAACTGCAAGGACATCATCCATTGATGTTTCAGATCTAGTCACTAAATTGAATCACGCAGACCCATGTGACCTGGATAATTTCAAACTGCAAACTGATGGCCAGTGGGATCTGTGGAAGTTGATGTTACAACAGCAAAACCCGACAGTGCACACAGCCTCAGCAGGCTGCATTCACAGAGGGAACTGCTGTCTCAAGGTTCCCACTCGTTTCAGTCTGTGACTGTGATACCTTCCACATCTCTTTCAATGGAGTCCCACTGTAAATCATTGCAAAATTTGTGCACAGGAGCTGAATACACAGTCAGAACTGGGGGATCTATCCTGGGCATCTGCTGGGGAAAAGAAAGCCGAAATCAGCAGATGTTTCACACCAATCTTGACCTGCATTGCTCTTTCTTTTCCTTGGTGTCTGGTAGTTTTTTAGTTCTGAAATCTTTCAAATCTCACCTAAGGGTAAGTAAGGGTAGTGCCATCTTGTGATAATCTTCATTTTTCTTTGTCTGAAATAGTTCCTGCAGTTTCCTTTTGTGACCCAGGCAAGGTTTGAACTGAGCTGTTTTACTCTTCATGTCTCTGCTATACAGGACATATAGACAGGATTGGGATGCTGGCTATTCAGGACAGGTATAGTATGTAATAAACCGGGATTGGCAAACCTGGCTGCACTTCAGAATCAGTGAGAGCATGAAGAATGCAGACTCCTGGGCACCACGACTAGAGACTGTGATTCAGCTGGTCTGGATGGGGGCCTAATTGACTCCAAAGCAGCTGGGCCATGGATTATTACTTGGGAACCACGGATCTAAGTGAAATACTGAGCGCCAAGTTATTAAAGCTTCCAGGCCTGACTTTCCTATTTTAATGAGCAGGTGCTATTTATTACAAGACATTAAGATCCTGAGAGGAGAACAAAAGTTCAGAGGATAGGACAACTAAGAAAAAAACCCACACGTATTGGCAAAACTGAGGGTAGGAGAAGGTCACATTTGCAGAATTGCTTCTTCCCCTCTAGTCATTTATTAGGAGAAGCGTGTTGCTATGGTGACGGGAAGAGGGCTGAACATGGAGGTCTGTGAAAGGGGTTGCAAATTGGAGAGGGCTTAACCTACAGAAACCTTTGTTAAAATTATTTCTGTGAGTTGGGTTGAGAGGCTGCCTCATCTGCTGCTCTCAGTTGGAGGCCTGTCAAGTCTCTTAAGGTTCTATTAGCTACTCTTTGTTTCCCTCCGTCACGCTGGGGGAGCCCAAGCCTTGGCTGCAAAGAGAGGATGTCTCACCTGATATCTCAGTTCCTTCCAGCTCTAAATTTCCGGACCTCTACGACGATTTGGGGGGATTTTTTATAGGCTATTTTCCTGTTTAGGCCATAAAAATATACAAATATAAACAAATAGAGAGGTATTTTTTAAAATTAGTACACCTGCTTTAAACATCTTTGGAGGTTTCATGCTTGTCCCTACAGTGAGCCATGGGAGCGACACTGATGTGGGCTCTGCAGGTGCTTCTCTCTCTGCTGTCCTCCCTCTCCACTTCCACACTCTCTCCAAACAGTGGCAGGAAGTCCCCTTGTGTGGCTACATACCATTTAAACAAAGGAAGAGTTCTGGGTCTTTGAAGTTCACTGCCTAAAGAAAGATACCTGAGATGTGCATATTAATATATGAGGGTAGATTCAAATGTTTGTGGAAAAGAATTAACTAAAAATAGTGAAAAAAAACCCCAAAAAGTTTCATATTTAATTGATTTTAATTGATTTATGTTTTAATTCATCCTTTGAAGGGGTGGAGATAAAGAAGATCAGACAAAGGGGAAGGAAAAACAGAACAGAGCAGAAACCACTCTGGCACGTCATGGCTAGAGGGGAAAGGGACGGTCAACATGATGGTCCATTTCCTAGGGACAGAGAATTTAAGACAGGATGAAAATTTATAGAGTTGAGAGTGAAAGAGAGAAAGACCAACAAAGGCAAATTGATATTTATGTGAAATTGCTGGTCATACAAATGAGAGAGACAAAACTTTCAGAATTCTAAACTGATTTTTAAAAGGTGTTTTAACAATGGCACATGATTCCTTCTTTATAATAGTGTAATATGCAAGACTAGTTGAATGGATAATTAAGTCATGAAATGGCAGTACTAAGTGTACTCCTTAAGAGTGGAGCTTTAAATTAGCTTAATTTGAGCTAATTAAGACATAGGTCATTTAATGATGGTAAACTTCATAGTAAGAAGATCTGAGTGTAAAGAATTATATTTCATGACCTAGAACTTAGATGACAGAAATCATCAGTGACTTTGAATATTTATCTATATCTATTTTCATTTATTTAATAAATTCCTAACTAGTTGGGTAAGAATAGCTTCATCTTTGTATTATCATCAAGTTTAATGGAATTGGAAATTATTAAAATATCTATCTTGGTGGTAGCTGATGTTTCTTGGGAACACACTATAAATACAAGAAATAGTAAGATAAAATGAAAGACTTTTTCCCTCTTGCAAAAAAAGTCACAACCACTAACGACACAAGATGCAAGAAAATTGTGGCCTGTGAGTATGTAAGCAGAAAACTGTTTGTTAAAAAATAATGCACATAATACTGACACCATGGAAACTGGTCATTACAAAACAGGTATGTGTCCTGGAGGCATAAGGAATTTAAGGGAGCTGGATGTCAGAAGCATGAGGATAGAAAGAAAGGATGTACTTGGTTTTTGAATATCACCAACATTCTCATCTCAAATGACTTCTTATTTTAGATATTTATAGTGTCCATCCCAAGCCTCTAAGGGAATATGCAAAAAATGGAAAGGAACACAGCAACATTAGGTAACCCAAATAGAAAGTACTCTACATTCTTGTAAAGAAATACTTAACCTGAAAACCGGAAAAACTAGAACAAGACTTTCTGATAGAGAAAGAGAGACAGAGAAAGAGCAAGATACACAGAGGGAAGGAAGAAGGAACCAGGTGTGCTGGCTGACTGAAAACACAGTCTTTGCCAGGAAGAATGTGAGCCCATCCTCCACCCAGACTCACTCAGCCCCTCCTAGAGAGCACCCAGGCGGGTGAGTGGGAAAAACAGACTCAGCTCACCATCTTCTGCCACATGCTGAGTCCCAGGCTCACCCAGCAGGAGCCCAGTACTGTTAGCAGGAAAACCACCACAATAATGAAACTGCCTCTGGAGGAAAGCACTTTCTGTACAAAAGAAAACAACCAGCAAGAGCTCTAGGAAAATAACATGCAGTAAAGGGCCCTCAACGCTAAGTTTAAAGCTTGTAAGAAAATGTAACAGAAGATGATGGTGGTAGAACTTACAGCCCCTCCTGAAACATTCACCAACGTTACTCGGGTCCAGCTTAGGAAAGAAAAAGTGGTCAGAGGAGTGCCTATGGACTTCTGTCCCGTGTCACTTCTGCACAAGCACAGAAGTCTACTTCTCCTCACCAGCTCTCAAGGAGTCAATGCATTGAAGGTTTAAGGAGAGAATTTTGTGGTAAAGGCAGGCATAGAGCTGACTCAAAGGTGCAGAAGGAGAAATTGTTATTTCACCCCAAAGTCCACGCCGTCTCGCCTTTACAAATGTCCATAGTCTGTCCCTTCTTTGGCCATGCCACCAACTCCCTCAGTAGGTCTCCAGCATTTGCATTCACAGAACCTAGCAGTGAAAGGTAGCAGGCAGGACTGGGCCTCCGGGCAGCCTGGGAGCCTGGGAGGCCACGCCATGCTTGCCGTCCGTCTGCAGCAGGTGAGACGCACTGCACAGGAAGCCATGGGTGACAGCCCCACTCTCAGTAACTTGCTGGGGGACCAGAGAGGAGTGTGAACCAACCTGGAGCTCTGCTTCCTTGTCCGTAACACGGGGTTGGGGGCGCTGTACTGCAGCTCCAAACCGCTTTACTAAGGACGATGATGGTACTAACTCTCTAAGAGGAGTACTCGACAGGTCACAACGTTTTCCACATGTCATCTTATTGGATTGTCACATAATCCTTCTCCTCGAGCCTTAGCCCCACTTACTAGATGGGGAAACTGAGGCTCAGAGAGAATGCATGCCACATAATGAATCACAGGCAAATTCAGGTCTCAAATCCATGTCATTATTTAAAATCCTGATGTGATTTGATTTTTGTCTTGAATTTTAGGCTCTAAAGTGCTACTATACAGTATATATTTATTATATTTATTTAAAAATAACGTTAGGCAATTTTGGTAAAATGGAATTGACATTGTTTTGACAGACTCCTTATATGGGCAGGGGGTAGAGAAGGGGTTCCAGAATAAGAGTTGCTGTCATCCCCCTCTGTCATTGCTGCTGTCTGGAAGGGCCTGTGTGAAGGAGGGACTCCTTACTTCCCCTGCTGTGCAGGGTGGGGTGGGGGAAGGGCTTGTGCCTGAGGGACACATCAACACCAACGCTCTTGCTAGGATAGGGAAAAGCACACATACGTGCACACAAAAGCAAGCACATACATACACACACACAATTCTCAGCTCTGAGGCCCAGAATTCACCACCAACAACAAAGACTGCCCAGCACTTTATGCTTTGCAATGCACCCTTCACACAATGTGTAGAGGTGTGACTGTCCTCATTTCATAAGGAGGAATTTTTAAAGCCATTTAGCAGCAGAACTAGCCTCAACCACAGACAGTAAATCCAAATCTGGTTCCTTTCCCACGGTGTGGACTCCAGGCTCAGCCCTCTGGGTTTGCCATCCTAATAGGAATCCCCGCATCTCCGGCAGCTCCGGATAGGGCGGCCCTTGAAGCTCTGCCATTAAGGAACACGGAGAGGCACGGGGAGAACGTGTGAGCCTTTCTGTCCACCCTCGTCTCTGCAAACCAGAGGGAAAGATGAGGAGAGCTAATCAAGTCCTCGCAGCCCCACACCCTTGCTTCTCGGAGAGGCAGAGAGGTTTCTCACATGGAACAAAGCCATCTCTCGGCCAAGAGAGCTTTCATGTTCACCTTCAAAACAGCATTTCTGCTTTGCAGAGAGAGCCTGTCAGAGCAACACCTTCTCTGAAAATGAGGAAGTAAATATGAGAGGAAGTGTCTGGGGCTCCAATTTTTCTCCAGTAGGATCTGAGTGCCTCAACATAAGGGCACCTGGCACTGAAACTCCAGTTTCTTCCCCCTGCCTGATGCACGCTGCTGCAGATGTGCGGGGGGCCTGCAGGAGACTCTCTCTGCTGCTCAGAGATCAAGCCCGGGACGTTCTGATCATGACAAGGCGGGAGTCAATCAGCGTTCCCAGGCTTTATAAGAAAATTCCAAGATGCTGGAGAAGGAACATGAATCCTTAATTTCTGGATTATGTGGGTTCCTCATTAGCTGGCATTGCCCGTCAGCAGCTCTCTTGATCCAAACATCTTCCTCACTGGGTTTGCTGCAAATCCCCTCCACTGCTCATCTCTCTCTTTAAAACTCTCAAGACTGCTGTTAAAATACCAATGTGATCTGATGGAATGAATAAAATCCATCATGAAAAAAATCCCAATTGCCTGGAAATAATGTACCAGGAAGCTTTTGAGTGCCCCAGGGGGACACCAGGGAAGAGACGCCCTGTGCTTTGGAGGAATGGCAGCTGTGCGCAGGAGCCTGGGGTGAGGGTCTGGTGCACAGTGCCAGTGCTCTGCCCGATTCCCTCGGGTCTCTCTTCCCAGGTCTTCTCGTTCACAGGTGTGCACCAGTGGCTCTCATCAGAGGACTGCTCTCGGCCTTCCAGCGGCTCTGCCTGCATTCCTAGAGAGTTGGGAATTCACATCCCACTAGGTGACTCTTGCCAATGACTGACTGGAGCACCACGTATGAAAACCCAGTCCCCTGGTCTCAAGTGGGGACAAATTCTGAGGTGTAAATTACATCCAGTGTCCCCTGTGGAATCAGATTCCGCTCTTGTTTGGCTTTCTCTTCTTCCGTCTCTTGCATCCCCCACCCTCTTATAGGTTTCTCCTGGCAGCACTTCCTCAATATACTACTTATACCCAAATCTTCATCTCAGGGTCTGTGTCTGAAGGACCCACCCAGACAGAGTTCCTGACTGGAAAGGCCAGTGGAATGGGGCTCCTCTGGTGAGGTGGGAGCATGACAAACTATATCCATCCTTCAATTTTTACTTTGGGGCACCTTTAGAGCAAAGGTGGGAATCAAACTTTGGAATTTAGAATTCTCCATGCAGCTAGTGGAAAACAGCCCTTTCTGAACACAGCAGCTTTGCTAACCAGTGTATTTAATGATGTTCGTAGCTAAAGACCCATCTAGCCCTGCTGCCTAACACTTGTGGGCAGTAGAGGTGGCAAGGGCTGCTGTTTTTCTAAACAGTGATTAATCCGATTTGAGTAAATTGGTAGAGGCACTTATCACAAAGAAATAAAGTACCCACCTGAGCAGTGCATGAAAATCAGCATAATATGAACCAAAAGAGGAAATTAAAAAGGAAAATGTCACTGGAAGTTTTACCTTATCAATCTTCATTCTTCCCCTTTAACACTGTTTCACTGCCGCTTATATCATATTTGCATAATTAAATTGCTTGGAGCGTGTGTTTTAATTTGGATGGAAAGTATATATTATTTATACTGTGTAAAAATCATTTGATGTTTGATTGAATTTTTAATGCTTACTCTTCAAATTATTAAAGATAGAAAAATAGTTCTGTTTTTCTGAGTTTTTTTCCCCCAACCCATTCGACCATAAGGTGTTCAGATATTGTTAGAAGGTTCCAAGTACAGAAGTAAGGCCAAACTGATGCAAACAGATAGAGGCCTCAGGAGGTGATGCGGGGGAAATGTCCAGGCCAGGCTGTCCATGTCCCATGTCTTATTTCAGCTTTGCCCTAAGTTTGCTGTGTGACCTTGGGTGAGGGTCATTTCTCTCTCATTCATTTGAGAAGTATCTATTGACGTCTACTCTGGGCCATCAAGGAATTAACTAGATCTACACTGTCTAATATAGTAGGAACTAGCTACATGTAGCTATTTAAATATAAATCTAAATTAATTAAAATTAAAGAAAATTAAAATCCATTTCCTCAGTTCCACCAGACACACTTGAAGGGCTCAATAGCCACTATGACTAGCAGCTACTATATTGGACAGGACAGATACAGATCGTTTCCAATTGCAGAAAGTTCTACAGGACAGTACTGAACTAGATGCTCTCTGACGGTCTTTTCAACTCTAACGTGCCATGATTAAAATGATGTGCAAATAAGCCCAAGTTCATACTAGGAACCACTTGCAGTGCAAAGCTGAAGTTTCTGCCATTTTATAGGCATTCACTGGAAGTCTTCTAGACTAGATGGGGGCGAGGTAGAAATACAGGGGACAAATGGACAAGTTTCTCCTCTTGAAGGAAATTAGACCCCAGCGGAGGAAACAGATATATGTACAAACAGTGCACTGAGGAGGAGGGTAAGAGAATGGTTCCTAAGCTGAGTATAGGACCAGCCTCCTCAAATTTCCAAATGGAAGCCTGGCTATTGTGCCACTCTACTGCCAGGAACATCCCAAGCCAGTGTCATAACTGGTTTTCTCTCTGGGTTAAGAGCCTGTAACGTTCTCTAACATGTGAGTTCTTAATTCTCCCACAGCTATTGTGGTTACACCATTGAGGTGTTAACACTCTTCAACATAGACAGGGGTATGTTTCAGCATAAGCAACAATAGAGGAAAAGTAGACTGATATGGGATTGACTTTATGTGGCCAGGCCTGGTGATGGTGTGATAGTTTATATTATTTTTCAACAAACATTCACTTGGGCTCAGCCATGTGACTTAATTTGGCTTCACAGTGGATAGAAATACTTCCCATCTCCTTGATTTTGGGCTTGACCATGTGACTTGATTTGGCCAATGGGATATTAGTGGACATGACACAAGCAGAGACCTGGAATGTTCTCACATGGTTGGGTTTGGTCTTTCATGTTTCTGCCATCAACATGAGAAGACTTTGTTCTGACTAGTTCCATTGGCCCTGAGGAATGGAGCAGAGCTGAATCCAACCCATGGGCTGGAGCCGAGCCCAGCTCAGCTTAGCCTAGATCAGCTCAACCCAGATGACGTGCAATCTCATAATCAAGAAATAAATTCCTAGTGATGCATGCTACAGAGCTTTGGGGTGGTTTATTTTATTATCGTGCCATGCATTATTGTAGCAATAGCTGACCCTTACAGATGGCAACAAAAGGGAGGGCTAGGATGTGTTCAGAAAAAGTACACGGGTTGAGACTGTGATTTTGTTTGGTAACTGAACTCTTTGGAGGAGCTGGCCTGGCAGCATCACATTAAGCACGATGAGGACAGATCAGGTAAGCTTTGCCAACCATAGCCCCACATGGGAAGGTTTACCTATACCACAGAAACCTGCCAAAACCAAATAGCAACTTAAAAAGAGAAACACTGATGTTGGAACCATCACTATCACTATATCATAACTTTGATTTCACAAAAGACATTAGTGCTAAACCATCCTCATCAAGCATATTATTTGCCTCTATTATAAATTCTTTATACTCTATAACCGGGAAGGAGAGGGGAAACGGAAAAACACCTCATTCCTCAATATCTTCATTTTTCTCTCTTATCTCCCACCAACTTTATCATCAGAGATCCCCAGGCATAAAATCAGCAGCATGTGGCAGTGTCTGGCATGGTAGGACAGATGAACAAAGACACATGTGAATGGCAGATGTGAGCTGCTCCCCTCATCCTGCCCCCTACTCTGTGGTTTGCCCCCAGCAGAGCAGGCACCACCTCTCATCTCTGCCCCTTGGACTCAGGGATACTCTTTCTGAGAATCGGGTGGTGGAGGCTGGCTGCATCCTTTGGTGGAGACCAGAAGGGAGAAAGACGAGAGATGAAGGGTTAGGGGCTGCAGCTTGCAATGGAGAACCCAGGACACCTAACTTCATAGCAGTCCTGCAGGTTCCCTGATAGAAAGCACTGCTAAGCCTCTGCACGGTGACCTCATTCCCACATTTTACTTTCCTATAAAGGATGATGCTTGGCTGTCTGAGGACCAATACAAATAACTATATGAATTGCAATGATGTACTCTGGAACTTTTTTCTCTTATTGCTTTAGAAGTGAACTGGAAGACAAACCATCTGATACATCTGTATTATAGTCTCATGTCGAAAGAACATTTCTTGAACTAAAGATAAACAAATTTTACTATATTAGAGGCCAAGAAAGCACAAAATTTCAGCAGAGGGGTTACCCTAAGTAATTTTTGGAGAAAAAATTTTAAACTATGGTTTATGATAAGATGTGGGTGAAGTGGAATGAATTGCCATGATTGTTTACTAAGTTTCCTTCCCTCCTTTTAAGTTCTTGGTCAATATAGAGAACAGAAGTGTATGGGGAGAGTATGTTAATGAGTTGAGGGTTTAGAACCAAGCTTCTCTATTTGAGTTTTCATGTTTGGAAATAGGCTAACGCATCCAGTCATATCAGAAATGCACAGCCATGGGCCACTTCAAGTCTGCGAGAAAGAGATCAGAATGGACAGGAAAAGGGCTGCCTGCAAGGCTAATGTCCTTGCGCAACAATCTCATGCTTCCATCTCCAGTTTCTATTGAGCCCCAGGTTTCTAATAGATTTTCCTTGTCTATGTTGCAATCAAAGCTGACTTAGAGGCCCCTAATAATGAGAATGTTGCTACTGTTGTTAGAGCTAAAGTCACATAGGAAACATGCAAGCAGCTACTGCCTAACGGAGAGTCAAATGAACAAAAAAGCAAACCACCCACAAGCTATGGTCTCGTTTTAATCTGAATCCTCACGAATTCCCATCGCATTGCAACCGCACATAACAATGAATAAGCCTCTGCCACCATGGAAGCTTCTCCTCAGCCTGTGTTAATGACCTTTCCCTCCCAACCCTGGCCTCCGAGATTACTGATGGGGACATTGACATCGATAGGAAATGAGGAGCTAGGGCAGGGCTGATGTGCTCTTCACAATTTACATGAAAAACAGCAGCTTACTTAGGCAGCACTTTGGGCATCTTCATCTTAGCTTTATATTTTTAAACACTTTAAACAGGATAATATTTGTTAATTCCCAAGTTTGATGAGCCTGTGTATACCTGCCCATCTGGATTCTTTATTCTGGCAGCATCACAGCCCCCGTTGAAGCTGGGCTAGCTCTGAGTAGAGGGTAAACCTTCTTCCTTCTTCCTTCAAGCGGCTCATCTGAACAATTCTAATGCTGGAAGTGCCCCCTCCCCGTTCCCGTGAGGGAGAGTGCCCTCAGCCATGAGAGGAGGGTGACCCTTGGTGCTTCTCTGTGATGTGAGGCATGGAAGCCCAGGGATGCTCAGTGTCCTTACACAAAGCACAGGCTTGATCAAGTGTCTGAAGAGGGAGTAAGGTAGGTCCTGTGGCTACCTGTGGCTGCAGATGGCAACCTTGTAGGCCAGCATTCCATCCAGGGTGATCTCATCACCCGATCACCTGGCTGCCTGGGATCACCTGGCTGCCTGGGCCCGCCAGTTGTAAGCTCCCCTACCCGACTCCCAAATGGGTCCTGAGATCTGTAGCCAGGCCTCCCTCGCAGGCTCAGGAGCTGCCCTGAGGGGCTTCAGGAGACCTGGTTTGCACCAATAGCATGGGCTTTCTCATGTTGTATTTTTAATAATTTAGTACAAATCTCTCCTCCCCGCTAGGCTCTGAGCTCCTTGCAGGCAAAGGGAGTTTTTAACTCATGTCTTATTCCCAGTGCCTGGCTCAGTCTCTTGCAGGCATTCAATTCCCTCTCCTCCTTCATCTTCCCCTCTTTCCTTCCTCTTGTTCTTCTGTCCTCCCTCTCAATGTCAACGTGTCTTCTATGTATGTTCCATGCACTCTGCTCAGTGCTAGGGGATGTGCACAAGACAGTTCCACAAAGACCATGCAATCAGCATCAGAAACTACACATAATGATGCCATGAAATGCTACCACGGGGGAGCACAAGATGTCATCCCACTCTGGTCAGAAAAGGCTGCAAGCTAAGACCTGCAGAGAGAGGAGGGAATTGGGGGGGAGAAAGGTGAGGAAGGAGGCGGGGCCAGGAGGCAATACTGCTCCAGGGAGAGGGAACAGCTCTATGGAGCAAAAGTCAAAACGAGAATTGTTAGTAGCCAGCGGAGCCTCAGGGACGGTCCAGGGAGGGAGGAGTGAGGTGCAACAGAGAGACGAAAAGTCAGCAGGGAGGCCGTAGCCACCTTCAGGACGCCAGGCTTTCTCTCCAGGGCAGGGGGGACCCACCAACGGGCTTTAAGCAGAGCAATAAGGAGCTTTCACAAGGTGCTCAATAAATGTTTGCTGAGTGATGATCTGATGCACTGAGGACCCAGCACATGCTTTCTCTGGGACAGTCTTTCTGTCACCTTCGACATAACCAGCTGCTCAGTCTGAACACGTCATGACATTCAGAACTTAGTTTTACCTGCCTCTCGAAAGTTCCTAGCACCTCCTTCTTGCACGCGCCTCACAAGTGACGCTGGATTTGCTCTTCGATAACATCGATCCTATCCTTTTTGGTATATTGAGGTCTCTGGTTGTCTTTCTCTGCAGGAGGTGAGTTCAGCAAACACGGGCTCTGTGCTCCTACTAGTGCCCGGAATGTGAGCCTCGACGGGCCAGGGGCAGGTGTACTGCAGGTGCAGGGGGAGGGAGGGAGGGCGAAGAGGGGGTGGCAAGGGGAGGAAGGAAGAGTGGCAAGGAGAAGAATCCTACCATTTAATTTTTTGGGCTTAGGTTAATGTTTACAAGCTTTTGGATTATGTTAATGTTCATCGTGAGTAACTTTTCATAATAACTGAAGAATAATACGGGAGAAGTATATTCTTTTGCTGTGGAAAATAAATCCAAAGTAAAATAATTGAAAAAGACAGCAAACAGAGATACTATATCCTTGAGTCCTCCTTTTCTAAAATAATTCATTTAAAAAATCATTTCCAAGTACTTTTGAGTACACAGCATTGAACGTGACAGCAGAGTGGCGTCAGTCCTTTGGATATGCAGGCTCCATCACATATAGACGCATTGCTTTTTCTGATGAGCTTCCAACTTTCCTAATGGCTTAAAAATAACCTATAATATATGAGTCATTATTCAGGATTTATCTTCAAAGAACTCCAATTACAGAATTTAGTCTCTGGAATGCCCCCTTTTTAGACACAGAAACAAGTATTTAGGAAAAACATCATAGGATTCACAAGTAAAGATTTATACCTTGTTCTGAACAGAACAGGCACTAAATAAAAGTGCCATCATTGTGGCTCTAACTGAGTTCAAAGACACGTATCAGCTTCAAAGTTCATCCCAATAGTATACTCAGTCAAAAGTTACACGCGTGCTAACTAGACATGTCACGTGTGTCCTGCTTTCAAGTCTTTAGCATGCAAAATGCCTTTTTATTTTTGGATGAGTCATAAAATAAAGAATTCTTATTCTGAATATTCCAACGCTATAGAGTTCATAATCTAAAAAAGTGAGATCTGAAAGCCTATAGCATGGCAGGAAACAAGTAAGACAGATATCTTCCCCAGCTCTCAAAAATCCAAAGTTAGCCAAGCCCCCACTGGATCAGGCTGATTCATTTTGCCACCTTCATTTCTTCCTTCTCTTCCTTTTCATGCATTTAACACTCCGTCTGAAACTTCTTTTCCTTCCTTACATATGGCTCTCCCTTTCCTGCCTCCACACGCTCGCACATGCTCTTCCCTGTATCTGGAATCCTCTTCCCTCCATATCTGTATGTCCAAAGCAGACACATATGTTTCAGACTCATCTCAGAGACCACTTTCTCTAAGAAACCTGCCCTACTATCTCCAGAAAAAGGAGCCTTTCCTTCCAATGGACTCATTCGAGTGCATGGACCACGCGTTGCCTTCCATTGTGCCATCTACCCCAGGCTCATTGCAGGCAGGGTAACCCCCAGTGAACTACTTGATTAGCAACAGGCGTTAGTACCTGTTCCCTACATGAGCAGTAAGGTGTTGGGAAGACCTGAACAGGCAGATTCGCTGGTTTAATAAGTTAAAAAAGAAAATGAATTGAGAGGAGGCAAAAAGAAGAATAAGGCCTCAAACATGAAAGGATGAAGTTTCAGCACAGGTGTGGCATTCACCACCAGCAAACACAACTCAGCATTTCTGGGTCCTACACAAGGCATCCTAGAGAACAAGGTTAAAGCTACGTTGAGCCTGCCTGTGAAGGGCCCAGGTTTGTGCAAGCACTTTCCTTACACTGTTTTATTTACTTCTCAAGACAATTCTAGAGTGTATGTATTATTATCCCTGCTTTACAGAGGAGGAAATAGGGGTCAGAGAGGCTAAGTGAGCTCAGAAAGGCCCAAACAGCTAAAAGTCCTTCTGCCTCTAAAGTCTGTGTCCCACTCCTTATGCTGCCCCAAGAATATTATATTGTAAGGGAGAGAAACATAACTGAACACACATCAAGCCCTGGGAAAACAAGGGAAAATGGACACGTGAGACTCTTTTCAGCATTGCTAGTTTTATGGCAGGAAAAATCAAAAGCGGTTAACAAAAGTCCCTTACAGCTGCATAATGCATCATACTTCCCAGAGAGTTTCCACATCTCTGAATTCACACACCTATTACATTCGGCATAACCTGAATCAGAAAGGCATGAACAAAAGGTTGGGCTGTGCTTTCCCAGAGAGGGCTGGAGTGCTTAGTTCTCAGCTTCTGCAAGATGCAGAAGGCTCAGTGAGTCAAGGGAAGTGGCATCTTCTGTAAGGTCACCCAGAACCAGGTCTCCAAGAGACCCAAGGAACAAAAGCGCCCTAATAAAGCTGTGATCTGAGTGGTTTACTCTTCCCTCAGTCAGTCTCTAAGACACAGGTCCAAACAGAGATGGGGGTGGTAGATGCGTATGCAGTCTGAGCATGTCTGGAAGAGCAGAGGATCTCCAGGGGTCAGGCCACACTAAGGGTCACACGAGATGGAAGGCTGAACTCCTGCTGAATTCACCACATACCTCTGCTCCCAATGTGTCATTTATAGATCTTACTTTTTGCACGACAACAAAAATATCCATCCATCCTTCCATCCAGATCTAATATAGCTCCTAGAAAGCAGTCACAGACGCTTGCAACTTGACCAGGGGCAAAATAAGCACGTGCTGAGTAATGTACACTCAGAAACTGCAGATCTCTGGAGTCATCCTTCAGGAAGCCTGATTATCTAGGTTGGTTCCTGAGAGATGGCCTCTAAGTCCATTCAGCTTGGGACGACTTAAGCCAAACTCCTCTGCCCTCAGCCCCCGTGCCTCAGTCTTCCTCAAGGGCCAGCAGGGAACTGCGCCATCCACCAGCACCCAACACTTCATGGGCAGACAGATGAGGGGGACCTGGAGGAGGAGGAGGAGGAAGAGGAGGAAGAGGAAGAGGAGGAAGAGGAGGAAGAAGGGGAAGAGGAGGAGGAGGAGGACCAGGAGCAGGAGCAGCAGCAGCAGCAGCATTACTAGTAATAGAGTTACTAATAGTTATGTTACTAGTATTGCTACTAGTAGTATTACTAGTAGTACTAACAAGCAGCAGCAGCAGCAGCTTCGAAAATCCTGCCCCTTATGTAGTCCTGCCCGTGAACTCCAGAGAAGGCAAAGCCAGGCTTCTGAAGGGCAGAACTGGAACAGGGTCTTTTCCACCCTCAGCCCATTTATCAAACAGAAACGCACAACTGATTTCCCCTCGGAGCTCAGGGCACACATATAAGGCATCTGACTTTCTCCTTGGAGAGGTCTCACCACGGAATGTAGGGCTCAAGGTACTTTACTCCTACTTTCAATGAAACAGCATAATTTTTCTTTATGTAGTTGTTTTCCTCTGTAAAGTGAAGGAAATATCACCACAGCAGCACTGTCAAGGCCACACATATCTTTCTGAAAAATAAGATGTAGATTATTTTATCCATCTTGCCATTATTAATATGGACATAAATTCTCTATGCTATTTCATGGATATATTTCCAGGCACATGGTATATATTTTATAATTCAATATTACATTATGATAAATGTGATTTGTGAAAGTCATTCCTTCACAAACACAGATCTTTTCCATATTTTATGCAAACCTCCTATTCATCATATTTAGCATTCTCATACTAAACCTAAGAAGATAATAAAACTGTATATTGAAAGAATCATTTTATAAAATTCTAACTTGGTTGTCTCTCTTTCCCCAACAGAGGGGCAGCCTATTCTTGATCTTTTATTTTTGATTTTGTTTTTCTTGTTTTTTGTTTTGAGTCTTGGGCCTTTTTAAGGATGAAAGTTATGGATCCCTTCTCCAGAAAAACGTGTGTGAAAAAAATGCAAAGTTTTCTTATAACTTATTATATTTCATTGGAAGTTTATTTCCTTAATATAAACACAATGTAGAAATAACCTTTACAAAGAATTATATATCTTTCACTATCTTTTTTATGTACCTATTGTGCCTATAAACTACAAAGTAATCCTGCTTGAGAATAAACTTAAATTTGAAAGCTTGCTGTTATTTAGCTTAAGTAAGAAGCTGAAATTAAGGTGTGGGTGTGACAGCCAGGTGTGTGTGTGGGGCAGTGTTTAATAGTAACCAAAGCCAGGCTTGCATGAAGCAACTCCAGAATCGTCTAGTGTTCTTTGCGATGAATTCATGGTTCACTCTTTACTACGTCTTTCAAGAAGTGTCTGTGTTTGGCAAGGTCTGCCTCACTGGGCTGCCTCTGTCATCACAGAAGAGATCCAGAAATCTGAATTTCCGTTTTAAAGTTTCTGAGCAGGAACAGCACTCAAAGGAGTTGGGTGGGGCTGCCAGATGCATGCAGAGTTCTTTTTGCGGAGAAGCGAATGAGCCTTTGTCCCTGTGGAGACTAAGCTGCATGGCCTCTTCCTTAGCACAGGGAGGCTCACAGGACGCCTGCCTCATCCACCTCTTACAGAACGAAAGCTGAGCCGAAAGAGCTCAGGATTTCTCAGGAGCCTCAGTAACAGAAACTTACGACCTTGTAAGGAAAGATTTCCTCATTCATGCGGCAAAAACCAAAACAAAACTTTGACGGGTGTCATGTGATTAGGTCTCCCTTTAGATGGCTCTCAGAGCGGCCTTCCTTTCCACTCCAAACAGGAGTGCTCTGGGCTGAAGATGAGTCAAACCACCCAAGAGTTGTTCTCTAGAACACCAGCAAACTTCTGCCTAGTTGAGGGGAACTTTATATCCTGCATCACACTTGACAAAGCCCTTTAGAAGCTAGCGAGGCAAGGCCTTGGCTCTCCTAAAAGACAACTTACTACAGCGGGCAATACTTATGCAGGATTGTTGGCGGAAGGTTTGGTGCCGGAGCAGGTGGAGGTGGAGACTAATGGCCCTTCCTTCACGAAAGGAGTTAACTCAGGAGCTCTCTGGTTTGAAACAACACACATCTGATGGACAAAAGCCATGGCCTGGTTTCCCAGAAATACACCAGGAATTTCATCCAGTTGCAGCTAATGAAAGGTGGCATAAGTGCCAATTCCTCCTGGATATATTTTGAAATAATTTGAAACTCCAAGCATTCCAGAGTAGATGGTACTTGACAGGGCACCACTTCATTCTTTCTCTTCCCCTTCAAGCTATAAGCTATAGAGTCCCCTCCACCACTATCACCAGGGTACCGCTACAAGAGACTTACTTGCTGCTTAAAGATAAGGCTTTCCTCTCGGGACAAATCCAAGTTTCTGCCTCTTCAAAGGGAGCCAACTTCTTGCAGAGAAGATCTGTGCGCCCTGGTGAATCTCCAGGCCAGACAGACAGGTGCTCCTTTTAGTCTGTTGTGTCTATCGTCAGTCACCCAAGAAACTACTTAGGTCACCCCAATCCATGGGGTAAAGGATCTGACATTCCCTCCCTTCCAGGTCCATGCATTCTCAACAGGGCCATATTGCACCCAAATGGGTAAAAAATGGTTCTAGTGGGTAGGCAGGACTAAATCTTAGATATCACAATAATGTGGACCCTCCAAAGGACAATAATAAATAAACAGACAGCATATTTGTGGCATTAAAATTTTATAGGGAGAGACAATTCGAAAAAATGTCTAAAAAGGTTCCTTTGAGTGAATAACGACAAAAAAGATTGACAAAGACTGCTCCAGTGTATTTGAAGAAGGGGGCGGGTGTGTCTCTGGACTCTTCCCACGCTATCTGGCTGTGAGCTTGCTCTCTTGACTTAGCCACAGGCATTCTCTGCCTTGGCTCCTGGTTTCCACCTGGATTCAGGAACCACCAACTCCCTCCCTCATAAAGGCTCCAGCCATCATTGCATCCACAGAGGAATGGTGAGGGTCACACCCCAACATGGCCCCCTGCCAGGGTACACGCTGTTCTCCTTCCTTTATCCCTCAAGGCACCACTGACTTGACTAGTATTTATAACAGTATTTACTGAGAGAATCGGAAGGGATTTGCCATTCAAAAAAGAAAACATAAAACTTTGTATCAAGGTTCAATGTTCCTCTAGAGGTTTTAGTTGGTCCCACTGCTGGGGGTCCCCTTTTAACCACCTCTTTCCTTCCCCCCTTCATTTTGCTAGGACCCCCCTCTTTCAGTTATGAGCTCATTCTCCCCATGCTTAGGTCCCAGGCTCAGGACTCTGTGGTCACCAAGTAGCAGCCAAAAATTGTTAATACCATAGTGACTGCCCCTCCCAGAACAGTGCCCTTTGATTTGCCCAGCAGAGCAGCTTAACCTCCCTCCTTCAACTAGGTTCCCAGCCTAGTCTCTGCAGAACCCAAAGCGCAAACAGGAAACTGCTTGTTATGAAGGAAGGCAGATGACTCAGAGGACCTAACCCACGGTGCTGGTTAACAGGGGACTGTGCGAGCCTTGAGGTCAGACAAGGCCAACTCACAAGAGAGCAGGGCATGTGCATTTTTAAATCTCAAGCAAAACAGGTCACTAGCGTCTTCCACACGCTTGGGTGTTAGAATGCTGCCCATAGACCTCAGAATCTGCCTCTTGCCTTTTCCTTCCTAAGCTTTTGCTCAGTTGGACTTGCTTTCCAGGCCAGCAGTATCTAGCAGCCTTCCTCTTAGGGCTTGGGGAATCTAAGAACTGACTTACTTGACTTTGACCTATGCCAGGGACACTGTCTCCTGCTTACTCTGAGAAATTCTAAGCCTGGTATCCATTGCTCCTGGGTCTCCCCTTGTAGAACCCTCTCTGGACATCAGGTTCCCACCGGCTAGAACAAGCAGGGTCCGGCTCCACTAAGCACTGACTGCATTGATGTATTTCACTAACATCTGGAGTAGTAGAGTGTTAACATACAGTCAAGAATAACTAAGGCAAAACAAGGAGAGGTTCTGTTACAACCTTCAATCTTACCTCTGTAGGGTAACACCTACTATATTAGTTGAAATAACGGTAGATGAAGTAACAGATGGTTCCCACCACTCCCTCTAACCAAAGCTCAGTAAGCTTAACACCTTAGAAGCTTATTTTTGTCTCCTCTAACAGTTCAATGCAAGCTTCAAAGGTGGTCTGTTACCTGGTGCCTCAGAGACCCATGCTCCTTCCATCTTGTGGCTCCACTGTCCCATGAGGACCTCAGAGCCCCTTGCATCCAGCTGGCAAATGAGCAAAAAGAGGGTGGAAAAGGCATCTCTGCCTCCTAAGGAACCTAAAACCAGAAGGTACACACACTTGTTCCCATACCTTTGGCTAGAACCTGAATGCAAGGGAGGCTGGGATACGTAGTCCAGTTGCAAGCCACATGAGATGACTACACTTGGCACACTGCTAGCCACTCTGTCATCCCTCCTTCCCCCCTCAGTCCACAGTGGCTGAGCAGAGGCTGTGCTGGGATCACGAACTCATGCAGAGGGGCCTTACGAGACCATGGAGTCCAGTCTCCTTTTACTTAAGGCGAGAGTGACTTGGCAGGGGCTTCTCTTTCCCAAGCTTTACTGCCTGCCATTTTCATACGTTGCATCTATAAATCAAGCCTCTCTGGCTATTTCAGAGATTTCAGTGGAGAATAGTTTTCAACCAGCTATCTCATTTATAGACTACATTTGCAGGTAATTCTCACTTTGGTTGAAGTTTTTCTTGATTTCACTTTCTAATTACAAACATTTGTGGTGACATGCTTCTTGCCTGTTAGACTGGCAGCTCTTTGAAGTCAAGACACAATGGAACACGCTTCATTGTACTTTCTACTTTTCACTGTACTTTTAAGTTAGGTCACGCAGGAGCCTGACAGAGGCCAGCTTATAAAAGGGTCCTGGAAGCTCAGGAAGTGAGAGACCCCCACTCTGACACAGAGCAATCAAACTCTGCTAGGTTCAGGCTAGCCTACTAAAGAAGGTGTGTTTACTAGCTTATAACTTGTTTTCCAAATCTGTAATCATTAGAGACACATGTACTTGAAAATGAGACCTACTGTGCAGTCTCCTCCAGGTGAACACTTGCCCTCTGTTACCGTGGAAGTTCAGGATGGCTTGCTGGCCCCAATTCTACCTGTGGACTCCTGACTCCCAGTGATCTGGGTCATTTCCTTCCCTTCCCCCAACACAGGTATCAAGGCACTTGCCATATTCCTATTGTGTTCGTTATTCTTAAAGGACTAGCTCTCAGCTCTCCACTACGTTGGAAGGCAGTTAGAAAACTCATATTTGCTAAGGAACTAGCTGTGCCAGGGGTAAAGACATCACTTTTCCAAGAGTGTCTGCCCATTAATGATGGCCTATCCCCCAAATATAGATCTCTAGTGGTGGAATTTTAGGAACTGAGGATGACTTTCAGGGAGGACCTGAAAGACAAGGAAACACTTTGAGGTGGAAAACAGTTCTAGTACTCTTCAGTCACCCCAGAATGGTAGGCTTTGGTCCACCCACATGTGAGACTCGCCCTGTAAGGAGAGGTCCAAAGCAGGATCTCTCAAGCCCAATCTCCAAACCCAAGAATGCCCCTGGGCTTAGCAAGAGCCCCGCAGAACCTAACTTCTGCTAACAGTCCAATTATTGCACCCATCTTGAAGACACAGTGATTATTTTTCAGTGTCGTCCTTTCTGTGGATACATTCCTAATAGAGATTTTAGGGGAGAAAGTTTTCAGGGCAATATTCATAATCAATCAGCACTTCCTTATTGTACGAGAGCTGACTGTCAAGACTGTTGTTTTGGAAAAATATTTTAGAAGCTCTCATATCAAACTGCATAATCAGCACTTGTGTTTTATGGAAATTAGAAGATATATTCTTACACTGCATCATAGGAACTAATTGTCCCAGCACCATCACTCAGAGAAAGCATCTGCCACCCGAAATTGAGAACAATTCACAGCCCATGGAACAGCACCTCGCCACAGAGCAGACTTGTTATAAATTTATAATGATTTCATATAAAAACACTACATTTTAATAGTTTCAAGAAATGACAGGGTAGGGCTGATATAAATGTTTAACTAGCACTGTCTCATATTTCACACTTTGTTTATTTCATTACTGGAGATGCTAAAATGAAACAGCTACCTTAAAAAAGTCATCAAATTCAAAACAGCTTACGAACAAATATTCTATGCAAACCAGATTTCTTGCCCCAAGAATATCCCACAGCCTCTTTTAGATAAACACTTGGATATTTCATTTAACTATCAAGTAATTTTTCCTTATAGGTAATTTAAATTGTTTATCATTCTTACCTTGGTGACAGGAAAAATATATAATGGCCCTCATAACTAAATTTGTGTCGCTATTTGAAGGCCACCATGGAGGGGCCCTGTCCCCTTGTGTTCTCCAGGCTAAACTGCTCATCGGCTCTACCGTGACTTTACACGTTTTTCTATAAAGGAAAGAGGATCACTCAAAAAGCATCAGGTCCTATTAATACGCGACACAGATGCGAAAGCCATTTGGATGTGTCAGACACACGGATGGGACCTGAAGCTGCCTAGCAGGGAAACACTTGATGTGTTATTGTCAGGTGTGTGCCATCCAGTGCCTTTTCTCTCGATAGTCTCTCTGTTTTTCTGAATTCTCAGTGATTCTGACTGTTCTTTTCTGACACAGTCACTCATAGAGGATGTGGTGGTACTCCAAATCATAACATTGGAAACTGTTTCCTTACTACGTATTAACTGTAGACTAATTGGATTTAAAACTCCCCCTACGAGTCAGGGCAAAAAGGCAGCTTTTTGAGTGAGATGGTATGTTTAGCATGACCCCGTTTCTAGGAATTTTAACTTTCTCAGTCATTTCTGTAATGCTTGAATTATTTTCCCTAAAACTCATAAGTTACCGGTACAATCAAAAAATAAAAATTTAATTTTGCTACCTAAGAAAAAAGTCGTTCCTGTGGTCTGAGTGGTCCATGAGGAAGACAGGATCAGGGTGCAAGGTAAGGGGAAACTAGGCAAAGCCCATGAGGGCCAAGGGCCTGGGGAGCAGCTTCGAGTGGCAGAGGCAAGTCCCGGGAAGGAGACAAGGCAGAGGGAGCAGGAGCTGGAGGGACGGGGCAGCCTGGGAAGTGGGGTGCCAGGGAGAATGAGGCGCACAGCTCAGGGGAAGGGGAGCTTTGAGGGATGAAAGAAGGCAGCTCAGGTCCAAACTTTGGGAAAGGCAGGGAGAGGAAGGACAGCAGCAGCTAGGGTGTGATGGTGAGCAGCAAGCAGGAATTTGGGGTGTAGGAAACCCACACAATCTAAGCCCTTCCAGTTCTCAGCATCCTCGGCAACCAAGGGGGAGTGCTGGATGCTAGGGCGATGAATCATTTTATCTGAAGATTAAAGGAGATGGTGACCCTAAAAGCTTGAAACATGTAAGGACATTTGGGTACACATTTGATCTTCCTTGTAACCTACGAGGCACATGCTGTAATCTCTGGTTTATGAATAAAGAAAAGAATGCTTAAGGAAGTTAAGTAACTCATCCAAGGTTTCTCAGCATAGAGCAGAGACTTACACCTAGACTTGAAGTTCAACCCTTGCTTCCTCATGAATGCTATCTTGCAGGGAATAAGCAAGAGCCCCAGTCAGCAGCTTGGAGCCAAGTCTGAGAACGTGTTGGTGTCCGTGGTGTGTGGGTCAGAATGCTCCTCTGAGGGCTGGAGCCCTGGGCTGGCAGGAATGCCACAGCAGCCTCGGGGTGGATGGGAGCCAAAGAGATGAAATTACAGATTGCATTTGGTCTCCTTCCCTCATTGTCAGCTTCTCAGAGTGAAACAGCTAAACAGGGCAGGGCTGAGAGCTCCCTGAGACGGGAGACTGCGGCCTGTGTGGGCTCATCACTGTTTGCCCAATGCTGGGCACAGAGCCTAGCAGAGAGCTTGGCAGAGAGCAGGGCTCAGTACATTTGTTGAATGCATTCATGAGATGGCAGTGGCTCAGGTATAGGTCTGCTGCTGTCAACCCAACACTCTGCCTACTCTTCCTTAGGTCGTCCCCCAACAGGAGACATGCGGGTTTGATGACTGTCCACTTAATTCAGGCTACTGTGGCAGGTGTCATGGTGGATCCAAAGATAAATAAAAACAACAGAGCTGACACTTAGATAGTACCTACCATGTTCTGGGTACTGTTCCAACTGCTTTTGCAGAAGTAACTCATCAGATCTTCACAACAACCCTATATAAGGACAGTACTACTAGCAGCCCATTTTACAGGTGAGGACACTGGGGGCACAAACAAGTTAAGTAACCTAAAGTCACAGTGCTAGCAAGTGGAGCCAGGTTTCAAACCCAGCTCTTTTGGCTCCGGAGCTGTGTTGTTTATCATTATGCCATTCTGCCTCTTATATGATCTCTAGCCACAGGACTTTTGGGGGCAAACACACCACAAAGGAATGGGCTCTGTAGGACAGCTTGTGGCTTGAGTCCATCTGGGGAGGAGCAGGTGCATAATTTACAAAAACCATTCATTTATTTAACCATATGCCCGGTACAATTCTAGGTGCCAGGGATACAGCAAAGACAGACTTCTTGTCCTCATAGTGCTTATATTCTAGTGGGGGAAGATAAATGATAGAAAACAAACAAGCAAATAGATAAGACACCATAATAAAATGAGTATCATGGAGAAAACAAAAGCCTCAGGAGGCAGAGGGTGCAGAGGCTGGGACAGGGGCACCTCGTTCATTGAGACTGGCCAGGGAAGCCCTCTCTGCCCAGGTGACAATTGAGCAAAGACCTGAAGAAGTAATAGAGGAAGTCATGTGGGTATGTGGAAGAACCTTGTGGAAAGAGGGCGCAGCACATTCAAAGGTCCTGAGGTACAAGCATGCTTGTTGTGTTTGAGGAGCAGCAAGCGTGTCTAGATTGAAGTGAGAAAGAAGAAAAGTGGGAGGAGAGAGAGGAGACGTGTCAGGAGTGGAGAGCAAGCTGCAGGAGACTGGTAGATAAGGGAAGGACTGGGACTACTCTGAGATGGAGAGCCATAATCTTACTTAGATTTTAAAAGGATCGCCCTGGCTGCTGTGTTGAGAATAGACTGAGGTGGGGGTGAGGAGCAATGGTGGAGCAGGAAGACTAGCTGAGGCAGTTACAATAACTCATGAGAGAGGTGATGGATCAGGATGGTAGAGATGGGGGTGGTAAGAAATGGTCAGGTTCTGATATATGTGGACAGTAGAGCCAACTATTCTACTACTCTACTACTTTAGAGAATTTGTGGACGAATGGGGATGGGTGAGACAGGGAGAAGAGTTAAAGATGACTTGCTCCTTCGGGCCCCTGCTCAAAGGCTGCCCTACTGGAGAAGCATTCCTTGCCTGCACAAGGTCTGACTTGAAACACTTGAAGCTGCGAAGACTGAGAAGGGGAGGGGTGGTGGAGTGGCAGGCTAAAGGAGGCCGCAGGAACTCCGAGATTCTGGGCTGCTGACACTATCAGACTTCAGTCCAGGGACCTGGGGGGCTGAATGTGCAAACACGGGGACGACAGGTAAGGCAAGGAACTGGCTGAGCTCCCCGAGGAGCAAACGTAGATGGAGAGAAGTGGGCTTAGGATGGAGTCTTCAGCACTGCAGTGTTAGAGATGCCAGCTGAGGAACGACCAGTCTGTCAAGAGGAGAAGCAAAAGAGCAGAGCGTGGGGCCCCGGATGCCAAGGGAGGGGAGTGTTTCCTGAAGGAGAGAGCCACTGGTTGCGCCAAAGGCCAAGCCAAAGAAGGGCTGAGAACTGATCCTTCACCAGCTGCCATTACAAGGGCTGTTTTGATGGAGGGGTGGGTATGGAAGCCTGACTAGTTGGATCCCAAGGAGTTTTGTTGAGGAGGGGAGCAGAGAAATGGGGCAGCAGGACAGGGATGTGGGTCGAGAGGTTTTTCTCCTTTTTAAAGATGGGTGACATAAGAGTATATGGTACCCTGAAGGGAATGACCCAGCTAAGGGGAACGTTGATACACGATGCAGGACAGACAAAGGGAAGAAATGTTATAGGGCATCTTTAAGCAGGTGGAAGGGGACGGTCTGGTGCAGAAGAGGAAGAGGAGGGCAGAGTGTGAGTGGCGCCAAAGCAGGGAGTGGCGACGTCGGCTGGGAGCCTGGGCAGCTCTCTCCCGATTGCGTCTATTCCTCAGCATGACCAAGGAAAGTCATCAGCCGAGAGAGAAGACAGGGAGAAAATGATGGGTTTGGACATCTTTTAAAAGATTTTAAATAAAAAACAGTAAAGTTAGATTTAATTGAGAGAAAACTCTGATTTGCTGAGATAAAACTCAGGAAAAAAATATACAAAATTACCGAAAGTACTAATTCCCTACGCTGTTGTTTGAAAAGCGCTCTCAGACACAAACTCCTCTTTTCCTGGGATCAAGTCTGACATGGGCCATTCCCTGAGGAAGCAGGAGACTGAATCCAGCAGATCTTGTTGGATACACTCCATCAAACAGCTTACACACTCAAAAGCTCTACTGTTGAAGACACATCATTACTTGGGGATCATTTTATATCACAACATTACCACAAGTTTTCATATACTAGTGTGACTAAAACATTTTTTCAAAGCAGCTTCTTACTGGGTGGAGGATTACATGAGGGTTTATTATTTTGTTCCCCGCACATTTCTGTTGAGTGTGAAATATTCATGATAATAAAATGCAGCTCCTTACTCAAATTTTGATATAATGGATTTTGCATTAAATGCAAGTTTCTGTCAAGAAATCTTTAAAAGGTAGATTTCAATCTTTTAGCGTTATTTCTAGGGAATGTGGCTATTTTTTGGATTTACAGCATTAATGAATTAAGGTTTCAGCATGCTTATAAAATAACAAAACAATCAAATAAACCTGTACTTGATATTTTGCTGTTCATAATATCATGCAGGTCACTGTATACTCAGAAGGGAGCTTGAAACAGTCAAGCAAAGATTAATTTGTCTTTAGAAGAGTTTTGCTGATAAAGATGTCTTACTATATTCTAGTTTCCTGAGACACCATTACTCAGATGCCTCAGTTAACCAGAATAGCCCACTTCTCCGCCACAGCAGACGGCAGAAGCTTAGCTATAATAAGATGGTTGAGACTAGCAAGTTCATTTCAGGTGTGAAATCCTACAGGCACAGACCTGTGGATTACAGAGCATGGAAAATGCAACCCCTCGGAGGACTGCTGACTGGAGGTGACACAAAGTTCCTAGGTATGACAGCACTAAAGTGTTTGGGGATTTTTTTTTTAAAGAGACAATTTTAAGAGAAAAAATAGAATTAGAATTTGTGATTGAATTAGAGACTGACATATTCAGGCTATTGATAGAGCAGAGATCAGTTCGAAACATTCAAAACAGCAACGCATTTATAAAAATAGACACGGAGGAGTTTGCCAATTCCTACTTATTTTTTTTCAATTTTTTTATTATGGTAAAATACACATAAAATTTACCATCTTAACAATTTTAAATGTACAATTTCTTCCTTATCTGTGGTAAAAATGATACAATATACACTATTCATAATGGTTAAAAATGTTAAGTCTGGGTTCAAATCCTGGTTCCACCACTTACTTACCTGGCCTCCTGCGCCTCTTTCCTCAACTGGACAAAAACAGGGGTATTCATATCTCCTCTCACAGGGTTGCTCTAATATTATCTGGGTCAATGACCCTGCTCAGTGGCTCGCCCAGAGAAAGCACTCAACACATGTTGGCTTTTACATCATTAGTAAGAGGGTGGTCAAAAGAGTAACTTTGAAGAAGAGTGTTCCCCAGGCTTTAGAGGCCTTAGAAGCATTTAGCAGCAGAGAACATTCCAGCTTCACACTGGCTCAGAAGCTCAGCAGCTCCAGATACCAAGAGAACAGAGCCTTGCTGTGGCTGCACTGTTCCTGGAAAGTTTTCCTGCAGGGACACAGTCTCCGGTGTTGTTCACTGCAGCTGTGGCCCCCAGAATATGCAGCCTGGCCCCCCTCCAGCCTTTGTAGTGGTAACGGAGGCAGTCAGCCTGTGCACCACCTCACAGTGGACTCTCTCAGCCACGCTGCCCATCCTCAGAATGCCCTGGGGCCACTGATGAGACTGATACCAGAGGCTCCAGTTCTCAGTGGCCATGCAATTAAGTCTAACAAGGCAAAAGGAGCTCCTTGGGGGGCACACAGAGATACCCACAGTAATTGGCAATAGGCCTCTGGTTCCCCAGAGACTAAGGATTATGTGCTGGCGGCAGAGAAGGGCCAAAGAAGGGTCAAGACCTTGAGGGAGGCCAGATGGGATCACCTAGCTTCATGCATAAGTCATGAGCAGCTCTGTTGACTGCTCTGAGCTCTCCCAAGCGACACACAGCAAGGCCAATCCCTGGTTTGGGGAAGCAGACAACAGAGGCTTCCTGTGTGCTGGGAGACTGCTGCTGGCCCAGGGTTGCTTCCCCACATCCGACTATGGCTCCAGTAAAGCTGACTTCAGAGCTCTGGATTCTTGCAGAGGCAGGCAATAAAAACACATGCATTACGCAGTGTGTGTTCCAGTTCAGCCGTCACTGAATTCCTCAGCAGAAGGTGTGTGTCACTGACGGGAACAATGTGCGTTCTAAACAGAAATGGCCTTTACTGAGGAAATAAGTAGGATGAAAGTGTATAATCTGGTAGGGACATACGCCTGGGTCCTGGATATTTATGAAAGACACTTGCCATTTCCAAAGTACATATCTGTGTGCAAGTGTGTGTGTGTGTGTGTCTTTTATGATGGCTTTCTCTGTGTTCTGATAAACTATGTTCTGTACTGTGATTAAACCCTTTGCATAACTATCTCCTGTAATCCTCATATAAGGGCCCCAGCAGGTAAATTAGTACTCAGCTGTGAGAAGTTAAGTGACTTGTCCAAGGACACACAGCAGGTAAGGGACAGAGTGAAGGTCTGAACCTGCCTATCTATGTCCAAGTCTCTTCTCTTTATCCGGATACCGGTACTGGCTGTCTGAAAGTGCTCACTGAATACTCCCCCACCCCATTTCCTGGCCTCTGCCCCTGAACTGATCGATCAGCAACAACACTGGCCCACCTGCCCTCCAGCAGACCCCGAGCTGGGCCCTTTGCCCACGTTACTCCATCATTAATGCATTAGCAGGTGGATATTATCATTTTAACAGATAAGAAAACGTGTACTTTCGGCTAGCCTGTTTCACAGGTTTATTTAATCAATATTCTCTTCCTGATATTTCTCTTCTAATCCTGCTCAGTCTCTCCCCTGGTGAATTCTTTACTATAGTAATCAGCTTTTAGAGACAGAACCTGTACGGTTATGTCAATTTTGAACATCATTATCATTTTCAAATATAAGAAAAATTAAGAAATAAAAAAATATTTTCAAAAGTAGATGTTAGCAGGGCTTCCAGAAATAAATGGACCAACACAAATCAGAGTCCCAGTCCTCTTCCCAACAAGCATAACCAAAAGTACTATACGGAACTGGCCACAGACAGACCGGATTCTGAAAAGGAAATCTCTCAGACACAAATCCTTTTTATGGCTTCAGTAATTACCCATTCTGGATTTCCAGGAGCAGCCTCTAGAGCTTCTCAAAGGAGGCACAAGGGAACCACCTGGGGCACCACGTTAAAACGCAGACTCTGGTTCAGCAGGCCCAGGGTGGGGCTTGAGATTCTGCATTTCAAATAAGCTTCCCAGCAACGAAGCCGCTGCAGGCGTGGGACCCCATTTTGAGGAACAAAGGGCTAGAGGTCCTGTTAACTCCATCACACCATCAAACTATTCTGAGATAGCACCATTTCAGCATCTTCACTACACTCTGGATTCTGAATCCAGAAGTGCTTTTTGCTGGATAATCTCAATATCTGGTCTGGAAACCTACTTGTCCTACTAGGGCATGCCATGAGTGAGCGCTTCTTCATGTCACAGTAAACCGTAACACTTGTCTCATTTAAGAGAAAGAAGAAGAGAATAAACTTGACAATATGTGGCAGTCCTCATGACCTTGAACTTCAATGAAAGCTCGGTGAAGCAAATTCAAAATACCCTCAAATAACCAGCAGATATTTTGCATGTCCTAATGTTTTTACAATTATGTGGGCAGGAAGTAATAGGGATTTGGGATATAAGACAACTAAATTTTCGGGTGAAGCTGGGAAATTAATATAATATAGCAATAAAAACGAAGATGAGGATGTTGATGATAATTCCAATAACAATAGTTACCACTTTTGAGCAGTTATGTGCCAGGCATGCGCCGAGCACTTAGTTTACACTATCTCACTTATTCTTCACAATAGTCTTATGGCAGAAATATTATTTTTATTTTTGATATTAGAAAACTGAGACTCAATGAAGGTAGGTTACTTATCCAATTGTTTACTAAATAAAATGAAGTGAGACTTGAACCCAAGGCTACCTAAACCCCCAAGCCTCTTCACTGTATATACTGAAGGAGCTCTTCACCGTTATACTAAATGAGAGCTTTCACTATGAATGCAGAACAAGTACCTTGTAAAAGTCCAATCTTCATCGACCTCAATGTAAAGAAGATTCCATCAGCAGGTTATATCAAATAAACTAGAGGCTTTTAAAAATAAAATTAAGACAATTTTCTTGATTAAAGACACAAATCAAGTTGGTTTAAAACGAATACTCCATATTGAAAAGTGAATCATTCAAGAACCATTTGGATAGATTCACTGTTTATCTCAACAAAGAGTGATCTGTTAACTACACATCTGAAAGGTTGCACAGGTTAAATCTTCTAATCTAGAAAAACTGGTCTAGAAAAAGTCTTGCACACCAGGCTAACAAGGGCACCATTGCCAAGACTGGAGATGCTCTCACAGCAAACAGCAAGCAGCGTTTGGGGTGTTCAGGCTCCCCATGGCAGAGAGCCCTTGGGATCAGAGAAGGAACCCCAGTCAAATGGCTTTACTATGAATGCAATTCTGTTCTTAAAATCCTCTAACTTCAATGCAAACCCAAGGAACCTTGAGCTAATGAATTTGCTGGCGGTTCCTGTTAGCTCAGCAAACAAAGAGGCACAGCCATTTAGGTTAAATATGAGGGAAAGAGTGTGGGATGGCCTTTTATTTGTATATTATAATATTGGAAATATATGGTAACTCCCTAGAAAATATGTATTTCCATGAGTAATATTATACATTTCATGTTTTAAACAGTACAAAACAATCATATTTATTTAGTCTAAATAAATAGGTGACAGCATCCAGTGCAACAGATTCTACAAATGAAATATCCAAAACACCTATCTTTGGAAAATATGGCTGAATATGTCTGTATTCATATATACACATACACACTTGTGTATACAATTATTTTGTGTATATATCCCCCCACAGGAGAGCAATTGCACTTAGATACACAGTAAGTATACATATACACTTATGCATATACCCTATAAGTAAATTGCTCTCCCGTGAGAGATGTCCACCTGCCACAGTTGAGTGTTCTGTCTCTCTTCTCTATGCCAAGAGGGTATTTAATTTGGGTGGATGAGCAGACCTATAGTGTTAATATCCTGTTCCCATGAAGGGCTGTTGGATTTCCCGTATCCATCTGCCACAATTCTCAACCTTTCTCTCGCTCTGTGTTCAGAAAGAACTCTGCAAGTTGGTTTCATAAATAATTCACTTGGCTTTCGGCAGAGTTTATTCTGTTATTCAATCCTTCTACTGGGTTTTAAAATTTGAAAGTCGTGTTTTGTTTTATGGATGCAATAATCTTTCAAGTCTTTGTGAGGATACTAATTATAATTTTTTTCAAGCCTTACTTCTTTTATTTTTTTTCCTGTGGCCATTGGCTTTTTTGGTTACCTGTGGTCACTCTTTGGCTATGGTCTTTCCTCAAATGTCCAGTGAGTCGTCTTTGTTCGTATTCATAAGTGAAGATCTATACCAGTGAGTACTGGTAGCCTGATGAGCTACCTCAGGAATGTTTAAGATCTCACTTCCATTTCCTTGGGGAATCTCCTCTTAAGTGAATGAGGCTGAGAGCTGTGGCAGCCTGTGCGGCTGTTAGTGAGAAAAGAGGGAAAAATAAAGACTCAAATTCAGAGGAATGGGAACGGAAGATTGAGCATCCACTTTGGTGGAGGGCAGTGACTCTGGAAGTCAGGGCAGCCCAGCCTGGAGTTCAGTTACTCTTTCGGCCACCGCAGCACACTTGGGGAAGATCCTGCGGTGAGCAGCCCCAAGGACGGGGCTGGGCTCTGCTTTTCCTCTGAGCTTCTGCTGAGGAATCATGACCCTGGGATTCTTCCAGAGCTTCTCTGAGGACAGTGGTCTGTGGTCTTCTAAATTCCAAATATTCCTTCCATTAAACTAACTGTGCCTTCTAGAAATTTCCCAAATTAGGCATCTATTACTGATAGTTTTCTCTGTTTTCACCAAGATTGTGCATTTTCACTTATTTTTATATTTATTTTGATCATTTCAATAGAATTTTTGGAGGCAATCAAGGTAAACAAATCAACTTTTCATGCTTTAAAATGATTTAAAATCTCAATTCATTTAGAAATATATACCAATATACGTATGTGTTTATGTATATCTGTGTATACACATACATATATGTCATGTATGTGTGTAGAAAGAAATAAAACAAAACGTTAATTATGTTAGTGTATGGGTTATAAGTTTAAGGATGACAACGACATTATTTTCTTATATATTTCCCAAGTTCTCTACCATGACTGTACATTCCTTTTTTTTTGGCTATGGTCTTTCCTCAAATGTAATTTTTTTTATAAGAAATTCATATACCATAAAATGCACCATTTTAAAGTGTATAATTCACTGGTTTTTAGTATACAGGCGCACCTTGGAGATATTGAGGTTCCAGACCACCACAAGAAAGCAAATATTGCAATAAAGCAAGGCACACAAATATTTTGGTTTCCCAGTACATATAAAAGTTATGTTTATACTATACTGCAGTCTATTAAGCATACATAGTATTATGTCTAAAAATAAGTACATAATAATTAAAATATACTTTATTGCTAAAAAATGCTAACCATCATCTGAGCCTTCAGCAAGTCATAATCTTTTTGCGGGTGAAGGGTCCTATAAAAAAACTCAGTATCTGTGAAGCGCAATAATGTTAAGCACAATAAGACGAGGTATGCCTATATTCACAAAGGTGTGTAACCATCACCATAAGTGGTTTTATAACACCTTCATCATCCCCCCAAAAAAAACCTGTATCCACTAGTAGTCACCCTCCAACCCCTCTCTCTCTAGCCCCTGGCAAATCACTAATCTTTCTGTCTCTATAGATTTGCCTATTCTAGTATTTCATATAAACGGAATCATAAAGTATGTGGCACTTTGTATCACTCAGAAAAATGCTCTCAAGCTTCATCCATGTTGTAGCATCTATCAGTATTTCATTCCTTTCTATGGCTGACTAACATCTCACTGTATTGATATACCGCATTTATCTATCCATCAGTTGATGCACATTTGGGTTGCTTCCACTTTTTGTTTATTATGAACAATGCTGCTATGAACTTCATGTACGAATCGTGAATTACTTTTCTAATTAAAAAAATACTCCTTTAGAAAAATTACAAAAATATCTTTTCAAAAATAGCGTGTCACACTTTTCACTAATGTAAACAGGCTTTGCTCCTATTACTATAAAGCATATAAAGTTTTACTATACCTTCAAAACCTGTTTAATACCTGCAAATACCTCAATAGAATAAATGAACTAGGAATAAGCAGACATTCTTGCATTAACTGGTGGTCAACTAATAAATCAAATCTTTTCAACATGCTGAAGGTACACTGATGTACGTTAACAATTTCTATGGTATTTACAATCACTATTTCAGAACAGCAGGCCTTCTTTTCAAGAATATCATCTTAGAATATATTTCATTGTCACATGCAACATTCAGAAAACAATACTTGTTTTAAAACCTGCCCAGACCATGAAAAGAGAAAAAAGAAATCTATTTCACCACCCACTCATAGAGTGCAACCTTTAGAAAGGGATTATTTCCATTACATTTTCATCGGGGACTGGCAAAGAAAAGTATATCATGTTATTACCAAGCCTGGAAGTGTAATGACTTCCAGGTTGCTAAGCAAAGCTGCAATGGTAAAGGCCCCGGTATCTGTGATCTCTAGAGACACTCTCAAATTTCATTAAAACCTGCTCATAACCATTACACAAAAGGTTCATGTGGAGTTTATAAACAGGCCTCATTTCTTGACATAATAATGATAGAATCAAAAAAAAAATCAAGTGGCATCAAAACTTTTGTGATACTTAAAACCAAATGTTTTGGAGACCCAATTAATGAAATCTATAATGTTTCTAGAGATGTTTCACAGAAAGAAAGCAAGTACTATCAGCTTATAGTAAATAAAGTTCTTTAATACCCTGAAAACAACTACACTGTGTAGAACTTTGGGATTCCTTTTGAAGAAAGGATAAATATATTCTGTGTACAAATTGGGAAGGGAGGCAAGGATAATTTGAAATGAGAATCCCAATCATTATTTGCTTCAAGGAGGGTCATGATAGTGGCATGTTTTCAAATGCAATAAGAAAGCAAGATGCCACAAGAAATAATTCCCAAGAACACTTTCAAAACCTTTCCTTTAGCAATGGTGTTGGAAAAAGCTAATCCCTGAAACAGAAAAAGTTATGACAGGTCTCAGTAACAATCCCATGTGTATCACTGGGATGCTGGTCCAGGAGGTTTGGCTCAAACCCCTAAGATGCTAATGAGACTTGGGCTCTCTGTACTGCATGGGCGGGCCACTTAAACTCCTCATCCAACTCCTAAAGTTCTAAGGAGAAATAGTGGAAGGAGATCATGTGGTTGGCTCAGCTTTACTTTTCAAATCTACAAATGAAAATGTTAAAAGATCAAAGTAAACTGATAGAGATCAGAAGGGTCATTTATTGTGATGGTTGATTTTAAAGATTTTATTTTTTTCCTTTTTCTCCCCAAAGCCCCCCAGCACATAGTTGTATATTCTTTGTTGTGGGTCCTTCTAGTTGTGGCATGTGGGATGCTGCCTCAGCATGGTTTGATGAGCAGTGCCATGTCCATGCCCAGCATTCGAACCAAGAAAACACTGGGCCACCTGCAGCGGAGCGCGCGAACTTAACCACTCCGCCACAAGGCCAGCCGCCGTGATGGTTGATTTTAAAGGCAAATTCTTAAACAGAAACTGTGCCTGCATATGGGATCAGCAGCTTTGCTAAGCTGAAAGGGTAGTTACAGACTGGCCGAGGGTTCTTATCATCCAGACATTTACTTTCAATACCCAAGCCCCCAGAAACTGACTGACTTGGGAAGCACACGTCCTTGGGGCATGAATAAGCTCACTGATAAATTGACGGATGGTTGGCTCTCAAGCACTCACCACGGAAGTGCCTATTCAGGCCTAAGCAAAATATTTTTTATTAGTCAGCATCTTTGTGATACACAAATCAATTGCAAAGTGAAAATTCAAATCTTGCAAAAGGTAAGGGATTTCTCTAAATCATTGCCACTGATGATGGAAGAATCACACTGAAAGCCTTTGATGAGTGAAGGTCTGACAGACAAGAGTGGGTGACCACCAGCTGAAGAACAGAAAAATCTCTTCAAGTGTGAAGACAGGACAGGCACTTCAAAAGGGAAAACTAATTTGAATAGCAATGGAAAATTAATAAAGATCTTCAACAGTTATGCAAAAAATACCCCATTTTGTGAAGGTGCTGGGAAGGCTAAATATGAAGGCTGTTATATGTGCCATCATGCAATTTTGATAATGTGAAAGATGACACACAAAAAAGCCTAGGATCACTGGTAGAACCCCATGCAATGGAGAGAAAGGACTCAGCTACAGGTCCCTTGACAGGGTTCAGGTGGGAACCGCATGCTCAGAGTAAAACCAGCCCTCTGCTGACTCTCATGGGCAGGGGGATGTGGGAGCACAAGCACTCTGGGTAGGGTCACCTCTGTCCTGGCTGGAGTCAGGAGAAGTCCCAGAACTCTGCAGGCTCCAGCAAGGTTCTCGCCTCTCACTCACAGCCTCACTCATCCTGTCTGGCCGTGACAGTCAAGGCCAATCTCATTATGCACTTTATCCTAGTTTATGGCAGTCACCATGCAAAGCCCAGGTTTCCCAGGTCACCCCCTTCCTCTGGGCTCTCATCCCCACTTGCCTCGGTGTATCCCTTTCTTGGACTCCTTGTTACTTGAACCTTGCCCACTGTGCCCTTTGGATAGTCACCAGCAAAATCTCCTGCATCCTCAATCTCTTTCCAGGATGTTCCCTTGACTTTCTTGCTCTCTCTCACACAGTTGAACCACTAGGCCTGGAGGTGGCTCCTTGGTTCTCATTGCTGCTTCCTGACCATTCTCCATCCCTCCTCCATAACCCCCCCCGGCCCCCCCCCCCACTACTAGCTTTAAATCTAATGTCACCAGAGAATACCACCTGCTACTCTTCCCTGTTGCAGTTATCTGTGGATCACTGGGAACCCAGCTCACTGTCCTTGTCTTCAACACTACTCCTGTCACAGTGCTTGGTAATATCAATGTCCATAGAGAGGATCCTTCTAGCACCACTCAGTTCTTTGCCTTTCCCTCCAATGATCTTGTCCTCCTCTGCACTCTGACACTCACTCCTGTGGTTTTACCCTAGACCTGGTCAGTACTCTTAATTGAGCCCTCCAGAATCCACATTCAGGCATCCGACATTCTGATCAACTCCCACTATTCCTCTCTCCAGTTCAGACCTCTCTTACTTGGACAACCAGACCTATAGATCCAACAACCAACCTGAAATTCTCATTTGGATGTCTGACAGGCAGCTCAAACATAACATGTCCCAAACTGACCTCCCAACTTCCCCTCTCCCCCTAAACCAGCTCCTCCTAAGTTTTGGCCCATCTAGGTTTTGGCTTAGGTCAAAATTGGAATCATCTTTGATTATTCTCTTTGTCTCACAGCTCATATCCAAACTATTGGCAAATTCTATTGATACTTTCAAGCTTTACCCAAAATATAACCACTTCAAGCCATCATCAGGACTCTCCTGGATTGCAGTAACCTTTGACATCTCTTATCCTTCACCCTCTTCAATGATTATTTTCAATTCAGCAACCAGATCATCTTACCTCTCTGCTCAAAACCTTCCAAAGCCTCTCATCTCACTCAGGATAAACGCCAGTCTTTACAAGGGCTTACAGGGCCTTAAGGACTTCCGCCCTCCACCACACGCCCTTCCCGTTACCTCTCTCACATCTTATATGGCTCCTCCTTGCTCATTTTGCTCTGGACACACTGGCTTCCCTGCGGTCTTAGCACATGCTGGGTATGTACCTGCCTTGCAGCTTTAACAAATGCTGTCTCCTGCCCAGAGTGCCCTGCTCCAAATATCCTCTGGCTGCTTCCTCCATTTCCTTCAGGTCTTTGCTCAGACATCATCTCACCGTGGCCTCCCCTGGCCACATTACCTAACATTGCAAATGTCCTGCTGTACTTCCTACCTTTCTTTCCTTTTATATTTTTCTTCGTAGTCCTTTTCTGTCTAAAATATAACACAGTTTACTTAATAAATGTGGTTATCATCTCTCTCTCCCCAGTAAGCTCCAGCAGAGCAGGGATTTTTTTCTGTTTTGGTCACTGCTGTATCCCCAGCATCTAGAACTCTGTCTGCCACCAAGTAGGTACACAATAGCTACATGTTGAGTGAGTGGTCACTTTGTCTTAGTGAAGAATTTTTCTGCATAGTATTACAAAATGCGAAATAACTCATTATAAGAATGCCTTCATTATGTTAAAAGACAAAATCCATTCATTTTAATAAATTTTAGTTTTATTTTTTGAGATCAAGTCCCAATCAAACATTTTGTCATTATTTGCCGTAATTGTGAGGTGGCTAATTTAAGTGAATTCACATTAAATGCTTAGTTTCCCAGTATCACTTATTCTGGAACAATACTGCAGAATCATATACCTAAACCTAGTCAAGTATTTCTTTGATTGAATTCAAAACACCGGCTTAAAAAAAAAAAAGACATCATAATACACATTTAAATTCAACTTATCTAACAGCTTGAATTTAAAATACTCTCTCAGATAAATATTTAAAATATCAACTGAGTTTTTTTTATCTTTAGATTTTTCGATGATTATTTAAAAACTGAAAACACAAAACCGAACTCTGGTTCTTTGTTACATACAGTGTATCTACTTGAAAACATTCTTTTTAAGGAAAGAAACATATTCCTATGAATATAATGTAGATTATGAACTATTGTTTCTTTAAGCAGATGGATTTCTTAAAATTAATATAGATTATATAAAATAAAATTATATTTAAAATATTATTTTAAAAATAAAAAAATTAGAAACATTTAATGTAGGTGTTCATAAGGGAAGGGCCCCCAGAATAATTTTCTTTGCTGTCTGCGCCCACAGGAAGTATTTTTCAAACATGTTCATCCTAATACTTAACATGCTTTGAATGGTCACTGTTTTGAGAATGGTTTTGTTAAAAGCACGTCATTAAAGAAATTTCACTTTACCAAGAGAGTCTGCGGCATTTTGCACAGCAACAGCTGCACAGCGGGGTTGATGATGGTCAGAATGATCACTAAAAATCAGGAAAACTCCTAAGTAACTCATAATCACTATAATTTGAACCAGATAATAAGTCCCTATAAATAGGAATATTAAAGGTTTAAATAAATAAATGATTCCTCACAGTAAGCTACTGTTTTTCCTTTTTCTGTTTTTCCTCCTCGGTTGGCTACATCCTCAATGAATTACTCTTGTGGAAAGAAGCAGTATTATTGCTGGCAGGTCTTCTCTCTTTTTGAGGGATATTATATCTGTTACCAAGGATAGCAGATTGGGCCTGTCCACATTTTAAATGTTCTCTCTTTCATACTTAAAATTCACTATTTCTTCTGCTCCATAAACATTATCCCATTTTTATAGCTTTTACCCTTTGCTTTAAAGAGTTGTGGGGAATACAGATATTCACACAGGGCCAGAGTATCTCTCCAAGGATCACTTAGTAATCACAAAGGGAAACATGCTGGAGAGATGTGGCAGACACCCCCTTAAGCAAGCAATCAAACTTAGCGTCACTGCAAGTGGGCCAGCCTGGCATCACATGCTTCCTAACGGGATACAACATGAGGGACCATTACCGATGAGATATTCTAACCAAAAACATCAGGAGGACACAACCATACTATTCCAGAATGCTTGACATTCAACCACCCAACTGACTCAGGCTCTTCAAAAAGTTAATTTCAGAGGGAAAAGAAAAAGCAAAAAGACTCTTCTAGATTAAAAGAGACAAAGAAAACAATTAAATTCAGTATGGGAGCCTTCACTGGAATATGGATTTTAAAAAACCTATAAAAGTCATTTTTTGACAACTATGAAAATCAGATATGAGCTGGATATTAATGATATTATGAAATTGTTATTAATTTTCTTGGGTGTGACAATGTTATTGTAGTTAGGGGCCACATGTCATGATGCTTTTACACGACTCAGGAAACACACACACAGAGAAATAAAAAGTGTGGTAAAATAAATGTTAACAATGCTTGATTGCACAGGTGCTTGTCATATTATTCTTTCAACTTTTCTGTGGTTTTGAAACTTTTCATAATGAGAAGATGAGTAAAATTGTCATCAATGACAACGGAAACTTGAAAAAGGAGAAGGCTTTTTAGAGAAACTAGGGAACAAATTTTATTTGCCAGAATTTCTGCAAGAGGGCAGGTGAATCTTTTGAGACAAGAAGTCAAACAGAAGGAAAATTATGCTGCCCGGGGGCCACAACATCAGATTGAGAAAGAGGACAGGAAGGCAACCAGCCTAGTCAAGAGGAGCTTCCTGTGAGAAGGCGGGGAGGGAGCAGCCCTTGTAGGAAACATGAGGGAGAATGAGACACATTCAAAGTGGATTTTAAGGAAGCTTTCTCTGTGACATGCACATCCTCAGGAAACCTACAGCAAAGATGCACACACTTCCTCAGGCAATTAAGGGGACTGTTGTTTCCCTCAGAGCAGCACAGAAGTCAGTCCTGAGAATGACTGGCCATAAACGACTCTCTTCCACTGGCCATTTGCTTCCTGACTCTGTCTTGCTCAAAATCTCAGGCATGTTTCCTCAGGGAATTAAGTAAAAATTCTAGGCGAGATATTTCTTTTCTTTGTTGGAAAGAGACAACCAAATCATTCAGAGGGTTCCCAATTAACTTGCGATCCTACGGCAATCACTGGTAGAGAACATTTATCCAGTGTAACGGCATAGTTACAGTGTAACTACGGATTTTGGGAAAGATCCCTCTGGGAGACTCTTAAGAGCATCCTCTCAGACTTTCAGGAGAATCTTCTAAGGGACCAGATTTCAGAAAATTTTATTACATTTACTTTTTACTCATTTGAGTACATACTGTTTCTTTTAAAAATTTCACTGGTTTCGCATCAATCTCTCCCTGTTTTTCCTTCAAGAAAATACATCAAGAACAGAAGGGTCTTACCATGAGAAAAATAAGCTAGGAGGGAGAGAGGAATCATTTTGCCTTTCTTATACCTCAAGGAATACTTCTTTTCTTTTCTAATAGAAATTAGGTCCTTTCTGATCCTAAATCTACAACTCACCCTGGTCCTAAAACAGAAAAAGAATGAATGCAGGTTGCGCATTGGTCTCATCAAAGCTTTAAAGACGCTGTACGTGAAGAAATGCCATTACACTGATTTTCAGCAACAGAACAGCTCCGTTCCCATGTGGAATGAAAAGGACCTGGGGACCTACATGAGAATTTGGAAGAAAGATGATGGCGCGCACAGTAAGATTTTCTGAAAGCCATAGAGTAAAGGGTCTCCAAGAGACGGATATTTTCAATAATCTTTAATACTAATCATCTTCAGAGAGAAATCGCACTCCTGCCGCCTCTATAGATGGGCGGGCGACAGGAGTTAGCAATGTCAGCACGTTACAATCACTCTGCCACGGATGGCTTCTCTGCTTTCATAGAGTAGTCAATAGTAGATGTTTAAGCTAGTTTTACAGAACAAGTTTGTGGAGGTTTATGTGTGGTCAATATTTTGAGTGTCGGAGTAAGCTGGCTTTAATTAAGAGACAAGTAGCTAATCTACAATCATTACTCAGGGAAAACTCCCATTGATACCAAGTTTAAGGGATAGGTGAACTTGGGAGTGACTTGAAGGATTGCCATTACATTATTAAAGTAGAGCAGAAAGTATAATTATAAAGGCTCCCAGCTTCCTGGCAAATTACAATAGATAATTAAATTCTTAGGCTTCCCCGACATTCTCTGGATGTTCTAAACACAGACTAAATAAGGAAGAGTGCCCCAGGGGCGAAACACATCCCAACTCCATTAGCACAAATTCGACATCCTATTTCTTGAATCTGTTAGTGAGAATGTGGTTTTAGAAAGTAACTATCAAAGACTGAAACTTTAAACAGGTATTTCAAGAATCCATGGCCTTTTATGTGATTCATAGGGAGAGATCTGCCACATTATTCCCCAAGACGACTCTCTAATAACCATGGTGTGCCAGTCACTGACATGCTCATTACCTGGCCTTGTAAACTATGCGGCCAAGTGTACTTCAGCGTCGCCCTCTCTGACACCATCCAGGCTCACTCAGCTTCAGGGGAAGGAGGGCACTCCACTATCAGGGCTTAAAAAAAGATGGTGGGGCCGGACTGGTGGTGCAGCGGTTAAGAGCGCATATTCCACTTCGGTGGCTCGGGGTTTGCCGGTTCGGATCCCGGGTGTGGACATGGCACCGCTTGCCAAGCCATGCTGTGGCAGGCATCCCACATATAAAAAGTAGAGGAAGATGGGCACAGATGTTAACTCAGGGCCAGGCTTCCTCAGTAAAAAAGAGGAGGATTGCCCATAGTTAGCTCAGGGGTAATCTTCCTCAAAAAAAAAAAAAAAAAAAGAATAGTGGTTACCCGGGGCTGGGAGGAGGGGAATGAGGAGTTATTCTTTAATGAGTCGAGTTCCATTTGGGATGATGGAAGAGTTCTGTGGATGTGTGGTGGTAATGGCTGCACAACAATGTGAATGTATTTAATGCCACTGAACTACAAAATTAAAAATGGTTAAAATGGTAAATTTTATGTTATATATTTTTTACCAAAAAAAAAAAAAGATGACCAGCACCAGAAACTACATCTATTTTCCATAAACAGGTAAAAGTCACTTAGATTCAACTTTTCTTCCACAAACAAACTCTACCTGGCCCTCTATGTAGTAGGTCAGAAACCATAAGGAACTCATTTTAGGAAGTAAAATAAACTCAAAGATGGTGTAGTCTGGTTACTTTGACCAAGTTGTGGTCTAATCTGTTTTCTGTATGACAAATTTGATCAGTGTTTTAGAAAATGATGTAATTTATATCCAAAGACAGGTTCATGATCTCTTATTCACAATTCTGAAATCTAGAGAGCTCTGAAAATCAAAACTTTTTTTATAAGTTTGGTTCAAAAACATATTTGGTGGCAAAACCTGACTTAACCCACACGGGGCCATGTCTAGTCTTTATTTCCCCACTTGATGTGAATGTTTATCCATTTTACTGCAGAAATATTACGGTGCTTGATCATGGCACTGCCCAGTGTCTCCTATGGGAGTCATATCATATAGACTATAAGCACCATGCCAAAAAGATCTGAAAATTATGAATCCTAAAACAAACCTAATCCTAGAGTTTTAAATAAGAAATGGTGGATATCTCTACAAAGTTAAGCATATCAGATATTTGGTCAATATTTCCCAAGCTTTTGTCATTCCCTACCAAATTCAGAATATTGCCATACTTACATATCACACCTATTATTACATTCTCCAGTATATGTCTTCACACTGACTCATCTTTTTTACTTGAATTATTTTTTAAAGAAATATCTCTACTGTAAAAACTGAATGTCTGAGAGGCCTACTCACTGTTAAAAGGACATTCTGAAGGATTTGAGAGGTGTTAAAGACACAGTAGTACCAAACTGAGACTTTCACCTTAAATCATCAGAAAGAGCAAAAAAAAACTGAAAAGGAAACATCTGCCTTACTACGTGATTCAATGTCATCTAGCGCTAGGCTGGTGTACCGTCTCCAAGATCTACTGTCCCCAGAAGTATTCCTCCTACACTTTGGGAGACTCACCTAGACCATATCATCATCCTGCCACTCAGGTAACGACTCCGTTGACATTGTAAGTCTCATTAGGGGTGGGGGAAGCCATGGCTGCAGAAAAGCTTAACACAGCAGCGAGGAGGGTAAATCTCTGTATCTCCCTTCTAGTTCTGTCACTCAACCTGCCATGCAGATTTAGCTGGGTCACGCACTGCAGCCATCTATTTATCAAATTGGCACAAAAATCATCTTGAATATAACTCCCTGGAGCGTCTATAGCCTCCACTGCCAAAGAACCCCTCGAGATAATTGGATCTAGAAATGAACAGACTGACAAGCCAGAACATGACATAGACTAACGGGACCTCCACTTGTTTATTAACTTCAACAATAGCTACTATAAATAATGGCCTTCGAAACTAGTAGGAAGAGATTTATTGTAAAAAGAAAATAAGTCAGTCTTCAAAGTACATTAGAATAAACATCAATTATATATATATATATCTTTAAAATAAAATAAATGGAACAAAGGAAAGTTTTTGGTACAGTAGAATACTGGGAGTTAGAAATGGTGGAGTTAGAAAATCTTCATTTTGCAACCATTACAAAGTTAAAAATAATAACTACACATTGATTGAACCAAGTGATCAAAATTCACTTCACCAGGAAGGGGCAAATCAACATCATGAGCCTCTGGATGTGATGGATTGAGAAGGACACATCCCTCCTCTGGGGTTGTCCTGAATCTAACCATCAGGAACCATCAGATACACCCAAATTGAGGGAGATTCTACAAAATATCCAGCGTATGTTCTTCAAAAATGTCATGAAAGACAAAGACAGCCTGCAGGACCATTCCAGATTAGACACATGTCTACGAAAACATACAATCCTGGATTGGATTCTATACCAGAAAATAAAGCTATAAAGGACATTATTGGGACAGTTGACGGAACTGGAATATGGATGGCAGATTAGTAACAGAATTGTATCAATGTTAAATTTCCTGATTTTGATTACAGTAGTTAAGTAAAAGAATATCCACTTTGTCAGGAAATATACACTTACGTATTAAGGGGTGACGAGGCACAATGTCCCTCACTTACTCTCCAATGGTTCAGAAAAGATATGTGTCTATGCAGATAGACATGGGCAGAAGATAGAAGTGTTAACAATGGGTGACTATGGAGAAGGTAACTGGGAGTTATTTTACTGAAATTAGGTCAAAGAGAACAACTACACCCAGTCCACTGGCTGCCACCAAAGCCACCCACCCTGGCCCCAGTTTCCGTGTGGACTCACCATTCTTCTGAGAATCCTCAGCAGAAGCTTCTGCTCCTTTGGGTCCTCTTTGGATGTCAGTAAATGAGCAAAGCTCTCTGCATTTTCAGGAGACAGGCTGTCTGGGTTTTCCCCGCCATACAGCTGCACCAGTATAGACAGACACTTGGATGAGACTTCAAAAATTTCAGGATCCTCATTAGGAAGCTGAAAATTAACAAAAGGACTACTTAAACTTCATCAAAGATGGTGTTGGTATTCCTCAAGAACTGCAGTAAAATTTGGCTTCATGATGGAACATCAATCTGAGTGCGAAGCTTGACTAACTTGAATATTTTTTTGAATAGACCTTTTTCAAAATGCAGACGGTAACTCAAAAAAGGCTCAAGCACAAAATCAGAAGAAAGTCCTGCAGTCCTTTCTTTAATCGATAGTCAAGAAGGGCCTGTAACAAGCAGAGGACCAACAAACACTTCATATGCATATTGAGTACATGCACACATGCATCTAGGTGTGTGTGCATCCAGAGGTGTGGAAACAATGTGATTTTTCAGAGGCACATCCCTTACGTTCTTGCTTACTATTAACTTGCTTAGGAAAAATCCACTTCCTAGAAGATATTAAGGAACATTTTGAACTTGTCTGTGTCCCAATCATTATTGACTAAACAGATGGGAGAGAAAGCATTTTTTCAGTGAGTATTAAAATGTACGATATGAAATAATAATTATACTATAAGCATTTTAACCTTTTTATTTTTTTAACTTTTATTTGTAACAGCTTTATTGAAATATAATTCCTTTGCCATACAATTCACTCATTTACCATGTACAATTCAATGGCTTTTAGTATATTCAGAGTTGTGTGATCATTACCACAATCAATTTTGGAATTTTTTCATCACTCAAAAAGAAACCCCAAACCCGTTAGCAGTCCCCTTGCCATCATCTTCTCCTCCCCACCCCCAGCATCTGCCCAGTAATCAACTGCTTTCTGTCTCACTGGGATTTGCCTATTCTGGACATTTCAGATACATGAAATCATATAAAATACGATCTTTGTAACTGGCTTCTTTCACTTAGCCTAATGTTTTCAAGATTCATCCATGCTGTAGCACGTATCAGTATTTCATCTCTTTTTGTTGCCTAATAATCTTCTGTTGTATGGATATGCCACATTTTGTTCATCCATGCATCAGCTAACGGACATTTGAGTTGTTTTCGCTTTTTGGCTATTATGAATAATACTGCTATGAACATTTGGGTTGAAGTTTTTGTGCAGACATATGTTTTTGTTTCTCTTGGGTATATACCTTGAAGTGGAATTGCTGGGTCACATGGTAACTCTATGTTTAACCTTTTGAGGAACTGGTAGACTGTTTTCCAAAGCTGCCATTAGCACCAGCAATGTATGAGTGTTCCAGTTTTTCCACATCCTCAGTGACACTTGTTGTTATGTGCCTTTCTTTTTTGGTGAGGAAGATTGTCCCTGAGCTAACATCTGTGCAAATCTTTCTCTATTTTTTTTTGTATGTGGGATGCTGCTACAGCACGGCTTGATGAGCAGTGTGTACGTCTGTGCCCAGGATCCGAACCAGTGAACCCCAGGCTGCCAAAGTAGAGTGTGTGAACATAACCACTACATAACTGGGCTGGCCCCATCTGTCTTTTTAATTACAACTATCCTAGTGGGTGTGGAGTAGTAACTCACTGTGGTTTTTCATTTGTATTTCCTTGACGGCTAATGGTGTTGAGTGTCTTTTCACGTGCTTATTGCCCATTTGTATATCTTTGGAGAAAAGTCTGTTCAGATCCTTTGCCCATTTTTTAATGGGTCATCTGTCTCTTTATGATTGAGTCTAAGTGTTATTTATATATTTTAAATACAAGTCCCTTAGCAGATATATGATTTTCAAAACTGTTTTTCCATTCTGTGGATTATCTTCATTTTCTTTTAGTGTCCTTTGAAGCATAAAATAGTTTTTATTTTGATGAAGTTCAACTTATCTACTTTTTTTATTGTTTGTGATTTTGGTATCATACCTAAAACCATTACCTATCCCAAGGTCCTAAGATTTATGCTTCTTCTAAGAATTTTTATAGTTTTAGCTCTTACATTTACTTTTTCTTCTAAGTATTTTATAGTTTTAGCTTTTACATTTAGGTCTTTGATCTATTTTGAGTTAATTTTTATATATGGTGTGAGTAGGGGTCCAACTTCATTCTTTCACATGTGAACGAATCTTTTGAGATATTTGTAGTTTCATATTGTTGAGTTGTAAGAGCAACTCAGAGAGATCTCATATATACTTCACTGAATTTCCCCAATGGAAACATCTTGCATAATTATAGCAGAATATCACAACCAGGAAATTAACACTGACATAATCATTGACTTTATTCAGATTTTACTGCTTTTAGATGTATTTGTGTGTGTGTGTGTGTGCGTGTGTGTGTGCGTGCGCGCGCAATTAGTTCTATGCTATTTTATCACATGGGTAGATTTGGTGACACCCACCACCTCAAGACACATAACAGTTCCATTATAAAGATCCCTTTCATGGCAAAAGCCAACTCTTTCCCTCCTCCACCCCTAGTCAATGGCAACCACTACCTTGTTTGCCATTTTGTCATTTCAGGTAAGTTACAGAAATGGAAGCATACAATATGTATGGCTTTCTTCAGTCAACGTAATTACTTTGAGATCCATGCAAGTTTTTGCGTGTATCAATAGTTCTTTGCTTTTTATTACTAGTTGTATCCCATGGTATAGATGTACCACAGTTTAACTACTTGCTTGTTAAAGGAAATTTGAGTTGCTTCAATTTGGAGCTATCCCAAGTAAAACTTCTATGAGAATATTTGTACAAGTCTTTGTGTGAACCTAAGCTTTCACTTCTCTGAGATAAATGCCCAAGAATGCACTACTGTGAAGCTCATGTTTAGTTTTCAAGAAACTAGCAAATTGTTTTCCAGAATGGCTGTACCTTTTTTATTATCTTACTTTCCTAGCAGCAATGTGTGGGAGATCCAGTTTCTCTGCATCTTCACCAGCACTTGGTGTTATCACTATGTCAGCCACTCTGATAGGCAGAGGGGTAAGAACTCACGGTGGTTTTAATTTGCACTTCCCTAAAGGCAAGTGACAGTGAATATCTTTCTATCTGTTCATGTCTTTTGCCCTTTGGTAACTGGACTTTTTCTTATTGTTGACATCTGAAAGTTCTTTAAATATTCTAGATACAACTTCTTGCTCAGATATTTGGTTTGCAAACGTTTTCTCCCAGTCTATAGGTTGTTTCCACCCACTTCGCTGAGTTATTTGCAGAGAGAAAAGTTTGATTTTGATTGACTCCAATTTATTGATTTTATTTCTTATGGGTTGCACTTTTGGTGTCAAGTCTAAAAACTCTTTGTCTAGCCCTCAGTCCTGAAGATTTCCTCCTATTTTTTCCCTAAAAGTTTAAAATTTTACATTTAAGTAATTTAAATTAAATGAGCTAATTTTTATATAAAGTATAAGGTTTAGGTACAGGTTCTTTTATTTATTTATTTTTGCCACCAAATGGGCAATTGCTCTAGCAGGATTCTTAAAAATTTGTTCCTCCACTGAACTGCTTTTCTACCTTTGTTGAAAATCAGTTGGGCATGTTTGTGTGGGCCTGTTTCCGAGGGCTGTACTCTATTCCATTGATCTAGGTGTCTACCCCTCTGTCAATAACATGCTGCCTTGTTACTGTAGCTATATAATAAAGCTTAACACCAGGTAGAGTGTTTCTTCGCACTTTATTCTTCTTTTTCAAATTATTTTAGCTATTCTAAGACCCGTTACTTTCTATATAAATTTTACAATGAGCTTGCCTATTTACAAAAAGCCTTGCTGAAATCTTAACAGGAATTGTCTTAAAACTGTCTATCCAATTGGGGAGAACTGACATTTTTACTCTGTTGAGTCTTCTAATCCGTGAACATGCTACGTCTCTCGATTTATGTGTGTCTTTCATTTCTTTCATCAGCATTTTGCAATGTTGAGGATACAGATTCTATATATGTTTTGTCATATGTATATCTAAATACTTAATTTTCTTTGGTACAACTATAAACGGTGCTTTTAATTTGTTTCCACATGTTCATTGTTAGCATATAGTAAGGAAATTGTTTTTTGTTTGTTGATCTTATATCCTGCAACCTTGTTGAACTCACTCATTCTAAGAGTATTTTTGTAGATTCCTTGCAATTTTCTATATAGACAATTGTGTCGTGTGTCAACAGGGATAGTTTTATTTCTTCCTTTCCAAACAGTATATTTTTTATTTCTTTTCTTGCATTATCGTGCTGGTTACCATGTTGAATAAAACTGTGGGGAGCAGACACCCTTAGCTTGTCCTCAATCATAGGGAGAAAGGATTCAGTCTTTCACCAGTAAGTATGATGTTAGCTGTAGGTTTTTCATAGATGCTCTTTATCAAGTTAAGGAAGTTCTCCCTCTAATCCTAGTTTGATGAGAATTTTTATCATGGGTGCTGGATTTTGTCAAATACTTCTTCTGCAATAATTGACATGATCATGTGATATTCCTTCTTTAGCTTGTTTATATGATAGAATATCTTGATTTTTTTTTTTTTGAGGAAGATTAGCCCTGAGCTAACATCTGTCGCCAATCCTCCTCTTTTTGCTGAGAAAGAGTGGCCCTGAGCTAACATCTGTGCCCATCTTCCTCTATTTTATATGTGGGACGCCTACCACAGCATGGCTTGATAAGTAGTGTATAGGTCTGCACCAGGGGTCCAAACTGTTGAATCCCGGGCAGCCAAAGCAGAGCACGTGAACAGAACTGCTATGCCACCAGGCCACCCTCAACATTGATTAATTTTTGAATGTTGAACAAGCTTTGCAAATCTGCAATAAATCTTGCTTGGTTATAGTGTTAATTCTTTTTATACATTGGTGCATTCAATTTGCTAATTTTTTTGGAAACTTTTCCTGTTAAGTTTATGAGAGATATTGGTGTGGAGTTTGGGGTTATTTTTTGTCTTTTTGATTTTGTGTTTGTAATTTCTTTGAGTTTAGTGTCAGGGTAATACTGTCTTTATAAAATGAGTTGGGAAATATTCCAACTCCTCTTAAAATTGATGTTAAAAATTCTTTTAATGTTTGGTAGAATAGTCCAGTGAAACCATCTAGGCCCAGAGATTGCTTTTCAGGAGCTTTTAAACTATAAATTCAATTTCTTTAATGATTAGTAAGGTGTTCATCTTGGTTGAGTTTTGGTAGTTTTTGAAGAATTAGCAAACTTCTTCTAATTCATAGAATTTATGAGCATAAAATTGTTCCAAATATTCCTTTATTATCTTTTTTTTTCATTTTTTAAGAAAGTTTGGCCCTGAGCTAACATCTGCTGCCAATCCTCCTCTTTTTGCTGAGGAAGACTGGCCCTGAGCTAACATCTGTGCCCATCTTCCTCTACTTTACATGTGGGATGCTGCCACAGCATGGCTTGACAAGCGGCACATATGTCCACACCCGGGATCCAAACCAGCAAACCCCAGGCCACCAAAGTGGAACATGTGAACTTAACCACTGTGCCACGGTGCCGGCCCCTCCTTTATTATCTTTTTCACGGCTGCAGATCTATACTGACATCTCCTGTTTCATTCCTTATATTGGTGATTTTGTCTTTTTTTTGTCAGTTTGCTAGAGATTTTTCAATTTTATTGATGTTTTTAAGTGTCAGGTTTGTGTTTCATTGATCTTTCTCTATTGTTTTCCTGTTTTCAATTCCATAAATGTCTGGATTTATCCTTATTATTTCCTCCCTTTTGCTTGCTTTGGGTTAATTTTGCTGTTCTTTTTCCAGTTTCTGGAGACAGGAACTTAGATTATTGATTTAAGACCTATCTTCTCTTCCAATGTAGGCTTATGTTGCTATACCTATCCTCTCAGCACTGCTTTAGCTGCATCCCACATATTTTGATGTATTTTCCTTTTCATTCAGTTCTATGCATTTTTAAGACTTCCTCTGAAGCCACCTCAAAGGAATTATTTACAAGTATGGATTATTTAGAAGTATGTTTTCTTTTTGACCCATGGATTATTTAGAAGTATGTTTTCTTTTTAAGTGTTGGAAATTTTTATACTGTCTTCAGTTATTGATTTCTAGTTTGATTCCACTGTGGACAGAAAACACACTCTGTATTACTTCCATTTATTTTACATCTATTGATGTTTGTTTTATGGCCCAGGATGTGGTCTATATTGGTGAATGTTCCATGGGTACTCTAAAAAATGTGTATTCTGTTGTTGTTGGGTAGAATGTTCTAAATATGTCAATTATATCCTGTTGGTTGATTGCGTTCAATTTTTCTATATTCTTGATGGTCTTCTATCTAGTTGTTCTACTAACTGCTGAGAATGGGGTCTGAAGTTCTCAACTATAATTGTGGATTTGTCTACTTATCCTTGTAGCTCTATCATTTTTCACTTTGTATATTTTGAGGTTCTATTGTTTGGTGTGCATACATTTAAAATGGTTATGTCACCTCAATAGATTGCCCTTTTATCATTATGTAATATTCCTCTGTCCCTAGTAATTTTTTTTGCTCTGAAGTCTACTTTTTCTGATGTTAAGATAGCCACTCCTGCTTTTTAAAAATTAATATTTGCATGATATATACTTTTCAACCTTTTACTTTCAACCTGCCTATATCATAACATTTGAAGGTTTTTTTAGAGAACATATCATTGGATCATGTTATCTATTTAGCCATCTCTATGTCTTTTAATTGGTACATTTAGACCATTTACATTTATGGTAAATATTAAAATGGTAGGGTTTAAGTCTAACATGCAACTTTATTGTTTGTTTCCTCTGTTTCTTCTTCTGTTTCCCTCTCTCTTTTCTTTTTAATCTTCCTGTAGATTACTTGAACATTTGTTTTATGTTTCCAAAACAATGATTAAAGTTCTCCTTTACTCCCAATATTAGTTTCCCAGGACCGCCATAACAAAGTACCACACACTGGGTGGCATAAACAACAGAAATTTATTGTCTCACACGTCTAGAAGCTAGAAGTCTGAAATCAAAGAGCAGGGCCCTGCTCCCTCTGAAACTCACAGTGGAATCCTGCCCTTTTTCTTTCTAGCTTCTGGTGATTTGCTGGCAATCATTGGCATTCCTTAGACTATAGCTGTGTAACTCCAATCTCTGCCTCCGTCATCATAAACCCTCCCTGTGTGTCTCTGTCTTCACATAGTTGTCTTCCTATAAGGACACCAGTCATATTGGATTAGGGGGCCCACCCTACATGGCTATGACCTCATCTTAACTCACTTCATCTGGAATAACACTATTTCTAAATAAGGTAACTTTCCAAGGTACTGGGAGTTAGGACTTCAACATATCATTTTTGTGGGGAACACAATTCAACCCATAATACTTCCTATCAACTTTGTTTCTTGTGTACTCAGCTGTTTAATGACCTCGGTTTCTCTGCTTCTTGCTGTTATGCTTTCCCAAATGTCTGGTGGTCTTAGATTTTCCATTTTCTGAATGAAAGATTGGGCAGACTACCATAGGCAGCTGGCTTGGATTTCCTCTGCATTTGTATATGTCTGTTTCTTCAAGAGGGGCTTCTCCGTGTTCTGTGATTTCCTCAAACTCTGCAACGCTCCTTTCTAGGCCCTAGCCCCACACTAGAAATCACATCGGACAATCAGTTCATCCTCTTTATGGTGCAGTTCTTGATTCATTATGTTGGAATAAACTGGGGCAAAATGGACAAGAGGAGGAGCCTGATTGGCCTGCCTATTCTAAATGATAATCTCCAATTAGCCCAGTAAGTCCCTAGGGCCTCTATCAGTTTTTCACCTCTCTCTAAGTTTATAGATCTTCTGCATCTATTCGTACCTTCTGGTTCGTTTTCTCCTATGTGTGTTCTGGGTAATAGGTTTATTCACTATTTTGATTCAGTCCCATCTGCTTTCTATCATCTAGTAATTGCACAAAATTTCTTTTCCATTAAGAGCCTCTCTTTCTGTTCTCCCAGCATTGTAATGTATATTTAATCTTGTCTTTATTTTCATAGATTTTGAGTTTGGTGAGATAGGCACAGGTATTCAGGCTTCTATTTCAATCTACTTTAACATTTCTTGATTTTTGGGTTAATTTTGCCATACTGTTCAAATAATTGGAGGATGTTTATCATAAGTAATATTTTCAAGGGTCGTTTATTTCCTAGATCCTTGCAAATCTGATAATGTCTGCTCATTTCTGGCCAAAAAAAAAGACTGACAGTATAAAAGTCTCCCATTTTCCCCGGAATAACAGGGAAAGGATATACCCAACAGCCTGCAACAACAAACTAGCAGACAAATACACAAAACAATGGTTTTTAAGACACTCCAATCTCTGCAGAACTCTCTGCCTCTATCTTCATTGTGTTGACAAGCTGACTCTAAAGTTCCATATGGAAATACAAAGGACACAAGATAGCCAAAACAAATTTGAAAAAGAAAAAAGTTGAAACACTAATGTTACCTGATTTCAAGACTTACTATAAAGCTAAAGTAACCAAAATAGCATGGTACTGGCATAAACTTAGACACATAGGTCAATGAAACAGAATAGAGACCCCAGAAATAGACTTGCACAAATACAGACAACTGATTTTTGACAAAGTTGCAAGGACAATGCAGGTGAGAATACATTTTCAACACATGGTGCTTAAACAATATGCAAAAACATGAACTTCAATTCATACCTTTCACCATGTACCAAGTTAACCCCAAATGGTTGATAACATAGGTCAATTCCAGGGCTAAAGTGGCCCAGAATCACTAGGGAACATCCACATTCAATCAATGAAAGAACCCTGAATCCTGAGGAGTCCCTGAAACTCATCTGATTCTTACCAAAAAAAAAAAAAAAAAAAGTGGTTGATAGACCTAAATGCAAAACCTAAAACTATAAAACTTCTAAGAGAAAACATAGGTAAAACTTTTTGACTTTGGATGAGAGAAAGATTTCTTAGATATGAGTGCAAAAGCACAAGTTTCACAAGGAAAAAATAATGGTAAAACGGACTTCATCTAAATTAAAAACTTCTTTCCAAAAGACACTGTCTAATTCATAAAATGCTCAATAAAAAGTATGTATTACCACCACTACCCCCATCACAGAGTGTCCCTTTAAAGGAGATCCATGAAAAAGTGTTTTTTCAAACCCAAAAACTGGAAAATGTTTCTTGCCCCAAGGAACTATCTCCCTCCCACTCGTCCCACTTCCTGGGCCACCTACATCTTGGAAATGATTATATTTACAGTTTTGTCCAGCAACCAGGACTCTCAAGGCCAAAAACATGGCCCAACTTTAGTAATTATATTAAACATCATATTTGTACAGAAATTTCCATTTGGGGTCTTGTATTTTTCTGTCAACCCTAACTATATTGCAAACATTCTTATTAGCCAACTCAAATGCTCTGTGGGAGAGATGAGATAATAAATAAACTCACACACACACACAACTTGGAAACATCTCATAGTAAACTTACACTTGAACTTTACAAACTGTTTTAAAACAATTTAAAATCACAGTTGTACTGTGTTTACTTCCCTTTATTCAATCTATACAATACAATGGATTTCAAAATCTTTCTCATTTTATATTCTATTTTAAAAATATTTCCTGGGGCTGGCCCCGTGGCCGAGTGGTTAAGTTCGCGCGCTCCGCTGCAGGCGGCCCAGTGTTTTGTTGGTTCGAATCCTGGGCGCCGACATGGCGCTGCTCATCAAACCACGCTGAGGCAGCATCCCACATACCACAACTAGAAGGACCCACAACAAAGAATATACAACTATGTACTGGGGGGCTTTGGGCAGAAAAAGAAAAAAATAAAATAAAATCTTTTAAAAAAAATAAAAAAAATAAAATAAAAAAAAATATTTCCTGGTGCAGTGTTCTGTCAAAAATTATATGAGAATACTTATTTTCAGAGAAGAGAATATATTAACCAAAGGAAAAAAACCCCAATAATACAACGTCTTATGCTATCTCAAAAAAAAGACTCCCTTTGCCTTGTTAGGACATCTTTAACAAGATTTCACATTAGGCCACCAATCCCCGTTCCTCTTCATTTTAATATATTTCTCCTGCCCAAATTCAGCTGAAGCGGCAGCAGAAAATATCATTAAGCTGATGAATGGTGGTAATTCCAGATGATATTGTCCAAGGAAACACTACCGCCACAGCCTTGCCCCTGCCCTCTTCCCTTTGAGAAGTAAGGATACTCTTTAGTCTCAACGAGCCCAGCACATTATATTCTTAAATGTGAAAATTTAGAATGAAGAAAACCTGCCACTATCATTACTGATTTAGTTGTAAGTCTATATATCACAGGTCAGAGTGCCAGGGTTTTAAAAAAAAATCTGAAAACGAGTTGAAAGTCACTGGTAGGTCAAGTCTGCCTCGACTTCTGGGCCTCCTCTCCTGCCCTGACTAACTCAAAACGAACTTCACACTTTCCTTGTCAATAACTAAAGACTGGAAAGATGCAGCTCACTAAAAACATCATAACCAGTCAAGACAGAAGGAAATTTAAACGATTCTACTGAAGCGGCAAAGCTGCAGAAACCATAGAGGGTAAACATGTCAACACCAACTGCTAAGATGCTGGCTTTAGTGTAAAAGCTTTGGCCTGGCCATATGCTGCTTTCTGCTCTTTCTCTGGCTCTCCACCTTAGACGTTCAGATGGATTCTGTTACCACTGGGTGAGAAAAGGATGTTCAAGACAGCCACCCAAGAAGTAACCAAATGTTCCACCATGCTTCCACTTGTGCCAGCTATAATCTATTTTCCACACAGGAGCCGAGGTGATTTTTTTGAGAAGACTCTAATCAGATCATATGACTCTCCTGCTTAAAACCTCCAATGACTTCTCACTGCACGTAGAATATGGTCCAAACACCTGGCTATGATCCACAAGACGCTGTCTGAGCAGTGAAGCAGCATGACTGGAGTGAATGTACAAGAAGAGACTAGACAATGAGGTCAGAGAGGAGAGCAAGATGATACAGAGCCTGCACAAACCTAAGTCAGGTCTTCATTCACTAACTGAACCACCATTGGCTTAGACAGTCTTAGATAGCTAGTGGATCTATGAGTACAGAGTTCAGAGTACAGGTCATGGCTAAAGATACAAATTTGGAAATCCTCCAAGAACAGACATCACTGAAAGCCAACTACAGAACAAGATCACTCGTGGAGAGTGGCAGCCCAGTACACCATGGGTGAGGAGTTTGGAAAGCTTCTGTTTAAGGAAGCCTCACCATCACGTCTACCACCACCACCCCTCAGAAGATTCAGGAATGCTTTACTCTAGGGTACTGTCTGATTTCTTCTCAGCATCAACATCTTTGGGGAAAAGTCCCGGCATTATTTTGGGGGCACATACTTTGTCTTCCGCATGTAGAAAGTGGAGAAGAGCATTAGAGCACGCAAACGTGAAGTTGTTCTTCATACAGACTTTTGAAAATGCCCCTATTTTCATCTCCTCCTCTGTGGCCAGAGGTGCTGTGGGGCTTTAGCAGGAAGGCCAACTCCCACTGCCATTTGGGAGCCTCACAGAATGTTTTTGGGCCAGGCTTCCTCTGCCCTGACTAATCCTCCTACAGGCTTCCTTCCATCCTCCAGAAATATGTTGAAATCTTAATCTGCTACTGACTCCCATTTCCCCTTTCTTTCTGTTGTTATAAGTTTATTCCTATTTGAGTTCCTGCCTTTTTCCTTTTAAAGGCGTGTTGAGAGAGAGGGGAGATGAGGGAGTGAAAGAAAATAGTGAAAAGAGGCCTTCCTATTCAAGATTTTCTTGGCAATCTCACATTTATTCCAGAGGATCATTTTAATGAACTAAAATAGTGTAGATGGAATGATTAAAATTACCTTAAATTTGTATCTTAATTTGGGAAGAATTTATATTTTAAATCTTACCATCAGGTACCTGGCATGTCTCTCCATTCATTTAGGTCATATTTTATCTCTTTCAAAATGTTTTATAGTTATATCATCATAGGACTTGCATTTTCTTGTTACATTTATTTTTGGCCTTTTGTATGCAGCGGTTTTAGTCACTAGTGTGAAAGGAGTTTTCCCCCATTTCTATTTCTATCAGATAAATTTCTATTTCTATCAGATAAATTGCAATAAAAAGAAAAGCCATTATTTTTTCTGTATTACATATACCACCAACTTACTGAAATTTGCTTTCTGGTTCCAACAAATTTTTTATTTCAATCTTTTTTTTCTAGGTATAAAAATCTTATCAACTGCAAGTAAGGAGCATTTTTAGACTTAACATTTATTTTCTTAACTTATAGCATTATCTATAGCCCCCCCAACCCCAACTATTAGTGGTAGTAGAAGGGCATTCTTCTTTTTTCAATTTTAATGAAAATGCTTTCAGTGTTTATTTAAAACGTGTACTATTAATTTTTAGGAAATAACTTTCAACATGTTTGGAAGAGTCACTCTATCATAAATTGAGTTTTAAAAAATGAAAAATGGAGAGTTGAACTTTTTTTTTAATTAATTAATTTATTTATTTTAGTAAGATTAGCCCTGAGCTAACATCTGCTGCCAATCCTCTTTTTTTTGCTGAGGAAGGCTGGCCCTGAGCTAACATCTGTGCCCATCTTCCTCTACTTTATATGTTGGATGCCTGCCACAGCATGGCTTGCCAGGCAGTGCCATGTCCGCACCTGGGATCGGAACCGGCAAATCCCGGGCTGCCGAGGTAGAACATGCACACTTAGCTGTGACGCCGCCAGGCCGGCCCTGAGAGTTGAACTTTTTAGCATCAATTATTATGGTCATGTTTCTCTTTCAATTTTTTAAAAGACTAAATTATGCTTATCTAGTACTTGAACTATTCTTGAATTCCTAGATCAAACCTTATTTGGTTATATTGGTCCTTTAATATATTGCTAGATTTGATTTACTCTGTCTTTTTGAAATTTTCTTGCCTAGATTCCTAAGTGAAAGTGATCTTCAATTGTTCTATATTATTTTAAAGCAGGTTATGACGTTAGACTTATTATTGCTTTATGAAAATAACCAAGAAGCTTTTCATCTTTTCCTATATCTGAATTATTTCAATTGTATAGGAGTTGTCTATTCCTTGAAAATTTAGAGCTCATATGTAAAACCACTTAGGCCTGCAATATTTTTTTTTTTTTTTTTAAAGATTGGCACCTGGGCTAACAACTATTGCCAATCTTCCTTTTTTTTTTTCCCTGCTTTATCTCCCCAACTCCACCCCCCCACCCACCCCCCGCCCCGGGGTTCCAGAGTTGTATATCTTAGTTGCATGTCCTTCTAGTTGTGGGATGTGGGATGCCACCTCAACGTGGCCTGACAAGTGGTACCATGTCCGTGCCCAGGATCTGAACCCTGGGCCGGTGCAGCAGAGTGTGCGAACTTAACCACTCAGCCACGGAGCTGGCCCCTGGCCTGCAACATTTTAATGACAGATCTTATGGATGCAAAATATCACATTACTATGATCCAGTTTTCTGTCATTTTGGGTTTTTTTTTCATATAAGCTTTTTCTTTTGGTAGTAACTAATGGAATTCTAGTATTTACCCTTCAAATTGGCAGCCCTTCTAAATGCTTATGAAAGAAATCTTAGCAGGATAATAGAGATAAAAATGTCCCTTCTTTCTCTGCAGCTGCAGAAAAGCAGATTCTATTCTGTGTCATAAAATAGTCCTTGAAAATGTCATTTCCAATAAAGAAGTCTTGTAAAATATCCAGAAGACAGAGAGGGTAATCACGTCCTGTGAAATTGATGTTTAACTTCTAAAACATAAATAATTCTTATTGTTTATCTTACCTAACAGTGTTTGCTTTGGGGATAATACTTATATTGATACCTTTGAATTTCTACATGAGATACATACGTTTAAGATTTCTTTGTTAGATTGGCATATTCCACTCTTCCACTTGCTCATGGTGAAAACAAATTAGACCTTACGTATTCCTATTTAAACAAAGAGGTTGACACACTTACACCATTAGATGATCAAATTTTAACAACTTTTGAAGTTTGATATTTTTATCTATTCTGAAGCCAATTTCAGTAATTTAAAATTTCCTATAAAATCAAGTACTTCTCTATATTTCCAAAGTTAATGGCTTAATGTTAAACATATTTTGCATTTGTGTGGCTGTATTTCCTTGCTCTTTCCTAATGCTATAGCCATGAAATCCAAATTAAAAGAAATATCATTTTTTCCTATCAAATGAACACAAAATTTTAGAAGATACAGTGTTGGTGAAGATGTAGGAAAAAAGGTACATTTAACTAACTAACACCTTTAGTTGAATATAAATTGCTAAAATCTTTTGGGAAGTTATATGGTAATTAATATTTATTAAAATTTAAAAGCACTTCTTAATCTAGTCATCTCAACTTCTGGGTACTTCTCTAACCAAAGGAAATGCAAAAGTATCTAAAACCATACAAAGATTTCTATTGTATCATGCTTATAATAGCAAATAAGTGGAAACAACCTGAATGGCCATCCATCAGGAGATGTTGAATTGAATAAGTAATAGTACATTCATTCTATGAAATACTATGCAGCTATATTAAAAAGAATGAGCTTGATGTGTAAGTACTGACTTAGAAACATGGCCATAATATTGAAATAAGTAAAAAGGAAAGCACGTTACAAAATATGTATACTACGGTCTTCTTTTTTAGAAATGAAAGTAAAAAGAACAAAATAAAGAAAATCAATGGTACAAGTGCATGTGATAGTAAGCAAAGTGAAAAGAATGGAAGGACACACGTCAAATGTGAGCACGGTTACACTGAGGGATGATGCCATGGTACGGGGAGGGGCACACTTTCATTTTACTTTAATCACTTCCACATTGTTCCAATTGTTATAATGTGCTAACACGCACCTTTTGTAATTCAAATATCTGAAGGAAATCTGCCTTCCCAACTCTAAAATTTTAAAAAGGGGAAATTGCACCCTGTGTAATTACTGTGTAATGTAATGTACTGTGTAATGACCTTCATGTACTGAGGAGTCAAATGCAAGACACTATAACCAACAATAAGGGCTAGAGATGTGAAGGGCTAAAGCTGTCTTTAACAGCTCCAGCAACTGACTGTCAAGATTTCTTCTGACCATCAAATAATGAACAAAGAAACTCAGAAATGTTACTTTTTGGTTATAAGATTCAAAAATGTATTACAGGATTAAATAGTTTAAAACTCTGTTAAAAGTACTGTTTACTGAATCCAGGACATTGAAAAATACCTGAAGTCCTCTTCACACTAAAATAATCCCTTTCAGAAGAGCTTGTATCTAAATAATATAGGTTTGAGATAGAGAACATACCCCAAAGGAAAAAGAATAGAAAAATAATACATTTATCCCTAAAAAGGGTTATTTCCACTAAACGAATGGATATTTTATAATAAGATTGCAAGACTAATAAAATTTTAAAAACCACTTCCTAACAGCAAAAACTTATCAAACCAGGCAATTTTTTTACAACTGGAAGAAGAAAATTCTCTGTACAAAATTGGTTAAACATCATTATGGCTTTATTATCTAGACATTTAGCATAAATTCCATAAGATAAAGTCTCAGCTTTATAAACTAACAGCTCATTTATTCAAAAAGTCTGATTCAGAATTAAAACTAAAAGGAGATTGTTTGTCTCAAGTTTTCTGCTGTAGGACTTTGTTGCCCCCACAGCACCTTTACTGGGAGCTTGGCCCCATGCACCTTGCTGATCTGCAGGAGACTCTGTCATTGGAACTGAAGTGGCAGTTTTCCCACCAATAGAGCCATTAGGGCAGCTAATTTTAGAGCTACAATGAAATTGTCAGACATACCCCCGGGTACACTATTTCAGCACATTAATGAGGCTGTTCACAAAGAGAGTTTATTACAATAAGAGATAGATGTTTATTAGATCAGTAATATGATTACAGAACACGTTGCATGGGAAGGACCTCTGGGAGCCGTAGGCAGGATAATTCTGCAGGCATTAAACAAAACAAAAAAGCCAAACATCATTATCAAAACTGCTAACTTCACTGGATCACAGTTATGGGTAAATATCCACACTACTAAATATCCACATTATTTTCCTGCTTCAAAAATGACGCATAGGCGTGCTTTCTGAGTTTACATGAAATCAAAGGGCTTTTTGCGGGATGGCAAAAATAAAACAAAGCAAACAGTGTATACCGCTTATCCTAAATATGATGCATTTTTAAAGACACCTGGGAATTGTATTTCGAGACTGTAGCCATAATGGGTTTTTCACCACACATTACTGTACTACTGAGTAATAAACACCACCATTAATAATGATACAACAAAGAGATAAAAGCAAACGTGGGCGGAGGGGGTTTCTATGTGCCAAGCGCTGTGCTGAGAGTCCTTCATGCATGGCCCCTTTAGTACTTCCAACAACCCTGTGAAGCGTTAAAATTCTTTTTTTGACATACAAATGGAGACTTACTAACTCACCCATGGTCAATCCCCTGATAACCAATGAAGCCAACTTAACCACAGTGAAATGAATGGGTGTTCAGGGATGACTCAGCTGAATCACGGAAGTGCCTCTGGGTCTCGCTGAACAGCCTTACATGGTTGTCAAATCAGTCAGATAACATTATTTTCTTTTCACTTTTTAGAGACGGAATCATTTCTCTTTTTGTTGCTGTTACCTGTAAAGGCACAGCTCCATGCTATGAGGCTGTGATCTCTGCTGACAACAAAGCAACAGCAGTTTCCACAGTTTAAAAATCTAGCATACATTTTAGAAGATTGACATATTAAAGACCAGAATCGATGAAGTAAAATGCAATGAGTATGACCTTGAAGTAGAGACAAATATATATATAGAGAGAGAGGGGCCAGCCCATTGGCATAGAGGTTAAGTTTGCACGTTCCGCTTCAGCAGCCAGGGGTTCGCTGGTTTGGATCCCGGGTGCAGACCTACACACTGGTTGTCAAGCCATGCTGTGGTAGGCATCCCACATATAAAGTAGAGGAAGATGGGCACGGATGTTAGCTCAGGGCCAGTCTTCCTCAGCAAAAAGAGGAGGATTGGTGGCAGATGTTAACTCAGGGCTAATCTTCCTCAAAAAAAAAATATATATATATATATATAAAATATATATATATGTAGATACACACATACATATATATATATAGGCATAGCAAGTTATCTGTTATCCATCACCACCTCAACTTAACGGGTTTTCTTCATCACCCCAAAAGAAACACCAAAACGTGTCTTGAGTCTGACTGTTTTTCTCTGATGAACCAATGGAGAAAGGTGTTTTTCCAGAGAGGAAATCAGTCCTGAAAATGCTACTTTCTCTGAAAGATCACATAACATAAAAGCAAGGCTCTTCTGTGTAACCCTTGGGGAATATTCCAGAATAGCTCTCACTTGGAGGTCACTATTCACCTCCATTTCTGTGGCATAAAAGAATCACGACGGTTTATCCTCTTTTACTTAGTTTTATTAGGAAAACATCAAATTAGGTCAAAGAGATGATATTTTCATAGGCTATGCTTTGCTATTATCTCCTAGTACACAAACTACTCTCAATTATCTAATCTATTGAATATGATTATCTGATTATGGTGCAAAGAATACATATAACCAATTGTATTCAAAGAAATGGTATTTTCATAAGACATGCAGGTACTACTTCCACTTATCTAATAATTACATGGCAAAGGAGAAATAAAATGAACAAAATCTTAACAGTACTTGATGTTTGAAATCTTTTACAAATACACCACCACATAGATGTTTACTTTACTCCTTACAACAAAATAATCCTGAATAAGTCAAATATCTAAAAGTGAAAAAAAAGGAAAGAAAAGAAAATACTTGAAGAAAATATAGGTGAATGTATTTATAATCCTGGAATAGGAAGACCTTTTAAAACAAGACATAAAACTCGAAAGTCATGAAGGAAAACACTGATAAATTTGACCACTAAATGAAAACTACCTTTATAGCTAAAGCATCAATAAAAATTAGAAATAGAAAGAAAACATTAAAAAGTGTATTTGTTCCGACCAAAAGATAAGCTTCTTAATATACAAAGAGCTCTTAAAAATTAACAGAAAAAGGTAAACTAAGCAGAAAAAATGCACAAAGATTACACTAAAGCAGTCTATAGAAAAAAACACACAAATGGCTAATTAAGCCACAAAAGATGCCAAACTTCATTCACAATGAAATAAATGCAAAACATCAAAGATATATAAGGCTTCACGTATCAGAATGGCAAAAATGTTACAATTTCATAAAACTCAGTATCAGCAGGGCTATGGGAAAATAGGCATCTCTTTTAGTGAGAATGAGAACTGGTACTCTACCTTTTGGGGAAGGCAATTTAGTAATACATAGCAAAATTAAAAATTTACAACCGTTTTACCTAGTATATTAGACAGGATTCTCCAGAGAAACAGAGCCAATAGGAGATATATAGAAATAAAGAAAGAGATTTATTATGAAAGATTGGCTCACATGATTATGGAGGCTGAGGAGCTCCACCGTCTGCCATCTGCAAGCTAGAGGCCCCATAAAGCTGGTGGTGTACTTCCAATTCAAACCCAAAGGCCCAAAAACCAGAGGAGCCAATGGTGCAAATCCTAGTCTGAGTCTGAAGACGCAAGAACCAGAAGCTTCAATGTACAAGGGCAGGAGATAAATGTGCCAGCCCAAGTAGAGAACAAATTCACTCTTCCTTTGCCTTTTCGTTCTATTTCAGCCCTCAATGGATTGGACAATACTCATTCACCTGGATGAGGACAATCTTCTTTACTCAGTCTACTGACTCAAATGCTAATTTATTCCAGAAACACCCTCTCAGACACACCCAGAAATAATGTTTTACCAGCTATTTAGGCATCCCTTAGCCCAGTCAAGTTGACGCACAAAATGAACCATCACACCTAACAATTGTATTTCTAGGAATTTATCCTATGATTGCATAAATACAAGTAAACATCAATATATCCAAAAAGGATTTTCAGTGCAGCTCTATTTGTCAGAAAAAATACCCCCACACATACACACCTGGAAGCTTAAATGTCCATTAACAGGGGAGCTAACTAACTTGATTATGGTATATTCATACAGTGCTACAGTCATCAAAAATAGTTATATTTATATGTACGGATATGAAAATTTTGCTAAAATATATTGAGAAACGGGGAAAAACCAAATTAGAAATCTGTATGTATACTATGATCACACTGTATAAAATGGGGCAGATATACTTTCATTTATACACATATAAATTTATAATTATAAAAATATAGCTTCTTTTCTGTGGGTCTAGACAGGAAGGGAGATGTTTATTTTTCACTTTTTAACCCTTCTGAAGAGCTTGAATTATTTTTAATGTGTGTATATAATTTTTATGATTTAGAAAAACACACTGGCACGTAGAATCTCCTTGTCAAACACTCAAAATATTTGGAGAAAAAAACGTAAAATACTATAAATCATACAGACACATTAACAACTCAGAAGGGAGCTATTCCGCCCATACATCAGGATGACTGACTAATCTTTCATTTTTCATTTGCACTTTTTGGTATCATGTGTGTGAGGCCCAACATGAAACTATATTACTTTATTTTGTTATTGTTTTATTATATTTTAGTGTTTTATATTTGCCCAGTGTTAATGGTCAAAGTGTTTTAATTTAAACTGATTCTTAAACAATAACCTCAGAAAAAAAGAGTTTAGTTCTTAAATATTCAATTAATTTTTTTCTCAGTGATAAATGAAGACAAACTGATCACTGGGCTAAACATTGAATTTTCTGTATTTGCAGTATTTCTGCATCATGGATTTTGTAATTATCTTGGCCTCCACATTCCAAATAGCTTTGAGGTTTCATTTACATGAAATGTGGGTTTCCTATTTTTGCCTCAAATGTATCTTTAATTATGTGCTAAACCATAATTATAAAGAAAGTTATGAGTTGAAAATTTTACCCTTCAATTCACACTGACAAAAAGAAAGGAATAGCTTAACCACACAATTTATACTTAAATTTATTTCTCTGTAAAATGAGTGATTGTCCACTACATTTGAAGGTGTGCATTCCAACAGGCATGCTCCTGATGGTAGAATGATTGCATGAGATGAATTCCAAATGCCAAGTCTTTAGTGATGTCACACTATTGTTCCTGAATATGGCTTAATCCCAAGGACAGACAGAAACTATGGAAACCTAAGTACTAATGACCATAGGGAATCCAATCAAAGAGACAATTTAAATACCTATTAGAAGATACACACATATACTTACAATCCACATTAATGATACACTGATTTCCAAGAAGTATGCTAATGAGTTCAAGTCAATCAAAATTGGTGTTTCTTAATTTGTATCACCAGATCATGTAGGCATGACCCAAAATAAGGCAAAAATTACTAAATAAAATTCTACGTGCAAATAAATTCTAACACTGAAGTAAATATGAGTACAAATTCTTTTTGGTCCAAGCAATACTTTAAAAGTAGGAAAACAAACTGCACATAACCAATGTTCCTTAAGAATACTTATGGTTTATACTTTTTAAAAAACTATAGTATTTCAAACTGGTATTAGGTAATTTTCATCATTTTGTGAGTAAATTTTTAAATGATAGGACTTAAAAGGGCAAGCAGAGCACTTCTAGTCCAACCACTCGTGTGTAGGCAGGAAATGGTCATTTTAATTCCACAGTGAATCTTTCAAACAAACTGGATGAAAGAGGTGCCTTTTCATATTGTGTCAATCAGCTTCACTGGGTCAGTGGATAAGGACACGCTATGGGCCATCTGCCCAAAATAGCCTGCCTGGGAAGCAGGACCAGGCAGCCAGGCTCTTTGACAGTAATTAGAGAGCAGATCCAGGGGCTGCTGCTAATGACGTGTCCTCTGCAAAAAGGGACACAATCCAGCTCCCTCAGGAAGGGCATCAAGAATTACTTATGACTGACAACGTAGAAGAAATGGATAAATTCCTAGAAACATACAACCTACCAAGACTGAATCATGAAGAAATAGAAAATCTGAACAGACTGATTACTACTAATCAGTAATCAAAAACCTCCCAACAAACAAAAGTCCTGGTCCAGACAGCTTCACAGGTGAATTCTACCAAACACTCAAAGAAGAATTAATATCAATCCTTCTCAAACTCTTCAAAACAACAGAAGAGGAGGGAACACTTCCAAATTCATTTTATATTACCCTGACACCAAAACCAGACAAGGACAGCACTAGAAAAGAAAATTATAGGCCAATATCCCTGAGGAACACAGATGCAAAAATATTCAGCAAAATACTAACAAATCAAATTGAACAATACATTAAAAGGATCATATACCAAGTGAGATTTGTTCCAACAGTGCAAGGATGGTTCAACACTCACAAAGCAATGTGGTACACCACACTAACAAAATGAAAAACAAAAACCATATGATCATCTCAGATGCAGAGCAAGCATTTGACAAAATTCAACATCCATTTATGATAAAAACTCCCAACAAAGTGGGTATAGAGGAAACATACCTCAACATAATAAAAGCCATATATGACAAGCTCACAGCTAAAACCATACTTAATGGTGAAAAGCAGAAAGCTTTTCCTCTAAAATCAAGAACAAGACAAGAATCCCAACTCTCATCACTTTTAGTCAACACAGTATTAGAAGTCCTAGCTAGAGCAATTAGGCAAGAAAAAGAAATAAAATGAATCCAAATGGGAAAGGAAGGAGTAAAACTCTATTTGCATATGATATGATATTATATATAGAAAACCCTAAAGACACCACCAAAAACCTGTCAGTACTAATAAACAAATTCAGTAAAGTTGCAGGGTACAAAATCAACATACAAAAATCTGTTGCATTTCTATACACTATTAGTGAACTGTCAGAATGAGAAATCAAGAAAACAATCCCATTTACAACTGCACCAAAAAAAGTAAAATACCTAGGAATAAATTTAACCAAGGAGGTAAAAGTCCTGTACACTGAAAACTGTAAGACATTGATGAAAGAAATTGAAGAAGACACAAATAAATGGAACAATATTCCATGCTGAAATGTTCACACTACCCAAAACAATCTACAGATTCAATAGAATCCCTAACAAAATTCAAGAATTTGTCACAGAAATAGGATAAACAATACCAAAATTTGTAGGGAACCACAGAAAACCCCAAATAAACCAAAGCAATCTTGAGAAAGAAGAACAAAGCTGGAAGCATCACTCTCCCTAATTTCAAACTACATTTCAAAGCTATAGTAATCAAAATAGTATGGTTTTGGCATAAAAACAGACACATAGACCAATGGAACAGAATAGAGAGGCCAGAAATAAACCCACATATATATGGTCAATTAATTTAAAACAACAGAGCCAAAAATATACAATGGAGAAAGGATTGCCTTTTAATAAATAGGTACTGGGAAAACTGGAAACCCACATGCTAAAGAATGAAACTGGACCACTATCTTACACCATACAAAAACTAACTTAAAACAGATTAAAGAGGGGCCAGCCCAGTGGCGCAGCAGTTAAGTGCACACGTTCCGCTTCAGCAGCCCAGGGTTCGCCAGTTCAAATCCTGGGTGTGGACATGGCACCGCTTGGCAAGCCATGCTGTGGTATGCCTCCCACATATAAAGTAGAGGCAAATAGGCACGGACGTTAGCTCAGGGCCAGTCTTCCTCAGCAAAAAGAGGAGGACTGGCAGATGTTAGCTCAGGGCTAGTCGTCCTCAAAAAAAAAAAACTAATAATAGATTAAAGAATTGCCCATCAGAACTGAAACCATAAAACACCTAGAAAACATAGGTGGTAAGCTCCTTGACATGTCTTGGCAATGATTTCTTGGATATGACACCAAAAGCAAAGGCAACAAAAATAAACAAGTGAGACAACATCAAACTAAAAAACTTCTGCAAAGCAAAGGACACCATTAATAAAATAAAAAGACAACCTACCAAATGGGAGAAAATATTTTCAAATCATGTATCTTATAAGGGGCTAACATACAAAATATATAAAGAACTCTTAAAACTCAATAGCAAAAAAACAATCTGATTAAAAAATGAGCAGAGAATATGAATAGACATTTTCCCAAGGAAGATATAAAGATGCCCAACCAGTACATGAAAAGATGCTCAACATCACGAACCATCAGGGAAATGCAAATCAAAATCACATGAGACATCATCTCCTACTTGTTAGAATGCTTATTATCAAAAAGACAAGAAACAACAATTGTTTGCAAGGATGTGGAAAAAAGGGGACCCTTGTGTCCTGTTAGTGGGAATGTAAATTGGTACCACTACTATGGAAAACAGTATGGGGGTTCCTCAAAAACTAAAAATAGAACTACCATATGATCAAGCAATTCCATTTCCGGGTATTTACCTGAAAAAACAAAACAATACCTTGAAACAATATATGCACCCCCATGTTTACTGCAGCATTATTTACAACAGCCAAGACATGGAAACAATCTAAGTGTCCACCAATGGATGAACAGATAAAGAAAACATGGTGTTTATATACAATGGAATATCACTCAGAAGGAAAAGGAATGAAAACTTCCCACTTGTGACAACATGCGTGGGTCTCAAGAGCATTATGCTAAGTGAAATAAGTCAGACAGAGAAAGACAAATATCATATGATCTCACTTACATGTGGAATCTAACAAACAAAACAAAACAAAAGCAAGCTCATAGATACAGACAACAGACTGGTGGTTACCAGAGGTGAGGAAAGGGTGAGGGGGCAAAATGGGTGAATGGGATCAAAAGGAACAAATTTCTGTTTATAAAGTAAATAAATCATGCAGATGGAATGTACAGCATAGAGACGATAGTTAATAATATTGTATTACATATTTGAAAGCTGCTAAGAGAATAGATCTTAAAAGTTCTTATCATAAGAAAAAAGTTTTCGTAACTATGTATGGTGCTAATGACTTATTTTGGTGATTATTTTATAATACATACAAATATTGAACACTACATTGTACACTGGAAGCTAACATAATGTTATATCTCAATTATACCTCAATAGAAAAAGAATTTATTATGATTAGCAATCATCACAAGTACTATAGATCCAAAAAATTTCATCCGTTTTTTTCTAAAAGAAATTAATACTCTTATCATTTAATGAATATAGCACAGGTGCCAAGACATGGAACTTGCTGAGTCTCAAAGCAGAAGAGCAATATTTTTAAATTTAACATAAAGTTTTATGCTCTGCTAAGTTATATCTAGCTGCTTACTTTGGAGGACCAAAAAATAGTTTATTACAGCACTACAGAGTCAATTTATTGCCACAGGAAATCCAACCAAAATGTTCTTAGTATCCACTCAATGGAACGGTATGTTGACCTTTACCAGGGGAATTAAAAAGTGAATTCTGTTGATAGCAGCTACTGTGAGAAATGTAAAAGTTGCAAAGCTTGTGAACATTTATGAAGTTTTCCTACTGTGCTGGACACTGGCAGGGAGGGCGGGAGGGATGTGTGATTGTGAATCATCCAAGAAGCTTGGAGTTACCTATCAGATTTCACTCCGGAATTTCAAATCCGAAAATTAGAAAAAAATTCACTGTTCACTAAAAATGATAAGGTGTATTAGGAAAAATGCTCAAGATTCTGAAGATAAAGTTACAATCCTGATAGTTCTCTCCATCTGATGGAGAGAACATCTCTAGATGGGGTATCTCTAGATGCGGAAGAGCTGGCAGTGGGCTGCTGCCTTGCTTTGCTTCCATGCCTTACACGATACATGCTCTGGACAAAGCAAGAAGACCCCTTGGTCCCCACTGATGCAGGGTGAGAGATGCCTCTGAAGTCAGCTTCTGTTGACTCCTGAGTGGAGAAAGGTTTCTGAGCAGAGGCTGAATGTCACTTGTCCTGAGCCCTCTCAAGAGCATCCATGCCCCACCTCATCACACTAAGCTTTCTGTTTTATCAGCCACACCTCAAATCAAAATAGAAACAATCTGAATGTCATCACTAACTTACCAGAAATGCATACACATTAGTGTGTTAACTCTCCCAAGGAGACAATCCAAGCCTAACACTTTTATTTTCTTTCAGATTTTAAAAATTTTAAGCAGCATCAACCAGATGGAATGATCTTTTGAAAGGATGTGAGGAAGAGATTCTGTTTATTTTTAAGCTCTTCTGATCCTTTTAGAGAACCTGAGATATAGGTCCTGGAGGAATGGAAGGCCAGTGAGAGGGGTTACAGAAGATTATGTGCAAATATGACTCAGGGCTTGAGAGCGGGGAATAGGGGTGGGCAGTGCCTCAACTCAAGGACAGTCAAGAGTCAGAGTCCTGGTTCATTTGTTTACTTTTTTCAAAATGAAAATAACTTTATGGTGTAATCTAAAATTCATGTTTACTGTAAAAAAAAAATGAGGGAAAGGAAGACAGCAAAGAAAGGCGCTGTTTTGTTTTTTTTTTTTGAGGAAAATTAGCCCTGAGCTAACATCTCCTGCCAATCCTCCTCTTTTTTGCTGAGGAAGACTGGCCCTGAGCTAACATCCCTGCCCTTCTTCCTCTACTTTATATGTGGGACACCTGCTACAGCATGGCTTGACAAGCAATGTGTAGGTCTGCACCTGGGATCCGAACTGCTGAACCCTAGGCCACCAAAGCAGAACGTGTGAACTTATTCGCTGCACCACTGGGCTGACCCCCAAGAAAGGCTTTTTTTTTTTTTTTTAAATAAAAATTGTCAAGAAACATCCTGTTAAGCCCCTGGTATGGATCACTCCACCCTCACTTCTTTTCGTGCACTTTATATACACACACATAGAGCATGACATAAATCAGCTCATATTATAATTTTGTTTCATAATTATATTTTGGCATTTAGTATATCTTATTCCTGCACCCCACAGTTACTTATTGAGAACTTGTGATGGTCAAACATTTTGAAAAGTGGCAGGGAGAAGGCTGGGAACTAAACAGACACGGGACTTAGAGTCAAGAGAGTGTGTGACTTCAAAATTTGCACCACCACCTCATAGTAACTAAAGTAACAGAAGAATTTAAAGATTTAGATCAATATCTCTGTGTACCAGAATGGAACAAACACACAGAAGCTTGCAGTTAGAAGTAGCAACCAGGAAATGGAATCTTCAATGTAGTTGGGGACACCACCCCATGTAAGGCAAGGACAAAAGACAAGGATAGAGTGTGAAGTGGAGGTTGGGGTTCCCTGGCCACAAAAGGAAGCAGCAGCTGTTCCAGCTTTGGGGATCCTGCTAATAACAGAAGCTCCTCTACTGTTGAAAACAGCAGCAACAGAACCTGGGCCAAATCCCCTGCAGGCACAGTGTCTGAATCTGTAATAAAGCTACTATCACCATGAGACAGAAATTTTGGCCTCCCATCTGTTTCTGGATTGGGGGGCCCAGGGGAGAGTCAAGGTGACTGTAGTACCACTGGATAGGGAGGGGTTGGTGCAGAGAAAAACAACAGCATCATACAGCACGATAACTTCCACTCTTGATGATCCTGAGTTGGAAGGAAGCCTAAAATGGAGAAAGAGAACTACCAAACAAGGACTACCAGGTGAATTCACTCAGGAAGAAATAGAAATAATAGCACAGCCTCAAAATGACTTCTTATTTTTAACAGTTTTCTTGAAGAAGCGTAACTGACATGCAGTAACTGCACATACTTAAAATGTATTGCAATCAAGAAATGAACATATCCATGACCTTCAAAAGTATCTCTTTATCAATATCTCACTATTTTGATTTTAGAAGCTTCACAGTAAGTCTTAAAGTTAGGTAGTGTTAACCCTCCAATTTTGTTCTTTTTCAAAGTTGTTTTGGCTATACTGAAGTCCTTTATATTTCATGTTCACCATAAAACTAGTTGATCAATTTCTACAAAAAAGCCTGCTGGGATTTTGATTGAGATTGCATGGAGTTTATAGATCAATTTGGGAAGAACTAGCATCTTAACAATATTGAGTCTGCCACTCATGAACAAGGTATATCTCTCCACTTACTTAAAAGTTCTTTAATTTCTCTAAGCAATGTTTTGTGGTTTTGACAACTTTTGTCAGATTTATTACTAAGGATATCATATTTTTATGCTATTATATCAATTTGGCATTAATTTGAAATAAAATTTGAAATAATATGGCATTAATTTTATTTCAATTTCCAATTGTCCGTTGCCAGATATAAAATAGATTTTTGTATATTGATCTTGTTTCCTGCAAGATTGCTAAACTCTTACTATTTCTAGTAGCTATTTTGTAGATTTCAATGAATTTTTGACAAAGACCATCATGTCATCTGGGAATAAAGACAGTTTTACTTCTGACTTTCCAATCTGGATGATTTTTATTTCTTTTTCTTGCCTGACTGCTCTGGCCAGAACTGCCAACACAATGGTAAATGGAAGTGGTAGGAGCAGATATTTCTGTTTGTGTTCCTAATCATAGAGAGAAAGTATTAAGTCTTTCACCATTAAGTACAATACTAACTTTCAGTTTTTCATAGATGCCCCTTTATCAGGAATAGATGTTGGATTTTTATCAAGTATATTTTCTGCATCTATTGAAATGATCATATGTTTTTTTCTTTTTTAGTTTGCACATGCAATGTATTACATCGATTGTTTTAAATCAATTTTTGCATTAGTAGGATGAATCTCACTTGATTATGATGTATTATCCTTGTAGTATATTTACTGGATTCAGCTTGCTAAAATATTGCTTATAATTTTTTTTTTTTAGCAAGATTAGTCCTGAGCTAACATCTGCCAGCAATCCTCCTTTTGCTGAGGAAGACTGGCCCTGAGCTAACATCTGTACCCATCTTCGTCTACTTTATATGTGGGATGCCTGCTTCAGCATGGCCTGACAAGTGGTGCTAGGTCCGCACCCAGGATCCAAACCCCGGATGGACCCCGGGCCGCCAAAGCAGAATGTGCAAACTTAACCACTGTGTGACCAGGCTGGCCCCATTGCATCCATGTTCATGAGATTGGTTCATTGAATAGTAGTTTTCTTTTCTTGTAATGTCTTTGTATGGTTTTTGGTAGCAGGGTAATCCTGGCCTCTCAGAATGACTTGGGAAATAGTATCTCATCTTCAATTTTCCAGGACAGGTTATGTAAAATTTGGTAAATCTTATTAAATGTTTGGCTAAATTTACCACTGAAGCCATCTGGCTCTGGAAGCTTCCTTATGAAACATTTTAAACTAAAATTTCAATTTCTTTAATAGATATGGGACTATTCAGGTTATCCAATTTTTCTTGAGTGAGCTTTGATAATTTGTGTCTTTAAAAGAATTTGTTTATTTCATCTGTTGTTTAAATGATGAGCATAAGCAGTTCATATTATTCCCATATTATCCTTTTAATATCTATAGACTTTGTGGTGATGTCTCTCCACATTTTCCTCTCATTCCTGTTACTGGCAATTTGCGTCCTCTTCCATTTTTTCCTGATCACTCTGATAGTGGGTTTAACAACTCTGTTGATCTTCTCAAAGAACTGGGTTTTAGTTTCACTTATTTTCTCTACTGTTTTCGTTGGTCCCTACTTTGATCTTTATTATTTCCTTTCTTCTGCTTACTTTGGGTTTAATTTGCTTTTCTTTTTCTAGTCTCTTAAGGTAGAAACTGAGCTCCTTGATTTGAGACCTTTCTTCTTTTCTAACATAGGAGTTATGGCTATAAGTTTCCCTTCCCCTAAGCACTGTTTTACCAGCATCCAACAAATTCTGACATGCAGTGCTTTCACATACAGTGCCAGTCCTGGTGGTGTTATGGTTAAGAGTTGGTGCTCTCACCGCTCACCACTCATATGTCAGTTGTCATACTGTGGTGGTTGTGTGTTACTGTGATGCTGAAAGCTATGCCACTGGTATTTCAAATATAGCAGGGTGACCCATGGTGGACAGGTTTCAGTGGAGCTTCCAGACTAAGACAGACTAGGAAGAAGAACCGGGCCACCCACCTCTGAAAAAATTGGCCATGAAAACCCTATGAGTAGCAGCAGAGCATTGTCTAATAGAGCACCAGAAGGTGAGAGGATGGTGCAAAAATACCAAGCAGGGGGGGCCGGCCAGGTGGTGCAGCGGTTAAGTTCACACATTCTGCTTTGTTGGCCTGGGGTTCATCGGTTCGGATTCTGGGTGTGGACACAGCACTGCTTGGCAAGCCATCCGGTGGTAGATGTCACACACATAAAGTGGAGGAAGATGGGCATGGATGTTAGCTCAGAGCCAGTCTTCCTCAGCAAAAAGAGGAGGATTGGCAGCAGATGTTAGCTAAGAGCTAATCTTCCTCAAAAAAAAAAAAAGAAAAAGACCAAGTAGGGTTCTGCTCTGCTGTACACAGGGTGGCTAGGAGTTGGAATCAACTCCATGACATTAACAATGCAAAATGCTTTCATTTTCATTTAGCTTAAAATATTTTCTAATTTAATTTTTTATTTTTAATTTGATCCATGATTATTTAGAAATGTGTCACTCAGTTCCAAATATTTAGGGATTTTCAAAATATCTTTTATTGATTTCTAATTTCATTCCATTATGGTAGGAGAATACACTTTATATAACTTGAATCATTTTTAAATTTACTGAGTCTTGTTTCATGGTTCAGAATATGATCTATCTTGATAAAATGTTCAGTGTGCACCTGAAAGAATGTGTTTTCTTCTTTAGTTCGGTGCTCCATTAATGTCAATCAGGTCAAATTGGATGATAGCATTGCTCAAGTCTACCATTTCCTTGGTGATTTTCTTTAAACTTGTCCTATCAATTATCAAGAGAGGAGTATTGAAATCTCTGACTAAAATTGTGTGTTTATCTTTTCATCCCCGCACTTGTAACATTTTTTTGTTTCATGTAGTTTGCTTAGAACTATTACGTCTACTTGATTAATTGATCACTTTATCATCATAAAATGAACTTTTTTATCCAAGGTAATATTCTTTGCTCTGAAATCTACTTTGTCTAATATTAAAATAGTCACTCCAGCTTTGACTAGTGTTAGCATAGCATATCTTCTTCTGTTCTTTTATTTTTAACCTATTTGTGTCTTTATATTTAAAACAAGTTTCTTGTAGGCAGTATATAGCTCAGGTCTTGCTTTTTTACCCAATATGACAATTTCTGCCTTTCGATTGGGTGTTTAGATCATTTACATTTTACGTGATTGCTGATAGTTTTAAGTCTATCTTCTTGCTATTTGTTTTCTATTTGTTCTGGAAGTTTTTGTTCTCTTTTCCCTCTCTTTCTGTCTTCTTTTCAATGAGTTATTTTTTATGATTCCATTCATATCCTTTGCTGACTTATTAGTAATGACTATTTGTTTTGTTTTGTTCAAAGGCTGCTTTAGGGGTAACAGTATCATCATTACTTAACACAGTCTACCCTCAAGTGATATTACAGCACTTCACATTAGTGTAAGAACCTTATAATAGTATATTCCATTTCTTCTCTCCCAGCTTTATGCTATGGTTGTCATACATTTTACATACATACATACATACTTTTACAGACTTCACAGTATACGCAGATATTATTTTAGTTTAAATGGTCAGTTACCCTTTAAAGAGATATGAGACACTGTGAATTTTACCTTGGTAAGTGCTTGATATTTTTGTATTCCTAAAATTAGTTGTGAGGTTTTTTTCTGGGAGGCAGTTGAGCTACTTGGAAACAGTTTAGTCCTTTCTGATCTTGTTTTTATGGTTTGTTAGGTGGGTCTGGAGCAGTGCTCAGTCTAGGACTAATTATTCCCCACTACTGAGGCAAGATCTTTCTGAGTATCCTTTACAGTGCTTCATGAATTAAGAATTTTTTCCAGGTTATCTGGTGGGAAAAAGAACTGTTATTGGCCTTGTGCGAGTAACTGGCACTATTCTCTAATCCTTATGGGTTGTTTTGTCCCTGGCCTTGGGGTAATTCCTCACACACATGTACTCTGCTGAGTACCTGAGGGAGACCCTCTGTAGATCTCTGGGATTCTCCTCCTGTGCAACTTCCTGTCGTGTGCACTCTAGTCACCCTGTTCTATCCCTCCTTTCGGCTCCGTCTCAATTCTGAGAGTCTAAAATCTGATACCAGCAAATTCTTGCTTAAAACCCTTCCAAAATGCATTATTTCATCTATAGAATAAGATTAAATACAGATATATAGGAGGACCCAGTTGAGAAGAAATGATATCTTAGTTTCCTGTAGATTCCTCAACAAAACCCAAGAGCTTGCTTGCTGTGAAAGAGAAAGCTTGAGGAGTTGAGAGACAGGGAAGTGGCCAATCTACAAAAGATGTTTACAATTGGGAAATAATAAGCAGAAGGTATAGGAGCAGGTTTCAGAGGTGACCGACAGTGGGTGGTGCCTAGCTACTGTGGACATTGAGCTCCAAGTGCCACAACCTTGGGGAACCAGATAACTTTCAAGGGGGGGAATCAATCCAAAGAGGAGGACTGAAATTTTTATACTAAAAGGGGTGGGTGGTGACTGGGAACCAAATTTCTTTCTTTTTTAAAGTCATTAATTTTTAACTTTTCATTCTGAAATAATTTCAGACTTTAAAAAGGTGCAAGAAGTAGTAAAAGTAAGTTCATCCCACTTCCCTAAATAGTAAGATCTTATAGAACCACAGAATAGTTGCTAAGAATAAGAAATTAACAATGAGATGTTATTATTAATTAATCTATAGACCTTGCTCAAATTTTGCCAGTTTTTCCACTAATGTCCTCTTCTGCTCCAGGAGTCAATCCAGGATTCGCATAGGATTTAATTGTCATGCCACCTTAATGTCCTCCAATTTGAGATAGTCCATCTAGTCTCTCTGAGATTTCAATGACCTAGACATTTTGGAAGAGTACTGGCCCATCAGAATGCAGGATGCCTTGGTTTATCTGATGTCTCCTCATAATTAAATGTAAGTTATGCATATTTGCCAGGAATACCATGGAAGTGATATTGTACTCTTCTCAGTGCATTATACCAATAGGTAAAGGATGGCAACATATCTTATCACTGGTGATATTAACTTTGAACACTTGATTAGGGTGGTATATATCAGTTTTCTGTGATGCAAAAAAACCACAATTTTTTCTTTTGTAATTACTTAGCATCTTGTGGAGAGATAATTTGATGTTTTGTTTCTTGCTTCTCACTATACTTTTACCCACTAATTTTAGCATCAGCTGATAGTGCCAGATTTCATTTCACTTAGGAAAATAAAGTGACATTAGTTACATTGTATTTATACTTAATAAAAAGTATAACTTTCTTTTTCAGAATCAATCTGTGACAGTTTCTCAAAGTACATTTCATGTCACTACCCAGGCACACCCTAAGTTCTAATCCCACCATTAACTGCAGAGCCCCAAACTTCCCATCATCTTTTATGTCTATGAATGTGTCCTCTACTTGGGATGCACAGCTCTCTAGTCCTTCTCGACCCTATCTTCACATCATATCTATTAGCACATGGTCCTCTATCCTTCAAAGAAAATTCAAAAGCCCTAGAGGATTCTAGGAAGACGGCAGAGTAGGAAGAACCAGGAACCTGCCTCCTCACCTAGACCTGGAACTCCAGAGTCTATTGAAGGCTAGCATCTTCCAAGGGAAGGCTTGGACAGTAAACTGTGGTCAATTTTGGTCAATTTCAGCTCTTAGCACAGTTATAGTTACCCATTCCCAACCTCGAACTGCATGGCAGGCAGCTATGTACACATTCCTGGAGCAGTCTGCACAAAGCTTGCAGGGGCTAGGGTACACAAAAAATTACTCTGTCCTCTAAATGTCATGAGTCTGCTCTCTTTTCACTGATTGCTGCTTCTAATCATAGAGGTGCAGACAAAGAGGCTGGCATCCACTGTTGTTGCTCTTTCCTCTTCCTCCAGATGAAGTGACTTCCAGATTTAAAGCAACAGTGTCCTTCACCCTCTACCTTATTTTTCTCTTCTTCCTCTTTTAAGAGCCAGACATTAAAGAAGAGGACATTCAACAGCAACTGCATATATAAGAAAAATTAGAAAGTAGCCAGTCAAGCCCAGGGAAAGGCACACGCTCTGAAAAGATCTGAGAATGTTATGTTTATGTCACAGGCTGGTCCTTGGCATGGAGGTGGCTTATAACAATAATCAAAAGGCAAAAATAAACAAAAAAAAAACAAGAAAAAACATTAAACCCTGGGGTAGGGGGAGAATCTGCTTTCTAGAGTTACTACATTATTAGATTCAAATATCCAGTTTTCAACAAAAAATTTTTAAAAATCAAGGCAAAGAAACAGTTACTTATGGCCCATTCAAAGGAGAAAAGTAAGGGGCTGGCCCCGTGGCTGAGTGGTTAAGTTCGCACGCTCTGCTGCAGGCGGCCCAGTGTTTCGTTGGTTCGAATCCTGGGTGCGGACATGGCACTGCTCATCAGACCATGCTGAGGCAGCGTCCCACATGCCACAACTAGAAGGACTCACAACGAAATATACAACTATATACCGGGGGGCTTTGGGGAGAAAAAGGAGAAAAATAAAATCTTCAAAAAAAAAAAAAAAAAAAGGAGAAAAGTAAATCAACCGACACTGTACATGAAAAAAACCTGATGGTAGATCTACCAGACAAAGACTTTAAAGAAATTATCTTAAAGATGCTCCAAAGGAGCTAGAGGAAGTTGTGGAGAAAATGAAAAGAACAATGTATGAACAAAATGGAAACATCAACGAAAAGAAAAACCTTAAAAGAAATTATGGAGATGAAAAGCACAATGAATGAACCGGAAAATTCACTAGAGAGATTCAAAGGCAAACTGAGCATGTAGAAGAAAGAATTAGTGAACATGAATATAGGATAATGGAAATTATTGAGTCTGAGGAACAGGAAGAAATAAATTGAAGAAAAGTGAAGAGAGCCTAAGGGACCTGTGAGACACCATCAAGTGGACCAACATACACAATGTGGAGTTCCAGAAGGAGAAGAGAGAGCAAGAGGCAGACAGAATACCTGAAGTAATATTGTCTGAAAACTTCCCAAATTTGATTTAAAAAAATGAATATAAATACTCAAGATGCCCAAGGAATTCCAAGTAAGATGAACTCAAAGAGACCTACACTGAGACACATTATACTCTCAATTTCAAAGGCCAAGGACAAAGAGAGAAGCAACTTGTGAAAATAAGATTATCGACAGATTTCTCATCAGAAAATTTAGAGGCCAAAAGGCAGCAGGAAGATGCATTCAAAGAATTAAAAGAAAAAACTGTCAACAAAGAATCTTATATGCAGCAACACGTCCTACAAAAGTGAGGGAGAAATTAAGATATTCTCAGATAAACAAAAGTTGAGGAAGTTCATTACTACCAAATCTTCCCTGTAAGAAATGGTCAAGGGAAGTCCTTCAAGGTAAAATGAAAGAACACTAAGTCACTTGAAGCTGTATGAAGAAATAAAGATCTCAATAAAGGTAAATACATGGGCAACCATAAAAGCTAGAATTATTTTAATAATTGTTTCTAACTCTAATGCATTTAAAGGGCACAGACATACTAGTTTATATTTTAGGGAACACAATGTACAAAGACATACTTTTGTGACATCAACAACCAAGAGAGGTGGGGATGGAGCTGTAAAGGACCAGAGTTTTTGTATGTTCATGAAGTTAAGAGGGTATAAATTCACATTAGAGTGTTATAACTTTAGGATATTCAATGTGGATCCCATAGCAGCCATAAAGAAAATAGCTAAGAGAATATACACAAAAGTAAATGAGAAAGGAATTTAAACATTTCATGACCAAAGAAAAAAAAAATCAACTAAACAGGAAAGAAGACACTAATGCAGAAAATGAGGGACAAAAAACATATAAGAAATATGGAAAACAAGTAGCAAAATAACAGAAGTCCCTCCTTATCAGAAATTACTAGGTGGAGACTTCAATACTCCACTCTCACTAATGGATAGAATAACCAAACAAAAGATAAGTAAGGAAATTGAAAATTTAAAAGACTTAATAAACCAACCAGATTTAACAGACATAAACAGAACATTCTACCCAATAATAGCATACACATTCTTCTCAAGTGCACATGGGACATTTTCCAGGAGAGACTATATGTTAGGCCATAAATTAGGTCTCAACAGATCTGAAAAGACAGATATCATCAAAGTATCCTCTCCAACCACAACAAGATGAAGTTAGAAATGAATAAGAGAAGGAAAACTAGAAAATTCACAAATTTATGGAAATAAAACAATACACTCTTAAACAACCAATGGATCAAAGAAGAAATCACAAGGGAAACTAGAAAACACTGAGAGATGAAGGAAAATGAAAACACAATATACCAAGACTTATAGGACACAGTGAAAGCAGTGTTAAGGGGGAAATTTGTAACTATAAATGCTTAAGTTAAAAAACAAGAAAGAGATCTGGTGTCAAGATGGTGGCATAAGTGGATTCTGAACTCACCTCCTCCTGCAGACACAACAAAATTACAACTACTCTTAGAACAATTACACCTGAGGGAGAACTGAAAACTGGATAAAAAGAACTCCCACAGTAAGGGATGGTGCTCACTGAGGTGGAGGAGGCAGAAATTCCTTTCTGGAGAGAAAAAGCCACCTTCTAGCCACGGCACTTCACAGCCAGCCAGGAGGAATCTTAAGGTACAAAGCCCACCCTGGAGCAGTAGGGGATCTGAGCAGGGGACCCTTACCACAATAACCAGCTTTTGGACTCAGCACAACCAAGACAAGGGTCATAATATCTGGTTTTGCTGGTTATTAACAACAATGGGGAATACCTCCGGTTAATACCCCATGGTAACTGAAGTTTGAACCATGGTGTGAGAGGACTGGTATTATTTAGCTGGGATGTATGCATATCAGAACCATGTAAAGCAAGGATTGCCTCTGTGAGAGTGTGTATCAAGATATATATTAATTATAAAAGGATGCTAATTTAAAATATATATACACACATTTTAAATATATAAATTTTCAATTATATATACGTTAATACACATTCTGATATTTCATTTATGTACAAATACTTTCCCACATTGTTAAGTATGCTTGGGAAATATGATATTTAATAGCATCACAGAATTCTACCCTAAGAATGCAATTTAATTAATCTCTGAGTGACTTATAGGTTATTAACAAAGTGTGTTTGACACTAAAGATGATGCTGTAAGAATATGTATTTAAACAAGTCATTCTCTACTTCTCTAATTATTTCCCATGCATAAATTTCTAGACGTGGAATGACTACATTAAGAAGATAAATAATTTTAAGGCTTTTGATACATACCAATTTATATTTTTATTTACCAGTTTTTATCCCCAAAATCAGCTTCCAACTTTGAAGATTGCATTGCACTTCTTTAACTTAATTTTTCCTTATTACTAGTGAGCTTAAATGTGTTTGGTGAAATTAACACTGGGCATCTGTCTTTGTGTTGCTGTAAATGAAATGCCTACTCAAGTCCTCTGCACATTTTTCTCTTGGGATATCTATCTATTTCTGAAGGATTTATACGACCTCTTTATATGCATCACTTCCTTACAGACATTGTGCCTCAAAATGAATAAGTTCTGGAACTCCAAAAATGATGGGTTATTATTGCCTTCCCATCAATTTCTTACATGATAAATGAGATGTCTAAATATGAAATCATAATAAAATTCTGATGTGTTTTGACCTGGTTCGAATGATTAACCTTTAGAGCTGGTTCTAAAAGTCCAATTACTAAGACTCGCTTTCCTCATTGAAGCACATAAAAACTCGACCATTAATTATAGAAAAATATTGTTATCCTCCATTTTTAAATCCAGGCAAGTATACCAGAAACAGAGAATAAAGCACACCCTAAAAAAACTTTATTAGCTAGACTTTGCTTTTGGCATGACCCATTTTTCACAGTTGCATATCCAATGCTTTCTTCTATCCCTCTAACTCCCACTTCCTCTTTTTCTTCTATCAGTCTGTCCCACTGCCCTAGACTTGTTTTGTGAAACAAGTGACATGAATTCATATTAAAGCCTTACTATTTGAAAGAAGGCTTGAAAAGAGGACCATAAGAATGTGGGAGTTTGGGTCATCAATGGATGAGGATGAATTTTTGGAGAAGTTGCTTTCTGATACCACTCATATCCCACCACATAAGTGAATGTTTACCCTTTCCAACTTAGAGCAGGCAGCTGTGGTCAACAATAAAATGCTATTACAAAAGCATGTTGCTATATTACAACCACTTTAAGACAAAAGTATAAGAAGTAATGGGAGAAAATAGACCTGCAGTTCTGGGACCTTTCTTTCCTACAGCTATCCAAATCCAAACATCGAACGTCAGAGTCCTGGGGACTTTGCTGTTAAAAAAGGTAACAACGCTGTAGCTTCTATTCTGACCGCTCAGAGGTTTTCGTACTCACTCCTGCTGTTGGAGTCCTAGGGCTGGGTTTTTAGATATTACAGTTACTACGAGTATAGCAATTTTCCAGAAACACAGAAGTCTCTGAGCAATGCTGGCTGCCCTTTTGTAGCCTTTCTTATCAATCAAAGGTAGAGGATGGGCTGTTTCAGGAATATAGGGGGCCCAGGGAAGGGCACGGCAAACCTTGCTAAGAAGAGGTCAACTTCTAGAGAGAAATCCAGATGATACGATTTTAAAGCTAGTGAGCTGGTGAGCCACCACCACTACCACCGCTAGGACGAGCTGGCTTGACCAGGGCCGGACACCAGGGGTGCAGAAAAACTGGACAAATTTGTACTTGAACCTACGTCTTACAAGACTTAATGTATTCTCAGTTACATTGAGGAAAGGTGGAAAATATACTACATTTGTTAGCACTTTGCCTCCTTTCCTGCACAAATATTAATTGAACCCCTTTTTTAATTGAATCCCTTCTCTGTACTAAGCCCAAAAGTGAAGCAAATAAACATGGCTCCTGCCTTCCTGGGGCTTACAGTCTAGTGGGAGAGACAGAGACATAAACAAGTTATTTTGGTACCATTTAATAACAAGTGTTAGGACTGAGGAAGCTGAGGATGCTGTTGGACCTGGGGACAGAGGCAATCTAACCTAGTTTGGATGGGCTAAGTGGGCTTTCTGAAAGAAGCGACATCTAAGCCAAGACCTGAAAGCTGAGGAAGAGTCAAACACATGAAAGGAGGAAGAGCATGTTCTAGGCAGAGGTCAGGGAAATCATGGCATGTTTAAAAGAGCGAAAAAGTTGGGGTACAGAACAGAGTAGGACAAGGAGAATCGAGAGATGAGCCTGGGACCATAACAAAGTGTCAGATCATATATGGTTTTGTAAAACTGTTAAGAAGCTGGAGTTGATCCAAGAGTAGGGAGGAATCATTAGAGGATTTTAAGTCAAGGTGTGAC